>NC_068916.1:29239558-30489558 GCF_023091745.1 Budorcas taxicolor | reverse complement strand
CCCAAATGTGTCCGATCTTGAGAACCACCTGGGGAGTTTGTTGAATACTTGCTTTCCTGAGACCCACCCCAGACCTAATTAAGGTTTCCCTGACAACTAATGGGGAATGAGCATTTCATATCAACTCTTCAGTTGATTCTTAATTGAATTACCTTCTCTTAAGGGTTCATGTATATTTTTTCTGAGGCAGAATAGCAAAGCTCCTCTGTTTCTGTTCATTCATCTATTGAAGAATTTTTTTTGAGCAATTTTGGAGCCTGGACCCTCTCTGCTAAGCCCTAGGGAGACAAAGATGATTAAGACTCAACCTCTGCCATCAAGGAGATCAGATTGCGGGGAGACGAGACACATAATAAGATGCACTGAACATAATGTCCTGGGGACCATGTAAGAACTAGACACAAATCAAGCCCTACAGTTTTATGTCTTTGAGAGAAATAATAATCCTACACATTTTAAAATAGAGCCAAAACAGAATTTTCAGGAAATTAGTGTGTCTCCCACGCCACATTAAAATGAGATTCTTTACTTTTTTAAGACGGCCAGAAACAGCTTGTAGCTTGCCCAGCACTTGGCACAAAGCTGGCACGGAACAGTTATTGATGAAACAAATTAAAGAAAAGAAATGTCCACAAAATTAAGTACTAAAAGCAAAACAAGGGGATTCTTCCAAGGAACCATAAGTGAAGAAGACTGGCAGGGCCTTAGAACGCTTGTTCCAGGAGTTCACACAGGGGTTTCGGACTCCTCGCTCACTCTTTAATGTTCCATTGCTGGCTGTCTGATACATTGGTTGCTATGGAATAAAATATTTTGTCCTTCCCATGAGCCACTTTGCTCTGTCATCATGAGCATGGCAAAGAAAAGTTATCCTCATCGGGACTTCTGCTTTTTTTGTTGTTTCTTGCTATCCCTTTTTTCTTCCAAATGCAGACTATTTAATATGAATGTTATTTTTTCCAAACAGGGCATAATGTCTAATGTTGGGCTTTCTACCAGGGGAATATCTTACTAAATAGAGCTTAGTGCCATATATTTCTTAGGCCATAGATTTCATTTTCCTGGAAGGAGTTTCTCATCCACTCTGGAGGGACTTCAGGTTGAAAGCCTTCAGGACAAAAATAAATACATAAATAATAAAATAAATCTAACACTAGTCTCTCCATCTACATTTCCATATAAAGAACCCCAACTGAACCAGAAGTGAACACAAGAATACTTGTGCCCTATCTTATTCTTCCTAATTTTCTAAATAACTATATTCTAAGTATCATAGCTGGAGAACAATTAAGAAGAATGCATGTAACTCCATGCCAGCTTTCTAGAAGTTGAGATGTAGGTAGTGTGTGCGTGCAAAGTCGCGTCAGTCATGTCTGACTCTGTGCAACCTTGTGGACAATAGCCTGCCAGCCTCCTCTGTTCATGGGATTCTCCAGGCAAGAATACTGTTGTTCTCAAATTAAGGGTTTCTTCCCATGACTGAGGGAATCTGGCCCTGTTGCTTGTGAGCTTTGTGAATTCATATGTTTCAAGCAGAAACGTTCATTTAACAGCTGTGCCCGACTCTCTCGGAGATCATATGAAGTTGCCGTGGTCGGAGTCACAGAGCTCCTGCGATTGGTGTCCGTGTCGCAGCGATCCTGCACTCAGGCGAAGCAGTCATCTCATGTCTTATGTCTCAGTGTTTCTCTGCTACAGCTGAGAATATCTGGACCTTCCAACAGGAGGACTGTCATCCTGCCAAAAACAGAGTATTATTCCCAGGCTGTGTGGTCACCACATTTATTTCCATTACTTTCAAATAGTCAAGAAAACAAAAATAATAATTTAAAAAATCTTCAGAGGATAAAATGATATTGATGACAATGATGATACTGATGATGATGGTAGTTGGCATTGGCTAAATGTGACCCAGAAATGAGCTAACATTCATTATATCACAAAATCTCATAAATGGGATATTGTGCAAAAGAAGCAAGACACCAAAGACTATGGTTCCATCCTGTATGCAGAGCTCTAGAACAGGCAAAGCTAACCTACGGTGGTTAAAATCAATCAGTGATTACTTGAAGCAACCGAGGCAAGGCTGCAGTAGGGCTGAGAGATCTTTTCTAGGCGGGAGGTAAATGTTCTGTGTCTTGGTTGGAATGGGTTGTTACATGGTTGTGTTCACTGGAAGACCTCAGTACCCAGGGCTTTCTGGTGAACTTTGGAGGTCAGGCTTGTGGATCACACCTCTTATAAGAGTGGTTTCTCAGCCTTTATTTTTACACATGACCCATCTGCAATGCTTATTTAAAATGCAGATTTCTAGCCTCTTCTCAGCATAATTACACAGAACTCTCTGGGAATGAGAACTTCAAATCTGGACTTCAAACTATCACCCCGCCTGCTTCTAAAGCAGAAACCCGAGGCCTGCATCACACTGCTAGGTCAAATAGGCTTCCTCCCTGTGACTTGATGTGTTGAGGACCAGGTATATTTATCAGTGTCTCTGTAACAGTCCACCCCTGCTCAAAGAAAATTTGCTTAGAGCACACAAGAATGGTAAGTGGCTGTGGTTTGGTGTTTGAAGGAAATACTCGAAGGAAACAGTTTTTATCGAAAAGAAGACAGAAAAAGACACTATCATTTGTGGAAGTGACCAGTCATCTCTAGGCCTTTTCCTGAGTAGTGCCGCCTGCCACTTCATTATTTGTCCTCTTTTCATGCCCTGATGATTTTTTTGTTTACCTGGGGCAACTGGTTTTTAATTGATTTTTTAATAAAGGTATTTCTTGCTCTCTTTCACTCTGATTAAGAACCATAGCATGATCTCATCAGGCTGGACAAGTATTGATAGGCTGGGGCTATCAGGGGGCTAATAAAGAGTGTTATCCAATATTTTTCAGTGACACATAAAAACTCCCTTATGAAAGATCCTGGAGGCTGAGCATCATATAAATGTCACACTAGAAACAGTGGTATTAGGGTGTGTATGGCCAGACATTAGTGATTTCATTAATGCACTGAGACAGGTCTCTCCCAGGGATAAGTGGTGGTAAGCGGGCAGTGGAGGGTCAATGGGAAAGCAAAGGAAAAGCCAGTACAAAACAAAGAGTGAGTGAGCTCTGCAGTTGTCTAGTTGTTCTAGATAAGCTGCAGCAATTTAATAAAAATGCTTCAGATAAATAGGAAAAGGAGAACTTAATTCAACTCTTCATTTTTCTATCTTCACCTTCTCTTTTCCCCCAAAACACCATTTACCATATTTCAAAAGCAACAAAGTGTTGAAACCCAGAAGTGCTTTCAGATTTATCTTTTTTCTTTTACTCATTAAATCTTTACATTCAACCTGATCCACTCTACTTCTTAGATTACTGAGGGGAAGAAGGATGGAGGGTCTGTGAGTGGAATTATTTGGGGGTATCCTCAGCTACTGCTTGGCTTCCATTTCAGTTAGCCAGTATTTGCACAGAGAGCCCCAGCCTTGCCATAAAATGACAGTCTGGCTTTGAAGAGTCCAGAAAACACCATTAGGCCAAAGGGCAGGAGAGATTTTGAAGCTTTTTTCCAGACTGAAAATGTGGTTTTCCTGATATGTGCCCAGTGCTGACCTAGGGCCATGGAATATAGAAAACATTTAAGGCCATCCATCCCCTTCAAGGAGAGACCGGCTGAAGAACACACACCATGCAGGAAAGGAGACACACACAGACACGCATGCGCGTGTGCACACATACGCCTGTACTTTCACACACCTTTAGATTTCACAGAAGCAGAGAAATGTAACAGCCTTTCCAAAGAGTACATTTTGAAAGTCAAAGTTGACAGTCTGATATGTTAAAAATGAACTGCGAAAAACCACTTTAATGACAACAAAAGATAATTTTCTTTTTACCTTTGTCTCTATTTTCTCATTATCCACTGAATTCATTATTTTCAGGCGATTCTCTGTTAAGCAGGTGGGGACACGTGCTGGTGCCATCTGAATTATTACCATTAATGTAACTCCAATTGTACCCACAGGCTGTTTGGGCCTGGAGAACTTCATGGTGTGTGTGTGTGTGTGTGTGTGTGTGTGTGTGTGTGTGTTCCTTGGGTTCCTGCAAAATTGGAATCATGCTGTGAGTCACATTGTCAGTCTTAATCTGTGTATTATCAGTTGCCTTGTCATGAACATCTGCTAACAATATCATTTCATTCACTTATTCACTTAACAAATAATTATCATGTGTACCCTTTCCATGCCTCAATTTCCCTCTGACACTTCACTTGTTCAGTCTTGGTTTTGCTTTGTTCTATGATTAGAAGCCCAGGAACAGTTGTACAGATAACTTCCAAATGGAAAGGTATTAATACAAAATGAGAGTGGCTCAGGGTCCCAGATGATGAGTGATCTAGAAATATAATAAAGCCATTGACAAAAATTTGGTTTATGTTCATCCTGTACTCTGACCTGAATATCAAAGAGTTAGTTTTCACAGAATAATACATGTTAGCTGAACACATTTAGAAAACACAAATAGGCAAATAAGAAATAAAATAGAAAATAGAAACCATATACATATTTCCATTATTTCCCCTCAAAGACAAAGGGCCGCTAACATTCCTTTGCGTACCTCCTTCCTATCCTCTGTCTATATATTTACAATGGGTTTTGTATGGGATTTTGCAAAAATGAGATCGAGGCATACGAATAGTTTGGGAACCTGCTTAGTTATCTGTGTCCTGAACGTTATTTTCTTTGACATCATTTGAGTAGAGACAACAGCTGAGGAATTATCTCTCTTCCACCCCGTGTAAGTGATCATGAACCTTTGGTTGGCTCTCTGTGGTTTATGGCTTTTCTGGGCATGCTTTTCCTGTGTCAGAAGACAGTAATAGTAATAGCACACATTTATTGAGCATGTATTATGACGGCCACTTTAATAGAGCATCCCTTGTCATCTTCCAAACAACTGTCTGAGGCATAGTTTACAGATGAGGAAACTGAGGCACAAAGAGGTTTAGAGCAGACAGCAAATACACGATAGAGCCAAGCCTGGGATTTAGGCAGTCTGACACCGTGATCGTAAGCTCTGCCCACACTGTCTGACAAATGTGTTCAGATCTGTTAGATCTGAATGGGATTCAGAACCCTCAAACCCAACCATAAAGCTGGTAGACAGCTTTGCCATCACCTGGTACAACCCTCTTGATTCTGGTTGAGGGACTTCAGGTGGCCAGACTCTCGAGTCACCTCCTGTTGGTCTTTCTATTCTGCCCTGCTGCCTCCCCCCCATCCCACTTTATTTTTCCTTTTCAAAACTCTGTGATTTGAGTGTTTGGGGACATGAAAGATTAATAACCTCGGTCTGGACTGGGCTGACTGTGGGCAGGCCTTGCGAGAGCTTTTCCCACACTTTGGTGCCAACAGGTCTCGGGCCTGGACTGTACACCGCTGTTATTCTTTCTAGCTCTGGGCCTCTCTGGAGCCAATCAGACCCACCATGACAAACCGAACCAAGGTTTTGAGAGAGAGAGAGAGAGACCCAGGGGACCCTGCTACCCAACTCGTCACAGAGCCAGCTCTGGATGTCTTTACCTTCATTCTAAAACTAGTGTCAGACCAGACATGCTGGAACCTTACCAAGCTGACACTTTAATCTATGTAACTAAATCCATCAGTGAAATACTAATGCTGTCTACATTATTTTTCCTT
This sequence comes from Budorcas taxicolor, assembly GCF_023091745.1. NCBI lineage: Eukaryota > Metazoa > Chordata > Mammalia > Artiodactyla > Bovidae > Budorcas > Budorcas taxicolor. The sequence goes on along the minus strand of NC_068916.1, from coordinate 30,483,875 downwards.
TCCTAGTCAGTTATTCGCAGCCAGAAAAAGTTTGTCTTGAGGAATTCACTTCCCCCAGGACTTTTATTCTAGTGCCACAGAATTCAGTGAGAAAAATGTGACAGGGCTTATCTCTGGGTCCAGAAGTGTCTCCTGCTGGTGAGCTTTGTGACTGTGGGCCTGGGGCTTCTTGTCTTAGGACCCATCCTTTGTCAATAAACCAACTGACTTGGCTTAAGTGGATTCTGAATCTCTTCCAACTTTAAAGTATCTATGGTCCTTGTTAGCGTCCGTCAAACAAACTCTAAACTTGCCACAAGATTCATGAATTTGTATATTTATTCATTTGTATATTTATTCAAGAGTATTTTAAAAGTACCTAGCCCATGCCCAGTCCTGGGGGTTGACAAACAGATGTGTAATCAATTCATTTCTGTTGTAATAAGTGCCACCAGTGAAAAATACAAGGAGATATAAATATGTGGTGGGGCCTGACCTCAGTTAGGAGGCTAGGCATGGCCAGTGGGTTGGCATCAGCCAGATGGCAAAAGAAGAAATGAGCTTTGCAGACAGGAGAACATCAGGTTTGGATGATCCTAGCCCAGGCTGATGTAAAACCATTCAAAGATATGAAAAAGCCCCAGTGGGACTGAGTTTAGTCAATAAAAGGAATGTGGTTCCTCACTGATCTTAGACTAACATGCCAGCTCCTTCCCTGATCATGGCAATGAGGCCCTGCCTAAATCCCCAGCCCTACCTCATGCCATCTTGTGACTCTCTCTTTTTAGCCACACCGCCTTTCTTTCTCTCTCCTGTATCACTTCTTGTAGCCTGAAGACTTTGCAGGTGCTAATCTACTCTTCCTTCTCATCTCACAATGCTCTGGAATCAACTTTGCCGTTTCTTACCAGAGACCTTTCCTGATCACCCCATCTCAGCGAGGTCAGCTCTCTCCTGTTCTTAGAATCTGTTCATTACTATCCTAGTACTTGTCACGGCCATGCTCCCTTGTTTACTTGTTTATCCACCTAGGGCAGGTACCATATCTGGTTTGGTCTCCTCATTTAACATTTGGAGTGTGAAGGAGGCTAATGTGTAGACAGATTATAAGCCCTTAAAGGACTGACCAAGGCACTTGGGCTTCATCCTGTGAATAAAGGCTTCCACTCGAAGCATCTCAGGAAGAATGTGGCCATCTCACAAAGCACGTGTAGGAGTGCTTTGTGGAGACTAGCTGGGAAAGAGGCATGAGAAGATGTGGAGAGGCCAGATAGAGGTGATGGCAATAGTCTGTGTCAGAGCTGAGAGTGGTTTAGATGGGAATGAGGGAATCAACCATGCTGGCTTTACTCAAGGGGTATTTAAGAGATGAGTCCATAAAACTTAGCGGCTCTCTGGATCTTCGGTAGAGACGTCCGTGAGGCTGGGTAGCCAAGGAACAAGCCTCTGAGAACCTTTTTCTCATGACTTCAGGTTTCTGGATTAACTACTGGCTTCTCACTCTGGTCTGTTCATTGCTGACCCACTGCTGGGGCATATATGAATTTTTGGTTTTTAGTTGAAGTCAGCTAAATTTGTATGCTTGTTTTATTGTGTTCTTAATCATTTTAAAATGGGAAAAACCATGCAAGCAGATGGCAGAGAATTTATGTAGAAGAGAAAAAAAATTCCCCTATGATGCCATCACCAAATTACAAACTGTTATCATCTGAGAGCATCCTGTCCCTTTTGTCATATAAATTTGTACTATTTTGCACATTCAGGTTTGTCTCCTGTTTCTCATTCAGTACTCTGAATATTTCCCATGATCATCTAATATCTTCATAACTATCACTTTGAATTTTTGTGTTGTAAGAGTAAATACCTGCTTATCTGAAGTTATCAGGATACAAAATTATAGAAAACTAGAGGTGACTCTCACCTGACTCTTCCCCCAAACCACATCCCATTCCCCAGGGAACCAAAGGCTAGGGGCCAGTGTGCCTCTTTCCACAAACTTTGTGAGCATTGGGATATACCAATAAACAGATATACATATATACTCTTATTTCACAAAAGAAAGTTTTCTGAATATTATCTCATGCTATCAAACACAGCTATCTCATTTTCATTTACAGCTGCGTAGTATTCCACTATATAGACATGCTATAATTTTATCCAGCTATTACCCTAGTCATAGTTATTCACAGAAGAATTTGGTAGCAGTCATTCAGGCCTACTGGCCTTATATACCCTGGTAGGTGTCTCCTTAGAGTAACTAGCAGTAGAACCCTTGAGTGAGGGAATGTGGATTGCAAAATTTGAAAAATATTGTCAAATTGTGCTCTATAGGGATTCTACAGTCTACACATTAATCAACAGTTCCTCTTTCTTCAAACTCTCTCCTCAGTCTTGAATACTTTGCCATCAGATAAGACCCAGAATCTCACTGTAATTGTGATAGGCATTTCTTCAACTTTGAGAGCACTTGACGTTGTTTCATATAGTCAGTCATTAATGTTTTCCGTAAATTGTTTTTGTAAATTGTTTACCCTCCTCACTCCTTGTTTCATTGAAATATTGGGGTTTTTTGCTGTTCTTGTTGATTTGTGACTTTGCTGTATACTAAGAAAATTGGCTCTTTGTGTATATATTACAAAGAATTTGTCTGAATTCTGATTTTGTATTTTTCCCTCTATACCAGGAGGTAAAGAAATAGTTCAAGGTTTTTGTTTATGGTGTTCTCACTTAATGATTGTACAATTTTCTAGCAATTAAATGTGTTACAATTTAACTATTTTACCATTAAGTGTGCATCGGTTGCTTACCGTTTTTAGGTAATATAAATACTACTGTGATGAACCACTTTGTACGTATAATTTTTTATTATTTTAGGCAAGAATATATATCTTAAGTGAGAGTACTAGATCATGGCTCTTGATAATACACTGTCAAGATAATTTTTCAAAAAGAAAACCCACAAGCAGTTTGTTAGAATAACAAGAAACCTGTCTGTGTCTGGATGCCTGTTGTTCATTTGTAATATAAAGCTTATCCAAATGGCCATTGGGTTTACTTTTTAAGAAGGAGACTGGTAAAGAGTGCAGGAGGGGGAAAAAAAAAAGAGGATAAGGCCAAAGAAATCTCTTAAGGTTTTTCTTTTTTTTAAATGGGAGCTATACCCATACAGTCCACCCCTTGCCATACATCAGTGGCCTAGTACCCCAGGTTTTGGGGGAACAGCTTGGCTCCTCTCAGAATGCAGATACTTTCCAACCTTGGAGTGATCTTTGCAACTCATAAAACACAGAATCCTCCAAACCTGGGTTCTTAGAGTTTGAGGTCTGTTGTGTTTATCAAGTAACTGAAACATCTCAGCTGATTTAAGTTGTAGTCAGTGGCCACTTGATTCTATTTGAGCTAATTTGGCTCACCTGACATTACTTGTGGATTAGCCAGAAAGCTGCCCATGGTAAATTGCCTCTTATACAAGCTAACATTTCTTTGACTTATAAAGCCTTTTCTTGTAGAAATGTCCACAGACACCTTCATGAACTGAATAACCTCCAGATCCATGTGCTGAAGTCCTGACTTCCAGTGCATCAGAATGTGGCTGTATTTGGAGAGTGTATTTGGAGGTAACTAAGGTTGCTAGGAGTGGGCTCTAATTTGATCATGATTGGTGTGCTTATAAGAAAGGAGGAGACAGTCCCAGAAGAGAGACCAAGTGAAGAGAGAGAGAGAAAGAGGACGGTCGCCTACCAGCCAAGGCAGGAGACCTCAGAAGGAAACCAACCCTGTAGACGTCTTCATCTTGGACTTCCATCTCCAAAACAGTAAGAAAATTTCTGTCGTTTAAGCCAACCATGGTATTTTGTTATGGTAGCCCTAATGAACTAACGCAGTACCCCAAAATGCAAAGGATAATATAATGAATTTAAGGTACCCACATCCCACTTCAACAGCTCACAATAATTTCTCTTAATCATGTTTCATTTATCTCCTCAAATGATTTTTCCTGGGCTCTTCTAAAACAATTCCCAGACATATCCTTCCACTGATAAATATTTTAGTATGCATCACTGTTTGAGGACTTTCTCTTTTCTTTTTTTTTTTAAGCATATTCACCAGCCCTAATAAAACTAGCAATAATTTATTATTATTTATTACCCAGTTCATAGTCAGATTTTCTCAATTGCTCCAAAGAAGGTATTGGTTTGTTTACAGACAGTTTGGATCAAATTTGAAATTCAGTTCATGTATGTGGTTGTTATTTCTCCTAAGTCTCTTTTATTCTAGAACATACCTGGGTCTCCACCCTTTTCTGTGATATAAATTTATGGAAAAAGCTGAATTACTTGCCTTACAGACCACCTCATGTTCTGATTTGGCTGCATATTTCTTCAGGGTGTGAACTCAATCCTTTCTCCCAGTTTCTTCTATAATTTGTTAATTAGAGACTTGATTAGATTCAGGTTCTATCAATATATTTGAGGCAAGATTATTTCAGTGGTGGAATGATTTTGCATTTTAAAAAGTAGAAGCAATTTATTTTCTACCTGAAATACTCTGAACAGCATGTAAAATTGGCTTGGGTAGCTGTGGAGATGGTGATTTTTGCATATTAAGCACCATGCAAGGACAGGAAAATGAGAGAAATAAATGAAAAATATGCGAACATCATCATTTTCACTAGAAATCTGCCCTGGAATGAAACTTCCTGGCTTTAGGAGCAAACTACTATACATTTTGGAGGTCACAAAGAGTGAAATTATTTTATTTGAAAACCGTGTTGGTGTGGCAACTACATAGCTTGTAAATATGAAGCATCCAAGCAAGCGTGCTGCGTCTTCACTTTCCAGGGCTTCCTCTCTCCTTGGAAGCAGGACAGCTTCTCTGTGGTATTCGTGCCTTTCCCCCATGCTTCCAGAGGTCTGTCCTGCCCTAGGAACTAGGTTTCACCAAAGCATGGATTACAAGAGCAGAAGATTAGAAATGACCTCCATGTTCATCAAAACGGGACCTGTTGATTACGTAAGGAACACTAAGCAGCCTTTAAAAAGACTTCTGTAGAGTTACAGGTGCTAAGAAGACACAGCCTCCAAAATATACCGTGCAGTGAGGAAAGCAGATTTAAAACTGCATAGAAAGTAGGTCACCAACGTTTATTTATCTGCACGAATATTATTATAGGAACACATAAGAAACTAGGAAGTTGGAGGACTAAGGCACTAGTGTAAAAGATTTGCTTTTTATCGTGGGCTCTTTATGCCTTTTGAATGTGGAGCTATGTGTAGAGATTTTTCAAAAAATTAATGAATTGCGTGGAAACCAGGATGGGCTGAGAGGTTGTCGGTGACGCTGCAGAGCTGAGCTAGTAGTTTTCAGTTCTCATCTGTGTTTATCAAGCCCAGGAGATGACAGACAGCAGTGGGGTTTTCATACAAAACACTTTCAGCTTGCATTTGCCCACTTTGAAGAGCGAAACCAAACAGACTTTTGGAACAGTTTTCAAGTATCAAACGTGTTCTGTGTTTCAAAGGGTTTTAACTCACAAATAGTCCTTTCTCTGCACTGACATTCCCCACTCTGAGAAACTAAAACAAGTAGCTAGTATCCAAAAAAAAGTATAAATTATGATTACTTCTGATCTAACATGTAATGTCAAGTCTGCAAGTAAGAAAAAGAAACTTCCAAAACAGTCAGTGTTAGTATTTCCAAAAAACATGCCATGTACTTATACATCGCAGGGCACCAGCTAAGGAAATCTATTAATAGGATGGAGAAAACAATAATAGGGGGCCCCCAGGCTTGGGTCATTTTTAAAGATATAAGAATGAGCTCTTGGCTTTATAATTTTAGAGCTGTTAAAGCACCTGCCAGCGGGAATTCTTGGAGAAGGCAATGGCACCCCACTCCAGTGTTCTTGCCTGGGGAAAGAATCCCAGGGATGGGGGAGCCTGGTGGGCTGCCATCTATGGGGTCACACAGCGTTGGACACGACTGAAGCGACTTAGCAGCAGCAGCGGGAATTCTTATTTGTGGGGATTTTTTTCCCATTACACTGTGTGTGGAAAGACATTTTCAAACAAAGCATAAAAACCATTCAAAAAAAATCCCAAGTCCCAGCTATGAAGCTGCTTAAAATGGTCCAGAAAAACTTTACAAATTTGAAAATAGTTGAAAATAGTCGGTGTGCTTTTATTAATCCTCAAGCACCCATGCTGTGGGGAAGCTGACTGTAGAGGTAATCACCATAAAAAGCATTGTCAATAAGCACAAGTCATGTAAAGCAGAAAAAAACCAAACAGGTATTGTAAAATAGCACAGATTTTAACTTACCAGGGCCTGGAACTCATCCATCACAGTGATGAGGGTGTATTGCTGCTAGAGGGGATGCTTTCTGCTCCAGGCTTCTGGAATCTCTGACTTTTGGTACCATGCCCAGGATTGCCTGGAACGGCCTGACCCCACCTTGCCAGGCCCTTTATTCTAACAGCTGAGCCCATCTTATACTCAGCCCCCAATATTCGAACATCTGGATGGTGGGACCTGGGGCTCTTCCTGCAGTTCTTTTCTGTCTTAGCTGATCAAATTCCTTGTTCATTGTTTTGGGTTAAAGAATGGACACTGGATATACCAAAATGTTATGACATTAAGCACAGCATGGTGATTAAAGGCCACAGTGTTGAAGCCAGAAGGACAAGGGTGTGGAACTCTACCACCACCTGTTAGCTGTAAACCCACCTCAGATGCTAGAGTGAAGGTTGAAAACGGTCATGCCTGCACCTGACTCCAAAGATGCCTCACTCCAGGACAGGCCCTCCTCTTGGGGGGCTCCCGAATCCAATCCAGAGGACGGGCATGGGGAGTAATAACTGCACAAATGATCACAGTGTCAGAGAAATGTGACCTAGGTACAGAGAAGACCAAATGGGAAAGCAGGTGGCTCATTTGTGAGGGGAGGACAGAGGAGAGCTTCAGGAAGACTGAGAATTCTGAACAGATAGTAAGGCATTGCAGGCAAAGATAAAACTGTGTTGAAAATTCTGGAATGTTTGTACCACTAGCTTGCAATGTGTAAGTACTTATTTATGATGTTGCATTAGATTGCTACATTTGAGGAACTTGGGCAGCGCCAGAGGATCACAGTTTATGGGTGCCCATCCCCCATCCCCACTACCACCCCTGCAGTGATAACAGGGCAGCATTCTCAGCCCTCTTCTGCTCTTTGGGATACTTTATGATCTTGTCTTCTCTGCCTATCTCCTGCCTCATCACTTATTAAGAGGAGGGACTCTTAATCTGGACAAATTGCAGGGTATTGATTAGGCCATAGATACTAGTGGGCTTTCCTGGTAGCTCAGACGGTAAAGCGTCCGCCTACAATGCGGGAGACCCGGGTTCGATCCCTGGGTGGGAAAGATCCCCTGCAGAAGGAAATGGCAACCCACTCCAGTATTCTTGCCTGGAAAATCCCATGAACCGAGGAGCCGGGTAGCTTACAGTCCATGGGGTGGCAAAGAGTCGGACACGACTAAGTGACTTCACTTTCACTTTCACTAGTGGGCAGGACCCTTGTGTAAACATAATTATGGCTTCTGTCCTGATTCTCAGGGATCTCTGTCCCCACTCTGGTCCCAGATGTTCCAAGGCATTGAATACTTTCCATTGACCATGCTGTGTGATTGCAAAGTTCCTCCTCTTGAAGACCCCTGTGAGGCCCGGGGTTCTATTCCAGGAGTGGCATTATGTAGAGAAACTCCGTAAATGATAGCTAGATTGAATAATGTTCTGCGTTAGAGAAGTTCCATCCTCTTGCTTGAACTTGCTTAGACTTGGCATAATACTAGAAGCTGATGCTGGTTTTGACATATTTATGATTTAGACAGATAATGAGTTTTCTTGGAAGGCATTACTGATATTTAGTGTGGATTGTAGATAAATTAGATGTCACAGTTTTGACCTTTGTGGAATGACTTGACATGATTGACCTGTGTAAGTCAGCCAGTGCTTTCCAGCAATACTCTGCCCAGGTTTGAAAACCCCATCCTAGTCTGTTCTGAGGCACCAGGAAAATTCATAACGCCTGCTTTTATAAAGCCAACTGGGATTTTAAATGATCTAGACATTTCCAGGTTAAGAATCTGGAGAAGATAACCTTCATCAGAGGAGGGTCCCAACATTAACAGGGCACCTGAAGCAGAGTCATCCTTTTACTGGTGCAGATTTCTACAGGTGTGGGGTGGAACTGGGAGACAGCATGACTGCTCCCCCAGTGGCATCTTCCTCCAAGCATGGCGACAGCTCTGTGGAGTGACTTTGGGGCTCATTCCTGCAGGCTCATCCCAGGTTTTGTCTCTTCAGTCCTCCCAACAACTCCAAGGAAACGTAGTAAATTCTGCATTTTATAACTGAGGAAATTAAACAGCATTTAAAAAAAAAAGTTGCACCAAATGACACAGAATCACTCAAAAGTGGACTTGGCAAAGAGAAAGCAAATCTTGGGGCTCCTAGACTCAAATCTTGTGATTCTGACCTCAAACTCTCTTTTATGTGTTTTTGTGTTTTTTTTTTCCCCTGACTTTGCCCAGGGCTCACTACCTTCACCCAGGCAAGACTCTGCTTAAATATCAGAAAGTCCTGCCCTGACCTTGTTGGAAGAAATCCTCTCTTCCCAACCAGCCTTCTCTTCCCTTCCCTGGCTCCAGTTTTCTTTATAGCACTTAGTACCTGACATGTTACATATTTATGTGTTGATTGTATGGGAACTCCAACTAGAACACAATCTTTATGAGACAGAAACTTTTTTCACTTCGGTATCCCAGTTCCGAAACAAAGTTCGGCACTTAGTCAGAAATAAACACTTGCTACATAAAAGAATGACTATTCAGTAATGATTAATTAGTAAGGGCTTCATTAGTGCTATGCATTCATTGATCAAATTCTTATAGCATGTCTTATTAGATTGGTATAATTATCAACATTTTGCAAATGGAAAAGCTGCCACTGAGAAAGGTAAAGATCCTGTCCAAAGCCATAGTTTATTAAGTGGTAAAATTTAGATAGAATCAAGGTCAGTTTAACCATAGGCCCTAATTCTTTACCACACTCTACTTCCTGCACATTGAAACTTAACCTTCCAAACCCTCCTCCTCAGAATCTCTACCAAAGATATCTTTACTAAAGACCCTTACTTCTGAAAAATACTGAAAATAATCTCTTATGGATACTTTAATTTGAAAATTGTTCCCAAATTAAAGGATAATAAAATGCTCAAAGAAGCAAAGAGTGAGAAGAAATCAGTGACCAGATTGACAAGTTGTATGAACAGAGGAAAGCTGCTCAAAGATTTCACTCTTTCTTTTGTTTTCATTTAAATGACTTCAGAGAAATACTTTGAGTTAGTTGATAAATTGACACATTTAAAAGCTTGAGCAATTTTAAAGTAATATCAGATCTTTGATAAATCAGTACTTGCAGGTATATTTGCCTGGGGATGTGGTTGCAGGGTTGAGGGGAGAGGAAGGCTTTCTGTACCCACCCCTCATCACCTCCTCACACCAAGATTGCCTTCTGGGAAATCTTGCTGGTACCTGGATTTACATCTTTAGCTGTGACTCTGTCTTCTGTTAAAATACATCTCCCAAAGGAGACCTTTGGTCTTCTCAGTCTTTCATATGGATGTATCCAGTTGTTCATGAAAACAATTCTCTAATAGGGAGAAAGGTAGAGACCTCATGAGGACTTGCATTCCTGAGTGAGGATAGGGATCAGAAAGAGGGGAGGAGAGAGAAAATGGATTAACAGTTGTCTCCCTACTTGGGACAATCTAAAGTAGGCATTTAAATGAGTCTGGTTATGCAAATATCTCTAAAAATGAAAGTTTTTCTTTGTAAACTCTGCTAAAAAGGAAATTGAGGCATGTTTAAAAAATGTATTTGAGCAAACATCAGCTTGAGTCAGGCAGCATTCAGTATAAACAGACAAAAAGGAGCTCCAAGGAGCTGTACAAAATGAAAGACTTTTATAGTCAGAATGGAATAGGAACAAGGAAGTTAACCAGGCAAAAGATCAAGTCAGTGATCGCAAAGTTACTTTCCTTTACATGGTGCGGTGACCCAGGTTCCATTTCCAGGAGAGCTGGAACTATACGTCTCAGTTTGGTATCCTGAGGCTTAGTGAAAGCAACTCCACTTGGGGCCTGTGGTCTCAGCTGTAACAGCTTTGAGATCAGGGCCTGGACCTGTTCATTCAGCCTGTGTCCTCCGTCCCTCACAAATGAGCACAGTACATGGCGTATAGTAGAAGCTCAGTCAATATTTGTTGAGTCGATGAGTGCACAGCTCCTGAAGCACGCACTTGGCCCTTACTTCCTCCTCCTGCCCTCCCATTCTTCAGGCAAAGCTCTGCTTCTCTCTCCCACTGATTTTCTCCCAAGGAGGAAAGTTTCTCCTCTGAATTTATCCAGCAAATATTTCTCTAGATTTTATGAAGAATTTGTCATATAAAGACAGAGTGAAATCTCTCTTCAAAACTTTAGTTAAAGAGTTTATCTTTTCTTGTAAAATATCCCATGTTCTCTCTCTCTATCTCTGCCTCTGGATTATAAGCCTCAGAAAGGTAGTGACTTGACAATTTAGCTTTCTCAAAGCTTGTAACACAAATAAAAATACTGATTGGGTTTTTATAAGAAAACCTCACCTTTTCAAAGTCAATAAAGGAAAATGGAAAAACCAAGACACCAGTCATGTTATCTTCCTGCTTCGGTGTCTCAAAAACAGGGTTGGAACATCCTGGATTAAATGGGAATATTTATCATTAATGACACATTGATCTTAACTGAATAACAGTTGACTTTTTTAATGAGTCCTTATTTATCTAGACAAGAACTGTACCATGATACACACACATACTATTACTTTAACTGAAAAAATTGAGAGAAAGGCCATTACCTGCAAATGCCATAGCATAGAATTGTAACAGCTTCACCTTTCTGATTTAGAAGAACTGGATTTGACGGACTCGAGACTGATGAAACCTCACTTTCCCTTGGAATTTTTATTAATAGTCTAACAAAGTACAAAATTGATGTTTTTTGAGGTTCCATTGTATATTCAGATCAATTTCCTTTCCAAGAATGAGTTCTCATAATTACTGATCAACTGTGTTCTCCTTCTATGGAAGATTCCTCAGAATTTCTTTGTATTTCTTTGAAATGTGTGAGCACAGAGAACATTACTATATATCAACATTTATGTAATAAAACAAACTCCCTACCATCTACCACCTTCTCTGGTTGGTTATTATAGGGTAGAAAGTTTGGCAGGGTTTCCCCACCACCACTCTTTGAATAAATCCATGAGGAAAAAAAAAGAAAATTTGCCACATCAACTGTCAGGGATATATTGTGAGAAGCTGAATTCAGCTTCTAAGATACAACTGTAGTCAGACGGAAGAGTTCACCCATACTATGAGTGTTCTGACTCTTAAAGAAACCAGGCTTTGTAAGTGATTGTGTGTGTGCCACCGTTGTGACAACCCACAGCATATTAGAGCTCACAATGGCCAAGCTAGTGCCATGGTATTCTAAATAAGAAAAGAATGCACGCCTTAAAAGACAGTGCAGCGCTCCCCTGGTGGCTCAGTGTCAAAGAATCCGCCTGCGATTCTTTGGATCTTGTGGGTCCGATCCCTGATCCGGGAAGATCCAACTTGCCTGGGAGCAACTAAGCCTGAGCACCACAAGGACTGAGCCTGTGCTCTAGAGCCTGGGAGCTGCAGGTGCAGCCCACGCGACACCACTGCTGAAGCCCCGAGTCCTAGAGTCCGTGCTGTGCGACAAGAGAAGCCGCTGCAACGAGAACCGCGTGCCCCACAGCTAGAGAGGAGTCCCCACTCACCTCAACCAGAGGAAGCCCACACCGCCAATGAAGACCCAGCACAGACAACAGTAAATAAAACTATTTTTTAAAAAAAAGACAGTGTAGACTTAGGAAATAAGATTTACTCTCATATGTGGTGGTTTTGAGGCAATGTGGAAATAGAGTTGTATTTACACTTGACATTAGAAACATTTTTGAGGATAATTTTGCTACCTCTCTCCAGGAAACGTGGTCTTCGGGGGTACAGAGCCGAGTAACTAACTTTCTTCTCTTCAAGCCCTACCAGTCATCACCTTCTACTGAAACCACAGGTTTTTTAATGCTGTGTCCAGAGACATGTGGAGGGTCTCCCCTTTGAAAGCCAACTGTTCTTCATTAGTAGTCAGACACTGTTTAAGCAAGCTCCACGTGTGTTTAACCTTTGCAACAATTTCCTGAGGTCGGTGCCTTTATCATCCCATTTTACAGACTAGGAGACTGAGGGATAAAGAAGTCTTACCCAAGTTACTCAGCTGAGAAGTGGCCAAGTCAGAATTCACACCCAGGCAACCTGAAGGCAGAGCCTGCCCCAGCTCTAAATCCCTGCACACATCCTGTTCATAAACAGCTAACACAGGGGGAAGCTGCTCCTAGACAACTAGATCCTCCCCCACCCCCACCCCACTCATGTGGTTAGTCTTATTTCCTTCCACTGAAAGTAAACTTAAGGATGATATCAACTTGGATTAAAAGTCACATCCTATTACTCTTATTTTAGCTTGTTGTGTAATCCAATACCTTAACAAAGAACTGTTAAAAAAGCAAAACAAAACCAAAAATATCAAAGTATGTGTCACTGTTGCATTATTCTCTTAGAAGGTTTGGTTCTGCTTAAGAGCTTATCATTTTCCCCATAAGCCCGTTTGGGAAGGAGGCAATATGTCTTTTGGCTCTTGAATGCTACTCGCCTCTGAACCTCATTATGGCAAGTCATTTTCTGAAGCTGGGCTGCAGCTCTAGACAAATGATCGTATGAAGTTTTAAATAAACATACAACATTTACATTATGCTGTTTCTTGAAATGATTTATTGTCATTTTCTTCTTTTAGTCCTGCTCTCTGGACATAAAAGACATGAGCTTTTGTTGTTTATACAAACCAAATCCTCTGTTTGCTCTGATTAAGCATTCATGGGTCTTTAATACAGCACAGGCTTTAGATTTGGGATTATTCCCTATGGGAGTGGTGGAATTAAATACATTTAGCAAGCGGAGATAAGAGGGGGCACCAGAGTTTAATTGCCATTAAAACAGATAGGGTAGGTCACAAAAATAGAAAGCAGGAAAACAGTCTGTGTTCTGCTTTTCTGCTGTGGTGGATGAAGTTCTATGATTGTGTGAATCGTAGCCTTGCAAAGTCTCAAAGTTAATGGCCTGGAAGATACAGGAGAAAGGTGAAAATTGTCCTGGTGGGACAAGTGCGGTCCTGAGTTCCTAGAAAGCCTTGTACCTAAGAAGATATTACTGTTTAGAGAGGGAGCTTTAGCACTGCACACTGTGAAAAGGATTCTACTTTTTCTGAACTGAACGTAGTTGGTGATTCATAGAAACAATTATATTACCCCAAATTTTCCTGCCTCTCACAAGGCATCTTAGAACTGTCGAGAGAGAAACTACCTTCTGTGGTCCCCGACAGTGACAGAACAGAGAGATTTTCATCAATGATTACAATTGTCAGGTTTTTATGTTTCACGCTTTCAGAATTGGCTGATCTGCCAGCATTTTCTTTTTCGTTCTACTCATGGGTATTATAAATGAGTGTAAATTGTCACACTCCCCCAGAAGCAACACTTGTTGTCAGCCACAGTTATGGGGTTGGGCAACCTGTCTGGTTAACTCATCTGGAACAGCTAGGATGGAAGTGGTTTTTTTGTTTTTTTTTTTGTTTTTTGTTTTAATAGAATTGTGTGAGTCATACATATTTACACTTCAGTTCAGAAATCTTTAACTTTTCTGGTTTATGAGTTTAAAATCAGGCCCCAAACACTTCCTTTAGCAGTGCATGTACTAAAACTTGAAAAACCAGCTGGGAGAGAAAAAAAGTGCCATTTTGAAAAGTAAGAATCAAGAGAAGCACCGCAGAAAATAGTTTATCAGAGAGGGGGAACTTGAATTAAAAATATATAGGCTGATGGCACTTATTTGGAATTCTAGAAACGGCAAAATTCATCTATAGTGACAGAAAGCAGATCAGCAATCGCCTGAGGCCAGGGGAGTGAAGACAGGCCATGTTGGCAGAGGGGCAGGGCAGCTTTGAGGGGTCTTGGGTATGTTCTACATCTTCATCATGGTTAGCTGCACAGTTTAAACTCCTAAAACCATGCACCAAATGAGTGCAATGTGTTGTATGTAAATTATACCTCGATAAAGTTGATTTAAGAAGTATAAACTGGCCTCAGTTACTGAGAAGCCATGGGAAACCTTCCTAAATCATCTTTTATTTTAATATAAAAGAAAACACTTGAGCTAATACTCCAGGAGTCATTAACGGCAGACTTACCCACCCCAATCCCCACCCCCCTCCCCCCGCCATCCCCAACCAGAATCGTGTATATCCATCAGCTTTAAGAGCTGCGGCTGACAGGCCGGGCTGTTACTGCCAGCTGCTATCTGAGAAGTTTGGGGCTGACTCTGCCCGTAGAGGGCAAGCAGGCTGCTCTCCCCCAAGCGGCTGAGCTTTCCTTGCCGCGCACACATCGTGTGTTTCCTTCTTGGGAAGGAATCGCAAGACACCTAGTTGAATTATAAGCTGTGCTTTCATCTGCCACGTGAACGTGGAAATAAGTATCAACTTCGTGCCAGCGCGGCTTGCTTTTTCATTCCCCAAGAGGCACTTCGGGAATATTATCTATGTTTTCGTTCACTGAGGCGAGTTAGATGCGGGCGGAGGAAGGTGCTGAGCTAGTCTGCGAGACGGAGGCGAGGCCGTGGGGGAGGAGGAGGGAGGGGACGGGCCTGTGGCTGCGCCCTGCTGGGCGTCCCGGGACCCTGCCGGCCTGGCCCGGCCCCCCTCCCGCAGCGCCAGATACCTTGCCCGCCCCAGAGACGCGCTCTATCCCTTGATAGACACAGGAGAGTTAGGGTTTTGTGATTCAACGGTTGATAGTGAGCATTCCCCCCAGAGGAGAAGCAGTCAGAGCCTGGCCTTTTCTCTCTCTCTGTGGTCCCTCAGGGTCTTGGAGTGTTTACACTGAACTCCAGGCCAGCAAAGAGAATTTACAGCCTTATCATGGAATTAAAGGCGCTGTTGGCCTGGAGTTGGGGGCGGGGGGCAGGGGGTGGGGGGTGGGGGGGGTGGGGCAAGCGGGGAATGGGAGGTGGGATCTGTATCTCTCTTGCTCCTTTTTCAGGGGAGACTTTTGGCTTCATGTGGAGGCTGGTTATTTTATCCTCTCCTCCTCTGCCTGCTGTTCCTCTTTGAAGATTTTCTGTCATGTTTATTGGGATAATGAGGGTTTATTTTTTACTTCTATTCCAATATTAATGTTAGGAAATGATTTCTGTAGGAAAATATCTTAAAAACCACAAGCTAGGTTTAATCGGTGTAAAGATCGCTACAGCTAATATCTCTTTTTAAAAACTTTGACTATCAAGTTGATAAGAATATTTAAAATACAGGTAAAGTACGAAGAATAATGATACAATGAATATGTAGTATAAGGACATAAATGTTGCCTTTCAAGATCTTTGAACTCCACTCTAATCCAGTGTCCCCATCTCCTCCCATCTGAATTTTTTTCAATTAGCAGCCCCTTATGATTTTAATAGGGACTTTCCTGTGGCTCAGATGGTAAAAAATCTGCCTACAATGCGGGAAAATCGTGTTCACTCTCTGGGTGGGAAAGATTCCCTGGAGAAGAGGATGGCTGTCCATTCCAGTATTCTTGCCTAGAGAATCCCATGGACAGAGGAGCCTGGCTGGCTGCAGTCCATGGAGTGGCCTTGCCACGACTGAGTGACTAACACTTTCACTACAATTTTAATATGTAATTTTACTATGTGTGTCCTTCTGTAAACAAACAATAATTTTTTTTAAGGATTTCTGCATGTTTTGGACTTTATATACATAGAATCATATTATACATATTCTTTCTGGCTTGCTTTCATATGCCACTGTGTTCCTAAGAGTTAGCCATTTGCTGCATGGAGCATGGTATATGATTCACTTATATTCACCGCTGTTTTCATCATTCTGTTGTTGGTGGAAATCTGGATTATATCCAGTTTCTGCTGCTATAAAGATTTTATACATTTTTCCTGGTCACCGCTGTAGAATTTCTCTTGGGAGTGGAATTACTGGGTTTGTGCATCTTTATTTACTGATGAGGCCAAATTATCCTCTGCACTGAATATATGGATTTACTCTCCCACTAGCATACAGTATATATATACAAATTGTGCATCCCTTCACCAATACTTAATTGTATCTGATTATTATTATTTTTTGCCCATTTAGTGGTAACAAAATGGGTAGTTACTGTGATTTGCTCTTGAGTTACTCAGGAATGAGGTATTTTTATGAAGGCCATGTTCTCATTGGCCATCTGGATTTCTTCTTCTGTGAGGAGCCTGTTTTCTTTTCCATTGCCCATTTTTTCTTGTTAGTTATGTATTTTACAAATATCTTCTCTTGATTCGTGGCATGTCCTTTCACTATCTTAATGGTAAATGTTGAACTGAGGTTGTTAGTTTTAATGAAGTTTAATTTATCACTTTGTCTGTATAGTTCATGGGGTTTTTGAGTCTTATTTAAGAAAACCAAACCTAATCCCAGCTTATAAAGATAATCTCTTATACTGTATTCTAACAGTTTTATGATTTTACCCTGTATGTTTAAGTCTAATTCACCTGGAATTGATTTTCATATGTAGCATAAGGTATAGACACAGTTTCATTTTTTACTATATGGATAGCCAATTGTCCCAGCATCATTTATTGAAAAGTTCCTGAAATGCAATGGCTACTGTTATAAACTAAGTATGTGTGTATTTTTTTTTTCTGTTCTTTTGCTCAATTTGTCCCTAAATTGATACCATACTGAATCAATTATTGTTTTATTGTAAATGATGCTATCTATAAAGTTAAATTTCCCCTTGACCCCTTGATTGTCCATATAAAAATTAGTCAGCTTGTCAATTTCATAGGAAAATAAACTTTAGGGGATTTTATTGCAATCAAGTTGAATTTAAGGAACACTGACAGTAATGTGATGTTGAACTTTTCAATCCATGAATATAAGATTTAATTTCTCATATTTTCAAAAAGCTTTATAATTTTATTCATAGGAGTTTTATACATCATTTAAATTCACCCCTATAATCTCTGTGCTTCTGATGATGTATTAATGGCATCTTCTCAAAAATTACATTTATTAATATTTAATGCTAGAGTATAGAAATGCGATTGGTTTTTGTATATTAGTTTTATATTAGACATTTTTAAATTCTTTATAGATTATTTTCTTCTACACAATGGTTTTATAAGTGGAATATACTTTTGTTACTTTCCAGTGTTTATACTTTTTGTTTTTCTTGCCTAAACTTCTCTGTAGTAAGGCTGAATTTTTAATAGCAGGCATCGTTGTCTGTTTCTGACTTAGAAGAAAATGCTGTGAACTTTTCACCATTAAATGTGATGTTTACTATAGATACCCTTTATCAGTATACAGTAAGTATAGTTCTTTCCTTCTTTAAGAGGTTTTTTATTATGAATGTGTATTCCATTTTGTCAAATACTTTTGAATTATTGAGATAAGCACATGATTTTTCTCTGTTACTGTAATGAATGTCTGTAGTTGATTTTCTAATGTTAAATTAACCTTGCAGTCTTGGGAAAAGTTTCATCTGCTAGTATTTTTCTTAGGATTTTTTCATCTAATGTTCAAGTTTTATTTCTTAAAAGAAAATAATTTCACTGATTCTTATCCAGTCTTAATGATATTCGAACTTTAGAAGAATTACTAAAACTATATTCTATTTTGGGAACTTGAAACAGATGCATACAAATAAAAATCTTTTATGAGCATTCTGGAAACATCCTATAAGGTTATTGTTTCACTCCCCAAGCATATTCTGTGTCTTTTGCCTTTCAAACCTTGAACACATTTGAGCAACGTTTGAAGCAGCATGAGAAA
Source organism: Budorcas taxicolor (assembly GCF_023091745.1). Lineage (NCBI taxonomy): Eukaryota > Metazoa > Chordata > Mammalia > Artiodactyla > Bovidae > Budorcas > Budorcas taxicolor. The sequence continues at coordinate 30,465,862 of NC_068916.1, read as the reverse complement.
AAAATTAAATTTCTTAGACTACAATAAGGTGATATATGTAGATACAGTATTTTCACAAGTTTTGAAGCACTTTTAGTCATAAAGAAGCTTCCAGATTTTGTGTTCAGATGTATAATTAGTTTATTTCTATACTTCTAAGTGTTCTTATTAGATTGCCATGTTTGCTTGACTTTTCCTCACAATTGAGCCACAAAAGGTGTCTTTTTTTAGTCTTTTAAAATAATTTTTTGTATTGAAGTATAGTGGATTTACAATGTTATGTGAGTTTCAGGTGTGCTACAAAGTAACCCAGCTATATGTATAATCTTTTCTGTTATAGGTCATTACAAGATATAAAATACAGTTCCCTTAAATATTTGAATGTTACACAATAGGTCCTTGTTGTTTATCTACTTTGTATATAGTAGTTTGTATCCGTTAATCCCAAATTCTTAATTTGTCCATCCCCACCCTTTCTCTTTGACAGCCATAAGTTTATTTTCTATGTCTGTGAGTCTGTTTCTGATTTCTAAAGTTCATTTGTATCATTTTTTTTAACTTCCACATATAAATGATAATATATATTTATCTTTCTCTATCTGACTGGCTTCACTTAGGATGGTAATCTCTCTCTAGGTCCAGCCATGTTGCTGCAAATGCCATTATTTCATTCTTTTCATGGCTGAGTGATATTCCACTGTATATATGTCCCACCTCTTCTGGATCATTTGTCTGAGAATGAACATTTAGTTTGCTTCCAGGTCATGGCTATTATAAATAGTGCTGCTTTGAATATTGTTGAGTTCAGTCACTCAGTCGTGTCCGACTCTTTGCGACCCCATGGACTGCAGCACGCCAGGCCTCCCTGTCCATCGCCAACTCCAAGAACTTGCTCACACTCATGTCCATTGAGTCGGTGATGCCATCCAACCATCTCATTCTCTCTCATCCCCTTCTCTCCTGCCCCCAATCCCTCCCAGCATCAGGGTCTTTTCCAATGAGTCCACTCCTTGCATCAGGTAGCCAAAGTATTGGAGTTTCAGCTTTAGCATCAGTCCTTCCAATGAACACACAGGACTGATCTCCTTTAGGATGGACTGGTTGGATCACCTTGCAGTCCAAGGGACTCTCAAGAGTCTTCTCTAACACCGTAGTTCAAAAGCATCAATTCTTCAGCACTCAGCTTTCTTTATAGTCCAACTGTCACATCCACACATGACTACTGGAAAAACCATAGCTTTGACTAGATGGACCTTTGTTGGCAAAGTAATGTCTCTACTTTTTAATAAGCTGTCTAGGTTGGTCATAGCTTTTCTTCCAGGGAGTAAGCATCTTTTAATTTCATGGCTGCAGTCACCAAATGCAGTGATATTGGAGCCCCAAAAGGGAAGTTTCTCACCGTTTCCATTGTTTCCCCATCTATTTGCCAGGCAGTGATGGGACCAGATGCCATGATCTTAGTTTTCTGAATGTTGAGTTTTAAGCTAATATTTTCACTCTTCTCTTTCACTTTCATCAAGAGGCTCTTTAATTCTTCTTTGCTTTCTGCCATAATTTGAATATTATAGGGCACATTATCTTTTTGAAGTATGGTTTTCTCCAAATATATGCCTAGGAGGGGAATTGCTGGATCATATGGTAGCACTATTTTTAGTTTTTTAAGGAAACTCCATACTGTTCTCCATAGTAGTTCTAGCAATTTACATTCCCACCAGCAGGGTAGGAGGGTTCGTTTTTCTCCACACACTCTCAAGCATTTATTGTTTATAGATTTTTTGATGATGGCCATTCTGACTGGTTTGAGGTAACTCCTGATTATAGTTTTGATTTGCATTTATCTTATATTTAGCAATGTTGAGCATCTGTTCATGTGCTTTTTGGCCATCTATATGTCGTCTTTGGTTAAATGTCTATTTATATATTCTGCCCAGTTTCTGATTGGGTTGTTTTTCTGATACTGAGATGTCTGAGCTGTTTTTAAATTTTAGAGATTAATCTATTGTCACTCATATGGAAATATTTTGTCATTCTGTAGGTTGCCTTTTCATTTTGTTTATGGCTTTCTATGCCATGCAAAAACTTTAATTATGTACCACTTATTTTTATTTTTCTTATTCTGAGAGGTGGATCAAAATATCAAAGAGTATTCTGTGTTTTCCTCTGTTTTATATGTTTATAGGTTACATTTAGGTCTTTAAGCCATTTTTAGTTTATTTTTATATATGGTACTAGAGAACGTTTTAATTTTATTCTTTTACATGTAGCAATCCAGTTTTCCTGGCACCATTTTTTTTGAAGAGACTGTTTTTTTTTTCCATTGTATATTATTGCCTCTTTTGTCAAAGATTAATTGATTATAGGTATGTGGGTTTATTTCTGGGCTTTCAGTCCAGTTCCATTGATCTATAAGTCTGTCTTTGTGTGAGTACCATAATGTTTTGATGACTGTAGCTTTATAGCACAGCCTGAAATCAAGGCACCTGATTCCTCCAGCTCTATTTTTCTTACTCAAGATTGCTTTAGCTATTCAGGATCTTTCGTGTTTCCATACAAATTTTAAGATTTTTTTGGTTCTAAATCTGAAAAAAAAAAAGTCACTGGTAAATTGATAGGGATTGCATTGGATTTATAGATTGCTTTGGGCAGTGTATTGATTCTTCTACTACAAGAATATGGCATGTATGATATATCTTTCCATCTGTTTGTGTCATGTTCAGTTTCTATCATCAGCTTCTTATAGTTTTCAGAGTACAAGTCTTTTGCCTCCTTAAATAGATTTATTAGTAGGTATTTTATGCTTTTTGATGTGATGGTAAGTGTGATTGTTTCCTTAATTTCTCTTTCTGATCTCTCATCGTTGGTATATAGAAATGCAAGAGACTTCTGTGTATTAATTTTGTATTCTGCAACATTACCAGGTTCATTGCTGAGCTCTAGTAGTTTTCTGGTAGCATGTTTAGGATTTTCTATGTATAGTACCATGTCATCTGCAGACAGTGACAGTTTCACTTCTTTTCCACTTTGGATTCCTTTTTATTTCTTTTCTGGATGCCATGGCTAGAGCTTGTTTGTCTGACTGATTTCACTTAGTATGTTAATCTCTAGATCTATCCATGTTGCTACGAATGGCATTATTTCATTCTTCTTTATTCTGCTTAATATGTATATACCACATCTTCTTTATCCATTCATCTGTCGATGGACATTTAGATTGCTTCCATGTCTTGGCTATTGTAAATAGTGCTGCAGTGAACACTGGAGTGCACGCATCTTTTTGAGTTAGAGTTTTCTCCAGCTCCGCAGTCTCTAGGCCTCATCTGGCTTGCTCTGGTACTTGTGCTGTGTGTTCAGCCACGGAGCAGGGTGCCGTCCATAAGTAGGAGCTAGTGCGGTGCTCCTCAATAAAGATGCAGCGTGGAGCAGTGGCTGAAGCCATTCTGTCAGGCCTTCAGGCTTCTTGACAATCACTTAAGCATTCAAAAACATTTGTCTAGCTTTGCAGTCAGGCTTCCGTTAAGGAGGAAAATGGCACGGAGTTAAAGACGCACTTTCTAGAAAGCAAAGTAAGGAGCAGATCCCTCATATGAATTCCTGAGATAACATATACTTCAAGACATGGTTCAGTCTGAACTTTTCCCCTATGCCTACCAATTGACTTTTTAAAATTTTTGGCTGCATCGGCTCTTGGGTGCAGCAGATGGAGTCTTTGTTGTGGCCTGCAGGCCTCTCAGGTTCCAGAGCATGCTGGCTCAGTAGTCATGGCCTGAGGGCCTAGTTGCCCATATATGGAACCTTAGTTCCCTGACCAGGGATTAAACCCACATCCCCTGCCTTACAAGGCAGATTCTTAACCACTGGATCACCAGGAATGTCCCCAGTTGGCTTTTAGGAGGGATCAAACCTTTGATTTTGTTTGTCACGCCTTTTGGTCTGACAACCCTTTTACAGGGGCAGGCCTGAGACCGTCCATTTTATTTGAGAGTCACTGGACATGGTTGTTTGGAAATGAGACAGCTCGAACATGGCCATTATCTGAAAAAGTTTTGGAAAAGTGTGAGCATAGATAAAACAAACACCATTTTGAAACCTGAATCTATTGACATTGGAAACCACAAAGTTATCATTTACCAGGTAATGCTTCGTAGCTTGCCATTGTTCATCTGAACAGTGGTGGCAAAGGACACAACTTACTTGCAGCCTCTAATCGGCGTGGCTGGTAAGGGGACCCGCTGCCCCCTGTCTACAGCCCAGTGGCACACTGCCAAGTTTACTACTACAGGGTGAAAAAACAGGTAGTGGAAATCTCCTGGGTCTGAAGGCATAATTTCCGAGCTCCATGAGAAGCTCTTGACATGAACTCGTAGAGTCAGGCTGTATGTTATTGATATTGTTAGTTTAAAATATTCTAGTCAATGAAAACCTCTAAGATTAGAGACACATATGGACACCCTGTATTATGTTGAGTTTAATCAACCATAAGTGACTAGTATAATATTTTGAATTTGCTTTAAAATACTCCAGCAAAGGGAGTAAAAGGTAGAAGTGAAGATGACATGGAACAGGAGTGGCAGAATGTGGACCATTATTGAGGCTGGGGGATGAATAGGTTCATTATACACTTCTCTCAACTGTTATGAAGGTTTAAAAGTTTTCCATACTGATTGTTCTTATTCAGTGATTAAAATGGAAAGATCATAATATCAACCTTATATTGATAACACAAATCAACTTTGGCTCCTGTCCATGGTGGATGCCTTATGGCACTGCTTGGATCCCCTTCAGAAATGAAAGCCTATTCTCCCCCTGCTGAGAGTGCTCCCCACAGAAGGCCCTCTGCCCCCAGTCCTTTACATGGGTTCCGTTTGCTGAAGAGAAAGACCTTCACCCAAGGTTGCACACTTCCTGGGACAGCCTCCTCCACTGACGCACTGATGTGGGATAATAAGACCTGGCCTTCTCACTCTAACATTCCAGCTTCAGCTTCCATTAAGATTGCATGTGGCTGTTTTTCTCCCTCTGGCCAATCCCCACCTCCTCCCCAGGTGGTGATCCTAAGAGCACTTCCTAATAAACCTCCTCAATGCTCATCTCTGATTCACAGTCTGCTTCCTGGGGGAACCCAGCCCTGCAAACTACTATAAACACAAAGTCACAGAAAGGGATGAAAAGGACTTAAGTGCTTGCTTTCTTAGTGTAAATCCCTCTCTTCACAGGTAAAGAAGTTGCACGGAAAAGAAAACACATGACTTGTTCACTACCACTCACTTAACTGGTTGGCGCCAGCATTCAAATGGCAGAACCCACAGTTCCTTAACTCCCACGAGCCAGTCCATTGCCATGTTCCAGACGTTTCTCTGATTCATGTGGACCATTTCAAAAATAACCAAGCTTTGATATTTTTGATCCTGTGTGGTCTTGCAATGTGGTGGCCAAGGGACACTAATATATCACATAATTCTGTCTGCTTGTATCAGAATAGTCAATGAAGGGTAGTTAGTAACAAGCATATTTAGTTTTTCATGTACCTGGAAGGTGAGCACAGTAGTTAGAGATGTCATCCGAAGCCTAGATTCTTTCCTTTCTGTCTTTCTGCTATATTATGCTCAATATATGCACCCTCTATACGTATAAGGACGGGAAGACTTTCCATACACCCCTTCCCCCATACATGCATTGCCTCCCCCATTATCATCATCTCTCACTACAAAGATACATTTTTTAAAAATCAGAGATGAACTTATATTAACATACAGTAATCACCCAAAGTCCATAGTTTATCTTAGGGTTCTTTCTTGGTATGGCTGAATGACATGTGTCCATCATTGTAATATCGTGCCAGTATTTCATGCCTTGAGAAGCCTCTGTGTTCCGCCTATTCATCTCTTCTCATTCCACCCTGGCAACCACTGATTATCTTAATTTCTTCATATGTATTTCTTTTGCTCCTTGACTGAAACAGAGACCCAATTACTTGAAATTTTAAAAAAGATGTATTTTATAAGAAATAATTACTTTTTATTATATACTTTTATTGTACTTACAATCATTAGGATATTTTATATTTTTAAGACTAAGAAACTTAATACAGTGGAAATGATTTGAGTTAAATTGTCTACATCTATAAAACTTAAACCATTAGAGGAGAACATAGCAGATACAGGACACAACAGGGGAAGAAAAGTAACTCAGAGTCATTTTACATGTTAATAAAATGATGGACTTGGTGGATGAGGGGAGAGCCAAACATAAGTAATTTTGGATTTTTCCATTTTCCTTGATCTGTGACTAAAAGTCCTTTACCATCTGTCACCAGCAATAGAACTTGTCTATTCCTCTCTTTGGAGAAGGCAATGGCACCCCACTCCAGTACTCTTGCCTGGAATATCCCATGGATGGAGGAGCCTGGTAGGCTATAGTCCATGGGGTCACTAAGAGTCAGACACGACTGGGCGACTTGACTTTCACTTTTCACTTTCATGCATTGGAGAAGGAAATGGCAACCCACTCCAGTATTCTTGCCTGGAGAATCCCAGGGACAGGAGAGCCTGGTGGGCTGCCGTCCATGGGGTTACACAGAGTTGGACCCGACTGAAGCGACTTAACAGCAGCAGCAGCATTCCTCTTTTGGTGCTTAGCATGAGGGCCTTGGTTTGATATTATGCTCTAACCTTCGTGTTGTAACTTCCTAACCAGCATCTCCAATAGAGCTACTCATTCATTACTTTATTATCCAAAAATGCCTGGCAGAATTCTTTATACTCTGGTAAATGTTTATTGTTCATTATTTTAGACATGAAAAATAAATAGCTAGGTAGCACCCAACTGAATGAAAGTTCATGGTGTATACAAAGAGTTATCAGTGATTTAGCTATAATTTAGGGGACTATATTTTTTAAGATTTGATCTTAAGCCCTTTGCTTTTTAACATTTGCATGATTGATGTTACATGGATAATGGAATGGAATTCTTGATCCCAGCATTTCTTAAGATAAAGACAGGTTTAGAATTGAGATTCATTAATTTAAGTACCCATTATTATATTCAACAAATCTTTCAAAGCAGTTAGTCTAAGCCAAATGCTATGTTTGTACTTGAAAGACAAAGCATGATCTTTATGGAGCTTCCATGATCATGGCCACAGACTGGAGTAGTACCACACTCCACAATGGTAAGTGACATTCACTGGGCACTGGTATGTGCCTGGCACTGTTTGAAGTGGTTTAGTATACTGACTCATTTAGTTCTCACCACAGCCTAATGTGGTAGGCATTGCAAATATCTTTATAGATTCAGAATCTCAGGCAAAGCAGGGTTCATTACATTGCTAACATTACACAGCTAGGGAGTGTTACAGGGAAGGCAATGGCACCCCACCCCAGTACTCGTGCCTGGAAAATCCAATGGACGGAGGAGGCTGGTGGGCTGCAGTCCATGGGGTCGCTTAGAGTCGGACATGACTGAGCGACTTGACTTTCACTTTTCACTTTCATGCATTGGAGAAGGAAATGGCAACCCACTCCAGTATTCTTGCCTGGAGAATCCCAGGGATGGGGGAGCCCGGTGGGCTGCCGTCTGTGGGGTCGCACAGAGTCGGACACGACTGAAGCGACTTAGCAGCAGCAGCAGCAGGGAGTGTTAGCCAGGATGAGAATCCAGTAGTCTGCCTCCTGAGATACACTGACTTTCAGTAGTCAAGTAATCTTGTAAGTCAAGTGATAACTTTCAGAAAATTATAATTGTTCCAATAGCTGAGGAGGAAAGATTCATGGTATCATTAAGCCTACTTTAAGAGGAAATTACCCAGGTAAGAAATCAGGGGAGGCTGCCTGTTGTAGAGACAGGATGGCACCTGAAGGCAGAATGGGCATTAACCAGGTAAAAAGGGGCTAGTGAAGTATTATAAACAAAGGAAATGCCTTTGGATGGTAAGGAGCAGGGGAAGAGTCAAGAAACTTGTTACCAAGAAATAAACAAAAGTAGAACAGAAGGTGGGTCTTGATTAATTTGATTCTATTTGATTCTATTTTACAAAGGATTTAGCTCTTGCTTTGTGTTCAGTGCTCACAACCACCTTGGGTAGATTACAGACTTTATTTAACCAAATCCACAGACCAGAAGTAGTAAGTCTGGGACCTGAGCGCGGGTCTCCTAATTTCAGTTCCCACAGCTGTTCCACCAGAGTGGCTCAACAGTGCAAAGGAAGACCAACACTTGTCACTGTGAGTATGGCAGAAAGGTCAGGGTCCACATGACTCAAGGGTGCGGATGAATCAGCGGTCACACTGATAACACCGGTGCCTAAGGAAATACATTTTATCTGGATGCAAGAATGGAAGTATAATTCAATTTCAAGCTAAGAAACAATTACTTTCAGATCTGACAGAATTTAAACATTGCCTGTAACACTGATGTTTGGGAAAGGGTCCCTAGCTTCAGGAGGGTGTGAAGAACTTTTTTATTTTTTCTCTTTATTTTTTATTTTTTTATTTTTTTACTTTACAATACTGTATTGGTTTTGCCATACATTGACATGAATCCACCACGTGTGTACATGAGTTCCCGATCCTGAACCCCTCTCCCACCACCCTCCCCATATCATCTCTCTGGGTCATCCCAGGGCACCAGCCCCAAGCATCCTGTATCCTGTATCGAACCTAGACGGGCGATTCGTTTCTTACATGACAGTATACATGTTTCAGTGCCATTCTCCCAAATCATCCCACCCTCTCCCTCTCCCTCAGAGTCCAAAAGACTGTTCTGTACATCTGTGTCTCTTTTGCTGTCTCGCATACAGGGTTATCATTACCATCTTTCTAAATCCCATATAAATGTGTTCGTATACTCTATTGGTGTTTTTCTTGAACTATTTTTAAAGAGTCAGGAGGAAAAGTCAAAGAAATTGGGTTCTTCAAAGAAAACTTACAAAGATTGCTTATCAAAAATATCCTGTGTCAGACAGTGACCATCTTTTTTGTCATCTCCCAAGAGGTGGAAAACAGGAAGGATTGACAGGAGCCCTGCAAACTGTTTTCCATTTTATGGCAAGAAAAAGAGACACCCCAGACCAACACCTCAAACAACAAACCTGTGAATCATTTGTGCTTGGCTCTGGAATTCCAGTGTGACTGTCTCTCCTGTTCTAGGTTTACTCATTTCTTTCAGACTATTCTTAAGGTTATTTTGAAATCTTCCAAAGCACATGTCATAATTGTGCTAAGGAAAACTAATCAAGGATTAAAATGAGACAAAAAAGATACCGCCCAAAAAAATAAAGCATATAACGCATATGGGAGTAATCCACAGGACAATTGAAAATAGTCAAATACTTGTTTCAATAGCTGTTTAATTCGTTCCCAGAAGCTGCCCACTTAATACAGTTACTAATGAACAGAATGCCTTTGGTTGCAAAGACCTGCTGGGGATATGGGAGGAGACAAGGCATAAACATTAGATTTTGAGTCCCCTTGCTATATTATAAACTCCTTGAGGGCAGGCACTCTGTGACAATCACTTTTATACAAACTTTAGCACCCACTTATAGGGGGCTAGTACATAAAAGAGGATCAGTAAATGTTTGCAACTTACAATTGTTACCTCTTTCCTGCTCATCTTTCTCTTACTTTGATTTCATTGTCATTATTCGATCACTGTGAAAGGAAAAAAGGCTCTTTCCTCCTTTTTTCTTCTTTTCAATACCCCTTAGTGCCTGACAATAGACCCAGAGACACTATTTAATCTTTCCAAGTGGCAAGCAGAGCAGAAGTAAGTTAGATAGAAATATTTTGTGACTCTCCGGGCCTCCAGGATGACAAAGGTTGATGACAGAGACTGTAAAATTCATTTCTCTAGGAAATCTTTGGAAATACAACATATCTAGTGTGATTCAGGGGTTAAGATCTACTTAGAGATGTAAGTTTGGAGAAGGAAATGGCAACCCACTGCAGTATTCTTGCTTGGAGAATCCCAGGGATGGGGGAGCCTGTTGGGCTGCCGTCTATGGGGTCGCACAGAGTTGGACACGACTGAAGTCAGTTAGCAGCAGCAGAGATATAAGTTAACGTTCTATAAACATACACATGCATGTACATACTACTTTTCCTTTTAAAAGTTATCCATGCTCATTGCAGAAAATTTGTACAATCTAGGTAAATATAAAGAAAATAATATACCATCTAAAAAGAGAGCTATGGTTAGTATTTTGGGGTATTTCTTTTTTTTTTTTATGTATGTTAGTTGCTCAGTCATGTCTGACTCTTTGCAACCCATGGGCTATAGCCCAGCAGCCTCCTCTGTCATGGAGTTCTCCAAGGCAAGAATATTGGAGTGGGCAGCCATTCTGTTTTCCAGGAGATCTTCCCAACCCAGGCATCGAACCTAGGTCTCCTGCATTGCAGGCAGATTCTTTACTATCTGAGCCACCAAAAAGCCCCTTTTAATGTATGTATCCACATAAAGTCATTCATTCATTTATTCAATGAATTCTCATTAGGACTCTACCAACATTCTATGTAGAAAAAGACAAATAATAATCATAATGAAAATTATATGTATGGTAGAAGATATTAAGTGTTTGGGGAAAAAAAGTAGTGCAGGTTGAATAATTAGTCAAAGATGCTGGGACAGAGTGGAGGAGTTTGTAATTTTTTTTTAAATAGGGTAGACAAATAGTTTATTTTTATCGATGAAATCCTTATTATTTAGCTATAAAGAACAAATAACATTGTATTAGTTTGTTTGAAGTATACAATGTAATGATTCTATATTTCTGTGTTATGAAATAACCTCCACTGTAAGTTAATACCTGCCATCATACATAATTACAAATTTTTCTTGTGATAAGAACTATTAAGATTTACTTTCTTAGCAACTTTCAGATATGCAATCAGTATTGTGAACTATAGTCACCATGCTGTACATTATTTTCCTGTGACTTACTTATTTCATAACTGTAAATTTGTTCCTTATGATCCCTTTCACCAATTTCAACCACTTGTTACCTGCCTCCCTACCCCCACCCCACCTTCTGGCATCCACCAATCTGTTCTCTGTAGCTGTGGGTTCATGGTTTTGTTTTGCTTTTTTAGAACCCATATATGATTATATAATATTTGTCTTTCTCTAACTTTTTTTGCTTAACATAGAAAAACCTATGTTTTCTTCTACAAGCTTTATGGTTTCAGATCTCTAATTTTGAATTAACTTTTGTGTATGGTATAAGAATGTGTTCCATACCCTCTAGTCTATCTATGTAGTTCCAAATAGCAAGATTTCATTCTTTTTTATGGCTGAATAGTATTCATATATATCAGTTCAGTTCAGTCGCTCAGTTGTGTCCGACTCTTTGCGACCCCATGAATCGCAGCACGCCAGGCCTCCATGTCCATCACCATCTCCCGGAGTTCACTCAGACTCACATCCATCAAGTCCGTGATGCCATCCAGCCATCTCATCCTCGGTCGTCCCCTTCTCCTCCTGCCCCCAATCCCTCCCAGCATCAGAGTCTTTTCCAATGAGTCAACTCTTCCCATGACGTGGCCAAAGTACTGGAGTTTCAGCTTTAGCATCATTCCTTCCAAAGAAATCCCCGGGCTGATCTCCTTCAGAATGGACTGGTTGGATCTCTTTGCAGTCCAAGGGACTCTCAAGAGTCTTCTCCAATATCACAGTTCAAAAGCATCAGTTCTCCAGCGCTCAGCTTTCTTCACAGTCCCACTCTCACATCCATACATGACCACTGGAAAAACCATATCCTTGACTAGACGGACCGTAGTCGGCAAAGTAATGTCTCTGCTTTTGAATATGCTATCTAGGCTGGTCATAAATTTTCTTCCAAGGAGTAAGCGTCTTTTAATTTCATGGCTACAGTCACCATCTGCAGTGATTTTGGAACCCCCAAAATGAAGTCTGACACTGTTTCTATTGTTTCCCCACCTATTTCCCATGAAGTGATGGGACCAGATGCCATGATCTTCGTTTTCTGAATGTTGAGCTTTAAGCCAACTTTTTCGCTCTCCTCTTTCACTTTCATCAAGAGGCTTTTTAGTTCCTCTTCACTTTCTGCCATAAGGGTGGTGTCATCTGCATATCTGAGGTTATTGATATTTCTCCCGGCAATCTTGATTCCAGCTTGTGTTTCTTCCAGCCCAGCGTTTCTCATGATGTACTCTGCATATAAGTTAAATAAGCAAGGTGACAATATACAGCCTTGACATACTCCTTTTCCTATTTGGAACCAGTCTGTTGTTCCATGTCCAGTTCTAACTGTTGCTTCCTGATCTGCATACAGATTTCTCAAGGGGCAGGTTAGGTGGTCTGGTATTCCCATCTCTTTCAGAATTTTCCACAGTTTATTGTGATCCACACAGTCAAAGGCTTCAGCATAGTCAATGAAGCAGAAATAGATGGAACTCTCTTGCTTTTTCCATGATCCAGCGGATGTTGCCAATTTGATATCTGGTTCCTCTGCCTTTTCTAAAACCAGCTTGAACATCAGGGATTTCACGGTTCACGTATTGCTGAAGCCTGGCTTGGAGAATTTTGAGCAGTACTTTACTAGCGCGTGAGATGAGTGCAGTTGTGTGGTAGTTTGAGCATTCTTTTGCATTGCCTTTCTTTGGGATTGGAATGAAAACTGACCTCTTCCAGTCCTGTGGCCACTGCTGAGTTTTCCAAATTTGCTGGCATATTGAGTGCAGCACTTTCACAGCATCATCTTTCAGGATTTGAAACAGTTCAACTGGAATTCCATCACCTCCACTAGCTTTGTTCGTAGTGATGTTTTCTAAGGCCCACTTGACTTCACATTCCAAGATGTCTGGCTCTAGATTAGTGATCACACCATCATGATTATCTGCGTCGTGAAGATCTTTTTTGTACAGTTCTTCTGTGTATTCTTGCCACCTCTTCTTAATATCTTCTGCTTCTGTTAGGTCCAGACCATTTCTGCCCTTTATCGAGCCCATCTTTGCATGAAATATTCCCTTGGTGTCTCTAATTTTCTTGAAGAGATCTCTAGTCTTTCCCATTTTGTTGTTTTCCTCTATTTCTTTGCATTGATTGCTGAAGAAGGCTTTCTTATCTCTTCTTGCTATTCTTTGGAACTCTGCATTCAGATGCTTATATCTTTCCTTTTCTCCTTTGCCTTTCGCCTCTCTTCCTTGCACAGCTATTTGTAAGGCCTCCCCAGACAGCCATTTTGCTTTTTTGCATATATACATATGCCGTCCTGTGTGCTGTGCTTAGTCGCTCAGTTGGGTCCGACTCTTTGCGACCCCATGGACTGCAGCCTGCTAGGCTCCTCTGTCCATGGGCATTTCCCCAGGCAAGAATACTGGAGTGGGTTCACAGTTTGTTTATCTGGTCATCTGTCAGTGGACATTTAGCTTGTTTCCATATCTTGGCTATTGTAAACAATGCTGCGCTGAACGTGAAAGTACATATATCTTTTCAAGTGAGTGTTGTTGTTTTCTTCAGATTAATACTTAAAAACAGAATTACTGGATCATATGACAGTTCTATTTTTAAATTTTCTGAGGAAGCTCTATACTTTTTTCCACAGTTATTGCACCAATTTACCATATGCACAAGGGTTCCATTTTTTTCCATCCTCCCCAGCACTTGTTATTTTTTCTCTTTTTGATAATAACAATTCTAATAGGTATGATAGATATAAAATGATACCTCATTGTGGTTTTGATTTGCATATCTCTGATTAGCAGTGCCGAGCATCTTTTCATGTACCTATTGGCCCTCTCTGTCTTCTTTGGGGAAAAAAAAGTCTATTAGGACCCATTGTCCATTTTTCAGTTGGATGGTTTGAGGTTTTTTGGTTTTGATTTTGAGTTGTATGAGTTCCTTATATATCTTAGATATTAGCCCCTTATCAGATACATGATTTGCAAATTTCTTATCCCATTCTCTAGGTTATATTTACATGTTGTCGATGGTTTCCTTCTCCGTGCAGAAGCAGAAACAAACACACCCCCACTTGTTTGTTTTTACTTTGCTTGCCTTTGTTTTTGGTGTCAAATCCAAAAGATGATTGCCAGGATCAATGCCAGGAGGTTACCACCTGTGTTTTCTTCTACAAGTTTTATGGTTTCAGGTCTCTTTCATTGAGGTCTTTAATTAATTTTGAGTTAACTTTTGTGTATGGTATAAGAATGTGTTCCAGTTCTTTTTTTTTTTTTTTTTTTTTTTGGCATGTGGCTGTCCAGTTTTCCCAGCATACTTTATTGAAGAAGTTATCTTTTCCCCATTGTATATTCTTAACCCCTTTGTCATATATTCATGAATTTATTTATGGGTTTTTCTATTCTGTTCCATTGACCTGTGTGTTTTTCTAGGCCAATGCCATAACTATTTTGACTACCAGAGCTTTGTAATATAGTTTGAAATCAGAGAGCATAATGCCTCCAAGATTGTTTTTTTTCAAAATAGCTTCAGCTATTTGAAGTCTTCTGTAGTTGCATACAAATTTTAAAAACATTTGTTCTATTCCTGTGAAAAATGCCAGAGGTATTTTGATAAGCATTGCATTGAATCTGTAGATAACTTTGGACATTTTTACAATATCTTTCAATACATGAGCATGGAATATCTTTCATTTATTTGTGTCTTCTTTGATTCCTTTCATCATGGTCATATAGTTTTCAGTGTAAAAGTGTTTCACTTCCTTGGTCAAATTTATAGGTATAATTTATTTGTAATGCATTGTAAATGGAATTGTTTTCTTAATTTCTCCTGATGTTTCATTAATAATGAAATAATAGAAATGCCACATATTTCTATATATTGATTTTGTTTTCTGCAACTTTGCTGAATTTGTTGATTAGTCCTAACAGTTTTTTGGTGTGGTCTTGTATAATTTTTTTATCATGTCATCTGCAAAGAGTGATAGTTTTGTTTTTCCTTACTGATTTAGATGTCTTTTCTTTCTTTTTATTCGTTAATTGCTCTGACTCAGACTGCCAATACTGTGTTGAATGAAAGTGGTGAAGTGTGGATATCCTTGTCTTGTTTCTGATCTTAAAGAAAAACGTACCAGTTTTCATCATTAAGTATGATGTTAGCTGTGGGCTTGTCATAGATGGCCTTTATTAGAGAGGTAATTTCCCTCTATACCCACTTTGTTGAGAGTTTTTAATCATAAATAGCTATTGAATTTTGCCAAATGCTTTTTCTGCATCTATTAAGAAGTTCATATAATTTTCACCCTTGTTTTGTTAATATCTGATTTGTAGCTGTTGAACATCTTTGCACCACTGGAACAAATCCCACCTAACAATACTATATGATCCTTTTAGTGTTTTATTGAATTCAGTTTGCTAATGTCTTGTTGAGGGTTTTTGCATCTATTTCACCAGGGATATTGATCTATATATAGTTAAGTCCCCTACATTTGAACTCTCAAGTTGCAAACTTTCAAAAATGTGAAAGTGCATCTGGTTCCAGCAAGGAACTAGAACCTGTGCCATCAGCATCAGGCATGAGTGAAATGGCAGCTTGCCCTCCATCTCCTATTGCTGATGATCCTGCACCTCTATCGTCTCCTACCTCCTCACCCTAGTAACTCTTCTTGCTGCTTCACTTACTGCCAACCCCTTATGCCAGCTGCTGTTCTACTGTGCTTCTCAAGGTACTTCACTGTAAGATTAAAACTGTTTTTGGTTTGTTTTTTATGTATTACTTGTGAAAAGTATTATAAATCTATTACAGTACAGTAACAGAGCCAATTATGTTAGCTGGGTACAGAGGCTAGCTCTTTTGGATGTACAAACAAATTGGACTTACAAATGCACTCTCAGAACAGAACTTGTTTGTTTGTAGGAGACATACTGTAATTTTCTTTTATTCTGGCATCCTTGTTTGGTTTTGGTATCAGGATAATGCTGGCCCCATAAAAGGAATTCG
This sequence comes from Budorcas taxicolor, assembly GCF_023091745.1. NCBI lineage: Eukaryota > Metazoa > Chordata > Mammalia > Artiodactyla > Bovidae > Budorcas > Budorcas taxicolor. The sequence continues at coordinate 30,449,971 of NC_068916.1, read as the reverse complement.
ATAGTGCTCTCTCTCTAGAGTTTGAGGATTGATATGAATGATTTTTTGAATGTTTGGTAGCATTCACCAATCAAGCCATCTGGTCCTGGATTTTTGTTTATTTGGAATTTTTGGTTATTGTTTCAATCTCCGTACTAATTCAGATTTTCTTTTTCTTCGTGATTCACTCTTGGTAGGTAGTATGTTTCCAAAAATTTATCCATTTCTCCTAGAGTGTCAAATTTGTGGCTGTATAATTGTTCTTAGTAGCCTCTTATGATCCTTTGTATTCTCTGGTGTCTGTTGTAAAGTCCCCTCTTTAATTTCTTGTTTTGTGTCCTCTTTTTTTTCTTGGCAAGTCTAGCTAAGGTTTGTCAATTTTGTTTATCTTCCCAAAGAAGCAGTTCTTGGTTTCGTTTATATTTTCTAATGTCTTTTTTCCTCTCTGTTTCAGTTATTTCCACTTTGATCTTTATTTCCTTCATTCTACTAGCTTTGGGCTTTGTTCTTCTTTATAGTACTTGAGGTGTAAAGTAGATTGTTTAATTGGGAATTTTCCTGTTTCTTGATAGTCATTTGTTGCTTTGACATTCTCTTTTAGAACTACTTTTTACTGTATTGCCTAAATTTTAGTATGTTGCATTTTCATTTTCATTGCCTCAAGGTGTTTTTTTTATTTCTCTTGATTTTTTCCTTTGACACATTTGTTCAATAGAATATGGTTTAATAGCCACATATTTATTAACATATTAAAGTCCCTTGCTATTATTGTAATGCTGTCTGTGTCTTCCTTTAGGTCTGTTAATATTTGCTTTATATATTTAGGTGCTCCTATGTTGGGTACATAAATAGTACAAATGTTATATCCTATTGTTGAATTAACTGCTTAGTCATTGTATACTGACCTTTTTTGTCTTTTATTACTGTCTTTGTTTTAAAGTCAGTTTTGTCTGACATAAGGTGCTACTCCAGCTTTTTTTTTTTTTGGTTTCCATTTACATGGAATTTCGTTTTCCAGCCCTTCACTTTCAAACTGTGTGTGTCCTTACATCTGAAGTGTACGTCAACAGCACATAGATGGGTTGGAATTTTGGTTTTAAATGGGATGGTTAGAGAAGGCCTTATTGAAAATGTGATATTTGAACAAAGATGTTAACTGGGATCTTTTCGAACAGGCTACTATGCAATTGGCTTCAGTCATAACATTATTCTTTAAAACATGCTTATTTAATGGATGTACATCATTTTATCTTATAAATGTTATGAATAATTTTTAAGCCCATGGTTGGACATTTATATCAACTCCAAATATATTTTCTGTGGTTCAGTTCGGTTCATTTCAGTCACTCAGTCGTGTCCGACTCTTTGCAACCCCATGAACCGCAGCACGCCAGGCCTCCCTGTCCATCACCAACTCCCGGAGTTCACCCAAACCCATGTCCATCGAGTCGATGATGCCATCCAACCAACTCATCCTCCATTGTTCCCTTCTCCTCCTGCCCTCAATCTTTCCCAGCATCAGGGTCTTTCAAATGTGTCAGCTCTTCACATCAGGTGACCAAAGTATTGGAGTTTCAGCTTCAACATCAGTCCTTCCGATGAACACCCAGGACTGATCTCCTTTAGGATGGTCTGGTTAGATCTCCTTGCAGTCCAAGGGACTCTCAAGAGTCTTCTCCAACACCACAGTTCAAAAGCATAAATTTTTCGGCACTCAACTTTCTTTATAGTCCAACTCTCACATCCATACATGACCATTGGAAAAACCACAGCCTTGGCTAGACGGATCTTTGTTGGCAAGGTAATGTCTGCTTTTTAATATGCTCTCTAGGTGGGTCATAACTTTCCACCCAAGGAGTAAGCGTCTTTTAACTTCATGGCTGCAGTCACCATCTGCAGTGATTTTGGAGCCCAGAAAAATAAAGTCAGCCACTGTTTCCACTGTTTCCCTATCTATCTGCCATGAAGTAATGGGACCAGATGCCATGATCTTCGTTTTCTGAATGTTGAGCTTTAAGCCAACATTTTTACTCTCCTCTTTCACTTTCATCAAGAGGCTTTTTAGTTCCTCTTCACTTTCTGCCATAAGGGTGGTGTCATCTGCATATGTGAGGTTATTGATATTTCTCCCAGTGATCTTGATTCCAGCTTGTGCTTCCTCCAGCTCAGCGTTTCTCATGATGTACTCTGCATATAAGTGAAATAAGCAGGGTGACAATATACAGCCTTGACGTACTCCTTTTCCTATTTGGAACCAGTCTGTTGTTCCATGTCCAGTTCTAACTGTTGCTTCCTGACCTGCATACAGGTTTCTCAAGAGGTAGGTCAGGTGGTCTGGTATTCCCATCTCTTTCAGAATTTTCCACAGTTTATTGTGATCCACACAGTCAAAGGCTTTGGCATAGTCAGTAAAGCAGAATTTTCTGTGGTATACATTCTTAAATGAATTTGAGACTTCCCTGTTCAGTCTTTGCAATTAATAGGATAAAAGTAAGACTTAGCTTAGAAAAGAGGAGCGCATCAAGGTAAGAATGTTAACTTTTTGCTAGATATGTTACAATAGTTTTCCCAGTTATTTACTTCTAGTGTGATTAGGATGTGTTTTAAAATACCATTTGTTGTGATTTCAGTTAAAAGGTGCATATTTATTGTTTAAATTTTGTGAAATATAGAAAAGCCAAGGAAAACTCAAAATACTCATAATCACATCTTCCAGAGTTAAAATCATATTTGCTCAAAAAATATACTTAGAGTTTGTATTATATTAAACATACTGTGTTATAAATTTCATTTCATTAAATGTGAACATTGTCTAAGTATTTAAAAATGTTTTAAGTGTACTACTTTAAAATGTTTTTATAATCTAAATAGTAATAAGTGTATACTATTCATTTTGGGGGGCTTCCCTGATAGCTCAGTTGGTAAAGAATCCACTTGTAATACGGGAGACTTCAGTTCGATTCCTGGGTTGGGAAGATACCCTGGAGGAAGGATAGGCTACCCACTCCAGTATTCTTGGGCTTCCCTGGTGGCTCAGCTGGTAAAGAATCCGCCTGCAATGTGGGAGACCTGGATTCAATCCCTGGGTTGGAGAGGTCCCTTGGAAAAGGGAAAAGCTACTGACTCCAGTATTCTGGCCTGGAGATCCATGGACTGTATAGTCCATGGGGTCGCAAAGAGTCAGACACGACTAAGCCACTTTCACTTTAATTCATTTTTTACCCATTCCATAAACTATCCCCATTTTATAAACTGAATTATCTAATTTATCACTGTTATAAAATCTTTTCACATATGTCCTTGCCCACAACTCTGATTATTTCCTTCTGTAATTAAAAGCATAAATCTGTCATTTATATTACACATATTTTTCTTAGTTTGTTGCTTTACTTTTAGTTTTATTCATATTTTTTGACTAAAAGAAATTAAATCTATCAGTCCGTTCCTTAAGGGATTCTTCCTTTGCCTTTAGGTTTTAAAAATCCTTTAGCACCCTGAGTTTTTTTGTTTAAAAAAAAAAATTCTTTTCCCTAATGGGATTTATTTTGGCCCATGGTATGACATTCAGTGAATCAACTATATTTCTTTTGGAATAGTTATGGCTTGGTTAAACTTCAGTAGGCCTTTCTTTTCTTTATTTTGATATTCTGTCACTCAGGAGTATTATCTAAATACTTCTTCAAACCATATGTAAGAGCAAAGGCGGTGCTCCTATTGATGTTCTGAGTATTCACATACTTGGGCACAGGAAATTGATGGATGGAAAAGGGCGAGAATTGTTTCAAGGAGAACAAATAAGTTCATAGACTTTTTAAATTTTAATAAGATATTTTAGAAAATAATGCACAATTCCAGAACAGTCTTTAATAATTATAACCCCAAACATCAAACCACATTTCTATAGATCGTCAGGAGTAGACTCACACATTGAAACGTTGGTGTTCCCATCAAGACTTACACACTGTGTTAGTGAGTACTCTCTTCATTGCTCTGAGAATACGAGGAATATAATAGTAACAGGAGCAGTCATTATAGGGAACTCACTACATGCAAGGCATTGTGTTAAGTACTTCATATGTGGTATTTATTTAATCCTCAAAGTACTTTAGAATGGAGATACTATCATGATCTTTCCTTTACAGATGAGAAAACAAAGGCTAGGAGGGATAGAAGAAAACTTCCATGGTCATGCAGCTAGTAGACTGTGTAAGGAGGACTCCTCAACTATTTCTCAGAAAAATTGAGTCAACGCAATAGTAAAAATAAGATTGCGGGAAAGTCCTTATTAAATGCATCATATGGTATGTTCATCTTCCCTTCTCCAGATCATGCTTGGAAAGCTTGAACTATTTCAAGTCACACCTAACTAGTAACAACTACATTTGATAAGTTTATTTTATAAACCACATTCACCCAAGAGAGCTGATGCTTACAGCATATGGCAGATCATTATCATCTGGACAGCTTAGAAAGCAAAGGTGCTGCATTTACATGGTAGAGCTGGGATTTATAACCATGACTCCTGTCTCTGCCATCAGCACTTCCCCCTGACCTCCACACAGCAAGTCTGGGAGGTTTCTCTTGGGGAATTTCTTTTTATTTAAGTCTCAAACTATTGTGACTTATTGTTGTTGCTGTGTTCTTTTAGCTAGTCCATCCTTTAGTGAATCATTGATACAGTTTGGGTTCTCTGTTGAATATGTCTCTTGAGAACACAAAATAAAATTACTTGCTGTTGTTCAATCACTAAGTTGTGTCCTACTATTTGTGACCCCATAGTGTGCAGCACGCCTGGTATCTCTGTCCTTCACTATCTCCTGGACTTTGCTCAAACTCATGTCCATTGAGTTGAGATGTCATTCAACCATCTCAATGCTGCCCCCTTCTCCTCCAGACCTCAATCTTTCCCTCAGCATCCGGGTCTTTTCCAATGAGTTGGCTGTTTGCATCAGGTGGCCAAAATATTAGAGCTTCAGCTTCAGCATCAGTGCTTCCAGTGAATATTCAGGGTTGATTTCCTTCAGGATTGACTGGTGAGATCTCCTTGCAGTCCAAGGGAATCTATGCTGTTAATATATCATTACAGATATGATACTTTAACAGTTCATTATAACTAACTTCATTTTCTTTGGTCATGCATACATTTACACAAAAATCATTTTTCTTTATGTAGAAAAAGAGAACATTTTCAATAACTGCATTAAAAGCAATGATTCTGAGAATTTCCCAGAAAAAGAATAATGATTTTGAAGAAAATAATATAATGACATTATTATGTTTTTCATCTTTCATGGCCTGTTCAAATGCTACCTCTTTTAACTTTTCTACTCTGAAGTATTTCTATTTTGGGGGCAGCATTATAGTATTTTTAATATTCCATTATAGTCCTAATCTCAAAGTACACCTTGTGCAGGTAAATTTGTATGCAGGACTATTTAGATTAAAACCCTCCTGTCTTAGTCTTCTCCCTCTCCTTCCATATCTAGCCCTTTGCCTGGTGTGTGTGTGGGGGTGTATGCATGCTTGCTGAATTGTGTCCGACTCTTTGTGACCCCATGGACTGTAGCCTGCCAGGCTCCTCTATCCATGGAATTCTCCAGGCAAGAATATTGGAGTGGGTTGCCATTTTCTACTCCAGGGGATTTTCCCGACCTAATATTGAACCCACATCTCCTACATTGGCAGGCAGATTCTTTACCACTGTGCCATCTGGGAAGCCCCAACCAGTTTCCTAGTACAAAATGTTAAGTAAGAAGTAATCAAAAGTTTAATAGTGAAAAAATACATAAGCCTTAATTTAAGATTTTTTGTTGGATATATAATTAATAAATGGTGCATGCCAAATGAGAATGCAAGTCTACCTTAAGATTGATTTTAAAATAGAAAGGAACATATAAGTACTTTAAAATATAACTAAATATGTTACAGTAGAAGCAAAATGTGAGTTATAAGTTATGACTATGTGAAATTTATGTAAATGAATTAATACATATTCTCCAGTAATACTTTAAGATTTTAGAATCTTGATACCATGAGAAGTAACTTTATTCACAAAAATTCATTGCACAGAGAAGTAAAAGTGTAAAGTTTAAGAATTCTGTTGAAGGGGTTATAAATTACCACCTTAAAAAAATAGGATGTTATTATTTTAAGATAGAACTTCCCTTGTGGCCCAGCTGGTAAAGAATCCACCTGCAATGTGGGAGACTTGTGTTCCATCCCTAGATTGGGAAGATCCCCTGAAGAAGGGAAAAGCTACCTAATCAAGTATTCTGGCCTGGAGCATTCCTTGGACTGTATTGTCCATGGGGTCACAAAGAGTTGGACACAACTGAAGCTTCAATAGTATGTGAACCATGAACTTCCAGATGTCCAAGCTGGATTTAGAAAAGGCAGAGGAACCAGAGATCAAATTGCCAACACCCGCTGGATCATCGAAAAAGCAAGAGAGTTCCAGAAAAACATCTACTTCTGTTTTATTGACTACACCAAAGCCTTTGACTGTGTGGATCACAATAAACTGTGGAAAATTCTTCAAGAGATGGGACTATCAGACCACCTGATCTGCCTCCTTCTCAGGAAGCATCAGTTAGAACTGGACATGGAACAACAGACTGATTCCAAATCGGGAAAGGAGTACATCAAGGCTGTATATTGTCACCCTGCTTATTTAACTTACATGCAGAGTACATCATGAGAAACACTGGGCTGGATGAAGCAAAGCTGGAATCAAGATTGCAGGGAGAAATATCAATAACCTCGGATATGCAGATGACACCACCTTTATGGCAGAAAGTGAAGAGGAACTAAAAAGCCTCTTGATGAAAGTGAAAGAGAAGAGTGAAAAAGTCGGCTTAAAAGTCAACATTCAGAAAACTAAGATCATGGCATCAGGTCTCATCACTGCATGGCAAATAGATGGAGAAACAATGGAAATAGTGAGAGACTCTTTTTTTTGTGCTACAAAATCACCACAGATGGTGACTGCAGCCATGAAATTAAAAGATGCTTGCTCCTTGGAAGAAAAGCTCTGACCAACTTAGACAGCATATTAAAAAAACAGAGACATTACTTTACCAGCAAAAATCCATCTAGTCGAAGCTATGGTTTTTCCAGTAGTCATGTATATATGGATGTGAGAGTTGGACTATAAAGAAAGCTGAGTGCCAAAGTATTGATGCTTTTGAACTATGGTGTTGGAGAAGACTCTTGAGAGTCCCTTGGACTGCAAGGAGATCCAACCAGTCCATCCTAAAGGAGATCAGTCCTGGGTGTTCATCGGAAGGACTGATGTTGAAGCTGAAACTCCAATACTTTGGTCACCTGATGCGAAGAACTGACTCGTTGGAAAAGCCCCTGATGCTGGGAAAGATTGAAGACAGGAGGAGAAGGGGACAACAGAGGATGAGATGGTTGGATGGCATCACCAACATGATGGACATGAGTTTGAGTAAACTGTGGGAGTTGGTGATGGACAGGGAAGCCTGGTGTGCTTCAGTCCATGAGGGTCACAAAGAGTGACTGGGTCACCCCAATCCATGGGGTCACAAAAAGTCGGACACAACTGAACGACTGAACTGAACTGATTTTAAGATATTTTATGTAAGCCTTATGATAACCACAAGGAAAAATATGTAGCAATTATGCAAAAGAACATTGTAAAGTAATCAAAACATACCAATATCAGAACACAATTAAAGACAGCTGGGTAAGAAACAAGGAACAATGGGTCTACAAAACAACCAGAAAACAAAGTGGCGATAGTGAAGTCCTCACCTATTCATAATTGCTTTAAACATAAATGTAGTATTGATCAAATTCTCTTATCAAAGGACTTAGGATGACTGAAAGGATAAAAAGAAAATCCATGTGCTGCCTACAGGAGACTCACTCTAGCCTTAAAGAAGACACATGGACAGAGTGAAGGATGGAAAGTCATTTCAAGCTAACGGTAACTAAAAACAAGAGAACAAACAAGGGTTGCTATACTTGTATCAGACAAAATAGACTTTTAAAATGGTATACACACCCACAATTGAATATTATGCATCTATAAACATGAGAAAGTGCTACCATTTGTAACAACATGGTTGGACCTTGAAGACATTATGCTAAGTGAAATAAATCAGAGAAAAACAAATAGTATATGATCTCACGTGTGGAATCTTAACAACAAAGCAAACTCATGGAAAAAGAGATTAGACTGTTTATGGTTACCAGAGGTTGAGGATGAAGGAGGCAGAATTGAATGAAGGTGGTTAAAAGGTACAAATCTCCAGTTATAGGAGAAATAAATACTAGGGATTTAATGTACAACATGATGGCTATAGTTAAGACTAGGCCTCTCTGGTGGCTTAGATGGTAGAGAATCTGCCTGCAATGCAGGAGACCCGGGTTCTATTCCTGGGTTGGGAAGATCAGCTGGAGAAGGGCATGGCAACCCACTCCAGTATTCTTGCCTGGAGAATCCCATGGACTGAGGAGCCTGGTGGGCTACAGTCCATGGGCTTGCAACGAGTCAGACCTGACTGAGCAATCAACGCTAATAGCTAACGCTGCTGTATGATAGATAGGAAAAATTTTGAGAGTAAATTCTAATTTCTTTTTTCATTTTATTTATATGAAATGATAGATGTTTGCTGAACCTATTGTGATTGTATTTCACAATATATGTAAATCACACCATGATATTGTACTCCTTAAATTTATACAGTGATGGTATCAATTATTTATCAGTAAAATTGGGGGGAAAACCCAGTGCAGTGGTGACACAATGCATATATGTTAGTACATATTCAATAACTTTAGAATGGACTGTTGTACAGACATAATGCCAATTAAAGAATAAAGAAAATATTTATGCTTTCCCATCTCATTATTTTAATAGAATGTTTCAACTTTGAAATATGTATGCTCTCAAAATTACATCTTCAGTTCTCAGAATAAAGTCCTTTCTGGAAAATTATGTGATTAAATATATAAAATAAAATACAGCATTTTAGAACTTGTAAACACCTTAAAGATCATATAATCTAAACCACTCAATTATATTATTTATTAATATACTGAAAAGAAATATTAAATTATTATTAAACATATAGTGAAGGTTCTTTCATATCCCAGGAGCAATGACCAGTAACATTTTCCTGGGTCAGTCTTCTTGAATTTCTGTTCACAAGCACATGTTTATTTAACAGCACCAATGCAAGCTGGCTATAAAATTGTGATCAGTTCAGTTAGTCACTCAGTCACGTCCAATTCTTTGTGATTCCATGGACTGCAACACGCCAGGCTTCCCTGTCCATCACCAAGTCTGGGAGCTTGCTCAAACTCTTGTCCATCGAGTCGGTGATACCATCCACCCATCTCATCTTCTGTCGTCCCCTTCTCCTCCTGCCTTCAGTCTTTCCCAGCATCAGGGTCTTTTCCAGTGATTCAGTTCTTTGCATCAGGTGGCCAAAGTATTGGAGCTTCAGCATCAATCCTTCCAATGAATATTCAGGGTTGATTTATTTTAGGATTGACTGGTTGGATCTTCTTGCAGTCCAAGGGGCTCTAAATAGTCTTCTCCAACACCACAGTTCAAAAGCATTAATTCTTTAGCATTCAGCTTGGCTTGCAGTAAATCTTGGAGATAATTTTCTGTTACTATATGAAGATCCATCTCATTTTGTCTTTTAATATGAAGTATTTAGACAATGGTTACAAATATCTTAAAAACATTCACCAGGTAAAATGAACAGATATTAACATTATGTTGCTTTTTAATCTTTGCCTTTTTAAAAATTCATTTTTGGTTGCACTGGGCCCTGTTGCTCCATGCAGGCTTCCTCTAGTTGTGGTAAGCAGGGGCTACTGTTCCTTACTGTGTGAAGGCTTCTGCTTAGTTGCCTCATGGCATGGATCTTCCCAGACCAGGGGTTGAACCTACATCCCCTGCACTGGCAAGCAGATTCTTAATAAGAAGGTGTGATCTTTGCCTTTTAAGGAAAAATAGATCATTTTGTATTTGTCTTAATCTCTTTTACTCCCTGTCCCCCACTTCCTTTTGCTTTTTGATGATTCTCCTAAATGTTCACATTGTTTCACATTCCTGCCCTGTCCGTATTGTTTTTTAACTTCTGTTACCTATGTGTGTTCCATAAACAACTTACAGCCTCATTTTATATATAACTGAATGTTCCATAATGGAATTGTAATTGGTTCATTGAGTAGTCTCTAATCAATAAGATGTAAGAATAAATCCATGTTGCATTTCTTCATTCCTTTTACTCTGTTAAATCTCTCCGATGCCTAACTATATCCTGGGCAGATGTCAGAACTTTCCAGGTATTTTGGCTTATTGAAATTCTAATTTCATTTTTTTTTCTAACTTTAAATTTTTTTCATTTTATTTTATTTAAATCTTAACTGTTATGCTTTATGACACTTTATTAAGATATAATTTATATACACTGTTTTCAAAATATTAATGATTACATCAAGAAAATTGAGAATTTCACTGTACAGTGGATTGCACAATACTGTGTGTAAATTGTATAAATACATTTCTACACGTGGATCTGCCTATGTGATCACCACTCAGATCAAGAAATAGAACATTCCTCACTCCCAGGAGTGAGACAATATCCCTTGCTGCCCTCATCCTGAACAAAATGTAACACTACTCTGACTTCTAACAACATTGATTAGGTTTCCCTATCCTTATCTTTCATATAAATGAAATCATACCATGTAATATCTGGCTTTTTTCACTCACATAATGTTTTTGAAATGTGTCCATGTGGTTACATATATCAGTAGTTCATTCTTTTTCTTTTGGGTATTTTTGAGTGATATTATATGAATATTCATAATTTGTCCACTCTCCTGTTTGTGTTATTTCTGATTTTGAGCTATTATGAGTAAAATTGCCATGAACAACTTGTAGAAGTCTTTCGGACATCTGCATTCAATTTTCTTGAGTAGATGCCTATAAGTGAAACTGCTGAGTCATAAGATTATATATGTTTAACTTTGTTAAAAACTGCCAAACACTTTGAAAGTAGTTGTCACATTTTACACTCTCCACCAGTGATATATGAGGACTCTAGTTACCACATTTATTTCAACACTTCATGAAGTTAATCTTTTTTATTTTATCCTTTCTGGTAGGTGGGTAAAAGTATCTTATTGCAGTCATTTTTCTATATTTTTATGGGAAAATTTAAAAAAACGTGGTTAACAGTAACTATTGCTTGTACCTGCACAGACTCTCTAGAAGGATGTAAAAGAATCTGAACATGCTGGTTTTCTTTTGGTGAGGATTGGTCGGGAAGATCCCCTGGAGAAGGAAATGGCAACCCACTCCAGTATTCTTGCCTGGGAAATCCCATGGACAGAGGGGCCTGGTGGGCTACAGTCCATAGTGTCGCAAAGAGTCAGACACGATTGAGCAACTGAGTGCTCACTCACGAGCACAGAGGGCCCCTATTTTGCTGGGACACTGGTAAGGGAAGTAGCTGTCTCCCCCTGTAACTTGTAGTTACTTTTGAATATTGAACCATGTACATGTTTTATGTATTGAAAAAAATGAAATTATTTTTTTTGATGCCAAAAGAGAGAAGTTTATTTTTTTTATATATATATTTTTACTTTATTTTACTTTACAATACTGTATTGGTTTTGCCATACATTGACATGAACATGAAAAAATGAAATTATTTTTAAAAATTAGTTATGGATAATGAAGCTGTGTGATGCTCCCAACCCAGTCCAGGCTTGTGAGTTGGGGGCTTCTGAGTGGGGAGAAGGCACTGGCCTGCCCTTTGACCCCAGTTGTTAGTCTCCCAGTAACACTTTAGAGTATGATCAGATTCGTTTCTGGGAGCCTCCCCCTCCTCTCTCTTCCTGCCTCTAGCTCTTCTCATTGTCTGAATGAGGTGAGAGGGAGAGAGAAGGAAAGGGACAGATGTAGCTTGCTGTCTTTCTGTGTCCTCTTTCGGGGTTGTTGTAGTCTCTATAATACAGGCTTGGTTGCATGCTCTGTAGCAGGCCCAAAGACACCTCCCTCCTGAGTCACATGTGACGTTTTAGTGGGATAAAGGGTGATGAACTTGGGGAACCTTCCCCTTGTACCATTCTTTGATACAGAACATCCAGTTCCAGCTTGACTTCTTTCTACCCTCCTCAACTCTAATCCCTGGGGTGGGCACTGGGGACCAACCTGTAGCCTCTCCTTCATGGGCCTCTCTGTGGGTTCCAGCAAGATTAGCTCAGGCCCATCCCCCTTTCATCGTGCCCCCTGACCCAAAGAATCATGTCGGTAGGTCCTTATCTTTTTTGGAGAAAGAATTCCACAAAAAGACACTATAAAGCAGGCACAGAGTTTACTGGAAGCACAGGGTATGCAAAGAGGACAGCAAAGCAGTTTATTTAGAGGAGAAGCAAAGCAGAAACACACACCCAGAGAAGAGTGTAGGCATCTCCCTACTGAGCACATCAGAGAGGTCATTAAAATCATGTATGTGGAGCAGTTCTTCTGGGTCCTTGTTCTCCTCTGGTCAGCTATCTCTGCTCTTTTCCAATATCCAACCTGCCTTAGGGCCCTTCCTGATATGTGTGCACACTTTTTGCCAAGATGGATTCCAGCGTGGGGCCTACGAGAGATTGACAGCACCTATTATGGGGTGGTGCCCCCTCTCTTTTTGATCCCCAAGGAGCTTTCCTCTGCATGCGCTGTTGCAGTGGTCTCCTTGATCTCAGGAGTGACAGATGTGGTCATCTTATCTTTTTACTTTGGCACAGCTCAGCTCCTGCCATTAACTTTGTCCTTGAAGTGTCAGGGGAAAAACTAGGCTCCAATTTACTCCGCTTGACAAACTCCAGCTGCTCAGGCCAGCGGCCCATCTACCTCTTCCCTCAGATCCTCATACATCTGGTGGAGATGCAAGCTTCTCCTCTTTGTTCTCGTCCTACTTTTTCTCATCAGTTCTCTCTTCTTGCTTAGGAAGTTGCATTCATTAAATCTAAATGTGACTTAGCAGATAGTCAGTAGAAGAATGAGATGACAGTCTCTCCTCTTGCAAGCAGTATCAACTTGATGAACCCTTCACACCAGGATCACCAGTTGGAGAAAGGGATGTGAGAGAAGAGGGAAGGAGAGGAAGGGGAGAGAAAAGCCCCAGTGCCCTTCTCTAGGTCAATGGCCCAGAGATCCAATAATTTCTTCCTCCTCATTTCCCTAATCTTCTTACATATAATGCCTGAGTTACATCTTTTATAGGTCCATTTCTGCTAATTCTTACTAATGCCTGTATGTATATAACCACATATGGACTGCTCCTGAATGTGTGTTCTAGTCTTAAGTCCTGTGATCTTGTTAACATGCAAAAACAGAATCGGGAAATCCACATGGGGTCTGAAATTCTGTATTAAAAACTTTTTGTTGTGGTAAAATCTCCATAATGTAAAATTTGCCATCTTAACCATTTTTTAGGGTATGGTCAAATGTCATGAAATACATTGATATTTTTGAGTAACCCTCATCACATCCATCTCTAGAACTCTTTTTCACCTTGCAAAACTGAAACTTCATACTCTTTAAACAGTAACTCTCTGTTGCCATTCCCCACAGGCCCTAGAAACTAGTGATCTACTTTCTCTATGAATTTGACTACGCTAGTTGTGTCCAACTCTTTGTGACCCCATGGACTGCAGCATGCCAGGCTCCTCTGTCCTTCACTATCCCCCAGAGTTTGCTCAAATTTATGTCTACTAAGTCAGTGATGCTATCTAACCATCTCATCCTCTGCTGCCCCCTTCTCCTTTTGCCATCAATCTTTTCCAGCATCAAGGTCATTTCCAATGAGTCAGCTCTTTGCATCATGTGACCAAAATATTGGAGCATCAGTTCTTCCAATGAATATTCAGGGTGTGCCAGTACCATACTGTTTTAGTGACTGTAGCTTTATAGTATACTATTAACTCAGAGTGCATTCAGCTTCCACTTTTTTTTTTCCTTCTAAAGATTACTTTGGCAATTCAGGGTTTTCTATGGTTCCATGTAAATTTTAGGATTATTTGTTCTAGTTCTGAAGAAAATGTCATGGATATTTTGATGGAGATTTCATTAAACCTGAAGATTGATTTGGATAGTAATACCATTTTAACAATACTAATTCTGTCAACCCATGAATACTGTTTATATTTTTATTTATACCATCTTCATTTCCTTAATTAGTGTTTTATACTTTTCAGAGCATAGGGCTTTCACCTCATTGGTTAAGTTTATTCTTAAGTATTTTATTCTTGATGGGATTTTAAATGAGTTTTTCTTTTTTTACCTTCTCTTTCTAGTAGTTCATTTAGTGTGTAGAGAGGCAACAGATTTCTACATATTCATCTCACATCCTAAATCTTTACTGAATTCATTTATTGTAATAGTATTCAGATGGAAATTTAGGGTTTTCTATAAGTAGTATCATGTCATCAGCAAATAATAACAGTTTAAATTCTTCTGTTTCAGTTGGATGCCTTTTCTGTTTCTTGTCTCATTGTTGGGTCTGGGACTTCAATACTATGTTAAACGTAAGTGCTGAGAGTGGGCATCCTTGTCTTGCTCCTTTTTTGAAGGAAAAGCTTTCAGCCTTTCACCATTGAGTATGATGTTAGCCATGGGTTTGTCATAAGTGATCTTTACTTTTTTGAGATGTGATCGCTCATATTCCTGATTTGACTAGAGTTTTCATTGTGAATGATGTTGAATTTTGTCAAATGCTTTTTCTGCATCTATTGAGATGACCATGTGATTTTTATTCTTTGTTTGCTAATGTGGTGTAACAGCTTGATTTGTCAATGTTCCACCACCTCTGTATCCCTGAAATAAATCCCACTTGATATACTGTTGAAGTCAGTTTGCTTATATTTTGTTGAACTTTTGCATCTATATTTATCATATATTGGCCTGTAATTCTTTTGTTGTTGAATTTTTGTCTGGTTTTGGTATCAGGATAATGGTGGTGTCATAGAATGAGGTTGAGAGTGTTCAGTTCACTTCTCTTCAATTTTTTTGGACTACTTTGAGAAGAATAATTATTAGCTTTGTGTGTGTGTGGTAGAATTCCACTGTGAACCTTTCTGGTCCCAGACTTCCAGACTTCCTTTCCTGAGAGTTTTTTAATTACAAACTCAACCTCACTACTGCTGATTGGTCTGTTCAGATTGTCTGTTTCTACCTGATTCAATCTTTGAAGACTGTATGTTCCCAGAAACTTATCCATTTCTTCCATGTTACCCAATTTGTTGGCATATAACTATTTATAGTAGTCTCTTAAATTTTTCTGTATCTCTGTGATGGCACTTATAACTTTTCCTCTTCCATTTCTTATTTTGTGCATTTGGGTCCCCCCTTCTTTTTCTTGATGATCCTAGCTAAAGTTTTACAAATTTTTTATGTTTAAAGAAGACAATCTCTTGATTTGTCTCATATTTTCTTTTTTGTTTCTTTTGGCGAGGGGGGGGGTGTCTCTATTTTATTTATTTCCTCTCTGATCCTTATTACTTCCTTCCTTATGGTGGATTTTGGCTTTGTTCTTCCTTTTCTAATTCTTTTAGAGGGTGGGTTAGGTTGTTTAATTGGTAACTTTCTTGTTTCTTGAGATAAGCGTGTCACACTATATTTTACTCTTGGAACAGCTTTTGCTGCATCCCGTAGGTTTTGGAAAGTTTTATTTTAATTTTTCTTGAGGTATCCTGTGATCTCCTCATTAATTTCTTTATGGACCGACTTTTTTTTTTAGCATATTGTTTGGTCTGTGCGTGTTTGTGCTTTTCCCATTTTTCCTCTTTGTGGTTTTCCTCTTTTCTTCTTTATCCAGCCACCTCTGTGGTCAAAAGAAGTGCTTGATATAATTTATGTCCTCTTAAATTTATTGAGACATATTTTGTGATCTAGCATGTGATCTGTCCTGGAGAATGTTCCATGTGTTCTTGAGAACATGTATTCTGCTGTTTGGGGCTGTAATATTCTGTAGACTTATATTAAGTCTAACTGGCCCATTTAGGTCCTCTGTTGCCTCACTGATTATCTATTTGGATGATCTATTCATTGAAGTCAGTGGCATGTTAATGTCCCCTACTATTGTATTATTGTCAGTTTCTCCCTTTTGTCTGTTAATATCTGCTTTATATGTTTAGGTGCTCCTCTGTAAGGTGCATATATATTAGCAAGTGTTACATCTTGCTCTTGTGTTGATCCTTTTATCATTATATAATATCCTTCTTTGTCTGTTGTTGGTTTTTTTTACTTTGTTTTAAAGTCTGTTTTGTCTGGTATGAATTTGCCACCCCAGCTTTCGTATCATTTCTGTTTTCATGAAATATTCCTTTGCTCTTATTTTCATTCTGCATGTGTCTTTAGCTCAAAAGTGACTTTCTTGTAAGAGCATATGGATGTGATTTGTGTTTTTGTTTTTTTCCCCAAATCCAGTAATCCCCCCCGGATGTCTTCTGATTGGAGCGTTTAGTTGATTGTCCTTTAAAATGATGATTGATAGGTTTGTACTTATTGCCACTTTGTTACTTGTTTTGTGGTTTTGGTAGCCCTTTTGTTATTTTCTTCTTTCAGTTTCTTCTCTTGTGGTTTGATTATTTTCTTTAGTTGTATATTTATGTTTTCTAGTTTTTGTGTATTTTTGTATGTTTTTGATTTATGGTAACAATGGGGTTCATATATGTTGACCTATAACTATATCTACTTGTTTTAAATTAGTAATCATTTAAGTTCAAACACATTTTAAAAGATACACATTTTTTAGTTCCTCTCTCCCACATTTTATATTTTTATGTTATTTTATATCTTCATGTTGATCCCTTAACTGTTTGTTGCAGTTTTATTTGATTTTATAGTTTTTTTTTCTTTATACTAGCTTACTTAAGTGGTTGATCCAGTCTTTACTATTTATTTGCCTTCACTAGTGGGATTTTTTCCCTTCCTAAAAAGTTTTACTTCCTATTATAACCTTTATTTTTCACTTAGAGAAGACCCTTCAACATTTCTTTTAGGGTCTGTTTAGTATTGATACACTCTTAGTTTTTGCTTATGCAAGAAGTTCTTTATCTCTCCTTCAATTCTGAAAGATAATTTTGCTGGGTAGAATATCCTAGGTTCTAAGGTTTTCCCTTTCAGCAATTTAAATAGACCATGCCACTACCTTCTGGCCTTCAAAATTTCTGCAGAAAAATCAGCTGATAAACTTATGAGGATTCCCTTGTATGTGACTCTTTGTTTTGCTATTGCTCCCTTTAGAATTCTCTCCGTATTTTTTACCTTTGTCATTTTAGCTGTGATAGTTTTGCTTTGGATCTTTTGGGATATCTTGTTTGAGACACTCCCTAGTTCCTGTACCTGAATATCTGTTTCCTTCTTCAGGTTTGGGAGGTTTTCAGACATAATTTCATCAAATGCATTTTCAACCCCATGCTCTCTTCTCTTTCTGGGACCTCTATAATGCAAAGGTTGGTATGTTTATTGTTTTTCCACAGAGTCCCTTAAACTGTCCTAGTATTTTAAAAAGTTATTTTCTCTTTGCTGTTCTGATGAGATAATTTCCTGTATTCTATCTTCTTGATCACTTATGCATTCTTCTCTATGATGTAGTCTGTGTTTAATCCCTTCTAGTGTGTTTTGATTTCAGTTATTATAACTTTAGCTCTGATTGGTTCTTTTAATTTTCTAGTTCTTTATTAAAATCCTCACTATGTTCATCTATCCTTTTCCCTAGTTAAGTAACCATTCTTATTACTAATGTTTTGAACTGTGTTATCTGGTAAATTATTTATGTTTCATTAGTTGTTCGTTTTCAGAGTATTTTTCCTTTCTTATAGAGTAGTATATTTATTGTTATAATGTAATTTCCCCCTAAATGAAAACATGTCCATTATCAAAATACAAAAACATACACATATATGGAGGGGAAAAGTGACATTTGTTCTTTTTGTATTTCTTTTCACCATTAATGATTTGGTATGCTGTATCCTTCCCAACCTATTTCTGTGAACTTACCAAAATATGCAACTGTGTGCATTTATTTTTATATATATTGAACATATAGGCACACATATATAGTATATACATTATAGGTATCACATTACACATTCTGTTCTGTAAGCCAATTTCCCTTTTAATATATCATGCATGTGTGCATGCTCACGCACTTCAGTGATGTCTGACTCTTTGCAGCCCTATAGACTGTAGCCCCCCAAGCTCCCCGGTCCTTGGGATTCTCCAGGCAAGAATACTGGAGTGGGTTGCCATGTCTTCATCCAGATGATCTTCCCAGTCCAAGGATCAAACTTGCATCTCTTACATCTCCTGCATTGGCATGGGTTTTTTGTTTTTTTTTTTTAACACTAATACCAGTTGGGAAACCCCTTAATATATCATTCAGTTCAGTTCAGTCTCTCAGTCATATCCGACTCTTTGCAATCCCATGAATCACAGCATGCCAGGCCTCCCTGTCCATCACCAACTCCTGGAGTTCACCCAAACTCATGTCCATCGAGTCGGTGATGCCATCCAGCCATCTCATCCTCTGTCATCCCCTTTTTCTCCTGCCCTCAATCCCTCCCAGCATCAGAGTCTTTTCCAATGAGTCAACTCTTCACATGAGGTGGCCAAAGTATTAGAGTTTCAGCTTTAGCATCAGTCCTTCCAATGAACACCCAGGACTGATCTCCTTTAGAATGGACCTTGCAGTCCAAGGGACTCTCAAGAGTCTTCTCCAACACCACAGTTCAAAAGCGTCAATTCTTTGGCGTTCAGCTTTCTTCACAGTCCAACTGTCACATCCATACATGACCACTGGAAAAACCATTGCCTTGACTAGACAGACCTTTGTTGGCAAAGTAACGTCTCTGCTTTTCAATATGCTATCTAGGTTGGTCATTCCTTCCAAGGAGTAAGCGTCTTTTAATTTCATGGCTGCACTCACCATCTGCAGTGATTTTGGAGCCCCCAAAATGTTAATGGCCAGTTGCCCCCCTCATGATGCGTTACCAGTTTACATTACATAATTTTATTTTATATTGGAGTATAGCTGATTTACAATGTTGTATTAGCTTCTGCTGTATAGCTAAGTGACTTAGTTATACAGATATCAATTCTTTTTCAGATTCTTTTTCCATATAGGTTAATACAGAGTATTGAGTAGAGTTCCCTGTGCTATACAGTTGGTCTTTGTTGATTACCTATTTTATATATAGTAGTATGTATATTTTAATCCCAAACTTTTAATTTTTTAATTACTGTTTAAAAACTTTTTTTGTACTTTCATTTTATTATTTTGTTTATTTTCTAATTGGAGGAAAATTGCTTTACAATGTTGTGTTGGTTTCTGCACAACAGCAATGTGAATCAGCCTTAATTGTACATATACCCCCTTCCTCTTGAGTGTCCCTTCCCCTCATCCACCCCCCAGGTCATCACAGAGTCCCAGGCTAGGTTCCCTGTGTTTTATAGGAACTTCCCACCAGCTATCTATTTTAAGCATGGTAGTGTATATATATATTGATGCTACTTTCTCCATTCATCTCATTTCTCCTTCCCCCAGGGTATGCACAAGTCCAGTCTCTATATCTGCATCTCCATTCCTTCTCTATAAATAGGTTCATCAATACCATTTTTCTAGATTCTATATATATATATGCATTAATATATGATATTTGTTTTTCTCTTTCTGACTTCACTCTATGTAACAGGGTCTAGGCTCATCACTAGAAGTTACTCAAATTTGTTTCTTTTTATGGCTAAGTAATATTCCATTCTTGAGAGCCCCTTGGACTGCAAGGAGATCCAACCAGTCCATTCTAAAGATCAGTCCTGGGTGTTCTTTGGAAGGAATGATGCTAAAGCTGAAACTCCAGTACTTTGGCCACCTCATGTGAAGAGCTGACTCATTGGAAAAGACTCTGATGCTGGGAGGGATTGGGGGCAGGAGGAACAGGGGACGACAGAGGATGAGATGGCTGGATGGCATCACTGACTCGATGGATGTGAGTTTGAGTGAATTCCAGGAGATGGTGATGCACAAGGAGGCCTGGCGTGCTGCGATTCATGGGGTTGCAAAGAGTCACACATGACTGAGCAACTGAACTGA
This sequence comes from Budorcas taxicolor, assembly GCF_023091745.1. Lineage (NCBI taxonomy): Eukaryota > Metazoa > Chordata > Mammalia > Artiodactyla > Bovidae > Budorcas > Budorcas taxicolor. The sequence continues at coordinate 30,429,857 of NC_068916.1, read as the reverse complement.
ATGGAATATTCCACTGTGTATATATAACACGTATTCTTTATCCATTGGTCTGTCGATAGACATATAGGTTGCTTCCATATGTTGGCTGTTGTAAATAGTGCTACAATGAATATTGGGTTACATGTGTATTTAGAATTGTGGTTTTCCCACTAATACACATATACCCAAACTCCTTATTCCTCCAACACGTTCAGTTCAGTTCAGTCGCACAGTCGTGTCTGACTCTTTGCGACCCCATGAATTGCAGCACACCAGGCCTCCCTGTCCATCACCAACTCCCAGAGTTCACCCAAACTCATGTCCATTGAGTCGGTGATGCCATCCAGCCATCTCGCCCTCTGTCGTCCCCTCCTCCTCCCACCCCAATCCCTCCCAGCATCAGAGTATTTTCCAGTGAGTCAACTCTTCACATGAGGTGACCAAAGTATTGGAGTTTCAGCTTTAGCAACAGTCCTTCCAATGAACACCCAGGACTGATCTTCTTTAAAATGGACTGGTTGAATCTCCTTGCAGTCTAAGGGACTCTCAAGAGTCTTCTCCAACACCACAGTTCAAAAGCATCATCACAGTCCAACTCTCACATCCATACATGACCACTGGAAAAACCATAGCCTTGACTAGACGGACCTTTGTTGGCAAAGTAATGTCTCTGCTTTTTAATATGCTGTCTAGGTTGGTCATAACCTTCCTTCCAAGGAGTAAGTGTCTTTATTTTTTATTTTTATTTTACTTTACTGTATTGGTTTTGCCATACATTGACATGAATCCACCACGGGTGTACATGAGTTCCCAAATACAAAATTTAATTTCATGGCTGCAGTCACCATCTGCAGTGATTTTGGAGCCCAGAAAAACAAAGTCTGCCACTGTTTCCACTGTTTCCCCATCTATTTCCCATGAAGTGATGGGACCGGATGCCATGACCTTCGTTTTTTGAAAGTTGAGCTTGAAGCCAACTTTTTCACTCTCCTCTTACTTTCATCAAGAGGCTTTTTAGTTCCTCTTCACTTTCTGCCATAAGGGTGATGTCATTTGCATATCTGAGGTCATTGATATTTCTCCTGGCAATCTTGATTCCAGCTTGTGCTTCTTCCAGCCCAGCGTTTCTCATGATGTACTCTGCATAGAAGTTAAACAAGCAGGGTGACAATATACAGCCTTGACGTACTCCTTTTCCTATTTGGAACCAGTCTGTTGTTCCATGTCCAGTTCTAACTGTTGCCTCCTGACCTGCATATAGGTTTCTCAAGAGGCAGACAGGTGGTCTGGTATTCCCATCTCTTTCAGAATTTTCCACAGTTTGTTGTGATCCACACAGTCAAAGGCTTTGGCATAGTCAATAAAGCAGAAATAGATGTTTTTCTGGAACTCTCTTGCTTTTCCCATGATCCAGCAGACGTTAGCAATTTGATCTCTGGTTCCTCTGCCTTTTCTAAAACCAGCTTGAACATCTGGAAGTTCATGGTTCATGTATTGCTGAAGCCTGGCTTGGAGAATTTTGAGCATTACTTTACTAGCATGTGAGATGAGTGCAATTGTGCGGTAGTTTGAGCATTCTCTGCCATTGCCTTTCTTTGTGGTTGGAATGAAAGCTGACCTTTTCTAGTCCTGTGGCCACTGCTGAATTTTCCAAATTTGCTGGCATATTGAGTGCAGCACTTTCACAGCATCATCTTTCAGGATTTGAAGTAGCTCCACTGGAATGCTATTACCTCCACTAGCTTTGTTCGTAGTGATGCTTTCTAAGGCCCACTTGACTTCACATTCCAGGATGTCTGGCTCTAGGTGAGTGATCACACCATCATGATTATGTTGGTCGTGAAGATCTTTTTTGTACAATTCTGTGTATTCTTGCCACCTCTTCTTAATATCTTCTGCTTCTGTTAGGTCCATACCATTTCTGTCCTTTATCAAGCCCATCTTTGCATGAAATGTTCCCTTGGTATCTCTAATTTTCTTGAATGGATCTCTAGTCTTTCCCATTCTGTTCTTTTCCTCTATTTCTTTGCATTGATTGCTGAGGATCTCTCCTTGCTATTCTTTGGAACTCTGCATTCAGATGCTTATATCTTTCCTTTTCTCCTTTGCTTTTCGCTTCTCTTGTTTTCACAGCTATTTGTAAGGCCTCCCCAGACAGCCATTTTGCTTTTTTACATTTCTTTTCCATGGGGATGGTTTTGATCCCTGTCTCCTGTACAGTGTCATGAACCTCTGTCCATAGTTAATCAGGCACTCTATCTATCAGATCTAGTCCCTTGAATCTATTTCTCACTTCCACTGTATAATCATAAGGAATTTGATTTAGGTCATACCTGAATGGTCCAGTGGTTTTCCCTACTTTCTTCAGTTTAAGTCTGAATTTGGCAATAAGGAGTTCATGATCTGAGCCCCACACATTACCCCTTTGGTAATCAAAGGTTTATGTCTAAGTTTGTGAGTTTGTTTTTGTTTTCTAAATAAGTTCATTTGTATATTTTTCTGAGTCTACTTATAAGTGATATGTTTGTCTTTCTCTGAATTACTTCGCTTAGTATGAGGATCTCCAGGTTCATCCAGTGTTGCCGCAAATGGCATTATTTTGTTCTTTATTATGGCTTAGTAGTATTCCCTTATGTGTATATACCACATCTTCTTTATTCATTCTTGTGTTGATGGATTTTAGGTTGTTTTAGTGTCTTTGCTATTATAAATCGTGCTGCAGTGAACATCGGGCTGTATGTATCTTTTTGACGTATATTTTTTTCTGAATATATGCCCAAGACTGGGATTGCTATAGCTCTATTTGTAGTTTTTAAAGAAATCTCCATACTGTTCTCCATAGTGGCTGCACCAATCTACATTCACATCAACCCTGTAGGTGGGTTCCCTTTTCTCCATGCCATCTCCATAATTCATTGTTTGTAAATGTTGGCCGTACTGACCGGTGTGAGGTGATGCCTCATTGTAGTTCTGGTTTGCATTTCTCTAATAATTAGCAATATTGAGCACCTTTTCATGTGCTTTTTGGCTATCTGTGTGTTTTCTTTGGAGAAGTGTCCATATAGATCTTCTGACTTCTGACCCCCCTTTTTTAAATTGGTTTGTTTGTTCCTTTATATAGAACTGCATGAACTATTCATATATTTTAGACATTAATCCCTTTTAGGGCACATAATTTGACAATATTTTCTCTCATTCTGTAAATTGTCTCTTTGTTTATGGTTTTGTTTGCTGTGCAAAAGCTTTAAAGTTTAGTTAAGTCTCATTTGCTTATTTTTGTTTTTATTTTCATTTCTCTAGGAGGTAGATCCGAAAAGATACTGCTGAGATTTAATTTTTCTGGGGGGGGGGGCGGGGGAAGGGCTTTTTATTTTTTTAAATAAGAGTGTTTTTCCTGTGATTTCCTCTGACAGTTTTATAGTCTCTGGTCTTATATTTATGTCTTTAATCCATTTTGAGTTTATTTTTGTGTATCATATTAGAGACTGTTCTAATTCCTTTTTTACATAAAGTTGTCCAGTTTGCCCAGCACCACTTGTTGAAGAGACTATCTCTTCTCCATTGTATATTCTTACTTCTTTTGTCTTGGATTAATTGACCTTAGGTGCATAGGTTTATTTCTGGACTTTCTGTCCTGTTTCATTGGTCTGTAAGTCTGTCGTTGTGCCAGTATCATACTGTTTTGATTACTGAAGGTTTTTAATATAGTCTGAGATCAGGGAGCCTAATTCCTTCAGTTCCATTTTTCTTACAAAAGAGTACTTTGACTATTCAGGTCTTCTGTGTTTCCATACGAATTTTAAGTTTTTTAATTCTAGATCTGCCAAAAAATTTAAAAGGCATTGGTAATTTGATAGGGATTGAACTGAATCTATAGATTGCCTTGGGCAATATGGTCATTTTGACAATGTTGATTCTTCTGTTCCAAGAACATTTTACATCTTTCCATCTGTGTAATCTCCAGTTTCTTTCATCAGCATCTTGAAGTGAAGTCGCTCAGTCGTGTCCGACTCTTTGCGACCCCATGGACTGTAGCCTACCAGGCTCCTCCATCCATGGGATTTTCCAGGCAATAGTACTGGAGTGGGTTGCCATTTCCTTCTCCAGGGGATCTTCCCAACCCAGGGATCGAACCAGGGTCTCCCACATTGTAGAGAGACACTTTACCATCTGAGCCACCAGGGAAGTCCTACTTCATCAGCATCTTACAGTTTTTGAAATACTAGTCTTTTGCCTTCCTAGGTAGGTTTATTCCTAGGTGTTCTTTTTGATGTGATTCTAAATGAGATTGTTTCTTTAATTTCTCCTTCTGATTTTTTGTTATTAATGTATAGAAATGAAACAGATTTCTGTATTAATTTTGTGTCCTGCAACTTTACCAAACTCATTAATGAGCTCTAATAGTTTTCTGGTAGAATCTTTAAGATTCTCTATGTATAGGATCATTTCATCTGCAAACAGTGACAGTTTTACCTCTTCCTTTTGAATTTGGATTCCTTTTATTTCCTTTTCTTCTCCAATTGCCATGGCTAGGACTTCCAGAACTATGTTGAATAAAAGGAGTGAGAATGGACATACCTGTCTTGTTCCAGACCTTAGAAGAAATGCTTTCAGCTTTTCAACATTGAGTGTGATGTGAGCAGTGGGTATGTGGCTTTTATACCATATATGGCCTTTATTGTACTGAGATATGTTCCTTCTATGCCCACTTTCTTGAGAGCTTTTATCATAAATAAGTGTTAAATTTTGTCAAAACCTTTTTCTGCGTCTATTGACATGATCATATAGGTATTTTATTTTTAGAAAATTAAAGTGTAGTTGATTTACATTGGTGCATTAGTTTCTGCTCTACAGCAAAGTGACTCAGTTATACAAATAAGCACATTCTTTTTCATATTCTTTTCCATTATGGTTTATCACAGGGGATTAGATATCATTATCTATACTAGACAGTAGAACCTTGTTTATCCGTTCTACATATGCCAGTTTGCATCTGCAAATCCCAAAGTCCCGGTGCATCCAGTCTATTCTCTACATCCATGATTCTGTTTCTGTTTGATAGGTTCATTGTCGTATTTTAGACTCCGCATATAAGTGATATCACATAGGGTTTGTCTTTCCCTCTGACTGACTTCAGTTAGTATGATCATCTCTAGTTGCATCCATGTTGCTGCAAGTGGCATTATTTCATTCTTATTTACGGCAAAGTACTATTCCATTGTATATATGTACCTCATCTTCTTTATCCATTCAGCTGCTGATGAACATTTAGGTTGCATCCATGTCTTGACTACTGTAAACAGTGCTGCTATGAATGTTGATGTGCATATATTTTCAAAGTGTGGATTTCTTCAGATATATGCCCAGGAGTGGGATTACTGGTCATATAGTAGCTCTCTTTTTACTTTTCTGAAGAACCTCTATACTCTTTTCTATGGTGGCTGTACCAATTTATTGTAACAACAGTGTAGAAGAGTTCTCTCTTTTTTTTCATACCCTTTCCAGCATTTGTTGTTTGTAATGATGGTCATTCTGACTGTTGAGATGGTAACTCATTGTAGTTTTGGTTTGCATTTCTCTAATAATGAGTGATGCTGAGCATCTTTTCATGTGCCTGTTGGCCATCTGCATGTCTTCTTTGGAGAAATGTCTGTTTGGTCTTCTGTCCATTTTTCGATTTGGTTATTTGCTTCTTGGTTTTTGAGTCATATGAGCTGTTTGTAAATTTTGAAATTAAGCCCTTGTTTGTCACATCTTCTGCAAATATTTTCTCCCATTTTGTAGGTTGTCTTTTCTTTTTGTTTATTGTTTCCTTTGCAATGCAAAAGCCTTTAAGTTTGATTAGCTACACCCTCCCCCCCTTTTTTAAAATTTCTATTGCCTTGTGAGACTGACCTAAGAAAACATTGGCACAATTTATACCAGAGAATGTTTGCCTGTGTTCTTTTCTAGGAATTATATGGTGTCATCTCTTGCATTTAAGTCTTCAAGCATTTTGAGTTTATTTCTGTGTATGGTGAGAGGATTTAACTTCATCAATTTACGTGTGGCTTTTCAACTTTCCCAACACTACTTGCTGAAGTGACTGTGTTTTTTCCCTTGTATATTCTTGCCTTCTTGATCAAAGATTAATCGATCATAGATGTGTTTATTTCTGAGCTCTCTATTCTGTTCCATTGATCCACATATCTCTGTGCCAATATCTTGCTGTTTTGTATTTACAGTAGCTTTTTAGTATTGTCTGAAGTCTGGAAGGGTTTTACCTCCTACTTTGTTCTTTTTCTTCAGGATATCTTTGGTAATTCTGGGTCTTTTATGGTTCTATATGAATTTTAGGATACTTTGTTTTAGTTCCATGAAAAATATCATGGGTAATTTGATAGGGATCATGTTAAATCTGTAAATTGCTTTGGATGGCATGGTCATTTTAATAGTATTAATTCTTCCAATCCAAAAGCAAGGGATAGCTTTCCTTTTTTTAAAATTGTCTTCATTTTCCTTCCTATAAAACTAATGTTTTATAGTTCTCAGTGGATAAGTCTTTCACCTCCTTGGGGAGGTTCATTCCTAACTATTTTATTTTGGGGGTTGTGATTTTAAAAGTGATATTTTTACATTCCATTTCTGATATTTCTTTGTTGATGTGAAGAAATATAACTGATTTCTGTATGTTAATCTTGTATCCTACTACCTTGCTGAGTTTATCAGTTATAGTAGTTTTTATGTGGAATATTTAGAGTTTCCTATACACAGTATCATCGCATCTGCTTATGACAGTTTTAACTCTTTCCTTCCAATTTGGCTACATTTTATTTCCTTTTCTCATGTGATTGCTGTGGCTAGGACTTCCAATACTATGTTGAATTGAAGTGGTAAGAGTGGGCATTCTTGTCCTGTTCTGGATTTAGTGGGAAAGTTTTCGATTTTAACCACTGAGTATTATATTGACTGTGTATTTGTTGTAAATAGCTTTTACTATTTTGTGATATGTTCCTTCAGTACCCACTTTGGTAAGAGTTTTTATCACGAATGGATTTTGAGATTTTGTCAAATGCTTTTCTGTATCTATTGAGATGATTATGTGTTTTTTGGCTTTTCTTTTTTAGATGTGGTGAACCACATTGGTTTGCATATGTTGAACCATCCTTTTGAACTAGGATGAATCCCACTTGATTGTGGTATATGATGTTTTTGTGTTGTTGGATTGGTTTGGTGATATTTTGTTGAGAATTTTTGCACCTATATTCAAATATATTGGCCTGTAATTTTCTATTTTTGGTGGTGTCTTTGTCTGGTTTTAGTATCAGAGTGAGGGTGGCTTCATAGAATGTCTTTGGGAGTGCCCCCTCCTCTTCAGTTTTTTGAAAGAGTATGAGAAGAGTTAGTATAAATTCTTTGCAAGTTCGGTAGAATTCACCTATGAAGCCATCTGGTCCTGTACTTTTGTATGTTTGGAGTTCTTAAATTACAGATTCTATATCACTTCTAGTGATTAGTCATTTCAAATTATCTGATTTCTTCTTGATTCAGTTTTGGTGGGCTGTCTGTTTCTAGAATATTGTCCATTTCTTCTCAGTAGTCAAATTTGAGGGCATAAAATTGCTCACAGTATTCCCTTATGTTTTTTTTTTTTTTTGTATTTCTGCAGTATCAACTGTTATGTGTCTCTTTTCATTTCTTGTTTTTTTAATTTGGATTCTCTCTTTATTCTCTGGGAGCTTGGCCAGAGGTTTGTCAATCTTGCTTATACTTTGAAAGGGCCAGCTCTTGGTTTTATTGAATTTTTTTTTCTATTTTTTAGATCTCTATTTCCTGTCTGATATTTATTACTTCCTTTTTTCTTCTGACTTATTTGAGATTTTTCTTGTTTTTTTGAGGAATACCTGAATTGCTATGAATTTTCTCTAAGAATTGCTTTTGCTGTATCCCATCGATTTTGTACAGGTATACTTTCATTGTCATCTATTTTTTACTTTCCTCTTTGATTTTATCATAGACCCATCGATTTCTTTGTAGCATGTTTTTTAGTCTCCATGTAATTATTTTTCCTCATTTCTTTTTCTATGGTTAATTTCCAGTTTCATGTCATTGTGGTCAGAAAAAATGCTTGAGATGATTTCTATGTTTTAAATTTGCATTGATTTTCTATGTTTTTACATTGCATTGTTCCCTCATATGTTGTTGGGGGCCTAGAGACCAAGGTGATGTGTATTCTGGGTTGTTTTGGGGGTTTTTTTTGGATATAATATCTTGAAAGTCTCAATTAAATCTAACTGTTCTATTGTATCATTCAGTGTCTCTGTTGGCTTATTGATTTCTCTGTCTGAAAGATCTGTGCATTGATGTGAGTGGGATGTTAAAGTCTTCTGTTACTGTATTGCTATCAAATTCTCCCTTTATATCTGTTTAAAAAAATGTGAAACACTTGATGAATTTGCATGTCATCCTTGTGCTACCAAAGTGATCATATGGTTTTTACTCTTCAATTTGTTAAATTTGCTAGTTTTTTTTTTTTTTTAAGTATTTATTTATTAGACTATGTTGGGTCTTCATTGCAGCACATGGTCTTGGTTGCCCCACAACATCTGAGATCCCAGTTTTCTGAGCAGGGATTGAACGTACGTCCCTGGCACTGCAAGGAGGATTCTTAATTACTGGATGACCAGGGAAGTCCTGATTTGCTAGTATTTTGCTGAGGATTTTTGCGTCTATGTTTATCAGTGATGTTGGACTGTAAGTCTTTTTTTTCTTTTTTTTTTTTTTTTTGGTATCTTTGTCTGGTTTTGGTATCAGGCCATGAAGAATGAGTTAAAGAGTGTTCCTTCTTCAGAAATTTTAAAAAATAGTTTCAAAAGGATGTTTTAATGCCTCACTAAGTATTTTATAGAATTCGCCTTGAAGCCATCTGGTCCTGGATTTTTGTTTGCAAGGAGTGCTTTAATCAGTTTCAATATCAGAGCCTGTGATTTGTCTATTCATACTTTCTATTTTGTCCTGATTCAGATTTGGGAGATTGTATCTTTCAAAGAATTTGTTTCTTCTAGGTTTTTTTATTGGCATATAGTTGCTTGTAGTAGTCTCTTATGATTCTCTGTATTTCTGTAGTGTCTATTATAACTTCTCCCTTTTCATTTCTAATTGTATTGATTTGAACTCTCTCCCTTTGTTTTTTATTGATGAGTTTATCTAAAAGTCTAACAGTTTTGTTTGTCTTTTCAAACAACCAGCCTTTAGTTTCATTTATCTTTTCTATTGTTTTCTTAATTTCTATTTCATTTATTGCTGCTCTGAATCTTATGACTTATTTACTTCTAATAATTTTGGATTTTGTTTGCTTTCTTTCTCTAGTTGCTTTAGGTATAAGGTTCAGTTCAGTTCAGTCACTCATTCGTGTCCGACTCTTTGCGACCCCATGAATTGCAGCACGCCCGGCCTCCCTGCCCATCACCAACTCCAAGAGTTCACTCAAACTCATGTCCATCGAGTCAGTGATGCCATCCAGCCATCTCATTCTCTGTCATCCCCTTCTCCTCCTGCCCCCAATCCCTCCTAGCATCAGAGCCTTTTCCAATGAGTCAACTCTTCACATGAGGTGGCCAAAGTACTGGAGTTTCAGCTTTAGCATCATTCCTTCCAAAGAAATCCCAAGGCTGATCTCCTTCAGAATGGACTGGTTGGATCTCCTTGCAGTCCAAGGGACTCTCAAGAGTCTTCTCCAGCACCACAGTTCAAAAGCATCAATTCTTCGGCACTCAGCTTTCTTCACAGTCCAACTCTTGCATCCATACATGACCACTGGAAAAACCATAGCCTTGACTAGACGGACCTTTGTTGGCAAAGTAATGTCTCTGCTTTTGAATATACTATCTAGGTTGGTCATAACTTTCCTTCCAAGGAGTAAGCGACTTTTAATTTCATGGCTGCAATCACCATCTGCAGTGATTTTGGAGCCCAAAAAAACAAAGTCTGACACTGTTTCCACTGTTTCCCTATCTATTTCCGATGAAGTGATGGGACCAGATGCCATGATCTTCGTTTTCTGAATGTTGAGCTTTAAGCCAACTTTTTCACTCTCCTCGTTCCCTTTCATCAAGAGGCTTTTTAGTTCCTCTTCACTTTCTGCCATAAGGGTGGTGTCATCTGCATATCTGAGGTGATTGATATTTCTACCAGCAATCTTGATTCCAGCTTGTGTTTCTTCCACCCCAGCTTTTCTCATGATGTACTCTGAGTGAGTGAGTGAAGTCGCTCAGTTGTGTCCGACTCTTTGCGACCCCATGGACTGTAGCCTACAAAGCTACTCTGTCCATGAAATTTTCCAGGCAAGAGTACTGGAGTGGGTTGTTAAACAAGCAGGGTGACAATATACAGCCTTGACGTACTCCTTTTCCTATTTGGAACCAGTCTGTTGTAAGGTTAGGTTGTTTATTTGGTATTTTTCTTGTTTCTTGAGGTAAGATTGTATTGCCATAAACTTCCCTCTTAGAACTGCTTTTGATGCATCTCATAGTTTTTGGATCATTGTGTTTTCATTTTCATTTTTCTCTAAGTATTTTTTTAATCTCCTGTTTGATTTCTTCTGTGATTCTTTGGTTGTTTAGTAATGTATTGTTTAGCCTCCAGTGTTTCTGGTTTTTATAGTTTTTTTTTCCCCCTTGTAGTTGATCTTGTAGTTATAGCTGATTTATAATCTCATAGCATTGTGGTCAGAAAAGATGTTAGATATGATTTCAGTGTTTTCAATGTACTGAGATTTGCCTTATTGCACAGCATGTGTTCTGTCCTGGAGAGTGTTACATGTACACTTAATAATGTGTATTCTGCTGCTTTTGAATATAATGCTCTATAAATATCAATTAAGCTTATCTTGTCCAATGTGTCATTTAAGGTTTGTGTTTCCTTATTGATTTTCTGTCTGGATAATCTTACTTGTTGGCATAAATGGGGTATTAAAATCCCCCAGTTTCATTGTGTTACTGTCAGTTTCCCCTTTTATGGCTATTAACATTTGCCTTGCATATTGAGGTACTTCTGTGCTGGGTGCGTATATATTTATAATTGTCCTTCTTTGTCTTTTGCAACAGTCTTTATGTTCAAGTCTATTTTGTCTAATATGAGTATTGCTACTCTAGCTGTCTTTTAATTTCCATTTGCATGGAATACCTTTTTCCATCCCCTCACTTTCAGTCTGTATGTCCCTAGCTCTGAATGGGTCTCTTTTTGACAGCATGTACATGGATATTGTTTTTGTATCCGTTAAGCCAGTTTGTATTTTTGGTTGGAGCATTTAATCTGTTTATGTTTAAGGAAATTTCTCTTACTGCCATTTTATTAATTGTTTTGGATTTGTTTCGTAGATCTTTTTTCTTCTTTTTCTCTGTGTTCTAATCTTTTTTGATGACTATTTTTAGTATTGTGTTTGGGTCGCTTTTTCTTTTTTGTGTGTATATCTCTTATGGATTTGTGGATTTATTTCTATTGGTTTGTGGTTATCATGAGGTAAACTTTGATATAGTAGTCTGTATATGTACAAGATCATCTTAAGTTGCTGGTCTTCATTTCCAATATCTTGCATATGTACTCTTGCTTGTTTTGATATTATATTTATGTTTGTTGTTACCGGTGAGCTTTCCCATTCAGAATTTTCTTGTTTCTAGTTGTGGCATTTTCTTTTCTGTCTAGAGAAGTTCCTTTAGGATTTCTTACAAAACTGGTTTAGTAGTGCTGAATTCTCTTAGCTTTTTCTTATCTGTAAAGCCTTTGATTTCTCTGTCAAATCTGTGTGAGAGCCTTGCTAACTAGAAAATTCTTGTTTGCAGGTTTTTCCCTTTCATCACTTTAAATATATCATGCCACTTTTGGCCTGAAGGGTTTCTGATGAAAAATTTGCTGATAACCTTATGGGAATTCCTTTGTATATTGTTTGTTGCTTTAATCTTGTTACTTATAATTTTTCTCTTTGTCTTTAATTTTTGCCAGTTTGATTACTGTGTGTCTTGGTACATTTATCCTTGGATTTATCCTGCGTAGGGTTCACTGCATTTCCTGGGCTTGGGTGACTATTTCCTTTCCCACATTAGGGAAGTTTTCAGCTATTATCTCTTCAAATATTTTCTCATGTCCTTTCTCTCTCTCTCTGCTCCTCTGGGAACCCTATAATACCAATGTTGACATGTTTGATATTGTTGCAAAGGTCTCTGAGACTCTTCATTTCTTTTCATTCTTTTTTCTTTATTCTGTTCTGAGGTATTGATTTCCACCATTCTTTTTTCCCACTCATCTATTCTACTGCTTCATTTATTCTCCTATTCTTTCGGGTGTATTTTTCATTTTCATTATTCAATTGTTCAACTGATTGTTTTTGTAAATCATCTAGCTCTTTGTTAAGAATTTCTTGTATCTTCTCACTCTGTGCCACCATTCTTTTTCTGAGATCTTGGATCATCTTCACTATCATTACTCTGAATACCTAAAAAGGTCTCTGAATTCCTTTTCAGATAGATTGCCTGTCTCCATTTCACTTGTTATTCTGATGTTTTATCGCACTCCTTCATCTGAACCATATTCCTCTGCTGTCTCATTTTGTGTAAGATGCTGTGTTTGTGGTCCCACGGGCTGCAGGATTTTAGTTCCTCCTGTTTCGGGTGTCTGGCCCCAGCTTGTTGTGGCGGCTTCTTTGTCTTTGGAAGTAGAATATCTCTTTTTGTAGGTTCCAGTCTTTTTGTTTTTGATGGTCGTGAAGCAAGTAGTTGTGATTTTGAAGTGTCCTTGAGAGGAGGTAAACTCAGGTCCTTCTGCTCTGCCTTATTGTCCTCCGACCCTATAAAGCTCTTGTTTTTCTTTGCTCTGTCTAGTTTCACTTGTTCACAGGGTGCTTGGACAGGGTTGAGAGGCCTCTTAGCTGCCGATTCAAGCACAATTCCTGGTGAGAAACAGGTGTGTTATCTCGTGATGTACGCAGAGGTTTTTCCCTTGTTCTTGCATTTGAAACAAATTCCTTTGTCTTCTCATTTTCCATAAGTTTCTCTCTCTCTCTCTGAAGTTGGGTAAAGCAGTTACCCATCCTGGTCTTGAAGGGTGTCTTTGTATGGCTGTGTCTGTGTGTGTATCTAGTGCTTTTGGTGGAGAACGTGAGTCATGTCTCCCCCCAGGGTATGCTGGCAGCTGTCACTGCAGTAGGGAGCAGGGATGGGAGAGCTGGAGCCAGAGCCGCATGTGAGCTGGGGTTTCTTCTATGTTCAGTGCTTGACACCACCCCTTTGGGGGTGGGTTCAGTTCCCAAGGTGCTAGAGAAGATGGCTTGAGGCTCAGATCCAAGCTGGTTTTGTTCTAAGTGTATGCTCTGTATTGTCCCCGGCATTGAAAGCTTCACTCTAGATGGAAGCACAGTTGACTCTAGATGGAAGCACAGTTGGAGCAGGAGAGGCCAGATCAGACACCCAGTGCAGCCCAGGACATGTACTGTGGTGGTCCCATATACCCAGTCAGAGTTTTGGACCATTTCTGATCTGCTGCCTCTAAGAGTGCCAGCAAGGGCTGCCCTTGCCCCATTCAGATGTAGTACCAAGTATAAGCCAGCTCTGTCCTCCGTAACAGCACATTCCTGCTAGCAGCAGCAGCCTTCATCCTAGTGGGGTGCTCCCCCACAGAGCAAGAGGCGTCAAAGTGGGCCCTCATTATGGGCCAGGGTACATGGTTGGGTGGTCATGGGAAACTGGCCCGAGTCCTGGGAAGTCTCAATCTGCTGACTCAGGCTTGATTGGGGAACAAGGAAACATGTATGTGAACTTCACAAGTGGAGCCCAAGTTCTCATAGTGCCCCCCACCCCCACCAGTTGTATTGGTCTTCAAGCCAACAACAGGACTTCAAGCCTACAGCAGGACTCATCCTCCTTGTATGGGACCCAAAGTCTGGTATATCTAATGTGTGGTTTGAACCACTTACTCCCTAGGAAACACCTCCAGGAGTAATATCCCCCTTCTGTGTCCCCTCCCAGGGGTGCAGGTCCTGACATAATCACCTCTCTTTTATTCCTACCTGGCATTCTTTGTGGATCTTTCTTTATAGCCTTTATAATTTTTCTGCCAGTCTCCAGTTTGTTTTCAGTGAGAATTGTTCCACATGTAGATGTATTTTTGATGTGTTCACTGAGGGAGACAAGCTTAGCATCCTCCTACTCCATCATCTTTATCTCTCCAGTCATTATTTCTTTAAGCTTTCTGCCCCTTTCTCTCTTTGCTTTTGGTACTCTCATAGTACGAATATTATTTTGCATAATGTGATCCCATAATTCACATGGGCTTCCTTTGCTTTTCATTCTTTCTTCTCCTCTGACTGGATAATATCTAATGACCTGTTCTCAAGTTCACCAATTCTTTCTTCTGCATGATTAAGTCTGTAGATGTACTTGCATTTTTTTCATTCCATTTATTGTAATCTTTAGCTCCAGAATGTTTGGTTCTATTTTATGATTTCTCTCTGTTGATCTTCTTGCTTAGCTTATGTATTTTCATAGTCTTATTGTCTATATGTAGTCTCTTATAGCTCACTGGTCTTCCTTAAACCAAATATTTTCAATTTTCCATCAACTCATAGTTTTTATTTCTTTGGAGTTGATTACTGGAAAATTATTGTTTATTTGGCCATGTCATTTTACCTTGATTTTTCACCTTTTCTTGTAGTGTTTTGTTGATGTCTCTGCATTTGATCGGTCAGTCACCTCTTTCAGACTTTATGGACGGATTTTAGCAGGAGAAGGTTATCAGCAGGTGGTCTAAGGGCAGTGGCTGAGTGGGATGTGGTCGTCCTTGGCTCCAGTTAGGTCCTGATAGTGCTGCTCCATGGAAGTCCACCAGCTGAAGTCACTGTTCCCAAAGATTTCTGGGCCATCTTCATTGGCCCAGGATTGTGGCTGTCTGAAGCAGTGGTGGGGTCTGATGGGGTCTTGGTGGTAAAGGCTTCTGGGGAACTCTGATCTTTTCTGCTGGGCATGTCATGGGAGAGGGTATCCCTTATGGACCCATGTCCAGCTCATGAGTGCCCTCATGTTTAAGCTGACACTGGTGTCTGATACATAGGTACCATGGAACAGCTGTGAAGTTGGGCTCGAGTGTGAATGATCACAAAGAAATGGTGGCTCCAGGGTTTGGGGCACTGGCTTCCACAGTGGTGGTTGCTCTGCTGTCTGAGATGTGCATACAAGTCCAGCAGCCGTGGTAGCTGGGATCTGGGAAGCAGGTGCATCTGCTGAGACAGGAACTATGCTAATCTCACAAGGAGTCATTTTTGTTCTTCATTCTCCAGTTTGGTTGCACTGTCTTGCTATAGGCTTTTATGGGACTCTTGAGTCCTACCAGGGCTGTTTTCATTCATGAATAGCTGCATACTTGTTATATGTTCTTCAGGCTGTTTATCTGCAACTCTATTATCTTGTTCTTTTCTGCCTTACTTCACTGGGTATACCATACAGTGGTATTTGAACCTTCCATACGGTATTGAACAGAGATAGTGAGAGGAGATGCTTTTTTTGCTCTTGATCTTTTCGGAAAGCAGTCACTCTTTTATCATTTAAGTGTGTTAGCCCTGGGCATCCCACGTGGCTTAGCAGTAAAGAATCCACCTGCAATGCAGGAGCCACAGTAGACGCAGGTTCAACCCCTGGGTCGGGAAGATCCCCTGGAGGAGGGCATGGTAACCCATTTCAGTATTCTTGCCTGGAGAATCCTGTGGACAGAGGACCTTGGCAGGCTACGGCTCATAGGATCCAGAGTTGGACATGACTGAAGCAGCTTAGCATGCACACATGCATGCTAGCTCTAAGGCTTTGTAGAAGCCCTTTATCAGGTTGAAGAAGTTCCCTTATATTCTTGGTTTTCTAGTAGTGTTTATTAGGAATGGATGCTGGATTTTGACAAATGCTTTTTCTCACTTGACCACTACTATCACTTGTACCCCAAAATGTCTATTGCCACATTCTATGGAAATACTTAAGACCCTAAGGAATTGCTCTTTGGAAGGTATGATGCTAAAGCTGAAACTCCAATACTTTGGCCACCTCGTGCGAAGAGTTGATTCACTGGAAAAGACTCTGATGCTGGGAGGGGTTAGGGACAGAAGGAGAAGGGGACGACAGAGGATGAGATAGCTGGATGGCATCACTGACTCGATGGACATGAGTTTGGGTGAACTCTGGGAGTTGGTGATGGACAGGGAGGCCTGGCGTGCTGCAATTTATGGGGTCGCAAAGAGTCAGACACAACTGAGCAACTGAACTGAAGGATTTTAAGGCCACCTTAGATTCCAGCTCTGGTTGCCTACATATTCATCCCCTTTGCAAGGTAATTTTTGGGAGCACAGGCTTATACACATATTGTTTTAATTTTTTCATTCTCCCCCATACCTACCTCTGAAATTTCAGTGTGACTAGTAGCTACTTTGAAGTAAATTGTTCCTCTGGTTCAAACAAATTTGATGCTCCTTTTAATATCAAATTTAATGTCCGAATACTCATGTGAACTTTGAGGAAAAGTCTTGTGAGATAAAATAATTAACATGCTTGAGGAGAGCTTTTTTTAATAAAGCTGAGCTTGGAAACTTTTGTTCACTCTACTTTATAGTAACAGATTCTATCATAGAAATGATAGAACAATGAGTGTGGATAAAGGATGTTGTTGTTGTTTGGTGGCTAAGTTGTGTCTACTCCTTGGGACCACATGGACTGTAGCCACCAGGCCCCTTAGTCCCTGGGATTTCCCAGGGAAGAACACTGGAGTGGGTTGCCATTTCCTTCACCAGAGATCTTCCCAATCCAGGGATCAACTTGCATCTTCTGCATTGGCAGGCAGATTCTTTACTGCTGAGCCACCAGAGAAGTGCAGATAAATGATGAGGAGAAGGAAAATGCAGAAATGCTATTTTGGTCATTCTTTGCTGGTGATTCCATCAGGGGATTGGAGGCCCACTGTCACCAATAGTTTCTACTAATCATCATGAACAGAATAATATATATATTATAACAAAATAGGAAGAACAGTGTTGTTGTTCAGTTAAGTCATGTCCATTGAATCAGTGATGCTCTCTAGCCATCTCATCCTTTGCCACTCCCTTATCCTTTGCCTTCAATCTTTCCCAGCATCAGGATTTTTTTTTGCAGTGAGTTGGCTCTTCATATTAGGGGGCCAAAGTATTGGAGCTTCAGCATCAGTCTTTCCAGTGAATATTCAGGGTTGATCTCCTTGCTCTCCAGGAGACTCAGGAGTCTTCTCTAGCACCACAATTCAAAAGCATCAGTTCTTCAGAGTGCAGCCATTTTTATGGTCCAGCTCTCTCAACTGTACATGACTAGTGGAAAAACCAGCCTTGACTATGCAGACCTTTGTCGGCAAAGTAATGTCTCTGCTTTTTAACACGCTGTCTAGGTTTGTCATAGCTTTCCTTCCAAGGAACAGGTGTCCTTTAATTTCAGGGCTGCAGTCACCATCTGCAGTGATTTTGGAGTGCGAAAAAATAAAATCTGTCACTGCTTCCAGTTTTTCCCCATCTATTTGCCGTGAAGTGATGGGACCAGATGCCATGGTCTTCGTTTTTCAAATGTTGAGTTTTAAGCCAGTTTTTTCACTCTCCTCTTTCACTCTCATCAAGAGGCTCTTTAGTTCCTCTTCACTTTCTGCCATTTGAATGGTATCGTCTGCGTATCTAAGGTTGTTGATATTTCTTCTGGCAATCTTGATTCCAGCTTGTGATTCATCCAGCCTGGCATTTCACATGATGTACTCTGCATACAAGTTTAATAAGCAGAGGGCAATATCCAGCCTTGTCATACTCCTTTCCCAATTTTGAACCAGTCAGTTGTTCCATGTAAGGTTCTAACTATTGCTTCTTGACCCGCATACAGGTTTCTCAGGAGACAGGTAAGGTGGACTGGTACTCCCATCTCTTTAAGAGTTTTCCACAGTTCGTTGTGCTGCACACAAAGGCTTTAGCATAGTCAATGAAGCAGAGGTAGATGTTTGTCTGGAACTCCCTTGCTTTCTCCATGATCCAAAGAATGTTGGCAATTTCATCTCGGGTTCCTCTGACTTTTCTAAACCCAGCATGTCTGGAAGTTCTTGGTTCACATACTGCTGGAGCCTAGCTTGAAGGATTTTGAGCATACCCTTACTACATGTGAAATGAACACAATTGTATGGTAGTTTGTGCATTCTTTGGCATTGCCTTTCTTTGGAATTGGTATGACAATTGATCTTTTCCAGTCCCATGGCCACTGCTGAGTTTTCCAAATTTGCTGACATTTTGAGTGCAGTATTTTACAAAAAAATTTTTAATATTTATTTTTAATTGATTTTTTTACAATATTGGTTTGATTTCTATCATACCTCAATTGAAATAACCATGGTATACATGTGCCCCCTCCCTCTTGAAACTCCCTCCCACCACCTGTCCATTCCCAACCCTCTAGGTTATTATAGAGCCCCAGTTTGAGTTCCCTGAGTCATACAGCAAATCCCCATAGGCTATCTATTTATATATGTTGGTGTATATGCATCCATGCTTTGCTGGAGCAGCCGTGAAGAGATAACCCACATCAAAGGTAAGAGAAACCCAAGTAAGATGGTAGGTGTTGCGAGAGGGCATCAGAGGGCAGACGCACTGAAACCATAATCACAGAAAACTAGTCAATCTAATCACATGGACGACAGCCTTCTCTAACTCAATGAAACTAAGCCATGCCGTGTGGGGCCACCCACGACGGGCGGGTCATGGTGGAGAGAATGTGGTCCACTGGAGAAGGGAATGGCAAACCACTTCAGTATTCTTGCCTTGAGAACCCCATGAACAGTATGAAAAGGCAAAATGATAGGATACTGAAAGATGAACTCCCCAGGTCAGTAGGTGCCCAATATACTACTGGAGATCAGTGGAGAAATAACTCCAGAAAGAATGAAGGGATGGAGCCAAAGCAAAAACAATACTCAGCTGTGGATGTGACTGGTGATAGAAGCAAGGTCTGATGCTTGATGCAATATTGCATCCTATTGCATAGGAACCTGGAATGTTAGGTCCATGAATCAAGGCAAATTGGAAGTAGGCAAACAGGAGATGGCAAGAGTGAACATCGACATTCTAGGAATCAGCGAACTAAAATGGACTGGAATGGGTGAATTTAACTCATATGACCATTATATCTACTACTGCAGGCAGGAATCCCTTAGAAGAAATGGAGCAGCCATCATGGTCAACAAAAGAGTCTGAAATGCAGTACTTGGATGTGATCTCAAAAATGACAGAATGATCTCTGTTCGTTTCCAAGGCAAACCATTCAATATCACAGTAATCCAAGTCTATGCCCCAACCAGTAATGCTGAAGAAGCTGAAGTTGAACAGTTCTTTGAAGACCTACAAGACCTTTTAGAACTAACACCAAAAAAAGATGTCCTTTTCATTATAGGGGACTGGAATGCAAAAGCAGGTATGGAAAGAAACAGGGCAAAGGCTAATAGAGTTTTGCCAAGAGAATGCACTGGTCATAACAAACACCCTCTTCCAACAACACAAGAGAAGACTCTACACATAGACATCACCAGATGGTCAACACCAAAATCAGATTGATTATATTCTTTGCAGCCAAAGATGGAGAAGCTCTATACAGTCAGCAAAAACAAGACCAGGAGCTGACTGTGGCTCAGATCATGAACTCCTTATTGCCAAATTCAGACTTAAATCCAAGAAAGTAGGGAAAACCACTAGACCATTCAGGTATGACCTAAATCAAATCCCTTATGATTATACAGTGGAAGTGAGAAATAGATTTAAGGGCCTAGATCTGATAGATAGAGTGCCTGATGAACTATGGACAGAGGTTCGTGACCTTGTACAGGAGACAGGGATCAAGACCATCCCCATGGAAAAGAAATGCAAAAAAGCAAAATGGCTGTCTGGGGAGGCCTTACAAATAGCTGTGAAAAGAAGAGAAGTGAAAAGCAAAGGAGAAAAGGAAAGATATAAGCATCTGAATGCAGAGTTCCAAAGAATAGCAAGAAGAGATAAGAAAGCCTTCTTCAGCACTCAATGCAAAGAAATAGAGGAAAAGAACAGAATGGGAAAGACTAGAGATCCCTTCAAGAAAATTAGAGATACCAAGGGAATATTTCATGCAAAGATGGGCTCAATAAAGGACAGAAATGGTCTGGACCTAACAGAAGCAGAAGATATTAAGAAGAGGTGGCAAGAATACACAGAAGAACTGTACAAAAAAGATCTTCATGACCAAGATAATCACGATGGTGTGATCACTCACCTAGAGTTCTGGAATGTGAAGTCAAGTGGGCCTTAGAAAGCATCACTATGAACAAAGCTAGTAGAGGTGATGGAACTCCAGTAGAGCTACTTCAAATCCTGAAAGATGGTGCTGTGAAAGTGCTGCACTCAATATGCCAGTAAATTTGGAATACTCAGCAGTGGGCGCAGGGCTGGAAAAGGTCAGTTTTCATTCCAATCCCAAAGAAAGGCAATGCCAAAGAATGCTCAAACTACCAGACAATTGCACTCATCTCACATGCTAGTAAAGTAATGCTGGAAATTCTCCAAGCCACGCTTCAGCAATATGTGAATGGTGAACTTCCAGATGTTCAAGCTGGTTTTAGAAAAGGCAGAGGAACCAGAGATCAAATTGCCAACATCTGCTGGATCATGGAAAAAGCAAGAGAGTTCCAGAAAAACATCTATTTCTGCTTTATTGACTATGCCAAAGTCTTTGACTGTATGGATCACAATAAACTGTGGAAAATTCTGAAAGAGATGGGAATACCAGACCACCTGACCTGCCTCTTGAGAAACTATATGCAGGTCAGGAAGCAACAGTTAGAACTGGACATGGAACAACAGACTGGTTCCAAATAGGAAAAGGAGTACATCAAGGCTCTATATTGTCACCCTGCTTGTTTAACTTATATGCAGAGTACATCATGAAAAATGGTGGGCTGCAAGAAACACAAGCTGAAATCAAGATTGCCAGGAGAAATATCAATAACATCAGATATGCAGATGTCACCACCCTTATGGCAGAAAGTGAAGAGGAACTAAAAAGCCTCTTGATGAGAGTAAAAGAGGAGAGTGAAAAAGTTAGCTTAAAGCTCAACATTCAGAAAACTAAGGTCATGGCATCCGGTCCCATCACTTCATGGGAAATAGATGGGGAAACAGTGGAAACAGTGTCAGACTTTATTTTTTTGGGTTCCAAAATCACTGCAGATGGTGATTGCAGTCATGAAATTAAAAGACACTTACTCCTTGGATGGAAAGTTATGACCAACCTAGATAGCATATTGAAAAGCAGAGACATTACTTTGCCAACAAAGGTCTGTCTAGCCAAGGCTATGGTTTTTCCTGTGGTCATGTATGGATGTGAGAGTTGGACTGTGAAGAAATCTGAGTGCAGAAGAATTGATGCTTTTGAACTGTGGTGTTGGAGAAGACTCTTGAGAGTCCCTTGGACTGCAAGGAGATCCAACCAGTCCATTCTAAAGGAGATCAGTCCTGGGTGTTCATTGGAAGGACTGATGCTAAAGCTGAAGGTCCAGTACTTTGGCCACCTCATGTGACTGTTGAGTCATTGGAAAAGACCCTGATGCTGGGAGGGATTGGGGGCAGGAGGAGAAGGGGACGACAGAGGATGAGACGGCTGGATGGCATCACTGACTCGATGGACGTGAGTCTGAGTGAACTCCGGGAGTTGGTCATGGACAGGGAGGCCTGGTGTGCTGCGATTCATGGGGTCGCAAAGAGTCGGACACGACTGAGCGACAGAACTGAACTGATGCATCCGTGGTACTCTCTCCATTCATCTCACCCTCTCCCTCTTCTCCCCGACCCTTGTCCATAAGTCTGTTCTCTGTGTCTGCTTCTCTACTGCTGCTCTGCAAACATGTTCATCAGTACCATCCTTCTAGATTCCATTTATATGTGTTAATGTACAATATTTGTTTTTCTCTTTCTGACTTGACTCTGTATAATAGGCTCTAGGTTATCCACATCATTACAATGGACTCTATGTGTTCCTTCTTATGGCTGAGTAGTTTCCACTGTATATATATACCACAGCTTCTTTTCCATTCATCTGTTGTTGAACCTCTAGTTTCCTTCCATGTCCTAGCTGTTGTAAATAGTGCTGCAATGAACGTTGGGGTACATGTGTCTTTTTCAATTTTGGTTTCCTCAGGGTATACACCTAGAAGTGGTATTGCTGGGTCATCAACCTAGACAGCATATTAAAGAGCAGAGACATTACTTTGCCAACAAAGGTCTGTCTGGTCAAGGCTGTGGTTTTTCCACTAGTCATGTATGGATGTGAGAGTTGGACTGTGAAGAAAGCTGAGCGCTGAAGAATTGATGCTTTTGAACTGTAGTGTTGCAGAAGACTCTTGAGAGTCCCTTGGACTGCAAGGAGATCCAACCAGTCCATTCTGAAGGAGATCAGTCCTGGGTGTTCACTGGAAAGACTGATGTTGAAGCTGAAACTGCAATACTTTGGCCACCTGATGTGAAGAACTGACTCTTTTGAAAATACCCTGATGCTGGGGAAGATTGAAGGCGAGAGGAGAAGGGGAAGACAGAGGATGAGATGGTTGGATGGCATTACCGACTCAATGGACATGAGTTTGAGTAAACTCCAGGAGTAGGTGATGGACAGGGAAGCCTGGTGTGCTACAGTCCATGGGGTCGCAAAGAGTCGGACATGACTGAGCAACTGAACTGAACAGAACTGGTGGTAGTTTTATTCCTAGTTTTTTAAAGTAGTCTCCGTACTGTCTTCCATAGTGGCTACATCAATTTACATTCCCACCAGCAGTGTAGGAGGTTTCCCCTTTCTGCACACCCTCTCCAGCATTTGTTGTTTGTGGATATTTTGATTATGGCCATTTTGTCTGGTGTGAGGTGATATCTCACTGTAGTTTTGATTTGCAGTTCTCTAATAATGAATGATGTTGAGTATCTCTTCATATGTTTATTAACCGTCTACATGTCTTCTTTGGAGAAATGTCTGTTTATGTTTTTTCCACTTTTTGATTGGGTTGTTTTTCTGGTATTGAGTTGTGCGAGTTTTGTTTGTAGCATTTTAACAGCATCATCTTTTAGGATTTTAAATAGCTCTACTGGAGTTCCATCACCTCCACTAGATTTGTACAGAAATGCTTTCTAAGGCCCACTTGACCTCACACTCCCGGATGTCTTGCCTATCCTTGCAGGAAATGTTCCCTTTATCCCCAATTTTCTTAAAGAGATCTCTAGTCTTACCCATTCTATTGTTGTCCAGTTTCTTAGCACTGTTCATTTAAGAAGGCCTTCTTATCTCTCCTTACTATTCTCTGGAACTGTGCATTCACTTTCCCTTTCTCCTTTGCCTTTTGCTTCTTTCCTCAGCTATTTGTAAGGCCTCCTCAGACAACTAATTTGCCTTCTTGCATTTCTTTCTCTTGGAGATGGTTTTGTCACTATTTCCTATACAATGTTATGAATCACTGTCCATAGTTCTTCGGGTACTCTGTCTACCAGATTTAATCTCTTGAATTTGTCACTTCCACTAAATAATTGTAAGGGATTTGATTTAGGTCATACCTGAATGGCCTAGTGGTTTTCCCTACTTTATTTAATTTAAGCCTAAATTTTTCAATAAGGAGCTCAAAATCTGAGTCACAGTCAGTTCTAGGTCTTATTTTCAGTGACTGTACAGAGCTTCTCCATCTTTGACTACAAAGAACATAATCTGATTTTGGTATTGACAACGTGGAGATGTCCATGTATACTGACCACGTGGTGATGTCCATCCAACATCTCTTGCATTGGATATGGCGTTTGCTATGACCAGTGTGTTCTCTTGATAAAGCTCTGTTAGCCTTCACCCTGCTTCATTTTGTACTCCAAGGCCAAACTTACCTATTACTCCAGGTATCTCTTGACTTCCTACTTTTGCATTCTAGTCCCCTGTGATAAAAATGACATTTCGTTGTTTTTAGTTCTAGGAAGTCTTGTAGGTCTTCACAAAACTGGTCAACTCCAGCTTCTTTGGCATCAGTGGTTGGCATACACTTGGATTCCTGTGATGCTGAATGGCTCATTTTTGAGATTGTGCCCAGGTTCTTCACTTCAGACTCTGTTGACTATCATGGCTACTCCATTTCTTCTAAGGGATTCTTGCCCATAGTAGTAGATATTATGGTCATCTGAATTAAATTCACCGATTTCCATCCATTTTAGTTCACTGATTCCTAAAATGTTGGTTCACTCTTGCCATCTCCTGCTTGACCATGTCTAATTTACCTTGATTCATGGACCTGACATTCCAGCTTCTTATGCAATATTGTTCTTCATAGCATCAGACTTTACTTTCAGCACCAGACACAGTCACAGCTAAGTGTTGTTCCCGCTTTGGCCTAGCCACTTCATTCTTACTGGAGATGTTAATAATTGCCCTCCGTTCTTCCCCAGTAGCATATTGCACACTTTCTGATCTGGGGCCACTTATCTTCTGGTGTCATGTCACATCTTTTTGCGTTTTCAATATTGTCCATGGAGTTCTTTAGACAAGAATACTGGAGTGGGTTGCCATTTCTGTCCCCAGTGGACCATGTTTTGTCAGACCTCTTCACTATGACCCGTTCATCTTGGGTGGCCAGCATGGCATGGCTCATAGCTTCATTGAGTCATGCAAGAACAATAGGTATACTTGACATATAACCATAGGTTGACATTGAACACCACGGACTTGAACTATATGGGCCCATGCATATAAATATGTACTGTAGAGCTATGGGAACTGTGGTTAAATCTGCACATGCAAAACCACAGATAGGAGAGCCAACTGTAAAGTGACAGGTGGAGTTTTCACTGCCAGTGTTGGCACTCTTAACACATGCATTGTTCAAGGGTCAACTGTCATGTAGAACTGTGTATTACATAAAGCACTTGTATATATGTATATATTAAATTATATAATTATATATAATTATAAATATATAAAATTTTATAAAATCTTATATATATGTATACAATTGTATAATTTTTTTATTTCAGTGGGACGGGCAGATTATTCTCTCCTTTGGTAGACTGGCATGCCACTGGCAATTGCCAAATAAGTACACACATGGAAGGAAGCATTAAAGACTATCTCATATATGTTCCAAATTTTAAGTTTGGATTCATGCCAGAATATACTAGGTTGACAGTTGTTTCTCAAACATATGTATACTGCTGGATTCATAAATGCATTCAGATAGATCTGGAAGTAACACTGAGGTTCAGGTGAAAAGGAATCAAGAATGATTGAACCACTGAAAACACCTATTTTATAGACCTTGGATACAAAAAGAAAAGGTAGACCAAAGGAAAACTGAGGTGTGAGTTCGTCCATCCACTCTTTCCTTTTTTTCTTTCTTCCTTTTCTTTTCCGGGGAGTTTTTAAGGAATCTTTTAGAGGCAAATTTTGTGTGTCATTTACTCCTGATAAACACACATTTATAGGGAGAATAACAGACAAAGAAGTGATCAAATACGGGCTGGCTGTTTCACCTTTTATTGGCGAAAAAAATCTGTTGGCTTAAATCACTTCTGAAGACTATAAAGCTTCCCTATTTGGTACCTTTATTTTCTTTGTGCAAATTTTACAAATTTTGCTTGGTTACCTAAATAAACTTCTGCCAGAAACCGAGAGAAGACCATTACTCTCATCTGCCAACAATGAAGCTAAGTCAGAAATTGAAAGTTCTTTCCTTGAGGCAACAACCAGGCCACTAAACCAGTCTGCTTTCCTGCGTAGCTCAGTTGGTAAAGCATCTGCTTGCAATGCGGGAGACCTGGGTTTAATTCCTGGGTCAGGAAGTTCCCCTGGAGAAGGAAATGGCAACCCACTCCAGTATTCTTGCTTGGAGAATCCAATGGACAGAGGAGCCTGGCAGTCTACAGTTCATGGGATCGCAAGAGTTGGACACGACTTAGTGCTTTTTCTTTTTTCCTATCTTATCCAATCTAAATAGAATGACTCAAGATACATGCTGAATATTAATGCCTCGAGTTCCTGATCTGACATCCCATCTTCAGGGCATCTTTGCACACAATCTGAACTGAACTCGAGTAACTCAATAATAGCCTTGCTTGAAATTCAGCGTTTCTCTCCAGAAAACAGATGGAAATTTTAGTGACCAAATCTTTCTCAGTTTTTCAGCCTCAGAAAGAAGTCATACACATGAAGCCAGTGCTTTAATGCTTTTAGTCTTGCTCCATCTACTCATTAATATGAGAATCTGCTAAAAGACTGAGCAAACCTACTAGGCACGGACCCTCTCACTATCGGGTTGGCATTCACTAAAATTTACAACAATGTCAAAGTAGGATTCTTGTGGTAATATTTTATTTGTTCTGGCCAAGTTTTAATCTGCAATATTGAGGAAAATTCAGCACTCATCCAATGTGTCTGCAGGCTTTTGACTAGTTAACATGTTAATCGAAAAAAGGGTTATGCTGTCCAACTATTAGATAAGCTATTTGGAAAAGAAAAAATATTTGTCTATGAATTTGTGGATGAAATGTTTCCAAGAAGAAATTATAAATGGGCCCTATTTTAGTTCTCTCTTATTATGAATGACAGGTTTAACATTCCTAGAAACCCTAAGAATATAATGACTACATCTTTAAAAGCCTCTCGGGATTATTGTACATTAACGTATCAGAGTCAGTAAATTATTTATCTATAAATTAATCTTTCTAAACAGATTTCCACCCCCTTTCAATTTGAAAGCTAAACTTCTGAGTCTCTATTTCAGCAACTTTATATCTGAAGAGCCTACATCTGTAAAAACATTCCTAATGAAAACATGAAGACAACCCCCAGAGAAGCAAATAAAATGAGATTTAAGTATATAGCAGCCTTTCTACAGTTACATTCCTAACAATAGTGGATTCTAATTTGATGCCAAATAGAGGTTATATAACAAAATCAGTGACCACTCTAATTCTTTTGGTTTCAGTGAAAAATGTAGGTGCTTAAACAATTCTGTTGGTATTTCCACATTTACACCAGAATGGAGGAGTTGCATCCTTGTCTGCCAAGTCACAGAAGCAGAGCCCAGTGGATAGGAAGCAGCGTAAAGACTATGCTCTAGGGCAGGTGACAAAAGAACTGCAGGCTGCAAAGTCTGGGCTCCCAGGCCTCTGTCCCAGTTGCCAAAACCCAAACATCAAAGATGGATTTTCAAGTTATATCATGTTAAAAATTATCCACCTAGACTTTATTCAGCACTTACTCCCACGCAAACCATTTTGTCAGTTAATAAGACAACCAACCAACCATCAGACTACCTCAAACAGAAAGATATTAAGCCCAATTTAAGAAACTAGTAATTCATTGTGAGGAGAAGGCAATGGCACCCCACTCCAGTACTCTTGCCTGGAAAATCCTATGAACGAAGGAGCCTGGTAGGCTGCAGTCCATGGGGTCGCTAAGAGTTGGATACCACTGAGCAACTTCCCTTTCACTTTTCACTTTCATGCGTTGGAGAAGGAAATGGCAACCCACTCCAGTGTTCTTGCCTGGAGAATCCCAGAGACGGGGGAGCCTGGTGGGCTGCCATCTATGGGGTCGCACAGAGTTGGACACGACTGAAGTGACTTAGCAGCAGTAGCAGCAGTAATACATTGTGAAAAATTATGACTCAAATTTATGTCTGTCCATGGTCTGGACTATCTGCTAAATTACATAACCAGCATTGTTTTGATTTTGTCATTTTTCTTTCTTAAAAGGATAATAAGACCTTAATTTTATAACTCGTGAAGGCATTATAATTCCAAGTTTCAAGGATGCTCCAATTTTACCTTTAGAAGTTGGGATGAAAATGTAACCATTAATTTCCACAAATTTCATATTTTGCTAACAAAGATACTATAAATATATAACGAAGAATCTGATGCATTCCTAGGAATGAAGATAAGTGTTTTAACAATGGCTTGCCGGGAGACTCTTGTGCAAAAACCTTTTAGCATTTAAACACTGGGTAGACAGATTTGAAGCAAACATTTTTTAATTGTAGTAAATATATTAATATATAAAAGAAAAATTTAAGTTTTAAGTATATAATCCAGTGGTATTACATAGCAATATATTCACAATGCCATGCAGTGATTTATGCAATCATTATCCTAAGCAGAAACTCTGTACCTACTCAACATATAGCTCCCCCATTCCTGCACCCCATCCCTTAGGTAACCTCTGTTCTACCTTTTGTCTGTGTAGTTGAAGCATCCTTTTAAAAAGCCCAACAATCCAACAAACAAATCCCTCAGTTTCAGCAGGGGCTGGGCAATGAAGCCAGGAAAGCCTATTCTCCCTGTACCTCAGTCATCGTTCATTTTTATGTCTATTTTGACTGGCAGACCATAAACTATTTGTTTCTTCATGTATTTCTTCATGAATGCAGCAACTCCTGAGTGGCTGCATGGGGCAGGCAACTGGCAGACAGACCTTACCTCTGTCTTCATGGACCTTATATTCTAATTAACCATACTTCTCCTTATTCACACTCTAGGAATCACGTGGGAAAGTGTGTGATTTTTCTTTTGATTTTTTTTAAATTTTTTATTGGGATATACCCAATTAACAATGTTGTAATAGCTTCAGATGAACAGCAAAGGGACTCAGCCATACATACTCGTGTATCCATTCTCCCCCAAACACCCCTCCCATCCAGGCTGACATGTAACACTGAGCAGAGTTCCACATACTATACAGGAGGTCCATTTTAAATACAGCAGTGTACACATGACCATCCCAAACTCCCTAACTACCCCTTTCCCCCAGCAACCATAAGTTCACTTTCTGAGTTTCTGTTTTGTAAGTAAGTTCATCTGTGTCATTTCTTTTTAGATTCCACATATGTGGGGTGTCATATGGTATTTCTCCTTCTCTGTCTGACTGACTTCACTCAATACTCTCTAGGTCCATCCATGTGCTCCAAATGGCATTTCATTCTTTCTGATGGCGGAGAAAGACTCTATTGTATATATGTACCCGTGTACTCCATCTTCTTCGTCCATCCCCCTGTCAATGGCCCTAATGTTGCTTGCACGTCTTGGCTCTTGTAAACAGTGCTGCGATGGACATATGGCTTTTGGATCATGTTTTTTTCTGGATATATGCCCAGGAGTGGGATTGAAGGGTCATATGGTAGCTCTGCCTTCAGTTTTTAAGGAACCTCCATGCTGTTCTCCATAGTGGCTGTGCTAATTTGGAAAGTGTGCAATTTGGATAGGATATCAGTGGCATTTCACATGCCTTGTATCAGTAATGCATTTCCAGCACCACAGGACTACTCAGAGGTGTCACAGCAGAACATTATCTACCTTTCACTATTTCTGGTGACTGCTTTACTAAGGAATGGATAATAACACAGCTGAGCTATATTAACTGATTGATAAATGTTATACCCTTATTTGGGCCTTCTGTATCTCTCTCTATATATATATATAGCATTTTATCAGATGTTAAATGATGAGATGCAGAAGGCCCAAATAAAGTTATTATATATATATATATGTATGTAAATATATATAACATTACTGACTCAATGGACAAGAATTTGAGCAAATTCTGGGAGATAGTAAAGGACAGGGAAGCCTGGCATGCTGTAATTCATGGGGTCACAGAGTTGGACATGCCTTAGTGACTGAACAACAACAAAAATGCTATATACCATAGCAACTGGGCACAAGAAAAATATTTCAGGGTTCCAATTTTAGTATCAAATTTAGCATTTCATTTAAATGAAATATCCCAAATAGGCAAATCCAGAGAGACAGAAAGTAGATTAGTGGCTGCCAAGGGCTGGGGGGAGATGTAAAGGGGTAATGATTACTAATGAGTACGCTGCTTCTTTGGGGGAAGATGTTAGGTAGTAATGATGACTGTGCAACCAGGTGAATATACTAAAAACCACTGAAGTGCATCAAAATGGTGAATCCTATGGTATGTGAATTCTATCAATAAAAATGTCAGGTTAGCTATTCAGTCAAGCCAGACACAAGGGTAGTGAGAGGCCAAATTTTTAAAAGTCCATACATAGCTACCAGAGGAAAGGAATCTTTTATAGGCTGCAAGAACCAGGTCAGGTGGTCCATTCTGAGGTGGCTGAGGACAAGCAGTATGTACTGAGGTGATCTGAGGATTCAGGCTGGGAAGTAACTGGACAGGTAGGTGGATGAGAAAGTCATCTGGTCAGACTCACCTGCTGTACTCTTAAGCTGTTCATGCAGTGCCTTTACACATCCTTAAATCCTACCGAAAACTCCACTGCTGCTGAAAGCAACAGGATCCCAGGTCTATGTAGAAATCACTGGGTTATACCTGTAAAGGAACTCTTCCAACTTACACAAACATGGCACCACACGTACCCGGAAGATGTGATTCACCTCCCCTGCAGTATGTGCTGGCCTTAGGCATGGATACTAGGCTTTCTTCATGAAAAGGAATCACACACATTTTAAAGGTAAATTTTGTTTCATATGAAAGTATCTGATGAAAGGTCTGCTATTGCGTATAGTACTGAGGAAACTTCTCATCCTCTCACCTACTCCTTTTCTCATTCATTTATGTCTACTGTGGTCATACTCAAACCCCAGGCACCGATGACAATCCAGCAGAGCAGTCAGTGTAAACACATTAAATGTCACTGACAAATGAAATGTCTGGTGCTGAAGGACCACAAAAAGGTGTTAAAGAAGTTTCAGACTCTCCCAATCAATTTTAGAACATATAAAGGTATCTGCAATGTAAACATTTAAACACCAAAAATACAAAGTTAGTTACTTGATACAGGAAGTGACAAGCACTAGCCCAATTTAACAAAAAAGTAATAGACTGCTCAGAAACTCAAAGATGTATACAATTTTGATTTTTATTTGATAAAATACACAGCCAAAAGATTAGAAAAGGCAAACCACACATCCATTTTAGAACTGTCCCTTTTGTTTCTTTAAATCTAAGGCCCCCTCTAGTGTTTGAAAACATCACATGCAGCACACAAGGCAGCTGAAGGCACAGTCACAATATTTTACCCGAGACCTTCCCAAACAAAAAGAATACTTCTTTTCATGTGGCACAAAAATCAATGAGAGAAAATGTTTAGCCATAATTAATATTTCACATTCTTTCTATAATTCTCATATTCATTATTCTCTCATTCAGTAATTTCTGTATTTACTGTTGGGTTGTTTGGGGATTAACACTTGGTAAAAAGGGAAAAAAAGAAAATATAAAGCATGGAGGGACTTTAATTTCCCAAACAAGAAATACACCTCCTTGAAAACAACAGAAAATAGCCTATTCTGCTTTTGTGGAAGTTTTCAGTAAATAGTATATACTTCCTAAAGTATATACTTAAATTTATTATATTTGGGAATAAGAAATTTTTAACTACGTCTATTGTAAAGCTGACCTAATCTGTGAATTTGCTCATTAAACCTTTTCAGTACCTGGTAAAAGGAAGTGGAAAGTGTTGCTCTGAGGGCAAATGTTTGCTCTGAACAACTTTACATAAGGAATCCTTAAAAATTTATATTGACATGGCACTACACCAATACGATGACTTAGTCTCATGTACTTTTGTAAAAGATTGATTAAAACTAGGGAAAATCAAAAATAGGTTTCCACTATACTTTCTTAGCTGAAGCGTTTATACGTCTGCTTTCATGCTTTATTACAGAGGGTTTATGTTAACAACTAGTATTACTATTACTGGACAATGAAATCTCTTTCCAACAAAAGAAAAAAATGCAATCTTGAGCAGGAGACTGACAGAGAAGACTTATTAAGCTATTACTTCATATTCTTTAAAGCTTGAAAATTTAACAGCTATCGAAACACGTTTAATCTGCACTAACTTTATTTTAAATAAATGACTAATTTGTCACTCAACAGATCACATATGACTTCCCTGCAAATGTTTCAAGTTAAAAAAAGGTAATCTAAAATGAATTAAATAAAACTAGTTGGATTTTAAGTGGTATCAACTTTTAAGATATCTCCTCAAATGAACAGCATTTTTAAAGTGCAACATACATTCTTTTGGCTCAACATAAAAAATTATGTAACTGGAAATTAGTATAGTCATTTCTCAGAACAAATTTAGAGAAAAGCTGTTTTGAAAGTTAGCCATGAAATGATAAACACTGACATCTTTAAAAAATGAGCATATAAAATACAATTATACATAAACCAGGGTGGGAGAGGTAGCACACAGCAAATAAAACCAAATAAATACTATACAATAACGTACAAAATTCTGCTTATAAAAAATTGAAAACTGCATTTTAAAACAGCCATTTCCCTTCTTTTGAGGGTTTTACAATTAAAATTTAGACCCGGAGTCTCAGGCAAAGTTTTTCAAAATGTTACTAGTTACTGGCATTGTTTTTTGCCAAAACCTCTCTGATCTGTCGGTCGAGTTCACTTATTATTCGATCCTCGTGATTATACACACCCGTCCTCATCAAAGTATCCCTTTCTTCTATTAGGCGAGTCAAATAATCATCCAAACCTTCTTCCAATGCACTGCCATGGGGGCCATCCATTTTTCCACTCGCAATCTCTCTGGAATCTGGGTACTGTTTTTGTTCTTGTTGCCTTAACCTGAGAAGTCAAGAACACAGGCCACTCGAGCAGGCTACACACACTGTTCTGGTTTTCAGTTAACACCGCCACTTAACAACAGAATGACTCAATGGTAAAATACATTTTCAGTAATATTTTCAGGAAGAAAAGAAAAATCTACTTGGCTAGCTAGAGTTAGCACACTTATAAAAAACAGTTTTAAAAACCAATTCTTGCATAAAATACATGAAAACTAGAAATTTTGGGAATATGCAGGAAAAAAATCATCATCTTAACCAGAGGTAAGCAATCTAAGTAATTTTCTATATCTCTTCTCAATTAAAAAATGCATGCATTTCAGTTTTCTAAAAAGCAAATGAATATATGTAATTCTGTACAATTATCAATATATTTTCACTATTAATATAAAGAATATTTTCTTATATTATTATTATTGATATTTAGGTTGTTATTAAGCCCTTGTTATTGTTTCTTGAACATAATTTTCTTCTAACTTTATCCCACAAATATTTACTCATACCAAAAGGTGCTAGGTTTGGGGGATACTGTGTCAAATCAAGAAAAGTTTCTGTTATTATGGAGCTTATATAAATATTATTTGTAGAAAGTGGTATTCTTTAGATGTGAATGCTCGAATCTAGGGTGTGCACCTTTTAAGAGTTTGTATGGATAGCTTCAAGTTAAAATATTTTAATTTGCAACTACTCCTGACTTTTGTCTTTATAAAGAAGATAAAAAACAATTGAATCTAAGTTCCTGCTTCTAGATAGCCTTCACCGTAAGTAAGCCAATGAGAACCAGTTCTGAAATTACGTATGGTGTGGGGGAGAGGAAGAGCCAGGAAGAGTTCTGCAGGATGCCAGAAAGGGTGCAGGATCAGTGGTAGCACACAGTTTTGTTTGTTCATATGACTCTGAAACCTGAACTGACTCCTAAGATCCCTCACAAAAGAAAAAGAAACTGAGGTGTACAGTCCAAACAGGACACCAAATACCTCCAATCTGTTCTAAGAAAGGAAAAATAGGGCCCTGTGCTTTGGGACTCAGGAGGAAATCAAGTGATTAACGGGACACTGGTAAAATGGAGCAATACATGGGGATGATTAATAATAAGATTTAATTTCGTATGACCTACACATATGACAGGAACATGGCTATCTTCATTTAAATCACCAAAACAGTACTGAGCAAAGAGTAGTGGCTTAATATGTATTTGCTAAACTGCTATATACAATAGCAAAATTTTGGAAGCAAGGGGCATCTTAAAATTAATTCATAACATCTTCCAGATCTGTAACACAGTTGACACCAAATAAGTATTTGCTGAATTAAGAGACTAACAGAGTGAACTGAGCCCTGTAACATGCACTAAAGACCTTGACGTTTTTCCAACTGATATTTATACATTAATATTCTATTCTAAATGCATTTGTGTAATTCAGCTCCAAACCCACCGGATACAGTGACTGAGTTTCCCTAGTTTGTGTAGGGATGTATCATGGGGTAGTCTGTCAATGTATGTCCTATGTCCTGAATTGTGTCTTCCCCACATTCATATGTTGAATGAATATGAGGCAACCCCCAGTGCGATGGTGTCTGGTGATGGAGCCTTTGAAAGAGAATTAGGCTTAGATGACATCATGAGCCAGGGGCCATCATGATGCAATTTGTGCACTTCCTACAGGAGACATGGGAGAGCTTGTGAGGACAAGTGGTCAGGCAGCTGTCTAAAAGCTAGGAAGAGAGTCCTCACCAGAAACTGTGTTGGTGCTTTGAGCTGGAATTTTTAGCCTCCTAAATTTCTGTTGTTAAAGCCAATCTATGGTATTTTGTTATGCCAGCTGAGCTAAGACAGTATGCTTCGCTGCAACAAAATACTAGTCTCCTGATGATAAACTTTAAAAGTCTTCCCCTACATTCTCCTCCAAAAAGACACTAATTTGTTCTAATATTGCTTCCTAACAATTACTTTTCTAACACGAAATACTTAAAATAGTAACTAGGAGTACCATACCCTGACGCTACAGAGAAGCCCAGTGTTGCATAGTCGTTACAAATACCACCTCTGGCATCAGATCTAAACTCTGGCCCCCTGACTTACTAGCTGTGTGACCTCGGAAAGTGAAGTCAAGTCGCTCAGTCATGTCCGACTCTCTGCGACCCCGTGGACTGTAGCCTACAAGGTTCCTCAATCCACAGAATTCTCCAGGCAAGAATACTGGAGTGGGCTGCCATTTCCTTCTCCAGGGGATCTTCCCGACCCAGGGATTGAACCTGGGTCTCCCACATTACAGGCAGACGCTTTACTACCTTGGAAGGGGTACTTAAATCTCTTTAAAACTCAGTTTCCTCATCTCCAAATGGGATTAATTATATCTTCCTCAAAAAGTTGCTTTGCAGAGTTTAAAAAAAAAAAACAACAACAGTGGAGATAGGCATATTTAAAATAGCTGCTGATACACAATAAGGGCAATAATTAAGAGCTAATCTATTATTTATATAAATAATATAACAATAGTGAAATTTGTACTTTATATAACTAAATTTATTATCATTAATTACCTTGAAATAGTTGCAATAAATCTGAAATAGTCACACGGGAATAAAATTTAAAGTACTAATGCTTTGGAAACAAAAAAGCTAAACAGAGCTACATTCATGGCAAAAAAAAATGTGAGAGTAATGGTCTTTGGCAAAGATTTTCTATTATATAACTTAGCTACACTTTAGAAATGATGTCCCTTATTCTTAGACTTGATGTTGTACTCTCCCTGGACCAATGAATAAATAAAAAGTTGTACTATTTGAACTTGAGTAGTACTATTTGAACTTGAGTTCCATATTACTATGGAAAAGAAAGTAATTTTTTAATCATTATACCTGTTCAGTTCATTTCTTATATCCAACAATTCTTGTCTCTCGGTTTTTACTGTATCTTTTTCCTCAGCGGCCAGGTAACGTAGTCTCATCTGTTCCAATTCTTCCTGCTGTTTTTTAAGACGAGCCATTTGACTTTCTTGCTCTCGCTTGAAAGAAACAAGCCAGATCTCTAATGTTAGGAATACATATACTTACATGACTTTGATTTGTGATTATAACCTTCCTTGACTGTACCCATGATATAGCCATACACTGCAGATTCTGGAGACACATATTATCTAGAAATGTCCATGTTCTCTTTACAAACTTTTCTATGACTTCCCTTCCTGTTATAAGCCATAACCACTCATGTTCCAACCAGTGACTGAGGTTAGCTGAATATAAGATAACAGAAGTTAAGGGCAAGAAAGAGTCTGCTGTCAACACAGTAAGTTGCCACAAGAGCAATGGTAAGAGTAGCATCTAAGAAATGGTTAATTATATAAAATTATATAAGAAATTATAAAGGAATGATAAAGTATACAAAGTAATTATATAAAATACAAATTATACAGAGTTACCAAGAAAAATTCAATAACTGCCCCTGTACTAGTAATTAATTTCACTCCTATCTCAAGAAATAATATGCCTTTCCACTCTTCAGACTCAACAAAAAATCCATGCACATAAAATTTCTTTTATATAAATGTGTAACATTCCACAGAATGGATATTCCATGATTTAGTCGACCACTCTCTCAGTAACATTTTCAAATGCTGCAGCAAGACATTCTGTCATCTAACATAGTGATCTCATGAACTTCTCTACATTGTTACTATGAACAGGCACTGACTTTCTGCATTTTTGATAAGAGCATTTGATTTCATTTTTTAAGGTGACAGTCAACGTCCCCTTTGTTTAATAAATTTAGTTGTGCTACTTACAAGCTTTATGTGTAAGTTCATGAGATTGGCCAATTAATATTATTATAATAACATGCTTGTCAGATTTTAGAATGAAGATAATGGTGGTCTCATTGTTTTTAAGTGAGAATTATTTTCTATTCCTAGTTTCTGAAACAGTTTGTGCAGTGTAATAGGAACAGCACTGAATCTGTAGCTTGCTTTGGGTAGTATAGTTATTTTCACAATGTTTCTTCCAATCCAAGAACATGGTACATCTTTGATTTCTTTCATTCTTTTACACTGATGGAAAGTACTCATAATTTTCAGAGTATAGGTCTTTCGCCTCCTTAAGTAGGTTTATTTCTAGGTATTTTATTCTTTCTGATGCAATGATATATGGGACTGTTTCCTTAATTTCTTTTTCTTATCTTTCATTGTTAGTGTATAGGAATGCAACAGATTTATGTGTATTAATTTTTTAGCCTGCAACTTTACCAAGTTCATTGATGAGTTCTAGCTGTTTGACTATTTTAATTTAAAAAAGAACCTCAGTAGAGTTCCCCAGTGGAAAGATGGCTATTTATATACTGGGAAGTGGATCCTTTCCAGACAGAGAACCTGTGTGTACACTTTGATCTCAGACTTCAGCCTTCAGAAATGTGAGAAACAACTTTCTGTTCTTTATAAGCCATCCAGTCTGTGCTGTTTTGTTACAGCAGCCCAAACAGACTAGCGGTTACACAAAAGGTAACCAGCTCCATATACAGATCCTGTGTGTCACATGTTCTATGCTGCATTTTCTATCCTTTTTTCTCTTCCAGTTTGGATACTTTTTATTGGTTTATCTTCAGCTCACATATCCTTGGTTCTGCTATTAATTCATCTACTGAATTTATAATTCCGCTGTAAAACTTTTCAGTTCCAGGATGTCTACATGACTGAAAAGGTTCCACTTCTCTAATACACTTCTCTATCATATCACTTATTTTCTGGTAGTTATTTCTAACTTTCTGTCTGGGGATTGCAAAATCTGTTGATTTCTACTGAGCAAAAAAACAAAAAGACATTCTACATGCAAGTCTAATAAACAAAGGATGTGTAAAGTCAATAATCAGGGAAATAAATAAGTAAACCATAGACTGAGACCACTTCACACCCATGAAACTAGAAAAAATTTATACATCTGATAACAGCCAAGTATTCGACATGGTGTGAAGAGTAACAATTATACACCCGTCTTGGGAACTGCAGGTTTGTACAACCTCTTCAGAAAGTAATTTGGCAACATTTAGTGAAGCAGAAATGAGCAAACTCTACTACCCAGAAGTTCTACTTTTAGACAGAAACAGAAATGCTCACATAAAATTTTTCAGTGTTGTCTTACTATATGTTTAAGTTGTGTGACCCAGTAAAAATAGAATCAGGCTACTACATGAAAATAGTTAAATCACAGAAAACCACTTTGAATCACACTAGGCAGTCACAGAATGATTCAGAGTATTTCCATGTATATAAAGTTTAAAGACATGCAAAAGTAAATAGTATTATTTACCAATATTTTTAGTATCTTTATAATCTTATTAAAAAAATAGCAAAGGAGTAATAAATACCAAAGTCAGCAAAGCAGTTATTACCTGTGAAGAGGATGCAGGTGGGAAAAGGCACACAGCACTGATAATGCTGCTTCTTAAACTAGAAGGTGGGGGTTGAGGAGCGTAAGAATCTTCTTTGATGCCCTTTTTGGAACATATAACGTGTTTCATTTCAAAAGTAATTATTAAGAAAATAAAGGAAAAGAAATCCAGACAACACAGTGGATTGTTATATCTGGCTGAAGGTTACTAGTGACCTTATCTGAATAAGGTTACTAGTGACTTTCATCTTGTATGTTATGCTGCAAAAAATTTGGACTTTTTTTTTTTCTTTTACAGTGAGCAGATATAATTGCAAACGGGGGGAGGGGGTCAATGATTTAATTTTAGGTTACTCTGTGAAACTGTAACATTATGAAACTTGAAACACGTTAATTCTAAACCACAGGGAACGCCTTTACAGGCCCTGAAGTTTTAATCCAGTGTGCAGCACTAGCAATAGCCACACATGCACACACAAGCTCGAGGTCCGAGGAGAGCTCCTCTGCCGCCAGGTGCTGTGGGTGAAAGGCTCCTCAATCAAGTGAGTATAAGCTTTATTTTGCCTTGGCTGCCTATAAATCCAGAGAGGAGATGTAAACACACATACACTAGACTAAACAGCGGCTACAACGTGGCCACTACTTACTCTCCCACTCACACAGACCATGGAAGTCTGTGGGAAAAAACTTACAACTGAACTAAGGAACTCAAGTCAAGTTTTCTGAAAATAACCCAGAGCTGACAAGTCAGTAGGAGGGCCTGGATGGTTTCAAGACACAGTTTTTAACCAAGACTTGGACCTCCAACTGTTTTCTTAAACAAAGATTTACATCCCATCCTTGGCTAAATTACTTATAAATTAATCAAATTAATTACTCTGAGTGGATAAGCAGGAGGCTGGACAAGATAGTGCTGATGTCAGCCAATGAAGTCTGTGTTGTTTTAACTAAATATATCAGCTCAGTTTTAAACAGATCTACTGTGCACAAATATGGTAAGGGGCCCACGTCCTACCCAAATCTTAGTTCTGTTTCCTGTCCTGCAAGCAAACATACCTAGTTTTAATGTATCAGACATGATGAAAATGTTAAATTGCCCAGAACAACAAATTCATATCTCTTAACGATGATTCATTTCTTTTTAAAAAGTAGTGGCTATTATTCTTCCTCCATAACTATATTCTAATGTGTCAAGAAATGTTTTTAAGTAAATATGGTACTTAGGACACAGTAAAGTAACAATCTTAGAATTGGGGTGGGGGGAAGAAACTAAATTACCCCTTAAGTATCTGACAACTAGAA
The DNA here is from genome assembly GCF_023091745.1 of Budorcas taxicolor. Taxonomy (NCBI): domain Eukaryota; kingdom Metazoa; phylum Chordata; class Mammalia; order Artiodactyla; family Bovidae; genus Budorcas; species Budorcas taxicolor. The sequence goes on along the minus strand of NC_068916.1, from coordinate 30,390,529 downwards.
CTCTTCAAAGTCAGTGTTATACATCATACCAAAGATAGCAAATCCAGAATGTATGGGTATCATTTCCTTGTCTTCTAAGTTAGGACCCATTTTATGTTACACTTATTTACATTTTACAGCTGTTGCCTACCCAGTTTACCCAAGAACAAAAAAGTTTACAAGATGAAAAAACACAGGCTTTTATACTTATGAATCAGAAGAAAAGATTTTTTTTTCTAAATAACTGGAAGATTATGATTTTTTAAATTCACCAATTGACTATACGAGGTCACCTTTGAGTAATGGAAATCTCTGTTTAAACATTCTTTTGGCAATAGGCACCAAGCATTAGGTCTTATTTCCAAGCTTTACCAGCTGGGTTTTGTCATTAACATTTATTAACAATCTAAGATACGGCTTTCGCCGTCTAATCCGCACTACACAAATGTTTTGTACTGCCCTCCAGAGGATTTTGCTGTGACAAATTACTGGCAGAGATTATAGCCCCGTGGCTATTCACCAGAGGCAATGTAAAATTAACATGGTACTAATCCAATTTAAACAAGAAGTTGCACAAACAATCCTCTGAACAAAAGCAGATAGAGGATTCCAATTTTATATTCAAACACAATGTGTTTTTAATAAAAAGTTTTAGGAAAAAAAACTGAAGTAATTTTCACACATATAAATTGTGCCTATTCGATGAAGTTATTAATTTTAATCTTCCAAGAACAGTTGGTGGCAGAGCACAATTCCCTATGGCAATCCCAAGGTCTATTACATTTTTAAAGTGCTGCATCTCTCAAACGTGGCCTGTAGAACATCAGCAATTCCTAGTGACCCTGAAATTCGTTTACAGTGTTGTTTCTAAAGCAGAAAGTCTGCGGGATAAGGAACAGAAGTGGTCTGCAATGACGCTTACTGCACTCAAAGAATTTGAGACTATTTTTTTTCATGAAGCAGACGTCTGAATCAGTAATTTAACAGTGTTTTCTCTTTAATTCACTTATAGAAACTTAAAAGACGCATCTGAACTTTTGTGATGTCTTCTGTTATTAGGTACAAATAGCTAAAATTACTATGCTAATGGTTTTTAGGCAAGAGGGTAGAAAAAACATAGGAAAAAAGGGTAAATAGAAAACAAGGAATTAAAGGACAAACCCAGAAGATAGCAAAAGTATATGAAAATGTATATGTTAGAAGGAGAGGGGGTGCTTGGGTGGGAGCATTTTTAATTGAACCTTTTTTAGAGTCAGTTTCAGTTCATGTTTATATTCAAAACCTTATTTTTTACATTTTAAAAACTACCTCAAACAATGTGAAAATAATATCATCCATCAATATACACATATGAACATAACTTAAAAATCAATTTACTTACTCACTGTTCTTGCATGGGTATTTCTTAGCAAGAAACGTGACAATTATAATGAAATTATGCTCTGATAATTAATTCCTAATTTCTCCAGAAGAAACACCCTAATCAACAGCTAACAGGTTTCCATCTTTTCATTACTAATTTTGGTAATGCCTTATAAATATTTACCACTGCATTAGTCTCTTATCCTTCATAAGTTGCATAAACTTCTTCAGGGGTAGGCGCTGTCTCCCACTTCTTTCCTACCTGCTCTTTATCTGCTATTTTTTATTTTTACCAATTTCTAACTATTTTTAAAATGATGAGCTCTAGTAGTTTTCTGGTAGCACCCTTAGGATTTTCCGTGTGTCATATCATGTCAACTGCACAGTGACAGTTTCACTTCTTTTCCAATTTGGATTTCTTTTTCTAATACTGATATTAGAAACATTGGTTTTGAACCATTTCTCCTTTAGCTTTGAATGACAAAATGAATGACACGGTCCTCTTGTTTGTCTAATACTTATTTTCTATTAGTTTCGCTAACTTCATTTGCATTTCTTACAACCCCGCCATATTCTTGTTAAGTATCAGCCCTCCCAGCCGAACTTTCCTGTGGAAGAGAACTGCTATCTCTTCCAGAACTGAGCATCCTCCACTGTTCAAGGCACACAGTAGGCTCCTGATAAGTACATGCTAATGAAAGAATGAACAAATAAAACAACTCTAGATGTTTCTCCAGACTTAACGCACTCCCACCTCTTTGCACCTGCTGACTGACACTACTGCGTATCTGCACAATTAGCCCTTATGTAGGTTTTTCTCCCTTCTGTCCATTTCTACTGAATATCTACCTTACGACTACCATCCAAAGTACTATTCTTACTCAAACTATATCGAACCCCACTTCCCTACAGCTATTATATATCTGCTCAGTCGTGTCCGACTCTTTGCGACCCCATGAATCGCAGCACGCCAGGCCTCCCTGTCCATCACCAACTCCCGGAGTTCACTCAGACTCACGTCCATCGAGTCAGTGATGCCATCCAGCTATTATATATAGCAACATCTTATTTTCTAGACTTAAAAATTTTCAAATTTTTGTTGCTGCCATTATCTTTCAGCTAGTCAGTCACAAATCTTTCTAATATTTGTTCTGTTCATCAATATACAGAGCTACCATCTCACTATGTCCCCACCCACTGAAACCAAGAACACTACACTACTGTGTAGCGACACAGGAGCGTTATGGCTCATGTTCTTTTATTGAGCACATACAAAGTACCAAACGCTACTAATGCTTTACAGACCACTCGGTAATTCTCAGACAACCTGGAGGAAAGATTTTTCATTGTACAAATAAGGGGACTAATCAGAGAAATCAAATGGCCCAAGTCGCAGAGTTATCAACAGCCACGATTCAGTTTGGCTCTCTTGACACCATGCCATGTTCTAAACTACTATGTATGCTGCCTCTGATAGAAGTTGTATTCTGTTATTTTTAATAGCCACTCTCATCACATTATTTCCTTACTCCCAGTTCCATGGGGATTCTTCCCTGTGGAACTAAAGGGAACTTCAATGTCTTGGCACCATGACTTTATCTTAGCTTCTTCTCTTTCAAACTCACTTTAATTTCTCATTTCCAGAGCTGGTCTATCTAACAGTCAATGATGGCATTTTCCTTGCTTATCATAAGCCAAATCATTACTACTTCTGCTTCAGTACTCAGGCAGAGATCCCTAATGTCTTCCATGCTCACTCTGAAATACTTTCCTTATGTGGGTTCTATGGAATTAAGCCATAACACTCACTGGAAAGAGGAAAGAGCGTGAGTGAGTTATATGATTCTATCCTCACTCTTACCACTTAGTATCTGTGTGATCATGTGCAACTTAACTTCTCTGAATGTAAATAGCACCTGCTATACAAGGGGGGTCTTGTTGTTTAGTCACTAAGTTGTGTCCGACTCTTGTGACCCCATGGACTGCAGACTGCCAGGTTCCTCTTATTCGTGGGATTTCCCACTGGAGTGGGTTGCTATTTCCTTCTCCTGGTGATCTTCCTGACCCAGGGATTGAACCCACATCTCCTGCATTGGCAGGCAGGATTCTTTACCACTGAGCAACCAAGGAAGGCCATATTGGATCTTGTTTAGGATGAAATGAAAAGATATGAAGGGCTTAGCACAGTACCTGAGACTTAACAGCTTTCCTTCCTCCTCCTTAAACATAAGCATTCTAAGTGCTATCAACAACATCTTCAGTTATCATCTCAGCAAAGGATTCCTGCATCTGTCCTTAATCTCAAACATCCTCCAGGTATCAGTCCATATTTCTGATTACTGAATTTCTTTCTGTAAAAATTAAAATGTTCAAATCTGCATGTCCTATCTCCTTCCCATGCCTCAATCAGCTGCTTGTCTTAATAACCATAATTCCACTATTGGAAAACTCTTTCTGGACATTAAGCCTTGAACACTTGACATCATCTTTGACTTTTCACTCTGCATCCGATTAGGTATAGTGTCCTGTACAGAATCTACCAAAATCACATCTTTTAAAATAACTTCTCTGTCACGTTCTCACTGCTACCACTTAAGTTCTAGTCCTTATTTCCTGAAATGACCTCTAAAATGGGACCTCCTCTGTTCTCCATGGAGTCTACGCTTTCTGACTTTTTGCCTCTTTACTATAATCATTCTATTCATTGTATTTACAACACTTCTCCCCCCGCCCAACAACTTCTCTAAACCACAAGCAATTCTCCAGAGGTCTATCTCAAATACCTCATCTTCTATGACGCCTTTTCTAAGTTCTATTCAATAAACACACTTCCCCTCTTGAGCACTCTGTGCGGTTCTTTCCAGAGCTCTTACTATTAGGCAGTAAATGTCATGGTTTTCTTCCCTATTACTAAATGGCAAGCTCCCTGAGACAAAGACCTATGTTTAACTTGTATCTATAAATTAAGGGCAGTGCCTTGAACACAGGAGGCCCTGGTACTATATATGATTATCCTTAGTCTTATGAGCATTTATAAAACATATTCACTGTAATATTATTTTATGCTTATAATCTCAATTCATCTACAAGCTATGTAAAGGCAAACTGTGCTATTCTCATGCAGTCTAGTCAATACTCTTCTATGACACTGGTATGCATTCAGAACAATACCATAAAGATGTTTAATAACATTTGATGGTTTGGGAGACATGTTAAAGAAAAAAGAAAACAAATCTAAGAGACCCTATGTACCAAATTTCATTCAGAATTTAAATGGACACATTTAACAAAAGCAAAGCTTAGAATAAACTAACCACTAATTTCAAAATGAAAATCTTGTTCATATTTTATTTGATCTTAATAATTTGAAGAAATTATACCCAAAATTAAAATTTTTTCATAAAGCTAACAGCATTTGTCACCCAGTGCCAGGAAGGGGGAAAAAAAGTAACAAAGAATCCAGGAAAGTACTATCACTTTTAAATTCTTATAAAATTATGCAGAACTACCCTGTGATTGGAGAAGGCAATGGCACCCCACTCCAGTACTCTTGCCTGGAAAATCCCATGGACAGAGGAGCCTGGTAGGCTGTAGTCCATGGGGTCACAGAGAGTTGAATACGACTGAGCGACTTCATTTTCACTTTTCACTTTCATGCACTGGAGAAGGAAATGGCAACCCACTCCAGTGTTCTTGCCTGGAGAATCCCAGGGACGGGGGAGCCTGGTGGGCTGCCATCTCTGGGGTCGCACAGAGTCGGACACGACTGAAGCGACTTAGCAGCAGCAGCAACCCTGTGATTCCTTTTCTTGATGAAGAAATTACTATGTCTTCCTAGGAAGTAACATTTAAAAATATGTTCTTAAAGTTCTCCCTCCAAAAGGTACTCCTAATAGAAAGAAATTAATACTAGGGAAAAAAGGATGGTAGTTTTATAAGTAGAAATTATTCCTAGTTTTCTGTGGGCTAGAGGATAGTTTCAATTAAGGAGAGAAAAAAAAAAAGACCTAGAAGTTTCAGTTTTTAATTAAGGAAAGGAAGATCTTATATATAATACATTAAAAAAAAAAAAAGGCCCTAATCTCAAATATAGAACTGGAGACTCAAATATGGACATCTGAACATAACATATTGCCACATATGCAAACTTGTAAAGAATCAAGGGAAAATGACATAAAAATAATAATCCATCATCAGCTATAAACTACATACCTGTTTAAGTCTGGCAAGTTCTTTCAAAGCTCGTCCCCACTGCTGCTTGTAATGCAGTTTAGACTTGGTTGCGGATTCCAACTTTCTTTCAAGTTCAACCTAACAGTGATTAAAATCATATCAAGTGAAACACTATACCACTGTGTACAATCACTGAAAGATAATATATACAAGGAGTCTGGCTTAAGAAAAGAGTTTATATAGCGTAACATACGACATCATCTAAAACTGTTATATAATTTACTATAAATATTATGGCACGTGAACATTTTCTTGTTTAAAATATAGTCGTATTTTTACTGCCTAACAGCCTATACTAAAAGGAACTGAATCAGTCTTAACTTCCAGACAGTTACTATAAATGTATTTAAAACATATAACAAAGATCATAGAGTAAAAAAACACATTTTTTTTTTGGTTGTTTTTTACAAAAAGCAGTTGTTAGCATTGCAATTTAGCTGACACTCTCGACCTTGAAACCAGATTACTCCTTTTGGAGACCTATCATTATGTGGAATTTTGTCTTACAGTGAAGAGCTTGTAGAGATACTTTTATAACTCATTTTGGCAAAAATCACAGAATTCTGAGAACAGTGAACTGTTTTATCAGAAAGCAGTTTAGTAAGAGTACAAAGTCAAAAATATTTTAAGAATGTTAAACCGAAGTAAGAAAAACAATGCTCCTAAAAACACTCATCTAACTTTTATTTTCTATTTTTCCTCAAACACATGAAGAGAAACACGAAAGAGATTCAATTTTTTAAATACAGTTATTTATACTTGCAGCAGGCAATCTGTTGTGCATGAACTGAAGCCAACTTGGCTAGGTCTTGGAATGTACTCTCTCAAAGTTTCAAACCAAGTACCAAACAAATTCATGCAGCCAACAGACAGTTTTACTATTGAAGTGATAAGGTGATAATATGGCTGAATTACAGTAACACACTGTTCATCTAAACTGGTGTAGTTTTTGAATATCAATTCTAGTTTTTCCCATATACACAACTCCTAATGTTTTGCAGAAAAATAAAATTGAAGACACTATTCAAATATTCAAACTTCAGAAAACTCAGGAGGAAATAAAATGAAAGGAAAAGTAGATTGCCAAAACCCCTTCACAAAAGACCAGAACGTTCTCTGCAGTAATATATGACTTCACAGAGTCACGGTTTTTGCTGCTTTACAAATCCCTAGAGCTTGGATTTAAATGTGTTGACATTTCACAACTAGACTCATACGTCTTAAGCTGAATAATATTCTGAGATTATCAAATATCTCTTCCACTTATGCCCCCAAAGATTTATTCCTATTACTTAACTGGACAGAAAACAACTGTCTAGTATAATTATGTAACAATTGGTAATTTAACAACCAGACATAAGTCAGAGGAAAAGAAAAAAATCTGTTTATAACTGTGAGATACAAGAATAGTATTCAATTATAAAAGTGATCATGTCCCTAGGTCTTGGAGAAGGTATAGTGTCCTGGACAAGCCCCAGGATGAGGGTTAGGACAACCAGAAAGATAGTTTTTACCCACTAAACTGACTCCATCAGAAAAAGCTGGGTAGGCTAATCATTTTGCCATGATTATCAAAATAATTCACATTTGCATTGTTATTCACACTAAACACATAATCAAAACATATAATTTCTTTTTTCTTAACAAACAACAGTGATAGCTAACAAATCTTAGATGTAAACATCATTTTCCTAATTTATCCCAAACTATTAAATCAGTGATTCCTAACTTTTTTTAATGATACAAATGCCTCTGTGATTCTAATGTAATATACACACCCAATTCCCAGAAAAATGTATACAACCAAAGTTTTGACACAATTTCAGGGCATTCAAAGACCTCGAGCCCTTTGTGGGTAGCGATGAGACTTGACGTCATCTTTCTGCGCTGCACGGACACCCGCCGGTGGAGGAAGGAACGGCTCTGCCGCTCTTCACTTCTTTTGTTTGGCTGCTCTTTCGGAGTCATGGCGCCGTCGCTATGGAAGGGGTTAGTGGGCATCGGCCTCTTTACCCTAGCCCACGCAGCCTTTTCCGCTGCGCAGCATCGTTCTTATATGCGATTAACAGAAAAGGAAGATGAATCACTGCCAATAGATATAGTTCTCCAGACGCTTCTCGCCTTTGCAGTTACCTGTTATGGTATAGTTCATATTGCAGGGGAGTTTAAAGACATGGATGCCACTTCAGAACTAAAAAATAAGACATTTGACACACTAAGGAATCACCCATCATTTTATGTATTTAATCATCGTGGTCGAGTACTGTTCCGGCCTTCGGATACAACAAAGTCTTCAAACCAAGATGCACTGTCCTCCAAGACATCATTGAAGTTACGAAAACTTGAATCACTGCGTCGTTAAGATTTTTACAAATTATAACAACAGGACAGGACACAAAGCTGGAATATTGGAGTTTGGGATACAAAACACTCTCCCATCAGTATTTATATTGATCGCTCAGACCTAATTAAAAAAGGGTCTACAACCCTTACTTGTACACTGTTAATCAAGTCATTAATGCAATATAAGTTATTTGTGAAATGAGTCTTTGATCTTTCACAGAATTCTTTTTTCATTTAAAACAAATTCACATTTTTTGTAAAAGTCACTGAGCACACTTCTTTGAAAAATGTTGATGGTTTTGTAATTATTTATTTTCTTAGGTTTCTTTTGCACTAGTTTTTAGGATCCTTTTGGAAATAGTGTGACTGCTGCATTTTGCAGTATGAATGGTAGTAAATGGTCTTAGGTTCTTAACAACAAATGGATTTCTCTAGAGAGACCAAAATGGTGGCTTATCAGTTTTTCTTATGCCCCCTAAGAAGTGGCTCTGCTTCAGCAGATACTTGCCAGTTTTTAATTTATCCGTGACTTCTCACCCTACCCCACTCCCGTATACCTCCTAACATCAGCTGTCTTGCTTCATCACTTCTCTGGGGTTCAGTGTGCAGTGAGCAATTTTTGTGTCAGAAATCCCCTGTCATAACAAATAGATTTAACAAACTCAACTTGTGTAAAGCTATCTGTGTTCTCCTTCATATATCTGTAAAAAGATGTCCCTAATTGATTATGTAGTGTAAGAATAGTTGAAGATAGACCAGAAAGACCATCCGTGAATTAATTATCCTGCCTATGTAGAAGAACAGTGATCACTGAAGAAAACTGATGAGTTGTTACTAGCCAGTTTAACTTATTCAAAGCCTCTTGTTATTTTACTGTATACTAAACTAGTGAATTCGTTGGAGAAGGCAATGGCACCCCATTCCAGTACTCTTGCCTGGAAAATCCCATGGACGGAGGAGGCTGGTAGGCTGCAGTCCATGGGGTCGCTAAGAGTCGGACACAACTGGGCAACTTCACTCACTTTTCACTATGAGACTTGAGGAAACCTTTTTTGCACTTAAATTATAAGCCAAGTTACAGACTGAAAATAAAATTCGGCTCAGCACCTAGCATCAATTCAGGGCCTAGTGAAGACCAAGCAGACGTTCACTGCTTTTAATGTCCCTATTTCTATCCTTGATATATCCACAACTCCTAATTCTCTACTGTTGGCATGGCATTGTCTTTGCCTCGAATCTTCTATTCTCCAGTTCCAATCTGTCATAAGAAACTACAGATTTCTTCCTTGAAATATTTTCCAGTTTTATTCTTTTTGTATTCTTACTACCATTTCCTAAGTTCAGGCTCATCTCATCTTCTCTTGTCTCCTCAGCCTTTAATGTAGTCTATCTACAAATCCTGCAAGCCACTATTACATCAATTTACTCTCTACTAAAGAATCTACAATAGCTACTATATTGAACCTAAACTCCTCTGCGTAGGTGTTACAGCACCAAAACACAATTTCCATCCTACTTGTTCAACTTTCTTGGTGTTCAATATGAAATACCAACCACCAGTTTTGTCCCCCTCCATCTCTTAGTCCAAGTTACTTCCAAGTTACTACCTATCAATCTTTTTGCTTCACTGCTTACTTAAAACTTAAGGTTCAGCTTAAATTCTACCTCTACATGGAGAGGCCTTAAAACTACTATATTCTGAAAATCAAATGATTTCTTTTTTCTGAGTTGCAAAGAGTTTCTATCACATTCCCTGGTATTTAATTATATACAATCATTTAAGCCTCTCTCGGTTATCTCCCCAATTAGGTTACAAACTCTTTAAAAGTGAGGTCCCTTTCAAAAGGATAACATAGTTTTCCTCTTATTCTTAAGTCAGGGGTGGCCACACAATAGGAACTCCCCAAATGTTCTTAAATACACCAATTTTAGTTTCTATAGAACTTGTTTTCTTTGTGCCCTACTAAATTATAATGCTTTCCCTATCTTATTTTTTAAAAGTCCAATTTTTAAGCCATATAAAGTCATTTCCTAGCTTAAAGCAAATCAAACTATTTGTTACTTCTTATAAAGGGAATCAAGAAGTGAAATTAGTAAAAATGTTAACTTTAAATCTTAATGTTAACTTATTTGTAGACCATTACAGTGAAAAATGGGAATATTTGTGTTACACTGAAGAGATGAGTAAACAAAAACCAAAAAGCTCTCAATCAGACATAACTAGAAGTTGCAGACTAAATCAGGGACTTCTTCACTTACGTCTTCCTTTTTGTGCTTTTATGTCTTTACTACTTAAGAAATAAGATTCTGCCCTCTTCTGGCTCCAAAAACACTTACAAAGAATTTTCAAAAGAGGTGAGAAGTCTTATTTTACTAGGTATTTAAAGACAGTGGATGAATTCATTAGGTCTGATATAAAGGCACTTCAATTACACTTTTTTTTTTTCCCCTCAACAAGTTCATGGTACTATTCATACTTGTAATATGTTTGGTGATTTTTAGTCTATTGATAGAAATGCAGTTGGAAGAAGGAATTTTAAAAATCACTTACCATTTATTTCTGTGGTGGATATTATCTAATTTCTATTCAGAAAAGATGAATAAGATATTTCTGTTCCCATTTTGAGATATTTGGTCCTGAATTTCCCCAAGGTAAAAATGGAAATACTTTTGACACCTACTTAATAGAGTTTGTGAGAATTTATGAGATATTGTCTGAATGCTTCAAAGACCTCTGGTAGGCCACAGAATTCATAGTACAAAAACAGAAGTACTTTAAATACTTAGATTAATCAAAAAGGGTGGCAAATGTCCAGCTTGATTCAAATTCAAGGTCACTGGTAAAGAAATGAGGAGAAGGCTGAGAGTGAGGAAACTGTCTAGATATGTAAGAAGCAGAACTTTGCAATTAAATACATATGAGGTAAGAAGAGGAACCAAAAAAGCATGGCATTTGACAAGCTCCAGAAACATTTAATGAATTCAGAAATGCTAGAAGAAATCAGTTAAGACCCTTTTTCAACTCAGTTTTTTAAACCACATTCTTATTCTTCTCTCCAAATTTTCTATATACACCCTTTTTGCCTCTTAAATAGTCCTATCAAGGACTAAATTTTATTTCTATGGCCCAACCATCCTCTCCTTTTTTAAAGCTTCAGTTTCTCCTTGCTGTTATAGCTTTCCTGACAGGTTTGTGAATTTCTTTAGTCCAGGCGTTACTCAGTTCTGCTGTTTTCAACCAATGACTCCAGTATAGGCTATAATTGATAAAAAAGCAATGAAATTCAAGTGACGGTGTCATGAGCATCAAATTCTTTGATGTGATGTATTATTTGATATCAGAAAATTACAGTTAAATGTTATTACACTGAATATGCAAGTATCATTTACTGATCTTATAAAATGATCATTAGGGCTAGTTAAGATGCCATAAACTAACACAGGTACCTTTTCCAAAGTGAGAAGATTTATTTCAGACTGTAGTCGAATTTCTGGTTTGCTGCTTTGCTGATCTTTGAACTGATGGAACTCTTTTTCTAAAGTCTTATACTTATTTTCAGCATCATTGAGCTGTATTGAAAAAAAGATTATAGCTGTTTTAAAACAGAGGTATGCAAAGTATAGTATTACAGAATTCAACACTGTCATTTTTTCTTTAAGGCATGTTCATATTTAGAAAATTTAGAAAATACATAAACTATAAAGAAGAAAATTAATTGCTCTAGTAATCTTAAAAATTCACTAAGTCAGCTAATTAACAATATACAAAAACTTTTTAGGAGTATGAAATTTCTCATAAAACCAGTATCTTGAGAACACTGTTGTTAAATTTTAGGTGACAAATAGAAAAGTAATATTATAAAAACACTAGAAATAATTTTTTTTAATGTGTCATGAATGATTGAACATTATACCTAATTACTGATGAAAGTAAGTTTAATTTTAATGCAGTGTTTATTGTTCTTATAATTTGATACTCTATGAATTTCATAATTTCAATATGAATACAACTTAAAGATTTGGCTCAGTCCCTTCCTATTTATAGGTAACAAAATCCAGTTCTCTGAGGGTCAGAGAACTGGATTACTGAGGCAGTGCCATAGAGCTAGTAAGTGGCAGACATACGAACAGAACTCAGATATTTTCATCTCCTAGAATGATCCTCTAATGAAAACAAGCAATACTTCCTTAAATTAAAAAAAAAAAAAAGACTGTCTTGACTAAATACTGTAATTTCCCTTAAAACAGTTTCAAAACTATCAAAAAAGATAAAAGTGTTCTTTCAAAATCTGGGATTTTTTTTTTTTAATCAAATGGAAGTAAGCACAGGGATTTCCTGGTGGCTCAGATGGTACAGAATCCATCTGAAATGCAGGAGACCCGGGTTTGATCCCTGGGTCAGGAAGATCCCCTGGAGAAGGAAATGGCAACCCACTCCAGTATTCTTGTCTGGGAAATCCAACAGAAAGGGGAGCTTGGTGGGCTACAGTCCCTGGGGTCACAGAGAGTCGGACACGACTGAATGACTGAACACTTTCCCTTCACTTTCAAGTACTGTTAAAGAAGCTTTTCAAAAACGTATCAATATGACTAGCCATCATTAGATAAACCAATTATTTATTTCTCTAAGACTAAGACTTAACTAAATGTGAAATACTGAGAAAATTGGTAGCAAAATGGGACTTAAATTACCAATAATAAATTCTTACTTTACGCAAGTAATTATCAATAATTCTAATCAGGATTTGTCTAGCATCTTAAGGTAATGAGTATTCCATACGTGGAAGTTTTCCATATAACTGAAGTTTACCTCGTTGAACATGCAAACTTTTAAAATTGAACAGAAACTTCTCTAAAGAATCTGTCACATTTTTGTTTAAAACAAAAGCTAATAAACTTAGTGTTTGGCGTTTTTTTGACAGGCACATTTATCAATCTACTATGAGGCATACTGGGGTCTTTTTCCTTTGCTAAGTGGATCATAATTTACATTGGCTTTTTTCCGTTCTAATAAATGCTTTTACATGTTTGAATGTATATACTTCATCACTGTGCACTGATGATAGTGTATCTGTCCCTTCTACCTGTCTTGTTAGAATTGTGTGTACAGTACATGTAACCTGGTTCAGAGTAAGAGCCTACAACGTTTTCTAATATATGAGGGGAAATGTTTACAGTCATGGACTTAGTGTAATTGGGCATCCCCAAAACTTCTACTTTCTACCACAGTTCTTCCCGCAGGTTTTAGCTTATATTTTAGGAGTGCTCTGGGGAATTTTTCCAAAATACTAATTCTTCCCACAAAGATGTAAGCTAATTATACCTCAGGTAGGGCAGGGACAGGGTAGCAATGCCCATGTTTTGTTCCAAGAGCTCCCCTAGGAATTCTAACACATCTTAGAAGCATCTTTTTCTAGATGGCTCAATCTTCCTGATAAATCGTAGAAGAGAAGCAATCCTGGAGAATCCCATCACAATTGCCCACTTTTACAACTTTATCTTTCATAAATCTACATGAGACTGCCATAATAACAATCGAATTTATCTTTATAACCACCTAAATAATATGGTCTTACCTGACCCTGAACTGCTATGGAAACTATTCTTCATGCCAGAATTTACTAAAGACTTCAGAGCATTCATCATACATATCTAATCTACACTGAAATTTTTCAAGATAGATAAGCTTCATTTTTAACAGCTTGAGCCTTTTTTTTTTTTTTTTCCCCAGAAAATATTTTTTAAGCCCATATTATGTGCTGAAGACTGGCTGGGCTCCAGGCATACAGATAGAAACCAAAATAGTTTTATTGAACTAACAATCTGACACTGATCAAATTATCACACTAATGAAAATAAAAACAAACTGCTATAACATATCATAAAGAAATAGAATGAGAAGAATACACCAAGAAAACATATAACAAAAACTTGACCTAGACTTGGACAGCAGGGGTCAGGGAAGATTTCTCTGGGAAAGTGATGCCTCAGCTGGAAACAGAGTTTAGTATAGTTCACTGGGCCAAGAAAAAGCAGTATACACAAAGATTCTAAAGGGTGAGGCATGCATGGTATGCCTGAGGACCTGAAGAGGACCATACAGCAAAAGCAAGAGAGGAGGTGAGGCTGGGTGCAAACTATGCAAAGGTTGGTAGGGCACGGCAGTAATTCTGATCTTTATTCTATCAGCATTAACACAACCCTAAATGGTTTTAGAAGAGAGTGTCATGATTCCCAAACTTCAAAAATATCACTTAGGCTGCAACAGAAGAACAGGTTACAGGGGTCACTCACTGAAGTAAAGAACACTTACAGCAAGGTCAAGTACGGATAGGAGGCCCGTGTTGAGTTTTAAATGCCTAAGACACCCAAGTTCAGTTCAGTTCAGTCACTCAGTCATGTCCGACTCTTTGCGACCCCATGAATCACAGCACGCCAGGCCTCCCTGTCCATCACCAACTCCCAGAGTTCACTCAGACTCACGTCCAGAGTCAGTGATGCCATCCAGCCATCTCATCCTTGGTAGTCCCCTTCTCCTCCTGCCCCCAATCCCTCCCAGCATCAGAGTCTTTTCCAGTGAGTCAACTCTTCACGTGAGGTGGCCGAAGTACGGGAGTTTCAGCTTTAGCATCATTCCCTCCAAAGAAATCCCAGGGCTGATCTCCTTCAGAATGCACTGGTTGGATCTCCTTGCAATCCAAGGGACTCTCAAGAGTCTTCTCCAACACCACAGCTCAAAAGCATCAATTCTTCGGCGCTCAGCCTTCTTCACAGCCCAACTCTCACATCCATACATGACCACAGGAAAAACCATAGCCTTGACTAGATGGACCTTAGTCGGCAAAGTAATGTCTTTGCTTTTGAATATGCTATCTAGGTTGGTCATAACTTTTCTTCCAAGGAGTAAGTGTCTTTTAATTTCATGGCTGCAATCACCATCTGCAGTGATTTTAGAGCCAAAAAAATCAAAGTCTGACACTGTTTCCACAGTTTCCCCATCTATTTGCCATGAAGTGATGGGACTGGATGCCATGATCTTCGTTTTCTGAATGTTGAGCTTTAAGCCAACTTTTTCACTCTCCTCTTTCACTTTCATCAAGAGGCTTTTTAGTTCCTCTTCACTTTCTGCCATAAGGGTGGTGTCATCTGCATATCTGAGGTGATTGATATTTCTCCCGGCAATCTTGATTCCAGCTTGTGTTTCTTCCAGCCCAGCATTTCTCATGATGTACTCTGCATAGAAGTTAAATACCTAAGTAGAGATGTCTAAAAGGCAATGAGATAAGTGGGTCCAGGGTGCAAAGGAAAGGTGTGGCATACAAATGTGCAATTCCCAGAGATACAGACTGTCTCTGAAACTACAGGCATGAATGAGATTGCTTAGCACGTTGTAAGTCTGGAGCTGGGAGGCAGTCTGACATTTAATGGCTAGATAAAGAAAAATAAGCTAGCAGAGAGCCTGAGGCATGGCCAGCAAGTAGAGAAAAACCAGGAGAGTGACGCTGAGAGAAGAGAATATACAAAAACAAGGACAACAGTGTTGATGCTGGTGATAAGTGTGATTTAGATGAGAAATGAAAAACGCCCACAGAACTTAACTGCTGGGGGCAATGGGGATGGGAAAGTGGAGAAGCAGTGAGAGGTGAAAAAATGGGAAGGAGCACAGACATTCTCTCATGAAATTTGGTTCTTAACTGAACTTGGTCCAGTCATATATGAAGAGTATGTTTGCTAAGAGGAGATTTATCTGAAAAAAAATTCTAATTTGAGATTTAACTTAAATATAGCACAGACTCATGCAAATAATTATGAGAGATTATTCCAATAGTCCTTAGCTTTGACTCAGGAAAAGATTCAACTTACATTTGAATCTCAGTGCAATAAATATGATTAATAGTCCAAATTACTGAAAATTTTTATAACTCTTTAGTGAACCATT
This sequence comes from Budorcas taxicolor, assembly GCF_023091745.1. Classification (NCBI taxonomy): domain Eukaryota; kingdom Metazoa; phylum Chordata; class Mammalia; order Artiodactyla; family Bovidae; genus Budorcas; species Budorcas taxicolor. The sequence goes on along the minus strand of NC_068916.1, from coordinate 30,374,673 downwards.
TCTATTATTTCTAGAATGCAAATAAACTCTCAGTTTAAAGAAGTAACACATATTTTAACCGTACTTGCTGCTGAAGTCGGTGTTTATCCTCTTCTAGTTGCTTCATCTTCAACCTTTCCAGTTCTACTTGGTGAACACAATCTTCCTTGGCCCTCCGGATAGAATCCTGGAGTTCTTGCAGGTTCCGTTCACGTTCTGATTTCAGTTCTCTTCTTTCTCTTTGAAGCTTAAAACAGGTACATCTTTAAGAGGGTGATTCACTACTAGTTGCATTATACTGCTCAATATTATCCTTATATATACGGTCAAGTGTTCAGAATACTTTACAAACTGATTTTCATATTTTCAGGTATTAGAGAGTTGATGTTTAGGTATATTAAAATTAAAATTTTCAATCATTTACTACTAAAATACAAAGTATATCCCCAAATCCATATATGATGCATAAATTCAACTGAAAAGGCATTAACTGTTTAAGATCCTGATCTAAATAACCTATTTTATTATACAAGCAAATATGCCCAAGTTTCTTTTCTTCTTTAGAAACTTATTTTTTTACCTAATCATATAGAAGATAACAGAGCCTTAGTATTAGAAACAAATACATATTATATTATATTTAGGTTTAACTATGTAAATCAATTTAGAAATCCCAGAAAATGTGTAAAGATAAGGTTAGAGTGACATACTGAGAAAATTTTAAATATTTGGGCAAGGAATGGGCATATAAATTTCATGTGGAAGAAATTCTAATAATTTGAAGTGACCTTCAGAGTAATGCAAAAAAGTATATCAGGTAAAATTCAATAAAACCTAACAAAAATACTAACTAGGCATAGTATTGGGTTGGTTAAAAAGTTCATTCAAGTTTTTTGCAAGACATTACAGGAAAACCCAAACAAACTTTTTGGCCAGTCAATACTAACATGTTTATCCTTTCTTGGGATATAATCTTAAAGAAAAAGGGATATTCCCTTCTTAACTGAAATTAAAAGTATAATTCTAGGCCCCTGATGCTTTTCTGTAGGTAGTGCAACTATCCATTCCTTCCACATCATTACAGAGATAACCGAAAGTCTCTACTATTGCAGAAGTCAGCCAAAGCTGACTGAATAATAATTAACCATTTTAAACAACAGTTTTCTATTCCTCACCTTCTAATATATAAAAATATGCTTTACCCAGTTGAATAGCAGTTTCCCCCATAATGCCTGAAAGACAATTTCCATGAAATATACTTTATACAAAGGAAAAACAAATGAATCATATGAGTTCATGAATATCTATGTAATGAATGGATTCTGTGAAATTAAGACGTGATAGATGAATACAGTACCTCTGATTCTGCAATGGCGAGCTGCTGCTCTCGCTTCTCCAAGTCAATTAGGGTTTTTTGAAGTTTTCCTTCAAGAATAGTATATTCAGCCACCTAAAATATACCAAAAATTACTTTTATCTTTTCTCCAAATTCAAAACACAAATTCACAAGTGTGTATATTATTATTTTACTGAAACACAGGATCTGAGAATAGGAAAATCATGAATTATATGCACCAATTCAAAGCAGAAATTCATTCTACTATGCTTTAAGGAAAGAAGCTGACCTAGTTTCTGCTTGGGTATCTGCAGTAATTTTCAGTCTCCAGAGGAAGCTCTTCACCCATGGGGTGCTAAGGTGGACTGCCAGTAAAATCTTGTGTTTAGTTAAAAAAAAAAAAAGTAGCCCCTTAAAAATCTACCTTGTTCAACAGTCCAGTTTTCTTTCGAAGCCTTCTTATTCATTTATTTATATAGCTCTCTCCCTGGAACTAATATTGTTGATAGACCAGCTAATCGGTTTCAAGTCAGTCTTCCTATTGTTCAGACCTGGTCTTTTATTACACTTCAAATAACTGAGTTCTTAGTTGTTTCTAAAGTTAGTTCCTGCACGGGCCCATACTTAGTATGCCAAATTCTACCCCAATGCTTAAAGTCCTGCTCTGCTCTGCCTTTAAAGATGTGAGTCCATGATGGATGCTTGGTCTCCACAGGATCCCCTCTCATGGTTCAGCTCAGACTGATCATGTTTACTAGGACTTTCTGAACTAAATTTTCTGTCCTCCTTACCAGGTCCCAGCCCCCAACCTGTTTTCTCTTTACTACTGCCAATAAAGCTCTGGTTTGATGCTCCTTAGAAGCCCACCCTTTAATCATGTTTCTCTCCCTTGGGAAGAAGAAAAAAAGGACCTTCACATATTTGACTCTAGCAATAGCCATCATATATCCTCCTAGTCTTTTTTTCTCCTCCAAGATAAACACAAGCTTCAGCTATTATCCACATGTTATTATTTCCACATCCTCTAGTATGTTGGACTTAATCTGGAGTCTATATTCTAAACTAAGTCCTTTCACAAATATGGCACCCAGATGTGATCTCACTCTTTCAGAAACCAAAGAATGTGCACTCAGAGACCAGGTCAACACATGCCTATGAATTTTATCTAAAACTGCATTTGCTATCTGAGGATCCTAATCACACCATTTGTTATGTCAGAGAAAATCCCCAAGGTTTTTATTTCTAAACCTGGAATAACTATATCCACTGTCCAAGTTAATGGTTTACTCTGATGACAGAATCTGACATCTGTCCTTGTTAAACTATATTATATTTAGCCCAACATGCTAATCATCAAGATCATTTATTTATTTATTCTGTTAACTCTACCACAGACTTTTGGTTTACCTTTAAATCTTAGGCAAATCACTAACATAAATGTTTCAGATTCTGTGTGCTGCTTTGCAAAAGCAAAAATAGAGACACAGACCTAGAGAATAAATATATGGATACCAGGGGGTAGGGGGTTAGGAGGAGGTGGGAGATTGGGATTGACACATATATACTATTGATACTGTATATAAAATAGATAACTAATGAGAACATACTGTAGAGCACAGAGAACTCTATAATGCACCGTGGTGATCGCAATGGGAAAGAAGTCCAAAAGGGAGGCAATCTACGTAAAGTATGGCCGATCCCTTGTGCTGTGTAGTAGAAACTAACACAATATTGGAAAGCAACTGTACTCCAATAAAAACTAATTTAAAACTAAATAAAATTCTGAGTGCCACATGTAAAAACGCCTTATAGGAAGACAGGTAAGAGTATTCAAACCACGTGTGCTTCCTCTGACAACCCAAATACCTGTGTTCCCAAAATTCTGCCTCAGGATGTCTTCTCCTCTCAAACTATGTGACTTCCTGGGGTGACCTTATCTACATACCATCACATATACAAAGAAATCCCAAGTTTGTATCGCAAAGTCAAACCTCGCTCCACAGTTATAGACCTGTAAATCCAAATACCTGCTGAACATGCCAACATTCCCCATAAATCTCAAACTCAAAACTATGTAAAACCCGAAATCATTATCCTTTTAGTTTAAACAAATGTTTATTGTACACCTCACAGACAACAGGCAAAACAAAGTCATGTGGAACCTATATTCTGAGGGAAAACAAACTATAATCAAAGAAGTGAATCTTTAATTCAATAGTAGGGAAATACTATGAAGGAAACAAACCAGAATGAGGGGATGGTTAGTGCCTGATGCCAGGTGAAGAGGACACTATTTTGGATATAGTGATCAGAGAAGGCCTCCCTCAGATTACCCTAAGCAGAAACCAGAAAGTATCTCTAAAGAAAAGCAGCCTGTAGATCCTGAGGTGAGAGGTGGCTCAGCATGTCTGACGAAATATAAAGAGGTCATCATGGTTAGAACAGACTCTGTGAACTGAAGGCTGGCAGAAGATGAGGTCACAGAGGAAGCAAGGGGATGGGTCACATAAGGCCTTGTAGGTCTGGTAAGAACTCCTGAGTTTTATTCTAAATGTGATGAGCTGGATGGGTTTTAAGCAGAGGAGTACATAATCTGACTTCCTCTATTCTTGGCTGATATGAGTATTAAAAAACTACAGGGGCCAGGAAAAGAGGACAGGGTACCAAGTTAAGAAGTAAACGCAGCAATCTAGAAAAGAGATGATGATTGCTTAAACTAGCAAAGCAGAATGAGAACTTTACAACAGTGTATGTCCATATCCTCACTTCCACACTTCATGTTATCATCAACTATTTTGCTTCTACATATGTTACAAACATCAACAACGAAAAACTCATCAATCACATTAGAAAAATGGCTCAAAGATTAAATTGTGTTAAAAACTAAATGTACTATATCATCTGAAGATAAACTGTGGTAAATAAAGATGCATGGGCTTTCCTGATGGCTCAAAGAATACGCTTGCCAAGACCGGAGCTGTGGGTTCGATCCCTGGGCTGGGAAGATCTCCTGGAGAAGGAAATGGCAACGCCCTCCAGTACTCTTGCCTGGGAAATCCCATGGACAGAGGAGCCTGGTGGGCTATAGCCCATGGGGTTGCAAAAGAATCGGACATGACGGAGCAACTAAACGACAACAAAGATACAGACTATAAGCTCTAGAGCAATTACTAAAAGAAGACAACAAAGGAGATGTTACTAATAAAGCAAGTGTAAAAATAAAATGGAATCATTAGAAAAAAAATCCAACGCACTGCAAAAGAAAATAGGCGAAGAGCGAAAAAGGAACAAGAAATGTGTGTGACAAATTGAAAACTGAGAGCAAGATAGTAGAATTAAACCCAAGCGTATCAATAACTAAATTAAATGTAAATGGCTGAAAGTCAGAGAAGAGACCTGAAACAACTTTAAAGAATTTTCTAATCCACATACTGGGCGGTGTCTTGGTCTATGTAGCAAACCCCCCTGCCACAGTGTGTCTTCTCCCATTTATGGACATTTCACGAACCACTAATATAAGAGTATTTTTAGAGACTTAAATTTGGAATATCTGAGACAGGTCTAATTTTCAAGGTTGTTTTACTCAGTAACTTGAGTATGAATAGATAACTATTAAATTTTGGCTTCCTGAAATAAGATCAGATGGCCTTTTGTTATCATTTTTAAAGATGTGATTTATTTCATGATTCAGTCTTTTAAAACAGCTTAAAAGTTTGGCTACTTTTCATTAACTAATAGATTATAATGTAATATTTATATACACTTAAATGTTTAATTTTCTTTTTAAATACAGAGATAGGCTCTTTCTCTAGAGTGTTCACTTTTTTTTGATTTTGAATATATTTGCTTTATTTTATTAATTTTTATTGATATATAGTTGCTTCACAATGTCTGTGCTATAGAGCAAAGTAAATCAGCTATACGTATACATATATACCCTCTTTTTTGGATTTCCTTCCCGTTTAGGTCACCACAGAGCACTGCATAGAGTTCCCTGTACAGCAGGTTTTTTATATTTATTCACTTTTTGAACAGGCAACATATTTACAGGGTTCAAAATCTAAGAAGTACAAAACGCTTTATAGTGAAAACTCTTCTTTCTACCCTGACCCATTCATTCATTTTATCCAGGCCAATATATAACCACTATACTTATTCATTCCAGAGACTTTTATGTCTATAAAAGATACTATCATTAATACTCTTTCTTTCCTTCAATTTTTATACAGTCATTACCTTTTTCTTTACTAGTGACTCTCTCTCTCGGTCCCTTTTCTTCCATTCCTCAGCAAGAGCTTGCATATGAGCCAGTTCTTTCTGCTTTAGCTGCCAAAGGAAGAAAAAAGAAAGAAAAATAAAGTTAAGAAAAATATTTCACATAACAGTTGTTCTCAGTTAACTAATACTGACCACTGATATTTCTTTCAGACATTCTATTCTATTTAAAACACAACAGAGGATGCCTGATGTGAGTTATACCCATCTGAGGATAATTCAGGACAGTATCAAGCTAACAGGGCTAACAGGAAGTTGTTCTGTACCTCTCTTATTTAACAACAGATGAGTCCAGCTTCCAGGAGGGTATGCTAAATAAGATCCTGCAATTACAAGAAACCTTCAAGTCCTTAAATTCTGACTTGGAGAAAGTTTAGGAGACTCCTTCTGAATGGCTTCTGCAACGTGGTCACATTTTGAGTATTTTTTGATAGTTCATCTTTGAAAATATTTATACTTACTTATTTGGCTCTGCCAGGTCTTAGTTGCAGCACGTGGGATCTTTTTAGTTGAGGCGTGTGAACTCTTAAAATGTGGCATGTGGTAATCTAGCTCCCTAACAAGGGATTGAACCTGGGCCCTCTGCATTGGGAGCGGGAAGTCTTAGCCACCTGACCAACAAGGAAGTCCCTTGAATATTTTTTAATTGTTAGATTTTTTTTTTAAAGAGTAAGGCAATTCTTGAATTCAAAGGGACTAAATAAGGTACCCATGGAAAAAAGAGAGAAAAGCCTACTTTACAGAAGGAAAGATACACTGAACGGAACAAAATACTTTTTAAGTAACATTTAAAAGGTAACCTGATTTTCAAAAATGTCTTCTTGCATCTCTTTCCACATTTCTAGCTCAAGTGCTGCTTTGTATTCTAAGGTTTCACGAGGCTCTGTCTGGATTTCTGAAGGACAGGGTGCTGGAGGAACAGAAGATGGCTTTTGTTGTACAGCAGATAAACCCTACAAGATGAATTTTAAGAAACAGCATATTGAAACAAACACACACACACATACACACATTAGGTCCATTTTAAAGAATAATTTCATAACATTCAATGACACATACCTGAGATGAATCAGAGACAAAAATCTCACGCATTTTCACTAGTCCATAATCCTCTAAAGTCACTGTGTAAGAAAGATCTACTATCCTGTTATTTGACCTACAAATGAAATCAGAAATATTTAAAACCTCATGGAAACACTTTTATGTTTCCTTTTACTTCCCCAATGCTAGCACATTGAGTAGGCAACATGCCTTGCTCCTGACACTTGTTGCTCAAAGTGCAGCAGCTTCTATAGACTTCAAGACCTTCTATATATGTCATTTTATTTGGTCACACAGTATTAAGTACATACCTATGTTCACTACAAAATTACCTATAACAGTAGTAGGTTACTTGAAAAACTTCAAAAGTATAAAAGAGAAAATTTAAATCTCACTGCCCACAAATAGTGCTAAAATTTCATTTTCTTCTTTTTTAGATTATGTAGATATGCAAGTACTCATGCATATTAAAATTCATAGTTTTGTCCATTTTTCCATTTATACAGGAACATTATCTCCAGTGTAATAACAAACACTAATTCAAAAATGTTAACTTTTAAAGCCTGTAAAACATACTAATGAATTTATGTAGTAAAACATTAAACACATAACAATTCCCCTACTTAATTATATGTAGATTATTCTGAACTCTTTTTTTGCTTTTCTTGGACTGTATATACTTGTTCATAAATCTTTTACTGGATATGAGCACTGCTTCAGGATTAAATCCTGGCAGTAGGATAATGATATGTTTATCATAATGAATACCTCACTGTATCACAGAACTGCATGGGGCATTAAATAAAAGACAAAATGTTAAAGGAAAATAAAATTTTGGCAACAGAAATACGTGGCCTTGTTTAAATCAAAACTTTAAGGATTGGATTCACACAATTAGAACTCTTTAATTAATCAACTTTTACATTTCCTTCTTCTCATCTCAGATTTTAGAAGAAATGAGTAAAGTAAAATGAAGCAGTATCATCTCTGAAGTTTTCACTTAAGTAAATCTCTTGAAACTTGTCTACACAGCAGGTCAATAAAGTTAATATTCAAAGCAATCATCATTAAAATAACTTCCAACAAGTAATGGTTGTTTTCATTATATTCTACTTGACCTAACAGAAAAGAATGCTAAGTTTTAAAAGAATTGTCAATTAACCAGAACAACTGATTTTCTAAAAAAATTGTTCCCAGATCTCCAAGTAAATAAGAAACTTTACTAAACCCTTCAGTCTCTGGAAGTGGCATGGAGAAAGAAGAGTGAGGGAAGAAATTCCAATAATACTTAAGACATCTCAGCTTTACACTGGGCCTGCTTTTCTTCCACATTCTTACTGCACTTTAAAAATAAAGGCAGGTGATATATGAAGAGATAATTGTTGAATGATTTCATTTAAAATATATGAACTCCAGTTTTTCACTGTGGCAGTGAATTTCAGAGCAAAAAAACAATACTCAGTTTTTAGAGTCAAACATCTGTAACATTCACCAATTATATTTAATGCAAAAGTTTACATATTTTTCAAGTAGAAAAATTCAAAATAATGTAAAAATACATTATAAATTTGACTTGAATTACTAAATTAAAAAAAAAAAAAACCCTGATCCTGAACTTAAAATTATGAGTCTAAAGAGAAGGGAGAGAAATACACACTCAATACTCGTAAGTATTATGGTACCACAGATTCACTCCTGTGAGGGTATACAAGGTATCAGAAAGCTAACGAGCAAACTAGGATATAGCCCCCATGGCTCAAAGAAAAAAGATATGACAAAATGACATTAAAGGATAAGGTTATAACTAGCTAAACAGAATAAAAAGCAAAGACTAAATACAAGAAATGCATTACCCTTGGGTTGCAATAATAGGCACACTTTCACTGAAAGTTTGTCGCCAACACTGTTCACCATTAGAACCTAAAAAGCGAGTTTTTTCTGAAGACAAGATGTTAGAAAGTTGGATTCTTGCGATTCCCAGAAGTAAATCTTTACTCATTTTATCCTTGTGCCATAATTCAACCAGCAGCGGAATCCTAAGGAAAAGAGAAACACGTGTTCATACTTATCAACCGTGAACTAAGGCTTTTCTGGACTAAAAATTTTGAAGTCCTTTAATGTAGTCAAGCATGTTTTTGTTACCTGGAATGTAAAGGCGCGATTCCACAAATAACAAATAGAAAATATTATTACATTTTTGTTTTTTTACACCTCTTCCTATGCAATAAAGAAAACCTTTCAAACACTGTTCCCACAAATAGTCACATAATGTTTATTTTTTCTCTTTTAAATTTCTTTTTGAATTGTGATACTCTGAGAAAGTAAAAAGATATTTCAAAGATCTCATTTTTCTTCACAAATCCACTTCAGATAGCTGGATCAACATCTCTATTTTATACAGATGAAAAAAACCAGAAAAAACAAATAATGCATTACAGTCATTAAGTGAATCAATAAGAATTAAACAGTCTGTATTTATCTTCACATATTAGGAAAAAGCAAGATTACTTTTCAAAGAGCCTTCATTACTCATATATTGTTTTAATAAAGTTCTAATATCCCAATTCAGGCAAACAAGATATGAAAATCTGAAAAGAGCCTTCATAAACACATACTGATAAAACCTTATAGTGGAAGCACAGCTGTTAAGTTTGCTTCTAGATTCTCAAATGCATATAAGCTGCTGTGGATTTAGATATGTAAAGGAATTCCTCTTGTCAATAAGATACAAATTTTCAAGAGCTGATTTGAAAAAATACTATCATACACACCACGTACACATTACCTTAGGAAGGTATCCTGGAGCTGATGAGGCAAAGTTGCAAAATCGAATGCACAGTAAGACTGGGGAAGAAAAACTTCCATGTTTTTTCGAACTTCTACAGGAGGGTTAGTCATAATAGGAGCTGCACTTCCAAAGAAAGGATATGAGTACCTAGAATTTAAGAAAAACAAAAATCCTAAAGCAGTGTACAGATGAGACTTATAACCTGTGAAAAAGAGTGTAATATGAATATTATGAGCAAATAAATTTTAATAGATAAATGGTACAAATACGTTATGGTTTTACTATCACCAACTTTAAAATTATATAAATATTTTTGGTATTAACATAAAAAAATCAGAAATTACAGAAAAAAATGCATTATTTGCCCAGCACTGGCTTCCAAAGGTGCCTTACAAATCATCTTCAAATGATGCTCTGGGGAAGGAGGAGAATACTGTAATTTGAAGGCATTATACTGAGTAAGGAAGAGAGTCACTTTGATAAATTCCCAATAAGACAAAGACTTAGAAGTGAAAATGACTCCCTTAAACAAAGACAGTGCTGGTACCCCTGAGGTGTATAAATGTGGCAAATTAACCTGCCGAACACATTAAATTCACACAATGTTATATGTCAAAAATATTCTTATGAAGAAATAATTAAACTGAAATGTAGGGGGAAAAAAATTCCTTGAGGGCACTGTTTGTATCATTTTCATCTTTGCACTCCAAGGAACAGCTTTTGTGACACAGTATACACAAGAAACGCCTGCTAAGTTTAATTTCTAAACTTATTTTCCTTTGTACAATAATGTCCTGATTTTTTTATGGGCTAAAAAAAGCCTTTAGTCAACTCCTAAATGATGCATTCATAGTGTTTTGTCTCTGAACTGAGAATATACTACAAAAGAATCAAAGAGTGACATAACATTATTTCTTTCAACATAAGTCACACCAGATTAAACAGAAGAATGCCTGGCCTATTGCTGAACTTATTTTGTATTTAAAGTCAAATATAAAGATATTGTAATGCTCACTTAAATTTCATCTTATAATTTGCTGTTTATTGACAAAACTAGGATTTAAACTCTACTAGTGAAAACTACTTTTTCTATTAATACAAGAAGAATCCTGTGCATACATTCAACTCCTAAACAATTACATAAACTGAATTTCGGTGATCTCACAAAGTTCATCCTCTAGAAATTTAACCCCCTACTACAGATGTAGTGATTTAAAAAAAAAAAAGGAAACACATTAAACTTTTTTCTAATATAAATGTTATCTCACAAATTCCATTAGGTAATTGTACACAACACTTTTATACTAATGCAGAGCATGGTAACATAAAATCTATCAAACGTAAAATGTCCAACATTTTTTTTTTAAGCCTTAAAATGAATCAAAGAGAAGCAGTAGTCTTATGATCAAGTAATTTCTACAGAGTATTAAGTGGATTCTAACATGTCCTTGGGGCAGAATACTCTTTCCACTTTTCTTTGTCAAGTGTCTGGCCTCCCTCATATATTAACATATTTCTGAATCTGTCTTCTTCACTAGGTTGAGCTCTTTGTCTATGTATATGCCCCCTGCCCTAATACTGGGCAAACGGCTGGCTTACTGTAGTCACTTGATGATTAAACAAATGGCCCTGTGGCAATCAGGAAACACAAAAACTAATATGTGCTTTCTGAGTGAGCTTGTTCAAGACTTTCCCTCAAAACACCTATTCATTTTATTTTATTTTCTGGCTGTACCACAAGCATGTGGGATCTTAGCACCCTGACCAGGGATTGAACCCATGCCCCTGCAGTGGAAGTGCATAGTCTTAACCACTGGATCACCAGGGAAATCCTTCATCCAATTTTAGATCATCCCTGTGCTTCTGGCCAACATCATCTCTAAGACAAGTTTCTCCAGTAGCAGCAAAAGAGAAAAAGGAACAGTTCTATATTATATAAACCCTGTGAGAAAAACTATGTCGATAAGAGAAAACCCTTTCTGGGCTTTCAATTTTTAAATAAAATTCTCAGCCTTTAACATGAAGTAAAAGGCAGAACTTAAGCTGTGAGGATAGACTTCCATTCTATGACTTCACTGTCACATTTAGTGCTGGGTCCCTTTGATTCTGTCCTTTATTCACACCAAAGCTCAGAGGACTTTGGAAACAATTTGATAAACAATCAAAGGAACTATACAATTAGATACAATAGGAGTAGACGTAAGGCTTCCTGGGTGACTCAGTGGTAAAGAATCCACCTGCCAATGATGGAGACCCGGGTTTGATCCCTGGATAGGAAAGATCTCCTGAAGAAGGAAATGGCAACCCACTCGAGTGTTCTTGCCTGGAGAATCCCATGGACAGAGGAGCCTGGAGGGTTACAGTCCACAGGATCACAAAGAGTCGGACACAACTGAGCATACACACACACAAGGAGTTGACTTAGGCATCTGAAAGGCAGATGTGCCTCAAACAACAGCAGGAAGCAACAAAAAGTTGAAGTTCTTGGGAATGGTAATCCAAGATGACAGAAAAATTTTCTAATTTTTTGCATGTTAGTCACATAAAGACCAAAAATGTTATTATAAATGCTAATGCTTGCTCCAAAGTAATTTATAAAAACTTAAAGACTCCAAACTAAAACAAACAATATGACATTTAATATATTTATCAGCTGAAAAGTCTATAAAAATGTAATATTAAAAACAAGCCACTGCATAAAGCCATTTAACAGACTGAATTTCAATTATCTAAACAGTGTGGAAACATTCCACTTCCAGTTCATTAGGAATGGTTTTTAGATTCATACGCATAAAAGGTAGATATCAGGAACATAACCTTCCATTATAAAGCAATTTTATAGAAAAATCAGATACTATACATCCAAGTATTTTGAACTGTGACAACTTTTCCAGAAACATTTTAAGTTCAAGAGTCAGTGTATATTAAAACAGAGCATTAACAAATATTATAAAATACCTATAATTACTATATCAGAATAGGCAAGATTATTGCCCTTCATACCATCAATGCCACCCTCCATTATCTTCAAAGTCATTAGGACACAACAGCTTTAATCCTTCTAGTCCACTGATTTAACAAATGTTATAATTTCTTTGGTGACATTGTCTGCTGCTGCTGCTGCTAAGTCGCTTCAGTCGTGTCTGACTCTGTGTGACCCCACAGACGGCAGCCCGCCAGGCTTTCCCATCCCTGGGATTCTCCAGGCAGGAACACTGGAGTGGGTTGCCATTTCCTTCTCCAATGCATGAAAGTGAAAAGTGAAAGTGAAGTCGCTCAGTCGTGTCTGACTCTTAGCGACCCCATGGACTGCAGCCTACCAGGCTCCTCCGTCCATCGACTTTCCAGGCAAGAGTACTGGAGTAGGCTGCCATTGCCTTCTCCACAACATCCAAATACAGAAAAGGCATTTCTTCTCAGAAAATAACATTCTGAAACCAAATCATACCTTAGTATACAGTTGATTGGAAAGCCAACCTCCAAATCATGGATACTCCTCAAGTCTATTGAAAAGCAAAAATGATGTGATGTTGCAGGAACAGCAATCTTCTGTCCTGAGGCTGTTTCTGAAGCAATAGATGTTGTCACTGGCTTGGCCAGTAATGCAGGTACAGAAGAACTGATACCTAAGGTGAACATAAAAATTAAAAAAAAAAAAAAATCCATTTGCAAACAATTTCTCTTAAGTTACTCAGAAACCAAAGATATAATCTCAAAGACTCAACTATTTGATTAAATAAACATATGAACTAAAGCATAAACTTCCAAGTTATTTGTCCAAAATTATGTAGGCTTTAATTCCCATCATAAAACTGGGCGGGAGGGGTGGGGGGAAACCCTTACTCTCATTCTCAAGATGTAGTACAAAACTTAAAAAGTAGCCTGGTGTTAACTTATTTCTAAGAAGCAGGTGAACGTAACTTAGTATTGCAAAGATTGTATCTGAAACTTACTGCACATATAGATCAGTATTTTATAGTAATTATGTAAATAATTACATCCTTTTTTTTTTTAAAGTAGCTTGGTTATCTTAGACACATATGACATAGTCTAACAAAATAAAACTTGACGAAGACAAGTATCAATGATAACACTTGTATGTGCAATCTACAAAGAGTGGTACAAATGGTCTTATTTACGGTAACAGAAAATACAGTCACGGACATAAAAAACAAACTTATGGTCACCAGGGGACAAAGCAGGGGGAGGGATAAATTGGGATATGGGGCTGACATATACACACTACTCTATATAAAACAGGTTACTAAGGACCTACTGTATAGCACAGGGAACTCAACACTCTGTAATGGCCTTGGGGAAAGAATCTCAAAGAGAGTAGGTATATGTATAGTTGATTCACTGTGCTGTCCACCTCAAACTAACACAACGTTGTAAATCAATTATACTCCAATAAAAATTTTTTAAATTGAAAAGACAGAGTCTATTCCAATCCTATTATATATCACAGATGTTTAGTGGATGGCTCAAGTGCTATAGCTACTTACGGAAACACCTATAACTTGCACCCAAACTTCTAATTCCGAATCCACCAATGCTCTTACAATTTATACTACTGAATTTAACTACAGATTCTTATGTAACAGATAGAAATTGTGTAAGACAGATAAATATATATTCTCAAACTGTCTCAACTTTAGGATCAAAAATGATTATTTTAAGTTTACTGTAAGAGGCAATATCTCTTTTCTCCAAAATTCTAATGAATTTGAGACAATGAATTTGAGATTGCTAAAAATCTACTTCAAAGAACTACATTTGTTAACTTCCTTTGACTAAGGTACTATTTATAGTATGACAGTCAATGAAAAATTCTGTTAGAAAATTCTATTATGAAGTTAAGTAAGTTACAGTTACTTTAAACTGATTTTTTTTTTTAAGTATCACCACACATTACTGGCTCTTTAAAAAAACTTAGTTTTTAGCACCCATGAAAACTCTCACAGTCATGTATCAGATGGCCAGAAGATCTATACCTAAGAGATCTGTGAAAAGAACACCTTACCCTTTGGATTGAGCTTTGTGCCCTTATCATACAGTAAGCTTTCCACTTCACTTTCTGTTGCATCGTCTTTTGTTGGAGGTGACTGGTTGTGAGGTGGAACAGGGGACTCGCTTGGTGACTGTGGCCCAGTATGTGTCTTCTCCTTTATGGGGGTTAAAACTCTCTTCTTCGAATGGTGTGGCTCATGTTCATTCTGGGTCTTTAATTCAATTAAAGACTAAAAACAATTTTTAAATAAAGTATAATTTGCAAAGAACTTTCCTTCATAATTAAGCAAAAAATGTGATGTTGTTTTTTTAAAAAAATTAGCTTCCTTTCTCAGTTTGGATATTCCTAGTCTATTTTTCTTCATAATTTGCATATTTTCTTATAGCATCTAGGACCAGAAAAAGGGAAATGAACAGGAAGGAAATATGATATCCAGAGCTCAGTGTCAAAATGCATCCTAATGCCTAAGAAGGGATATTCAATTAAAGAAGTCAGGCATAGGTGTCCCTGAGAATGGTTATTCCTACCAAAGCAATACAAATGAGGTCCACATTACCAGAAAACAAACAAAAACCAAAACCCAGAATTCTAGTATGATTTTCTTCCTTTGCTCCACTATCCTCCAAAAATACATGCATATGTGTCTTTTTAAACTCTTGCTTTAGTTCAGTCTGCATAAAAATCAGTTCTTTAAAAGAACAGGACACTACAGTTGACCCGAGGGCTATATATAATCAAAAACATCTACATTCAAATAAATGTTTCTATTGCTTGGAGACAGCATGAGGACTGTGAAGCACTAATGAACTGAGAACCTTAGCTAAGGCTGAGTCAACTAAAAAAGATCTATTAATGCAGATCCCCAAAAACCAGGCCTAAAAACATTCTCCTCTACCAGAGTCCCAAAGTCACTGACTGTGAGTTGGGGTGTGGGAAATGGTTTCCACTACGCGAGAAGACTGCACTGAAAGGCTCTGGGCGGAGTCACTATGAACCATGGCAGAAGCCGCAGCACTTTCCAGAAGGGTCTTTTTAGAGACGGGGTTATCGTATAATGAAGACCACTAATTAAGAGTGATAAATACTCTCTTATGTGAGATAATGCGCCTGAAATCTGACTTCTGTAACTAATCATGACCGACATATCGGAGAAGCTGGAGGAGGGGAAGGCGGGTTGCTACTTGCCTGGGCATCCATGCCTTCTCTCTGCAGAGCCACAGACACTCCCACAGTGGGGGCCAGCTCCACAGGAATAGGTGCAAGCTTTTGTTTGGCTCGGTTTGGAGGGTCAAGGGTAAAAGCACCCTCAACTGTGACTGGGCGATGGTTGATTTCTGTACTACCCTTTTTCAGTAGTCCTGTTAAGGGTATTTCTGTACTTCCAAGTGACTGATCTCCACAGCAGAGATGGATCTAAAATGAAAGGGAAAGTCAAAACCAGGATTTACACTTTCTCCTTTATCCTAAACACACAAACTTAACAACAAAGTTATAAAATGATCCAGAGAAGGAAAACAGAATGCAGGTTATCTTACTGACTGCCAGTGACTAAAATTCTCACACCTGATTGCTAAAACTGTTGATAAAGCACAAAGTTACCCAGAACTCAATAATAAAGTTATTAATTCTTTTCACTTTTCCTTTCAGTATTATATGCTCCTATGTGTTACTTTTTATTTTTTAATTGAAGGATAATTGCTTTACAGAATTTTGTTGTTTTCAGTCAAACCTCAACATGAATCATCCATAGGCATTATGTGTAACTTCTTGTTCTCTTTTCTCTTTGGTGAGCTATGGTTACTTTAATATTTTACTATACTATCTTATTGTACTATGCAAATTGTATCATGAATACATGAATTTAAACAGAAAAATACATCCACCATTCTTTTCTCTTTTCATTATAACATTAATTTAAGCACAGTTCTTAAAAATGGATGGATTTTAATGAGTGGATCCAGCCCTATTTGAACTAAAGAACTTCAAATAATTCTGTTTTATTCACCCATAAAACACTATGAATCCTTCTTTTTTCTTGCTTTTCAAACTCTATATATAAAACAGTGCTTAACAGTAAAAGATAAAAGAGAATACCACTGAGATGGAAGGTACTGTGAATCACTGCTAGCTAATCAAAACTTGGACATTACCACCTTTGAAAACTACCAAAAAAGAAAAAAAAAAAAAATGGCTGTTCCAGGTATGTGTTACATAACTATTCTTTTCCCTTACTACACTGAAGCCTCAGCAAGCCTACTATTCACATGAACAATATGTAATCATTACATAAAAATATTTTTAATTCTAGTGTCAATAATGACCTGTAACAGTCTTAATGTTATTAAGTGTGATATTTTTAATGGGCTGGAAAGAAAGGATTTTTATAACTTACAAGTCCATAAGAATCAAACTGATATGTAAGTCAATAGTTTGGTGAGGAATAATATGTTAGATATAAGATCAAACTAATTTTTTCCTGCATCATTTTATATAATCTTCAACATTCTAAATACCTTGGATTTAGCAACCACCTCTAAAATTTAGTTCCACTAAAATTTCCTTATGCTTTTTGTACTATCCACCCAAAGTACAAGCAAAGTCTATTGAAACACTTTAGTATAAAAAAAGGACTACCCCATCCTACTTCACCACCCATTTCAGTCTGATTAAAGTTAATCATAACGAACAGAGATTTAATTTCAGATTAGACAAACTTTTCTAAAAAATAAAGTCCTATTTAAAATTCATTTACAAAATTACTTAATTCAAGGGCAGGTTTTAAAAAGTTGTTTTATTATCTCTTTGCTTTAATAGCAAAAAGGTTTATAAATTCTGAACTCGAGTGTGATCTGTATGGTAACAGCTAATCTCCAGTAACAATAATGAAACCTCTCTGATGCTCACAGGTTTGAGTTCCAGGTACAATTTGTTATTGAATATGATAAATGATTGATAACTGACCTACCTCTTTCCAAAATAACTAAAGTGTTACATCTCCTAACATTTTGAAATAATTGTCATCTTATGACATACAAGTCAGGATAATTCCTAAAAAAATAAGAGATATGATAGAAAGATGGTATGTACTTCAGCAACAAGAGAGTTTAGGCACCTCTTTAGTGCTTAAAAAAAAATAACCATTAATTGGAAACAATTTTCTGCTATACTTACCTGTAGTTTAGAATGAAGAGTCAGGTAAACACGAAGAATTTCTATACTGCTCCGTATACGAACAGACGCTCTCTCTGGCTCAAAGTTTGGGTTGATCAAATCATTGAAGGGTTCATTTGTAACATCATTTCCCAGTAAAGAATAATAAAAGAAAAACTCAGGCTGTCTTTCTGGAAGTTTCATGGTACATGGAATTAACTAAACATTAAGGGGGAGAAAAAAAAGATTATTACTTTATAAACCACTAAACATGCTTATAAATGTCTGATAAACTCCAAAAACATTTGCTAAAATGAATTTTATTTCAGGCCTTAAATTAGTAACTCAAAATTTCTAAATCTCTGCCAAATTGCTACTAAGTTACTAGTTTTAATTTTTAAAGGTTTACTTAGACAAGCAAAATGAAACTAAAATATTTTATACATGTATGTTGTATAACATAACACTTATATTGTTTTAGAGTTCACATTTCATTTAACTAGTCCATGAAAGTCCATAAATACTATTTTAGAAGAAAGTAGTAAAATATTTGACACTGAACATTTCCTTATAAATTCTCAGTCCAGGGCTTTTGATGAAAGAAAACAAAAAAGGTTTTTTAGTTATTCCTACAAAACTAGGAGACCTATAAATTAATAGCTACAAAAGGCTATCTTCCGCCCATTATAAAGAGCTACTGCAGGGGGAAAATGGACCCCTTCACCAGTGAAATGTTTACTGAGGGTGGAACAAGATGGTGGAGTAGAAGGATGTGAGCTCACCTCTTCTCAAACAAACCCACCAAAATCACAACTGCTAAACAACCACCGGGGGGAAAGAAAGGAAGAAAAACCACTGGAACATACCAAAAAAGATAGCCTACATCCAAAGACAAAGAGGCCGCAACAAGGGGACAGGAGAGGGACAATCATGATAAAATCAAATTCCATACCATACCCCTGGGTGGGCAACCCACAAACCGGAAAATAATTATATCACAAAAGTTCTCCCACAGGAGTGAAAGTTCTGAGCCCCACACCAGGCTCCCCAATGTGGAGGGCTGGTCTTGTGAGAAGCCCCCAGAGCATCTGGCTTTGAAGGCCAGCAAAGTGCTCACAGGAAGTCCACAGACGAGGGAAAACAGAAGCTCCACTCTCGGAGGATGCACACTAGGTCTCGTGCATGCCAGGAACACCAGAAAAAGCAGTGACCTCAAGATCCTGGGCCAGACCTAACTGCTGACATTGCAAGGTGTCCTGTGAGGGTGTGAGAGGTGGGGTGGATGTGGCTCACTCCAGGGATAAAGACACTAGTGGTGGTGTTTCTGGGGAGTACCCACTGGCGTGAGCCCTCCTGGTAGCCACCATTTTTTAACCAAGACCTGGCCCCACCCAACAGCCTGTAGGCTCCAGTGCTGGGACGCAACAAGTCAAGCAATGAACAGGGCGAGACACAGCCCCACCAATTACCAGATAGGCTGCATAAGGGCTTTCTGAGCCCACAGCTGCCCACTAAACACAGCCTTTAATATGGCCCTGCCCACCAAAGGATGACTCCCAGGTCCACCAGCCAACGGGCAGGGACCAGTCCTTCCTACCAGGAGGCCTGCACAAGCCTCTTGGGCTGGCCTCATCCACCACAGGCAGAAAGCAGAAGCAAAAAAGAACTATAGCCTGTGGAAGAGAAACTGAAATCACAGAAAGACAGTGATATACCAGAAGAATTTGTCCCAGACAAAGGAACAAGAGAAGACCCCAGAACAGTAACTAAGTGAAGTGAAAATGAGCAATCTATGTGAAAAAGAATTCAGAGTAATGATATTAAAGATGATCCAAGATCTCAGAAAAAGAATGGAGGTATAGATTGAAAATCTGGAAGATACTAAGGGGACATTTCCTTTAAAGATGGGCACAATAAAGGACAGAAACAGCAAGGACCTAACAGAAGTAAAGGAGATTAAGAAGAGGTGGCAAGAATTAACAGAAGACAAAAATGGTCTTAATGGCCCATATAACCATGATGGTATGCTCACTCACCTAGAGCCAGACATCCTGGGGTGTGAAGTCAAATGGACCTTAGGAAGCACTACTACAAACCAAGCTAGTGGAGGTGATGGAAATACAGTTGAGCTATTTAAAATCCTAAAAGATGATGCTGTGAAAGTGCTGCACTCGACACGCCAGCCAATTTGGAAAACTCAGCAGTGGCCACAGGACTGGAAAAGGTCAGTTTTCATTCCAATCCCAAAGAAGGGCAATGCCAAGGAATGTTCAAACTACCGTACAACTGCATTCATTTCACATGAAGCAAGGTAGTGCTCAAAATTCTTCAAGCTAGGCTTCAACAGTACATGACCTGAGAACTACCAGATGTACAAGCTGATTTAGAAAAGATAAAGCAACCAGAGATCAAATTGCCAGTATCTGCTGAATCATAGAGAAAGCAAGGGAATTCCAGAAGAACATCTACTTCTGCTACTTCTGGGTCGTGAAGATCGTTTGTGTAGAGTTCTGTGTATTCTTGCCACCTCTTCTTAATATTTTCTGCTTCTGTTACATCCATACCATTTCTGTCCTTGTTTGTGCCAATCTTTGCACAAAAGTTCCCTTGGTATCTCTAATTGTCTTGACGAGACCTCTAGTCTTTCCCATTCTACTGTTTTCCTGTATTTCTTTGCACTGATCACTGAGGAAGGCTTTCTTATCTCTCCTTGCAATTCTTTGGAACTCTGCACTTAAATGGGGGTATCTTTCCTTTTCTTCTTTGCCTTTCGCTTCTCTTCTTTTCATAGCTATTTGTAAGTACTCCTCAGACAACCATTTTGCCTTTTTGCATTTCTTTTTCTTGGGGATGGTCTTGATCACTGCCTCTTGTACAATGTCATGAACCTCTGTATTATTATATATGTCATTACTTTAATCCTTTACTTTAAAATGTATTTGTTTAATTGATTATATTTTAATCATTAATCAAATCTAAAATCATAATCAAAAACTACTAATATTGTAGTTATTAGGAACAAGTTCTGGAGTGTTCTCCAGTCCTCAACCTTGGTCCAACCAATGGCTTGCCTTGAGACTAGACAAGTACTTAATCACTCTGCAGTTCCACTTCTCTTATGGTTATTTGAAGGATTAAAAGAAATAATACATGTTCACGTCTACAGTTCTACCTAGCACACAGTCAACTGTTACATGAATGGGAAAATATCTGAGGAAAACATATTCTGCCCTTATGGGTGATTATTTCTGAGTTTACTTAAAAGAGACTTTCATTTTCTTTTACTTTCTTCCGTAATCAGGAAGCAACAAAAATTTTAAGAAATAAAGATAGCCCTTTTATATTTCAGAGTACACTTACTTCTAAGTAATTCCCATTAAGGGAAGAGATGCTTTTAAAAATCCTTTATCACCCTTGGATTTAGAAGCAGTTTTGTTTCGCCCTTAATTTCACTATTTAAAAAGGAGGCAAGACTATCATCACCCAGTATTCTTACCCTAACCTCACTCCTCCACTCTACCGCTGCACAGTATCAGTATTCTCAGCCCCTTGTCTGCGTCTGAAAAGCGTGTTTCTTTCTTTATTGCTAGATGTCTTTTCACATGGCTTTTGACTAACTTGAGAAGAAAAAAGCTAAAATGCTATTTTTAAAACTCCTTGGGCTAGTCCAAAAAAAAAAAAAAATAAAGCAAACAACTAATACTAAGCAATATCAGGGTATGAATAAATTACTGGGCTTAAGTTTTTGTGTGTTTTAAAAAATTATTGTAAAATACATGTAACAGAAATTTTAACATTTTAACCATTAAATATTGTGCATTTCAGTAACATTAGGTACATTCACAATATTGTGCAACCACCACCACTACCGTGTTCCAGAACTTCTCCATCACCCCAAACAGAAACACCAGAACCATTAAGCAGCCACTCCCATTCCACGCCCCGGAAATCACAAATCTGCTTTTTGTCTCTAGGAGTTTGCCTATTCTGGATACTTTTTTATAAATGGAATCATACAGTATGTGGCCTTTTATATATGGCTTATTTTGCTCAGCATGCTTACAACATTCACCCTTGTTGTAGCATGTATCAGTACCTCATTTGTTTTACAGTTGAATAATATTCCATTAACATTCCGTTCATTGTGTGTGTGTGTATAATTAATCCATTCATCCATGGATGGACACTGTGTTATTTCTGTGATATTCTGGGATTGTGAATAATGTTGCTATGAGTATATATTATATATTCAAATATTTTTTATTTGAATACCTTGTTTTCAATTCTTTTGATATATACCCAGTAGTGAAACTGTTGAGTTCTATGGTAATTTTCTGCTTAATCTTTGGAGGTTCACATATGGCTTAATTTTTATCAGAGATATCAAATAGCTTGCCAGACAAGGTTGTTTTATATTTTTAACTAAGCTGAGTGATTTGTCCTAATCAGTTCCTTTGTATTACCAAGAACTGAATTAGTTTTAGTGGTGGATTCAAATAGGTCGATTAGCTTTCACCATATAACATGTGTGTGTATATAGCTTCACACATACAAACTACATGTTAAGCATATTAGTTTTATTTCATTCCTCACACACACCCACAAAGCTGGTAGTACCAATACCATACAACCAAGAAAATTCAAGCCTGAGAAAGGTTAAGCAAGTTCCCTAAATTAAAGAAGCTAGTGAGTATGAGAATGAGACTCCAGCTCAAATTGATCTTATTCCAAAACTCCTTCAGAGGGAGCAAAATATGGCAACAATAGAATGTGGAAAGTGACCCTACGGCTGGAAATTCCTAAGTATATTTACTAGTTACAGAACTTTCTCAAGAGTTGGTTTCCTTATCTCAAAAGTAAAACTAATAACCTCCTAAAGTTGTGGTATGATTAAACCCAACATTAGCAAAGTATTTCACAAAACGTAACAAAAGTAAGTGATTGATAAATATTAACAATTATGCCTTCCCAGGGAAGTTGAAAAAATATTTTTAAAAATAAAGTAGCGATTTTAAATACTTTGCAGGTATTTAGTAACATAATAAAAATACAGTAGGCTCATTATCTAATGTGTGTTCTGATGTGATTAATGAACAGACAATAGGTAGCTAGCTTTCCTCTCAACCAGTGAGGCATATTAAACAAGGCAATCAACAAGCAGTGTTTTATGAAGAGAAGAAAAAAATAAGGAAATTGATGGAGAAAGACAAAAGCACATACAAAATATTAATGAGAAAATGACAGGACCAAATTGGGAGAGAAAGAGTAATGCTCAAAGAATATGCATATATAAAAGTACTTTGTGCAGTGGGCAGGCATTCAGTGTGACAAAGCTAAACATTACTTCCTAAGAAAAATCTTTACCTGATAAACCTTACGAAGATTTAGTGTGGTCACTAACTCATATTTCACTTATGAATGTGGATTATCTGGAAAAGGTACACCTCTAAGAAAGTGAATAGTATGATAAAAATGTAAAGTCATAAGTTATAGCCTCTGTTTTTAAAAAATATTAATTTATTTCACACACTATAGATCAACATAATGTCAAAAAAACTGCACTTGATCCTGAAAAGGGCAGGAAAAAACAGCTACTATTGTGCTGAGCCATTGAGGGGAAGAGATAATCAGCCATGGGCCTTAAACATCTCCACACATTCTGGGCTTAGATATTACCTTGTTTACAAACTAACAAATTAGCCTGAACGCTGCCAGAATTCATCCTGGTTGGTACATTCTTACTGTGTACCAAGACTGTGAGGCCCTGACTACTGTGCAACTCATAACGTTGTAACATATCTTCCCAGACAAAGACTAGGACTGCTTATGATAAAAGTGGTAATTTCCCTAAACTCTGTGTTCCTAAGCTGTGACATACCCAATGAGTGTGAAGAAACCACCTAGGCCCCTCTATGTCACCTCCATGGTACTTGGGGTAAAAGAAACTGAAAGAAATACACTGATAGTCATATTGTTTGCTGGGCTGAGAGTAATACACTCCTGTATCTCTGATCTAAGAATCTACTATCTTCTGGCAGCATTTGGGATAATTTGTTAGTCTGTAAATTGGGTAAAGTCTAATCCCAGACCTGATAGCTATTAAGGTATGACTGAGACAATGCTCCCAACATTATACACTTCTCCAAAAAGTAAATAATTTAATACTTGGGGGTAGGGGTGAGGGAGGGGAATCATTTCATACCAGTCCTAACAACGTCACACAATACAATGTAAAACAGTGTTTACTCATGTTTCTTCTAAATTCTAAGAGATTTAATTTATTCTCTTACTATCAAGATCATCCCTATTTATTCTTTTCCTGAAACAAAAATGTTTTCTGACATGAAAGAAAACATTATTCTAAATTATTTTTTTAAGTCTACTTACAAGTCTTTTCAATACCTAAAAGACAGATTTTAAAAATGAAATGTTTTCAGATTCTTCGTGAATCACTAATCTCACCTGCTCCAACTGGGTGGCGAATGCTATGGTCACTGACATGATGAAGAAGTCAGTACAGAACCCTGCTGGTCCGATCTGATGGTAGCCTCCCTCCTCGTTCAGCACTGCCACGATGTCCTTTGGGTCAAGTCCAGACAGGCTGGCAGGTACTTTATGGAAAAAAACACAATTAACTACATTGTAGTTTGCCATAAACTAGTATAAGATTTTGTAAGCTGGTTACACTTTTTCATTTACTTGGCCATTTTCACAGACACAGTTAATATCTCAGTAAGGTTTCCTTTGACTTCAGTAACCACATAGAAAAGGCATCACAGGTTGCCTGAAGGAAACGACTCTAAACTGTGAACTGAAAAATTAGCAAAACCTGGCTGAAAAGAGCAAAGTGACTAGATAGAGGAAAAAGGTATTCTAGGGAGAAGGAACAATATATACAAAAACTCAAGAGGCAAGAGAAAGGATGTGGGTAGAGAACTGAAACAGGTGTGGCATGCTGGACCATAATGCAAGGACTTAGGTACAGAAAAAGGAGAGAAGCCACATCATAAAGAGTCTTCTTGAAGACCATGCTGAAACATTTGGACAGTGTTCTAAGAATAACAGAAAACAATAAACAATTTGAGGATAACAGATATAAACAAACAAGCTTCATAATGAAGAGATGGCAGAGGGATAGGGGGTTTTGCAACTGATTAAGTTGAAAAATGAAACTACATAACACTAAAGTAACAGACAATATTCAGTGTTAGGGAGACTGCTAGCAAGTCAGCACTGTTCATGTTGGTAGGCTCAGTTCAACTAGTTCAATTGAAGGGTAACACGTCAGAGCTTACCAAAACTTTATACATGCATACCCTATACACCAGCAAACCCGGACACCTTCAGGAATTAATCCTCAAGAAATATGCTTATGGCCGCACTGGCTAAAAGTAGCTGAATGGTTAAGAGCACAACCACCACAGTCACACAGACCAAAGTTCCAACCCTAGTTCTACTATTCAGTGGGTTGTATGGGGAGATTATACCACTCCTTTAGTTTCCAGTTTTTCTTCTGAAAATCTTTTACACTGCTGTTGAGAAGATCAAATTAGATAAAATAAATCACTTGGCATAGTACCTGACAAGTACTTTAATAAAGTACTTAAAGTCTAAATACTAACTATGATGGGTCTCATTACTCATTATCAGAGAGGAAAACACTAGGATAAATCTTGTGGTGAAGGAGTAAAAGGACTGAACACGTCAATGTGAGTATATGTTGTTAGGTATATATATGGACAGATAAATACACAAAAGTATATATGTATATGTACATGGGTTTGAGTGTGTATACATACATGGGAACGGCAACAGCCCAACAGCAACTAGCACACCTAGCAGCCGAATCTTGACTTCTAAACATCATTCTTTTCTAAAAAGAAGCAGAGCTCCTTATAGAAATAGCTGAATCCAGGAATGAGATAGGGAAAGTATACGATGAACTTAGACTATCTTCTTATAGCAAAAAAAAAAAAAAAAAGCTCAAAGAATTACTGACATACTAAAAAACAGATGATTGAAAGAGTTCTTAATGCTCAAATCTCTGACAAATAGTGATGGTTAAAGATTATAATCCACTAAACTAAGAGAAAACTCTAAGTCCATATTTAGATAATATAAATAAGCAAATAAATTAAAGGTATGAGGAAGAATATTTTTCTAAATTTCTAACCCTTCCCCACAAAATATTTATTAATTACAAAGGAAAACACAGACACATACCACGTTAATCAAATAATCAAGTTACCATCATCAGTAATGAGATTAAATCAAAATAGTGTACCAACCAATAAGATGCAATAAGACAGAGCATCTTGATACTCCTGCCAAAGATGCCTAACCAAAATCTAGTGTCAGACAAGCCCAAAATGTACAGGGGACATGTCTTCACCAAAAGACTGAAACTGATCTTCTGAATAGAATGCTCTCCTCCCCATTACCACTCACTGTAGCAAATCAGGTCCATCTTTCAATAAAAAATTATAAGGCATACTAAAAGACAAAAAAAAAACAACCCATAACCTAAGCTTTCATCTTAAGAAAATAGGAGCAAATAAAATTAAAAGTAAGCAGAAGAGAAATAAAAACTAGAACCAAAATCAATGAAATTGAAACCAAGAACTCAATGGGAAAAAAATTAACAAAATCAAAAGCTGGCTCTTTGAAAAAGATCAGTAAGAATGTAGCCAGCCTAAAGTGCGGCGGAGGTGGGCAGGGGGAGACACAAATTACTATCATCAAAAATGAAAGAGGGGATATCACTATAGATTTCACGTACATCAGAAGTTTAATGAAAGAACACTATAAGTAACTCTATGTCCACAAATTTGATAACCTAGATGAAACAGAAAATTCTTTTTAAAAACAATCTGCCAAAACACACATAGGAAGAAACAATCTGAATAGGCGTATATAATGAAACTGAATCAATAACTTCAGAAAACAGAAAGTACTGGATCCAGATGGGTTCACTGGTGAATTCTACCTAGCATTCACCATAATTTCTAGAAGAAATTATACCAATCCTCTACAATTTTTTTTCACAAGTCAGAAGCAGAGAGAATACTTCCTAACTCATTATATGGGGCTAGCATTGTCCTAACATGAAATCTAGGCAAAGACATTACAAGAAAACAACAGACTTACATCTTTCATGATCATAGATGTAAAAGTCCTCAACCAAGAATTAGACAATCAAATTGAACACATAAAAAGAACTATACACCACAACAAAATGAGATTTACTCAAGATACACAAAGCTGGTTCAACATTCAAACAGCCATGAATACAACCCACTATGTCAACAGACTAAAGATGAAAACTCACTCGATCTTATCAATACCTGCAGAAAAAGCATGTGACAAAATCCAACACTTACTCATGACAAAACACTATCTGTAAACTAGAAATAGGGAGTGACCTCCTTACCTTGATAAAGAACATCTATAAAAATCTACAGCTAACATCATACTTATCGGTGAGAGGCTTTCCCACCAGAATCAAGAGCAAGGCAAGGATGTCCCCTTTCACTCTGCTCTTCAATAGTACGCTGGAAATCCTAGCTGTTGCTGTAAAACAAGAAAAGGAAGCACAAAGTCATGCAGGTTGGGAAGAAAGACACTAAACTGCCTTTGTTTGCAGGTAAGTGTAGAATGTCCATCTACGGAAAACCAAAACTAGAACAAAAAACCCTAATCCTGGAACTAATAATAAACAATTATAGTGCAGCGGACAAGGTTAACATGCAAAAGCCAATTGCTTTCCTACAGATCAAGAATACGCAAGTAGAATTTGAAATTTAAAGCACCATTTACAGAGAATTAACCATTATGGAGACAAATTGGTAGAATAATACTGTATATAAGCTCACTTCTCAAAACAAAATCAAAATTGCAACTAAATGATGAACAATCATCAACCAAAAAACAAGCAAAACAAACAAACAAAAAACAACACTGGAACGTACCAAAAAAGATATCCTACATCCAAAGACAAAGAAGCCACAAGAGGGTAGGAGAGGCGCAAATGCAATAAAATCAAAATGCCAGCCCCACTAGATGGGCAGCTCACAAGCGGGAAAATAATTATATTGCTGAGGTTCTCCCACAGGAGGGAAAGTTCTGAGCCCCACGTCAGGCTCCCCAGCCTGGAGGTCTGGTATCAGGAAGAGCCCTCAGAGCAAACCTGCTTTGAACTCAGCAAGCAGGGTTTGATTACAGGAAATTCACAGTACTGAAGGGAACAAAAACTCCACTCTCGGAGAACACACACAACGTCTCCTGTATACCACGACCAGGGTAAAAAACAAACAAACTGATCTCATAAAAGCCTGGGCCAGACCTACCTGCTGGAATCAGAGTGTCTCTGGCAGAAGCAGGGCTTGGGTATGGCTCACTGCAGGGACAAAAACGCTGGTGGCAGTAATTCTGGGGAATACTCACTGGCGTAAGCTCTCTTGGAGGGTGCTATTTTCTCCCCCAAGATCTGGCCCCAACCAACGGTCTATAGACTCCAGTGCTAGGATACCTGAAGTCAAACCAACAGAGCAGGAACATGGCCCCACCAATCAGCAAATAGGCTGCCTAAAGTCTTTCTTAGCCCACAGCTGCCCACTAAACACACCCCTTGACACGGCCCTGCCCACCAGATGGTCAAGGACCAGGTCCACCCATAAGTGGGCAGGAACCAGTCTCTCTCACAGGAAGCCTGTACAAGCCTCTTAGGCCTCATCCACCATGGGTCAGAAAGCAGAAGCAAGAAGACTATTTGATGATGACTACTTCACTTTCACAACCCTGCAGTCTGTGGAATGAAAACCACAATCACAGAAAGTAGACAAAATGAGACATCAGAGGAGTAACTCCCAGATCAAGGAAAAATATAAAACCCCAGAAGGACAACAAGGTGGAGAAACATGACCTACACCAAAGAAAATCTAGAGTAATGACAGTGAAGATGATCCAAGACCTCAAAAACAGAATGAAGGCTGAGAACGAGAAGATACAAGAAACGTTTAATAAAGAGCTAGAAGACCTAAAGAACAAACAGAGATCAACATTACAAGAACTGAAAAGAAAAACATACTACAGGAATCAATGGCAAGTTAAATGAGGCAGAAGACAGATGACTGAGCTGGAAGACATATGGTGGATATACTGCTGCAGAGCAGAATAAAGGGAAAAAAAGGAAAACAAACGAGGACAGCCAGAGAGACTCATGTTCATTAAAGGCAAAATTCACATTTATTTCCCTGGTAGCTCACTTGGTAAAGAATCCGCCTGCAATGCAGGAAACTCTGGCTCAATTCCTAGGTCGGGAAGATCTGGTGGAGAAGGGATAGGCTACCCACTGCAGTATTCTTGGGCTTCCTGTCTGGCTCAGCTGGTAAAGAATTTGCCTGCAATGCAGGAAACCTGGGTTTGATCCCTGGGTTGGGAAGATCCCCTGGAGAAGGGAAAGGCTACCTACAGCAGTATTCTGGCCTGGAGAATCCTGTGGATTGTAGAGTCCATGGGGTCGCAAAGAGATGGACATGACTGAGTGATTTTCATTCACATTATAGGGTCTCAGAGGAGAAGAGACAGAAAGGGCCCAAGAAAATATTTGAAGAGATTATACCTGAAAACTTCCCTAACATGAGAAAGAAAATACTCACTCAAGACCAGGAAGCTCAGAGAGTCCCAGGCAGGATAAACCCAAGGAGGAATATAGGCAAATATTACTGATGAACACAGATACAAAAAAAAAATACTAGCGAACTGAATCCAACAATATATTAAAAGGACCACACAGCTTGATCAAGTGGAATTTATCGCAGAGATGCAAGGATTCTTCAGTACTGCTCACCACAACTAGAGAAAGCCCATGAAGCAATGAAGACACAGCACAGCCCAAAATAAGAATAAATAAATATTATAAGATCATATAATACATCAAGGCTGTATATTGTCACCCTGCTTATTTAACTTATATGCAGAGTACATCATGAGAAATGCTGGACTGGAAGAAACACAAGCTGGAATCAAGATTGCCAGGAGAAATATCAATAACCTCAGATATGCAGATGACACCACCCTTATGGCAGAAAGTGAAGAGGAACTAAGAAGCCTCTTGATGAAAGTGAAAGAGGAGAGTGAAAAAGTTGGCTTAAAGCTCAACATTTAGAAAACAAAGATTATGGCATCCGGTCCCATCACTTCATGGGAAGTAGATGGGGAAACAGTGGAAACTGTCAGACTATTTTTTTGGGCTCCAAAATCACTGCAGATGGTGATTGCAGCCATGAAGTTAAAAGACGCTTACTCCTTGGAAGAAAAGTTATGACCAACCTAGATAGCATATTCAAAAGCAGAGACATTACTTTGCCGACTAGGTCCATCTAGTCAAGGCTATGGCTTTTCCATGTTGGACTGTGAAGAAAGCTGAGCGCCGAAAAATTGATGCTTTTGAACTGTGGTGTTGGAGAAGACTCTTGAGAGTCCCTTGGACTGCAAGGAGATCCAACCAGTCCATTCTGAAGGAGATCAGTCCTGGGATTTCTTTGGAGGGAATGATGCTAACGCTGAAACTCCAGTACTTTGGCCACCTCATGCGAAGAGTTGACTCATTGGAAAAGACTCTGATGCTGGGAGGGATTGGGGGCAGAAGGAAAAGGGGACGACAGAGGATGAGATGGCTGGATGGCATCACCAACTCGATGGACGTGAGTCTGAGTGAACTCTGGGAGTTGGTGATGGACAGGGAGGCCTGGCGTGCTGTGATTCATGGGGTCGCAAAGAGTCGGACACGACTGAGCGACTGAACTGAACTGATAAGATCATATGCTATTAGAGGATACAAAAAACCCTTTTCACAAAATTCAATACCCATTAATGATTGAAAACTCTCTGAAAAGTGGGAAAAGAGGGAACTCACCTCAACATAATAAAGGCTAAAAATGACAAACCCACAGCTAACATCATTCATAAAAGTGAAAAGCTGAAAGCATTCCCTCTAAGATCAGGAACAAGACAAGAACATCCGCTCTCACCACTTTTATTCAACATAGTTTTGGAAGTCCTAGCCATGGCAGTCAGAGAAGATAAAGGAACAAAAGGACTCCAGATAGGCAAAGAAGTAAAAGTATCACTGTTAGAAGATGGCATAACACTACATACAGAAAACCCTAAAGATGCAACCAGAAAACTACAACAATGGATTCAGTAAAGTTGCAAGATACAAAATTAATGCACAGGAACCTCTTGCATTTTAATACATTAACAATGAAAGATCAGAAAGAGAAATTAATGAAATAATTCCACTTATCATGACATCAAAAGTAATAAAATACCTAGAACAAACCCACCTAAGGAGGCAGAAGACCTGTACTCAAAAAACCATAAAATACTTATGAAAGAAATTAAAGATAAGACAGATACCAAATTCTTGGATTGGAAGAATCAATATTCTCAAAATGACTATACCACTCAAGGCAATCTACAGGTTCAATGCAATCCCCATCAAATTACCAAAGGCATTTTTTGCAGATGTAGAACAAAAATTTTTTTTAATTTGTATGGAGACACAAAAGACCCCGAAGAGCCAAAACAATTGTGAGAAAGAAAAACGGAGCTGGAGGAATCAAGCACTCCAACTTCAGACCATACTACAAAGCTATAGCAATCAAAACAGTATGGCACTGGCACAGAAACAGAAATACTGATCAATGGAACAGGACAGAACACCCAGAAATAAATCCACACACCTATAGTCAATTAATCTATGACAAAAGAGCCAAGAATATACAATGGAGAAAAGTCTCTTCAGTAAGTGGTGTTGGGAAAACTGGATAGCTACCTGTAAAAGAATGAAATAAGAACATTCTCTAACACTAACACAAAAATAAACTCAAAATGGGTTAAAGACCTAAATATAAGAACAGATACTAAAAAAACCATTAAGAGAAAATCATACGGAAAACACTCTTTAACAGAAATTTCAGAAATATCTTTTTCAATCTGTCTCTTAGAGTAATGGAAATAAAAACACAAATAAACCAATGGACTAAAAAGAGCTACTATATGATCCAGCAATCCTACTCCTGGTCAAATGTCCAGAGAAAACCACATAATTTGAAAAGACACATGCATCCCAACGTTCACTGCAGCACTATTTACAATACGCAGCACATGGAAGCAACCTAAATGTCCATCGACAGAGGAATGGTTTTTAAACAATGCAGTACATATATACAATGGAATATTGCTCAGTCATAAAGAGATCAAAATAATGCCATTTGTGACAACATGGATGGACTCAAAGATTGTAACACTAAGTGAAGTAAGTCAGAGAAAGACAAATATGATATTGCTTATATGTGGAATTTTAAAACATTGTACAAACGCATCAATTTACAGAACAAAAATGGTGCCACAGATGTAGAAAACAAATTTATAGTTACCAAGGGGGAAGCAGGGACGGATAATTTAGGAGATTGTGATTGATATATACACACTACTATATATAACATAAATAACTAATAAGTTCCTACTACATAGCACTGAGGACTCTACTCAATATTGTGTAATGACCTATATGGGAACAGCACCTTAAAAAGAAGAGGATCTACGTATGTGTGTAATTGATTCATTTTGCCATACAGCAGAAATTAACACATTATATCTACCATACTCCAATAAAAAGTAACTTAAAAAAATAAACAAAAAAGGGACCTAATTCAACACAGAAGCTTTTGCACAGCAAAAGAAACCATGAACAAAACATAAAGACAACCCACAAAATGACAGAAAATATTTGCAAACGATGTGACCAAAAAGGGATTAGTCTCCAAAATTTACAAACAGCTTATGCAGCTCACTATCAAGAAAACAAACAAC
The DNA here is from genome assembly GCF_023091745.1 of Budorcas taxicolor. Lineage (NCBI taxonomy): Eukaryota > Metazoa > Chordata > Mammalia > Artiodactyla > Bovidae > Budorcas > Budorcas taxicolor. The sequence goes on along the minus strand of NC_068916.1, from coordinate 30,342,216 downwards.
CCCATCAAAAAAAATGGTCAGCAGGGGCTTTCGTGGCGGTCTAGTGGTCAAGGATCCACCTGCCAACACAGGGGACACAGGTTCGATCCCTGGTCCAGGAAGATCCCACATGCCATGGAACAAATAAGCGCATGTAACACAACTTCTGAGTCCACACACCACAGACACTGAAGCCCACAAGTCTAGAGCCTGTGCTCCGTAACAAGAGAAGCAATTGCAATGAGAAGCTCATGCACGCAGCGAAGAGCAGTCCCTGCTTGCCACAACGAAAGAAGGCACACACACACAGCAAAGAAGACCCAGTGTAGCCAAGACTAAATGAATAAATGAATCTTTTTTAAAAAATGGGCCTACATAGGCATTATAGAGAGGACCTATATAGACATTTCTCCAAAGAAGACATACAGATGGCCAAGAGGCACATGAAAAGATGCTCAGTGTCACAAATTGTTGAAGAAATGCAAATCAAAACTACAATGCAGTATCACCTCACAGCAGTCAGAATGGCCATCATCAAAAAGTCTATAAAGGAAAGAACAAGATGGTGAAGGAGTAGGTGGACATGGAATACATCTCTCTCTACAGATACATCAGGAATACCCCTTCAGACACAGAAGTGCATGCAGAACACCAGCTGAGAGTGGACAGGAGTACCTGACCAGTGGAAAAGAATATACAGAACCATGAAAAACTCAGTAGGAGGAAGGAACTAGGGGGAAAAACAGGAGTGTCAGTAGGCCTGGACCTGCCCTTGGCAGGAGTCCAATCCCCATATCAGGGCAACTGTCTGAGTCAGAGGAGGAACAGTGAAACAGCTGATTGTGTCAGGCTAAATGGAATGAGAATCAGACAGTCCTCGCTGCAGCAATATATACCCCAGACAGGGACACAAGTCCCCTGGAAAGCGCAGCGGCTGGGAGATGGAGTTTAGGGACTGTGGAGCAATCCCAGGGAGAGGACTGCTGTTGACTTTGGAGAGACAGATCAAGGGGATGTAAGGGAGAAGACTGTGGTGGGAAATGCCTGTACAGGAAAGCTGCCACAGAAGCATAAAAGCCACAGAAGCAAGGAGATACTGCTGAGTCACGAGTAAGGGGTGGAGCCATCACCATAGCCTCTCTCTCCCCACACACCAGCATTGGCAGCTGAACAGAGAGGCTGGCCCATCAAACGCCTGATGCACTGAACTAGAGTAGGACCCCACCCAGGGTGCCCCTTTAAGTGCCTGATGCGCCGATCTACAGAGTAGGACCCCAGCCAGGGGGGCCCCCTCTAAGTGCCTGAGGTGCTGAACAACAGAGAAGGACCCCAGGCAAGGAAGCCCTCTAACTGCCTGAACGGGCGGAGCTATGGAGAAAGACAGGCAAAGAGGCCTTCTGATCGCCAGCTACAAGAAGCTTGAGAAAAAGACTCTGGTAGGGCCATAACTCCTAAGGCAGAGGGAGTCCATGTCCCTGCACACTTGGTGCCGCTAGGATCCCCATAAGCCAAGCAGCCGCACCACCTTCACACTCAACTCTCACTGGGGCAGAGCTGCCACAGGCAAGAAAAGTCTTGCATCTATGTGCGCAGGGCCACTTTTGTCGTGTCGACTCTTACAGACCTTGTAGGCCGTGGCCCGCCAGGCTTCTCTGTCAGGGAGGCGGGCTCTCCAGGCAAGAACACTAGAGCATATGGGCCAACAGTGGTTGCCATACCCTTCTAGAGCACTGTATTTCCTGCTGCCCTAGCCGCCAACTCCCCTGAGTATCTGGTGCTGCCAGAACCCCTGTGACCCAAGCAGCTGCACCACCTCCACACCTGGCCCTCACGGGGCCAAACCCAAGTCCTCCAGGGCAGCCTCAGGAGCAAACCCCAGTGGACGACCCACACGCAGAGCTGGAAATAAAATAACAGTTGAAACCCGGGGCAGTGAGGCTAAAGAAGAAGACCCAAAACCTTCCTACCAGCTGTACAAGCTGTGAATTAAATCCACACGATCACCTATGCAGACTCTGTGTCTATGGAATATATAAAAGGTCATTGAGCGTTTCCACAAAAGAAAATGCACTAGTTCTGATAGCTGGGGACATTGGAGGCAAGAACACACAGGAGTAGGACCAGATTACAATCTGAGTTGTCCCCACAGCAGGTTCAGAGATCAGTCAGCACAGTGTGGAAGGGCATCCTAGGGAGGTGAGGTAGACTGTGACTCCCAGCGAGGGAAAAGACTCTGACAGCAGTGACTCAAGAAAAACATTAATTATTCTTCTGTTTTGACTTGTTCTGTAGATACTTTTGGATTTTGTCCTTTTCCCCCCACTCTGCTGTAGCTGTTGATTTTATTGACACTATGAAATCTAATTAAGCTTTTGAGCTTTTTTTTCCCCTCTCAGTCACATTTCTTATGGTTGTTATAAACCTCTGCCTCTACACTGGGCTTGTGCAGTTCTGTGGAGTTTTCCTTTTTTAATTTTAATTTCTAATTTTTTAAACCTATTATTTTTTCTACATTTATTCCTTTGTTTGCTTTTCCTACTGTTCTTTTCCCCTTGCAGTTAATCTTTAATATATATAAATCTTCTTATCTATCTCTGTTTAACTTTGTGTATCTATTTTTTCTTTTCTTTCTTTCATCTTAAAATATTGGTTAGTTTTATTTTCATTGCTTTTTTCCCCAACTGGCATCTTGCTTTAGTTCTGATTTCCAGCTTGTGCTTTAGTTAGTTTTGCTCTGGTAGATATAATTTTTGGTTTCCTTTGTTTGCCAGGTCAGTCTATTGTACTTTATTTTTGTTGGACTGTTTCGATCTTGCTATTGGGTGTATATGTATATGTGTATATTCAGTCACACTTTTTATTGCTGATATAAACCTCTGCCTCTACATTGGGCTTTTGCAGTTTTATGGCGTTTTCCTTTTTTTTCTTCCTTTTTTCTGCTTCCTTTTTTTTTTCTTCTTCTATTCTTTTTTTATAATTTTAGTGTTTAATTTTTTTAAACCTATGTATTTTTTCTACATTTATTCCTTTGTTTGCCTTCCCTACTGTTCTTTTCCCCTTGCAGTTAAACTATATATAAATCTTCTTCATCCACCTCTATTTAACTTTGCATATTTATTCTTTCTTTTCTTTCTTTCCCTTCTTCTCAACATATTTGTTAGTTTTAGTTTCATTGCTTTATTAGCCACTTGGCACCTTGCTTTAGTTTTGTTTTCCAGTTTGTGCTTTAGTTAGTTTTGTTCTTAACTGGTAAATATAGTTTCTGATTTCCTTTGTTCATCTGGTCAATCTACTACACTTTATTTTTGTTGGACTGTTTTGACTTTGCTCATGAGGGTATATGTATATGTGTATATTCCAATATTTTAATTATTATTTGCCTGATTTTGTCACTGTCATTTGGGGTTCATCTTTGGTTTCTCATTTTTGGATATTTGTTTTAATCTCACTAATGCCATAACAAACCACTTGTGGAATCTTCATTCCTGACCAGAGATCAAGCCCTGAGTCTTTGAAGTGGGAGCACTAACTCCAAGACCCTAGACTACCAAATAACTAACCTTAGGGAGTACCAAACAGTGAGAACAAACACAAAAGAAACCACTAGAATACAAGACCTGACCCAGCATCACCCAACTACCAATAGCACCCTGTGCAGGACGCCTCATCCAAACAACAAACAAAACAAAAATATAAACCCAATCATCAGCAGACAGGATTACCACCTCACTCAGCCTTGCCCATCAGAGGAAAAACAAACAAAAATCATACCCTACCAAAGCTTACAAAAACCACTGGACCAACCTAAAGAGGGCAGAAACCAAAAAGAAGAAAGAATTCAACCTTGAGGCCTGGGAAAAGGAGACTTCAAATACTATAAGTTAAAAAAAAAGAAAAGGCAGAGAAATATTACACAAATAAAGGAACACACTAGAAACACAGAAGTCCAAATAAATGAAGAGAAAACAGGCAAACTACCTGAAAAAGAACTCAGAACAGTGATGGTAAAGATGATCAAAAACCTTGAAAACAATATAGACAAAAGGCAAGAATCAATTAACAAAGACCTAGAAGAATAAAGAATACACATACAAACAGCACAATTACTGAAATTACAAATATTCTAGAAGGAATCAATAGCAGAATATCTGAAGCAGAAGAACGAATCAGTGAGCTGGAAGATAAAATGGTGGAAATAACTTCTGAAGAGCAGAATAAAGTAAAAAGAGTGAAAAGAGCTGAGGATAGTCTGAGACCACCGGGACAATATCAAACGCACCAATATTTGAATTACAGGGGTGCCAGAAGAAGAAGAGAAAAAGAAAGGGTATGAGAAAATTTTTGAAGAGATTTTAGTTGACAATTTCCCAAACATGGAAAAAGAAATAGTCAATCAAGTCCAAGAGGCACAAAGAGTCCTATACAGGATAAACCCAAGGAGAAACACACCAAGACACATACTAATCAAACCAACAAAGACTAAACACAAAGAAAGAATATTAAAAGCTGCAAGGGAGAAGCAACAAGTAACATACAAGGGAAACCCCTTACTTTTAACAGCTCTTTCAGCAGAAACTCTGCAGGCCAGAAGGGAATGGTAGGATATATTTAAAGTTCTGAAAGGGAAAAATCTACAGCCAAGATTACTGTACCCATCAAGGATCTCACTCAAAACTGATGGAAAGATAAAAAGCTTTTCAGACAACCAAAAGTTAAAGACAATTCAGTACCACCACATCAGCTTTACCACAAATGTTAAAGGGACTTATATAGTCAAGAAATACAAGAAAAGAAAAAAGATCTATCAAGTCAACCCCAAATAATCAAGAAAATGGCAATAGGAACATATATATCAATAATTATTTTAAATGTAAATGGATTAAATGCTCCAACCAAAAGACACAGACTGGCTGGATGGATAGAAAAACAAGACACATATATATGCTGTCTATAAGAAACCCACTTCAGACCTGAAGACACATATACACTGAAAGTGAGAGGATGGAAAAATATATTCCATGCAAATAAGAAGCAAAAGAAAGCTGGCGTAGCGATCCTCATGTCAGACGAAATAGATCTTAAAGAATATTACAAGAGATAAGGAAGGACACTACGTAATAATCGAGGGATCAATCCAAGAAGACTTAACAACTGTAAATATGTATGCACCCAGCATAGGAGCATCTCAATACATAAGACAAACACTAACAGATATAAAAGGAGAAATTGACAGTAACACAATAATACTAGGAGACTTTAACACTCCACTCACACCAATGGACACATCATCAAAACAGAAAATTAATAAGGAAGCACAAGTCTTAAATGATACATTAGATGAAATGGATCTCATTGATTGTACCTTCAGGACATTCCAACAAAATGCAGAAGAATACACCTTCTTCTCAAGTGCACATGGAACATTCTCCAGGAAAGACCATATCTTGGGTCACAAATCAAACCTCAGTAAATTAAAGAAAACAAATTGTATCAAGCATCTTCCAAACATGATGCTATGAGACTGGATATCAATTATGGGAAAAAAACTGAAAGAAACGCAAACACATGGAGATTAAACAACACATTTCTAAACAACCAACAGGTTAAGGTTACTGAAGAAATGAGAAAGGAAATAAAAAATTTTCTAGAAACAAATGACAATGAAAACATGACAACTCGAAACCCATGGGATGCAGCAAAAGCAGTTCTAAGAGGGAAGTTTACAGCAATACAATCCTACCTCAAGAAACAATAACATTCAAATAGACAACCTAACTTTACACCTAAAACAACTGGAAAAAGAAGAACAAAAAAAACCCAAAATTAGTAGAAGGAAAGAAATCATAAAGATCCGAGCAGAAATAAATGAAAAAAAAAGAAAGAAAGAATAGTAAAGATTAATAAAACTAAAAGCTGGTTGTTTGAGAAGATAAAATTGAGACACCTTTAGCCACTCATCAAGAGCAAAAGAGAGAAGAATCAAATCAACAAAATTAGAAATGAAAAAGGACAGGTTACAACAGACAATGAAGAAATACAAAGGGTTTTAAGAGTATTATGAACAACTATATGGCAATAAAATGGATAACCTGGAAGAAATGGACAGATTCTTAGAAAAGATCAATCTTCCAAGCCTGAACCAACAAGAAATAGAAATTATGAGCAACTCAATTACAAGCACTGAAACTGACGCTGTGGTCAAAAATCTCCCAAAAAACAAAAGCCCAGGACCAGATATTTTCACAAGAGAATTCTATCAAACATTTAGAGAAGAGCTAATGCCTATCCTTCTAAAACTCTTTCAAAACATTGCAGAGGAAGGAACACTTCTCCACACTCATTCTATGAGGCCACCATCACCCTGATACCAAAACCAGGCAAAGACAACACAAAAAAAGAAAACTACAGGCCAACATCACTGATGAACATAGATGCAAAAATCCTCAGGAAAATTTTAGCAAACAGAATTCAGCAACACATCAAAATGCTCATACACCATGATCAAGTTGGGTTTATTCCAGGCATGCAAGGATTCAATATACGCAAATTATTCCATGTGATACACCATATTAACACACTGAAAGATTAAAAACCATATGATCATCTCAAAAGATGCAGAAAAAGCCTTTGACAAAATTCAGCACCCATTTATGATGAAAACTTGTCAAAAAATGGGCATAGAAGGAACCTAGCTCAACACAGTGAAGGCCATATATGATAAGCCTACAGCAAACATTATTATCAGTGGTGAAAAACTGAAAGCATTCCCCCTAACATCAGGAACAAGACAAGGCTGTCCACTTTCACCACTATTATTCAACATAATTCTGGAAGTCCTAGCTACAGCAATCAGAGAAGAAAAAGAAATAAAAGGAATCCAGATCAGAAAAGAAGTAAAGCTCTCACTGTTTGCACATGACATGATACTATGCATAGAAAACCCTAAAGATAGTATCAGAAAATTACTAGAGCTAATCAGTGAATTTACCAAAGTTGCAGGATACAAAATCAATACACAAAATTCACTTGCATTTCTATATACTAACAATGAAAAATCAGAAAGAAATTAAGGAATTAATCCTATTCACCACTGCAACAAAAAGAGTTAAATACCTAGGAATAAACTTACCTAGGGAGACAAAAAAACTGTACACACAAAATTATAAGACATTAATAAAAGAAATCAAAGACAACATAAATAAATTCCATGTTCCTGGGTAGGAAGAATCAATATTGTGGAAATGACTATACTACCAAATGCAATCTACAGATTCAATCTACAGTTTTGTTCCCAGCAAATTATCGATGGCATTTTCACAGAACTAGAACAAAAAATTTCACAATTCATATGGAAACACAAAGACTCCAAATGGCCAAAGCAGTCTTGAGAAAGAATGGAGCTGAAGGAATCAACCTTCCTGACTTCAGATTATACTACACAGCTACAGTCATCGAGACTGTATGGTACTGGCACAAAAACAGAAATATAGACCAATGAAACAAGATAGAAAGCCAAGAAATAAACCCATGGACCAACGGGTACCTTATTTTTGACAAACAAGATATACAATGGGGCAAAGATAGCCTCTTCAATAAATGGTGGTGGGAAAACTGGATAGCTACATGTAAAAGAACGAAATTAGAACACTTCCTAACACCACACAAAGATAAACTCAAAATGGATTAAAGACCTAAATATAAGACCAGAAACTATAAAACTCTTAGAGAAAAACAGAGGCAGATCACTCAAGGACATAAATCAAAGCAAGATCCTCTATGATCCACCTCCTAGAGTAACAGAAATAGAAACAAAAGTAAACAAGTGGGACCTGATTAAACTTCAAAGCTTTCGCACAGCAAAAGAAACCATAAGCAAGACGAAAAGACAACCCTCAGAACAGGGGATAAAAATAGCAAATGAAACAACTGACAAAGAATTCATTTCTAAAATATACAAGCAGCTCACACAACTCAATGCCAGGAAAACAAACAACCCAGTCAAAAAGTGGGAAAAAGACCTTAACAGACATTTCTCCAAAGAAGACATACAGATGGCTAATAAACACATGAGAAGATGCTCAACATCACTCATTATTAGAGAAATGCAAATCAAAACTACAGTGAAATATCACCCCACACTGGTCAGAATGGCCATCATCAACAAGTCTACAAACAATAAATGCTGGAGAGGGTATGGAGAAAGGGAACACTCTTGCACTGTTGGTGGGAACGTAAATTGATACAGCCACTATGGAAGATGGTATGGCGATTCCTTAAAACACTAGGAATAAAACCACCATATGACCCACCAATTCCACTCCTAGGCATATACCCTGAGGAAACCAAAACTGAAAAAGACACATGTATCCCATTGTTCATTGCAGCACTATTTACATTAGCAAGAACATAGAAGAAACGTAGATGTCCATCAACAGATAAATGGATAAAGAAGTTGTGGTACATATACACAATGGAATATTATGCAGCCATAAAAAGGAATGCATTTTAGTCAGTTCTGATGAGATGGATGATCCTAGAACCTATTATACAGAGTGAAGTGAGTCAAAAATAGAAAGATAAATATCATATTCTAGTGCATATATAACAGAACTGGACATGGAACAACAGACTGGTTCCAAATAGAAAAAGGAGTAAGTACCTCAAGGCTATATATTGTTACCCTGCTCATTTAACTTATATGCAGAGTATATTATGAGACACGCTGGATGAAGCACAAGCTGGAATCAAGATTGCCGGGAGAAATGTCAATAACCTCGGATATACAGATGACAACACCCTGATGGCAGAAAGCGAAGAAGAACTAAAGAGCCTCTTTATGAAAGTGAAAGAGGAAAGTGAAAAAGTTGGCTTAAAACTCAACATTCAGAAAACTAAGATCATGGCATCTGGTCCCATCACTTCACGGCAAATAGATGGGGAAACAGTGGAAACAGTGACAGACTTTATTTTTGAGGGCTAAAATGACCACATATGGGGACTGCAGCCATGAAATTAAGAGACGCTTGCTCCTTGGAAGAAAAGTTATGACCAACCTAGACAGCATATTAAAAAGCAGAAACATTACTTTGCCAACAAAGGTCCACCTAGTCAAAGCTATGGTTTTTCCAGTAGTCATGTATGGATGTGAGAGTTGGACTATAAAGAAAGCTGAGTGCTGAAGAACTGATGTTTTTAAACTGTAGTGTTGCAGAAGACTCTTGAGAGTCCCTTGGACTGCAAGGAGATCCAACCAGTCCATCCTAAAGGACATCAGTCCTTAATATTCATTGGAAGGACGGATGCTGAAGCTGAAACTCCGATATTTTTGCCACCTGATGCGAAGAATTGACTCACTGGAAAAGACCTTGATTCTCAGAAAGATTGAAGGCAGGAGGAGAAGGGGATGACAGAGGATGAGATGGTTGGATGGCATCACCGACTCGATGGACATGAGTTCGAGTAAGCTCTGGGAATTGGTGATAGACAGGGAAGCCTGGTGTGCTGCAGTCTACTGGGTTACGAAGAGTTGGACACGACTGAGTGACTGAACTGAATACATATATACAGAATCTAGAAGAATGGTACTGAAGGACTTATTTTCAGGACAGCAATGGAGAAGCAGACATAGAGAATAGATTTATGGACGTGGGGAGAGGGAAGGAGAGGGTGATATGTATAGAAAGAGTAACAGGGAAACTTATATTACCATATGTAAAATAGATAGCCAATGGGAATTTGCTGTATGGCTCAGGAAACTCAAACAGGGGCTTTGCATCAACTTAGAGGGCTGGGATGGGGAGGGAGACGGGAGAGAAGTTCAAAAGGGAGGGGATATATGTATACCTATTGCTGATTCATGTTGAGGTTTGACAGAAAACAACAAAATTCTGTAAAGAAATTATCCTTCAATAAAAAAATAAAGTCTAAACAATAAATGCTGGAGAGGATGTAGAGAAAAGGGAACCCTTCTACAGTGTTTCCATAGGAATATTAAATAATACAGCTACTATGGAGAACAGTATGGAGATTTCTTAAAAAACTTAGAGCTACCATATGATCCAGCAATCCCACTCCTGGGCATATGTGTGTACCTATGTGCATGTTAAGTCGCTTCAGTCATGCCCATCTCTTTGCAACCCCATGGACTGCAGCCTGCCAGCCTCAGCCTCCTCCGTCCATGGGATCCTCCAGGCAAGAATACTAAAGTGCGTTGCCATGCCCTCCTCCAGGGGACCTTTCCAACCCATAGATCAAACCCCTGTCTCTTATATCTCTTAAACAGGCAGGCAGGTTCTTTACCACTAGTGCCACCTGGGAAGCCACTCCTGGGCATAGATTCAGAGAAAACCATAAAGATACATGCACCCCATGTTCACTGCAGCACCATTTACAATAGCCAAGACATGGAAGCAACCCAATGTCCACTGACAGAGGAATGGATAGAGTACGTACATGCAATGGAATATTAATCAGCCATTAAAAAGAATGAAATAATACTATTTATAGAGATTACCATACTAACTGAAGTCAGACAAAGACTAATATTATACAATACCCCTTATTGCAGACACTGAGAAAAATGATACAATTGAACTTATTTACAAACAGAAACACTCACAAACATAGAAAAATAGACTCATGCTTACCAGGGGAAAGGTGGGAGGGAGAGAGATAAACTGGGAATTTGGGATAAGGTGGATTTATTTAAAATCCCAAATTTTAAATAACACACTATATTTAAAACAGATGATCAACACGGAACTACTATATAGCTCAGGGAATTCTACTCAATATTCTGTAATAACCTAAATGGGAAAATAATTTGCAAAAGAACAGATATGTGCATATGTATAACTGAATCACTTTGCTCTAACACCTGAAAGTTACACAAAATTTTAAATCAACTATATACTCCAACATCAAATAAAAATTTTCAATGTAACATCAAAACAAGTTACCATTTACATCAGCACCCAAAACACTTATATACTTAGAAATAAGTCTAACAAAACATGAAGAAGATCTATATAAAATAAACTATGAAGCTGTGATAAAATCAGAGAACTAAATAAATTAAGCCAAATTCTATGCTTATGAGTAGAAGAATTCAATACTGTCAAGTCCTTCCAACTTGATCTACAGAATCAGTGCAATCCCGATCAAAATTCCAACAAGTTATTTTGTGGACATAAAGACAAAATGATTCTAAAATTTATACAGAGAAGCAAAGGACCCAGAATAGGCACCTCAATATTGAAGAACAAAGTTGCTCGACTGATACTACTCAACCTACACACTGACTACAAAGCTACAGTAATTAAGACAGTGTGGTACTAGTGAAACACACAAAGATCAATGAAACAGAGAGCCCAGAAATAGACTGACATACACTGTAAACTGAGGTTTGATAAAGTAGCAAAGATAATACAATTAATAAGCAGACAGTCTTTCAACAAGCGGTGCTAAAACAACGGGACAGCCACATGTAAAAAAGTCAACATAAATTTATTTTAAGGTCTGTATGACCTTAAAATCTTCACCAAAGTTAACTCAAAATGGTTCACAGATCTAAGTGTATTGTACAAACTTTTATTAAACCCTAAAAGACCGAAGTACAAATCCTATTAAATCTAGGAAAAACCTGGATGACCACAGTTATAGAATGATTTTTTAGATACAACACTGTAGGTACAATCCGTGAAAGAACTGATGAGCAGGATTTCATTAAAATTTTAAAACTTCTGCTCTGCTAAAGACAATGTCAAACAAATAAGACAAGCCAGAGAATGGAAAAAATATTTGCAGAAGACATTTGATAAAGGCCTATTATCAAAAATATACAAAGAATAGTTAAAATGCAAAAATGAAAAATAAAAAAATGGGCAAACAACCTAAACAGACACCTCACTTAAGAAGATATACAGATGGCAAATAAGCACATGAAAAGATGTTATCATTTACCACTGCTGCTGCTGCTAAGTCACTTCAGTCATCTCTGACTCTGTGTGACCCCATAGACAGCAGACCACCAGGCTCCCTCGTCCCTGGGATTCTCCAGGCAAGAACACTGGAGTGGGTTGCCATTTCCTTCTCCAATGCAGGAAAGTAAAAAGTGAAAGTGAAGTTGCTCAGTTGTGTCATTTACCACTAGAGAATTGCAAATAAAACAATGAGATACTACTTCATACCTCTTAAAATAAACAAAATCCAAAACACAGATAACATGCTATCAAGGATGTGGAGCAACAGAAACTCATTCACTGCTAGTGGAAACGGAAAATGGTACACCAACTTTAGAAGACAAGTTTGTTGGTTCCTTACAAAATTAAACTTTCTTACCACACACTCTTACAGTTTGGCAGTTTCTTATATTAATAAAACTTGGCATGCTTTTACCAAATGATCTAATAATCATGATCTCTGGTATTGGCCAAAATGAACTGAAAACTCAGGTCCATGTAAAAGCCTGCACAAGGATGTCTGTAATAGCTCTATTCCTAAGAGCCCCAACTGGGAAGCAGCTAAGATATTCTTCAATAGCTTGAGTGGATAAATAAATACTGGTACATCCAAACAATGGCATATTATTCAGCTCTAAAAAGAAATGACCTATCAAGCCACAAAACGACCTGGAAGAAACCTAAATGCATATTACTGAGTGAAAGAAGCCAATCTGAAAAGCCATATGCTACATGATCCCAACAATACAACATTCTAGAGAAAGCAAAACTATGGAGACAGTAAAAAAGATCAGCAGTGGCCACAGGTGAGAGGGGGAGGAGAGATGAACAGACAGAACACAGAAGATCTTCAGGGCAGTGAAACGATTCTGTAGGATCCTCCAACCATCGATATGTGTCATTACACACTTGTCAAAACCTACAGGATGCACAATACCAAGGACAGAACCTAATATAAATTATGGGCACTGAGTGATAATGATGTGTCAGTGTGGGCTCATCAATTGTATTGTACCACTCTGGTGGGAGATGCTGATAGTGGTGAGGAGGGCTGTGGGGGGAGGGGGTAGTATTTGGGAACACTCAGTACTTCCCACTTGATTTTGCTGTGAACCTAAAAAAGCTCTAAAAAAACAAAAGTTTATTAAATAAAAAATAAAGAAAAAAATGAAGGTTTTCTTAAACTACAGCTGAGTTAATAGAGACTAATAAAGACATTTTTGGTTTCCCTGCACTCATCCAAGGAAGAAAATTTTCCTAAGAAGCAACTTTTATAAACAATACAAAATTCTGCTTTATTCTGGTGTATATCAAACAATGAAAACACAGTCTTTCCTTATTGCTAATTTTTGAAGACAACAGCAAAGAGAAACAAGTGTTCATGTGCAACAATGTAACCGCATTTGCCTGATGCTCTGGAGTAAAACCAGCTCACATCCTTGCATTTATCTCCCTATAATACGGCCACCCCTCCCTTCCTGAAATTCTAGTCCACAGGTATACTTCTCAGAGAATAACCTTAGAGATGATGCACAAACCTTTTCCATCACGAGGAGGGGCTCCCTTTGCTTTAAAACTGTCCGCTGGTGCCTTTGTGTCTGTTTCCAAAGCAATGCTTATCTGTATCTCAGACTTGAACTTGGCGTATTTATTACTCAGCAATTGGTACCATTTTGGTGCCTAGAGAGTAACAAAAAAAGTAAAACTCCTTAATAGTTAATAGGAAATAAACAGTAGTAGGAAATGTTCTATAAGGTTACAAATATATTTCCTGTAGTTTCTCAGAACTTCCTTCTCTTTTAAAGTATTTTTCCCCCACGTTTTCTTCAAAATAAATGAATCTTGCTTAGGAAACTAACAGTTTCCTGTTGAAAAAAAAAAACAAGCAAAAGTTTAGATTGCCTTGCTTGTTTTTATTCCTATGCTTCAACAGGTATGTGTATTTCTATCTTCACTCATATCATCTGTCTTACTTCATCCCTTATAACAACAAAGACTATCAGTTTTCTAATTTCTAACCGCTAATTTTTCACTTTTTCTGTTATACCTTTTCTGCCTGCCACATTTCTGCTTTGTTCTGTTTATTTCAAATCAGGAAAAGAAAAGCTTAGTGTTAATGAAAGCACAAACAAAATACTAAAGTAAGGTCTAGTGGTAGAGTTCTGGGTTATGAGCCATGTATTTGACTGAAATCAAAATATAAAAGCTTTCTCACAGAATGAGGAATCCTAAAATACCTGAATAGCCACCCCCTCCTCTCAAACCCAAGAGTAACCTCAGGAATTCTAATACCCCAATCAGCCTGCAAACTCTCATGGCCCAAGATCACATGTACCATTAGTGCAGGGGCACCATTTCAGTCCCTATAAACAGCATTCTTACTCTGAACACTGTAATAGAAAGGTAAAGGAACTGGTGATCAGAACCAGAAACTGCAGCTTTATATTCAAACTATGTTTATAAGTAAAATAGGATGAAATAAACCATATGTATTTTTAAAATCCATAACCAAGTTTTTTTTTAAGGCAAAAGCTCATAGTTTGTTGCTGTATTCATAACAGATATTTTCTAACTTTAAGCATTAGCCTAAAAAAAAGACTTTTATTTGCTCGCAGAATTTATGATATATTTTATTTTTCTGGTATTACCTCAAAAAACAAATCTGGTTTCTTCTGTTTGTGTTTATTTACGGAGAATCAATTTACCCTGAAATTAAAATATTCTACTATCCAACTTCAAATATTTCTGCTGGCAAACAAAAAACATTAAGCAAGACAATATTTAGTTTTCCCAAAACTAACATACTTTGAAACCTTCCTCTTTAACTCTGCTCACCAACATGAAGACTAACTGCCCTAAAGGACTAAGCAGGTAAAGGCCACGCCAAGAGCATTTAGAGACGAGAGTCTGGCTCGGACATCCTTCTCTTCAGAGGAGCTACCTTCTCTTTAACCAAAGAAACTACACAAGTATTCCGGGTCTAAGCCTAGAAGGAAAACCTTTCTCAGGACTTGGGGGGAAGAGAGGTGACCCAAGGATGGAGGAGAAACAAGTCCTTTTTATAAAGCATTTCAGTTTCTTTTGAATAGTTCCAAATTTGGGCCAGACTGCCTGGCTTATTTGCAATTACACACATACTCTTGGAGATATAGTATCTCCAAGTGGGTCCCAGACGACCACGATAAATTGACTATTGCAATAAATGGAGCCGTACAAGTTTTTGGGCCTCCCAGTGCGTACGGAAGTTCTGTTGACACTATACTGTAGTTTAAGAGTGCAGCAGCATTATGCCTAAAGAAAAAGTGCATACCTTATTTAAAAAATACTTTATTGCTAAAAAATGCTAACCATCAGCTAAGCCTTCAGTGAGTCATAATCTTCTTACAATAGTAACATCAAAGAGCACTGATCATAGATCACTGTAATGGTGAAAATGTTTAAATATTCCAGTTACCAAAATGTGAGCAAATGCTGCTGGAAAACGGCTCCAACAGATCTCCTTGACAACCAGTTGTCACAATTGGTTTTTTTTTTTAAAAAAAGCATATCTGTGAAGCATAATAAACTGAAGTGCCATAAAAATGAGGTATGCCTTTATCTTTCTACCAGGAACAGAAATGTCAGTAACAGATAAATTTTTCTTCACAGAATCCTCATTTAAGATCCAAATCCATCAAGGACATTAAAATGAGAGAGAATATTTTTTTACTTTATTTTCTGAAGAAAGTAGGACCAAAAAATGTCATTAAGAAAAACTGAAACTAAGAACTTCTAAAGTCAGTAACGTACAAAAAAAGTTGTAAGATACTTTAAAAGACCTAAGAAGCATTTTCAATAACAAAAGCATAAGCAAGACCCTGAGCTGTTTTACCATCTTGCCAAGGGGATACTATTTACATAACAAATGTGTTTCAAGAAGTTCCCTTACTCCTAACTAATACAAAAGGCATGCAAGGAGCAGGAAGCCGGGACACCAATTAGAGGGCTGCTATGAAAGCCGGCAAAATTCAGGTTTAAACTGAAAGAAGTAGCGAAAACCACTAGGCCATTCAGGTATGACCTAATTCAAATCCCTTACGATTATACAGTGGAGGCGATGAAGAGATTCAATGGATTTGATCTGACAGAGTGCCTGAAGAACTATGGACAGAGGTTCGTAACATTGTACAGGAGTTAGTGACCAAAATTATCCCAAAGAAAAAGAAATTTAAAAGGCAAAGTAGTTGTCTGAGGAGGCTTTACACATAGCTGAGGAAAGAAGAGAAGCAAAAAGCAAGAATGGGAAAGATATACCCAACTGAATGCAGAGTTCCCAGAGAATAGCAAGGAGAGATAGGAAGGGCTTCTTAAATGAACCATGCAAAGTAGAGGAAAACAACAGAATGGGAAAGACTAGGGATCTCTTCAAGAAAATCAGAGATACCAAGGGAATATTTCATGCAAGGATGGGCACGATAAGACAAAACAGTAAGGACCAAACAGAGGCAGAAGAGATTTAAAAGAAGTGACAAGAATACACAGAAGAACTATACAAAAAATTCTTAATGACCCAGATAACCACGATGGTGTGGTCATTCACCTAGAGCCTGACATGCTGGAGTCTGAAGTTAAGGGGGCCTTAGGAAGCAACACTACAAACAAGGCTAGTGGAGGTGATGGAATTCCAGCTGAGCTATTTCAAATCCTAAAAGACGATGTTATTAAAGTGCTGCACTCAATATGTCAGTAAATTTGGAAAACTCAGCAATGGCCACAGCACTGGGAAAGGTCAGTTTTCATTACAATCCCAAGGAAAGGCAGTGCCAAAGAATGTACAAATTAGGGTATAATTGCATTCATTTAGCATGCTAGTAAAGTTACGCTCAAAATCCTTCAAGCAAGGCTTCTGCAGTATGTGAACCAAGAACTTCCAGACGTACAAGGTGGGTTTAGAAAAGGCAGAGGAACCAGAGATTAAATTGCCAACATTTGTTGGAACATAGACAAAGCAAGGGAATTCAAGAAAAAAATCTACCTCTGCTTCATTAACCAGGCTAAAGTCTTTGACTGCATGGATCATAACAAACTGTGGAAAATTCTTAAAGAGATGGAAATACCAGACCACCTTCCCTATCTCCTGAGAAACCTGTATGCGGGTTCAGAAGCAAAAGTCAGAACCTTACAGGGAACAACTGACTGATTCAAAACTGGGAAAGGAGTACAATAAGGCTGTAAATTGTCACCCTGTTTATTTAACTTATATGCAGAGTACATTATGTGAAATGCCAGACTGGATGAATCACAAGCTGGAATCAAGACTGCCATGAGAAACATCAACAACCTCAGACATGCAGAAAATACCACTCTAATGGCAGAAAGAGAAGAACCAAAGAGCCTCTTGATGAGGGTGAAAGGGAAGAGTGAAAGAGTTGGCTTAACTCTCAACATTCAAAAAGCAAAAATCACGGTATCTGGTCCTATCACTTCATGGCAAATAGAAGGGGAAAAAAATGGAAGCAGTGACAGACTTCATTTTCTTGGGCTACAAAATCACTGAAGAAGATGACTGCAGCCATGAAATTAAAAGATGCTAGCTCCTTGGAAGGAAAGGAATGACAAACCTTGACAGTGTAAGAAAAAGCAGAGACATCATTTTGACAATAAAGGTCCATATAGCCAAAGCTATGATTTTTCCAACAGTCATGTATGGAAGAAGAGAGTTGGACCGTAAAGAAGGCTGAGTGCCAAAAAATTGATGCCTTTGAATTATGGTGCTTGAGAAGACTCTTGAGAGTCCGTTGGACTGCAAGGAGATCAAACCAGTCGATCCTAAAGGAAATCAACCCTGAATATTCACTGGAAGGACTGCGCTGAAACTGAAGCTCCAATACTGTGGCCGTGTGATGTGAAGACATGACTCACTGGAAAAGACCCTGATGCTGGGAACAATTGAAGGCAAAAAGAGAAGAGAGCAGCAGAGGATGAAACGGCCATATGGCACCACTGACGAAATGGTTAGACAGATCACCGGCTCAACGGACGTGAATCTGAGCAAACTCTGGGAGATAACGAAGGACAGGGAAGCCTGGTGTGCTGCAGTCCATGCGGTCACAAAGAGTTGGACATGACTTAGTGGCTCAACAACATGACAGCCTCGGTAAGTGGCTTGAGATGGCAGCATGAAATGCAGGATATTAGATGGATCAGGAGGGAAAACCAACTGCAAAGGGTTGGCTCTGGAGGCCAGGAAAGGGAAGTATCAAGGAAGACGTCTGGAAGGAGAGCAGTGACCATCACTGAAGCAAGGAACTCTAAAAGAGGAGCACTTTGAAGGTGAAGCGCAGGAGCTGAACATGTTAAACGTAAAGGTCACAGCAACTTGAACACAGATTTGAACTCAGAAGTTTCTTTGAGAGATAGGTCTAGGTCAAAGGAAGGATCAAAAGGTCAGGATCTTCTAAACCAAATTCACCTTAAGAACTAAGAGCTACCATACCATATACCATGGTACGAACACACGACCTATTAGGTCTAACAGTCCATGTCCTTTCCATCAGTCTCTTATCTACTGAAAATAACTGACAGAATCAGTAACAAAACATCAAAAGGTCAGTACCTGCTTTGTTTCTTGAGCAGTTCTTAAGTCTAGAACAACATAACCAATGGTTTCTCTGGCTGAAGTTAAAGGATCCAAGGCAAAACACTGCAGTTTGATAGGAGTACGCTGTAGCCTGTAACATAACAATTCATGTGATACATAAAATCACTTTTGCTTAATACTGAACTTCCTATTAGCTTTGAAAAAGCTACTTACTACTATTCAAGACAACTATTATTTCGTTGGATAACCTATATCTATTCTGTACTTTCTAAAAAACTCTTCAACAGGCATGAACTACTAATCATGTCTACTTATCTGTATACCAACTAATACACAAAACATGTCAAAAAAAAAAAAACACTTTAAGTCTCTCTCATCCAAGAGGCTAACATCTAGGTCAATGTTTCTCAAGCTTATGTGACACACAGAATGCTTTCAAAGTCAAAAATTACCATTAATCCTCAAGACTGATTTTAAATTGTTTTTCTTAGACTTACACACATAAAGCTTCGAATACACATATATATGCTTTTTTTAATAGATTTTTTTTTTATGTAGATGAAAGAAATCTTTATTGAATCTGTTACAATATTGCTTCTGTTTAATGTTTTAGGTTTATGGCCCTGAGGCATGGATCTTAGCTCCCAGACTAGGGATGGAACCTGCACCCCTGCACTGGAAGACAGTCTTAACTACTGTTAATGCCAGGGAAATCCCTCTTTATATGCTTATAACTCTTTCTGTTGCTAAAAAAAAAAAAATGAAATAAACTTAAGAATTAAATGTTACAACATTGTAAATTATTAAAATTAAGTTAAAAACAATTCAGTGTAATATATGATAAGATCATGTAAGCATGAGCTTGACTTGTGCAACATGGCTTGAGTCTGGAACCCCTACACATACAATAAGCTGGATGGATTTTGCCATCACTGCCATTATCTAATGGAATGACTATGAACCCTGCACTGGGCACAAAAATCATCATTTATATTTATCTGTGTTATTTTCTCAGTCTACTAAATACAGAGTGGTGCCACTTTATACTAACACAATCATATACACAAACACCAATGCAGGCACTAATATCTCAATATGAAGACACTGTCTGAGCAGATATTCCAGAAGTCACTAAGATGAAAATGCAAAATTCTAGTATCCTCTAGGAATTTAATACCATTTCAGAGAAATTCATGGATTAATCCAGGGGATCTTCCCAATCAAACCCAGGTTTCCTGCACTGCAGGCAGATTCTTTACCACCTGAGCTACCAGGGAAGCCTACCTAGATATATGAGTGTGTGTGTATACACACACACACACACACACACACACACACACAGTAGCTCCGCTGGTAAAGAACCCACCTGCAATGCAGGAGACCCCAGTTCAATTCCTGGGTCAGGACGTTCCCTTGGAGAAGGGATAGGCTACCCACTCCAGTATTCTTAGGCTTCCCTGGTGGCTCAGATGGTAAAGAATTCACCTGCAATGCAGGAAACCCCAGTTTGATCCCTGAGTTGGGAAGATCCCCTAGAGGACATGGCAACCCACTCCAGTATTCTTGCCTGGAGAATCCCCATGGCAGAGGAGCCTGGTGGGCTACAGTCCATAGCATCACAAAGAGTTGGACACGACTGGCCAACAAAGCACAGCACAGTACCTGTGAGCATGTGCACATGTGCGTGCACACACACACATCACAAATTGAAACAAGAGCTGAACACACTGAAGATAACAGTCACCTGTGCTGATGAAGTGCTTTCCTGTCAATTTCCCAGGCTAACTCAGTAGCAAATTCCGGCTGGTCTGTATGGTCCACAGGATCAGTAGCTAACTGCTCTCCATCAAACTTTGCTTCTACTATAAGCATATGTTTTGGACGTTTGGGGAAATGGCGACCTAGAAAAAAAGACTGTACAGGTTAACTGGAAGTGTACAAAAATCAAATATGGTCCCTTGGCACATAAGTTTTAAAAACTGACATGTTAACATGGTTAATTTATCATGTATTCCATAAACTAACTCACTAGCACATATTCACATATATACTCAAATTCATGATTCATAAAAACATTAGTCAAATTAATAAATTAGTGCTTCTCTAACACTACTGTGCAATCACACACAGTCCTGTTAAAATGTAGATTCTGGTTCAACTGGTCTGGGATGGGCCCAGGATTCTGCATTTCTAATAAAATCCCAGGAGACGTCAACAGTGTTGTTCTTGGTTCACACTTTGAGCAGCAATGATCTCAAGAACATTCAGAATTAAAGTGTTAAAAATGTAATTATACCAATTTTAGATATTACTAAAATCACTGTGGACAGGGACTGCAGCCACAAAATTAAAAGATGCTTGTTCCCTGGAATAAACCGATGACAAACCTAGACAGCATATTAAAAAGCAGAAACGTCACTTTGCCAACAAAGGTTCATATAGTCAAAGATATGGTTTTTCCAGTAGTCAAGTATGGATGTGAGAGTTAGACCATAAAGAAATCTGGGCACTGAAGAACTGATGCTTTCAAACTGTGGTGCTGGAGAAGACTCTTGAGAGTCCCTTGGACAGCAATGAGATCAAAGCAGTCAATCCTAGAGGAAATCAATCCTAAATATTCATTACAAGGATTGATGCTGAAGCTGAAGCTCCAATACCTTCACCATCTGAAATGAAGAGGTGACTCTCTGATGCTGGGAAAGACTGAGGGCAGGAAAAGTAGGGGGCAACAGAGGACAAGATGGTTGGATGGCATCACTGACTCAATGGTAATAAGTCTCAACAAATTCTGGGAGATAGTGAAGGACACGGAAGCTTGTCATGCTGCAATTCATGGGGTCACAAACAGTCAGACAAGACAGAGCAATTGAACAACAACAAATACCAGTATTTATTACAGAAGAGGTTATCTAGAGAGTTAAGAAATAATCAAATTAGCAAAAACAAATTTACCTGAATCTTAATTTTCCTTTTAAGACAGTAACAGGATCAATGTGATCACATGGACCACAGCCTTGTCTAACTCAATGAAACCGTGAGCACCATGCTGTGTAGGGCCACCCAAGACAAACAGGTCATGGTGGAGAGTTCTGACAAAGCATGGTCCACCAGAGAAGGGAATGGCAAACCACTTCAGTATTCTTGCCTTGAGAACCCCATGAACAGTATGAAAAGGCAAAAAGATAGGACGCTGAAAGATGAACTACCCAGCTCAGCAGGTGCCCAATATGCTACAGGAGATCAATGGAGAAATAACTCCAGAAAGAATGAAGAGATAGAGCCAAAGCAAAAACAACACCCAGCTGTGGATGCAACTGGTGATGGAAGTAAAGTCTGATGCTGTAAAGAGCAATATTGCATAGGAACCGGGAATGTTAGGTCCATGAATCAAGGCAAATTGGAGGTGGTCAAACAGGAGATGGCAAGAGTGAACATCCACATTTTAGGAATCAGAGAATTAAAATGGACTGGAATGGGTGAATTTAACTCAGATGACAATTACACCTACTATTGTGGGCAAGAATCCTTTAGAAGAAATGGAGTAACCATTACTGTCAACAAGAGTCCAAAATGCAGTACCTGGATGCAATCTCGAAAATGACAGAATGATCTCTGTTCATTTCCAAAGCAAACCATTCAATATCACAGTAATCCAAGTCTATGCCCCGACCAGTAATGCTAAAGAAGCTGAAGTTGAACAGTTCTATGAAGACCTACAAGACCTTCTAGAATTAACACCAAAAAAACATGTCTTTTTCATTATAGGGGACTGGAATGCAAAAGTAGGAAGTCAAGAAATATCTGGAGTAACAGGCACATTTGGCCTTGGAGTATAGAATGAAGCTGGGCAAAGGATAACCGAGTTTTGCCAAGAGAACACGCTGGTCATAGCAAACACCCTCTTCCAACAACACAAGAGAAGACTCTATACGTGGACATCACCAGATGGTCAACACCAAAATCAGATTGATTATATTTTCTGCAGCCAAAAATGGAGAAGTTCCATACAGTCAGCAAGAACAAGACTGTGGCCCAGACCATGAACTCCTTATTGCCAAATTCAGACTGAAATTGAAGAAAGTAGGGAAAACCACTAGACCATTCAGGTATGACCTAAATCAAATCCCTTATGATTATACAGTGAAAGGGAGAAATAGATTCAAGGTTTTAGATCTGATAGAGTGCCTGAAGAATGATGGATGGAGGTTCATGACATTATACAAGAGTCAGGGATCAAGACCATCCCCAAGGAAAAGAAATGCAAAAAGGCAAAATGTTGTCTGAGGAAGCCTTACAAACAGCTGTGAACAGAAGAGAAGCAAGAGGTAAAGGAGAAAAGGAAAGATATACCCATATGAATGCAGAGTTCCAAAGAATAGCAAGGAGAAACAAGCAAGCTTTCCTCAGCGATCAGTGCAAAGAAATAGAGGAAAACAATAGAATGGGAAAGTCTAGAGATCTCTTCAAGAAAATCACAGATGGTATGGACCTAACAGAAGCAGAAAATATTAAGAAGAGGTGGCAAGAATACACAGAACTGTACAAAAAAGATCTTCAAGACCCAGATAATCACGATGGTGTGGTCACTCACCTAGAGCCAGACGTCCTGGAATGCGAAGTCAAGTGGGCCTTGGGAAGCATCACTACCAACAAAGCTAGTGGAGGTGATGGCATTCCAGTTCAGCTATTTCAAATCCTAAAAGATGAAGTTGTAAAAGTACTGCACTCAATATGCCAGCAAATTTGAAAAACTCAGCAGTGGCTACAGGACTGGAAAAGGTCACCTTTCATTCCAATCCCAAAGAAAGGCAATCCTAAAGAATGCTCAAACTACCGCACAATTGCACTCATCTCACATGCTAGTAAAGTAATACTCAAAATTCTCAAGCCAGGCTTCAACAGTATGTGAACCATGAACTTCTAGATGTTCAAGCTGGTTTTAGAAAAGGCAGAAGAACCAGAGATCAAATTGCCAACATCCGATGGATCATCGAAAAAGCAAGAGAGTTTCAGAAACACATCTACTTTGGCTTTATTGACTATGCCAAAGCCTTTGATTGTGTGGACCACAAAAAAAAAGTAGAAAATTCTGAAAAAGATGGGAATACCAGACCACCTAACCTGCCTCCTGAGAAATCTGTATGCAGGTCACGAAGCAATAGTTAGAACGAGACATGGAACAATCGACTGGTTCCAAATACGAAAAGGAGTACCTCAAGGCTGTATATTGTCACAATGCTTATTTAACTTATAAGCAGAGTACATCAAGAAAAATGCTGGGCTGGATGAAGTACAAGGTGGAATCAAGATTGCCAGGAGAAATATCAATAACCTCAGATATGCAGATGACACCACCCTTATGGCAGAAAGTGAAGAGGAGCTAAAAAGCCTCTTGATGAAAGTGAAAGAGGAAAGTGAAAAAGTTGGCTTAAAACTCAACATTCAGAAAACGAAGATCATGGCATCCGGTCCCATCACTTGATGGCAAACAGATGGGGAAACAGTGGAAACAATGACAGGTTTTATTTTGGGGGGCTCCAAAATCACTGCAGATGGTGATTGCAGCCATGAAATTAAAAGACGCTTACTCCTTGGAAGGAAAGTTATGACCAACCTAGACAGCATATTCAAAAGCAGAGACATTATCTTGCCAACAAAGTTCCGTCTAGTCAAAGCTGTGGTTTTTCTAGTAGTCATGTATGGATATGAGAGTTGGACTATAAAGAAAGCTAAGCGCCGAAGAATTGATGCTTTTGAACTGTGGTGTTGGAGAAGACTCTTTGAGAGTCTCTTGGGCTGCAAGGAGATCCAACCAGTCCATCCTACAGGAAATCAGTCCTGAATATTCATTGGAAGGACTGATGTTGAAGCTAAAACTCCAATATTTTGGCCATGTGATGTGAAGAACGGACTCATTTGAAAAGACCCTGATGCTAGGAAAGATTGAAGGGGGAAGGAGAAGGGGACGACAGAGGATGAGATAGGTTGGATGGCATCCGTCCATGACTCAATGGACATAAGTTTGAGTCAACTGTGGGAGTTGGCAATGGTCAGGGAGAGCCGGCGTGCTGCAGTCCATGGGGTCTCAAAGAGTCAGACACGACTGAGCAACTGAACTGAACTAACACAGTAAAGGATACTTTACAAATTAGCCAGAGGAAAATAAACACATTCATTCATTCATGTTATTTTCAATGACAACGCTATACACTATCAAGAAATATTAAAATATTCTCTCTATGCATTACTGTTCATTTGTACTGCCTGACTTCATTCCTTCAGGTTGCTGAAGACATATTCAGAGTTAGGTTAATACCAGAAAATGGGATGCAAAAGGAAGAAAACAGAGTATGTGTTCTTGAAGAGTTGAGGGTCTAGTGGAAACAGACTTAACACAGTGGAAAAAAAAAAAAAAACACTAAAAAAGAAATAAGCACTAAGCATCTTAAAGCCAATATGTCTGCAGGTCTGTTGAGGGAGTTTCCATGAGGGGAGTTTAACCACTGTTAAATAAGCACATCCCTCCTGCTACTTACTCTGGTTCAAGCTGCTTAAAAGGAATTAAGCTGGTCATAAAGACCTTGATTGCAAACCTGTCAGTGTCAGCCTAAAGTGCTCATCTGAAACTCCCTATGAAGAGTCTTGCCACACTGGGCATGGCTCTCCCAGTTAGAACTCAGGGGCCTCTCACAGGACATCACTGTGGGCTGCTCTAATCGATCACTGTTTCACAAATGAATTTCATGAATTTCCCTATAATTTCAGACTATCCTAACTACAACTTCCAATTAGCTTGAAAACAGAGGATAAGTAAGGGAACAACAGGTGCCTGCCTCGTCCCAAAGACAAAGAAGACCTTGAAAACAGAAACCCTTGCCATTCTCATCCATGGAATCTAGTACTTAAGCCAAGGTTTGCTCATGGTAGAGGCCCAGTGATCTTCTTTTGAATAAAAAGCACTTCTAGAAGCATGGCCAAGAAATTACAAGCAGTTCAAATAGCTGAAGGACCGGGAACATGTGAATACACACAGCAGGAGAGAGAAGGCTGAAAAGGGAGGTCACAAGTCTACCCTAAAGGGCCATGTATGCCACTCTAAGCAGGACCTTACCCCTCAGCACATCAAAAGACTTTAAGAAAATTAGAGAGGCATTTCAGAAGTTACCCCTGACAGTAAGGTGGACAGTGTTTCCTGAAAACATTTATGAAACAGATTACTAAGAAGATCACTACAGAAGATTCGGGGGATAATGACAGCCCCACAGCAAGGCACCCACAATGGAAACTTGTCCATTTAAAAGTTTACATTTTTGAAAAAGTTATATAAAGCACCTACTATTATTTTTAAAATAAAATCAACACTTGGTGACCATTTGGATGCTGGGGATGGAGAGGGAACCCAAGAAGACAATGCCTCCCAGGGTCTTGGCTTGAAGCAACAGCGTGGTTACAATGAATGGAAATACAAACACAAAAGGAGGAACAGCTTGGCGGTCTGCGTATGTTTATAGCAACGCCTAACTGACCTTCCCAATTCCAGGTTCTCTGGAAACCACCATACTCAATCCCCACAGTGGTCTGAGTTGTCTAATCGCCTGGAATGACTCTTCTATCCTCGATTACCTACCAACCAAGGCACTTCAGCCATCAACCTCATCCACCTCCCAAACCTGTGTTTACAGACTGTATCATTTATTTTTACTTTATTTACATTACATCCCAACATATTATGTCCCACACATTAATGTGACCTCCCTAAGGAGACAGAACCCTACAACCTTGAAGGGAAAGAGAGTACCTTACATTTCTGTTACCTCACAGCATGGGCCACAGTCCAAAAGCTTTTTGTTCACCAAATTACAAGGGGATTTTAGTCCTATGTCTTTAAACAGTCAGTAACCTAACAGTTAAATCTTCCCCGACACTACGGATTCCGGCCCATCTTCTCCAAATGTTTTCTTTCCTCTCAGCTCCCAAAGAGTGCCAGGCCTCCATGAGATATCTCCCCTGAAGGCCAGGGGTCCCCAACCATTCCTCTCACCATTCAAGACGACTCCTTCTTGTCATATTATTCAAAACCTAACTTCAATATACCCATCAACTCCTATATCCTCCACTTTCCTGTTCTCCAACCACACTGAATTCAAGCAAAGAACATGTCTGACTTTACCATCCCTTAAACACCACTGGCTCTTCTCTTTGCCTGGAATGCCCTTCCTTCCTTTTTTCTCCCCGACAAACTTTTAATCATTCTTTAGGACCAAAAAAAGAAAAAAAAAAGTCATCTCCTTTGGGAAAACGTTCCCAACGTCCCCAGACAGAGGCGGTCATTCCTTCTTCCACACCTTGATACGCTTTATTGTTCTCCAGGCTACACCGGTAGCTTTTGGAACCAGGTCTGTTGTGTTTTTATTCCCAGCACAGTGCCTGACACTCAGGGACAAACAAACCCAACTTCCGGGCATGTGCAATAGACCCCCTTGACAACTCTAGTCCTCTAAGCACCCAGTAGAGACGCCCCGCACAAAGACATCTGAAAATGCAAGAACACATAAACACTTCTGAAAAATGCAAGAAATGTGTATTTGAGTCAAAGCAAAGTTCTCAACACTGATACCAGGAGGTCGCTGAACAGAACGTGCTTTCCAGGTACTCTTTCAGCTCATATGATAAGCAGCATCGATATGCTGCTTCGGATAGAAACTTTCTCCAACATTCTCTGGGTCTACCGCTAGTCACGCTAAGTATCACCTACCCTTAACAGCTCTCATACTCCCACTCCCTTGGGGGACTTTTAAATCAACTGCCCAACAGACCCTACGGCATACAACTTCAAACAAGTCTCTGGAGACCGCACCAGCGACGATGACAGGGTTCTTCAGGTTAACAAAGCCTCGGTCCCACACTACTCCGTTAACATTTAGGAAGCAGCAGCTGCAAACGCCAAGTCCCCGGTCGCTCACCTTCCAGGATGGAGACGACGATGAGCAGTTGGTCGGACTTGGAGACCATGGTCGCGGTCGGCGGCCGGTAGGCGGGGGTCTGCTGGGAGGAAGAGGGGCCCGGGTGAGCGGCGGGCAGCCCGCTACCCCTGCCCAAATTCCCGGTGAGGCTCCCGCCGCCCGCCCACAGCCCCGGACACCCGAATCCCGCTCGGCGGTCAGCCTGCAGCGCTCCCGGCTCCCCGGCCCGAGGCTGCCGGTCCACCCGCAACCCGGTCCCGACTCAGGGCAAAAGCCATCGGCCTCCCGGCGCGGCCTGTCTGCAGGGAGACACGAGCCCGCCGCCAGAGGACCTTTTGCCGCCGGCGTAAAAGCTTTTCACACACCCGGGCTGCTACCGCCACAGCCGCCGCAGTTCCCCGCTTCCGCCTAGCAACCAGGCCCGCAGGCCCAGAGCCCCGGGAATGCTGGAGGACAAAGGGTGATAGAGATCAGGGCAGTCGAGGATAGAACGTCCCTCAGCCCGCCTCACCTCCTACCCTTTTACGCTACGTTCCAGAGCCCTGAAAAAAAGACTAGCCGTTACCTCACAGCGCCCCCTGCTAGCAGGGCCGGGGAAAGCGGGCGACTTGGTGGAGATCAACTGCGCAGGCGCTCTACTGCAGTAAACCCTTCCCAAACTTCCCCAGTACGGAAAGTGAATGTAATGTAGTCTCTGCTTTTCGTCGTAAACAAAACCTGGGAAATACATCAATATAGATTTTGAAAACCAAAAAAGCTAGCTCTGTTTAGGCCACCAATGTCAATACTACTTAAAAGTTAAATCCTGGAAAAATAATGATTTAAGTCTGAACTCTAAAATCAACTAAAATTGTCCTGGCAGCAGCTCAGGTTTCATGCTTTGTAAACTAAAGTAGCGTCATTACGGTAACTGCTCTAACTGCTGGCAGTGACGTAAGCTAGCTGAGAATTTCCTGTACAGTAAAAACTACCCTAAAACAAAAACATTGTCACGTGGGCAGGAAAATTAAAGGTATAGGTTCTTCTACCCCCTAACGACAAAGTAATTAGCGAAATCAAGACCAGAAATTAAAAAGCATCTAAAAGCTTCATTTTAGATGACATTTCCCCCTTTCCATGCCTTCTCCCCCACACACTTCAGGCTTTATTTTAGGAAAGATTAGAAGTCTTGTCGGACACGACTGAAGTGACTTAGCAGCAGCAGCAGCAGAAGTCTTTTGGAAAGCACCAAGTTTGAAACTGGTTCTTGGGCGGGATCGGTGGGAGGAGGAGGAAGAGAGAACAATTTCTTCTCCTTCACTCCACCCCACCACCCCATCTCCGCTTTGTGCCCCAAAGAAAAGGAGGATGTGGAGACCGGACTAGACTACTTATAAAACATTTTCAGGCCCCTTTAGAGGCCTCCCTGAAATAAGGCATTATGCAAAATAAAACCAAAGTAATGATCCACTTTGGGTTCAATACATTCTTCTGCAGAAAATGTCAGACTCAAAAGTGGATCGAATAATATAAGAACCCCCAGGTACCCAGAACACAGTTTGGGAAATTATCAGCTGAAGACCAGTCATCTTCATCCGTTGCAGAGGAACAGGTATTTGAAGGAAATGCCTGATAACTCAGTTGGTAAAGAATCCACCTGCAATGCAGAAGACCCCAGTTCTATTCCTGGGTCGGGAAGATCCCCTGGAGAAGGAATAGGCTACCCACTTTAGTGTTCTTGGGCTTACCCTGTGGCTCAGCTGGTAAAGAATCTACCTGCAATGTGAGAGACGGGGGTTTGATCCCTGGGTTAGGAAGATCCCCTGGAGAAGGGAAAGGCTAGACACTGCAGTATTCTGGCCTGGAGAATTTCATGAACTGTATAGTCCACCAGGGTGCAGAGTCAGAGGGGACTTTCACTTTCCTAATGTCGTATCAGTTCATCTTTTTCAATAAGTACCTCTAAAAGATAAAGGTTTTTTTTAATATCTTAAATATTAGATTTCATTAGAAGGACTGATGCTGAAGCTCCAATACTTTGGCCACCTGATGCGAAGAGAGGACTCATTGGAAAAAGACCCTGATGATGGGAAAGATCGAGGGCAGGAGGAGAAGGGGACTACAGATGACAAGATGGTTGAATGCCATCAATGACTCAATGGACATGAGTTTGAGCAAGCTCTGGGAGATGGTGAAGGACACAGAAGCCTGGTATACTGCAGTCCATGGGGTCGCAAAGAGTCAGACATGACTGAGCAACTCAGCAACAAAATGTTAGATACTTAACCACAATTGTACTGTTACACCTTAAATTTAACAATAATTCACTAACACAATTAAATATACACTGTTCAAATTCCCTGGTTGTCTAATAATTTTTTTCAGCTGGTCTGTTCAAATTAGGACCCAAAACACAATGTATTTGGTTCATTTGTCTGTTAAAATTAGGACCCAAAATACAATGTATTTGGTTCATCTGTCTCTTGCCTTTTTTAATCTATAGGTACTCACTTCCACTTTATTTTTCCTTGAAACTCTTTGTTGAAGAAACTGGTCACATAATTTTACAGATTTTACCACAGTCTAAATTTTTTGATACAATACCAGTGTTGTTATTTAACATATCCTCTGTTGGGCAGTCTAACAAGTAAGTCCACATTGAAAATACTCAAAGAATACTAGCAAAACAGATCACAACAACAAGCAAAATACAAGGTTATCAGAGTGTAAAACACTATTTAGCCTTACACTTTCGGAAAAGGGACGTCAAAGCACTGAAACTAAGGATCTCCAATGGAAAGAATACCCAGGAGATAAGAGTTTGGGTGCCTGCCTCTGCTATTTGCATGCTGGTGACCTTGAACAAGGCATTTTACTGCTGTTAGCCTCTGTTTCCGCTCTGTAATGGTAACACAAATGATTCCTTAGTTCAAGACTTAAATGTAGTACACGCCATTTAGTTATCACCTTTTTATATGAACAATCTCAGACCTTACCTAATAGCTATGAAAGAATCAGGAACTGCCATCAACATACCTCATTGTTTTGCTTTAGTATATCTACCAGGGCTGAAAATCTGGTCTGTAAACCACCACTGAATGCCAAAGAATAATCTCAGGTCAGAAAAAAAAATCTGAAAAATCATTAAAATTAACTAAGAAACTTTTTCACATAGTAAAATTTTCACATAGTTATCTTTCTCTAAATTTTTACCCCACATGACACTATTACTTCTAAAATCACCTCATCATAGCTACTGAAAAGTCATCAACTTAGTTGGCATGGTTTGTTTTTTTGTTTTTTATAACTATAAAACTAATGACATAAAATTTCCCATTTGTCCCACCTAGAAATGGAATTATAATTCTATCAGCATCTAGAGCCTCCTCCTTATCTGTTATTCTACAATCTAATTTCCTCTCATATGAGATATTTAGCAGTAATAACTTCAGTTCTTGCATAAATCATATTTCAACTTAAATTCATGAGAAAAAAATTTGTTAAAGTTTATAAAGTGTCAATTACTGTTTCAAAATACATCAGTTCAGTTCAGTTGCTCAGTTGTGTCTGACTGTTTGCGACCCCATGAATCGCAGCACGCCAGGCCTCCCTGTCCATCACCAACTCCCGGAGTTCACTCAGACTCACGTTCGTCGAGTCAGTGATGCCATCCAGCCATCTCATCCTCTGTCGTCCCCTTCTCCTCCTGGCCCCAATCCCTCCCAGCATCAGTCTTTTCCAAAATACATCAGTAAATGCTAATAAAATGTAAAATTTGTGTCCATTACATAATGTGAGATTCATTACACTCTAAACATGCAAATTCAAACTAACCAGTGTGATTAAATGCTTGATTCTGAAATCATGTTTGTCAACCTGAAAGTTTATGTTAGGTAGCTTTCTATTTCTAGGGATTTCCCAGAACCAAACAGAGCATTTTGACTCATTTCAAGCCTTTCAATTTCTGTAGCTATTTTACATTTTGGCAAACCACTTTCCTGGTAGTGTAAATCTATATATTTTCTTATCTTTTCAACACTTGTGGCCACCACAGGAGGCATCATGAGCTGTGTCCCCCTCGTCAGCCCCCTGCCTCTTCTGGTCCCCTCCCCACATACACATGCCCACTTAGTAAAATTTAAAGCAAGCTCCAAGAACTTAACATATCTATTGGTAACTGCTATTAGTAAAAGCATGGTGCCACTCTGATCTTGAAGTGGTGCTTAGAAATAAATAGCCTCCTTCTAGAAGAGGAAACGGCAGTAGACTTAGTAACTAGTACTCAGTGTCAAGATGACCTCCAATCTGACCTCATTAAACTTGGCAACTAATTTTCGTGCCTTTAATCCCTTAAAGAAAGACCACTAATGTCTACAGGAGGGGAGGCAATATAGCCCCACAGTAAAGAGACATACGAGGCTTCATTCCAAGTTTCTCAACCTAGCAGCTTTGTGGCTTAGCCAAATCACTTTGCCTGGAAACTCAGTTCTCCCATCAGTAAACCAGGGTTAAGTAGTCCTCAGCTCACATGATTTTTGTGAGGATTAAATGGTATTGCCTCTTTTAAGGGCCTAGGATGTGATGCAATCTCTGAATATAATAGCCATTTTTATTATGAATGTGGAAAGTGAAAGTGAAGTCGCTCAGTCGTGTCCGACTCTTTGTGACCCCCTGGACTGTAGCCCGCCAGGCTCCTCCGTCCATGGGATTCTGAGGGATAATTTATTCTGCTATTATTTTTTAGTTTGTTCCTCTTCTGGTTTTTTAAAGATAACCAGATCTTCTATACTTATGCCTATATTTATGTTCTACCCATTCTGCTTGGCTTTTGTGAAAAATCACAGCAGAACTTTCCAAAGTCAGATACTCCTAAGGTCAGGCAGGTGCTGTTAACTAGTGCAATGGGCTGGGCTTGGCCTGATCAGAAGAAAGGAGAGCACTTCTCTTCCCCTGCTGGTTTTTGTCATGCAATAAAAGCCAGATTTTCCAAATTTCAATAAGCAGCTAACATTTATATGAACTCAGTGGTAAAGAATCTGCCTGCCAATGCAAGAGATGTGAGTTCAATCCCTGGGTTGGGAAGATTCACTGGAGGAGGAAATGGAACCCACTCCAGTATTCTTGCCTGGGAAATTCCATGGACAGAAGAGCCTGGTGGGATACAGTCCATGGGGTCTTTAGAGAGTCGGACACGACTGAGCACATGCAACACCCACCCCCCCACTCCCACACTTACTCCCTCTCCCTGTTCTAAACTCATTAAAGTGGTTATCATAGCTGTCCCTGGAGGGCAGAGGAAACAACATAAGGGAAGGAGAAAAGATTGCCTTCAACTGGGAAGAAGATGAAGGGGAGTGTGGAAGGCACCCACATTCCATTTCATGACAGAACCTTCAGGAGGGGACTGAGAACTTCAGCTCAGTTCAGTTCAGTCGCTCAGTCATGTCGGACTCTTTGCGACCCCATGAATCACAGCACGCCAGGCCTCCCTGTCCATCATCAACTCCCGGAGTTCACTCAGACTCACGTCCATCGAGTCAGTGATGCCATCCAGCCATCTCATCCTCAGTTGTCCCATTCTCCTCCTGCCCCCAATCCCTCCCAGCATCAGAGTATTTTCCAATGAGTCAACTCTTCGCATGAGGTGGCCAAAGTACTGGAGTTTCAGCTTTAGCATCAGTCCTTGCAAAGAAATCCCAGGGCTGATCTCCTCTAGAATGGACTGGTTGGATCTCCTTGTAGTCCAAGGGACTTTCAAGAGTCTTCTCCAACACCACAGTTCAAAAGCATCGATTCTTCAGCGCTCAGCTTTCTTCACAGTCCAACTCTCACATCCATACGTGACCACAGGAAAAACCATAGCCTTGACTAGACAGACCTTTGTTGCCAAAGTAATATCTCTGCTTTTGAATATGCTATCTAGGTTGGTCATAACTTTTCTTCCAAGGAGTAAGCGTCTTTTAATTTCATGGCTGCAATCACCATCTGCAGTGATTTTGGAGCCCCCAAAAATAAAGACTGACACTGTTTCCACTGTTTTCCCATCTATTTCCCATGAAGTGATGGGACCAGATGCCATGATCTTCATTTTCTGAATGTTGAGCTTTACGCCAACATTTTCACTCTCCACTTTCACTTTCATCAAGAGGCTTTTTAGTTCCTCTTCACTTTCTGCCATAAGGGTGGTGTCATCTGCATGTGTGAGGTGATTGGTATTTCTCCCAGCAATCTTGATTCCAGCTTGTGCTTCCTCCAGCCCAGCGTTTCTCATGATGTACTCTGCATATAAGTTAAATAAGCAGGGTGACAATGTACAGCCTTGACGTACTCCTTTTCCTATTTGGAACCAGTCTGTTTTTCCATGGCCAGTTCTAACTGTTGCTTCCTGACCTGCATATAGGTTTCTCAAGGGGCAGGTCAGGTGATCTGGTATTCCCATCTCTTTCAGAATTTTCCACAGTTTATTGTGATCCACACAGTCAAAGGCTTTGGCATAGTCAATAAAGCAGAAATAGATGTTTTTCTGGAACTCTCTTGCTCTTTCCATGATCCAGCAGATGTTGGCAATTTGATCTCTGGTTCCTCTGCCTTTTCTAAAACGAGATTGAACAACTGGAAGTTCATGGTTCACGTATTGCTGAAGCCTGGCTTGGAGAATTTTGAGCATTACTTTACTAGTGTGTGAGATCAGTGCAATTGTGCGGTAGTTTGGGCATTCTTTGGCATTGCCTTTCTTTGGGATTGGAATGAAACAAAACTGACTATTTCCAGTCCTGTGGCCACTGCTGAGTTCTCCAAACTTGCTGGCATATTGAGTGCAGCACTTTCACAGCATCATCTTTCAGGATTTGAAATACCTCTACTGGAATTCCATCACCTCCACTAGCTTTGTTCATAGTGATGCTTTCTAAGGCCCACTTGACTTCACATTCCAGGATGTCTGGCGCTAGGTGAGTGATCACATCATCGTGATTATCTTGGTCGTAAAGATCTTTTTTGTATAGTTCTTCTGTGTATTCTTGCTACCTCTTCTTAATATCTTCTGCTTCTCTTAGGTCCATACCATTTCTGTCCTTGATCGAGCCCATCTTTGCATGAAATGTTCCCTTGGTGTCTCTAATTTTCTTGAAGAGATCTCTAGTCTTTCCCATTCTGTTCTTTTCCTCTATTTCTTTGCATTGATCACTGAAGAAGGCTTTCTTCTCTCTCCTTGCTATTCTTTGGAACTCTGCATTCAGATGCTTGTATCTTTCCTTTTCTCCTTTGCTTTTCGCTTCTTTTCTTTTCACAGCTATTTGTAAGGCCTCCTCAGACAGCCATTTTGCTTTTTGATCCCTGTCTCCTGTACAATGTCACGAACCTCATTCCATAGTTCATCAGGCACTCTATCAGATCTAGTCCCTTAAATCTATTTCTCACTTCCACTGTATAATCCATAAGGGATTTGATTTAGGTCATACCTGAATGGTCTAGTGGTTTTCCCTACTTTCTTCAATTTAAGTCTGAATTTGGCAATAAGGAGTTCATGATCTGAGCCACAGTCAGCTCCTGGTCTTGTTTTTGTTGACTGTATAGAGCTTCTCCATCTTTGGCTGCAAAGAATATAATCAGTCTGATTTCAGTGTTGACCGTCTGGTGATGTCTGGTGATGTAGAGCCTTCTCTTGTGTTGTTGGAAGAGGGTGTTTGCTATGAGCAGTGCATTTTCTTGGCAAAACTATATTAGCCTTTGCCCTGCTTCATTCCACATTCCAAGGCCAAATGTGCCTGTTACTCCAGGTGTTTCCTGACTTCCTACTTTTGCATTCCAGTCCCCTATAATGAAAAGGACATCTTTTTTGGGTGTTAGTTCTAAAAGGTCTTGTAGGTCTTCATAAAACCGTTCAACTCAGTTTCTTCAGCGTTACTGGTTGGGGCATAGACATGGATAACTATGATATTGAATGGTTTGCCTTGGAAACGAACAGAGATCATTCTGTTGTTTTTGAGATTGCATCCAAGTACTGCATTTTGGACTCTTCTGTTGACCATGATGGCTACTCCATTTCTTCTAAGGGATTCCTGCCCACAGTAGTAGATATAATGGTCATCTGAGTTAAATTCACCCACTCCAGTCCATTTTAGTTTGCTGATTCCTAGAATGTCGATGTTCACTCTTGCCATCTCCTGCTTGACCACTTCCAATTTGCCTTGATTCATGGACCTGACATTCCAGGTTCCTATGCAATTTTTCTCTTTACAGCATCAGATCTTGCTTCTATCACCAGTCACATCCACAACTGGGTATTGTTTTTGCTTTGGCTCCATCCCTTCATTCTTTCTGGAGTTATTTCTCCCTGATCTACAGTAGCATACTGGGCACCTACCGACCTGGGGAGTTCCTCTTTCGGTATCCTATCATTTTGCCTTTTCCTACTACTGTTCATGGGGTTCTCAAGGCAAGAATACTGAAGTGGTTTGCCATTCCCTTCTCCAGTGGACCACATTCTGTCAGACCTCTCCACCATGACCTGCCCGTCTTGGGTTCCCCGCAGGCATGGCTTGGTTTCATTGAGTTAGACAAGGCAGTGGTCCTAGCGTGATTAGATTGACTAGTTTTCTGTGATTATGGTTTCAATGTGTCTGTCCTCTTGCAACACCTACCATCTTACTTGGGTTTCTCTTACCTTGGACATGGGGTATCTCTTCACGACTGCTCCAGCAAAGCGCAGCCGCTGCTCCTTACCTTGGACGAGGGGTATCTCCTCACCGCCGCCCCTCCCGACTTTGAACGTGAAACAGCTCCTCTAGGCCCTCTGGTGCCCACGCAGCCACCACTCCTTGGACGTGGGGTCGCTCCTCCTGGCCACCCCTGACCTCGGATGCAAGATAACTCCTTTCGGTTGCCGTCCCTGACCTCAGACGTGGGGTAGCTCCTCTCAGCTGCCACCCCTCGGGCGTGGGGTCCTCCCGACTTCTGCCCCTGACCTCGGAGTCAATTTATAGCCCTCAATTTATCGCACTTGCCACCAGTTCTCATGCCCCTAATTTGACACCGAATCATCAAACTCACTAGAATTCAAGGAACTGTGGAGCCTGGGCTGATAGACAGCTGAACAGAGACCAGCAAGGGCAAAAACTTCCAAGGCCAGTCTTTGCTCAGTGTTAGCACCCTAGAACCTTTGCACAACACTCTGTGAGGGGAGCTACAATGATAACTGAGACTGAATTTCTGCCTGTTGGAAGGAACTTTGAACTGAAGTTAAGAATCTAAAGAAAAGCAATATTTCTGGCATGTGTACGTGCTTGCTAAGTTGCTCCGGTCATATCCAATTCTGTGACCCCCATGGACCATAGCCCACCAGGTTCCTTTGTCCAGGGGATTCTCCAGGCAAGAATACTAGAGTGGGCTACCATGCCCTCTTCCAGGGGATCTTTCTGACCCCAGGGATGGAACCCTCATCTCTTGCATCGGCAGGTGGGTTCTTAACCACTAGCCCCAGCTGGGAACATATCTGGCACTCCCTCCTATGTGGAATAGTTTTCATGGGGTTACTTTAGGCTGGGATGAGCTTTGAGCCCCTGAGTCACAGTATGTTGTCACAGCAGCTCTCTGTGGGGCAAAATGTAAAGGGTGAGAACCTTCCCCCTGCTCCAGAGACCAGAAGATTTGGAGACACTTCTGGAGCTCTGGGGAAGGGCTGCAGGCCAACAAAAATGCTGCTGTCTTGCTTTGGAAAGACTACGCTATCTGTAGAGTGCCCACGTACTAGGGGCAGCTGACTTTAAGGGATCCCGTTTACTACCATAGAACATATGGTAGACGCTGGGATGAAAGACCTGCCATGGGAACACTGTGACATTGAGAAACAGTACGTGACATTTTGGGACTTTGCTTCACCTGTTATGTAATGTCTGATGTGTGTTGATATTTCTTTCCTTCTAAAAAGCTCCCTTTTGAAACACTGAAGCCAAAACTGGAGGAGGAGCTTGTGCCAGCCTACTCAGCTGTCTGGTGGCAAAATTCCCCAGGCTTCTGGGTGATTGGCCCATAGAAGTCTGACTCCACTAAATAGTAACACAGAGTCTTCTGTGCTACAAGAAATTCCTGGCACAAGAGTTCTATTTTTTGCTGCTATTACAAGTATACCTGAAGGGAATAAAACCATTCTCTACCTCACTATGTTATAGTGAACCAACAACAAATTACATACCAATAATTACAGCCCCCCACCCTTGAATTAAGACAAAGTTTCTAAACACATGGCCTGGATTCAAAGAAAACAGAAGCCTCCTTCTCACATGCATCCCTAAGCCAGAACACAGCAGCTTCCCCAGCCAGCAGCTAGCAAACTTTGTCATACCACAAACGGTACAACAAAACTGTTATCCCATGTGATTCCACATAAATCACAGTACTGTCCCTCCTGAATTTTTGCGTGTGTTCCTGCTGCCAATGTAATACTTTGTGTGTGCATAAATGAGTAGTTTTCCCAAGCAGTAATGAGCATAGCAAGGTAACAGGATGTTGCGTGGGGATTTCACTTGTTGCCATGGAGTTGACACCCGTGAACCGAAGGATGGCAAAGAGGTGTCATCTGTCCATCTTCCTGAAGAGCACCCTGGACAACTCAGGTCCACACCCCTCTCTTAGGTCTTGTAAGAGGTGACTACAACAGCTTTGCTACCCACTACCATCAGTCCAGCTCCCAGCTAACACTATATTCAAAATGGTGGGCTGAGGAGGAATGAGTGATAAGCCTGACATCCTTCCCATTGCAGAGAGTGGAAATAGCCACACACACGCACACCCCTGCCCGCCTCATCCCAAGAGAAGTAAAAGGTGGCGAATCCAAAGGAACTTCTCAGAGACATGGACAGACTTGCTGGTCAAAGCTCATTGTGGATACTTGAGTTGGAAGGACAGAGAGACTCTGTGTGTATATATGAGAGAGATGGAGAAATGGGAGAGATTCAGATTCAGATTTTGCTGCGGCAACAAGGTAGAGGAGATTCCCATGGTTGAGATGAATATGGTGGTGGGTCACTTTGATGGAGATATTTGGTGTCCACGAAGAGAGGCCATAAAGTGAAGAGGCTGCAACCACCAGAGGCTGTGGGGTCTAGAATCTGAGGTGGGAACAGATCTGGTTTCAGAAGCATTTGAGCAGGAGTCAAAAGTGACCAAGTCAGGCTGATCTCCCAGAAGAGAATATAGTGCACTGGAAAGCCCCCCACATCACTCCCACCAACATCACCCCTGGAAAACTCACATACATATCCCAGGGAAGACTCAGCATTTAGCTGAGAGCTACTCAGAAGGCCTCAGAGATAGATGGATGTTGAACTGAGAAAGAACGACAGGCAAGGGAAGACTGACACCTGATACTTGCAGTCTTTCTCCATCTTTGATCCCAATTCTTTGGAGGAGAAGGGGTCCCAAAAGGAAGAGAGGTGAGGGTGTAGGACAGCTGATCCCACTCCTTTCCCAGTCTAAATTACTTAAATGCAAGCTTCCGTGGAATGGGGAGGTTGGGAGCCAATGAGATTTTAAACATATGTATAAGGTGAAGTTTTAAACTGGAATAAGTAGAACTAAACTGATATTTTAATAGCTGAATGATCAGAAAGCTGTAGGGTCTGACTAAGCTGTCTTGAAGGGATGGGAGAAGGAAACTCAATGTTGCATAGTTGAAAGCAATAATTGGAGAAACACGGAACCATTCATATTTCTACACTGACCTAAGCACTGATTGTTGAAGAAATCAGTTATTTAATAATGATAATATTCTACTGACTCTTCTGATCTTTCCAGCAGCAGAGTAAAGCACAGGTTGGAGAGTAAACCAGGGGTTTTTACTACTTTTTAACAGCTGAGAAAATCTGAGGTTGGATAACTTGAATAATTTGATAACAATCAGATGTCAGGGTGTCTGAGTGCTTCTGTTAAGCCAGTGATGTTCAAATGCCCTGAAAAGTGAAAAGTGAAAGTGATAGTCACTCAGTCGTGTCCAGCTCTTTGTGATCCCATGGACTAAACCCACCCAGCTCCTCTGTCCATGGAATTCTCCAGGCAAGAATACTGGAGTGGGTTGCCATGCCCTCCCTCCAGGGGATCTTCCCCACCCAGAGATTGAACCTGGGTCTCCCGCATTGCAGGTGGGTTCTCTACCACAGGAGTCCCCAGGGAAGCCCCCTACCAGGTACACCTATGACCTGAGAGCATGAATCAGTGCTGGGGCCCTGGAGTCGAAACTTCTTTACACTATGGATGGGGCAACAATGTTAATAAGTGGTAAGAAATGAAAACATTGTTTTTATATTAAAATGAGCGTGAAACTGTATGGATCCCAGAAATATTTTGCCTGATTTTCAAAGACAGAGCATAACACTTCAAAGAAATTTGCTTTGGAGAACACTTTCAGCCTCCAGGGACTTCCCTGGTGGCTCAGTGATAAAGAATCTGCCTACAACTTGGGAGACAGGTTCAATACATGGGCTGGGAAGATCCCCTGGAGAAGGAAATGGCAACCCAATCCAGTGTTCTTGCCTGGAGAATCCCATGGACAGGGGAGCCTTCCGGGCTACAGTCCAGGGGGTCACAATCAGACAATGACTGTGACTGTTAGTCGCAATTAAGCGACTAACACACTTTCAGCCTCCAACACCACTGCCACCCACCCCCTCACCCTGGCCCGCCAACTCCGTTCATGTCAGCCCTCCTCTCCAGTTGGTTATTTACTAGACCCTTAGAAAAGGACCTCACTTATATTCTTGAGCTAGATTCATATCTTAAAAGCTATTTGCAATAATGAAAGGAGGAAACATAATGTCTTTTTGTTGTTGTTCAGTTGCTAAATTGTGTCCAACTCTTTGCAACCCGTGGACTACCTCGTGCCAGGCTTCCCTGTCCTTCATTAATTTCTGGAGCTTGCTCATCTCATATCCATTGAGTCTGTGATGCTCTCCAACCACCGCTTTCTGCCATTAGAGTCGTTTTATCTGCGTAAGTGAGGTTGAATATAATGTCTAAGTGGAAGTAATATCATACTTCCACATAGCACTCTATGAGGTTGAAAAGTGAAAGTGAAAGCCACTCAGCCATGTCCAACTCTTTGAGACCCCATGGACTATACAGTCCATGGTATTCTCCAGGCCAGAATACTGGAGTGGGTAGCCTTTCCCTTTTTCAGATCTTCCCAACCCAGGGATCGAACCCAGGTCTCCCGCATCACAGGTGGATTCTATACCTGCTCAGCCACAAGGTTAGCCCAAGAATACTGGAGTGGGTAGCCTATCCCTTCTCCAGCGGAAGTTAGAGAAGATTAAAGACTAATTATATATTGAAATCATCATTATTTCAATGTAGTAAATGAAGTCCTGAGGTTGGTTGACTTTGATATTCTAGTCATGTTAGATTTAAATGGTTGGACATTTAGCTGAGAGGTACTCTTAGGACTGTTGAGTGTGATAACAGAACATTAGTGTACTCTGCAAATTTCTACAATTGTGAATTGGTTTTTTATCATAAAAATGACTACTGTCCCAGACAAAGTTGAATACAAGGTAAAAATCAGTGGTTTTTTGTTTTTGTTTTTGTTTTTTTAGTTTGTGGCTAAAAACTACAATGTCAACATTGACTGACTTATCCTCACATTAACCAGAAATATATAATCTTCCAAATATTAGTGACTGTAAATCCCAGTAAGTTAGAAAGCATGTCTATCTTGTTCATTATCCTATTGCTAGTGCTTGGAAGAGTGTCAAGTCAATTTGTAATAGAGGCTCAACAGATTCTTGCTAAATAAATAGAGCCAAATTTACAGCAATCATAGAATTATATCTACACCAGTGACAGAGAGTAATGGAGATGTAATTCATCCAAGTGTAGAGTACTAAAGTGAATACATAATTTGGTACAGCTCAAGAAATGTAGTCTTGAAATTTTCCTGATCAGATTGCAACAGTCATTCTCCAATACATTAAAAACACTTTGTAATCCACTTGATCTCAGGAACTTTTAACAATATGAAAAGAAATAATTGAACTGAACTGTGTGTGTGTGCATGCCCACTCAGTAATATCAGACTCTTCAACCCCATGGACTATCGCTCACCGGGCTCCTCTGTCCATGGAATTTTCCAGGCAAGAATACTGGAGTGGGTTGCCATTTCCTCCTTCCAGGGTATCTTCCCAGCCCAAGGATTGAACCCACATCTCTTGTGTCTCCTGCATTGGTAGGCAAATCCTTTACCACAGGGCCACCTGGGAAGCACTTACTGTAGTACTTTGGGAAAGTCTCAAAGGTCAAGATGACAGTAATGAAATGATTTTGCAAGGATGGCAGAGATGAGAGTGAGTGAATTAGCCTTGAAAAGGATAATTATTCTGCATGTGTTAAAAGGAGAAAAAAAGAAAAATCGAAGAAAAGGAAAAGGAGATATTAAAGGAGATATCATTAGTGTCCTCACTGGCAGTGCCATAAGAAGTCTGAGAAGGAAAAAGGAATACTCCATCAGGGAGTGAGAAGGATAGATAAAACAAGGAAAAAGAAATATTTTAATAGACTTCCACAGAATTCTTCTTTATAGTTTTGTCCACCATCCAGCAGTAACAAACTGGTTTCCATCATCTCTATTAACCAATATGAACACACCAAAATGATGGCTATTCAGCAGGATGAAGTTAAAAGGACATTTTATAACTTGTTTGTTACTGTTTTCTTATTGGAAATGGTAACAGCTTTGGTATAGTTCATTCCAAATCTTTACGTTAACAAGTCATTATATTAGTTGAACAAGTGCCAATAAAAGACAATCTATAAATTTAGTTCCATGGGACAGGATCTTATTTGTTTTCTTTATCTCCAGGGTCCAAAATAGTGGTTGACACACAGTAGGCATTTAATAAATATCTGTTGAATGAACTGACAAAACTAGAATGTATTTTAGCCAGCAGATGGACTCTAAACCTAACATGATATGACATATTTGACTAATATCCTCCATTATAAAGTAAATTTATCAAAATATTAAACATTTTCTTAGAATATTTACTTCTTCAAAATAAAATACTATAATACTATTTTGTTATATTTAGCTAGTAGCTTACTTTTGTCAAACTTTTACACTTCATTTTTTTTTTAATGTAGAAATTAAGTTTTCAAGGACTTTCTCTTATTTCTTAAGTGGACCAAATTAGAACCATAAGATTCCCAGGAGTTTCTTCAGATTTCAAATACCCAACTTCACATTGCTATCTAGCCTGGAAAATTTACCTCTGAACTTAATCAGGGCAATTATATAAATTTATCATATATCTCTGTCCCATCAAGTTCACTGTTTGTTTTTTTTTAATTAATGTAAGCTTCTAAGTTTTAGGAAAACTGAGCAGACATTCCAGAGCTTAAATTGGTTTCCATTTAAA
The DNA here is from genome assembly GCF_023091745.1 of Budorcas taxicolor. Taxonomy (NCBI): domain Eukaryota; kingdom Metazoa; phylum Chordata; class Mammalia; order Artiodactyla; family Bovidae; genus Budorcas; species Budorcas taxicolor. Next base: position 30,299,351 of record NC_068916.1, on the reverse strand, counting down.
AAGTATTAAATGGTATAACAAATGCATTGCAATGGAACCCAACTATCAGTCCATCCAAATGGTTAATTTACCACTTCTCAGAATAGAGCTGAGGGAGTGCTCATTTTACACACAGGGCCAGATTTCTTTTCTTCTTGTCCTTTCCCCTGAAGGATTTCTGCCTAGATCAATTAACTTTCTCCCCACCCAGCCTGGTTCTCAAGAGTATGGGTGCCTAATGTTATCATTTTGATAAGAAAAGGTAGAACTTCATAGCAGTTCCCTGTATTCATTAACTTTACATCCATTTAAATCAAACAATTTAATCTGATATCCAATAATGAGGCAACTATTCCATGCATTTTTTTTTCTCTCCTTCTCCCTAAATCAACCATGGTTATATTAAAAGATAGTAACATATCCAGATACGTTATTTACATTAGTCAAAACTTCACTCATTGGGGTATTTTGTTTATAAATCTTCCCCCTAAAACAAAGTCTCATTGGATTAAAATTTTGGAAACAGAACCTATAAATCAGCTTATATTAGTTATTTGGACTTTATCAGCTACCGTTTTCTCTGTAAAAATCTCATATGTGAATCAAACACACAAAAAATAGAGTTAATTTAATACATTTCCCTTAATTAAAGAGCTTTCTCTTTCAGTGAAGCTCTTTCTTTTTTCTACTTTCTTATGTCAGCAAAATAGAAGTCAGTTTAAATCTAGATGATCAATATGCAGCCAGCTTGTATACTCTGTTTCTTCTGTGGCTACATGCTATTACAATATGTAGGAAATATGACTCCCCCAGATTAAATGCAAGTAATAATGAAGGAAGAGAAGGCAATGGCACCCCACTCCGGCACTCTTGCCTGGAGAATCCCATGGATGGAGGAGCCTGGTGGGCTCCCGTCTATGGGGTCGCACAGAGTCGGACACGACTGGAGCGACTTAGCAGCAGCAATAATGAAGGATGGATGCCAAAGCACTTATGGATCTGTAGTCTGCAGAATAATTACTGCTGAATTTAATGGAAAATGGAAATGCCCAAAATAGGTATCTTTGAAGGACAGAAGATTTTCTATCAGAATATAACACAAGTTTTCCACAATTCTTTTGGCATCTGAGTAATTTTCAAAACATATACTTGTAGCGCAGTTACCTTTCTGCTAGAAAACAATCATTTGAGTCACCGTGCATTTGTTTTTTAGCACCTCCTCCTCTTCCCATGCCCCGATTTCTTAGACATACAAACTATGGAACAAAATATGAAACTTCACCAAAGAAAGAAAAAATTGAGTTCATTTTTTTTAATTACCTGCTTCTATTTTTTTTGTTATTAATGTTATTTTTAAACATTTCAATAAATGTAAAGGAATGAATTATTTGAAAAGGACCACTAAAAAAATATAAGGATTGTTTTTATAAATAGTTATTGAACGCTCTTCAGTGTAATTCTTCAACTTGATGATGTGACACGTAAATTATTCAGGAAAAAATGTATCTTAATCACTTATCAGCAATCATATTTTAAGATTAGATCTCAAGGACATTGCAGGTAAAACGTAGTTTAAGCACAAATCCTATTATTGAGATTTGCTTTAAGATCTTTGGTATTTTGTGATTGCTAAAAGCCTTTTATAACCAACCATATTTTATGCTGTATTTAATGGAAACTTTTAGAATGAATATTTAAGATGCTGTTAAAAGTGATTAACTTAAATCAATAATTACAGAGAGTCAAGCAGCTTCTCTTTCTCTATTATTCCAGCCTGGGAAGACTTCACACTAAAATTATAAAACTATATTTTGAGGAATTCTTCTATATTACATATATTGCATCAGTATGCTTTCAGCTTCAAGAGGTAGAAAACTTGACCCCAACTGGCTTATAGCATTAGATAATGTTTGTACCTGGTACTTTGGAAGTAGAGAGAGCTTCAGGGTTCATGCAGTCCCTTCTGGTGTGTTATTTGTGCTCTTTGTTTTGAGTTATTTCATCCTCAATCAGCATCACTCAGTGGGAAGAGACTGTAATAACCCAGAATGATTTCCAGAGAAACAGCACCTATCAGAGGGGCTTTCTCCTAACACTGAGGACATTCCTTTTTAAGCAGCTGGAGTCTCATTGGCTCACACTGTCCCTCAGGCTCATTTCTGAACAATCCTATGGCCAGGGGAATGTCACAGCTGACTTGCCTAAACCAGACACTGTTGCAAGAGTTTCAGATTCACTTTGAACCAGCCAGGCCTGACCCTGAGGCTGGAGATGAAGTCACATTTCCCTGAAGCACGTGAACTGTGGAGAAAGGACAGCAAGACAGGATACAGTTAGGAAAGGAGAAGGGAGAATGGACTAGCATTAACAAAGTTTGTGGGCTTCCCTGGTAGCTTAGTGGTAAAGAATCTGCCTGCCAGTGCAGGAGATGTGGTTCGATCCCTCAGATGGGAAGATCCCCTGAAGGAGGGCATGGCAGCCCACTCCAATATTCTTGCCTGAGAAATCCCATGGACAGAGGAGCCCGGCGGGCTACAGTCCACGGGGTCATAAAAGAGCTGGACGTGACTTAGTAACTAAACAACAATGAAACCAACAATGTTTAGCAGAATAAAGCTTTTTTTTTTTTAAACAGGTAGTTGCCTGTGATGTTGAACTAAATATTCAATAAAAGATAACAACATAAAGCAGTAATTACCCATGTGGGGGGTATCAGAAGCATCTAAAAATATTTTTTATCAAAGTTACATTCCCCTCCCTATTCTGATCTGTACCTGTATGAGGCTCTTTTACTTGCCACACTGAAAATTAGTTACTGTAGGGAGCCTTGTTGGATCTGAAGGATGACCACATCAAAATTACTGAGAAATATGGCTGTAGAAAAAGCTTTTTAATGTGAGGGGCCAAAAATAAATGTTTGTAAAGGAATAAAATAATGTAGTTGGTTATTCATATTTCATCCTGATGTCAGCCTCTTTTCACTTGCTGTTTTGGTTTCACAAGTCCACAAGTCCTGTGATAAAGATTGTTATTGTTTTGTTTAAAAAAAAAAAAAAACGGATTTCACTTAGCCTAGTGATAATATGGAAAGCAGCCTAACTTGTATTGTTTCATTGACCCTGTATCTCATCTAAGACTATGTCTCTTTGGTAGAGGTTCAAGACTAAGCATTGCCATCCTTTTCTCATTTAAAAAAAAAAAAATGCAGACATGATTTCTTAAAAAATCCTGGCCAGCAGTAGTCACCTTTTTACATGGTATAGACGTCACCTTTGAAACATTTGAATAACAGAATTTTTTTTACGTAAGCTAATTTAATGGTTTCTTCTTCAAATTTTAAACAAAATAAAAATTCAGTGCAGAAAATTAAGATACCTTCATACACTTGCTGGGAATGGAAAGTGGTATAGCGACTGTGTAAAACATTATGGAGGTTTTTCAAAAAAACTAAAAACAGAACTATCATATAATCCAACAATCCTGCTTCTGGGTATATATCTGAAAAAAATGAAAACACTAATTTGAAAAGATACAGGTATCCCAATGTTTATAGCAGCATTATTTATAATTGCCAAGTGTCCATCAACAGATGGATAGATCAATACATACTGATATAGACACACACACACACACAATGGATTACTACTCAGTCATAAAAAAGAATAAAATTTTACTATTTGCTACAACAAGGATGGACTTGGAGTGTATTAAGCTAAGTGAAATAAGTCAGACAGACAAAGACAAATACTGTATAGGATCACTTATATGTGGAGTCCAAAAAATAAAAACAGTGATTATAATAAAAAAGAAACAGACTCATAGATTCAGAGAACAAACTAGTGGTTACCAGTAGGCAGAGGGAAGAAGGGAGGGGCAAGATAGGGGTAGGGGATTAAGAGTCCAAACTACTATGTGCAAAATAAATCAGCTACAAGGATAGCTTGTATAACATGGGGAAGATAGCTGATATTTTATTAAAACTGTAAATGGAGCAGTACAACCTTTAAAAACTGTGGATCACTGTCACACACCTAAAACTTGCATAATTTTATCAACTCTTCCTCAATTTTTAAAACTGCAAATAAAAGGTATAGTCCAAAAAAAAAAAAAAAAGAACATACAGAAAAGTAAAAAAAACTAATTTAAAAATCCTCATAATCCCTCTAGCTAAAGAACCATTGATAATATTACAGCATAGTCTTTCAATTACATATGAATAAACTGTAATGTGTATGTGTGTGTGTGTACAATGCTTTTCAAAGTAGTGCTTTACCAGAAACTGTTTTGTGACCTGTTTTCTTTATTAAACCATAAGCACTTCCTCCATGTATTAGTAACTCTTTTGAAACCATTATTAAGCCCATCTCTAGTGAGCAGATAGCTTATTCTTGCAAATAAAACATTTTACAAGTGTTTACAAAGCTCAAATGTCCAACACAAACATAAGCCTAGCCTCCTATTTGAACTACCTGACTCTTAAAGTTAGTATTAAACCAGAAATCGAGAACGGAAGCTAGGAATGAAACTCCAAATTGTAAAACAGAAGTGTGACAGAGGAAACAAGCATAGGAAAGAATTATGAATCAGATACATACTGGAATTTCCTGGAAGTTTTCAGATTCAAGTCAACAATACTTTGTCTACATGTGTCTGCACTAAACTTCTCTTAGCAGCTGCTCCTTAACTGAGATGAGGGCCTTACAAATGTCAAGGTTGGAACTAAAGTAAAAGAGGGAGGATCTAGAGAGTAAACTTCTGTCCTGGGGATAGAGACTGTTTAGATACTAGATATGGCAGTTGTCAACAGAAAAAAAAGGGACTGGTATCTCTGCCCTGCTCTATCTCCTCTTGGGTGCTGGTGGAGAAGAGACATCACTCTGGGAAGTGAACCAGGCCCTTGGCAGTCAGATTGATGACAATACTGGCGGTGGAGGCTCAGGGTGGAACCAGAAGTGCCATTTTTCCAAGGAGTGTCCCTGAGATCTCTGCTTATCTTACCTGTTGTTGTTGTTCAGTTACTAAGTTCTGTCTCTTTGTGACTCCATGGACTAGCATGCCACACTTCCCTGTCTTTCACTATCTCCCAGAGTTTGCTGAAACTCATGTCCATTGAGTCAGTGATGCTGTCCAACCATCTCATCCTCTGTAACCCCCATCTCCTCCGGCCCTCAATCTTTCCCAGCATCAGGGTCTTTTCCAATGATTCAGCTCTTCACATCAGGTGGTCAAAGTATTAAAGCTGCAGCATCAGTCCTTCCAATGAATATGTAGGGTTGACTTCCTTTAGGATTGACTGGTTTGATCTCCTTGCTGTCCAAGGACTCTCAATAGTCTTCTCCAGGACCACAATTCCAAAGTATCAATATTTTGGTGCTTAGCCTTCTTTATGGTTCAATTTATGGTCCAATTTACATGTCAGAGCTGCATTTCTAAGACTTCAGATCTCTTGCAGATCACCTTCCTGATTTTTTCATATCTGCTTCCTACCTGTGCCATCATGAATATTTTTATTTGAATTGATCCACTTTTTTTAACTTAAATACTTTGTGTTAAATAAAACACATATCAACAATTTGAAATGGAAAACAGAGTCATTTGCCACCAATGCAAATGTGGGTGACCTCATGAGTTCAAGGAAAACAGGCAAGATGCCTAGGGCTGGATGCTGGTGCTTGACAAAGGCTCTTGAGCCTAAGCCCTGATTTCTGTTTGTTTAGGGGAAAAAATGTAGGGCGCGTTGCTGGAGCAGTCGTGAAGAGATACCCCACGCCCAAGGTAAGAGAAACCAAGTAGACGGTAGGTGTTGCAAGGGGGCATCAGAGGGCAGACACACTGAAACCATAATACTCACAGAAAACTAGTCAATCTAATCACACTAGGACCACAGCCTTGTCTAACTCAATGAAACCAAGCCATGCCTGTGGAGCAACCCAAGACAGGCGGGTCATGGTGGAGAGGCCTGACAGAATGTGGTCCACTGGAGAAGGGAATGGCAAGCCACTTCAGTATTCTTGCCTTGAGAACCCCATGAATAGTATGAAAAGGCAAAATGATAGGATACCGAAAGAGGAACTCCCCAGGTCATTAGGTGCCCGATATGCTACTGGAGATCAGTGGAGAACTAACTCCAGAAAGAATGAAGAGATGGAGCCAAAGCAAAAATAATATCCAGCTGTAGATGTGACTGGTGATAGAATCAAGATCTGATGCTGTAAAGAGCAAAATTGCATAGGAACCTGGAATGTCAGGTCCATGAATCAAGGCAAATTGGAAGTGGTCAGACAAGAGATGGCAAGGGTGAACATCGACATTCTAGGAATCAGCGAACTAAAATGGACTGGAATGGGTGAATTTAACTCAGATGACCATTGTATCTAGTACTGTGGGCAGGAATACCTCAGAAGAAACGGAGTAGCCATCATGGTCAACAAAAGGGTCCAAAATGCAGTACTTGGATGCAATCTCAAAAACAACAGAATGATCTCTGTTTGTCTCCAAGGCAAATCATTCAATATCACAGTTATACAAGTCTATCCAACCAGTAACACTGAAGAAACTGAAGTTGAACGGTTTTATGAAGACCTACAAGACCTTTTAGAACTAATCCCAAAAAAGATGTCCTTTTCATTATAGGGGATTGGAATGCAAAAGTAGGAAGTCAAGAAACACCTGGAGTAACAGGCACATTTGGCCTTGGAATGCAGAATAAAGCAGGGCAAAGACTAACAGAGTTTTGCCAAGAAAATGCACTGGTCATAGCAAACACCCTCTTCCAACAACACAAGAGAAGACTCTACACATGGACATCACCAGATGGTCAACGCCGAAATCAGATTGATTATATTCTTTGCAGCCAAAGATGGAGAAGCTCTATACAGTCAACAAAAACAAGACCAGGAGCTGACTGTTGCTCAGATCATGAACTGCTTATTACCAAATTCAGACTCAAATTGAAGAAAGTAGGGAAAACCACTAGACCATTCAGGTGTGACCTAAATCAAATCCCTTATGATTACACAGTGGAAGTAAGAAATAGATTTAAGGGACTAGATCTGATAGATAGAGTACCTGATGAACTATGGAATGAGGTTCGTGACATTGTACAGGAGACAGGGATCAAGACCATCCCCATGGAAAAGAAATGCAAAAAAGCAAAATGGCTGTCTGGGGAGGCCTTACAAATAGCTGTGAAAAGAAGAGAGGCGAAAAGCAAAGGAGAAAAGGATAGATATAAGCATCTGAATGCAGAGTTCCAAAGAATAGCAAGAAGAGATAAGAAAGCCTTCTTCAGTGATCAATGCAAAGAAATAGAGGAAAAGAACAGAATGGGAAAGACTAGAGATCTCTTCAAGAAAATTAGAGACACCAAGGGAACATTTCATGCAAAGATGGGCTCAATACAGGACAGAAATGGTATGGACCTAACAGAAGCAGAAGATATTAAGAAGAGGTGGCAAGAATACACGGAAGAACTGTACAAAAAAGATCTTCATGACCAAGATAATCATGATGATGTGATCACTATTCTAGGGCCAGACATCTTGGAATGGGAAGTCAAGTGGGCCTTAGAAAGCATCACTACGAACAAAGCTAGTGGAGGTGATGGAATTCCAGTTGAGCTGTTTCAAATCCTGAAAGATAATGCTGTGAAAGTGCTGCACTCAATATGCCAGCAAATTTGGAAAACTCAGCAGTGGCCACAGGACTGGAAAAGGTCAGTTTTCATTCCAATTCCAAAGAAAGGCAATGCCAAAGAATGTTCAAACTACCACACAGTCGCACTCTTCTCACACACTAGTAAAGTAATGCTCAAAATTCTCCAAGCTGGGCTTCAGCAATATGTGAACCATGAACTCCCTGATGTTCAAGCTGGTTTTAGAAAAGGCAGAGGAACCAGAGATCAAATTGCCAACATCCGCTGGATCATGGAAAAAGCAAGAGAGTTCCAGAAAAACATCTATTTCTGCTTTATTGACTATGCCAAAGCCTTTGACTGTGTGGATCACAATCAACTGTGGAAAATTCTGAGAGAGATGGAAATACCAGACAACCTAACCTACCTCTTGAGAAATCTGTATGCAGGTCAGGAAGCAACAGTTAGAACTGGACATGGAACAACAGACTGGTTCCAAATAGGAAAAGGAGTACATCAAGGCTGTATATTGTCACCCTGCTTATTTAACTTATATGCAGAGTACATCATGAAAAATGGTGGGCTGCGAGAAACACAAGCTGGGATCAAGATTGCTGGGAGAAATATCAATCACCTCAGATATGCAGATGACACCACCCTTATGGCAGAAAGTGAAGAGGAGCTAAAAAGCCTCTTGATGAAAGTGAAAGAGGAGAGTGAAAAAGTTGGCTTAAAGCTCAACATTCAGAAAACGAAGATCATGGCATCTGGTCCCATCACTTCATGGGAAATAGATGGGGAAACAGTGGAAACAGTGTCAGACTTTATTTTTTGGGGCTCCAGAATCACTGCAGATGGTGATTGCAGCCATGAAATTCAAAGACGCTTACTCCTTGGAAGAAAAATTATGACCAACCTAGATAGCATATTCAAAAGCAGAGACGTTACTTTGCCGACTAAGGTCCATCTAGTCAAGGCTATGGTTTTTCCTGTGGTCATGTATGGATGTGAGAGTTGGGCTGTGAAGAAGGCTGAACGCCGAAGAATTGATGCTTTTGAACTGTGGTGTTGGAGAAGACTCTTGAGAGTCCCTTGGACTGCAAGGAGATCCAACCATTCCATTCTGAAGGAGATCAGCCCTGGGATTTCTTTGGAAGAAATGATGCTAAAGCTGAAGCTCCAGTACTTTGGCCACCTCACGCGAAGAGTTGACTCATTGGAAAATACTCTGATGCTAGGAGGGATCGGGGGCAGGAGGAGAAGGGGACGACCGAGGATGAGATGGCTGGATGGCATCACTGACTCGATGGACGTGAGTCTGAGTGAACTCCGGGAGATGGTATTGGACAGGGAGACCTGGCATGCTGCGATTCATGGGGTCGCAAAGAGTCGGACACGACTGAGCGACTGAACTGAAGTGAACTGAGTATGGAGGAATTAACAAGTATTGAAAAAAGAAAAAAAAAAACCAGCCAACATACCCAGACTGCCCATGGATTTCTTCAGAAGAACTGCAAGGGAATGGCATCACTTTCATGAAATAATTCACCCTCCTGGTGGCTCAGACGGTAAAGAATCTGCCTACAGTGTGGGAGACCTGGGTTCAATCCCTGGATTGAGAATATCCCCTGGAGGAGGGCGTGGCAACCCACTCCAGTATTCTTGCCTGGCGAATCCATGGAGAGAGGAGCCTGGAGGGCTACAGTTCATGGGGTTGCAAAGAGTCAGACACGACTGAGCAACTAACACTGTACACACCAGCTTCCTGTCCGGGGTGCACACACCTCTGTACCAAGCACTGTGCCAAGGGAAGCTGCCCTCTGTAAAGGGGTGGGGGGGAGCCCCCCGTGTCACCCTTAGGCCATATTCAGGAGCTATCAGGAACTGAGGCGTTACCATAAACCCCTATACTCTGTAAGTGAAGAATAGCCTTGGCTGGGTACCTCTCATTTCTCATAAACTCTCCTGTTACAAGCTCTACTGTGTACCTCTCCACCCTCAAGTTCACATGTTGAAATCCTAACTCCCCGTACCTCAGAATGTGCCTATATTTGGAGATAGGGCCTTTAAAGAGGCAATTGCATGAGATCATTAGGGCGGCCCCTAATCCAATATAACTGGGGTTTTTATAAGAAGAGGAGATTAGGACACCCACAAACATAGCATCACTGACTCAATGGACATGCGTCTGAGCAAACTCTGGGATATAGTTGGACAGAGGAGCCTGGTGTGCTGCAGTCCCTGGGGTCTCAAAGGCAGACAAGACTTAGTGACTGAACAACCCAACACACACATACACGCATACACGTAAAACCGTGGGAAGACACAGAGGCATCACAGCCAGCAGCAAGCCAGGAACCAGGCCTCAGAAGAAACCAACTGTGCCGACACCTTCATCTCAGATTTCTAGCCTACAGAACTATGAGGAAACAAATTTCAGTCATAGCTGCTCTATGGTACTTTGCTATGGCAGCCCTAGAAAATTAATACACCTTCCTGCTGCTGCTAAGTCGTTTCAGTCGTGTCCGACTCTGTGAGACCCCAGAGACGGCAGCCTACCAGGCTCCCCCATCCATGGGATTTTCCAGGCAAGAGTGCTGGAGTGGGTTGCCATTGCCTTACTCCAAGGGATCTTCCCAGCCTGCATCTCTTATATCTCCTGCGTTGGCTTTACCGCTAGTGCCATGTGGGAAGCCCATAAAATCATAAAATAGGCCATAAATGGGATGGTAATTGGGTTGTTTCAATCAGGTGGTAGCCATCTGTTCTGGTATACACATTTTAAAAGTCTGACCCTGTCTACCAGGTGGATCTGAGACCCAGTCTGGCCACTTTGAGGAGTGGCATGACTCTAGACTCTGGCAGCAAGCTTCTGATATGGAATGGGATCATCCATCCCGGCATATAGCTCTCTAGTTTCCTTTATCGTTGGAGGAATAGTCCCACTGATAGATTTTTCAGTGTGCCTGCGTGCGTGTGTTCTAAGTCGCTTCAGTCGTGTTCAACTCTCTGCGACCTCCTGAACTGTAGTGCGCCAGGCTCCTCTGTCCTTGGGATTTTCCAGGCAGGAATACTGGAATGGGTTGCCATGCCCTCCTCCAGGGAATCTTCCCAACCCAGGGATCAAACCCACACCTCCTGCATCTCCTGCATTGGCAGGCAGATTATTTACCACTGAGCCACCTGAGAAGCCCAGATTTGTCAGTAATACACCTCGAAGACTTTTCTGTTTCCTGCTATTTCAGCTTCCTTGAGAATGAAACAGTGCAGGACAGCAGAATATCAAACAGATGTTACTGCATAAACCAGATGACCCAGTTACGTCAGGGAGAACGGCCTAACTCAGCAATGCCCTGTTCCCAGGAGATATATGTTTGTGCTACACTGCTTCTCACAACTGTAATTATTTTAGTCATTTGTCTGTTAGATTTTTTTCTTTGTCTCTCCTGCTTACCTTCATTGAGATCAGGAATTTCCTGGTTGATTACCTTATCCTCATTATACAGTAGGGTGCCTGACACATAGTATGTGCCCAAGAAGCATTTTTTAAAGTAATAAATGAGAGCTAAGGGCATAGGCTTCATACTTATGAGAGCAACTAGATTTGTATCTTAGGTGTCCCCTTGTGACCTTGGGAAAGTTATTTAACTTTCTGAAGCCTTAATTTCTTCACCTGTGGTTATAGGGAATACCTACTTCATAGTGTTGTTTTAAGAATTCAGTGAGCTAGCATAAGAGCTTCCAAGGTTGCTCAGTGGTAAAGAATCTGCCTGCCGATGCAGGAGACTCAGGTTTGATCCCTGGGTCAGGAAGATCCCCTGGAGGAGAAATGGCAACCCAGTCCAGTATTCTTGCCTGGACAATCCCATGAACAGAGGAGGAAGGCTACAATTCATAGGATCACAAAGAGTTGGACATGACTAAGCAACTAAGCTTATACAAAGCTAGCATAGTACCTGGCACATAAATGCCAAGTAAAGATTAATATCATTATAATTATTATAAGATAACAGAAAAATGGAATCTGTGTAATTGACAAAGAATGGGTTGTTTAGGCAAAAGTAGATCATGGAAATCATTGATCTCATTGCTACATTTTTTTCCTGTGTGCCTTGTAAACGTCAATTTAAAAAAATCCTAACTACCAAAACATATCTTTGGAAACATTCATGATATTATACTGTAGTAGTTATAATAAGAGTCAGAGTCTATTATTTTTATTCTAGAATGTTGATGTTCAAATCTACTTAACCTATTTTATGCAAAATTAACTATTAATTTATTATGTAGGGTAATGAAGACATTTACTAAAAATAGTCTATTACACTATAAAATGTATTAAAATACTTTTAAATTATGCTTTTAACAGAGCATTCCATATCTTTGTCCATCATTAATTGTCTATATAGAATATTGACATTAATGCAAATCATTAGGAAAACTCCAGATTATGACTGACTTATCATTTCAGTTCAGTTGCTCAGTCATGTCCAACTCTTTGAGCCCCCATGGACTGCAGCACACCAGGCTTCCCTGTCCATCACCAACTCCCAGAGTTTATTCAAGCCCATGTCCATTGAGTTGGTGATGCCATCCAACCATCTCATCAATCTTTCCCAGCATCAGGGTCTTTTCAAATGAGTCAGTTCTTTGCACCAGGTGGCCAAAATATTGGAGTTTCAACTCCAGCATCAGTCCTTCCAATGAATATTCAGGACTAATTTCCTTTAGGATGGACTGGTTGGATCTCCTTCCAGTCCAAGGGACTCTCAAGAGTCTTCTCCAACACTACAGTTCAAAAGCATCAATTCTTTGGCGTTCAGCTTTCTTTATAGTCCAACTCCCACATCCATACATGACTACTGGAAAAACCATAGCTTTGACTAGACAGACCTTTGTTGGCTAAGTAATGTCTCTGCTTTTCTTTTTTTGACTGATTTATAGAAGCATCTAAATGAAACTCTTCTATTTTAAAAAATGCATGTAGTAAGACATCATTTAATCACCTGTTATCTAGAAGCAAGTGTGGGTGTGTATTTTAGGAACATAAATGCTCTTTTCTCCGCTGAATATAGATGGTGTAGTTAAAGAGAGAGGCTAATGAAACCTGAAGTTCCAGTTTAGCTTTAGAGATATGTCTAATGACAGTCTTTTATGCAAGAACAAATAGCCGGTGGTCAGTTTTCTATTTGATTGCTATTTTTGCATAAAATAAAAGCTTTTAATAATGTATTTTTTACCTAGGAAACAAACTTATAAAATGCTGTGTGCTTTATTCTTAATTATTTATCATATCTTGGATTAAAATGGATTTTACACCATGGTAGAGAATGCATGCAGACATACACACACACACACACACACACACACACACACAAAGAATATATAGTAATGGCCTGTTTTCAGAAGAGATTCACTATAGTCCATGAAAACTATTAAATATGTCTTTTTAAATTATTTTGAGATACACCGTGTTTTGCAGAATTCTTTGAGTTATTTATATCATCTTCAAGGCACTATTTTATTATAAATAAATTGTGTCACATAATACATAGATACGTTTTGCTCATTTTCCCAAAGTCATGCAAAGCAATCTATTATATAAGCAAATACTCACTGCATATGCTGTGAGATAACACAAGAAAATTATTAGTCTTCATTCTAATTAGGAAATAAGATATTCTCATAAAACCAATAGAGAACATATGAATAAGACAGGCTTTTACATGAACACAAAAATCACTTTTTCTGATTTTATACAAACATTGGAGACTTCTCCCACATATCCTTTCTCTGAAAGACAACTAGAGGAAGAAGAAACTCACACTTTTATTTCTCATCTTGTATTACTTATGGCTCGAACAAGATGAATCATCCTATGCTTTTCAAGAGCAGAATATTGTGTCATAGACTTGCACACCGAGTAGAGAGCTCATGCTTTCCACAGAAAGGGATGAAAGAGAGAACCCGATTAAATATGATGCTGTCTCTTTGAGAAGTGTTCTTTTACAATTAAGAAAGGCTAAGAAATTTTGTTGTAGATCTGTTTCTTGGTGACCTAAATTATAAGCCTAAGTCTCTACTCAACATTTCTATACAGGAAATCCACATATATTGTAGTATATCCTTGATGGGTTGAAAAACTAATTCCCCCCCAAAATCAATCCAGTCGCAACAAACCCACATGTTATACTTCTGCTGTCTGTTTCTGACCCTTCTCTAGAGACCTCAGAGGATGACACCCATTTATTTTCTAGGCTCAGAGATAAAAAGAAAAGCTTTTATCTGCCAGTAAATCACATTCTTTAGGGACCCTGGAATAAGGCAGAACCTGGAGACTTAGTTGAGTAAGTGTCTGAATTTACTATGCTCCTCAGGAAACAATGTAGAAACATTAATTTAGGGTAGCTTGCTCTCTGGGGTGACATGGACTACGCAATTAAAAATAATCAGGAACACACGTGGCTCTGTGATTTTCACAATGGGGCATGCTTTTATGCTAATTTACTTTCTGAGTTCAGGTTTTTTTCTGCAAGCAATACAATGAGTAGACCTTACATACTATCATTTTAGAGTGCAAAAAAGAATTCTTAGGGACCATCCACTAAAACATGCATACACAAATTAGTTCTGTGTTCTTTGGTTTGCCTTGATTTTTATTGCTAGTGAACAACCGACTATCAGAAAGTGACTATTAGAAATTATTTTTTTACAACTGTCATTTGGGCTCTCTTTAGGCAGTAGAAATGAAAGTCATTTAAATCATTTTATCCTAGCAATATGGGTTTTTTTCCCTAGAAGAATTTAAGTAATTTCCCTGTACAGTTATAGATAAAATCTAAAATTTAAGGCTTCCAATCCAAAATGTAAGAAAAGCAGCTCCTCTAACAATTCAGTAAACTCATTTTGCTTAGTTTAACATAGAGTGAGATCTTCAGCCAACCAGAAAAATATTATCTAATAGAAGAAATATGGGCAAAGGACAAAATTAAAGCCAATAATCAACAGGCAAATGAAAATATGTTCAGCTTCAAATTTAAATAGGCGTGCTGCAATTCATAGGGTCGCAAAGAGTCGGACATGACTGAGCAACTGAACTGAACTGAAGTAGGCATATCATTGAAATATAATTTTTTTACCTATAAGTACTTTTTAAGCTTATCAAATACCCATGGTTCTTAAGTTGGTGAGAAAATGGCAACTCTCTCATGTTGGTAAGAGTTCAGTTCAGTTCAGTCTCTCAGTCATGTCCGACTCTTTGCGATCCCATGAATCGCAGCATGCCAGGCCTCCCTGTCCATCACCAACTCCCAAAGTTCACTCAGACTCACATCCACCGAGTCCGTGATGCCATCCAGCCATCTCATCCTCTGTCATCCCCTTCTCCTCCTGCCCCCAATCCCTCCCAGCATCAGAGTCTTTTCCAATGAGTCAATTCTTAACATGAATTTAGGTGGGTACAAATCTTTTGGAGATAAGTTTGGCAAAATATAGTAACTTCAAAATATTACACAAGTTTAGAGGATTTCCCTGGTGGCTCTGTGGTTAAGAGTCCACCCGCCAGTGTAGAGGACATGGGTTCAACACCTGGTCCAGGAAGACTGCATGTGCTGTGGAGCAAGTAAACCCAGACAAGCACTACTGAAACCCATGCCCCGAGTATGTGCTCCTCAACAAGAGAAGCCGTCACAGTGAGCAGCCTGCACACAGCTAGACAGGAGCCTCTGCTCACTGCAGCTAGAGAAGGTCTGGGCTCAGGAATGAAGACCTAGCACAGCCAAAATTAATTACTTAATTAAAAAACATACAAACAAGTTTAACCTGATAATTACAGTGCTAATAATTGGAAGAAGATAATAAATCCTCAAAATTATTTTATAGGTATATAATATTTGCACATAAAAACAAGAGATTAGAATAAGCTAATTGTTAATCAATAGAGCTATAAAATAAACAATATAACCATGTAATGGAATACTATGCAGCCATCAAAAACAACAATGATTAATTACATTTGTATCTACCTGGAAAGAAGTATAGAACATAATACAGATTTTTAAAAATAGATTATTAAGCATAATATATAATGTTATCCTTACTTTATAAGCCTATATGTTGAAAGATACCTGAAAGTATGTTACCCAAAATATTAATAGTGATTATTTCCAGGTGTTAAAATTTGCAGTGGTTCTTATCACATTCTTATTATTTTTCCACACTGTTAAAATTATTACACTGAACACACCTTACTTTTATAGTTTGAAGAAAAATCAATTGATACTTCCTCAGTTTTAAGGTAAAATCTGTCATTGATGACAATGATACTTTAAAATAAAACTAGAAAACACCTCAGTTTCTTTACACTCTGTAGAAGAACATGCATATTATAATTATGCAGTATTTTTAGTAAATGGGTGTGAGCCTTTTGTGTTTGAAGCTTTGTCTGACTAAGTAACCAGTAAAACAGGTGTGCTAGGCAGGGTAGAACATCTGTTTCTCTTTACAGAGAATTTTTTAAGAGGATGGAAAAGGATTTAAAATCCGTCCTCACTGACTGAAATCCTAGGAGAAGAAAATTAATACCTTTCCTACATTGCAGCATTACCTTCTGTTGTTATTTTCAGTGAATGCATATTTAAAAACTACCAACAATACTGTTCACGAGGTTTTGGAAATACAAGCTTTGACTAAGGCCAGAATCTCAAAGTTTACTTGCCAAAGGATGTTAATTAATAGCTGAGGTGAAGATGAAAACAACCATAACACTAAGTTCTTTTCAGAAATTGCCAATTACGATTAAAGCTCTCTGTTGTGCAACAAAGGCTTTGGGGTCTCTCGAGCAGAGAACATTTCTACCTTTCCTTCCTGCTTTATTATTTCCTTCTGCTACCTGAAGACAGAATCACATTTGTGTCCCTGAGAGAGAAGCTGATACGATTTCACAAAGGTATTATTTTTGTTTTTTAAAGAGGCCACACAAGACTCCCCTATTAAAAAACCCATTAATGTGGTACAGCCACTTTGGAAGACAGTTTCATACAAACACACTCTTGCTGTGTGGCCCACCAGCCACAGTCCTTGGTATTTATCCAATAAGTTAAAAACTTAAACTGAATGGTATTTTCCCAAATGAGTTAAAAACTGCGATATGAATGTTTATAGAAGCTTTTTTCAGAACCACCCAAACTCGGAAGCAACCAGATGTTCTCCTGTAGATGAATTTATAAACTAACTTTACATCCACACAGTGAGGAAAAGACATGAATCTGAAGATATGGAGAGCCAGAGACATTAAACGCATAACTGAAAAGATGTGAAGGGACCTTGAACGCTTTTTGCGAAGTGAGAGACGCCGATCTGAAAATGCTACCTAGTATGTAATTTCAACCCTGTGACATTTTGGAAAAAAGCAAATTATGGAGACAAGAAAAAGTTCAGTGGTTGCCAGGGTTTTGTTGGGGAGGAAGGGAGCTAGAGATGAATAGGCAGAGCACAGGGTATTCTTATGACAGTGAAACTATCCTGAATGATACAATAATGGTATTGTAGATGTGTCTCGTTATACAAGGCTCACGGAATGAGCAAGAC
Source organism: Budorcas taxicolor (assembly GCF_023091745.1). Classification (NCBI taxonomy): domain Eukaryota; kingdom Metazoa; phylum Chordata; class Mammalia; order Artiodactyla; family Bovidae; genus Budorcas; species Budorcas taxicolor. The sequence continues at coordinate 30,282,151 of NC_068916.1, read as the reverse complement.
AAGGAGGTACACCCAAATGTGAACTATGGACATTGAATAACATATCAATATCGATTCATTAAAGGCACAACAGATTGAATTTGAGCAAACTCCAGCAGGTGGTGAAGGACAGGGGAGCCTGGTGTGCGGCAGTCCCTGGAGTCAACAAAAAGTCAGACGTGACTTAGCGACTGAACAACAACAAATACACTTCACTCAATTCAGACATTAACACGAGGGGAAATTACGGGGGGTAGGAACGGGGGGAGAGTATTTGTGAGTTCTTTATACTTTCCACTGAATTTTTCTGCAAAGCTAAACTGCTGTAAAACATCAGTTCAGTTCAGTTCAGTTGCTCAGTCGTGTCCAACTCTTTGCGACCCCATGAACTGCAGCACGCCAGGCCTCCCTGTCCATCACCAGCTCCCGGAATTCACTCAGACCCACGTCCATCGAGTCAGTGATGCCATGCAGCCATCTCATTCTCGGTCGTCCCCTTCTCCTCCTGCCCCCAATCCCTCCCAGCATCAGAGTCTTTTCCAATGAGTCAACTCTTCCCATGACGTGGCCAAAGTACTGGAGTTTCAGCTTTAGCATCAGTCCTTCCAAAGAAATCCCAGGGCTGATCTCCTTCAGAATGGACTGGTTGGATCTTCTTGCAGTCCAAGGGACTCTCAAGAGTCTTCTCCAACACCATAGTTCAAAAGCATCAATTCTTCGGCGCTCAGCCTTTTTCACAGCCCAACTTTCACATCCATCATGACCACTGGAGAAAGCATAGCCTTGACTAGAGGACCTTTGTTGGCAAAGTAATGTCTCTGCTTTTCATTATGCTGTCTAGGTTGGTCATAACTTTTCTTCCAAGGAGTAAGCGTCTTTTAACTTCATGGCTGCAATCACCATCTGCAGTGATTTTGGAGCCAAGAAAAATCAAGTCTGACACTGTTTCCCCATCTATTTCCCATGAAATCTATTAATTAAAAACAAACAGGTCATTAATGACTGCTAGAGAACACTCGGATCTGTCCCAGAGTTCTGAAAGTTACTGGTGGCTTTGCTTTTGCAGACGCTGCCAGATCTGCACTGCAGCTTTGTGTCCTGAAGTGCACAATATACCACATGAAAGGTAGAGACATTAAAGAATGGTAGAGACATTAAAGAATGACATTGAATGCATACACACAAGCTGTTGTATTAATTTTTATCACATGATACATTAGAACATTCTATGAATAGCTTGAAGCCATATTTTAAAAATTTTGACACTAAATTCCTTTAAAGTACCTTAGTGGCCATTTGTTGTATTCATGTCCGGGATTTTCAAGTATGAGAAAGGTGATTTGGAAGATCTGAAGTGCGACACCACTATGTCTTGATAACTATGTAGTTAGAAGAGGCAGGCGTGTGTGCATGCGTGCTCAGTCGTGTCTGACTCTTTGCAACCCCATGGACTGTAGCTGGCCAGGCTCCTCTGTCCATGGGATTTCCCAGACAAGAGTTGTGGAGTGGGTTGCCATTTCCTCCTCCAGGGGGGAACTTGGGATCAAACCTTCCCAACCCAGGGATTGAACCTGCATCTCCTTCAACTCCTGCATTGGCAGGTGAATTCTTTACCACTGAGTCATCTGGAAAGTTCTTGAACAGACAGAGCATATAGTATTTTCATTATTAAAACTTTTGTGGTTTTGAAATCACTTGGATGAAAACCCCAGAGGTCACAAAAATGCACCACCCAGGTCTCCTGCTACAGCAGGCATTGTTGACGGACAGCCATCTAAATTCACCTCAGTGTTCCCAGTGGCTAAGCACAGAGTGCAGAGAACTTGCTAGTGCAAGCCTACTCTGCCAGAAGATGGACTCATCTCCAAGGACTCACCCTGGGAATGCAAAACTCACTTAGGTCCCTACAGTCTGAGACTTCTTTCCAAACCTCTTCGCCTTCCCCTCACCTTTCACAGGTGTCAGACCTACACTGTGGTCTGATGGCTCTCCCTGAAACTCCTACGTCCACCCCTTTGTCCCTCACAAGCATCTTCCCTGTAAATTTCCTGCTTGTCTGATCCTACCTTGGCATCTGCTTCATAGAAGACCTGAACTAATACAAAGACCAATCCCTAACACATGGTCATTTTTATCCTTAGAAACATATACATGTCAATGAAACTCTATAAAGCTCACACATCTACTTTTCTGATTTAAACTCTAATAGGGGCTTCCCTGGTAGCTCAGCTGGTAAAGAATCTGCCTGCAATGCAGGAGACCCTGGTTTGACTCCTGGATTGGGAAGATCCCCTGGAGAAGGGATAGGCTACCCACTCCAGTATTCATGGGCTTCCCTAGTGGCTCAGACAGCAAAGAATCCGCCTGCAACCAGGGCGATCTGGATTCAGTCCCTGGTTTGGGAAGATCCCCTGGAGGAGGGCATGGAAACCTACTCAAATATTCTTGCCTGGAGAAGCCCCATGGACAGAGGCACCTGGTGGGCTACAGGCCATGGGGTCACAAAGAGGTGGACGCAACAGAGCGACTAAGCACAGCACAGCACAGCCACAAAATGGGGGCTTCCCTGGTGGTGCAGTGGTAAAGAATCCTCCTGCCAAGGCAGGAGACGTGGGCCCGATCCCTGGACCAGGAAGGTCCCCTGGAGGTGGAAATGACAACCCACTCCAGTATTCTTGCCTGGGAAATCTCATGGACAGAGGAGCCTGGCAGGCTGCAGCCCATGGAGTCGTAAAGAGTTGGACACCACTGAGCGACTGACCACACAGTGCAGCCACAAAACTCTTTTTGTTAAGATAATCACATATCCTGTATAATTCTCAATTTTGAAGAATCCCAATTTCATTGATTATGGCTGGTCGTGTAGTTCCCAGGTAGATACTGTACCTTTGGAACTCATGCATTTCGCTCTCTCACCACTAGTATGAAGAACAAAAGTAAGAGAGAGGTTTCGATACAACCCAGGCTGCTTACTAAGCATCACTGTTTCCTCATGTAAGTGCCACTAGAATATCTTATCTTTTCCATGTGAATACAACTCGAAAACTACTCCTCTTATTATCTGTAAATGTGTGACAGAGAAGATGTGGAAACAATGAAGTCTGGCCAAGGTGCAAAGTCAGATCTTCAATGAGATTAAATTACTACAAAGCGATTGTGACACAGATGTGAAACCCAATCAGTGAACTGTAATCTGTTGAAAGAAAAAAGTTATTCACAGAGAAGGAGTGGGTTGTATAGATTCTGGAAAAAGAAATCCTTCAAGATCGAGAAAAAAGTTTGGCATTATCCAGAAGAGAGCAATGTGACTAATTGATATGAATATTCAACAACCTAGAGTAGCCATGCACAAATCGGACTGGATGACTCTAACCGCTGAGAACACAAAGTTATCTCTTAGATTATTACAGCTGACTTTATATGAAAGAGAGATGTATTTGCCTTTCTTTTCTGGCAAAGTTCTGACCTACTTAGAAATGATTTTTTAAAATATAAATGAATAAATCACCATTATGGACAATGTCTCAGGCTCATCTGAACTGTATCAACTCTCAATTCAGTTCAGTTCAGTCACTCAGTCATGTCCAACTCTTTGTGACCCTACGGACTGCAGGACACCAGGCCTCTCTGTCCATCACCAACTCACAAAGTTTACCCAAACTCATGTCCATTGAGTTGGTGATGCCATCCAACCATCTCATCCTCTGTCTTCCCCTTCTCCTCCCACCTTCAATCTTTCCCAGCATCAGGGTCTTTTCCAGTGAGTCATCTCTTTGCATCATGTGGCCAGAGTATTGGAGTTTCAGCTCAGCATCAGTCCTTTCAATGAATATTCAGGACTGATTTCCTTTAGGATGGACTGGTTGGATCTCCTTGCAATCCAACGGACTCTCAGGAGTCTTATCTAACACCATAGTTAAATTCTTTGGCACTCAGCTTTCTTTATAGTCCAACTCTCACATCCATACATGACTACTGGAAAAACCATAGCTTTGACTAGACGGAACTTTGTTGGCAAAGCAATGTCTCTGCTTTTTAATATGCTGTCTAGGTTGATCATAACTTTTCTTTCAAGGAGTAAGCATCTTAATATCGTGGCTGCAGTCACCATCTGCAGTGATTTTGGAGCCCCCAAAAATAAAGTCTGACACTGTTTCCATTGTTTCCCCATCTATTTGCCATGAAGTGATGGGACCAGATGCCATGATCTTTGTTTTCTGAATGTTGAGTTTTAAGCCAACTTTTTCACTTTCCTCTTTCACTTTCATCAAGAGGCTCTTTAGTTCTTCTTTGCTTTCTGCCATAAAGGTGGTGTCATCTGCATATCTGAGGTGATTGATATTTCTCCCGGCAATCTTGATTCCAGCTTGTGCCTCATCCAGCCCAAAGTTTCTCATGATGTACTCTGTATGTAATTTAAATAAGCAGAGTGACAATATACAGCCTTGATGTATTCCTTTCCTGATTTGGAACCAGTCTGTTGTTCCATGTCTGGTTCTAACTGTTGCTTCCTGACCTGCATATAGGTTTCTCAAAAGGCAGGTCAGGTGGTCTGGTATTCCCATCTCTTTAAGAATTTTCCACAGTTTGTTGTGATCCACACAGTCAAAGGCTTTGGTATCGCCAGCTCTAAGAACCAGCAATACAGAATTTCTGGGTGCACAAGTACTGCTACCCATATGGGCTTGTTAGTCATCAGACTCTATACGCACGTTCCTCTCTCTGTTGTACACATCCTGAAAAATCATTTCAAATACAAAAAGCTTTTCCACTGCTTACCAAGACTCCAAAGAGAAGAGACCACTATGTTTGCAATGTAAGCATTTATATAAATGTAAGCATTTATATGGAGAAGGCAATGGCACCCCACTCCAGTGTTCTTGCCTGGAGAATCCCATAGATGGAGGAGCCTGGTGGACTGCCGTCTATAGGGTCACACAGAGTCGGACACGACTGAAGCTACTTAGCCTCAGCAGCAAGCATTTATTGTCAAGACCTATGGAGGTTCTTACTCTACCTGTGAGCTCACAAGTTAGCCTGGCATTGTGTCATGGATGCTGATAGAAAACACAAGATCCCCAGAACAGAGCTAACACAATAGCAATAGCCAGTGTCGGCATGTTTGTGCTGGTTACCTGAACCCCACCTCCCACAGGACAACAGGAAGAGGGCCAGGGGACAGCTGTAACTCATAGTTGGTTGTGTTAAAGTAAAGGAACCCTGAGTCTAGGGAGCCAGAATCTTTTCTTATGGGCAGTGACCATGCCTGGGTTTTGCTCTGGAGACTGATACTGTCCTTCTTTCAAGGCTGAAAGTAAACCCGTCCTTTGCTCCAAAGGGCAACACTTTCTCTATTTTTCAGGTGTGCCCATTATGTAAACATCCTTGAGATCGCCCAGACATGAAGGGCAGTGCCTCACTTACAATAGGTACAGAAATATGAATGACCTCTAAAGAATTATCTCCTAATAAGTATGTATTGCAAAAATTCTCAGTTCTGAAAACATTAATTGATAGACTAATAGTTTGCTTCTAGAAATCTTGTCTTTCCCAGTCCTCTTAATATAAACTAGGGGTGAAAAGTTATTACCCGGTCTAGTCTACTTTAAGATAAAAGCAGATTTGTTATAATAAAAATTAAAAATGGCATATAGATATAAGATGCCATGTCCTTCCAAAGACTGACTCTTGGGCTTCCCTGGTGGCTCAGTGGCCAATGCATGAGAAACGGTTTGATCCCTGTTTCAGGAAGATCCCACATGTTGTGCAGCAGCTAAGCCCGTGCACCACAGTTACCAAGCCTGTGCTCTAAAGCCCGGGAGCACAACCACTGAGCCTACGCACCACAGCTACTGAAGCCTGAGTGCCCTGGAGCCTGTGTCTCCCCAGCAAGAGAAGCTCCTGCAGTGAGAAGCCTGGGCACTGCATCTAGAGCAGACTCCATTCACCCAACTAGAGAAAAGCCTGCCCAGCCACGAAAACTCAGCACAGCTAAAAATAAACGAAATAAAGAAATCAATTTTCAAAGACTTTTCCCCTTAATATTTCCATATTTCCATCACTGTAAGTTTTCGTAAAGATTATTTGGTTTCTGTTCTTTTCACCTTTAGAATTGCTAGAAAATGTTCTCATTTTATCCTGCAAAACAACTCACTAGTTCAGAGTCACTCCTGAGTCTTGGCTAGTTTGAAAGTTTAGCAAACTGTTATGTTGTTTCATTATTACTATAGTGGTTACAGTTTTCTTCTCCCTTCTGCTTTCAGAGCTTTCATGTCAAGCTGCAAAGTACTTTTAATCCTTCCTTGATAATTTGTACCAGACATAACGTCTCCCATCAGAGATCCGAGACTGCAGTAGAAAGGAAACTCTCTATTGTCTGTTTATGCTAATTTGAACACGCTGTCTTGCTCTCCTTTCCTCAATGAGATGTAGAAATGGTAATTTTATCTTAATTTTTTAAAAAAGCATTTTTGCATTTTACACAGAATAGGAAAGTGATTGTCTTTAAAATATAAGTGGGTAATTTTGAAAACATTCCCTGTCATAAATGGTTAAACTTGAAGGGACCATCATTTCTAAGTCTGCAATAATTGTCTGTGGCAGCTTCATTTGATGTGGATATTAGATTTGTAGGCAGTGGAACACTCTCAACTTGGAGTCTGCTTTCCTTTATTATAACAGGCTGCTCACTGAAAGAACAAAAACGGTTTTGGCCTCTTCAATAGCTCCTTATTTGGAGGAGCAGGCTTCAGCTTGGTAACTGGAACCAGTTCTGGCTCTTGGCCAGGTTTGTCTCCTTTGACACACACATATGCAGCAGCTGACTAGAATCACAGACCCGTAGAATGATCCGGTTTCATGGGTTCTCAACACTTCATGCGGTATACAGCTACAAGCTCTAGGTCCCACCATAATAGGAAAAACAAAAACCAAAGCCCCAAATACAAAACTTAATCTGAGAAGTTTTGTCCTTTCTACCATTATGATGATATCTTAGAATTGGTTCTCAAGACCAAGGCATGTCTTCTATGCTACATCTATGCTTGTCTTGGTTGAGAGCCACTGCTGGTTTAGATGAGGAGATAGGCCTTGATTGGCCAAGGTCACACAGCTGGCTGGTGGCTGAGTCAGAACCAAGGTCCGCATCTCTTCCCTCTCAAGACGTGTTTTTCAATATGTTGCCTCCTGGGGCACTGGGCAGGTACCTACCTGCCCATTCAGCAACCTAACCCTGTTTTTCCTTATGCTCTGTTCTCTGGGCAGGGCTTCACTTGATGAGTGAGCTAGCCTTGGGCATAATTCAGGCAGTTTTCATTAATGCTTAAAGGTCATTCGGGTACCATTAGCAAATGAGAGTTTATCTCAAAGGCACCCTAGCAGCCTGAAAGAATGTTTGTACTCCTATATACATTAAGCCAGAATTGAGGACCTTTAATCTAGTAATTTAACAAATAATCCAACCACTGTCTTCTCAAAACTTATTTAAGAATCTACACTTTTCCACTTGATGAAAGTTCTGTATTTCCTTCACATGTTCATTTTTGTGACTTTTAATGAATCATTGACTGGTTGCATATTCATTCATTGGCATCACATATTTTATTGAGTGACAGGAATTTCAGAATAAAGATAAATCTAATGCTCCCTGAACTCAAGTCACTGGAAATCTAGGAAGGAATAAAAAGTATATAAACCAAAAGTCATTTGGCTTGAGTAAAAGCACAGTCATGTTGGAAAACCTTTTTTCCTAAAATATATTGTAAAATCCCTGCTTTTGCTACTAATATAGAATCCTATTATATTAAGATAACCAAAACTATTAAAGAAAAATGGTAAGAAATAAAAAATTGTACATTTCAATAACTGCTTATTAAAATCAAGATTTTCATAGTTTTCTAAGAATTCACATATATATCACCTTATTTAACCTTCCAAAAAACTCTGTAAGTAGAATATATAATAATAATATGTAATCTATCATCATTTTATAGGTGAGACACTGAAACTCAAACGTTTGGCTTCTCACATATGGTAACCAATGCAGTTATGGTGGTCTGTCCCTCTTCTGATCTCTGCCCTTACCTAAGGTCCTATGAGCTGGGACTAAAGCTTAAGGCAGCTTTTTAGACCCAGGCAATGTTTGGTGGGGCGGGGGGTGGGGGGGACTGAATTCTTTCCTTTTTGCCTATCATGGGAATTCAGAAAGAAAAGTAAATTCACTTTTGCCTCTGTCTCTCAAGCCTAGAATAAAATTTGAACAGAATGTAGCCCAATGTGTGTTCTTGGCACCTTTGTCAAGGATCAGCTGACCATATAAATGTAGGTTTATTTCTGGGCTCTCTCTTCCGTTCCATTGGTCTGTATGTCTGTTTTTATGCCTGTACCATACTTTAACAGATAAACGAATAAAGATTACGTGATATATAAATACAATGTGTGTGTGTGTGTGTGTATTTGTAACTAAATATATATATGACCCTGAAAAAAATATATATATATATGTATGTGTACACATATATACACACATTCTTTTTTAATATTATTTTTGATAACTTGTTTCTTCTCCATTCTTATTCCATACATCAAGCTACCTCAACTAACCTCTTTATATTTAATTTTGCTTCACTGATTTGATAGTTATTGAGTATCTAGCTGTAGGGCTCAAATTAATAAATAAATGATTCCAGTGTTTTTATATACTGTTTAGTCACCCTCCAAAATCACTGCAGATGGTGACTGCAGCCATGAAATTAAAAGACGCTTACTCCTTGGAAGAAAAGTTATGACCAACCTAGATAGCATATTCAAAAGCAGAGACATTACTTTGCCGACTAAGGTCCATCTAGTCAAGGCTATGGTTTTTCCTGTGGTCATGTATGGATGTGAGAGTTGGACTGTGAAGAAGGCTGAGCGCCGAAGAATTGATGCTTTTGAACTGTGGTGTTGGAGAAGACTCTTGAGAGTCCCTTGGACTGCAAGGAGATCCAACCAGTCCATTCTGAAGGAGATCAGCCCTGGGATTTCTTTGGAGGGAATGATGCTAAAGCTGAAACTCCAGTACTTTGGCCACGTCATGGGAAGAGTTGACTCACTGGAAAAGACTCTGATGCTGGGAGGGATTGGGGGCAGGAGGAGAAGGAGATGACAGAGGATGAGATGGCTGGATGGGCATCACTGACTCGATGTATGTGAGTCTGAGTGAATTCCGGGAGTTGGTGATGGACAGGGAGGCCTGGCGTGCTGCAGTTCATGGGGTTGCAAGGAGTCAGACACAACTGAGCGACTGAACTGAACTAGTCACTCTTAAGTTAAAGAACCATTTATCTTTCAGCCTATTCTTAGAAATCTTTCATCATTATCAATTTATAGTAATATAAGCAGTCTCTAATTTTGACTTGGGTTTACAGGGGCTAGATGATTTTCCTAAAATAAAACAGATCATCACGTATGTAACCTGATTGTTGTTAGACTCATGGGATGTCTATGATGGGACAGTGTAGCAAAGGGATAAAGAATGGGTTCCAGAGTCAAATTGCCTAGGTGGGTCTGATCTGGGGCTCTATCATTGATTCACTGTGTGATCTTAGGCAAATTATTTAATTTCTTTGTGCCTTGGTTTTCTCATGTTAAAAAAAAAACGGGGGTAATAATAGATTGATGATTTAGGATGTGTAGACTGCTGACGAGAAATGCTATCTATGGTCATTGCTATGTGGGAGAACACTGATTCATTCCTCCCCCTCTTATTGCAGGAATTCAGCCCTCTATTTAAATTCTCACCAATTTGCTTCTGGGATTTTCCAATTATGGTTCTCAGGAATTCACAAGAAACTCACATTCTTCTGCTTTGGTTTACACCACTCAAGGGCATCTTTGGACTTCTCTGCTTCTGGCCCTATAACAAGGCTAACGTCCAGCTGTACCAAAGGTGCTGTCTCTAGGTGCCTCCAATGTCTGTTCCACCTGGAAGGGAAGGGAATACATCTCCTCCTATCTCCTGATGTCAGGATTTAGCCTCATGTGCCACAGGAGACTGGCCTCTATGCCTCATGCCTTCTGCCTTTTTCCATGAGCTCCACACTTGAAGCCCTAGCTGGGGAAACAGTGATGTCTGAGGCCCAAACCCCCTTATCCTCACTACTCCCTTTCTCCTCCTCCATGAGAAATTCTCTTGAAAATGAGTTTGGGAAAGTCCTGCCCAGGGGCTCCTCAGACATGCATCCTACTGCTGTGCTTCGTTGCTCAGTTGTGTTTGACTCTTTGCGACCCCAGGGACTGTAGCCCACAGGCTCTTCTGTCCATGAGGATTCTTCAGGCAGGAATGCTGGAGTGGGTAGCCATACCCTCCTCCAGGGGAACTTCCCGACCCAGGAATCAAACTGATGTCTCCTGCATTGCAGGCGGATTCATTACCAGCTGAGCTACCAGGGAAGCCCCAGACATGCTTTGGTGGGCTCAAATCTGAACCCCAGATTCAATCAGGACTCAGATTCCCCCTACTTCATTATGCAAAGATGCTAGTAAAATCCTGACACGCTGTTTGAGCAACCAGTGGAGAAAACTTCCTTTCAGTGCTCCCTCTTGGATAATTATACATTCCTATACCATCTCCAGTAAATATATTTTGTAAACACACTAAAGCTTTCCATATGCTTTTGTGATTTTTCAGCATGCCACTGTGCATGTACTATAAAAGCCTGAAATATTTGCTGCTGGTAAGATAGCACCACATCCATCTACTTCCTTACACATCTTTCTATCAGGAGTACAATATTTCTCCACAATAGCATCTATTAACAAAGTTCTCAGTTCAATATTACATCAATTGAGGCAAACAACTGATTTAATGTTACCTAGAAGGTTTTTTCTTTGAGGTTCAGAATAGCAGACAGAGAAGGAAATTAATATGCATATAGCTCTCCGTAAAACATGACGTTTTCATGAGAGTGGACAGTCGCAAACTATTATTTTCTGCAGGCTTTACCTGATGGATAATGTTTATATGCACAAATATATTTATCCACTATTTCTATAAGCTTAGCAGAGGTACAGTTGGCTGCAATTTGTACACAATAACCTGAAGCCCAACGTAAGCCCCACTCCTCATCTCCCACTAATGTGTCACATATTAGCAATTAGGAATCCCTGGTTCCACGATTAATCCTATGATGAACAGGGCACCAGAGGATGAGATAGTTATAGCATCAGTGACTCAATAGACATGAACTTTGGCAAACTCTGGAAGACGGTGGAGGACTGGGAAGCCTGGAGTGTGGCAGTCCATGAGGCTGAAAAAACTCAGACACGACTTGGTAACTCAACAACAACAGCTCTGAAAATATTGCAGTTGCTAATGTATCTTGAGGTATATCTAAAACCTCCAATTGATATTCCACCTGCTGGGTCTTCCCTTGTAACTCAGTCGGTAAAGAATCTGCCTGCAATGCAGGAGACCCAGGTTCAGTTACTGTTTGGAAAGATCCCCTGGAGAAGGAAATGGCAATCCACTTCAGTCTTCTGGCCTGGAGAATCCCCATGGGCAGAGGAGCCTGGCAGGCTACAGTCCATGGGGTTGCAAGAGTCGGACACAATTCAGCGACTAAACCTGGTGGTGGTTCCGGTTTTGTGAATTTTGTCTCTGAATCAGCTTTAACAGAAAATGCCAGTGTCTTGAACCACTAGTAACAACTTGGTTTTAGAACCCTATTTATCTCTGTATTTCAAGCATGTACCTTTTTTAGTTTGACTCTAGTGAGCTTGGAATGTTAAAAATGCCTTACATAGAGGTTCTCTAATATCTGTCAATGGTGCCATTCAAGCATACCATAAAACGAGGGGCTGGATTAGTCTGCTGTGGAGAAACTGAAGACAAGGCGGTTTCCATGAAACAAAGACTTAAGGAAAAAGAGTAAGAGAAGATACGGCTGCTTACCATCAAGACCAAGCTCCACAAGTAGCAGTGGTAGCCTGAAATGAAACACTTATACACATAAGCAGAAAGGACTATTGTTCATGCACAAACTTTTCAAAACCATGATGTCTGCACCATCATCACTGTCACTAATAACACCTGGCAAGCATTTATTTTTTTAAAATAATCTGCAAAGAAAAATCAAGATGCTTGCTTTAACATAAAAGTAGATTTTATGACACAGTAAAGCATGTATTATTTATAAGTTTTAAAAGGAAGAATAAAGCCCATAAAAGAACTTTTTTTTTTTTTTAAGTCACTTCAATCGTGTCCGACTCTGTGCGACCCCACAGACGGCAGCCCACCAGGCTCCCCCGTCCCTGGGATTCTCCAGGCAAGAACACTGGAGTGGGTTGCCATGAACTACCTCAGTCATTCAGAGAATGCAAATATTCCTGTTTCGGTCACCCATCCTCTCTAATACAGCTCACAGGGTCTGTTGGAAGCTTCAACTAGAGTTTCTATTGCTAGGGCATAAGTTAACATTCACTCAGCTGCCTGGAAATGACAGAGCTAACGAACAGCTGAAAGTTTCACACTTTTAGAAGAGATGGTCATCACCCTAGAATACCCTTCTGCATCTGAATATGGGCAAAGGATGAAGATTATAATCATTTTTCAACCTTGTGCTGCTAGAAAGAGAGATGCTGAACCAGACATGCTAATTTTGTTAAGGTGCCACTAGGCTGTTCATCATGGTTAAAGTCCTATTGGTATTTCCATAAAAGAGAGAGAAGGGGAGGGAAGGAAAAGGGAAATTAAAGGAGGACAAAAAATTAGCCCTTAAAAGTAGGCTCACTTATCTGCACTTATTACTATCAAGGTTTTCACAATTCGACAGGGGCAGTGGAGGGGAGGAATGCCCAACTGTGTTCAACATTTTTTCAACTTATCTTTGTCCCCAGACACAAGCTCAAATGGAAGCACCCGGCAAATCACTCTATAATGTAAGTAAGTAAGTAAGTTAAGTCACTCAGTCGTGTCCAACTCTTTGCCACCCCATGGACTGTAGCCTACCAGGCTCCTCTGTCTGTGGGATTTTCCAGGCAATAGTACTGGAGTGGATTGCCATTTCCTTCTCCAGGGGATCTTCTCGACCCAGGGATCGAACCCCAGTCTCCCAGCACCTTAAATCAAATGGGTTATTTTGTATATGAAGATGTCCCACCAAATGAATGATTTATAACTTATGGAGGTGTTTTCCCCCCTCTAAAGGAATAATGAATATTCACCTAACCATCTATATATGCTCACTCAGTCCTTACTGATGACAAAGTCCAATCTTTTACCAGGTGATTACCTAGAGCATGGAGTACAGTGTATGATCACATGGACAGAGTTTATTCCCCATGGAGTGGGAAGAGACCCATATAGATAGTGAAGCCTTGACCTAGGACTCAATGCCCTATGACCTAGGACTCAACTGCCAACTGAACTCATCGACCAAGGAAAAAGAAAGTATTTCCATTTAGGGAACAAACCTGGATGCCCAGTACTTTCTATTGAATATTTAAGTTATCCTCAGCACTTTTTTCCAGGTTAAATAATTCTATCACTTTTATTCTTCACTCAGAAAGCTCTCATTTCAGACACTTAACAACCAATCACATCTGTGAAACTTGATAGGATCCTGATTTGAAAACTATATACAAAAGACTTTTGGGGATAATTGGAGAATTTTGAAAATGACTATATTGGGGAATTACTATTAATTTTCTTAGGGGCAACGATGATATTATAGTTTTACATGAAACAATCTTTAGTCTCCTCTTCATGGATCACAGACCTGTCAGGGCAAAAGGGCTTGCACAATTCAATGAAGCTATGAGCCGTACAGTGCAGGGCCACCCAAGATGGAAGGGTCATCATGGAGAGTTCAGACAAAATGTGGTCCATTGGAGGAGGGAATGGCAAACCACTCCCTATCACAAGAACCTCATGAACAGTATGAAAAAGCAAAAAGATATGATCAGAAGATGAACCCCTCAAGTCAGAAGGTGTCCAATGTGCTACTGGGGAAGAACAGAGGGCAATTACTAATCGTTCCAGAAAGACTGAAGTGGCTGGGCTGAAACGGAAATGATGCCCAGTTGTAGATATGTCTGGTGGTGAAAGTAAAGTTAGGTGCTGTAAAACAACAATATTGCATAAGAACCTGGAATTTTAGGTCCATGAATCAAGGTAAATTGTATGTGCCCAAGCAGGAGATGGCAAGAGTGAACATCGACATCTTAGGAATTAGTGAGCTGAAATAGAATGGGAATGGGAAAATATAATTCAGATGACCATTATATCTACCACTGTGGGCAAGAATTCCTTAGAAGAAATGGAGTAGCCCTCATAGTAAACAAAAGAGTCTGAAAAGCAAGAAATATTTGGGAGAAATTTTTAAAATGACAGAATGATCTCGGTTCATTTCAAAGGCAAACCATTCAACATCACAATAAACCAAGTCTTTGCCCTAACCACTGATGCCGAAGAAGCTAAAGTTGACCAGTTCTATGGATACCTATAAGACTTTCTAGAACAAACACCGAAAAAAGACATCCTTTTCATGATAGGGACTGGAATGCAAAAGGGGGAAGTCAAGAGATACCTGGAGTAACAGGCAAGTTTGGCCTTGGAGTACAAACTGAAGCTGGGCAAAGGCTAACAGGGTTTTATCAACAGAACACACGGGTCATCAAATACCCTTTTCCAACAACACCAGAGATGGCTATATACATGGATATCATCAAATGGTCATCACCGAAATCAGACTGATTATATTCTTTGCAGCCAAAGATGGAGAAGTTCTTATACAATTAGCAAAAAACAAGACCTGGAGCTGACTGTGGCTCAGATCATCAACATCTTATTGAAAAATTCAGACTTAAACTGAAGAAAGAAGGGAAAACCACTAGGCCATTCAGGTATGACCTAATTCAAACCCCTTCTGATTATGCAGTGGAGGTGACAAATAGATTCAAGGGATTAAATCTGGTAGACAGAGTACCTGAAGAACTATGGACAGAGGTTTGTAACATTGTAAAGGAGGCAGTGACCAAAGCCATCCCCAAGAAAAAGAAATGCAAGAAGGCAAAGTGATTGTCTAAGGAGGCTTTGCAAACAGCTGAGGAAAGAAGAGAGGCAAAAATCAAGGGAGAAAGGGAAAGATATACCCAACTGAATGCAGAGTTCCAGAAAATTGAAAGGAGAGATAAAAAGGCTTCCTTCAATGAACAATGCAAAGAAGTAGAGGAAAATAATAAAATGGGAGAGACTAGAGAACTCTTCAAGAAAACTGGAGATGCCAAGGGAACATTTCATGCAAGCATGGGCACAATAAAGGAGAGAAACAGCAAGGAAATAACAGAGGCAGAAGAAATTAAGAATTTGCAAGAACACACAGAAGAACTATACGAAAAGGTCTTTATGACCGGGATAACCACAACAGTGTGGTCACTCATCCAGAGCCAGACATCCTGGAGTGTGAAGTCAAGTGGGCCTTAGGAAGTATTACTACAAACTAAGCTAGAGGCAATGCCAAAGAATGCTCAAACTACCGCACAATTGCACTCATCTCACATGCTAGCAAAGTAATGCTCAAAATTCTCCAAGCCAGGCTTCAGCAATACATGAACTGTGAACTCCCTGATGTTCAAGCTGGTTTTAGAAAAGGCAGAGGAACCAGAGATCAAATTGCCAACATCTGCTGGATCACGGAAAAAGCAAGAGAGTTCCAGAAAAACATCTATTTCTGCATTCTTGACTATGCCAAAGCCTTTGACTGTGTGGATCAAAATAAACTATGGAAAATTCTGAAAGAGATGGGACCAGACCACCTGACCTGCCTGTTGAGAAATCTGTATGCAGGTCAGGAAGCAACAGTTAGAACTGGACATGGAACAACAGACTGGTTCCAAATAGGAAAAGGAGTACGTCAAGGCTGTATATTGTCACCCTGCTTATTTAACTTCTATGCAGAGTACATCATGAGAAATGCTGGACAGGAAGAAACACAGGCTGGAATCAAGATTGCCGGGAGAAATATCAATCACCTCACATATACAGACACCACCCTTATGGCAGAAAGTGAAGAGGAACTAAAAAGCCTCTTGATGAAAGTAAAAGTGTAGAGTGAAAAAGTTGGCTTAAAGCTCAACATTCAGAAAACGAAGATCATGGCATCTGGTCCCATCACTTATGAGAAATAGATGGAGAAACAGTGGAAACAGTGTCAGACTTTATTTTTTGGGGCTCCAAAATCACTGCAGATGGTGACTGCAGCCATGAAATTAAAAGACGCTTACTCCTTGGAAGAAAAGTTATGACCAACCTAGATAGCATATTCAAAAGCAGAGACATTACTTTGCCGACTAAGGTCCATCTAGTCAAGGCTATGGTTTTTCCTGTGGTCATGTATGGATATGAGAGTTGGACTGTGAAGAAGGCTGAGTGCCAAAGAATTGATGCTTTTGAACTGTGGTGTTGAAGAAGACTCTTGAGAGTCCCTTGGACCGCAAGGAGATCCAACCAGTCCATTCTGAAGGAGATCAGCCCTGGGATTTCTTTGGAAGGGATGATGCTAAAGCTGAAACTCCAGTACTTTAGCCACCTCATGCAAAGAGTTGACTCACTGGAAAAGACTCTGATGCTGGGAGGGATTGGGGGCAGGAGGAGAAGGGGACAACAGAGGATGAGATGGCTGGATGGCATCACGGACTCGATGGACTTGAGTCTGGGTGAACTCCAGGAGTTGGTGATGGACAGGGAGGCCTGGCGTGCTGCAATTCATGGGGTCACAAAGAGTCAGACACAACTGAGCAACTGGACTGAACTGAACTGAAGCTAGAGGAGGTGGTGGAATTCCACCTGAGCTGTTTAAAATCCTTAAAGATGATGCTCTGTAAGTGCTGCACTCAATATGCCAGCAAATTTGGAAAACACAGCAGTGCCCACAGGACTGGAAAAGGCCAGTTTTCATTCCAATCCCAAAGAAGAACAATGCCAAAGAATGTTCAATCTACTAGACAATTGTGGTCATTTCTCATGCTGGTAAGGCTACGCTCGAAATCCTCCAAGCTAGGCTTCAGCAGGAATGCGAACTAAGAACTTCTAGACGTACAAGCTGGGTTTAGAAAAGGCAGAGGAGCCAGAGATCGAACTCCCAACATTCACTGATTATGGAGAAAGCAAGGGAATTCCAGAAAAAACATCTACATCTGCTTTACTGACTACACAAAAGCCTTTGCATGGATCACAACAAACTGTGGATAATTTTTAAAGAGATGGGAATACCAGACCACTTGCCTGTCTCCTGAGAAACCTGGATTCAGATCAAGAAGCAACAATTGGAACTTTACATGGAACAACAGACTGGTTCAAAATTGGAAAAGGAGTACAGCAAGGCTATATATTGTCACCCTGTTTATTTAACTTCTTTGCAGAGTACATCACATGACATTCCAAGCTAGATGAATCACAAGCTGGAATCAAGTTTATCAGGAGAAATATTAACAACCTCAGATATGCAGACAGGATATAATGGCACTATAACGGCAGAAAGTGAAGAGGAACTAAGCAGCCACTTGATGAGGGTGAAAGAGGAGAGTAAAAAGCTGACTTAAAACTCAACATTCAAAAAACTAAGATCATGGCAGCTGGTCCCATTACATCATGGCAAACAGAAGAGGAAATTTAGAAGTAGCGACAGATTTTATTTTCTTGGGCTTCAAAATCACTGCAGATGAAATTAAGACATTTTTTCCTTGAAAGGAGAACTATGACAAACCTAGACAGCATATTAAAAGGCAAAGACATCACTTTGCCAACAAAGGTCTGTATAGTCAAAGCTATGGTTTTTCCAATAGTCATGTACGAATGTGACAGCTGGACCATAAAGAAAGCTGAGCACTGAAGAACAGATGCTTTCAAATTGTGGTGCTGGAGAAGACTGTTGAAGAGTCCCTTCGACTGCATGGAGATCAAACCAATCAATCCTAAAGGAAATCAACCTTGAATAGTCATTGGAAAGACTGATGCTGAAACTGAAGCTCCAATAGTTTGGCCACCTGATGTGAAGAGCTGATTAATTGGAAAAGACCCTGATGCTGAGAAATATTGAAGGCAAAAGGAGAAGAGGGCAGCAGAGGATGAGATGGTTAGATAGCATCACTGACTCAATGGACCTGAATTTGAGCAAACACCAGGAGATAGTGAAGGATAGGGAAGCCTGCCTTAGTTGGACACAACTTATCAACTGAACAGTAACAACAACCCTTATTCTTAGAAGTTGCACCTGAATTACTTTGAGGTGAGGTGTGATGTCTGTAACTTTCAAGTGATATACACACATATGAGTACAATAGTGCAAATTATTAACAAAATGGTAAGCATTTGGTTATTCACTGTATTATTTCAACTTTTCTATATTTTTGAAAATTGTCATGATAAAAATTTGAGAAAATAATTTATCTTTCACAGTTACGGCAACCTGAAGAAAACAAACACTCCAGGCGGTGTCAAGATTAAAAATGGTGGGACGATCCAGTTTTCCACACCTATAGGAGTCAAGTAAAATATAGTAAGCAGAGATAGATATCTGAGAGGAAAAATTCCATATAATAAACAGAGGTGAGAACTCCTCTCCCAAGTTAGGTTGCAAAGGAAAATTAATTTGATTGAATTTGTTTCCTTCATTCATTTATTCCACAAATATTTATTGAATATTTACTTTGTGGATCCAATATGAGATCAAATGATAATAAGAAATTCCTCTAGGAATTTGTAATTTGAGAAAAATCAACACTAAATATTGTGAGTTCTTCCTCGCCCAACTTTTCATCCCTTTTAACAACTCCATTGAACCATCACTTGAACCATCACTCCTTCTCAAGCTCACCATCCTTCTATGCTGGATCATTGCAGTTGCTCCGGACTTGATAATGCCATTCCCCTGCTTAAACTCTGCAGTCTGTCCACTGGCCTCACATCTCTATGATTAATTAGATCTCTGATTATCTCTCCAGGCTCACCTGTCACCACTTCATATCTAGCTCAAAAATACCTCACAATCTGAGCAAAGTAAGTCAGACAGAGAAGGAGAAATATCATATGACATCCTTTATGTGTAGAATCTAAAAAGAAATGATACATATGAACATAATTGCAAAACAGAAACAGACTCACAGACTTAGAGAATGAACTTGTGGTTGTGGTGGGGGGCGGTGATAGAGGAGGGATAGTTAGGGAGTTTGGGATGGACATGTCCACACTGCTGTAGTTAAAATGGACAACCAGCAAGGACACATAGCCCATGGAACTCTGCTCAATGTTATGAGGCAGCCTGATGGAAGAGGGGTTTGGGGGAGAACAGATACATGTACCTGTATGGTTGAGTCCCTTCACTGTTCTCCTCAAACTATCACAACACTGTTCATGGCTATACCCCAGTACAAAATAAAAAGTTAAAAATATACCTCAAAATCTACACTCAGTATAGATTAAACTGCCCTCCATTTTCCAGATCGCCATGTTCCCTCTCACTTTTCCGATCTGCGCATCACATTCCCTCTATCTGAATCATGTTCTCCAACCAGCTTCTCCTCTATCTTTGCTTGTCTACATCTTACAAAGTCTTTAGGTTTCCTGGTATATGTCACTTCCTGCAGGAAGCTTTCCTTGTCTTCCAAAGTTGCAACCTTGAAAATACCACCATCTACTTTCCCTATCAGTCCATTTACCACAACATATTGTAATTGCCACTTAATAGCTTGCTGCTGCTGCTAAGTCGCTTCAGTCATGTCTGACTCTGTGTGACCCCATAGATGGCAGCTCATCAGGCTCCCCCGTCCCTGGGCTTCTCCAGGCAAGAACACTGGAGTGGGTTGTCATTTCCTTCTCCAATGCATGAAAGTGAAAAGTGAAAGTGAAGTCACTCAGTCGTGTCCAACTCCTAGCGACCACATGGACTGCAGCCTACCAGGCTCCTCCGTCCATGGGATTTGCCAGGCACGAGTACTGGAGTGGGGTGCCATTGCCTTCTCCGGCTTAATAGCTTAGTCAGCGTTTAAAAATTACAGTGGTGCACTTTTCACAGTGAACTCTGGCAACGTTGATAAGATAAGATAACACTGACTGGAAACATTAAATAGGTACTGAAAGAGTTTTCGGTTCTTTGTATACATGAAACCTGAAAGCCATGGGTATTGTTGCACATTGCCGTGGGGGAAACTGTCTAGTTAGGAAATTCCAACAGAGACTAGATAGCAATATATTAGCTCTGTTGTGTGTGGAATTATTATATCCTTTGGAACAGGTAAGAAGTCAAAACTCAATACAACTATGTCTGTTGTTCAGTCATGAAGTCGTGTCCAACTCTGTGACCCCCGTGGACTGCAGCACACCAAGCTTCCCTGTCCTTCACCATCTCCTGGAGCTAGCTC
Organism: Budorcas taxicolor; assembly: GCF_023091745.1. Taxonomy (NCBI): domain Eukaryota; kingdom Metazoa; phylum Chordata; class Mammalia; order Artiodactyla; family Bovidae; genus Budorcas; species Budorcas taxicolor. Next base: position 30,261,775 of record NC_068916.1, on the reverse strand, counting down.
AAAGTCATGCGCATCGAGTCAGTGATGCCATGCAACCATCTCATCCTCTGTCGCCCCCTTCTCCTCCTGCCTTCAATCTTTCCCAGCATCAGGGTCTTTTCCAATGAGTCGGTTCTTCCCATCAGGCGGCCAAAGTGGAGCTTCAGCTTCAGCATCAGTTCTTCCAATGATTATTCAGTGTTATTTCCTACTATCTCTACCTGGTATGATACCATGAGCCCTTAAAGGGGACACACATACGCATGCAACTGAAAGCAGTGAAAACTCATACTCTGATAATATGCTTATCAACCCCACTGATTATTCACTGAACTATTCATGAGACAGCCTTTCCTGCAACCTCTGCCAATGTAAATTATTTTAATTATAACACTAGGCTTTACCGCATTACTGAGCCCACTTCTTTGCCTTTCTCTTTTGCTTTCTTTCACTTTACTCTTCTGTCATGGATTATTAATGATGGTTGGCTGTGATTTATTAGCCTTCTTGCACAGGGTTTCTTAAGTGTGTCATTGACATTAGCTAACAGCCAGTGTCATAAACCTGCCATAATCCCTGTCACGCTGTCCCCACTTAAACACCTGCTATTTTGCCCCACCTTCATTCATCACTGATATCCTTCTGCGAAGACCAAATAAACACAACTCTATTATGCTCTATTTATAGTAGTACCTTAACAGCATATTTAAAGCTTGAAGTTCAGCTCAAAGGAAGTTCAAACATAACATCGTATGTTGCTATGCATATATATTTAAATATTCCCTTTCTCACTTTTAAAACTAGTTCACATAATAAAGCAGTTGACAAGCTAAAGTGATAATTTACTCTTATTTGAAAAATGAGGAGTCAACTAGATTTATAGTTTGCACCCTACATTTATTGTATATGTATCACAAAACATGTCTACCCAGCATTCTATCTTCTGATACTTTAAATATCCACAGTAAATGATGTCCCTAATGATGAAGAGCTTACAAGATCCCAAATATTACATTATTGTCAGTGTATTTTTAGTGTTGAGTGCATGTAATCACTAATTCTTTCTGAAATGTAATGCATGTGTTTATAGGTGTTGTAGCCTATATTTTTAACTTTAAGAATCATTAGTTTCTTTTTAGAGTGTCTGTCCTGCATGCACAAATTATCTGCTCTAGGTATTTGCCCAGTTCTCATCTAAATTTTATTTTTTGAGAACATTAACTAAGTTATTTCCGAATGTAGATAAAAACCTTATGTGTCTGTGTTGTGTGCTCAGTTGTGCAGTTGTGTGTAATGACTCTTTGCAACCCCATGGACTGTAGCTCCCCAGGTTCCTCTGTCCATGGAATTTTCCTGGCAAGAATAGTAGAGTGGGGAGCCATTTCCTCCCCCAGGGGATCTTCCCCACCCAGGGATCAAACCTGCGTCTCCTGCAGTGGCAGGTGGATTGTTTACCACTAAGCTACCTGGGAAGCCAAAAAACCTTATTTACGTAGTTATAAAAGTTATTTCTCTATGATCACCAGAGACCGTCTAATACTGAATTTTCTACCAACTACTCTTTAGTTCTGTCACTTAATGGTAATAAATGTGATCATAACTTGCAATGCCTTAAACAATATTTCCAACCTTCTTCCATGCTCTGGTGGTCAATACCAGTCTCTGTCTTCATCCGGAACTGAGGCACAAAGTGTTCATGATTCTGTATGAGCAGAGCATGAATCTTGGCCTTGAATCTTTGGGTTTCTTAATTAGTGCTTATTTTACTAGATCTGTCACAAATCTATTCTTAAATCCAAATGCTATTAGGATGTCCAAGTTTAAATAAAAATCAACAACTCCAGCTGACTAATCCAGGAAAAGAACATGTAATGTGTCTTACTTTACATTTTAGTGTGTTTTAAAATAACCTTTAAATTTCTGAAGTTGTTGATTAGAATTGTAAGAAAACATGCAGAGCAAAATGCTTTGACGTTTTTCACTCAATGAACATTACGTCTTTCCTAGTAACAAGTGTTTTATCCTAAGCAGAAAATTTGAAGAATAGAAAAGAACAAGGGACAAATATAAAATCGCTTGCAATCTGATTTTCAGAAATAACCTCTACTATTAATAACATTTTGGATTGTCTTTCACATCCCCTGTTACATATGCCCATAGCACCAGGTATTTCCCCCTTTATATTGGTCCTCACAATTATCTTTGTTTTTTTCTAAAGACTGCAGCCTTCTGGAAGCAGGACTCTCTCTGCCTTAGGCACAGTAATAACCAGAGTTCCTGGTGCAGAGTGTGACTCATAGCAGGCATTCAACAAATATTGCCAATGGAAAGATAACTGTGCTCTCTGCATTTTATAGACATATTTCTTGCTTCAAAAAAAACAGTACTATACAGTGCATATAGCATGTGTTTTCAAATAAAAGTCCTTATTAGGGAGATGCGAGGGAGGTTCAAGAGCGAGAGGACGTATGTATACTTATGGCTGGTTCATGTTGTTGTTTGGCAGAAACCAACAAAATTCTGTACAGCAATTATTCTTCAATAAAAAATATATTTAAAAAAAATCCTTACTATACACATTTTAAAACACTATCTCAATGTGAATGGACCTAGAGTCTGTCATACATAGTGAAATAAGTCAGAACCAGTGAACCAGTGAAGTTGCTCAGTCATGTCTGACTCTTTGCAACCTCATGGACTATAGCCTACCAGGCTCCTCCATCCATGGAATTTTCCAGACAAGAGTACTGGAGTGGGTTGCCATTTCCTTCTCCAGGGGATCTCTCCAACCCAGGGATTGAACCCAGGTCTCCCGAGTTGCAGGCAGACACTTTACCATCTGAGCCCCCAGGGAAGCCAGAGAAAAACAAATATCACATATTAATGCATGTATGTGGAACCTAGAAAAGTGGTACAATGAACCTAGCTCCAGAGCAGGAATAAAGATGTGGATGTAGAGCATGGACGTGTGCGGGAAGGGGAGGGTAGGTTGAATTGGGAGATTAGGTTTGACATAAATACACTACCATGTGTACAATAGATAGCTAGTGGGAACTTGTTGCATAGCACAAGGAGCTCAACTCAGTGCTCTGTGATGACCTAGATATATACGTATACGTATTGCTGATTCACTTCCTTGTACAGCAGAAACGAACACAACATTGTAAAGCAATTATACTCCAATAAAAACTATTATCTCAGGTGATACATGATTGACATCTTGTTTCACTTCTAGTTTGAAATAGTGCATATGCTTCATAAAAAAACAAACCATTAGAGTGAAGCATGGGTATCCAGACATAAGACATTTATCTAAATGTTGATAATGCTGGAGTGGATTTCCCAAATTTATAGTACCCTATATTTGTAATTTGTCACAATTTCTCAAGGAAAGCCACTGAACTGCAACGTTTTCGTAAGAATAACCTGAGCCTGAAAAAGTGGTGACGGTGACTACAACAGAACAATCACTAACCCATAAGGAGGAATGGAGTCTTCCAAGGCATTTAAAAAAACCCCATGCATGATGATGACGACGACAAATGCTTTAATGTGAAAAACATGATAGACGTCTCTTCCAATGCCTTATAACTGAATAATTCTCAGAAGATCTGAAACAAGGGTAAAATTTAAATATTGAATGCAATGCCTTATATTTACAACTACCTATAAGTATGAAGAACTTATTAATCCCCATTATGATCATCTCGTTTCAACCTTCTTCACTGACCTCTTTTTATTTTTCACTTTTAATATATGCAAGTCTCTGTTCCAGGCACACGCCAATTGCTACTTTTTTATTTTTAATATTTTGCAGTGGTTTTTCCTCTTCCCTATCTTGCCATGATTTCCCAGCCATTTAACATACCTAATTTTCTTTCCATACTCTATGAATATTGGTGACTTTTCATTTTCTTGTGCTATAAGCCCTCCTTTGGGCAATCTTACATACTTTCATAGTTTCAACTATTGCAACTTTCAGAACCGTATTTGCTACATCCTGGTTGCTTCTCACATTCTCTGAAATTTTGGCACCACACTAACTCATCTTCTCCACACCAAGCTAGGCTTTCATTCTGGGTGATTCAATTTCCTGGTGGTTCAACACCTGCCTCACACATCTTTCCAGACCTCTGTCATCCCACTTCAGCCACACACTCCCATGACTATTCCTTGGAACTTATGATCAACTGAATATATTCCACTGTCAGAATGACTAATTCAGGTATTCTATGCTTCCCAGGTGGCACTAGTGGTAAAGAACTCATCTATCTAATGCAGAAGACAGAAGTGATGCCAATTTGATCCCTGGATCAGGGAAGATCCCCTGGAGGAGGGCATGGCAACCCACTCCAGTATTCTTGCCTGGAGAATCCCCATGGACGGAGGAGCCTGGTGGGCTACAGTCCATAGCGTCACAAAGAGTACGACATGACTGAAATGACAGTACGCATGCTCTGACAAAGCTTCTCTTTTTCCAGTTTCTTCCTGAACTGTATTCTCACTACGATTTTTCAAAAGCCTCAGTAGATCTGCAGTGCACTGACCCTTTATATTTCTCCTGACAATCAAGTTTGCCTTTATTTCTTTCTTATAAACCTTATCTATTTTAATCCAGCACTTCAACATTTTCTTCCCAACATCCTAAAGCCCTTGGCCCAGTTGTTATTCTATCCCACTTCCTCACCAAGCTCACTCAAGTTCCAACGTTCCCCTGGAGAAATATCCTACACTAGGCAGGTTAATGTTGTCACATATTCATGACACTTAACCTTAATCCTCACACTGCTGAAAAATGTATTTATGTTACGTAGGCAAGTCTCCAATTCTTCATCATGATTATTCCAAAATGTTTCTAATCACCCTCAAAACTCTGATACCCTCTCTGCCGCTTACAAATTGTTAGTCACTCCCAGATTCTCTCATCTCCTACTTTACTGAGAAAAGCATAACCACAAAAGAGAGTTTCCCTCCACTTGTCACATTAAGCTTACCTACACCTGCATCCATTCTTCCCTTCCTCTGTCTTAACAAACATTTATTGTCTACTGTATGTCAGACACTTTGCTCGGAATACAAAGAGTAAGACAGATACAGTCTTTTACTCGTGAAGCTCATGGTTTGGTAGAGAAGAAATCCATTAAAGAACTATACCAATAGTTAATTAATTTGTGATCAGTGCTATGATGAAAACAGGATGCTACAAGATCGAAGGACAGTGGGGCCTGACCTATAGTTAAAGTAAGACTTAAAGATAAACAGGAGTTGTTCAGGCAAAGGTATATATACATAGGAGTTCCAGTCAAGAATACAGATAAGAGCGCATCACATCCAAGGACATAAGAAGCAGCTGATGTGTCAGGAGCTCAGAGAAACCAGTGTGAGATAAGACTGAGGGCAGATAGATCCCTGTTTAACCATGCTAAGGATTTCAGCATTTTTCTAACAACAGAGGGACATTTAAGCAGGGCAATATGATTGGGTTTGTTTCTGCTTTGCTTTTTTGTTAAATCACCTAAATCTGGCATTAAGAAAAGATTGTTCAGACTTGGGTGGGGGTCAGGAGAAGTAGGAAGAGCAGAGGCCTGATTGAACTATACTGACCAGTGAGTGTGAGAACAAGGAAATGGATTAGCAAGAGCGTATTTATCTTTCTAATTTGGTTACAAAGGAAAAGCTGGTTACTGCAAGAGGATGTGAAATCATAGAGATTTGCTTTCATTTGTGACATATTCGAGTACAGATACTAGGGAGAGGACAAGAGTGAGGGTGTTATATTTGCAAAGATCAAGAGAAGCCTAAAAATCAAACTTCTTCAGGGAGCTTTCACTAAAATTAGGTACATGTATGCTTGAAAAGCCTGGAGGAGGGCATGGCAACCCACTCCAGTATTCTTGCCTGGAGAATGCTGGCAGGCTACAGTCCATGGGGTCACAGAAAGTCAGACATAACTAAGCACAGCACAGCATCTTGAAAAGGGGGCCTCCCTGGTAGCTCAGCAGTAAAGAATCTGCCTGCGATACAGGAGACGCAGGTTTGATCTGTTAGGTAGAACAGGGAAAAGGAGTCCAACATGGCAGTGGCTACAAGACAAGGAAGGGAAAAGCCTGCGAAAATGAAACAAAAGAAGGTCGGAGGACTGGAGTGAGGACCTCAGGTAAAACAAACAACACTCCTGGCTGGCCCACTTTACATAGGACAGGCCCAGGGAGAGATAAACATATAAACAGAGGAGCCCAAGCTCGCTCTCTCTCCCCCGCGCTGGGGCGCTCTTCTTCTCATGTCTTTAGATCGACGTGCCCTCACGCCTCGAAGATGGATTTTCCTGCTATCTTCTAAATAAAATAGAGCTGTAACACTGAGCTGTAACACTGATTTGTCTAAGAGCTATAACATGGTCCATTCGAGACCTGAGAGCTATAACACGGTCTATCCAAGACCTGAGAGCTGTGACACGCCAAGGGGGCTTTAATGTCCATCACTCCCAATCTTGGCTGTGACGAGACAAAGAACCGAGGAACATGCACTCGCGTGACAGATCCCTGGGTTGGGAATCCCCCAGAGCAGGGCACGGCAACCCACTCCAGTATTCTTGGCTGGAGAATCCGCATGGACAGAGGAGCCTGTTGTGAGCTGCAGTCCACGGGGTCACACAGAGTCAGACATGACTGAAGCGACTAAGCACAGCGCAGCAATGCTTGAAAAGGTCGCTCCTCATCCTGGGCAGAACACTGCACACCGTGGCACATGTATGCAGTAAGTTATGCAGTTTAGCGTGAGGGAGCGACTGGGTGGGGAGACTGGGGAAGACGTGGCACATACACTGAGCCCTGAAAAACGGGGAGACTGAAGACGTCCTGAGCTATGGTGATGGCGAGTTAGATACAAGAGGCGTTTGAAGAGGAGAGTTCTGTTTCACTCTGTGATGAGGCCAATGTAGAAAACTAAAATTAAAGGGAACTATACGTTTCAAACCTAGGTATGTGTGAGCTGGTGATGTGAATTTTGAACATGAAAGAGCTCATGCCCTGCTTCAGTTTCAGAGACAATCTTCTCCCTCCCTCTAATGGAGCAGGGAATGAGGGTCAGGAGACGGAGGGAAGAGGTGAAAAGGAGCAACTGACCAACATCCAGAAGTTACCAAGCTCAGTCTCCATTTTGTGGCTTATTTCCTCTTCAGATTTCCCCAAATGGCAAATCTACACACATTCAAGCATGCTGCTGCTGCTGCTGCTAAGTCGTTTCCGTCGTGTCTGACTCTGTGCGACCCTATAGACGGCAGCCCACCAGCCTCCGCCGTCCCTGGGATTCTCCAGGCAAGAACACTGGAGTGACATTCAAGCATAAGCTCAAGTTATTATCCGTTTTGGTCTGTGAGTTGGCAGAAACAGAGGAGAGCGATAAGGCCTCGTAATGGTGAGGGTGTGGGAAAGTCAGCACTCTCTCACTTTTGTAGTCAGAAGGGGAATCAGCACAAACATCTAGACCCAATTACTATCCCTCCCAAAGGCCCCACTTCCCAATACCATTACAATGGGAATTAGAACTACAACATACCGATCTGGGCAGGGGGAACCCAAACACTCAGTCCATGGCAAACGCCAGCATGTCTTACAGAGGCAGAACGTCTCCTTAATCATATTACCCATTAATTGATGCCATTATTTTTATAGGAAAAAAAAAAACAATGAAAGTTGGGTAGTCAGCATGACTGCCTAGTAAAAAGGAGATGCCAGCCAGAAAACTGGACAACACCCACTCAGTGTCTCCACTGAGGGTGGATGCTTTAGCTTACAACCCCTCTGCCTAGTTCTCATGGCAGGTGACCCTGGCTTAAAGGCTGATAAATCAGGTCATTACAGGGTGATGCCATTAGGCATGTAAGCATCACAATTGTCCCTGCTACCCCCTCTCAGCCGCTGCCACGCTCTCTGATTCCACGTTCGCTAAATGGCTTCTAAATAGTAATGTGCTTCCCCACACAGATTTCCTACCGGGAAGGAATGTGCTGCTCTTGCAGACTTGAAAAGTCCATGGGATGGCTACATTTCTCTTCTCAGCTAGCAGTCATTCTCATTTACACAGACCACCATCGATGAGCTCATCTGCTCCACGCTGGAGAGCTTGAGATTCAGTACAGTTCAGGGAGGCTGATCAACTGCAAAGAGACCACCTAACTCTTCTACTCATTCATAGACTTGACCCCTTGCTCACAGTCTCCCTCTTTATCTCAGACTCTGGCATCCCCACGGGTGATTTCAACGTCTACATGGATGTCCCACCTAACATCCTGGCCTCCAAGTTCTTTCACACACAGTCCAGCTTTTCCTTTGCTTTGCCTCAGCCATCTGCTCCTACAGCCATATCCTAGATCTTGCCAGCACCATCTGAGATAGTTCTACATTTCAAATCATTAACTCCTATTTCTTGGTCTCTGACCACAAGTTCTCCTTTTCCAGCTCACCAGTTCCCTCCTCTCGTGTCAACAGCTTCCATAAAAGAATCAGAACAATTCAGAATTTTCTCACAGAATTTTGTAGTCATTTCCCAAAGATTTTTAGCTATCTTTTTTATGTTGTATAGCATAAAATCGACCTTGTTCATCACTTTGAAATGTACGGTTCCCTGGCATTATGTATACCACATTGCTGTGGAGCCCTCCAAAGCTCCAGAACTTTTTTTATCTTGTAGAACTGAAACTCTGTCCCCATTAAACACTAACTCCCTGTTCCTTCCACCTCCAGCTCCTGGCAACCACCGTTCTACTTTCTACCTCTGAATTTGACTACTCCAGGTACTCACGTAAGTAGAACCACACACTCCTTGTCTATTTGTGACTGGCTAATGTCACTTAGCATAATGTCCTCAAGGTCCATCCATGTTACAGGATGTGTCAGAATTTCCTTCCTTTATAAGGCTGAATAATATCCCATTGTATGTACAAACCATATCCTGTTTGTCCATTCATCTGCTGATGGACACTTAGGTTGCTTTCACCCTGTGGCTACTGTGAATGATGCTGCTAGAAATGCTGTGTCAAATGAAAAACGAGACACAGAATGCAGTATACAGCATGTTGTCATTTGTATAAAATACAAATGTATTTATTCACCTTTTTTGTTGCTGTCAGCCTCTGAAAAGCTTTATCAATTACTCCTTTACAAATCAAGCCAGTGCTAAAATAATTCCTCAAATATTTGTCCCCTATCTTCCATCTTTGCTTTCTAAAAATGGTAACGATAACTCAGAAACTCCAGGAGATAGTGAAGGACAGGGTAGCCTGGTGAGTTGCACCCATGGTATTGCAAAGAATCAGACACAACTCAACAACAACAACTCAGACTCACCTTTGTGATGGTGCTTTTTGGCTAAGGTATTTAACCTTGTTAAAGGCTAGTCACTGACCCTACTATCAATGGATATGCGTAGTCTATAATTTTTAGCTAGCTAATAAATGTTTATTAAATAGGCAAAGCTATGCAGGGGACTTCCCTAAAAGGGTTCAGACTAACAGTGGCTTTCAAATATAGTTTTTTGAAGGATTTCTCATTAATTACACGGCCAGCTCTCTTATCCTTCAGGCACATGGGACAATTTTACTTCCTTACTGTCCTTGCAGTTAGGAGAGGTCAAGAGACTAGTTCTGGCAAATGGCTGCAAGTTGAATGTGTGTGTCTCACACTGAAGCTTTGCAGGTTTACTTCTGGACGAATGCTCTCTCTTCTTCTGCTGCACCAACTAAGGAGACCACTTGTTCCAGATGGTACAGCTTTAGGATGGTGGCACTCTCAACAAATGATCACTGAACGGCTATATGGAAGGCATTTTCCCTGGACGGCTGCCCAGAACCTCAACAGACATTTTGTAAGCAAGAAATAAACCACTGAGATTTGTGGGATTATTTGTTTATGTAACATAACCTGGTCTATCCTGACTAATACAGTAGGGAGCTATTTAATCAAATAGTGGGTGGTGATATACCCATTAATCACACAGCTATTTTTTTTTTAATGAGGCCAATATATGTTGATCTAGAAAAATCTTCCAAATACATTTACTTTAGAAAGCAATGGGACTTCCCTGGTGGCTCAGTGGCTAAGACTCCACAATCTTAATACAGGGGGGCCTGGGGTCGATCCCTAGTCAGGGAACTAGATCCTATATGCCACAATGAAGAGTTCACGTAACTAAGACCTGGCGTAGTCAGACATATAAATAACAAATATATACATTTTTCAATTTAAAAAATAAAATAAAAAACAAGACACAGAATGCAGTATATAGCATGTTATCATTTGTATAAAATACAAATAAACATGTACATAGACATTGAATACCTGCCCAGGCACAAAAAAAACTGATTAGAGTGGTTGCCTCTGAGAAGAGGATAGGAGGACAAACAGGTGTGGGAGAGAGATATTTTTTACTGTCGGAATATTTTAATGTATTTAGTATTTAATAATATTTTTAAATAATAAATGTGCATGGATTACCTGGTCATAGTAAATAAGCTTTAAAAGCTATTACAAAAGTCTAAATTGTCTAGTTGTTAGGGGATCAGAAAGAAAAAATTAAGTTTGGGTAATCATGCAGAAATCAGATTGACAAGATTTGATAGCTTGTAAATATTAAGCATATTGCTTAGTCATCCAACTGTGTCTAACTCTTTTGCGACCCACTGGACTGTACCCCACCAAGCTCCTCTGTCCATGGGGTTCTCCCATGGATAAGAATTCTCCAGGCAAGAATACTGGAGTGGGTAGCCATTCCCTTCTTCAGGGGATCTTCACAAACCAGTGATCAAACCCTGGCCTCTTGCATTGCAGGCGGATTCTTTACAGTCTGAGCCACCAGGGAAGCCCAGATATTTAGCATAAGGGAAAGGTAGAAGTCAGAGATGGCTGTAACATGAGTTCCTTGAGGGCAAGAACTCACACTGGCTTCTTTAATTTCATTGATAGTAGGTATGGGACTGATTAACTACATATCAATAATGGTTATGTGGAATAAATAATTTTGTCCTTTGCAATTTATATTACAGTCTGAAGTAGGAAATGTTTTTCATTTTGTACATAATAAAATTTCAATAAATGGTTCCTTTACTTTTATTTTGGCCTACTTGTTACCTTCAACTCCACATAGCTATTTCAGAAGAATATGTTAACAAAAAGATAAAATCAGACCATGGAAGTATGGAGTCAAACATAATGCCTTCACATTTATCAAATATTAAATGATTGAGACTCAAAGATCTAGACAAATTGAAGCTGTTTGAGCATTCAGTCATCATTTTATAGAAAATAACTTGGCTTAAAGTATGATAGCATTTATATAAATCTATTTCTGTATTTTGTTTAACTTCCAAACAATAGTACTCATTTGTTTCAAATTTTGCATAACAGATTTAAGGTTTGGTTTCTTTTTCTTCTCTTCTGATTTGCTGGAATTTTGTATGCTGCTGAGTCGCTTCAGTCGTGTCCGACTCTGTGCGACCCCACAGACGGCAGCCCACCAGGCTCCCCCGTCCCTGGGATTCTCCAGGCAAGAACACTGGAGTGGGTTGCCATTTCCTTCTCCAATGCATGAAAGTGAAAAATGAAAGTGAAGTCTCCCAGTCATGTCCGACTCTTCGCAACCCCATGCGCTGCAGCCCACCAGGCTCTTACATCCATGGGATTTTTTCCAGGCAAGAGCACTGGAGTGGGTTGCCATTGCCTTAGCATTGCTCACAAGAACAATTATGTTTCTTTTCCTTGAGATTTTTAAAGCTATTTTAACTGTATAAAGCATATAGTAGTCTACCATGTGTCATAGAGTGATTTCTAATCTCTCAAACATGGGGAAGAGGACAACAAGCTGCTTGGTTTTGGAGGAAGCACTTTACATGTAAGGAGACCAGTATTTGCTCCAAATAAAAGTGGAAGAGGTGCAGAGAGTTCTCTCGTAACTCGATGAGGCAGAGCGGATCACCTTTCTTTTTCACAGGTAAAGGTAGCCCAGTGACCCAGAAAGAGATATGGGGGCCATCGCCCAGTTGTACAACTCTGCCTCCCAGCAATGATGCTATGAGTGTAGGTGCAGGCAAAAGCCTGTCTGATTCTAGGATGACTAGGTTCAGTAACCAATGATGCCTGGGCAGAAATCAAGGTTTTCACATGCTGAGCATCTACCTGTAACTCAGCCTCCTTCCTCTGACCCAGAAGATTTCTGACTGGTGCTTGATCCTGCCTTGCTTCAGCATGTTCTGGGCTGTTCACCTACCACACAGCTGGTACTTCGGTTTTCACCCTGACCCTTCCAATTTTAGATTTATTGCTGCTTTCCCAACATCTGACCTCATTCATAATGTTTTCCTTGCTGTTGGCACCCCTACCCCATCATGATTTGTACTCACTCCTTGATGCTGCTGCTTCTGGCTGCTTAGGGAATCACTTCACCTTGACCTGCTTGGCCTTCATCTCCTTGCAGGCTCCTGCAGGCAACACCTTGCAGCATACCCCGATCCTTCCAATGGAACCTAGACAAGTAAACAGGAGACTTTAGGAGATTGTACCCAAAACATTCTATCATTAGTCACCTCCAGTATCACAAGAAACTATGACAGTCAAATTGTCACTGCATTTGTCAGCATCATATGATATTCTGGCCCCAAAAGGAAAATCTCATGTCACTAAATTGCAAGGGGGTATCAAAAGTCTTTTGTAACCCTGAAATTGTGTTGTCTTTAATCAAGGCTTTCAAATCATTGTTTCCAACAATTGAATTCCTAGAAATTACAGATTTAAAAAAAAAGATTTTTCTGTTTATTTTACTTATATATTGACTTATTTTTATAAATATACCACATACTAATTATAGTGATATAAGACAGTTGACATTTTTATTGCCTTTTCATGAGGTGAGAGAGGGGTCCCACCATCTCCAACCCCTGTTTATTTGTGCAGAATCCCCAGTTTGCAATATCATCTGTTGTATAAGCCACAGTAGTCTAAATGTTTCATCTTCATGTTCCTTACACTCAGGCATGTGACGAAGCGTGTTTATCAGAAATTATTCTTGAGAAATGTGGGGACATCTGAAAGTCATTCACGTGATTTATCTGGGGGGTTTATCTTAAAAGAGGAAGACAATTTTCCTCATGTATCATGTGCACGAGTGAGTGCTAGGTCGTGTCCGACTCTTTGCAACCACACGGACTGTAGCCAGCCAGGTTCCTCTGTCCATGGGATTTCCCAGGCAAGAATACTGGAGTGGGTTGCCATGCCTTCCTCCAGGGGATCTTCTCGACTCAGGGATTGAATCCGGGTCTCTTGCATCTTCATGTACCATCCTCCTTTACTCATTTCTCCATACTTATAAAAAGAGTCAAGTTTTAGAATGCTTTGGAGGGATTATAAGGATGTACACAGAAGGAAAAGCCCAACACAACAAAAGATTTGCATGACTATAAAGCATCCCAGCTGTATTCTCTGTGTATCTAAACACCTCTTTACCCTTTTGCAAGGTAGTAACTACATTTATTTTTGATAGATTCAATTCTGCTAAACATCACTGTAACTTAGGACATCACTGTAACCATCACCAAAAATGCGGTGCTTTTGTGGAAACTAGGAAGAAATACTCCTTCTTTAAGACACTTTACTGACATGTAACATAAAATTGTTATTATTTACTGATTCTTATTAGAACAAGACACTTTAGTACATTAAGCCCCCCAAACTAATTTCTATACACGATTCCATAATGCAAACAGTATATCTTATATGTCACAGACATGACTCTAGTCCCATTCTTGGCTTGTTTTCCAATGGCATGTGCTGGGCTTAGTCACTCAGTCATGTCCAACTCTTTGCTCCCCCATAGACTGTAGCCTGCCCAGCTCCTCCGTCCATGGGGATGCTCCAGGCAAGAATACTGAAGTGGGTGGCCATGCCCTTCTCCAGGGGATCTTCCCAACCCATGGATCAAGCCGGAGCCTCCTGTATTGCAGGCAGATTCTTTACCAGCTGAGCTACCAGGGAAGCCCTTCCAATTTCATGAGAACCCCCAAATGGCTAGATCAAGGCTGTTGCTTCCAATTCAGTGAAACAATACTAGTTTATCTGCTGAAAGAAATCTTTGAGCACTAAGAATGCTAAATCAGCAAACCCCCAAGAAGGAAGGACAAGTAGGACATTAGGTTTAATAGTGAGAGGTGCCACTTCCAATACCATCCACTGATTCCTGGACCTGTTGCTGTAGTGGAGAAGCACCAAGTATCTGTCTCTGGTTCAGAGTACAAACAGCGTCTACAGAATAGCACCCAGAGGAGTTCCCTAAGCTAGATAACTGAATATTCAATAGGTATTCTCTTACTCTATAAGGCAAGCTATCAAGGTATCAGTATTGCATTATTTCACTAAAAAGTAAACTTATTAAAAGTAGCATTTTGTGGATAACCAACAAGGACCTACTGTAGAGCACAGGGAGCTCTTGCCCAATATCATGTAGCAACCTAAATGGGAAAAGAATTTTAAGAAGAATTAGATACACCCATATGTATAACTGAATCACTTTGCTGTATGGGTGAAACTATCACAACACTGTTACTAAACTATACTGCAATATAGAAGTTTAAAAGGTAACATTTTGAAAGAGAAGTTGCTAATGAATAAAGTGTTCACTAAATCCATAGATTGTGTTACTTGCAGATGTATAGTAGCCAGGAAAGGCAAATTCAAATCCAAAATAAATATCCTTCCAATGAAAACAAAAACTGCCCCTTCCAGAAACAGTGTACTCTGCCTGACACCAATTGCTTGTCTGGTCCCCTTGGAGCTGTGGACCACATCAGAGGCTCAGATCTAGTTAATGCAAATGTCAAGTTGGACATTCAGTGCTGGGAGTAGGCAGGCCAGCCTTAGTGATGGTGAGCCCATGTAGTTAAGCCCACACCTAGGTTCTACTTGTCTCAATATGACCTCTTAATGTGCTCACCAAGTAAGCACAGAGTGTCTCAGGGCATATCCAATTTTATTGCAAATATTTCATTGATGACAGTAAGTTCATGAGTTGAATTCTAAGGACAGGTGCTCAATCTCTGCTAGGACCTACTAGCTGTTTCTCTAAAGGAGAATTATTAACTCAGTAAAGAGAGCGTGCTTATGAGCCAGCACCCTACAAGCCTCTGTTATGATTTGTGTACTGAAGTTTTCACAGAATTTAGAGAGAATTCCAATCTGCTATAGAAACTTTGAACCTTGTTGGATTCACCAGGTCATAAAGGAGCAGAGCTGCCTGCAGCACAGCTTGAACTGTCTGCCTTCACAGGTTCTGAGCCCCACTCGAATTTGACAGCTTTGAATCAGAGCTCTACCTTAGGTTGCTTCCAAAATCCAGTGAGGTCTTTCAAGCGTCATGACTCTTCATTGGCAAAGTTGTCCTTCATAGTGACAATGATATTCCTATGTGCTTCAGATTAGTGGGAGGCCTATCTAAAGTCAATGCTACCTCTTTTCCTCGGTGTTTACAGCATGGAGTAATAGTGTATTAGACTAGCATGAGGCCCTACAAAATGGTGAGACATTCAGGTTCAAATTGTGGCTCAGCTAACAAGAGCTGTTGTAATCCTGAAACAAGGTAAGTATCCCACTGTAGGAAGTGAAGATAAACTTCTGAGGTTTTCTGTTTATTGAGAAAGCATCTGTCAGATCAATAGATACAAACCAAAAACTGCTTTTATTTGCTCCACGAAATAAACTAAATCTGGATGGGCCACTCTGAGTTGAAAGACAGTTGTTGTTTAGTCACTGAGTCATGTCTGACTCTTTGCAACCCCACGGACTAAAACTTGTCAGATTCCTCTGTCCATAGTATTTCCCAGGTAAGAAATACTGGAGAGGATTGCCATTTCCTTCTCCAGGAGATCTTCCCAAACTGTGGATCAAACCTGCGTCTCCTGCATTGGCAGGTGGATTCTTTACCACTGAGCCATCAGGCAAGCCCCTGAAAAACCGATTCGGTTTACGATAATCAACTAGATGTGAATGTTTATGAAATATTTTGGAGTCCTAGGCTATTTCTGCCGAGGCCAAACAAACTACTTTGGAATCTTTTAAGTCTTTGAAGGTAGCATTTAACTTTGTATCTCCACCCCTACCTCTCCCAGCCTCCTCCCACAGATGTGATACAGCTCTTGATCTACTTTCTGATAAGGATGGGGAGCACTAAGAGTTTTTTCTCTGAACCTTCCTACCATAATAGCTAGCGTGATCATATAATTTATCATCAAAACCAGTTTACTTTTGATCATATAATTTATCATCAAAACCAGTTTACTTTTGATGAAAAGTGAAATGAAAGTGCTCAGTTGTGTTAGACTCTTTGTGACACCATGGGCTATCCAGAATATCTCCAGATATTCCAAAATTATCCAGAATTCTCCAGGCCAGAATACTGGAGTGGGTAGCTAGTCCCTTCTCCAGGGGCTCTTTCCAACCCAGGAATTGAACCCAGGTCTTCTGCATTGCAGGCAGATTCTTTACCAGCTGAGCCATGAGGGAAGCCCCTTGAAAAGGAGTATTATTAATAATTATGCCAGAAAAAGAGATACAGAGTGATCCTTCGGGAACCAGGAATCCAGTGTGGGGATTTGGCCATTTGCTGAGGTTATCTGTACTGGTACTACATTTAGAAACCAGGAAAACAACTATCAGGTAGGTTCAGGAACATACTAGGCCTCGATGAGCTGGATTTGGTTCACAATTTTATTCAAAACCTGAACGCTTTCAGTCTCCATTCTAACTAGTGAACCACACTGAGAGTCAGCTCCATTTCTTGGAATTAGTGTTAGCTTAGAGCAATGTCCAGATATCCCTGAAATTTCTGGGTAGTTTTATTTTCCCAGTTCACAGTTACTCTGATCAATGAAAATTTTCCTTTGTGGAAAGCTAGAAAGAAAATCATAGAACGTATTTATGAAGTATTGCAAGGTCCCCTTAAATGCATCCTTGTGTTGTTGGTCAGTTGCTAAGTCATGTCTGACTCTGTGCAGCCCCATAGACTGCAGCATGCCAGGCTTCCTTGTCCTTGCCTATCTCCTGAAGTTTGCTCAAACTCATGTCCATTGAGTCGGTAATGCTATCTAAACATCTCATGCTCTGTTGGACACTTCTCCTCCTGCTCTCAACCTTTCCCAGCATCAGGGTCTTTTCCAATGAACCAGATCTTTGCACCAGGTGGCCAAAGTATTGAAGCTTCAGCATCAGTCCTTCCAATGAATAAATTTAGGACTGATCTCCTTTAGGATGGACTGGTTGGATTTCCTTGCAGTCCAAGGGACTCTCAAGAGTCTTCTTCAACACCAGAGTTCAAAAGCGTAAGTTCTTCAGTGTTCAGTCTTCTTTATAGTCCGCCTCTCACATCCATACATGACTACTAGAAAAACCATAGCTTTGACTATGTGGACCTTTATCAGCAAAGTGATATCTCTGCTTTTTAATATGTGGTCTAGGTTTGTCATAGCTTTCCTTCCAAGAAGCAAGTGTCTTTTAATTTCATGGATGCAGTCACCATCCACAATAGAGAATGGCAAACCACTGCAGTATTCTTGCTGCGAGAACCCCATGAACAATATGATAAGGCAAAAATGTGTCCTGCATCACCTCAAAGTTTTAGGGATGTTTCTGTAGGGACTCAGGTCTGAGAATTAAGTGAAGAACTGTGACTGTTGTGGTAGCTAAACACAGGCCTCTTCCAGTCAAGAGAGGCACTGTTGTTGTTACAAAAGTCAAATAGGGCCTGGGTGGCTCTTCTCTAGGGATTCTAATTATAGGCCTGGAGACAATCAGGGTCAGCGGGGGTCAGGCCCATGACTAGGATTTTCCTTGTTTGATAACTTCCTCAGGTAAGACCATTACAGAGTCTTCAAGCAAGGCAGTTACAGATTTATCCCCAGAGGGAGAAGATACTACCTTTGAGACATTCTATTCCTTCCAAATATCCCGATTCCTATTCTTACCAATCAACTCTTTTTCAATAACTGCTCTAGGTTGAACATAGGGTTTATTGACCACACCAGGACAGTCTGGAGCGGGAAAGGAGATGACATGCTAATGAAAAGTATCCTGGGACTAATAGCCAGGACACGGAAACAACCTAAATGCCCATCAACAGATGGAATGGATAAAGAGAAGGTAGTACCTGCATGTGATGAAATACACTCAGCCATAAAAAAGAACAAAATAATGCCAGCTGCAGCAACATGAACCCGAAGATCGTCGCGCTAAGTAAAAAAGTCAGAAAAGAGAAAGACAAAGTTGGAAAGGGAGAGATAAACACTGTATGGTGCCACTTACGTGTGGACTCTAAATTACGACACAAATGAATTTATCTGTGAGACAGAATCGCAGACATGGAGGACAGACTTGCAGTTGCCGAAGGGGATTAGGGGTGGAGGAGGGATGGATTGGGAGTTTGGGATTCAAAGATGTAAACTATTACATACAGAATGGATAAACAACAAAGTTCTACTGTATAGCACTGGGAATTATAATGGTTCAATATTCTGTGACAATCCATAATGGTAAAGAATATGGAAAAAATGTGTATATATGTTCAACTAAATCACTCTGATGTACAGTTAAAATTAACATTATAAATCAACTATATGTCAATGAAATAAATTAAAAAAAAAAAAGAAAACTATGCTAGGACAAGAGACATCAAATATCCAGGAGAAACTGGATGTGTAATCACTTTAGCCATGCTCGTTAGGTTATTTTATGACATTAGCCATGAGGTTTCTCAGAGTCCTTTCTTCAATAGATACTTCATTTTAGATGATAATTTGATTAAATCTGAATGAATAAGCTGACAGACTACCATGCCTTAATATTAGCTAAATATTGTCTTTATGTCCAAACATGCCCGATAAACAATCCCAGATTCATTGCATTCTGTCAAAGTTTCCCTGTACCCACTAATCTTACAAACTTCTTATCAGTCAGCATTCTTAGTACCAACTGATTCCTAACAGCGTGGGTTGGGCCATCTGGATTCCCACTAGGTAACTGTTTACTTCCTAGGATGGTGTATTCTGAAGCATCTAGAAGATCTGATGGATGCTCAGTAGAATCTGATACCGATGTCAGATCACCACAAAGACAGCCTAAAAGCTCTCCCCGGCTACATTTTGGACATCTAATTAATCATGTGTTCTAATGAGCTATAGCTTATACAAAAAATTTACACTAAGCATTTGCTTTCTGCATTAATGAGCACGTAGTACTCGGTCCTTCAAATGGCTGTTCTAGTCAAAGCAGAGCACTGTGTATTTTGCAGAGATAATATATTTAAGTCTTTCATCACCCAGAATAAATGAGTGATTCCAAGCTGTGGAACAAGAGAATAAAAAACAATCCCAACAGAATGGTAAATGCGACCCAAAAGTATCATTTTCATGCTTTGGAGACAGAGATTAGGGCCATTCTTCTGGGTCCAGGACAGAATTTTGTCTCATCAATAAATGAAGAATTGGATTGGGTGAACTATATAGCAGTTTCTAGCTCCAGTATTCTATGAGTTTATAAAACATTAGCTTGCAAAAACACCCAAATAATTAAATATCCCTCAATGCTAGAGAAGGATAGGTGCTTGCAAAGTTCAGGGTGTATTGTTTCTGTTTTTCCTGCTCACAAGAATGATGAGCTGAGGGGAAAAGAACTGCACAATGCTTGTTCCATGCTTTAGCAGAAAGAAATCTGTGCAGCTGTAGTTCAGGAAACCGCTCGACCCCGAGTCTGGAAGATCCTGAGAAGATTGACAGGAGTGTGAGCATGCTGAGATTGAGAGAACCACCCACACGGACACTGCAGGTTTTTAGTTTGGGTGTGATGTTGACTTTCTTCTCTTTGCCACAGATCACACCTCTTATATGCCAACATGGATTTCACACCTGCCCCACTATGGGACTCTGCCATTTCCAACCAGGTACACATTTCCTATGGGGCTACAAGAAGTTTGTGAAAACTTTGTGGAAATAAATGTGACTTACGTCCCAAACATTACACTCCTAAAAATTAAATGATGCTTCGTATTATTGCTTTGGAAAGTCTTTTAACAGTTATTTATATGACCTATCTTTGTACCTTTGATGCCAAATAATGGTTGCCGTCTTTTGGATGTAAGTTTTATTAGACAGTAAATGGTCTCGAAAAAATGTAATTTTAAAAAAAAGCTGAAAGAAAATAAATATTTAGACGCAAATGTCTTCTAACTACTCTCGTAATTTAGAGACAGACAGAGTTCATCTTCTACTATGCTTGCTGGTTTTCTGTATATGACTCAGATTTGATGAATGTTGAAAAACAATACTGTGAGATCAGGAAGGTGGCGCTAGTGGTAAAAAGAACCCACCTGCCAATGCAGGAGACATAAAAGATGTTGAGTTTTTATCCCTGGGTTGGAAAGATCCCCTGGAGGAGAGCATGACAACCCACTCCAGGAGCTTTGCCTGGAGGCTCCCATGGACAGAGAAGCCTGGTAGGCTACGGTCCTTGTGGTCATAAAGAGTTGGACGCAACCGAAGCCACTTAACAAGCATGCAAGGTCAGGAAAGCATAATTTATCCTTTGAAAGTTATTTTTATGAATCCTTCAAAATTACTGAAATTACACTTAAAGTTCTGTGATTTGATGCACCTTTATTTTGAATCCAGTTAAACTTCGGGCTTTGGGCTTTGATCTTTAACTATGAATTACTCAATGTAGGCCTCAGCATGTTCCGTTTTGTAAGGAATTATTGGGCTCCACTCTGGAATGAATTTCCCCAGGGCTGCTTTAATGGTCTGTGCTTTAATGCATGATAGTTTAAAATTTTTCCAATTTGATCAATTCCTTTTAAATTTGAATGAGATTCTGCTTCTCCTCGTGTACTTAAATAATGCTATTGACCAGCAATCAGTTGGGTATACACTTTGAGTAGATTTTGGAGTTGTGGAGACTCTCAGTCACTTCTCCTCTGACTAAAGATGCTCCTGACTGGTGACGATACTGGTTAGTCTCTAGCTGTAGAACAGAGTGAAACCCAGAAGTCCACACAGGCTCACTCTCAGCCTGGGGCGCCTTGGCAGCATCTTCTAACTGTCAGCTGACACTTATTTTCATCTCTGAAGTATATCCAGGCTTCTGTTAAGTCTTGTTTTGTCTTTCAATTTCCTTAAGTTGGAATTGCTTTATTTGCTACTACTTCCTAGCTTAGGTTGAATTTCAAGCCAAGGACATTACTGCAAGAGTTGCAAGAGGAGAAAGTCAATAACATATGGATCGCCAGTGAAAATGATTATGAGTAACTTCTGATACCTCTTTATATTTAAGGCTCATTGTTTTATCTTCCCCATTTATGGCTTTATGAGTTTTTATAATAAAATTATTGTGATTGAAATGATACTTTTCTTTTTAAAAGTCTTATGTCTACAAAAAGTTTGTAAATTCTTAAATGGTATGCTTTTATTTTTTTAATCTTTCATCATGGACATAAAAAGGATGATTTTCCTCCTAGGCTTTTCAATAAAAAAAATTTGATGATTTTCTTGTTCAGATTTATAATAAAATGGTCATGTTCAGCCTGATGTAAGTTAAAGATATTTGCTGTCCACTAAAATCTTCACTCAATTTCAGCACATTGAAAAATAAATTTTTTTGTATAGTATGATGTATTTATTTTAGATCTGATATTTCTTTCAAACTTTGACCATGAAAGAAAAGATTTAGCACACCACCTATGAAAAATGTTTTAAATTTTAGGAAAATCACAGAGATCCTGATCAACCTTTGAGCATTTTGGGACTTAAGAAAATGTATTTCACTCTCTGACAGAAAGTGGGGGGGAAGAAGGTTGAGATGCAAGAGTCTGCAGGGCTGGGGAGTCTGCTGGAGAAATATGACTCTGAGGCTCTCCAAACTGCAAATTCAGGGCCATTGATCCTGACTTTACCTTTGGGAAGGCTGATTGAGAAAAGAGCCAGAATCTTGCTGTCGTCTTCAATAAAGAATCACTTATGATACTTTGGTTGTGGGCAACAGAAGTGACTTTAGTTACTGAAATGATAAAAAGTAATTCACTTAGAGGGATCCCTGATATTTCCAAGATCCAGGAAATACCAAAGACACAGACTTCAGAAAGGACAGGAACCAGAACAGCTTTGGTGATCCAAGTGCTCATTGAAATCCAGACCAAGGAATGAAATAGCACCTGTTATTTTCCTTCTCTTCATTTCTTCTTTTGAGATTCCAGTTTGAGTTAGAGAGAGGACAATTTATCTAGCTAGGGTCCTAGATCTTGGTGGGCAAGACTCTGATGGACAAACTGCTATGTTTTTATTCATGGGGGATGTGGGGAGATCGGAAAAGAAAACTAGGAGGCTATTCCCAGAAGAAAGCAAGGAAAAACCAACAGATAAACCTTACAGGCAGTATTTTTCTCATAACCATTGTCCCAATACCCTCCTTTCTCCATAACCCTATGCTGTTGACACTGTCTTCAGCCCTCCCTTCCCTTTCTTACTCTTGAGAAAGAACTGAAAAACTCTAGTTCAGCTTTGAGAGCATTAAGTGCATTAAAGAGCTCTTTGTTGGTTAGGCTTAGCCTTGTGGTTTGGTTCTAAAATAGGCTCTGCTTTGTTCTTGAGGACTTCTTGTTTCTGAGATTCCAGTTCTAGGGACCAGGGCCTTATCTTATTTCCTGGATCTGGGTTGAACCAGGACCCTGCTATGCCCTCATCCCCACAATAGGCTTGGCTGCTTTGCTTCGCTTCCAGTGGATGCCTGGCACCCTGTTCCCTAATATTAGACTCCTCTGGGGCTCCCTATTTGATTGCTTCTGGATTTCCAAGCACCATACTCCTTCCATCAGAATAATTTTGATATTCCTGGTGGGATCCTAATGATGCCAATTGACTGTCTGCCAAATTTTCTCTCTTTTTCGATTAAGAATCATCTCCTCATATAGTTCTGGCTCATCCAGTATTCCCTTTTAATTCTACCTTTTAAGTTTATTTTAGTAAATATTGAATAGATCCAAGACACTAATGATAACATATGTAAGGTTTTAAAAATTACCAAATAATTTCCAATGTACTCCCCACCCGGTTTAAGAGACAGGATGCAGTGTCGTTCTCTCTTAAGGTAAATCTTTGTTCAGCTGTTAGCATGAGTCCATTTCTCCTCCAAAGTCAGGGAAACTGTTAGAAATTCAGCTCTAATAGTGCCTGTGTGACCTTAGACTGGAGCTTTAATTTACCACTCAATAGATAGAAATGTATGTCCTTCATTCAAATGCTTTCAGTGAGTATCTAACACTCTGAACCCCCTCCTTACACCTGCTCCACAAAGCTGTAACCAACCTCCATGAGCCCACTTGTCCTGTGGCAGGATGCTCCCTGATAGTTTAATCAGAGATCATTAACTCCTTTTCAGTTGAATACAAGTGTGTCTTAGAGCAGAGCCCAACAGAGACCTAGGGCTCTGTGACCACGGGAAGGAAGGCTGCACAGAGCCACACTATTTGAGAATTCATTACCAATACCCCTAAGTTACAAGATTACGTAAGAAACTAAAGGTATCATTAGCGGCTGTTGTTCAGTCACTAAGTCGTCACGATCCCACGAACTGCAGCACACCAGGCTTCCCTGTCCTTCACGATCTCCCGGAGTTTGCTCAAACTCAGGTCCATTGAGTTGATGGTGCCACCCAACCATCTCATCCTTTGTCACCCACTTCTCCTCTTGCCCTCAATCTTTCCCAGCATCAGGGTCTTTTCAAATGAGTCCATTATTCGCATCAGGTGGCCAAAGTACTGGAGCTTCAGCATCAGTCCTTCCAGTGAATATTCAGGGTTGATTTCCTTCAGGATTGACTGATTTGATCTCCTTGCTATCCAAGGGACTCTCAAGAGTCTGAATGAGTGAAAGTCACTCAGTTGTGTCCAACTTTTTGTGACCCATGGACTATACAGTCCATGGAATTCTTCTCCAGGTCAGAATACTGGAATGGGTAGCCTATTCCTTCTCCAGGGGATCTTCCCGACCCAGGAATTGAACCGGGGGTCTCTTGCATTGCAAGCGGATTCTCTACCAACTGAGCTATGAGGGAAGCGCAAGAGTCGAGAGTTTCCTCCAATACAATTCGAAAGCATCAATTCTTTAGTGCTCTGCCTTCTTTTTGGTCCAACTCTCACATTTGTACATGACTACTGGAAAAACCATAGCTTTGACTATACAGACCTTTGTCAGCAAAGTGATATCTCTGCCTTTTAATATGCTTTGTATGTTTGTCATAGATTTTCTTCCAAAGAGCAAATGTCTTAATTTCATGGCTGCAGTCACTGTCCATAGTGATTTTGGAGCCCAAGATAATAAAATCTACCACTGTTTCCATTGTTTCCCCATCTATTTGCCATGAAGTGATGGGACCAGATGCCATGTCAGTGTTTTGAATGTTGAGTTTTAAGCCAGCTTTTTCACTCACATAGGAAATTATTCTTCCCTAACTTGACCACTTGAATATCCATCCCATTTAAATATCCCTCCTGTTTAACATCAGTGTTTATTCCAGCCTTCCAAATCATTTTCCCTGTGAGTCAGTGTTTCCTTGAGTATATGTCTCAGTTACAGAATTAATTATGCTAGATGGTTATTATTTGTTTAAATGCATCCCTTCACATTAGACAGAGCTCCTCAAATGCAGGGATCTTCCTTGCTCTTCTTATCTTTTTATCTCTCTGTATCCAGCACCATGATCACTCCCAGTAGGTTCTCAATAAATGTGTGTTTCATGAAAGGTGTAGAGGCAGAGTTCAGCTTTGCTAGTCTTTCTTAACATAACTTTGATCTAAAAATAACATTTAAGTAGTATGCGTGCAAAGAATCTAGCTCTAAGATTGCTGCTCTGATACTTGAAAAGAACCAACAATCAAATTTGCACACGCAGTCCATGGAAACATACAATGGTGCCAAATTGCCTTTTTATATATAAATTTTAAGGCCCTCAGCCTATATTCCAAATTTCTACTTTTCTAATATGTTCTACGTTAACCACTCCCCAGTTCAGATTCTCTGCCTCAGGCTGGCCTTGTCTGTTATTGAGTGGGCAGGGAGAAGATTTTATATTCAGCCTGAAGCAGTGACCAGGAGCTCTTAATGGGAACACTGACTCTACCCCTCAACTCACACCCCATACTCCCCATCCTCAGGGTGCTAAGTATCACATTAAGAGTGTAGGAAAGCTCTATAAATGTTGACAGACAGAATCACACCCATAACTTAGTTAATTTCAGCTTAAATGGATATGTCCAAGTGAATTGCCACCCACATCTGAAATTCCCGGATTTTTCTAGTATTAGGTGCTTTTTTTTTTTCTTAAAAGAAACTCCATTCTGCTGGCCATAGAAACTATTCAAAATTTCAACAATTGTGACATTGTCTTGCAAAGATCATTAGGGATCTTTTAAAATTCAACTTAGGAAAAAGTCTGTAAATATGTAAAATGTTGTATCTGATTAGGGAAAACAACAGAATTTAACAAATCAGATTCTGAGGAGGACATAATAAGCACTTTAATGGTTACTGTGTGTGGGTTGATTCTGCAGTGGCTGAACAGCTCAGACTATTGAAAGAGCAGTGTTTCTGTGCGTGGGTAGTGGGCGGGAAGGGATGTCCTATATGCAGGCAGCTAAGCGGCAAACATTTGTGATTGCAACACAGAGGAAAACATTGGTAAATCTTACGAGTGTAAAACAAGTACACAGAGACTTTCTTGTCAGCCTGCATGCATTACAGCAAGGGTCAGTAACCTAAAGTGCATGGTCTAATTCTGGCTCACTTAAGAGTTTTAAAAATCCTTGGTGGAGCTTTCACCAGCTCAAACCAGATCTGACCGGACATATGTTGGCAGTTTGAATTAATGTAACTTTCCTTTTTCCTAACCAACAGTGTACCACTCAACTTCATTCGGTTTCCTGAATTTAGAATTCAACTGGGGTTGGCTTTATATGGCTATGAAGTAGCTGACATTGTGATGAATAAATTCCAAAATTTATCATTCTTAAAATATGAATTTCTAGACTTTCTAAGGCATATTTTTTTTTCTTTTTTCTATTATAAGTTCTTGGGAGTTTAAAGGCCTTAAGAAAGTGAAACTCACTTTTTTGGGAGGTGGGAACGATAAAGTTTCATTCAAAAGCAAATTGAAATCTGGGAGTCATTTTTATTTTATTTTTTGGGGGGAGTAATGTTTAAATGAGAATAATTACAAATGAAGTGTAGTAGACAAAAGAACAATCTGAAAATGGAACAGCCACCACATAAGCAATATCAGTCAAATAACAACTTTTAAATATAAAATGGGCCTGAAAATGTATGGTGGGGGTGGGAAAGAAGAGCATTTGCCAGCTGGAATACTCTGGGAAAAAAACAGGGCTCTAGGGAAAAAGACAATACAGTTGGCCCTTGAACAAAGCGAAGGACCTGGTTCAGGGCACCAACCCTCAGTGCAGTTATATGCAGTCAAGAATCTACACGCAATTTGTAGTCAGCCCTCCACATATGCGGTTTCCACATCCAAGCTTCCACATCTGTGGATTCAACCAACTTTGGTTCCTATACTATTGTCAAAAAGATTTTCATACAAATGGACCTGAGCAGTTCAAATTTGTGTTGTTCAAGAGTCAACTGTTAGGAAAAGGACTCTCTGGCATGCCATTCAACTCATTCACAAAAGCAACAGGAACCATCACTTTCAGAGTCTGAACTCAGGAATTCTGGAAAGGTTTGTCTGCAACCAGATCCTCATCCACCTTTGGTATTTCCATCCTTTAAAATGCCTTCTAGAGAGATCTTGGGGGCAAGAGTGTTAGATTGTGTCCAAAAAGTTCTCTGATACAAACTACAAATATTCCTGACATGCTAAAGCAGTATATTATTATTAATGCTGAGTCATTTCATCAAAAAAAATTGGAAATTCTGCAAGAATGAAGAAGAGGGAGATAGTTTTGGAATAGATACCACTGACCCAGGAGTATGAGCGTGCAAGACTGGTAGTGAAACAATGGGAAGGATTCTGAACTTGGAATGGGGAAATAAGGATGGTGGGAGCTAGAGAAGTGTGAAAAGACATTTAAATTTCATTTTTTCCTAGGATAAGACTATTTTAGTTCTAGCTTTCTAAAGTTAGCGCAAGGATAATGCTTTATAGTATCTGGTAGTTTCTCTAAATACCTGATAAAATTTAAGGTGCAAAGAACACAAGCTTTAGAATTATAATCTAGGTTTAAACCACTCTCTGCTTCAGGCAAGTTAAACTCTCTGAAGCTAACTGGGGCTAGCAATATGTCTAGTGGACATATGTGGATGGCCTTCCTGGCATTCAGTTCTCTTTTCCCTTTTCCTAAGAAAATTCCCCTGTTTCCCAGCCAGTGGCAGTTTGGGAAGGATTAAACACAATTCTAACTCAAATAGTTGGCTTTGATGAGGACAAACTAATCATTTCATCAATATAGGCTAAGGTTGCTTAGAGAGACTTTAGGGGGTGGAGATGAGGCTTCTGGGATACATGCTAACTCTTCTAAGACGTCTGCAATAGTAAGACACTCTGACTACTCTTACATATGGTGTGATGTGCTGATGTGAGTCGTGGAATGACTGCAGCCATTTTGCTACCATACAGGAAGCCAGCTGAAATGGATTTGATCCACAAAAGAGGGCAAAGCTGAGAGAACTGAACAGAAATTCAGCCAGAGCAATGTTGAAATTGTACCCAAAGACTCACCTACTACTGGACCTTTTAGTTATACAAGCCAATACATTCCTTTTATTACTTAAGCTAGGTTTTGACTACATGTTCTATTATTTGCCACCAAAAGATTGCTAACCAATACATGGATCTGATAGGATTTTTGTGAGGACTGTGGCCTAGCATAGCGCTTGGTATATAAATATTAGTTAAACTAACACCTCTCTACTAGTTTATTTTTTTTAATTAACAAATATATGGTGAACATCCAGAATGTCATGTATTACATGACACAAAGTTCTAGGATCATGAAAATAAATAAGACTGGATCCCTGCTCTTGAGGAGTTTATGAACAACTAAGTGGTATATACTAGTCTTTCAATAATATTTGGAGATCACTAGAAAAGTGTAAGTAATCAGAAACTGTGTCCTTTCATCTAGGATACAAAGTTAGGTTACCTAGAACTTAATTTGTGAATACATAAATATTGACTAAAAAGTTAGGCTATCTGAATATATTAATATTGACTGTGGTAAGGTAATCTGATCATTTCTTTAGAAACAGATAAATAGCATATAATCAATGTTGACTAGGTTTTAGCTATGTTTTTCACTTCTTTACAAATATCAATTTGGTATCATTTAAAAATATAAACATTCTTCTGTGACTCAAAAGTAATCTAGTAAGTACAGCACAATTTCTAGTATGTCTCATTTAAGTATATATTTATTATAGTTCAGAAGAACGTGTAGATCTTTTGTAAATGCAGAAGCATTTCTTCCTAGGATCTCCAGTTGGACTACTGTTGCTACTGCTGCTAGTATTTTCTGAGTGGGAGAGTGCTATTTTTAGAGCCAGAGTACAGTTGCTATTATAAGCTTTCTTAAGAGTAGTAATACTTACCAGTGACCATTACTTAAAATTTGGTTGGCTTCTGAAGTGATTTAAATTTACTTCTTGATAGTTTGGGGAACAATACGTGGTATATGATTATGATTCTTCTTTAAGTTATTCTTATACTAGCATCACACTGAATTGGGTATTATAATAATTATTTATGCAGTTTAACTTTGCAAAGTTGATCATAGTAATTTTCCTTTGTTATATCACTCTTTGCAAAGGGGAGCACCTACTCTAAGTGGGTGGATTATTCTCAAAAGTGAGTTAAAATGTACCAATAAAATGTTTAAAATTGATTAATGAATATAGCAACTGGACTGGTTTCAAAAATAACAAGTGTTGGACACAAGCTATGTCTAAAATCATTTTCCCTATTATTTCAAAGCAAAACATTTCAGCCAAAGAATGTACTACTCTCTTTAGCAATCTCAAATGTTGGCCTATTTAATTGAGATTTCAATGAGGAGTTTCAGTGAGTAGTATCTGATTTCACTTTCACAGGCAGAGGTTAATCAATAAGGAGTGCATGCACTCATGCACTCAAAATAGTTTCTCTTCAAGGTAGGAAATAAATTCATGTAATGCTCCCTAAGGAAGCAACATGTATTTCCTACAAATGATGATTAAAAGAAAAGATAAGGCAGCAAGATAAGAAGCAAACATGTTATTGCTACCTGATGCGTCATTCAATCTATTGTTGATGAATGAAGTGTTGTTTGCTTGTCCAGCAGATTGAGCTAAACTTCTTTTTGAATCTGCTGATTGATTGACTGACAGTACAGTTGTTCTCCAAGTTTCACCGATTTTTCATAATCCATAATTAAATGTTGGATATTTTAAAACTTTGTTTTATATTAAAAGTATGAAGCAGAGAGGTAAATACCAAGAAAAGACAAGCTGGCCAGCACCTATTACAAAGGAAAGACCTTTGTTCCCTGTTTCAATGTTGGTTGGTTTTCGTCTCTTTTCTCATTCGCACTGTATCAGCTTCAAGTCAATTCCAAAGATGAATGGTTCTTTTTCCTCCTCTTCCTCATCATCATATTAAATCCTTGTCTGCTTATGCAGAATTCAAGTCATTCAAGGACTTCTGGGACTGAGTCAGTCCTTGTGCATCTGTGATTAAAAGTGAAGGTCACTTCCAGATAGGATAAGATGGTGTAGACCTGTTTTTCTCACTCCTCCCTGCTAAGTACAGACATAGACCCTAGAAATGGTGCATGAGACCATTGAAGGAGACATGCGAAATGTGTTTAGAAGAAAGCAAGGTGGTTTGTGACCCTAAGATTGTAGGAACAATATAACTGTAGGAACAATAGAATCCCCCTACCCAACAAAGGAACGCCATCCAGACCCAGGATACCTTGATTTTCAACCTAGCAATAGTAGGCAGCCCAGTGGGCCCATTCATTTCCCAGATTCCCTCTGACAACACAAGCCTGACACCACCAGCAAGTGAGATGTATTGGGCACACTGCTAGGAACAGGTGACCAGAGGAGATAGCCTCCTCCCCTTTGCTGGGCTTGAGATTCCCATTTTCCATTGAAAGACATTAAGGCAGGCAGGCAGAGCTCGCAGGAGAGACCCAGGACGGTAGCATGGTCTGGGAAGTCTCTTTGTCCTCTCCTTCCTCCCCTCTGCCGGGGAGCAGGTGGGGGTGGGAAAGGGCAGGAGTGATACTTTTCTTCCAGATGATAGATGAAAGAAGAACAACAAATTTTATGAGGGCCATATTATCCTGATGCTAAAACCAGACAAAGGTAGCACCAAAAAGCAAGCAAACAACAAATGTACAGACCCATATTTCTCAGGAACCTAAATCCTCAACAAAAATCTGCAACAAAATATGGGAAACCAACAATATGTTAAAAAAAATTATACCATGATCAAATGGCTCTTATTCCAGGTATGCAAGCCTAGTTAAATATGCAAAGCTCAATCAATGCAATCTACTGTTTTATCACCAACATTCATAATGGCATTTCAATTAATGTGGAAAAGCATTTAGTTACAAAATCTAATACCCTGTTTATGATGAAAACTCTCAGCAAATTAGGAGTAGAAGATAATTAACACAACCTGATAAACAGCATCTACAAAAACCCTACAACTCATATCATACTTAATGGTAGAAGACTAAGATTAAGATTGGAGCTTCCCTGCTGGCACAGGGAACACAGTGGTAAAGAATCTGCCTGCCGATGCAAGAGACGCGAGTTCCATCTCTGGGTGGGGAAGATCCCTTGAAGGAGGAAATGGCAATTCACTCCAGTATTCTTGCCTGGAAAATCCCATAGACAGAAAAGCCTTGTGGGCTACAGTCCATGGGGTCTCAAAGAGTCAGATACAACTGAGCACAGTACTCGCTAAGATCAAGGTAAGGAGGTCGACTCTCACCATTTTAATCAACATATTGCTGGAATTTTTTTTTTATAAGTTATTGCCACTGTGATAGGCAAAAAAGTATAGTTTGTAAAAGAAAACAATCTGTAATGTCAGGTGAAATGATTGTCTACACAGAAAATAAGAAGTCTACAAAACATAACCCCACAAATTCCTAGCACTAGAAAGAGAGGTCAACAAGATGGTTCAAGATCAACACACAAAATGAAAATGCAGAAGTCACAATTTAGAACACAATACCATTTATAATTTCTCCAAAGAAAATACTTAGATGTATACTTAAAGACATGTCTAGACTTTATATGCTGAAAATTATAAAACACTGATGCTGGGAAATCAAAGCAAAACTAACTGAAAGGAGGCAAATACCATATTTATAGATTGTAAGACTCAACTGAGTAAAGATGTCAATTCTTCTCAAATTCATCTATAGGCTAAATACAATTTGTACCAAAATTCCAGCAAGAATTTTGTAGTCATGGACAAGCTTATTTAAAAATTCATATGGGAAATCATAGGCCCTAGAATAGCTTAGAGTCACTACAAAAAATAAAGTGGGAAGAATTACTCTACTTGGTATTAAGTCTTTTTACATAGTCATAGTAATGAAGAATGTGGTATTGGCAGAGGGATACACAATAAGTAATAAGTACTTTTTGAATAAGTAAAGCAAAACAAAAGTGCTCAAACTTAATACCTATACAAAAATTAACTCAAAAAGAATCATGGCTTACATGTAAAATGTAAAACTGCACAACATCAATCAATCAGTTTTTGGCTTGTGGGATCTTAGTTCCCTGACCAGGGACTGAACCCTGGGCCACAGCAGTGAAACTGTGGAGTCCTAGCCACTGGACCTGGTAGTTTAGTTGGTAAAGAGACCACCTGCTGTGCAGGAGACCCAGGTTCTGTCACTGGGTTGGGAAGATCCTCTGGAGTAGGAAATGGCAACCCTCTCTAGTATTCTTGCCTGGAGAATTCCATGGACAGAAGCGCCCGGCAAGCTACAGTCCATGGAATCACAGTCAGACATGACTAAGCCACTAACAACCACTGGACCACCAAGGAATCTTCTAAATCACAATCCCCTTATAGAAGAAAACAGCAAAGAAAGAAAAAAAAAATCTTTAGGATCTCAAGGCAGGAAAAGACTTCTCAGACATGACACCAAAGCATTTTCCATATAAGGAAAACTTGATAAATTGAACTTCATCAAAATTTTAAAATTTGCTCAGAGAAAGATCCAGTGAAGAAAATGAGAAGACAAGGGAGAGACTGGGAGAAAATGTCTGCAAAATGCTTATTTGACAGAAGACTGGTATCTTTAATATATAAAGAACTCTCAAAATTCAATACTGAGACTTCCCTGGTCTTCCTGTGGCTAAGACTCCATCCTTTCAGTGCAGGGGGCCTGGGTTCAATCCCTGATCCGGGAACTAGATCCCACATGTTGCAACTAAGAGTTCATATGCTCCAACTAAAACATCCCTTATGCCGCAGTGAAGATTGAAGATCCTGTATGCCCCAACTAAGACCTAGTGCAGCCAAATAAATACTTTAAAAAACCCTCAATAGTAAAATACCAAACAACCCAGTTAGAAAGTAGACAAAAGACACGAACAGTTATGTGATCAAACAAGTATATAGATGGCAAGTAGTCACATGAAAAGATATTTAACATCATTAGCTTTGGGGGAAACGCACATTAAACAATAAAGAGATACCACTACACACCTCTCAGAAGGGCTAAAATTTTAAAAACTAGGAACAGTACCAAATGTGGGTGAGAATTAGAGTATGAATCACCCATACTGATGGAAATGTAAACTATTTCAGCCACTCTGGGAAATAGCTTGCCAGTTTCTTAAAAAACTAAACATCTAATTATTGATTTCATATGACCTAACAACTGTATTCCTGGGCATTTATATCAGAAAAATGAAGATTCACAATCATACAAAAACCTGTACTTAATGTTCACAGTAGCTTTATTCATAATAGCTACAAACTGGAATCAAACCAAGTGTCCTTCAATAGATAAGCAGTTACATAAACTGTGGTAAATATTATATGGTACATAGTACTACTTTGGAGAAGGCAACGGCACCCCACTCCAGTACTCCTGCCTGGAAAATCCCATGGATGGAGGAGCCTGGTAGGCTGCAGTCCATGGGGTCCCTAAGAGTCGGACACGACTGAGCGACTTCCCTTTCACTTTTCACTTTCATGCTTTGGAGAAGGAAATGGCAACCCACTCCAGTGTTCTTGCCTGGAGAATCCCGGGGACGGGGGAGCCTGGTGGGCTGCCGTCTATAGGGTTGCATGCCTTAGCAGTACTACTTAGCAACAAAAAGAAATGGACTATTCAGTTAAAGTTGAAGTAGTAGTAGAAGGAGAAGAAGGAGAAGTAGTGGAAAAACAGGAGACATCTGTGAAGTAGAAGAAAAAGGATGGGGAAAAAAAAAAGCATTAACGAAAAACCACTTTCTGAGGAAGAACCATGCACCGGCATAGCAATTGCAGGCCCAGAGAAGAAAAAGGAAAAAAAAAAGAGAGTTAATGATGACTACCGGAAGGAGCCATTCTTTCAAAGACTTCATAATCGAATCACCTGGATATATCATGCGTAAGATTCAGTCAGAAATATACCAGAGATGCTCTCTAAAATAATCAGTGAGAGGTTAGATGAAACAAAACGATTAATCATCAATAGCATTTCATATCTACTTGTGCCTTGACGTCAACTGTTAATTTTATTATGTCACCATTTCTTAGAATATCTGCTATACAAATAAAAACATTTTCTTTGTATTAAAAAAAGAAACGGACTATTGACAGATGCAACAACTTGAATGAAACACCAAGAAGTTAGGCTGAGCGAAAAAAAGCCCGTCCTGGTGGATCCTTCCCTGCAGTGAGGGAAGGACATGGCGGCTCCCTTTCCTGAGATCTCAGAAGTGACCTGTGATGGAAAAGTCCAGTACTGGTCAGCCTACGGGCCTGTAAAGAGGAAAGAGAAGACGGGGAACAAGCTGTCCTGACCAACTAGAGAAGAGCAGGCCAAGAGCAGGGTGGACTGGACGGGCCTGTTGAAAATAAGCCTCAAGAATGCAAGCGGCTATGCTGCTCAGATTCCTTTTCACCCCCTGGAGTATGACAACCTGGGTCTGAAGGGCCAGCAAGTTACCTTAGAAGTCACTCGAGCGTCTCCTTGGAAACCACAGGTCTTAAATCCTCGTGTGATGCAAGAGGCAGTTCAGGACCCCAGGCTTTTCCTCGCTGAGAGCCTGGGAGCGAGTGACGTCCTGCTCCGGCCCGCTCAGACTCCTTTCTGTGGACTGCGCCGCTGGGCACTCACACCTGTGAGGACTTCCCAGGGCACGAAGCCTGAGCCGGCCAGAGGGAGCCTGTTACTGCGGTACTAGAAAGATCTCCACGCTTTCCTTTCCTATTTAAATCACCTCTTTTCTTCAGGTGAAGACCTTTGATGATTGAAAGGGGAGGAGAAAAGTGTTAAAGAGAAACATATGCTATTTTACTATAAAATATTCTCGAAGACACTTCTAGGCTTTAGTCTCAATAAATAACTCCAGGTCCTCTACTTTTCTAGTGGGACAAGTTTCAATCAGAAGTTGGCTTCATAGAACCTGAAGTTTACTCACCCAAGTTCAAAAGGCACTTAAAAAATTAGAAATTACAGTGAGTAGCCTTTTCCCAAGCCCACTGACATCTCCTGCTTTTGGGGTTTATCCCTGCAATGCGTTAAACTACTCCAAATCCTTGGAAGATGGAGGTCATTCCAATCCTTGGAAGATGGAAGTTAATTTCTCATCCAGTGAAAAAACTGAAATGTATTATAGTTATAGTACTTGGAGAAGGAAATGGCAACCCACTCCAGTGTTCTTGCATGGAAAATCTCATGGACAGAGGAACCTGGAGAGCTACAGTCTATGGGGTCGCAAAGTGCTGGACACGATTTAGCAAGCAAACAACATAGTATTTAGAAAAACCTTTATCCTAACCTATGTTCCTTCATCAACAGACAAGATAAAGAACAAGCCTGGCTCATCTGCTAATCAAAACAGCTGTGAACCCTAGTGATGACTGTGGCACCTCCTCCCCTTTCCACACACATGTGTGCCTGTTGCCCATCGCAGTAGTCTTGAGTTTCTTTATTGGAGGGGGCTGTAGGGAAGGCCTCTGTGAATTGTTTAGAGGGTAATTCTGCTGTTCTGCCGTTGTTTTTTAGTCATTTATTTGTCTCTGACTCTTTGCCATGCCAAGTACTATATAGCCTGCCAGGCTGCGCCTGTCTATGGGATTTCCCAGGGAAGACTACTGGAGTGAATTGCCATTCCCTTCTCCAGGGTAATCTTCCTGACTCAGGAATTGAACCTGCGTCTCCTGCTTAACAGAATGCTTTACCATTGAGTCACCTGAGAAGCCCAATTCTGCTGAGTATTGAAATTTTAGGAAGTAGTCACAAGATAAGGATCGGGCACAACTGAGCGACTTCACTTTCACTTTTCACTTTCATGCATTGGAGAAGGAAATGGCAACCCACTCCAGTGTTCTTGCCTGGAGAATCCCAGGGACGGGGGAGCCTGGTGGGCTGCCGTCTATGGGGTCGCACAGAGTCGGACACGACTGAAGCGACTTAGCAGCAGTAGCAGCAGCAGCAGTCACAAGATAGAGCATTCCCAAAAGGTGTTTTTCTAATCAATGGCAGTCTCAAGAACTGGGACCTTTGAGCAAAGAGGAGACATCACTCAGTATGTCAGAAGGTTCCTGGCTCCTTGGTGCTTTCCCAGATGTTCATTCTTGGGCCTGCCTTTTCACTTAGCCTCCTGAGGCATCTAGCTGATGAATGTTTTCTCTCTGGTGGGAATATTAATGTCCTATAAATTCTTGGTATGAAAGTTTCCACGTCAAACTCATGTTTGCCTTAAAAAAAAAAAAAAAAAGCCCATGCCCAAAGGTTACATACTGTATGATCACATGTGTAAATACTTTCGAAATAACAAAATTTTAGAAGTAGGAACAGATCACTGGTTGCCAGGGATTAGAGTGAGGAGGATAGTTTTGAGGAGAAGGTAGGAGAGAGATGAGTATGTTATAAAATGATAAATTTTATTTAAAAACGGGGGTCCTTGTGCTGTTCGTATGATAACTGGTCATTATATGAACCCACACATTGTATATATACAATGTCATATAAAACTTCACACAAACACACACACACAGAGGCACAGACCACAAATGAGTACAAGTAATCCTGGGGAAATTTGAATAAAGTAGGTGGATTTTATTAATGTCAATATCTTGGTTATGATAGTATGCCATAATTTAGCAAAACATTATCACTGGAGTAAACTGAGTGTAATGTACTGGGATTTATATTATTTCTTATAATTGTGTATGAGTCTGTCATTATTTGAATAAACACTTCAATTAAAAGAAGTGAAAGTCAGATTTATAAGTAGAACCTTGAAGTTGGTAAATGTGGGACAATCAGAAGTTGATTGCAGATTTATAGATTTTATTGATCTAATTTTAGATACTGAAAAACATAAACAGAATAATTTGAGATAGTTTTACATAGACATTCTATCCATAAGGGATTCCATAAGGTAATTAGGATATTCATCACTACCCCTTAGCTTTAGTGGAATTCATGCTCTTCCAACAACGTTCTTTGAAGCCTCTGAAATTTAATGCATTCAATAGTACTTGGAAATTGGTTGATATAATTTTTAATGTCAGTGACTGGCAATTTTTTCAGGTATTTCTGAAGGGAAAATTCCTGTATAAATTTAATTTCCTCCCAATATTTTTCATTTGCAAGGAGTAATCTCTCCTTGTATTCAAGTTTTGTGTTCTTCTCCAGAAAACATAATTTTTAATTAAAGTATAAATTATAAGGAAAGCATAGCCTATACACCAGCTATTTTCCATTTTTGTCCTGAACCAAGTCATGAGGTAGTCCTCTGAGACATTACGTTCAATATACTGCCAAATTTATCCTTTTATAATAATTAAGGTCATTGTAAAGAATGTATAATATAAATCACTCCAAGATATACAAAATATCACCTGTTCAAAGCCATTTTCAGCACATTTTCAAGAGGCTCCCCATAAAGCAACTTTCAAATATGAACTTTTGGGGTGATGCTTTATAAGATACCTTATCTTCCCTTGTCTCCCTTAGTACGGGTTTGAAGAAAGCTCAAAGTGGATAAGATTAAAGATAAAGATTATTAACTTTTGCTAACATTCTCATTTTTTCTCCAGAAGATGAATACATAGAAGTGCTCAGACCACAAATAGATAAACTTATGTCTGACAGTCGGAGAAGGCAATGGCACCCCACTCCAGTACTCTTTCCTGGAAAATCCCATGGACGGAGGAGCTTGGTAGGCTGTAGTCCATGGGGTCGCTGAGTCGTACACGACTGAGCGACTTCATTTTCACTTTTCACTTTCCTGCATTGGAGAAGGAAGTGGCAACCCACTCCAGTGTTCTTGCCTGGAGAATCCCAGGGATGGGGCAGCCTGGTGGGCTGCCGTCTCTGGGGTCGCACAGAGTCGGACACAACTGAAGCGACTTAGCAGCAGCAGCAGCATGTCTGACAGTGGGAATCCCAGGTGGCACAGTGGCAAAAATAAGTCTGCCTGCCAATGTGGGAGATGCAAGAGATGCAGGTTCAGTCCCTGGGTTGGGAAGATCCCGTGGAGTAGGAGATGACCACCCACTCCAATATTCTTGCCTGCCAATATGCTTTTGACCACTATGTGGTAACAATTTTCACTTGGGCTTATTCCTGAGATTCTGGCCCCATTCATCCATCATGTATAGAAACTTATTTAAGGGTTTAAGTCTAGCCTGGGGTAGGTCTGTGGTGGTAATAAGGATCTTAAAACCACCATTACAGCAAGATTAAATTAATGTGTAAGAATGCAATGGAGTTGTCAGATCTCTGTGTGTGTTTAGTTGCTTAGCCATAGGTAGACCAGAAATTACATGCCTAAGAGTCCTTCAGTTTAGTAATGGTCTGAGTCAGCAAGAATTCCCTGGGCACTCCCACCTGCAAGAGTCAGTGGAAACCAAATCAATTCTCTGAAGCATGTGTGCAACTAGAGGGGCGGGCATGTTGCCAATACAGTCTCCCTGTAGAGATCATCTTGTTATGACATCAACGGTAAGAGAACTGTCAGCCCACGAAAGTCAAAGCAAATGCAAAGGGATCTGTTAATACATAAAATGCATAGACCTTGGTTAAGATTTTGAAAATACATATGCATATTAGATATTTTGTAGTTGGTGTTAATTTTATAGATTTTATAAATTCTATTACTATTTGGACTTTTAACAGGCCTTGTTTTACCTTTTAATCTTTTCAAAATATACCCCATAGCCTTTAAACTCTTGAGAGTTAATTAAATTACAATTAAATGGTATACTCAGCAGCAGAGAACAATTTCATCAATTAGGAAAGTAAAAGTAGGGCTTTATTTTCAGGGTTTTCGTTATAAAAAGGATATCATTAAAGGAAGGATGATTTTGTGATTCCTAACTGATAAAGTGTAAATGGAAAAAAACCTGATCTTGACCAACATCAATATCCAGAATTATTTTCTGTAACCTACATTAACACCAAGGAATACTCTTATTATGGTAATGAGGCAGGCTGAAACAGTAGAGTGTAGACAGCCAATTGTTAAATAATGAAGAATTTTTGTGAAACAGCTGATATCACATTGATAACTTGAAATTGGCCATGGTGGGAATATTTAAGTTACGAAAATTAGCAAATTCTACAAACCACCGAAAGCTCCCCTTTCCTCCCCAGAGAGCCAGTTGTTAAATACCTGCGTACAACTGGAGTTTACTCATACTGGTAGAGAAAGTGGCTTATTCATTTGTGATTTTGAGGAGGAAATGAGGGAGGTCCTACACATCTTAAAGTAACTTCTTAACTAGTTTGCCATGATAAGCATTAGACCATTGTTAGATAGAGGATTGTATCCAGAGAGTCAGTCTGATAGTGAATTACAGAAACCTATAATAAATTGTTATATTGTCTTGTACAATTTACAGAACTCTCAACATGGTTGGTGTCATTTGATCTTTACAACCATCCTAGAGAGCGGGTTTCAGTACTATTCTCATTTTATATGTGTGGTAACTGAGGCTCAAGTGGACTTAGTATCTTTTTTGAAGGTTACACACCAGTGATGGAACTGATAAACTTACACTAAACCTGTGTATCTAACCATAGAATACCTTCCACTGTGTCGTGTTTCGGGCTTCCCTGAACCAGTTTAGCCCCAGGGGTTTGCTTTCATCTCGAGTGCTGCTTTAGACCTCTATCTGTCAGCAGCAGTCAGGGAATTAGAAACCACTCTAGGTATTTCAGGGCTTCCCTGGCAGTTCAGATAGGAAAGAATCTGTCTGCAGCAAGGGAGACCCAGATTCAGTCCTTGGGTTGAGAAGATCCCTTGGAGAAGGGAATGGCAACCCACCCCAATATTCTTGTCAGGAGAATTCCCTGAACAGAGGAACCTGGCGGGCTACAGTTCGTGGGGTCCCAAAGAGTTGGGCATGACAGGGCAACTAACACTTTCACCTTCTAGGTATTTCTAGCCTTTATGAAGGCTTTTTTTTTTTTTTAAGAAAATTTTATAAGGTCTGGAAGATAAAATAAGGAAGGTGATATCTGCTGCTGCTGCTGCTAAGTCGCTTCAGTCGTGTCCGACTCTGTGCGACCCCATAGATGGCAGCCCGCCAGACTCCGCCATCCCTGGGATTCTCCAGGCAAGAACACTGGAGTGGGTTGCCATTTATCTAGAAGTCAGTAATTGTAGGAAGTTGCTCTCACTCTCAGTCTTGAAGATATTTGGAAAGCTAGCTTTGTTCAAGAGTCACCTTAGCAACTCCTGTTTTCCTAGTTAATTAGTGGTCTGTACACTTTAGGGTGGGTCAGGTTGGAGAATAGGAAAGGTACTAAAGAGGTCAGGGAGAAGTTATCCTACCAACTTTGTTCTATTGTAGGTGAAAAGATCCACAGTGAAGTTGATTAGAACCAAAGAATGATTTTAGAATTAGCTCAAGGTCTAGAAGTGGGATTAAAGTGGAATTAGTTTCAACACATTTAGATCTGATTTATTTTCCAAAGACAAAGGTGCCCTTACTTCCTGCCTGAGAACGCATGATATTCTTCAGAATCGGTTTCAAAGTGATCTGGGAGTCTACAGTTTGTATAAAGAGATGTTATTAAAGGTGAAAAAGAGCCATTTACTACACCAAAGATCAACAAAACTTGGTCTAGAAGTCTTTTACAGTTCAACGTGGTTGAATTTATTTGCTCACATGAGGCAATGCAGAGCCAATGCCAGTGAAGGATGGATGGATAAGATACAAAGCAAAAATGCTTCACAACAAAACAACTACTTATTTTTCTGTTGTATATCATATACATAAACATATTTACATATTATATGCATATATATTACATATTATATGCATACATATTATATACACTATGTGACATTTGTTGATTATGTATTATTCAAAGGCATATGATATTATACACATACACACACATTTAGAATGTAGATAGCTACAAACTCACAGCGACACCCTATATGATTGCCGACCCCACCCTCGATCTTGTCCAGGCTCAGCCAATGGCCTGGCGGCAGTCTCATGCCACAATAGAGAATCCATAAAACATATAATCTACTTGCAGACAGTAGAGAGACATATGGGAAACTCACATTAGTGAGACCACAATGCAGAGATCGTAAAGGGAGAAATTATGTTTGAGGTAAAAGAGGGTAAGAATTAGCCCTTTGGTGGGACTGGAATGTCAACATCATCAGGCTAGGTCATTTGAAATGCATATTGTTTTTCAGGAGCTGAAAATTTGTTAACTCACAATAGATTCATTTTACTCACATTTCTTAGGCTTGAGACATGACAAAGATTTAAGTTGTTTCTCGTATTTTTTTACCTTAAACTTTCCAGGCTGTTAGAATCCTTGTTGCTTCATTTACTTTACACGTGGAAACTCTGTATTAAGTAGAAGACAATTTTAGACAATTTTAGATCTTAATATACTTCTAAGTTTCTGGCTCCCTAACATCTGTTCCTTCATGTTTCTCAACCCAGGGGTTTGATGTCTGTTTAAAGGATAACTGACGTGGCATTCACTAAAAGCAAACACGATGAAGAAGGTGGCAGTGTTCTCCAGCTCTCCCCACAACGAAATCATACCCCTTTGTTGGAAGGCAGTCTCTGTGAGTGGTATCAAATCACCAGAAAAAAAGCTCTGGCTTTACCCTCACCATCGACTGGAAAGACAGGGGGACTTTATTTTCTGATCATTTGACATTTGATAATCTTCATTTAGGGGCCTCCCAAGTGGCACTAACTGGCTGGCAAAAGCAGGAGGTGCTGGAGACATGGGTTTGATCCCTGAGTCGGGAAGATCCCTTGGAGGAGGGCATGGCAGTCCACTTCAGTGTTCTTGGAGAAGAGACTGGCAGGCTACGGTCCACAGGGTAGCAAAGAGTGAAAACATGACGGAAGCAACTTAGCATGCAAGCACAACCTTCATTTAATATTTATTCGTTTATTATTTTGGCTGCATTGGGCCTTAGCAGTAGCATGCAGGATCTTTTGTTTTGGCTCACGGGCTGAGTTGCCCCTTGGCATGTTAGATCTTAGTTCCCTGACTAGGGATCCAACCCGGGTCCCCTGCACTGAAAGGTGGACTCTTAACCTCTGGAGCACAAGGCAAGTCCTGACAACCTTCATTTAGTCTCCTGAAAGCTTCCATCTTTGAGAAAGAAAAGTTGTGTGCCATAACACAAACACCTAGACTATTAAACTACATTCCGACTCTCACAGCTCTCGGCGCCTTCATTACTACCTCTCTGCTCCTGGTCTTCATGTTGTGCATGAACTGTTACAATAGCTTCCTTAATGGTTGCCCTTTTAGCCTAATTCCTTCAGAGCAGGCAGAGAGACCTTCCTCAGATGTAAACTGAATCATGCCAAGTAAAAAGTGAAAGTGTTAGTTGCTAAGTCGTGTCCAACTCTTTGCCACCCAATGGATACTGGAGTGGGTAGCCATTCTCTTCTCCAGGGGATCTTCCCAACCCAGGGATCAAGCCCAGGTTTCCTGCATTGGAGACAGATTGATTATCATCTGAGCCACCATGGAAGCCTAAATTATGCCAAGTTCCTTGATAAATCCCCCAGTGGCTTTCCTTTACATTTCTCATTTGTAAAAATGGATTTAACAACAATGCCTACTCACTGAGGTTCTGAAAATTAAATAAGTATGTGGTATATAGTAGGTACTCAATAAATGTTCAGTAGTATCATTGCTAATATTATTACATTTGTTCAGTGTGTAATGAGTTGATAGTGATTTGCTACTTAAAACATTTTTTGAATTACTTGTGATGTTTCAGTTGATAATTTTTTGGAAGCATCATTAACCATTGCTAAATAAATTAGTTCCAGCTACTACACATTTTGGAATGCTGTATATACAGAATGCATATGTGGAAAGCAGCTTCATATGCAAATGACTGCCTGATCCTGCTTATTTGTTTGGGTTTGTATTTGAAGATGGTGCTTCCCAGGTGGCTCTAGTAGCAAAGAACCCGCCTGCCAATGCAGGAGATGTAAGAGGCTTGGGTTTAATCCCTGAGTCGGGAAGATCCCCTGGAGACGGAAATGGTAACCCATTCCAGTGCTCTTGCCTGGAGAATCCCATGGACAGAGGAGCCTGGCGGGCTACAGTCCACAGGGTCGTAGAGAGTTGGACACGAGTGAAGAGACTTATCATGCACACATTTTGGAAGATACTATTTTTTCTCTTGTAAAACACTTCAAGAGTGCATTACTCCTCATTTATGGTCATCTGAGTCTTGTACCTCAGTTTCGTCTGCTCTGGAAGATGAATACATTTCTCTTCTGGGTGCCCCTCAGGAACCCCTAGTGTGAAATTCAGGAGAGCCACATTCAGGTCTAAATGACCCAACCTTGCCTGGAGAATCCTATGGACAGAGGATCCTGGCAGGCTACAGTCCAAAGGGTTGCAGAGTCAGACACAACTGAAGCGATCTAGCACGTGCACACACACACGCACACACACGCCCCAAATATACTCTCCAAATTTTGGAAAAAACTAAGAATTTTCATGGAATGTGCAAAATAAACAGGCAGTATCATAATTCTTTTTCACCTATTTTCTAGATTGTTTCATTATCCAAGGGACCAAGGCAGTTTACAAAAATACTTGCAGTATAACAAGATAAAAATAAAAGAGAGATAACATAACATATGGAGAAGGCAATGGCACCCCACTCCAGTACTCTCGCCTGGAAAATCCCGTGGACGGAGGAGCCTGGAAGGCTGCAGTCCTGGAAGGCTGCAGTCCTTGGTGTCACTGAGTGAGACACGACTGAGTGACTTCACTTTCACTTTTCAGTTTAATGCATTGGAGAAGGAAATGGCAATCCACTCCAGTGTTCTTGCCTGGAGAATCCCAGGGACAGGAGAGCCTGGTGGGCTGCCATCTCTGGGGTTGCACAGAGTCGGACACGACTGAAGTGACTTAGCAGCAGCAGCAGCAACATATGATAACATACACGATATAAGATTATTCCAGAGTTGGTTCACCAACATGCTTGTCAAAAGGTACATGGACTGCCTAGAAATAGGCTAAAAAGTTGGTTCAAGACTTCCTGGAAGTCAGTGCTGGAAGTAAATATAAGAGTTAAATGATTTATGACACCTATAAGATGAAAACAAACCAGTTCTCTAAAAGAAGTATAGCTCTACCTGGTATTGTAACATAAAAGGAATTTGTTTCTTGGGCCCTCTTATAAATGAAATCATATGGTATAGTAAATATCATCCTTAATATATTCTGATAGTAACTGCTCTAATGAGTTTCATAAGGCTGTTTCTTATAATATCCCTCA
The DNA here is from genome assembly GCF_023091745.1 of Budorcas taxicolor. Lineage (NCBI taxonomy): Eukaryota > Metazoa > Chordata > Mammalia > Artiodactyla > Bovidae > Budorcas > Budorcas taxicolor. The sequence goes on along the minus strand of NC_068916.1, from coordinate 30,217,725 downwards.
ATATCAGAAGAAAAACAGAAAGAAAGAGTTTGGTAATTAAAACAAGTCTATGAAGGTGTTTTTGAGGCAGCAGGGGTAGAGACACAAAATAGTATGGGCCAAATACATATGACTAAATCCAGTGATAAACCTGAGAGTATTTGTAGAAATTGAACTGTATAATTTTTAGAAAAGCCTCCAAAAAGTATTTTTTAAGATGAATTTTTCACGTCATGCAAACAAGCGGCTTAAAGTTATACTATCAAATGTATGTCTCTCTTGCTAATTAATGGCAGACATATTAATTAGATGGACATCCTCTTATCAAAGCTAAGGCTAATCAGTACATGTTGGAACAAACACTAAATTCAAACAATGTAACTTCCTATTGAATCCCTAAGGATCAGTTCAGTTCAGTTCAGTTGCTCAGTCATGTCTGACTCTTTGAGACCCCATAAATCACAGCATGCCAGGCCTCCCTGTCCATCACCAACTCCCGGAGTTCACTCAAACTCATGTCCATTGAGTCGGTGATGCCATCCAGCCATCTCATCCTCTGTCATCAACTTCTCCTCCTGCCCCCAATCCCTCCCAGCATCAGAGTCTTTTCCAGTGAGTCAACTCTTTGCAGGAGGTGGCCAAAGTACTGGAGTTTCAGCTTTAGCATCAGTCCTTCCAATGAACACTCAGGACTGATCTTCAGAATGGACTGGTTGGATCTCCTTGCGGTCCAAGGGACTCTCAAGAGTCTTCTCTAACACCACAGTTCAAAAGCATCAATTCTTCGGCACTCAGCTTTCTTCACGGTCCAACCCTCACATCCATACATGACCACAGGAAAAACCATAGCCTTGACTAGATGCACCTTTGTTGGCAAAGTAATCTCTCTGCTTTTGAACATGCCATCTAGGTTGGTCATAACTTTCCTTCCAAGGAGTAAGCGTCTTTTAATTTCATGGCTGCAGTCATCATCTGCAGTGATTTTGGAGCCCCCCAAAATAAAGTCTGACACTGTTTCCACTGTTTCCCCATCTATTTCCCATGAAGTGATGGGACCAGATGCCATGATCTTCGTTTTCTGAATGTTGAGCTTTAGGCCAACTTTTTCACTCTCCTCTTTCACTTTCATCAAGAGGCTTTTTAGTTCCTCTTCACTTTCTGCCATAAGGGTGGTGTCATCTGCATATCTGAGGTTATTGGTATTTCTCCCAGCAATCTTGATTCCAGCTTGTGCTTCTTCCAGCCCAGCATTTCTCACGATGTATTCTGCAGAGAAGTTAAATAGCAGGGTGACAATATACAGCCTTGATGGACTCCTTTTCCTATTTGGAACCAGTCTGTTGTTCCATGTCCAGTTCTAACTGTTGCTTCCTGACCTGCATACAGATTTGTCAAGAGGCAGGTCAGGTGGTCTGGTATTCCCATCTCTCTCAGAATTGTCCACAGTTTATTGTGATCCACACAGTCAAAGGCTTTGGCATAGTTAATAAAGCAGAAATAGATGTTTTTCTGGAACTCTCTTGCTTTTTCCATGATCCATTGGATGTTGGCAATTTGATCTCTCGCTCTTCTACCTTTTCTAAAACCAGCTTGAACATCTGGAAGTTCACGGTTCATGTATTGCTGAAGCCTGGCTTGGAGAATTTTGTTCATTACTTTACTAGCGTGTGAGATGAGTGCAATTGTGTGGTAGTTCGAGCATTCTTTGGCATTGCCTATTTTTGGGATTGGAATGAAAACTGACCTTTTCCAGTCCTGTGGCCACTGCTGAGTTTTCCAAATTTGCTGGCATATTGAGTGCAGCACTTTCACAGCATCTTCTTTCAGGATTTGAAATACCTCAACTGGAATTCCATCACCTCCACTAGCTTTGTTCGTAGCGATGCTTTCTAAGGCTCATTTGACTTCACATTCCAGGATGTCTGGCTCTAGGTGAGTGATCACACCATCGTGATTATCTTGGTCATGAAGCTCTTTTTTGTACAGTTCTTCTGTATATTCTTGCCACCTCTCTTAATATCTTCTGCTTCTGTTAGGTCCATACCATTTCTGTCCTGTATCAAGCTCATCTTTGCATGAAATATTCCCTTGGTATCTCTAATTTTCTTGAAGAGATCTCTAGTCTTTCCCATTCTGTTGTTTTCCTCTATTTCTTTGCATTGATCTCTGAGGAAGGCTTTCTTATCTCTCCTTGCTATTCTTTGGAACTGTGCATTCAGATGGGTATATCTTTCCTTTTCTCCTTTGCTTTTCACTTCTCTTCTTTTCACAGCTATTTGTAAGGCCTCCCCAGACAGCCATTTTGCTTTTTTGCATTTCTTTTCCATGGGGATGGTCTTGATCCCTCTCTCCTGTACAATGTCATGAACCTTATTCCATAGTTCATTAGGCACTCTATCTATCAGATCTAGTCCCTTAAATCTATTTCTCACTTCCACTGGATAATCATAAGGGATTTGATTTAGGTCATACCTGAATGGTCTGGTGGTTTTCCCCACTTTCTTCAATTTAAGTCTGAATTTGGCAATAAGGAGTTCATTATCTGAGCCACAGTCAGCTCCCGGTCTTGTTTTTGCTGACTGTATAGAGCTTCTTCATCTTTGGCTGCAAAGAATATAATCAATCTGATTTCGGTGTTGACCATCTGGTGATGTCCATGTGTAGAGTCTTCTCTTGTGTTGTTGGAACAGGGCGTTTGCTATGACCAGTGTGTTCTCTTGGCAAAACTCTATTAGCCTTTGCCCTGCTTCATTCCATACTCCAAGGCCAAATTTGCCTGTTACTCCAGGTGTTTCTTGACTTCCTACTTTTGCATTCCAGTCCCCTATAATGAAAAGGACATCTTTTTTGGGTGTTCGTTCTGAAAGGTCTTGTAGGTCTTCATAGAACCATTCAACTTCAGCTTCTTCGGTGTTACTGGTTGGGGCATAGGCTTGGATTACCGTGATACTGAATGGTTTGCCTTGGAAACGAACAGAGATCATTCTGTCATTTTTGAGATCGCATCCAAGTACTGCATTTCAGACTCTTTTGTTGACCATGATGGCTATTCCATGTCTTCTAAGGGATTCCTGCCCACAGTAGTAGATATAACGGTCATCTGAGTTAAATTCGTCCATTCCAGTCCAGTTGGAAAGAATGCCTGGGATATAGCATTGTTAACAGTTGGAGAATGTTTACTAAAAATAATTATTAATAACTATTTGTGTACTTACATGGCTGAAAAGACCAGCATATATAAGAAAGCCAATTGTACACAAGTAAATATTAGTTTTTTTGGTTTAAAGATTCTCTCATTCATTGAGACTTGACATTTGGAATAAGAATGGATTAAGAAGTATTTAACTACAGACCATACTCATTCTCTGACTGGTGCTGTGTCTGTGAGTGTTAAAATCACAAAGCTGTGCTTAGAAATAGGTCTTGATTTTCTCTGAGCCCTTTTCTATCCATCCTTCATATGTATAGAGTTGGTCTACTTCAGCTTGCTATAAATCACTAATTTAGGATCCCACTTTCCCTGCTTGCTTTCTCCCTTCCTCTTTTCTTTCTTCCTTTCCTCCTTCTTTCTTTCTTGGCCTAGACAGGTTCAATCTGGAGGAGCGGCAGTAGTGGTAGGAAGTAACCCCTCAGTTGGACAATTTGTGCCGGGATCTCCTTGTTTACTTCTTGTTACATCATGAAAAGATCATGAACAGCACCATAAATTCATGGACTTTGGAGTCAGACATATGTATTGAAATTTTAGCTCTGCCATTCACTAGTTGAGTGATCAGAGCATTGCCTAGACTGTCTTCTCTTCGAGTCTGATTGCTCATCTATGAAAAGGAGAAAGTGACACTTACCTACAATAAAAGAGATGGTTTCTAGAAAGTACCTGACTCTCTTTGTTCAGGCACTCAGTAGTTGTTACTTCCACTCTCTCCCATTTATTATTATGCTTCCCTTGTAGCTCAGTTGGTAACGAATCTGTCTACCATACAGGAGACCTGGGTTCAATTCCTTGGTCGGGAAGATCCCCTGGAGAAGGAAATGGTAACCCACTCCAGTATTCTTGCCTGGAGAATCCTGTGGACAGAGGAGCCTGGCAGGCTACAGTCCAAGGGGTCGCAAGAGTCAGACATGACTTAGTGACTAAACTACTCAAGCTTATAGGCAATATTGATAAAATTATACTAAAAGTGACATTTATAAGTGGATCCTTATCTCAGCAACTGGAATTAGGCTTTACTTCTGTAAAAAGAACTCAGATCCTTCTATTTGACCTGGTACCTGTGGCAGGCAGAATAATTGTCCTCCCAAAGATGTCCACATCCTAATCCCCAGAACCAATAAGTGAATTATCTCACACAGCAAAAGGGGCTTCACATTAAGTGAAGGATTTTGAGACAGGGATTATCCTGGATTATTCCAGAGAACTCAGTGCAATCACTGGAGTTCTTATAAGTGAGAGAGGAAGGCAGGAGAGAATCTGAGGAGATGTGAAGATGGAAGTAGAATTTAGTGTTACGTGATGCTGGCTTTAAAGGTGGAAAGCAGCCAAGAGACAGGGAATACAGGAAGCCTCTGGAATCTGGAAAACACAAGGAAAGGAATTTGCCCCTAAACACTCCACAGTCTTGCCAGCGACGAGATTTCAGCTCAGTGATAACAATTTTGGATTTCTAACATCCAGACCTGTAAGATAGTAAATTTGTGTTGTTTTAAATCACTCAGTTTGTGGTAGTTTGTTACATAGCAGTAGGAAACTAATATTGTGCTATTCTCTGTTTGTCTTGCTTCCAAAGGCTCTGTTACTTGTAAAGTGTGCAGGCTAAAGGTACTCACTGCAACTAAATTGGGCTCATTTGGAGACTTTTCAGTGGATGGAGTTAAGAAATATTTATACAAAATTCCTCTGAGTTCATGATAATATTTCTCATCCAAATTCAGGATTATTGGCTGTTTAGGTGGTCTCTTTTTTCATCTATACCAATATCAGCGATGGTAGAATAAGATACTGTAATTATTCATTTTGCTTTATCCCACATTACACATATAACAGTCTCAGAAAAACAGCAAGACTATTACCAACAACATGATTACTGGAAAGTTAAAAAAGAAATCTTTTTGCATTATTTTGTCCTTAGGATAAAATCTATGAGGGATGTGTAGTCAGATTACTTTATTTTAAAATCACTTGGGATTACAAGCTTTAAAAAAATCAGTTTACATGTACAGGATGAAAATCATCATTCTTTTCCTCTGTTTACCAATCATGACCCCAAAATCTACCAGATAATTATTTTCATTTCTTTGGATAATGTTATATCCAAAGGAATGAAAGTAGAGTAATAAACTCTACTGAGTTTATTAATAATTAGTCTTTATTATAACAGTTGTATGTAATTGGGTTTTTCTAATATCTGGAAATGAATTCTAAAGCCAGATTCTATTTTCTTTTTTGAAATTTTGGTCATGACTGTTTCCTTTTCAACACCATTGATGGATTTTTTTTTGGATATAAATTTATTTATTTTAATTGGAGGCTAACTACTTTACAATATTGTATTGGTTTTGCCATACTTCAACATGAACCCACCACGGGTGTACATGTGTTCCCCATCCTGAACCCCCCTCCCACCTCCCTCTCCATACTATCCCTCTGGGTCATCCCAGTCACTGATAGATTTCTAGTGAGATGTCAAAGTTTGGTTTAAAAGCATGATGGAGGAAGCTGAGGACTGTAGCTTTGGTTTGGAGTACAAACACTCCACAACTAGATTCTCTTTAGTATTCCAAAACTAGGATTAAGTTGATTAGATAGCTTCCAAAAACAAGGGATGAGGCTTCCTAGGTGGCTCAGTGGTAAAATAATCTGCGTATGAATGCCAGGGATGTAGGAGATGCCGGTTCAATGCCTCGGTTGGGAAGATCCCCTGGAGAAGGAAATGACAACCCACTTCAGTGTTCTTGCCTAGAAAATGCCATGGACAGAGGAACCTAGCAGGCTACCATTGGGTCACAATGAGTCAGACACGACCAAGAAACTGAGCACATACATACACACATGAAAACAGGGGATATCCCATCCCTAAGGACCCCGATAGCTGTAGTGATTTTAGGCTACAGAATCTATTCCATTGCAGAGACCAATGTCTCTTTGCTGACACGAGTCCAGAGCTGAAAAGTAGAGGTAAAATATGGAAAGGCAAAGAGATACAAGATGACTCTGGCTTTCATTGTCCCAAGTATAACCTGACAAGTGCACACTAATATATTCAGACTAACAGGGCTAGAAAGCAGCAAGTATTGGCATTTGGTTGAAGTTTTTTCTTAGTTAATATCAAGTCACCCAAGCTGACAGAACACAAAGCATCAAGTCACAGTCCAAAGGGTTAGGTCTGCAATTGGCAGGGTTTCAGCCAGAAGCTTAGGTAGAGCTGCCTGGTGACTGGAGCAGCTGCACTGAAATACAAAGCTCTGGCAGGGTGTGGCCAGTTTTGTCAATTAGGAGAATACAAACCTGAAGCCAGAGAACCTCACAACAGTGAGATAGTCAGAGATTATATTAGAGCAAAGCCAAAGAAGTGAACCAGCACTGAACTGCAGTTCAGAATTCAAGTATTCTCGTGGACACAGAGCCAGGCCACAAAAGAAAGAATATAAATAGAAGAGACAGTGGCGAGCTGAACCAAAAGACAGGAATGAACGCCTAGTAGTCAGGATTCTTCAGTTGCAAACAAAGGAAACATTCTGGTAATGCAGGCGAAACAGAATTGAATGAAAAGCATTGCCAGCCAAGCGGGGAGGGGAGTTGGTTGTCGTGGGTGGTAAGGTTGGTCTAACAGAATTAACAGGAAGTGGGAAGCAGGAGGGCCAGGTTTGGGTAGGATCTAAAATGCTCCAAAGGCTGGGAAGTAGGATCATAACCACTGTTTGAGAGCATAGATCACAGCCTTAACCCTAAACCCAACCTTAACTGTGTGGCCAGAAGGCTGCATTTAGATGGAGTGTGACTGCAATTGTTTTCAGAGTCCATGTCTCTCTGCTTAAGATTTAAACAGGGCATCCATTGGCATTGTTTGGGCAATGTGTTCTCCTATTACTCTTCCCCCACCTGATAACACACCTATAGGGAGCCAGAGCCCCCAGTCAAAGAATACCGTGAGTTGGAGAAAAATTATCAAAAGGAAATCTGGGTGCCATTGTTGTTCAGTCGCTAAGTTGTGTCTGATTCTTTGCCCTGACCCACCCCACCCCCCCACCCCCGCCATGAACTGCAACACGCCAGGCTTCCCTGTCCTTCACTATGAACATCAACGGCACCCACAACAGGAAAGGGTAAGCAGATGCTGGACAGCTAATATGCCATGAATGTCCAAGTATATGTGGTAAAATCAAGAAAAATAGGGCCTAGAGCAGATTTAAATAATGATTTGCTCTGGACCACAAATTCAGTTACATAATTCTTGGGCCTTAAAGCTATAAAACAACTTGGGGTCTGATATTTTCAGCAACTGATTATCATTCATGTTGACCTAGAAAATGCAGTTTCCTAAGGGTCACATGGTGACTAGCAATGACCATGAATTTAGTGCTTTCTGTATGCTAGGTACTGTGGTAAGTTGATATATCATTGCATTTAATCTTCCTGATATCTTTATGATGCAGATATTACAGATTCATTTTACAGGTGAGCCAACTGGGGTTTCTGACAACTTAAATTGTTCAAGGAAGAGAAATGGAAATTGAAAAGTAGTATAATTCAAATTGTAGAAGAGTTAGAATGAGGGGTAAAGGAAAGTGAGGTTCTAACTAAGGTATCCTCCCACGTCAGTTTTAACTTTTGTTGACCTTGAGATCTTGTTCAGTCAGATATAGTATCAGCAGCATAATAGGAACAGGTGGGAGGATGAAACTATGTAGAGAATTCAGCAGTACTACTTGGTGAGGAGAAGGATGAAGCGAAGATCAGGAGCAGCCAAACGTGACAGAGACTCAAGAAACATACTTAGACACAGATTCTGACCCCAGTCAAGGTAGTCCTTTGTTCACTGTCCAAAGGGCACATGAAGTTCAGACACGGCTTAGATGAGCTTTGGAAACAATGTAGTGCTACGCAGAAGGATACAGTAATCCAGTAAGCCCAGTCAGGAGGTGATATTTAAAGAAGTGGAGTCATTGGAGCCTCAGAGTGGGACCATAGCCAGTGACCTAGGGTCTAGCCTGAACTTGGTTTAGTGAACAATTTTCCACCCCAAGTTTATACCTTTTCTATATTGGACGGGGCTCTGGGAGAGGGTACGGTTTTTCTTATAAAAGGAAACCAAAGGAGAAGTCCAGGACTAGAGACTGGGAACCATTATAGGGGTAACAGAGAAGTGGCCCAGTTCGAAGGCTGCTCTCTAATGCAGAGCTCCTCCTTGGCATTCTGCATCTTCAGCTGGAGGACTGCGTGATTCCTGTGGGTGGGGCCGATGAGACACTCAGTCTTGGTCACGTTTGGCCCATGAGCTGGGATGGGCTCTTGAGGAAGATATTGGGGAATATAACATGGAAGGGGGCTTCCCTGGTGGCTCAGACAGTAAAGAATCTGCTTGTAATGCAAGAGACCTGGGTTCAATCCCTGTGTTGGGAAGATCGCTTGGGCAGAGGAATGGCAACTCACTCCAGAATTCTTGCCTGGAAAATTCCATGGACAGAGGAGCCTGGCAGGCTACAGTTTATGGGGTCACAAAGAGTCAGACATGACTGAAGTGATTATCACTTTCTACAAACATAACCATGGAAAACAAAAGCAGACCAGGGTGAGGAAAATGGAACGGGGACCAATGATTACGGCCATCTTTAAACTTTGGCTTCATATGTGATCCAGAATTCAAACTGCTATTGAGACTATTACAAACAAACAAACAAATATAGCTTTAGTTAATTCTTCCATTTATCACAAAACAGCATCCTTTGAATAGCCAAACTTGTTTAAAAGCTGCCAAAATTCAGGTCTGTTAATGGCAAAAACAAAAACTAAATTGCCTGCCTAGGGATTTAACTTCTCTTTTTGGCAAGATACTTTTAGCACTTTTCAGGGTGTTTGTACTCCTGTCTTTACTTACTGAAGCACTTTCTCTTACAAATGCATTCTTTCATCTGTGAGGTTTTAATGTTATGTTGTTTACAAATTGTTTTTTCTTATTTACATCCTGTCTAACCTTTAGATTCTCTTTCACTTATAGATGATACACTATATATAGAAAGTATTCCTTTCAAGAGTGCTACAGACCAAATTGTGTCCCCCCGCCCCGCCCTCCTCCCCAGATTCATATATTGACACCCTGTGCGTGTTTGCATGCTAAGTTGATTCAGTCATGTCCAACTCCTTGTGATCCCATGGACTGTAGCCCACCAGGCTCCTCTGTCCATAGGAATTTCTAGGCAAGCACACTTGGACTTCCCTGGTGGTTCAAACAGTAAAGAATCTGCCTGCAATGCAAGAGACCTGCCTTTGATCCCTGTGTCAGGAAGATCCCCTGGAGAAGGGAATGTTGACACTGTAACCCCCAATGCAGTAGCATTTCTAGATGAGACCTTTTGTATATAGTTAGGTTTATATGAGGTCACGAGGGTGGGTCTCTCATGATGGGATTGGTGCCCCTTTAAAAAGAGGAAGAGTGACAGATTGCATGCATCGAGAAAAGGTCCTATGCGTTCATGATGACAAGGCAGCTAGCCATTGGAAAGCCAGGAAGAAAGCCCACGGATCGACCATTCTCGCACCCTGGTGGCCAGACTTCCAGCTTTCAGAAATGTGAGAAAAATTTCTGTCGTGTAAGCCACTCAGTCTATGATATTTTTACGTCAGCCTGAGCTAAGACAAGGAATCTGAAAGATGTGATTATAAAATACAATACTGAAGATTATGACTATAAAATACAATAAAACCTCTCAGAAGAGTTCTTTGATTCTTCTATTTTCATTTTTGCCAACTACAGAATACTTAAAATAATTTTCTTGGGCTGTGTAAACTGGTGCCTTGACGCTTTCTGACTTTACTCGTGTAACAATCTGAACGAAAGGTTGCTAAGTGACAGCTTTCCCCAAACCTGACCTAGCTGCTGTCTGTGACTGGTTTTCTCCCAGAATCCTTCCCGTGCTGCCCCGACTTCAGGCTTGACTGGAGAAGAGCTTATTTTTCTATTCTGAGTAGAACATGCATCTATGCTCCCAGGCTCTGGCTATTGCTAGTGTCTCATTTTGCGTTCTTCCTGCTTCTACTTGACCATATTTTAATGTTTCTTTTCCTCTTTTTTTTTTTAAATTTTTAAGAAAATAAATGTTTTTTGAGGCCACATACCTTAAATTTTTTTCTCCTTCTAGTTTTATTGATATATAATTGATGTAGAGCACTGCATAAGATTAAGGAGTACAACACAATAATTCGGTTCACATATACATCAGGAAATAATTATCACACTAAGTTTAGTGAACATCATCTCATATAGATACAAAATAAAAGAAAAAAATTTCCCCCTTTAGATGAGAACTCTTAGGATTTACTCTCTTTACAACTTTCATATATAACATACAGAAGTATTACTTTAATTATGCTGTACATTTAGCAGTTACTTATCACATAACTTCCAGTAATAAGACTATTTACTTTTTCATGTTTTAAAATTATATTTATTTATTAATGGCTGTGCTGGGTCTGTGTTGCTGTGTGCGGGCTTTCTGTAGCTGTGACGAGCAAGGGCTAGTCTCTAGTTGTTTTGCGAGGGCTTCTCATTGCAGTGGCTTCTATTGCAGAGAACAGACTCTAGGGCACACCAGTTATAGTAGTTGCAGTTTGTGAATTTCAGCAGCTGTGGTACACGGGCTTAGCTGTCCCATGGCATGGAACTTAGACCAGGGATCAAACCCCTGTCCCCTTCATTGGCAGGTGAATTCTTAACCACTGGACCACCAGGGAAGTTCCATTTATTTTTTCTTAATTACACCTGTCATCCACATAAATGAATGTTTCCTCTATTTTTATTTTGAAAAGTTCTGGTAAAGCTTTTAATCTCATTTTGTAGTTTATATTTAACAGTTTATCACTTGTACATCTTGGGCAAATCAGTTTATCTTTTGAGACCATCCTTCTTCTTTCCCAAGAGGGAAAAAAATAATATCTGCTATATTACTTCATAAGCTATTGTCAGAATCAACAGAAAGAATCATATACATCAGAGTTTGTGCAAACGTTGCTTGTTACATTGTTAGTTGGAAAATATCTGTCTGTATGTAACTCAGCCAGGTTGGCCACATAGTTGATGAGTGAGTGTGTGAGTGAAAGTCGCTCAGTTGTGTCTGACTCTTTTCAACCTCAAGGATACTGGAGTAGGTAGCCTTTCCCTTCTCCAGGGGATCTTCCCAACCCAAGGATTGAACCCAGGTCTCCCGCATTGCAGGTGGATTCTTTACCAGCTGAGCTACCAGGGAAGCCTTACACAGTTGATACACTACACCAAAGTAGAGTGTAGATTGATTAGTCTTTGGTGCTCATTTATATTTTTAGGGTATTTCTTGACCAATATGTGCAAAACAAGTTTGGCTTGGGAGAATATTTTAATAGTATGTATGAGGGACAGAGGAGAAAATGATTATAACACAGATCTATATGTTAGTGCTTATAATCTTTAATGATATCCTGGGAACTTGTATTTATTAAATTTCTCTTTTGACAAATGCTTTTTTTTTTTAAAATCATATCCTACAAGTTTTTTGCTTGAGAGAAAGAAAAGTAGGTAATTTTGTGGAAAGTAAAGCTGGCCATTTTTTCTGCGATTTTAAGAGAGAAAAAAGGAAATGGAATAGCTTTCCGGCTTTTAAAATTATGATTGAAGGCCTTATTCCTAAACTCTCTCCATTCTGGTTGTATGTGTGTGTCTATGTGTGTAAATTGGCATGGTTAGGTAACACTGCTGCTGCTGCTGCTGCTAAGTCGCTTCAGTCATGTCCGACTCTGTGTGACCCCACAGACGGCAGCCCACTAGGCTCCTCTGTCCCTGGGATTCTCCAGGCAAGAATACTGAAGTGGGTTGCCATTTCCTTCTCCAATGCATGAAAGTGAAAAGCGAAAGTGAAGTCGTTCAGTCGTGCCCAACTCTTAGTGACCCCATGGACTGCAGCCTACCAGGCTCCTCCGTCCACAGGATTTTCCAGGCAAGAGTACTGGAATGGGGTGCCATTGAGCATGAAAAGAGGTGAGAAGAGATACAGTAACAGAAATAAAAACTCAAAAGATATAAGGGAGATATTGGAATATTTATACTATTAAAGGCACCCAGAAATTTTGCTTTCTCTTCCCTTCTCAAATTCCCACTTGATAAATTGTTTTTTCCTAAGGAATTCATGATAGTCTTAGACTGAAGTCATTTTGAAGTAACCTCCTGCCTTGTTCTAAAATGTGTGGATAAATCTGCTTTTATCCTGTTTTTCATAATAACAGTTGTTGCATGCCCAAATGATGGGATGAATAGTTGCTTATATCTATAGAGACATAAGGGCTCAGCAGTAGAGTCTACTTACAATGCAAGAGACTGCCTACAATGCAGGAGATGTAGGTTCAATTCTTGGGTCAGGAAGATCCCCTGGAAAAGGAAATGGCAACCCACTCCACTATTCTTGCCTGGGAAATCCCACGGACAGAGGAGCCTGGCTTTCCATGTGGTCACAAGAGTCGGATCACCACCACCACAGAGATATAAATTCAACAAAATAAAGTTCTGGGTGATAAAAAATGTGACACTGCTTTGGGAAACATGAAAAATATTAGTAATAATATAAACACCTAATGAGTAGCAAATGCTAGGAAACGTGTGCTGAAATTAACTATGGATAACGTAGCAGATAAAAATGATGATTTGCTTATGTTGAGACATCATGCTACAGAACAGAGAGTTTTGGTTAAGATGCCTGTAATTTGATTATTCTCTCTTTAACATAAGTTATTTTTGTATTGCCAATTTTTTCTTAGAAGTTAATAGAATTGTAAGAAAACATTGACTTCTTACTTAGGTTACCAGCCAATTTTAATCTATGGGAGCTTCTAGGTCAAATTTTAACAAAAACAGTCTTTACTGAGTGTTTAAAAACATAAACATTTATTCCAATCCAGATATAATTTAAAAATGTGACTTGATCTAATTAAATACTTGTATTTCTTAAACATTTATCAGACTTTGATGTAGAGGTGTTCTTGATCTAAACTGAGGTTTTTGAGGTGCAGAGTATAAAATGGTTTGTTGATCGCTGATGACAATATTTACAGTTCCCTTAATGCAGACATTTCTTCCCCATTTAGTGAAATATGCTTGATTCTGTTTCTTGTCCAGTATCTGGTCCTGGAATATATCAGAACTGTGGAGATGTGTTATTTTAGGCATATTATTCCCAAGCCTGAGCATGCACAAACTGTAGTTGCTTTTGAGTCTCTATAAGAATGATGGTAGTGTGGTAAACACAGAAGCAGTCCTTACTACCACTGTTCCTCTATGACAGGTGATACCAGTCACTTCATAGCCTCCAGTCTGGGAAAGCATGAGAGTAAAGAGGTGAAAAAGAGGTACTGTTGTACTACAAAGCCAAAAATGGCATCTTTCCATACTAACAACCCCTCTGAACGTTACACATAGACTCTATCGGCAGCTTGCTAAAGTAGAAAGGGAAATGAGATAAATTCTCAATCATTTTAAAGTGCATTTGTTTAATTGAAGCCTTTCAAGTATTTTTTGTGGTGTGTGTGTTTGTGAAAGAGACTGACTCAAGGTTTCCTTGATGCAGCAAGTACACTGAAAATATAAAAATAAGTTTGACTTTTCTTCATGCACACCTTTATGTCTGACTTTTGAAAGGACTTTAGACAGTTTCCAAGAAATGATAGTTTCAGAGTCCTCTACAATGCCTTCATGGTGGATTTCCACAGAGGTCTCCTATAGTAACGTATTTTCATCCCAGATAACCAACTGTTAAGAAAAAGAATGTAATCTGCCTTCTCTGTTTGGGCAGAGTGGACTGGATGGAGAACAGAGTTAGAATCGGTTTCAATTTGATGAATTTGAGTGATGCTTGGTTTCTAGGAACTTCAGATTGGCTAGATAGACAGTATTACATAGATAACAGTAATTATAATAGTTACCACACTATGTAGTTGAGAGGATTACTTGAGCTCACAAATGACTTCTCTGTAGACAGCAAATGGAATGCAAACGTGAGCCACAATTTGTATTTCTAAGCGTCTGAATTCTTGATACAGCACTGGAGTTACAAAAAAGTGGGGGAAACGTCAATCCAGTGATGTCATTCCCTGAGCCCAGGCTTTCAAATTCTTTGGCACCTGGAGGGGTGTGCTTCTCACACCCAGCAAAGCCTAGGCAACCTGACTTGGCACAATGGCGCCCTTAGGCTCTCTGCTCATTCAAGCAGAGGGGGACTTTTCATTCCTCCTCTAAACCATGCGCGATTTTCTCCCAGTTCTCGCCACAGATCTAGCCAAACCTCTTCTCCCAAGGCCTCACCCAGGGAAACAGACGCGTAACCACAGTCACTCCATGATCTCTACACGCACCACGGGTGCGGAGGTGGGGAGGGAGGCGTGGCTTGACTTTTATAGGCCTTTCCAGCCAATGAGCAAGCTGCTTTTCTTCCGGTCGGCAAACCGACCAATCTGAGCAAGTCGGTGTAACCTTCGGCTGTACTCGGCTCTTTTCGCTGATGCGGGCAGCTCTAGGGGCGGCCGCCGCTGGAGAGACGCTTCCCTTTTTTATTTTTTTTTTCCCCAAGCGTTCACTTCCGGGTCCGGCGCCGATCCGGATGCCCGAGGCAGAAGGATGTTTGACCTCCGGATAAGCGAGGAGGCGCCGCTGTGCATTCATTGCCGGCTGCATCGGTGGCGACAGCAGGGGCCCGGGCGGCGACTCTCCGGCCACAGGCGGCGGTAGGACGCACCGACAGTAGTGAGGGGACCGAGTCCGAGCCGAGCTGCGTTACCTCCCTCGCTCGCTCCTTCCCCCTCTACCTCGCTCGCTCCCTCCCTGCGTGGCTCTCTTTCCTCCTCCGGCCGCCGGCGGGTGCAATGTGCCGCCGCCGCTGCCCCCGCCGCCACTGACTGACGGACCGGGGGGCGCCGCCCGCGCCCGGGACCGACCCGCCGCAGGCGGCCGCGCCTCTGAGGTAAAGCCCCCTCTGCGTTGGCGCCTGGCTGGGCGGCCCCGGCCCGCCGGCAGCCTCGGCGCGGCCGCGGCTCCCTCCTGCCCGGGTGGGGCTGGGCGGGCTGGGGTCCCGGGCCGAGTGGGGTGGGGTGGGGTGCGGCGGGGGCGGCGCCGCCAGCCGGGGCCTCGGGAAGGGGTGGGCGAAGAGGACCCGGGCGGGGGCGCGGAGGCGCGGCACTGGAGGGGGCCGCGGCCGGGGGGCGAGGGCGCCGCGGGCTCGCTGGGCAGGGAAGGGGCCGCGGGCGGCGGGCCGGGCTGGCCGCAGAAGTTGCCCGAGTCGTGCGGCGCGAGTGGGGACCGCGGGGAGGTGGGCGAGACGGGAAAAGGCAGGGGCTTTTGTGGGGAGGGTTGCGAGGTCGGGAGTGCAGCCCCCCAGCGCTCCTCGATTTTGTCCAGACAATTCCCTTCGGAGTAGGCATTTTAGGCAAGAGGGTGGGAGCTATCGGTCGGCTGGAGGGAGGGATCAGGGGCTAGCATTCATTTCAGGGAGAAACTTCCCGATAGGGTATTTGTTTCCAGGTTTGGGAGGGGGGCAGGGATTTACCTATTTGTTGGAGCTTTTGACTTTGCTCAAAACTTACCCAAGGCATTAGTTGCGGGAACAAAATTACTCTGATGGTTACTGTTGGGGTGCTGGTTTGTTTGTTTATCCCACTTGCTAGGGGAAGTGACACACAGAAGCGTCGGCTCTCTTGGTCCACAGCCCCCACGTTTCTTTTCTGCGGGGTGGTCGATGGAGATGTGTGTTTGCTTCTGGGGTGGGGTAGTTAGGCCTGTGTTAGGATGGTTCCAGTTCTTCCAGGGAAGGAGGAAAAGTAAATGGGTGGAAGAGAGTGTGTGTGGGAGATGGCTACTGTTGCTGCCATTGTGCGAATTAGTGTTAACTCTATTGTAATGAGTGCCTAGGCTGGTCAGCAAGTGACCCTTTTTTAACCTTTGGTTTTAGAACATCGACTTTAATTGAACAATTAAAAACTACTGATTTTTCGTAAGTTAAGAAAAAGTCAGTACTTAATTTCTTTTACGTTTGCAGTTACTTCTTGTGATAGGAATGACATTGGCCCACACAGGTAGTGAAAGAGGTTAAGCTATATCTGATTAGAATACTTTTTAAAATTAAAAATATCTAACTAGTAAAGCCATGTGTATGTTTTTGAAGAATATTTGCTTTCCCTATAAATAAGCAAATTGTGAAAGAAAAGTATCATAAAAGTTGCAAGATGTGAGGCCAGTTTAAGAAAACATTTCCCACCAAAAATCAGATCTGGTTTGTGACATTCTTAGTAACTTTTTGGGGGGAGGGAAGTGGAGAGATAGTGTATTTTATAATTATTCCCAAACTTTTGCTCTAACTATATTCTGAGCTAAGATAAATTATCTTCATATTTTATTTACATTAACCATATAGTTTGTACAAAACATGAAAATCATATTTATGGGAATTGGAAGAAAGATGTAATAAAATAAATTGCATAGCTTTGGTATAGATTCAGAGCGGAGTGTATAGACACTTTAGTATTCAGGGAGTTTCCTTTTCTGGATATGCCTCAGGTATATACCTCAGTAGTTCTTAGAATGGGGAACAGAAAGTTTAATGTTGATGTATATGAGACTTTTGGGGGAATCTTGGAAAATGATTTTCTTTTTAACTGATGATTTAGTGTGCTCATTGGCCAAGAGGTCGTTAACCTAAAAATTAATGAATTATATAATTATTGACATTTTCATTGTTAGATTTGCAAGCATTAACTAGTAACAAAATCTTCAGCACATGAAATGCATTTATTCCTTCAAATAAAAGAACTAGGATTCAAACAAAGGAATAGTTTAGTTCAAACTGAAACTTTACTTTGTGCAAGGGACTTTTACTGTGTGTTGAGGATGAAAGAGTGGGTAGACACATGAAGAGGAATTAGATCCAGTTAGTTACCTTTAAGGGATAAGCAGACAGGCACAGAATAATTGCAACACAGGACTCCTGTGGGGCTTATTAGAGATGTACGGAAGTGTGGGGGTGGTGGTGATGGTGTGTGTGTGTGAGACAGACTAATTTTTGACTGGGAATTATAAACGAGTTTAAAGCTGGTAATACTCCTTTTAGGCCTTAAAATATTTTAATGGTCAAAATGGTTCTGTGTGTGTAGCGGCAGTAATTTTGTAGTTGAAGGGAGCAGTTGAGCACGGACATGTTGGTTTGCTATGGTGGGGCCTGTTGAACTGGAGGTAAGGCTCTGTGCCAGGAGGTCTTTATGGGAAATGAAGCTATAAAATGAGGTGATGATCAGTCCATGGACATCTAGAATGCCTTGTATTTAAAAATGAGTCAGTTCACCATATGAAGATCCTAGGGTATAGATTCTAAGGTGATAGGGAGTACTTATGAAAATAAGGCTAGTAAGTTTAAAGGAAACAAAGTGTAACAGAATAGTCAATTTGTTATCCTTCATGCTAATAGAGGAGAGCCAGAAGCCTATATGAAACAGTTTATACATGGCTTTGTCATATTTCTTTACTTGCTTTTGGATATGAGTGTGTGGTAATCTGGCAGTTGGTTATATGAAGTAAATCTAGATGTTTAAACATGTGAGTTGGAAAGAAATGGGAATCTTTGCATTTCTTCTCTGGGTCCCCTCTGTAATCCCCTTCATGCTGATAATAGATCATCATTCTGGCATGGGTTTTTGCTTCATATTTTTTCAGAATGGAACAAGTGGTTGTTTAGTTTCCAAGAGCTTTCTAAAAGAATATAACAGACTAAATAGAGGGAATGTGAAAATAATAAGCAACAAAATACAGGTCTTAGGTTAGTTATATTATTGTTAATACATTTTAAGGTGAGATTTGCTATGGATGAAGTGAAATGTGAGGAATCTACATAGGATGAGAATTGACTGTAATAGTTAGATGACAACATGAGAAAATTCCACAGTTCTAGATAAATATGTACAAGGTTTTTAGTCATCTTAAGTATCAACAACTCTAAAAAAATTTAACCCCCAATTTAATCATTATCAAAGGAGTGCCTTAAAAAATATCACCCTTACGACACTGGTGTTTAATCATCTAGTCTTGATAGTTCTTATTAACTGTTCCCTTCTTAGTGTTCAACAAGGACTTACTTAATAACTGAATTTGTATCTCAAATCTCCCAATGATAACAGTACCTGTTACAATTTATTAAATGCCCACTTTGTCTGTGGACCTTAAATGATACTGTTATAAGACAGCTCTATGAGTTAGGTGGTATAACGCTTGCTTTCGACAGTAGGAAACGGGTCTTCTAGACTTTACGCATCCTGTTTAAGGTATATCTTGGGAGTAGCAGAGGGCATATTTAAATCTTTTTTTTTTTTTTCCTGGCTTTGCAGTGTTAGACCAGTGATATCTTCCCTAGTCTTTCATCATCTTCCTTTTTGTCTTCTCTTATGCAGTTGGCACTTAGCAGTATTGATTAGTGTTTTTAGTATGTGTTTGGGTGTTGTTTTTCTAAGGTGTAATTTCTTTGGAGATGGTGGTTTGGGGATATCTGTAGTTCTCTAATCGTAGAGTCTCTAGGAGCAGAAGATATGGTTCTAGTAACTTAAGCTATTGCAGAGTATCATTTTTGTGACAATCTATAGGAAAGAACCATACATGGGATTATTAATATGTAGAAATCAAGTGTGTATTATCTATTAATGTAAAGTGACTTTGGAGAGCCTCTGAACTAGTCAGGAAACATGGAATGAGACAGAAACGTGGAGATGGGTAAGTTTTAGAGACAGTGGAGACTGCTGTTAGCCATGATCTTTCCAGCTCCCTTCTGAAAGTTGAGATTTAGGAACTGTGAATGTTTGGGTTTCTATTATGGGATGTAAGGAAGATGCATAGTGATTTGTTCTTTAACCATATTAAGTGACTGCTTATATTCTCTTCTTCTTATCCCTGCCTATCATCTTAGTTCTGAGCGTGACGTTTTTGTGTATTTGGTAGATAAGACACATTTTGATCATTTTCTTTACTAATGACATATCACATAGTTATAATTTATTTTTTTATTTTTATTTTTTAATTTTATATATATATATTTTTTTCATAATTTAATTTGATGAAAATCTGTTATATCCAATGACTATACCATATCCACGTTTTTTTTTTTTACAGCTTTTACTGTAATTAGGTAAAAATCTCATGATAGATGCCCTCTTTCTTAAACACAAGTTTCTAATTTTTTTTTTTCTTCAGTCAGTTGTCAGACTTTTAACTGTATTCAAATTTATTACATATATTTAGCTGATTAGGTGCTGAACTGCTTTCGTTAGCTGAAAAGAGTGGGGATAGAGTTTCTCTGCCATTATATTTTTCATCAGGATTGAGAAAACTCGTATGAAGTGCCAGGATGTGATGCCTGGCACATAGTAGGCACTGTGCAAGTCTTCTCTTAAACATAGAAGTTGCTGATGTATATGAATTGTCAGAGGGTTGATTGGTGCATAGAATCAGCAAAGACTATTAGGGATAGCCTATTACAGGAGAATCTCTGAACTCACCTCTCTTTAACCTACTCAAAAGATTGTTGTACTCTTCATTCTTTTACTGTTTGATGTCCATACTACATTAAAAGGCAGTAGACTACCCTCTAGTTTCTTGAACTTTTATTCCCATCAGTTACTGTATACCTTGTATACCTACCAAGAATCATTTGTCTTTGTACCCAACAAATTGTTACAAAGACAAACGATTCTTGGTAGGTATACAAGGTATACAGTAACTGATGAGAATAAAAGTTAATGGCAGTTGTATGTCTTGTTGTAATTACATAGTTTAATGAAACATTATTCAGTGAACTATGAAGGTAAAAAGATGTTTTTCTTGAGACCCAGTGGCTGCTTTGAAAAGCAGTTGAGTAATAGAGTAGTTGAAGTCAATTATAGTTAAAATAGTTTTAGGTGAAATAACTTAAATGATTAGGGGAAAAAACCCTAAAGATCTTAGATTTCACAGTAAGATTCTTCAGTAAAATTGCTTTTAAATGTTGTGAGATGTCTTTCCATGTTTAAGAGACAGAAGCTAGAAATCACAGGTGATATACTATGGGTGTGGTTTTTGCAAGAAAATGAATAGGACTACAGTCTGTAGACTTATGCTTGAAGGAAAGGCCTTGGCAACCTGCATTAAAAGACTGTTTTGTGATTGTTTTAGTGTTGGTGGCATTAAACTGTTTATGTAGATTTTTTATGATTCCCCCTTTTTTAAACTCACTATGAACTGTTGGTTAACAATAATATATTAAAGAGGTATCTACTTCTGAAACACCTCTTTTATACTCACAGAGATTTACTTAACAGCATCCTCTTTTAAAAAAGAGAGAAATACTGGTCTTCCTGAGCATACAGTCATTCATATTTTAGGATGAATTGTTCAATAATCAACTCACATGGTATCCACTTGTTTCCCGATACAGTCCCTCATCTGATTTTCTGTGTTCCCTTTCAGCTGTTACACAGTGTCAGGGATGGATAGAGCCATTTGTAATTCCACCGTCTCCTCACCCTGAGTGGGGACTGCAGGAGTGAGTTGGTAGAGGAAATTGTCCTTTGGAAGAGGAAATGCCATCCCCTTGATGTATACCAGGAGCTGTTGAGCAAAGCATGCTCCAGGAGCTGTTGAACTTGGTGCAAAGCGTGCTCGTCTAACAGCTTATGGTAACTACTCGCCTTTCCTGTCTAGCTCAGCCCAAGTGGAAAGGAAGGCATGCAGGTATAGGAGAAGAAGGTCCATTCATTTGGTAGATGGGGTATACTGTTTATCTTGGTGTCACACATTACAGCACCAGAAATGCAGTAGCTTCTGAAATGGAACACTGAAGTGTGAAGGCAGGGCCAGTTTGTCAGAGTGTTGGCTAGCTCCTGTGTAATTGACTTGTCTCTGCTTTCCCCTGTGTATGGGGTTCTTCCTGCTACTGGTAGCAGGATCCTGGTGCGTTGACCAGGATGTCTTTTGCACAAGCCTACCTGCAAACTTTCCCCTTCCTGTCTTTTTTTTTTTCCTTAAATTTTTGTTTCTTTTGGCTGTGTTGGGTCTTTGTTGCTCTGCATGGGCTTTCTCTAGTTGAGGTGAGTAGGGGCTACTCTTCGTTGCGGTGCATGAGCTTCTCATTGCTATGGCTTCTCTTGGGCTGAGCACCGGGTCTAAGTGTGTGGGCTTCAGCAGTTGCAGCTCCCAGGCTCTAAAGCACAGGCTCAGTAGCTGTGGCACACTGGCTGTCTTAGTTGCTCCGTGGGATGTGGGATATTCCTGCACTGTGGATAGAACCGCTGTCCCCTGTGTTGGCAGGCAGATTCTTATCCACCATACCGCCAGGGAAGTCCCTCTTCCATGTTTTATTGACCAGAATTAGATCACATACACTTCTAAACCAGTTGTGATACAGGGAACAGGGTTACTGTAGTGAGTTTCTCCCCTGCAGTTGGGGATGGGGCCACATTTCCCTGAGTTACATGGTGGAGGGAGGATGTTTTAAAAAACTATGGGAAGGAAGAATATGGGGGAAATGGATGTTACAGAGGCAATCAATAGTGACCACCACATCTGCTTGTTTAAAGGATGAAAATAAATAATGCATACAAATGCACTTTGAACTTTAAAGTGTTGTGCAAATGTAACAGATGAAAGATTAGAAAGCTGTTTCTATGTGACTGTCTTAAATATGCTCAGGTATGAATGTTTTAGGAGCTGAAAACACTGCTAGTTTCTTACTGACTAACTTTCGATTCAATAAAATCAGTTATTACTTTTTTCATGGAAAAAAGCTATTTTAACTTTCATACGGCTATTTTAACTTTAAACTAAAAACTTGTACCTCTAAACTTATTTAAATTTTTTGGTGTGTTGTTGCCCTTCTTCCTGGACAAAACTTGCCCAACGTCTTTGATCTCATCAGATTTCTTTGTGACACCTGGAGGAGAGTAAGATGCCTTGAGGAAATGGGAACTTATCAGTCAGAAACGGTTGGTTCATTTTGAGTCAAGGAATCTCATTGAGGTAGGAGGGAAAGATGGGTGTTATATTACCTTGACTACAGCCACCCTTCTCCCCCCTGCCCCCCTGAAAATTGTAGGGCCAGAGGAGAATCACAGACTTTTAGAACTGTGTTGTGGAAGGTTGAAATGCTTGTCATGGACCTGGTTAATAGAACCCTCCTATCCGCATTGATAGGTTGATAGGTTGATGCTCTTTCTGACCAAAAAGGGAGAGGCTGTGAAAAAATTTGTATATTTTGCAGTTTTGCTCAGGACCATGGGCTAGTTATGTAAAGCAGTCAGCCAAGTACCTTTAAAGTTCTCAGGGTTTGGAAAATTTTAGACAGAGTTGAAGTGTATGTGTATGTGTGTGTTTGTGTGCATATGTATTTAAATAAAACAAGCAAACAGACAAATCTTTTCATCTTCTCTCAAGCAGTCCACAAAAACAGCACACTTGCATTTCCCCTCCCCCACCCCGTCCGCCACACACAAAGTAACTGCCACCCCCCCCCCCCCCCCACACACACAAAGTAACCTCAAACCTGGCCTGCTGAAATGGAAGGGCAGAGCAGACTGAGCGCTTGGAACAGTTCTTGTACTTTTAGTTTCAAGAAAGTTATCTTAAAGATTTCTTTATTGTGTGTGTAAAAGAAAGAAATTGTGTGTGTGTGTGTGTGTTTATGGGGCACATATATGGAAATACATGTATGTATAAATACATAATTAGTATACATTAATTATTGTAATTCTAATCCCTACAGTGTTGTTGTAAACATACAGAGTAAATCCATCCATCCCCTGGAAGGATATTTACGTTAATGACTTTTATAGATAGATTTGGGATGATTTTTATTTTTACACTTTTTATACTTCTCTGTATCGTTTGGATTTTCAGCTATGATTGTGCATTATTTGACCATCAGAAAAAAATGCTGAGTTTTTTTATTTGAGGGAAGAAAAAAAAATTTGGGGATGGGATGTTTTCTCCAACCTAGAATTTACCATAGTCCACTTTCATCGTAAATTACCTTGAATAGAGTGTGCACTGAATGCACTGTTACGTTGTAATAGCCTTTATTCTAAAAAACTGGGCTTGTTAAAATTATGTTTCCTAAAATTTTAAGTTGAAATTAGCTGTATGAGACCATATGATACAAGCACATACTATAAAAGTAGTAGACCTCTGAATTTTTGTAATTATTAATTGTGTTATCTATTTTAAACTTGTTTGGTTTTTGATTTCAGGTGGTATACTTGGCAGGGTATCAGAGTATGATATATTGGAGTCAAAGTTACAGTCAGAATTTCTTTTAATAAAAAGGGAAGTGAAAATTTATTTTTCCCCTTACACCCAGTCTGTGTCATGTTTATTTTCTGTTTCTGTGAAATACTTATTGCAATGAATACTTTCAGGCGAATATAGTAGGTAATGTTACAGGGAGAGAAAATGCCTGATATTTCACAATATGTATGGCTATAAAGCCTTTTCATAAAATCCTAGTTTGGCATGTAAAAATAACCTAGCATTGTTTTGGAGGTGAAACTTGAAAAAGAAACTGGTATTTGTAGATGCATATTTTTATAAAACATTATTTTATATTCTTTTGTTCCAGGGATGTGAAAACTATTAACATTCCCCCCTGCACCTTCCAAAGTGTAAATATTAAAGATGTGGAATCATGTAATGCCAGTTTTTATTTTTTTAAAATGGTAGACTATTTACTGAATTCGTTTTCTGTCATATGAATGTCAGGGCATATTATTGCTAGTATTTCTTAATATATTTAAGATTCTGAAAATATTAGAGTGGTTAAAATATCAATGTAATCAGCCCTTGAAACTTATTTTTTTGAGTATTCTCTGATAGTCTGTTGAAAGTTGATTACTGAAATACGTGTTGTGTGTTTATATTTTGCTAATCTAAATACTCTACTAATGAAAGTTGTTTTTTGAAGGCTGACTGAACAATAAAATTCTGAGCACTGGGAATGAGAACATCAAATAAGTTAAAATAAATTTTACTATATTCACTTTTTAAAAAATCTCCCAACTGAAAATTAGTCATCTTTTTTTTCTGTGACAGAATAAAGAAGAGAACAAAATTGGGCAATTTTAAAGATGGTGCTTTCAGTCCTTGCTATAGGGCTGGGAGTGCTAATACTTACGAGTAGATGAGAGAAAGAGGTTGTGGAGAAGGCAGCCTGTTCCAGTGGTTCTCAGCCCTGACTTCACATTAACATTTTCTGTGGAGTTTCAAAAAATGACAGGTATTGGGATTCTACCCATGCTGTTGAATCTGGGGATGGGGCCAGGGCATTGATCTATTTTAGGATTTCTACAGGTGATTCCAGTGTGCTTCAGGGTTAAAAATGACTGGTTTCATTTTTTTATGTACGTCTCTTAGCTCTTTTTGAAAAAATGACTTCCTTTTATTTTGATTGTCTTTTTAATCAGGGATGGAGGTGTAAAGATAAGAAAGAAATGCATAGAAAATATATGCAAGAGGAACAGGTTAATGAAGTGAGTCCTCTTCAGGGTTTCACACTCAGAATCCTTAGTGAGGCTACTGTATTGCTTGTTCATTAGCATCTTTTGAATAGTATAGCACCACAATTAGTGGAGTTTTGACATTTGGAAAATTTGTTAAAGGAAATTTATCAGAGTAAATTAAGGCACCAATTCAAATTTCACTAGAAATCTTTTTTTTTTAACTTTTTATTTTATATTGGGGTATAGCTGATTAACAGTGTTGTGATAGTTTCAGGTGAACAGCAAAGGGATTCAGCGATACATCTACATGTATCCTTTCTCCCCCAAACTCCCCTCCCATCCAGGCCACCATGTAACATTGAGCAGAGTTCCATGTGCTATACAGTAAGTAGGACCTCGTTGGTTATCCATTTTAAATATAGCAGTGTATACATGTCCATCCCAAGCTCCTAACTATCCCTTCCTCTCATCCTCCCCACTGGCAACCCATAAGCTCCTTCTCTAAGTCTGTGTTTCTGTTTTGTAAGTAAGTTCATTTGTATCGTTTCTTTTTAGATTCCACATGCAAGGGCTGTGGTAGGATGCTTCTCCTTTTCTGTCTTACTGCGCTCAGTATGGCACTCTGTGAGACTATCCATGTGGCTGCAAATGGCATCATTTCATTCTTTTTAGTGGCTGAGTACTATTCCACTGTATACACATAGCACATCTTTATCCAGCCCTCTGTCAGTGGACATTAAGGTTGCTTCCATGTCCTGGCTATTGTAAGCAGTGCTGGAGTGAACATTGAGGTGCATGTATCTTTTTGAATCATGTTTTTCTCCGGGTATATGCCCATGAGTGGAATTGCAGGGTCATATGAGAGCTCTGTTTCTAGTTTTTTGAGGAACCTCCACTCTGTTCTCCATAGTGGCTATACCGATTTACATTCCCACAACAATGTATGAGGCCTCCCTTCTCTTTCCACATCCTCTCCGGCATTTACTGTTGGTTGGTTTTTTGATGATAGCCATTCTGGCTGATGTGAGGTGATACCTCATTGTAGTTTTGATTTGCATTTCTCTAATAATTAGTGTTGTTGAACATATTTTCATGTGCCTGATGGCCATCTGTATCTCTTCGTTGTAGAAATGTTTACATACGTCTTCTGCACATTTTTTGAGTGGGTTGTTGGTTTCAGTGCTGTTAGATGTCGTGAGATGTTTGTGGATTTTGGAGACTAATCCCTTATTGGTCATACAGTTGCTCATGGTAGTCTCTTAGGATCTTTGGTATTTCTGTGGAATCAGTTTAACTTACCCATTTTCATTTCTAATTTTATTGATTTGAGTCCTCTCCCTTTTTTCCTTGATGAGTCTGGCTAAAGGTTTATCAATTTTGTTTATGATTTCAGAGAACCAGCTTTTAGTTTCATTATCTTTGCAGTTGTTTTGTCTCTATTTCATTTATTTCTGCTCTGATTGTTTAAATTTCTTTCCTTCTACTATAGGTTTTGTTGTTTTCTTCTTTAGTTTTTTTAGGTGTAAGGTTAGGTTGTTTATTTGAGATTTCTCTTGTTTCTTGAAGTAACATTGTATCGCTGTATAACTTTCCTTTTAGAACAGCTTTTGCTGCATCCCATAGGTTTTGGACCATTGTACTTTAATTTTCATTTGTCTCTAGGTATTTTTCTTTTAATTTCCTTTTTGATTTTTTCGGTGACCCATTGGTTGTTTAGTAGCATGTTGTTCAGCCACCACTTGTTAGTGTGTTTTAGAGTTTGTTTGTGGTTGTTGTAGTTTATTTCTAAGCTAATAGCATTGTGATCAGAAAAGATGCTTGATATTTCAGTTTTCTTAAGTATACCAAAGCTCACCTTGTGGTGTAGCATGTGGCCAGTCCCGGAGAATGTTCCATGTGTACTTGGGAAGAATGTGTAGTCTGCTGCTTTGGGATGAAATGCTCTTTAACTATCAGTTAAGTCCAACTCTTCTAAAGTGTCATATAAGTGTGTTTCCTTACTAATTTTTTGTCTGGGTGATCTGTCCATTGATGAAAGTGGGGTATTAAAATCCCCCACTGTTACTGTGTTACTGTCAATCTCTCCCTTTGTTGTGGTTAGTATTTGCCTTACATGTTGAGCTGCTCCTTTGTCGGGTGGGCTTCCCTGGTGGCTCAGAGGTTAAAGTGTCTGCCTGCAATGTGGGAGACCTGCGTTCGATCCCCTGGAGAAGGAAATGGCAACCCACTCCAGTGTTCTTGCCTGGAGAATCCCATGGACGGGGGAGCCTGGTGGGCTACAGCCCACGGGGTCGCAAAGAGTCGGACACGACTGAGCGACTTCACTTCACTTCTCTGTTGGGTGCATATGTGCATACGTGTTCACTCACTTCAGTCGTGTCCAGCACTTTGCTACCCTGTTGACTGTAGCTTGCCAGACTCCTCTGTCCATTGGATTATCCAGGCAGGAATACTGGAGTGAGTTCCCACGCCCTCCGCCAGGAATCTTCCTGACCAGGGATCAAACCCGAATCTCCTGCATCTCCTGCACTGGCAGGTGGGTCTTTACTCGCTAAGCCACGTGGGAAGCCTATGTTGGGTGCATATATATTTATAATTGTTACATCTTCTTTTTGGATTGAACCCTTGGTCATTACGTGTAGTGTCCTTATTCTTCTCGAAATCTTAAGAAACCTAAGTGATAAAAGCAGCCCTGTCTTTAAAGTTAGTGTAAGAATGTTACTCATCAAAATTTGATTAGTTTTGGGTTATTTTTATCATATTTGCAATATTGTTGAGTTTTACTTTTCATGGAACATAAGGATGGAAGGAGCCTTAATGGTTTTTTAGTGTAATTGTGCTTCCGCTTTACTCTTTTTTACCATTGTTTCTGTTTTTCCCCTTGGTGGAGATAGTTTAGTACTTCAGTTATAGTATATTCTTCATGTAGTATATTATTTATATCAGATGTAGTCAGTAAATGTATACCTGTAAGTACACTATGATACTAGGGTTTTATGGTTATTGTATCTTGTCATTTATGGCAAATCAGGTTCCAAGGTGACTCATTTACTGCTCCTCCCTAGGTCAGGAACACTCTTCCTGGTTATAGCATTTTTCTTATGACAAAATGAGAGCAAGCCATTTTATGAGTTCAATACATTAAATTCCATTCAATGAACATATTTTTCATAGTGGCAAATTTGGATGTGGCATTTCATCCATCAATGTCAAGGGTTAGATATTTGTAAACTTCCCTAATAGGAGAATTTGTGGTAGAGAAATTTAAGAGTGGGTACAGTGTAGGGGGCTTCCTTGGGAGCTCAGCTGGTAAAAAATCTGCCTGCAGTGCAGGAGACCCTAGTTGGATCCCTGGGTCGGGAAGATCCCCTGGAGGACAGCATGGTAACCCACTCCAGAATTCCTGCCTGGAGAATCCCATGACAGAAGAGCCTGGTGGGCTATGGTTCATGGAGTTGCAAAGACTCGAACACGACTGAGTGTCTAAGCGCAGCACAGCAGAGTGTAGAGGAGATACGTGTGAACCGTTGGGAGACTTTTAGAATTATTTTGAGTTCATCAATATACTACAATAAAAGCCGTGATAAAGAGGTTACCAGTTACATCTTGCACATATAATTAGTAATGGGTTAATGAGTACTCTTCAACAGGACCACAATTTCTTATCACTAGTTTTGACATCCCAAATGCCCTGAAAACAAAAACAAAATTTTTCTTGGTATATATGACACAAATTGGTTTTCTTCCCAAATCTTGTTAACTGTCTTTATTTCATGTGAATGTGAGTTTCACTGCAGAAATAGTACATGTCTAATCACAGTGCCGTCTGAGACTTCTCTGTGCCATTCTGCTTTCTCTATGGGTATTTCAAAGTACATAGTGTTTACACGCTGTATCACCTGTCAAAAATGCCCTGAAATTCTGAGTTCCAGAATGATTAGCTGCAAGAACTTTGGAAAAGGAACGGTGAAACGGCATTGATTTGCTTCTATCATTTGTTTAGGATAGAAACTACTCAGTATCTTACTCCTCTGAGATGGAGTTTGAGTAAGATCCTGGTAAACTTATCTTGTTTTTTACAGTTGTAAGTATGTGGATACCAAGAGGCACTTTATTATAATCTAGGTTTATTTCTTTAGCAGTTGTTGAAAGCTTTTCTGGTTTTTTGACCGAGTCTTGTGGGGCCCATTGTGGTCCCAGAAGCATTGTGTAATTAGGATGCTTGAGGTGGACAGTGTTTCGGGTAGCTTCAGCATAGCTGAGTGTTCATCACACTCTCTTTGGTCCTTGGCACTATGTCAGTTTACCTCTGTAACTCATGGTAATTTCATGCCACAACACCTGCAAGCACCCCTCTCTTTTTCATATCTTGGCTTCCTTTTTCATAACAGAAAGTAGAAGGGGTGTGGTTGCAGTGCCTCTGTTTTAGTTTCCTTAAACTTCCTTAATTTGTTTTTAAGAGTTCACTGCAAAAATCTTTATACCTACTCTGGCTTCTTCGCCTCCCCGCCCCCCATCCTGTTTCTTTTTTTCTTGATTACTTCCCTGCCCCCTTCCCTTTAAAATAATATTCCTCAGGCAGAGAAGTTCATACTTACGGGATTCTGTATCAGAAAAATACAGAAATTTGTGTGCTGAAGAGGGGACAGAAGTAAATGTGCGCATTCTGTTTCCCTAAAGAGGACCTTTCTGTAGGGGAGTGAGTATTGTACTGCTTGTGCGTGGATAGTGTTCTGTGTATGTAATCTTTGCTTTCTTTCCACCCTTAGATACTGAAGGGTAATGGTGTGGTGAGCACTGCGGTGCCTGTATTTCTGTGTTTACTATGATGCTAGACACCTTAGGAGAAGGCAATGGCACCCCACTCCAGTACTCACTCTTGCCTGGAAAATCCCATGGATGGAGGAACCTGGGTGGCTGCAGTCCATGGGGTCGCACAGAGTTGGACACGACTAAAGTGACTTAGCAGCGGATACTTTAAGGTGTAGATCCTCTGCCAGGTGGCTCAGTGGCAAAGAATCTGCCTGTAGTGCGGGAGATGCAGGTTCAATCCCTGGGTTGGGAAGCTCCCCCGCAGAAGGAAATGGCAACCCACTCTAGTATTCTTGCCTGGGCAGTCCCATCCCGTGGATGGAGGAGCCTGGTGGCTCCAGTCCACCGGGTTGCAAAGAGTCAGACCCGACCAAGGGACTAAGCACACGTAGCGTGCTTGGTCATGGGCACTTGCTGTGTCCTCTGAAAGCACTGTGATTCTCCTGGAGGACAGATTTAACCTTGTGTTATGGTTGTTTAAGCTGTGTGATGTCAGGGATTGTGATGGTTTTATCTGCCATTTGTATTTCCTGTGTTTGGTATGTAATAGGCCTCTCATGATTACTTCTTTGTTGAATAAATTAATCATTTCATCTTTCATTAGGGAGAATTTTTTTTTTTTTGGTAGGGAGAATTTTAACATGGAAGAACCTTCAGTAATTAAATCCCTCCTGAGGCACCATACTCATCCCAGACCAGTTTAGTTTGAATCATCACAGTTGTATAAGACAAACTTCAAACAAGTAAATTGGGCCTAGTTTAAATAAAGTAGTAAACACACCCCTCTGACTGACTGACTCAGGCTTAAAAGTAGAGAGATACATTATAGAAAGATTTTTGAAATGAAAAGCATTCATGGGCTAGCTAGAAAATTTAAAGGAAATATTCTATTTTTTTGAGCATTTCAGTTAATTATGATTTTGTTTTAAGATATTTTTTATATTAAAGTTTTTCTCTCTAAGTTCACACAGCAAACTTCACTCCCCGTCACAATCAAATTAGGAAACAGTTTCATCACGCTAGAATATTCTCTCGTGCTGCCCCCTTTGTGCTTAAGCCCTTCTCCCACTCTAACCCTGACAACCACTGCTGTCTTCCTGTACCTTTGCCAAATACCATGTAAATGGAATCATGTGGTGTGTAGCCTTTTAAATCTTTGTTCTTCCACAGTGCAGAGTGCATTTGCGTTTCATCCATGTTGTAGTGTGTATCAGTCGTTTCTATTTGCTGCTAAGCAATAATCCATCATACGGATATACTTCAGCATATTTATCCATTCACCAGTTGAAGTACTTGTTACTAGTTTTTGTGATCATGGATACAGCTGCTACAAAACTTTGTATGTGGTTTTGTTTTTGTGTGTGAATCTAAGTTTTCATTTCTCTTGGGTAGGTTTCTAGGGGAATTGTTAGGTCATATGGCAGGTATGGCTTTCCTGGTGGCTCAGACGGTAGAGTCTGCCTGCAGTGTGGGAGACCTGGGTTCAATCCCTTGGTTGGGAAGACCCCCTGGAGAAGGAAGTGGCAATCCACTCCAGTATTCTTGCCTGGAAAAGCCCATGGACCGAGGAGCCTGGCAAGCTACAGTCCATGGAGTCTCAAAGAGTTGGACACGACTGAGCAACTAACACACACAGATGGCAGGTGTATGTTTAACTTAATGGCAAACTGTCAGACTCTTTTCTAAAGCATTTTGTATTCCCACCAGTAATGTAGGAGAGTTCTACTAATAATCAGTTCCCCAAATTTAAATTGGCTATATTGAGTTACTCTAGTAATTTGTTGGTTTGATTGTATACCAGAATATCTTGACAGTAACATTAATTCTGAACATGATATTTTTATAGTTGTAGATCTGTTAGAGATAGTGATTTCAGGGAGTCTCACTTTTCAGTGAATACAGTCTTCTGTATGGTTTGGAACTATTTTTTCTTGCTAAGATCATGCAGCCCTGATCTTTGTTAAAAAAAAAAAAAAAAAGCAAAAATCTAGGCCTTAACCCTGGTGTTCATATTGGAGATTAAGGTGCCTTTGGATCAATTCTGTCTCTGGCTTCAGGTTTACAACACTTACTTTGGGGACGGATTCTTTTGGTTTGAACTAGGCAGAAGAAAATCCTTCTCATGGAGAAGTGATTGTACTTTCAGCTAGTTTCTGTCACCTGTTACGTGTTTCATTCCACAGTTTTGTAGAAGTCAACTTATTTATGATTTACTGTCAGTTATACTAGTTGGGGGCTTCCCTTGTAGCTCAGACAGTAAAGACTCTGCCTACAGTGCAGGAGACCTGGGTTTGATTACTGGATTGGGAATGTCCCCTGGAGAAGGAAATGGTTACCCGTTTCAGGATTCTTCCTTGGAGAATTCCATGGACAGAGGAACCTGGCAGCCTGCAGTCCATGGGCTTGCAAGCAGTCGGACACGAGTAAGCAGCCGACACTAACTATACTAAGTCCTTTCTGCAGTGAGGGTTGACAGTATTAACTTCATAATTGGAATTTTCAAATGCTGATACCCTTGAATGACTCTTTTAAATCTGAGGGCTTTGCTTACATTAAACTGTTGTTTTTAATAACATATTTTTATAAATTAGGAAACAAGCACTGTGGTTAAGAAAGAATATAACTTTGTTATGGGAACCATGCATGAAATAGCTGCTGACTTTCCTGGAGTGTTTTCTCATTTATGTGGTATTAGGGAACAACCTGTTACATGAATTAGAAGTTTGTATTTATAGTTAAATATTTTATTAAAATTGTTTTAAATGGTAAACTTTACACAGTAGTACTGTTTTCTCAGTGTTTTCTAAGCATATTCAGATCTTGCTGATGCCCGGTTCTCATTCTAAACATCAATTACAAACTGTGCTGTTATGCGTAGATGCCAGAATTTATTGAAGTTGTATAAGGTTGCCTTCTTCCTGTTCTCTGTCATGTTTTTATAAGTCACCTCAAATTTTCCAGTTTGATTTCTAGTGTAAACTTGTTAGAATTATGTTAAAATGGAGTTTAGGGGCTCTTATTAAGTGAACAGAATATGCATTTTGTGACCTCCTTTAGTAGTTTTTTTTCTTCTGACTCATAGCTATGTCTTGGAGAGCTGAAATTACGGTATCAATGATCTTTGACTTGTGAGGTGTTATTCCACTTGCTTATAGTATCTCTCAGAGCCATAAATGGCCTGCCTGCCCTCTGATACCTTTTTCTTTCCTTTATTTGGAAAAGAGATGATCATATAAATTATGAGTAGCTGGTGGGCTGCAGTTCATGGGATCTCAAAGAGCTGGACACAACTTAGCGACTAAGCAACAGCAACAACAGGGTAAATACTCAATAAGTATTTGTTGGGTGAAAGTAAGTGCCCCCAAATGGAACATGATGTTTTCATTGATGGCTTGGAGTTTAACATCATTCCTGTGATTGAGATTTGTAGTCAAGTTTATGCTTAGAGATAGTGAGATGCCCTGCTCTCAGTATAAATTTACTATGATGTCTACTTGATTTTTGATTTCCATCGTGCAGGAGATGAGAGTGATTGGATGTGTTTATAAGTGCTTAAGGGGCTGGACATTTTCAAATTAAACATTCCCTCCTCTTTCAAATAGGGAGACTCACTAGCAATGATAAGGGATGTTACCAGTGGGAGTGTAAGTTCACCTGTGAAATTCAAGAGGAGGCACATGTCCTCAAAAGACATTTTGAGGGCCTATGGAACAGTCATATCCTAGTTAGCTAGAGAACAATCAGATGTGGATAATCAGAAAATTTACTTAATTAGACTTTCAGTAATATTTATATATTTTATGAAAGTTGAGATTTTAATACAATTTCCCATAAAATTGACTTAGTTATAACTGAATATAGTATGTTTTGCTACTCCTTTGCTATTATGTTTTATGCAGTAGCTTTCAAATTTAGAAATATTTTTGACTACAGCAGATAGAAAAATATTTACCTCAACTTAGAGAAATATATTTTGCATTGTATCCTAGTGATATGTATATATTCATATAAGGAGCCAAAACAAAATCTCATTAAACAAAACTATTCTTACTACATTTGTGCACTGTTTTCTTTCTTTTTTTGATACTATTTTATTTAAAAAACTGTTGCTTAAGACCTGTTTGGGTCTTAAACACCCAGTAATGGGTCATTATCCACAGTTTAGAGAACACTGTTGTCTAATAGAACTGATGATAAATTTTAAAGGCTAGAATTTTCTGGGTCTTAACAGAAATATACAAGGGACATCACTGAAATCAGGTTTTGAAAATCTAAAGTGTTGTAGATGCTAGTTACTAAACATTTCTGAGATAAAATAAGTTTCTGTGGTATGTAATTAGAGAAATTGATTTCCATTTTTGTCATTACAGTTAATGATTTAGCTTTCAAAAATAAGTGTTTAGTCTTTTCTTAGACAACCACAGTTGAGCTCATGCCAGAAACCAGTAACTGGGACACTTGCTGCTAACAGAAGCATGTGATGTAACGGCTAGCCGTCACATCACAAATATCCTTACTCATTTAGATTTTGGAGAAGCTTGGAGACTTGTAGTACTGTCATTTTTATAGAGACTGCGTTAGGCATTTAAAACACTGAATGGCTCATTTTGTGTATGGATTTTAAATTTAAGATAAAGCAGGGAGAAATCAATGCTATGACAACTAACTTGTGAAAAAATTAATTAAAAATTTCTATTCCATGTGATTTTTTTATTTGCAAAGAATATTGAATAACACTCTGAATGTGAAAAGATACCTGTAGATACTTTTAATATTTAATATTACAGGTACATGAAAATTCTATATTGATTACAACATATTTTGGAAGATAGTTTCAGTTCATTTGCTCAGTCGTGTCCGACTCTTCGCAACCCCATGAACTGCAGCACGTCAGGCCTCCCTGTCCATCACCAACTCCTGGAGTTCACCCAAACACAATGAGTCGGTGATGCCATCCAACCATCTCGTCCTCTGTCGTCCCCTTCTCCTCCTGCCCTCCATCTTTCCCAGCATCAGGGTGTTTTCAAACGAATCAGTTCTTCGCATCAGGTGGCCAAAGTATTGGAGTCTCAGCTTCAGCATCAGTCCTTCCAATGAACACCCAGGACAGATCTCCTTTAGGATGGACTGGTTGGATCTCCTTGCAGTCCGAGGGAAGATAGGTAGAGTACTAATAATTATTTTAAACAATTTAGAACTGATCATTAATGTTTACTGGAAAGCTTTAGCTAGCTGTATGGCTTTTTATGAAGTAGAACATACTATACTAATCTGTTCTCAGATTACTTTGATTTATCTATTTGCAACTTAAAAGAGGTCAGTTGGCTCTGTAATGTCCTAAATTATTGGGCCATGCAGGTTAGAGAATCTGATTTTCTGTTTTTTGTTTTGAAGATTCATCAGTGATCATCAAATTAGAAGTATGCCTGTGACCTACATTTTCATTCATATAATCAGATTATATCTAATGTTTTCTGTATTTAGCAGCTCATTTTTTATCTTTATTAATGAATGATACTCCATCAAAATTATAATTGTTTATGAAAGAAAAGCAATTGATTATTCATCTGTTCTCAAGGATAATTTCAAAATGCATCCCTTAGATAAATTCTCTTTTTAATATAGATATTTAAGTAAGTTAGTATGCTGAAAATTATGATAGAATCAGCCATTATTTAAAATATTTTGTTACCATTTGTGTGCATTCATGTTAACTTATGCACATAAAATGCATAGTTTTTCTTTTTGGTTGTATAATGTTCAAGGTTTCAGTTAAAAGAAGTAGTATGTCTTATAGAAATTAAAATATCCTTAAGCCATGTGAATCACTACCTTGTGTTATAAGAACTTGTAAAACAGGGATATTTCTATGAAACTGTCTTCTCTCAATAGTTTTTATTTCTATGGTTGCCCAGTTTTAAAATCTTGAAGCTGTGTTTTCCTGTTCCTTTCCTTGTAATTTTTGAATTTAAAGCATCTCAGAGAAGCATCTTTGTGGGCTTTTCATAAACTAGTGTAATTTTAATGGACACTCTGAATCTTATCTACTCATATTTCTGGTTTTGCTTGTCTTCCCAAAAGCAGAAAAATTCAGTATGGGTATTGAACTGCATGTTATCCATTTCACGTGTTAGTATTACATCCCAGTTCAGTCGCCAAGTCATGTCCAATTCTTTGCGACCCCATGAACTGCAGCATGCCAGGCCTACCTGTCCATCACCAACTCCCTGAGTCTACCCAAACTCATGTCCATTGAGTCGGTGATGCCATCCAGCCATCTCATCCTCTGTCATCCCCTTCTCCTCCTGTCCCCAATCCCTCCCAGCATCAGGGTCTTTTCCAATGAGTCAGCTCTTCGTATGAGGTGGACAGAGTATTGGAGTTTCAGCTTCAGCATCAGTCCTTCCAGTGAACACCCAGGATTGATCTCCTTTAGAATGGAATGGTTGGATTTCCTTGCAGACCAAAGGACTCTCAAGAGTCTTCTCCAACACCACAGTTCAAAAGCATCAATTCTTCGGCACTCAGCTTTCTTCACAGTCCAACTCTCACACCCATACATGACCACAGGAAAAACCATAGTCTTGACTAGACGGACCTTTGTAGGCAATGTACTGTCTCTGATTTTGAATATGCTATCTAGGTTGGTCATAAGTTTTCTTCCAAGGAGTAAGCGTCTTTTAATTTCATGGCTACAGTCACCATCTGCAGTGATTTTGGAGCCCCCCAAAATAAAGTCTGACACCGTTTCCACTGTTTCCCCATCTACTTCCTATGACGTGATGGGACCAGATGCCATGATCTTCGTTTTCTGAATGTTGAGCTTTAAGCCAACTTTTTCACTCTCCTCTTTCACTTTCATCAAGAGGCTTTTTAGTTCCTCTTCACTTTCTGCCATAAGTGTGTTGTCATCGACATATCTGAGGTTATGCTTTACTGGTAAATTCCACCAAATGTTTAAAGAAATGACATCAGTTTTACTCTAACTCTTCCAAAAAATTGAAGAGGAGGGAACACTTTCAGACTTGCTTCTTGAGTCCAGCATTATTATCCTGATACCATAGCCAGGTAAGGGCATTACAAGAAGAGGTCACAGGCTAATATCTCTGGTGAATATAGATGCAAAAGTTCTCAATAAAGTATAAACTCAGTGAATTTAGCAGAACACCTGTAAGATTATATTAATATACCATGATCAAGTGAGATCTATTCCTGGGTGCAAGGATGATTCAGCATACACAAATCAATACATGTGATATGTGACATTAACATAATGAAGGATAAAAATGGTCTGATCATCCTAATAGGTGTATAAACAGCATCTGACAAAACTCAAGTTCCTGTATGATAAAACTCTCAACAAATTAGATAGAGAGGGAATGTATCTCAATAAAGGTCACATGTGACAAGCCTACAGCTAACATCTTACTTAATGGTACAAGAATGAAAGCTTTTCCTCTGTGATCAGGATGCCCACTCTCATGCTTCTATTCAGCATAATTCAGGGGGTCCTGCTGCTGCTGCTGCTAAGTCGCTTCAGTCGTGTCCGATTCTGTGCGACCGCATAGACGGGAGCCTACCAGGCTCTGCCGTCCCTGGGATTCTCCAGGCAAGAACACTGGAGTGGGTCCTAGCCAGTGCATTTTGGCAAGAAAAAGAAATGTACCCAAGTTGGAAAAGAAAAAGTAAAATTGTATTGTTTGCAAATGTATACATTTGCAAAATGTTGCACTCAGTTATCTACTGAGTGATGAAATTTTACCTCACATACTCCCTCATCGCCTTTTGTCTTTAAATGTTTGGGTAGTTATTATATTTACTTCGTCTTTTGCTCCCCCTTGACACTTTCGTTCTTACATTTCTTTTTGTCCTAGCAAGTTTTGCATTATCTCTTTAATCTGTGCTTAACTAAGATGCAGGTGTTCATACCCCTGTCCTTCCCGCTACCTCTTCTACTCCGCCTTAACAGCTGAGCGTCTGTCAATTGCAGTGTTACTTTAACACTGGAAAAATTTACATTTTCATCAATAACATTTTATTTGGGGGGGATAAAA
Organism: Budorcas taxicolor; assembly: GCF_023091745.1. Taxonomy (NCBI): domain Eukaryota; kingdom Metazoa; phylum Chordata; class Mammalia; order Artiodactyla; family Bovidae; genus Budorcas; species Budorcas taxicolor. The sequence goes on along the minus strand of NC_068916.1, from coordinate 30,180,156 downwards.
TTGATTCTAAAAGCTGAAACTCAGTTAACCTTGCTTACACTCTTAGAGGGGCTTCCCTGGTGGTGCAGAGGTTAAAGCGTCTGCCTGCAATGTGGGAGACCTGGGTTCGATCCCTGGGTCGGGAAGATCCCCTGGAGAAGGAAATGGCAACCCACTCCAGTATTCTTGCCTGGAGAATCCCATGGACGGAGGAGCTTGGTGGGCTACAGTCCACTGGTCGCAAAGAGTGGGACACGACTGAGCTTCACTTTCACTTTCACACTCTTAGAACGTATGGTGGAATGCCTGCATTGGCTTTTCTTTGTTTTCCTTTGCTGCATCTCCAGCATGTGGGATGTCTTCCCCAAACAGCCACTGAACCTGTGCCTGCTGCAGTGGAAGCATGGATTCCCAACCACTAGTCAGCCAGGGAATTCCCTAGGTTTCTTCCTTGATGAGCCCCAGAGCCCTTTTTGCTGTAGCTCAGGAAAAATTTCTTAATTTCCTCTGTCCTTAAAGCTGACTTATCTTATTAGTTGGAAGTCAGAGGTATTGAATTGCTTCTTTCTGTCTCTGTTCCTTTATTTTTTATTTCTTTATATTTTTCTTTCACATAATAGGATTGTTTTCCTGCTTTGGTTATTTCATGTAATATGGCATTATTTTCTTACTCAGTGTTTATTATTGTCCTTCTCAAAAGTCACTGAGGATTTTTTTTTTTTAAAGTTTTCTTCCTTTTTCTGAATGGTGTACCTCCTTGTATTTTTTAAAATTTGCTTTTTGGGGGGGGCATTTTTCTGTACTATTGTTACTTTTCTTCATGAATCTAGTGATTGTCAGTTTATATTTGTGAAGGAGTGATCAGGTTACTATTTCTGGGCAGATGGCTTGGGTTTTCTTTGCCATTCTGTTTGCTCTGCTGCCTTTTTCTGTATCAGCCTCTTGAATCTGTCTACACAGATGGGGCTTATTGACCAGCATATTTCACATAGGGTAGACACTCAGGGAACTACAGCCAATATCATACTTAAATGGTAAAACAATGAACTCTTAATCAAGACTAGGAAAAAACACAAGGAAGTGTGTTCTCAGATCTTCCATTCTACATTGTACTGAAGAACTAGTCTTTTGGCAGGGGGTTCTTCAAAATGCCACCTTGGTTCAAATTAGGATCTGACAACATTGGGGTACTGTAGAGACAGTACAGGCTGGCAGGAAGGGACAGACTGTACCTGCCGATCCAGACAGAAAGGCAGACACAGTTTAGACTTGGGGAGGTCGGAGAATTAGTGGAAACACCGTCAGAGTTTAAGTGGGTAAGAATGTGAACTCAGGAATCTGACTCCTTGTGATCATGTTCTCACTATACCATATATTAACTTGATGATGCTGGTCAAGTTGTGTAATTGTTCTACATTTTAGTTTCCTTATTGGTAAAAATAGGGATTGAAATAGTGTCTTATAATGGTGGGAACTGATGAGTTGATCTATTTAAAATATGTAGCAAATTAAGTGCTTAGTAAATGGCACCTGGAGAGATTTTATGTAAAATCCAGGTTTCTGGATTCTTCTTGAAAAATTTGGACGGCCAGTGGTCCTGAATGGTAGCAGCTGTTCACAGCTGAGTGATAGCCGCCTCTTTTAATTGGAGTATTTGCTTTCCAGATTGCTGTAGCCCCCAGTACTACTTACTGTCTCACACTCTGTTTGATTCACTCTCTTTATGGTACCTCTTTGGGCATTTGGATTTGTGACTTCTGATGTACCAGTTATTAACTGTAGCTAAAAGGATATCTGCAATTTTCAAAACTGATTTTTCTTTGGTGTAGAACGAATCAGCACCAAAGGCACAAACAGACCGTATTAGAAGAGTGATTCAGGCAAGGGAACGCTGTCACATACAGGCCGTTCCTGGCAGTGCTTGTAGCATACCGGTTGGTGAGGTTCAGTGAGTGCATCAGGTGAATGAAGAGGCCGATGCTGGGGGCGTGGTGATAGGTAACTGGGAACGCTCTAGGTAGGAATCATACCAGCAAAACCTGAAAATGTTTAGAGATAGAAGAAAACTCATTTCCTAATCTATAGTAGCTACTGACTGTCCCAGGTGCCTGACTGTATGCTAGGTTCAGAGATCACCAGGTCACATATAATGAATCCTTGTCATCCAGTGCAGCAGACAATTATAATAGTGTGTATAATGTAAGAATAGCCTCAGAAGTCTCTTAGTGTAATCCTCCTATTTCATAATTATTAAAATAAGCTTAGACAGATTAGGCCTCGCCTAAGGCTTTAGGACTAGTTGAGATTCTAAGACGACTTCTTTTTTTTTTAATACAATGCTCTTTCTAGTACATAGCCAGGCAGGTAACATCAAAGAGGTTTGGAAGCAGCTAGCAGGGATTCCAAGACCTGGGAGAACTGATGTATTGGAGCATGGTACAAAGATTGGGACTTGGGTGTGAAAGAAGGTTACGTTGCCTTATTTAAGACTTATTCTTCAAAGATTGGAGCTGTAGATTCTTCTTAGGGGTGTGAAGAAGTGGCCATTTTGGAGAAGTCTGTGTGGGAAGGAACTGTTGGTAGCTGCTGGGAACTGTCGACACTATGTAGGACCCGAGGGTGGCCTCTGCCTGAGAGCCAGCAAGAAGCTGACACCATCAGTTATACACTGCAAGGGTTTGAGTTCTGTCCATAATCTGAAGGAACTTGGAAGAAGATTCTTTCCCATTTTCACCTCCAGAGAAGAATGTTGTCTAGCTGATCTTTTGATGAAGTGTGTGAAATCCTGAGCAAATGCCCCAGCTGAGTCATGCCCAGAGTTCTGATCCACAGAAACTCTGGACTAATAAATGTGCTGCTATAAGCTGCTAAGTTTTTGGTAGTTTGTTCCACAGTAACAGAAAACTAGTACTTTTGGTCCTGTCCAGGTATATTATATTCTTTAGTGTCGTTACATAATAAACACAGCACTCTGCCATCTGATTTGAAATACATAATCCACACTCCACTATGCCTTAGAAGCATGAAAATCACTGCAGTTTGTGCTTTTCTGGCAGCACTGTGAAATGATGAGAGTGCCCCACACGGTCTGACAACTGTTGTCTTGTAGCATGAAACAGCTTTAACAATGCATAAATGACTTAGTATGGATTTATTCTTAATGAAAGTTTGTTTATGAACACCTACATTTGAATTTCATATAATTTTCATGTGTCACAAAATACCATTTTTCCTCCAAACATGTAAATATGTAAAGACCATTCTTAGTTTGTAGACTGTGTATAGTGGACAAGAGACTGGATTTAGCCTGCAGGCTGGAGTTTGCTGACCACGACTATAGGCAGACTTGCCTATACTAATACTGTTTGATAGATGCAACAATAGGGAAAATACTAGCACTCTTTGGGATCCTTAGTAAAAAAAATATTTAATCAAAAATTCTATTTGTTAACTATATTAAAAGACTAAAAAAATCTAGTAAGACAGGTTTGTGAGCAGTTTCTTGAATGTGGTGAAAAGGATGGAGTAAAATAGGAAACAGCCTCATTTCTCACTAACCACTAGATTGTATACTTTGATTATTCTTTTTTCCCCACTCATAAATGATATAAGTGGCCGGTTTCCATTGATTCTTACTAACAGGATTCTTATTAATAGGAATAAGTTCAGCTTTGGGAAGAGTTATTTTGTTCCATTTTTCAAGTACAGTTTTAAGCTATTTGATCACTTCTTCCTGTCTCGAAATTTCTTCTGGGGAAGGAATTTGGGGCTGTCTCTTGACTTTTCCTCCTGCCTCCTCAGCCATTCATTAAGCTGGCCCTTGATCCTCCAGGGTCCAGGTGAGCGGAGAGTTATGAAAGGGAAAAGGCAGAAGTTTTCCAGTGGATGATATGCTTTCAAATGCTGTTTCTTTTGTGAGGAAGTTGTAGTTCATCAGAGGCTGTAGACTGACCTGTTCTGTAAAACAGGCATTACAAAAAAGAGTTGGATCGTATAGAGCAAACTGAAGGTAATGTTTACATCCGAGGAGAGCAGATGGGATGAAGGATAAGACGTATGGGCATCCCAAGGGTATTTTTACTTTGTGTTTGAATTCTTACAGCACGTAGAATGTATTTTGGATATTTGGTAAATGAAAAGGTACATACTGAAAATGGCATGAAATCGCAAATGGGAAGGAAATTACTTTCTTCTAAATAGAAAAAGTTGTAAAAGGCCTTTTTCATTGTTGTTGGTTGGTTGTACCTTGTGGCAGGTGGGATCTTAGTTCCCCAACTAAGTATTGAACCCACACCCCCCTGTGTTGGAATGGTGGAGTCTTATAACCACTGGACTGCTAGGGAAGTCCCCTGAAAGGGCTCTTTTAAAGAAAACCTTCTAAAATACTTACATGTTCATTAACCTTAAAAAGCTGTAGTGTTTTCACTTTGAGATGTAGCATTATTTTTGGAGTGGGTTATTTCTAAAAAATCATGTTTTGAAGTATTATCTACATATAATACAACACATAAATTTTTAGTTTGATGAATTTATATAAAGGTATGCACTTGTATAATCCCCTCCCAAGCACAATAGAGAATATTCCTTTCTCTGGTAAAGTTCCCTTATGCCACTTTCCAAGCTTTCAACCACTCTTGGCAACAACTGATCTGATTTCTATCGCCACAACTTACTTTTGCTGATTCTAGAACTTCATTTGATGAGAATTGGATGATATGTACTCATTTGTGCCTGACTCACCTCAATCTCATATCTGAGAGATTCATCCATATGGTTACATATATCAACAGTCCTTTCCTTTTTATTTACTGAGTAATATTCCACTGAATGAATATATCAGTTTGTATATCTGTTCTCCTGTTAGTAGATACTAGGATTGTTTTCAGTTTTGGCTGTTACTGATTTAGGCTGCTATAAATACATGTGTATAAGTCTTTCTCTAAATATATGTTTTAATTTCTCTTGAGTAACTACCTAAGAGTGGTATTGTTAGGTCATCAGATAGGTGTATATTTTACTTAGAATAGACTATCAAACTTTCTTAGGATCAAATTTGTACTATTTTATATTCCCATTAGGAATTGAGAGTTTTAATTGTTCCTCATTCTTGCCTGGAGTTTTCTTTCTTGGGAGGTTTTTGATTACTGATTGCATACCTTTACTGTTGTTCTATTGAGGTTTTTCTTTTTTTCCCTAATGATTCCCGCAGTGATCAAGGTGAGGCAAGACCAGAGTGGGCCTCCCAGGAGGCATCGGGCCAGACTGGGGCAGCTGGAGGTCCACCTCAGACTTCCGTGAAGCATCCTGCCAGACTGGAGAAGCTGGAGGTCCACCTCGGACTCTCATTTTCCCGCTGGGGAAACCACAGGCTTGAGGGCCCTGTGGGTGTGATGCTGTGCCAGCCTTGGGGGGTGCCCATTGTGGTCAGAGCGTAGCCAGCCACTCTTGCCCTTCTCTGTCTCTCTGGTTCGGGAGGGTGCTTTGGCCTCAGCCCTGGGTTCTGGGGATTTCTTTCAGTGGTGTCTTGCCTGTGGATAGTTGCTAGTTGGTCTTGTGAGGGGGACTGAAGTTGGGAATGACCTGTGTTGCCCTCTTGATGTCATCTCCCTATAAGGTTTTCTGCACACACAATTATAATGTCTCTGAATAACAGTAGTTTAGCCTTTTCCTCTTCACTTTTCATGCCTTTTGCATCTCTTCTTAACTTACTGTACAGGCTAGTTCTTCTGTACAATGTGTTGAATGGAAGATCTGAGAGCAAACATTCTTTTGTTTTCTCCTAGTCTTGATTAAGAGTTCAGTGTTTTACCATATAAGAATGATGTTGGTTATCTTTTTTTTTTTTTTAAAGGAAAAACCCCTTTATTAGGTTGATGTTTGATTCTCTTTCTGAATTACTGAGAGGTTTTAAACATTAATGGGTTGAATTTTGTCAAATGCATTTTATTGTCTGTTGAGATACTTTCTTTTTTTTCCTGTTAATTTGTTGAATTTCTTTCAAATATTAAATCTTAACATTTCTAATATTAGAAATACAAGATCAGAGAGTATACTTTAATGTTTTAGTTACTTGAGACTTGATAGCATATGATCTTTCTTGATGAACATTTTTGAAAGGAAATACTATTCTTCGGTTTTGGGATATTGTATTTTATAAATGTCAGTTCAGAGTAGTTGATATTTAGATCTACTGTTTCAATATACATACTGTTATTTTTGTCTCCTACTTTATCAAACAACAGTGAAACAACAGCATTAACATTTCAACTATGATTGTCTTTTTCAAATAGTTATTTCAAACTAATCCCTATTTTAAAGTCTTTCCTTCATTTTACTCATTTATATGTCATTTTAATGATTTTTCACGTTTTTCTGAGATCTCTGTATCTTTGGAGATTCTCCCTTGTTTCGATGTTTGCTTTGTATGATAATGTTATAGCCTCTAAGGCTTTTTATACTTGATGTTTGCGTTGTTGTTGTTCAGTCGCTCAGTCATGTGCAACTGTTTGTGACCCCATGGACTGTAGCACACCAGGCTTCCCTATCCTTCACCGTCTCCCAGAGCTAGCTCAAACTAGTCCACTGAGTTGGTGATGCCATCCACCCATCTTGTCCTCTGTCATCCCCTTCTCCTCCTGCCTTCAATCTTTCCCAGCATCAGGGTCTTTTCTAATGAGTGGGCTCTTCGCATCAGGTAGCCAAAAGTATTGGCACTTCAGCTTCAGCATCAGTCCTTCCAGTGAATATTCAGGATTGATTTCCTTTAGGATTGATTGGTTTGATCTCTTTGCAGACCAAGGGACTCTCTAGAGTCTTCTCCAACACCACAGTTCAAAAGCATGAATTCTTCGGCACTCAGCCTTCTTTATGGTCCAACTTGCACATTCATACATGACTACTGGAAAAACTACAGCTTTGACTATATGGGCCTTAGTTGGCAAAGTAACATCTCTGCTTTTTAATATTGCTGGCTACGTTGGTCATAGCTTTTCTTCCAGGGAGCAAGTGTCTTTTAATTTCATGGTTGCAGTCACCATCTGCAGTGATTTGGAGTCCAAGAAAGTAAAGTCTGTCTCTGTATCCATTGTTTTCCCATCTATTTGCCATGAAGTGATGGGACAGAATGCCATGATCTTAGTTTTTTGAATGTTGAGTTTTAAGCTAGCTTTTTCACTCTTCTCTTTCACCTTCATCAAGAGGCTCTTTAGTTCTTGTTCGCTTTCTGCCGTAAGGGTGGTGTCATCTGCAGATCTGAGGATGTTTGCTTAGTATATCTTTCTATTATTTCACTTTTAGTTTGTCTGTGTCTTTGTATGTAAAGTTGTTTCTTAGAGACAATGTATAGTTGGATCTTGTTTTTTTCTTTTTTAAAGTCTTTTTGCTTTTTATGGGGAGCTTTATGCTTTTTATGTTCCATTTTCCTTATATGTGTGTTTTTAAGTCTATTCTGTTGGTGTTCTCCTTTTTGTCTCATCTCTCTTTTATTTCTTTTGTTTTAATCAAATGTTTATCATCCTACTTTATTTCTTGTATTAACTTGTTAGCTGTTTCTACTGCAGTTAATTTTTAGTGTTTGGTCTGGGTATTACAGTATGCATTTTTAATTTGTCATGGGCTGCTTAAAATTGATAGCGAACCACTCATTCTTAACAAATATAAGAATCTTAAAAAATAATGTAGTTCTGTTTACTGTCTGCCCTGCCATTTAAAATTAATATTTAACTACTTCATTCTTAACAGATATAAGACTCTTAATATAATTCCATTTGCTTCCTGCTCCTGCCATTTCTGTTATCATTTATTTATTCTACTTCCCCATATCTTATAAATGACACTAAGAAATTATTTGTGCTTCAACAAGTAATTTATCTTTTGAGGAAATGAATACCCATTCATTTCCCATTTCTAGTGTTCCTCATTTCTTCATAAAGTTTCACATTTCTTCTGGTATCATGTGATTTAATTAAGCTTAATGGACTATTTAAAAAGTATTTCTTGTGGAAGCGTGCTGGTGACTATTCTTAGCTTCCTTTATCCGAAGATGACTTTCTTTCATTTTCAAAGACTGATTTTACTGGGTGTCATGTTCTTGGTTGAGTTCTCTTCCTCCTTGCATTGCTTTGAACACATTCTCCCGTTTTCTTTTCGGTCTCCATTATTTCTGATAAGTTTTGAAGTTCACCTGTGTGTTGTGGAGTTTTCCTCTGTCTGCTTTTAGGACTTTCCCTTAATTTTTGGGTTTTTGCACTTTGATGTACCTAGGTTTAATTTTCTTTGTATTGATTGTTTATGGAGTTGCTGAGTTCCCCCATTTTATAGGTTAATGTTTTTCAGTGAATTTGGGAAATTTTCCACCATTATTTCTTCAAATATTTTTTCTGCTCCATTCTCTTTCTTTAATGTAGTAGAACTCTAATAGCTACTTAGTAGTTTTGAAGTCCTGTCTTCTAATTTCAGCATCAGGGTCATCTTGGAGTCTGTTTCCTTTGATAGCTCTATTTCTGACTGCATGTCACATTTACTGATTATTTTCATGTCTGGTAATTTATAACTTTATGCTAGACATTATGAGTTCAGCATTGTTGAAAGTCTGTTTTTGTTTTTGTTTTTTTTTCCCTCTTTTTAATTATGTCAAGTTTCATTCTGGAATGCAGTTAGTGTAGTTGGAGATGTTCTTAATCCTGTCTAGGCTTGGGTTTAGGCTTTAGGCAGGCTATTCTAACTAGTCCTTACCCTACAGTATGATCCTTACTGTTAAGACTTGGTCGTTCTGGTATCTCAGCTGAATTCTGGGATATTAATGAGGTTCCTCCACCATGACTAGATAGGAACTTTAAGATGTCCTGGCACTCTACAGCCATTGGTATCTCCATTCTTCATTTAGGCCGAGAGTAGTTTGTCTGCTAGCCTTGTTTCAGCCCTGTCACCTCCTACCCCTAAAGCTGTACAGCTCCCTCACCTTCAGTACTGTCCTGCAAATCCCGCTAGCTTCAACACCCCAAACTCTGATCTGTGATCGCGGGGCACTGCCTGAGTCTCCACTTCCCTGTGCTGTAGTCAGAAAACTCTCCCTAGCTGGAGATCTTGAGTGAAGGCAGAATTCACCTTCTGTGTTTCTATTTTCTCAGCGATCGCAGTTTGCTCTACCTATTATTCAATGCCTCAAAATATTTGTCCATTTTCATAATTATGTACAGCAAGGGGGAGGTTCAGTATTAGTTACTCTATTATAGAAAGTAAACAGTATATGTAAAACTCATTAAATTTTACTTATACCAAATGGATGCTTATATTTCATCTGCAATATTAAGATCATGGCAGATATAATAAGAAACTTTATAAATAGATTGGGTGTTAAGAATAATTGCATATTTGGTCGGTTGCTAAAATTAATCAGAAATGTACTATTTATTTCAAACTTTGTTATGATTGCTCCATTCCCATATGTAGTTACAAGTAATAAATATTTGAATAAATGAAGATCAAATAAGAATGTATATTTGCTTATAGTTTCTTTTGTTGTGCAGAAGCTTTTAATTTTAATTAGATCCCATTTGTTTATTTTTGCTTTTATTTCCAGTATTCTGGGAGGTGGATCATAGAGGATCCTGCTGTGATTTATGTCGGAGAGTGTTTTGCCTATGTTCTCCTCCAGGAGTTTTATAGTTTCTGGTCTTACGTTTAGATCTTTAATCCATTTTGAGTTTATTTTTGTGTGTGGTGTTAGAAAGTGATCTAGTTTCATTCTTTTACAAGTGGTTGACCAGTTTTCCCAGCACCACTTGTTAAAGAGATTGTCTTTACTCCATTGTATATTCTTGCCTCCTTTGTCAAAGATAAGGTGTCCATAGGTGTGTGGATTTATCTCTGGGCTTTCTGTTTTGTTCCATTGATCTATATTTCTGTCTTTGTGCCAGTACCATACTGTCTTGATGACTGTGGCTTTGTAGTAGAGCCTGAAGTCAGGCAAGTTGATTCCTCCAGTTCCATTCTTCTTTCTCAAGATTGCTTTGGCTATTCGAGGTTTTTTGTAATTCCATACAAATCTTGAAATTATTTGTTCTGGTTCTGTGACAAATACCGCTGGTAGCTTGATAGGGATTGCATCGAATCTGTAGATTGCTTTGGGTAGTATACTCATTTTCACTATATTGATTCTTCTGATCCATGAACATGGTATATTTCTCCATCTGTTAGTGTCCTCTTTGATTTCTTTCATCAGTGTTTTATAGTTTTCTATATATAGGTCTTTAGTTTCTTTAGGTAGGTATTCTGAATGGGAGAAAATAATAGCAAATTAAGCAACTGACAAACAACTAATCTCAACAATATACAAGCAACTTACGCAGCTCAATTCCAGAAAAATAAACGACCCAATCAAAAGATGGGCCAAAGAACTAAATAGACATTTCTCCAAAGAAGACATACAGATGGCTAACAAACACATGAAAAGATGCTCAACATCACTCATTCTCAGAGAAATGCAAATCAAGACCACAGTGAGGTACCATTTCACACCAGTCAGAATGGCTGCGATCCAAAAGTCTGCAAGCAATAAATGCTGGAGAGGGTGTGGAGAAAAGGGAACCCTCTTACACTGTTGGTGGGAATGCAAACTAGTACAGCCACTATGGAGAACAGTGTGGAGATTCCTTAAAAAATTGCAAGTAGAACTGCCTTATGACCCAGCAATCCCACTGCTGGGCATACACACCGAGGAAACCAGAATTGAAAGAGACACGTGTACCCCAGTGTTCATTGCAGCACTGTTTATAATAGCTAGGACATGGAAACAACCTAGATGTCCATCAGCAGATGAATGGATAAGAAAGCTGTGGTACATATACACAATGGAGTATTACTCAGCCTTTAAAAAGAATACATTTGAATCAGTTCTAATGAGATGGATGAAACTGGAGCCGATTATACAGAGTGAAGTAAGCCAGAAAGAAAAACACCAATACAGTATACTAACACATATATATGGAATTTAGAAAGATGGTAATGATAACCCTGTATGCAAGACAGCAAAAGAGACACAGATGTTTAGAATGGACTTTTGGACTCTGAGGGAGAGGGAGAGGGAGAGGGTGGGATGATTTGGGAGAATGGCACTGAAACATGTATACTGTCATGTAAGAAATGAATTGCAAGTCTATGTTCGATACAGGATACAGGATGCTTGGGGCTGGTGCACGGGGATGATCCGGAGAGATGATATGGGGTGGGAGGTGGGAGGAGGGTTCAGGATTGGGAACTCATGTACACCCGTGGCGGATTCATGTCAGTGTATGGCAAAACCAATACAGTATTGTAAAGTAAAGTAAAAATAAAAAATTAAAAACAAAACAACTTTATTGTCACAGGAAAAAAAAAGAATGTATATTTGAAAAGCCCTTGAAAATTATTAAATGTATGAACATGTGAAAGATACTAAACTCTTACTAGTTTGCAAAATGTATTCTCTTTTCTTGCTTTTAAATTGATATTCCTGTATTGACGTACTGGAATTCTTTGAATTTGGTTTTTTTTTTTTTTTTTAATTGGAGTGATTCTAAGCTGGAAGGTCTAGGCTGGTGAATGTATATTGGCTTATGAAATACTCAATACATTTTTGTTATTTTTATTTATTTTTTTAAAAGTGAGCAAATCACTGATTTCGTTTGGTTTTGTTTTTGTGATCCCTTTGGTATTAAAGTATAGGAATAAAGGGTAATGATTAAGAGTCTGCTGAGGTTTGATATCAGTGGGCATTACCTAGTAAGTCCATTGCCTGAACTTTTGTTACATTATTAATTTCCGAAACATGGTTTTTAATTCTCTGTAAGCTGACTAACTTTCTTTTCTTAATATTCTAGCTCTCTATCAGTATCAGCTCACATCATTGAAAAAATAATTCTGAAGACATGTTTTGCTGAAAAGACAGCTGAGAAAAATTTTACGAATGGGATGAACACGTGCCAGTTCATTGACTACCTACTGCAATTTGAATGTTAACATCACCCACCTGGTACAGTTACCTAGTGATGTACCAGTTCTCACGATACCCTATTTCAGTGTGCTTGTCTTGATTAAAGAATTCAAAGTGGAGTACCGCAAACTTGATATGGAAAATAAAAAGAAAGACAAGGACAAATCAGATGATAGAATGGCACGACCTAGTGGTCGGTTGGGACATAACACTCGAGGAACTGGTTCTTCATCCTCTGGAGTTTTAATGGTTGGACCTAACTTTAGAGTTGGAAAAAAAATTGGATGTGGGAATTTTGGAGAACTACGATTAGGTAAGACTATTTTGTTTATTCCATAATAATGGGAGCATTTTTTTAAAAATGAAGGGTACTTTTTAATGAAATGATTTAGTTAGTTACTTGTTTAATTTGTTTCATTGTTGTGGTAATTTTAAAGATTACAGATATTAAGAGTTTCTGTGTACTTGTATTCTCATTTGTGGGTCATTTCTTAGTAAGAAAACAGTGTCTGTTTTCTTGAGATTAGCCGTCCAGATTAAAAGAAAAAAGAAAGTAAATGAAAAAGCTCTAGCAGGATGAAAGAGATACCAGGGGAGTCTTTGCAGTGTACTCTTTAGGAATGATATTTAGGCTACTTTTTCTGATTTAGTAACTGGTTACTTGAGTAAATGCCTACTACCTTTTCTGATTGGAAGACATCTAGTAACTGTATGGCTTAAAGTTAAGGTAATATCCTCAAACTACATCAGAAATCAGTGCAGTTTGCAGTGTTATAATTTATTCCCCTCTTCCCCCATGTATGTCCAGAGTGGTTTAGAAATCTATATTCTTACCAAGGGACACAAAGTACTGATTCAGTGTATTCTTATAATCAGGTAAGTTTGGGAAACATTGGTCTACTTTAACCTTCTAACTCAGGGAAGGTTTCTTGACACGTGTCACACATCAATTTAATGACGGCCTCACGATCCAAACCTATCGTTTTAACTCCTAGTGCATTGAAGATGTGGCTATCTTCATTGAAGAGAAACAAGGAGGAGGACAGCACGGTTTCATGGGAGTCAGTATTGAGGTTCCTTGAGGGTTGTCTGGTTAATATACCAGCATGAGTGTAAACTTCTTTAAATAAAAATAAAAAACTTAGCTTCGCAATTTTCATTAGATTCAACCTTGGTGTTATAAAAATATATGCAATTGTATGTTCATCTTCTCAGCTACTTCTCTTTATCATCTTGTAAAACACTTTGAAAGAAAAAGTTTTAGTCTCAAAGACTAAGTATCAGACTCTTTGAGACTCCCATGGACTGTAGCCCACCAGGCTCCTCTGCCCATGGAGTTCTCCAGGGAAGAATACTGGAGTGGGTGGCCATTCACTTCTCCATGGAATCTTTCTAATCCAGGGATCAAATCCAGGTCTCTTGCATTGCAGGCAGATTCTTTACCATCTGGGCCAAAAACATTCTAATTTTTAGTTACTCCTTCATTTCATTACTGTTTTATGTAGTTAATGTACATTAAATCTTTGAATGAAGCAATCTAATAAAAGGTAATGACATATTTTATACATATGATGTGTCTAATAGACTCTTCTGCATTTTAGTAAAGACTCAAATATTTGAAAGGGTGAATGTTTTATATTTTATTTTTTAAAAGGTATTGTAATGATACTTTGAAATTCTTAAACTGTTTCTGATTTTGGCACTAAAAAAAAAGCAGATTATTTACTTGTCTGACCTTGAATTACACCCATCCATCCATTAAAAATTTATCACATGTCTACAGTATTATGTTTGAAGCATGATTAGACACTGATGATACATTGGAAAAATATAAAAATTGTCTCTGCCATTATGGAATGCATAAGTCATTTAACCACATGGGGCTTCAAATTTGTCAACTTTAGAATGGAATTATTTCTGCTTCCTGAATTACTGTGAAGATTAAATTTAGATAACAATATAAAAGAACCAACATTACCCTTGCCTGTTTCAGGAAAGCAGTGATTGTTCTACTCCTTTAAAGGATATCAAAATATTTGTTCTTAATTAAGATTATAGCATGTTGTATGTGTATTTAAAATTAATATAAATTAGTTTTCTAGCTGTATATTATGACATATATATTTGTACTTTGTCACTCTCTGTGTATATGGCTATAGTACTATAGTATTTTGGCATTTATTATTCAGAATCAATTTCATATAATTTATTTCAAAATAACTATATATATATATACACACACACATCTTTGTGTGTGTATGGATGTATATGTGTGTATACACACAAAAGAATCTAGAGGAACATTTTAGCCAGGGCATATGAGAAAACTGTATTACTCCTATATACTGAAACTAACATGCTGTATACTGAAAAAAAACAGCAAAATACCCCCATTCTTTTGCAGTCTGTGGATAAGCAGGAATAGGGATAAGATGACTTACTAGTCTATCCATCCATCCATCCATCCATTATTATCTTTCTATTTATCTATCTATATCTAATCTACCTGTAGGTTTTTGTTGTATATTTGTGTAGATTTTATTTAAATGTTTTATCTGTACATGTTACTGTTTCAATACTTACGATACATGTAACATGTCTATTTGCATAATTATTTTAATCATTTTTTTTTCTTAGTAGACTACTAAATAAAGGGAGGTTTTATTCCCTTTTAAAAAGGTTCCAGGTGGTTTCTCTGTACAGAAAGAGTTGTTATAATTGTCATTTTTTTCTATGATAAATGTGAATAAACATGTTTATTTAATCTGGATAAACATGCTAATATTAAAAGCTGGTTTGAATTCTTAAACTGCTTTCTTTAAAACCATGTTAATAGACATTGATTTCTGGCACTAAATTTTTTGTGATTAGTATTGAGTAAGAAAGAGTGTAGAGCATATATGTTATAGGCAAGTGATTGTCAAAAAAGATGCTATTAGGATCTTGGGCTGGACAGTGTTTTGTTTTTGTTTGCCTGTTTGTTAGAAGACTGTCCCATACACTGTGTGGCATTTAGAACTTCAGACCTCTTGGACACTAAACAGGAGTTGCATCTCCACATGCAGCCCCAGATTCCTCCCCCCAGCCCCCACTCCCATTTCCAAAAGCCCCAAGGAGAGACACTGTTACCCTCTGTTGAAAGTACTTTTATAGAGGATTACTAAAGAAAGAAGGAAATGGCAACCCACTCCAGTATTCTTGCCTGGAGAATTCCATGGACAGAGAGGAGCCTGGCAGACTATAGTCCATGGGGTCGCAAAGAGTCGGACACGACTGAGTGGCCAACAGACACACGTACACTAAAGAAAGAAAGCCGAACATAAACAATTTGACGTGAGATTAAAAAGAAAATAGTTAATCTTTAAAAAAATCTAAAATTAAGTTTAAGTAAATGTGTTTACTATCATTTTTATCTGTATTTTTAATTGTAAAATGATGAATTGATATTTTTGGTTTTATTTTATCCTTGTATTGGTAGTAAGGCTTGCATCCAGCATGTTGGATATATTCCTAGCTTAGACAATTAACCAAAACCCCCAGAAATGTTTTTAACAGGTACAGAATGAGACAGAAACAAAGCTAGCTAAAATGTGGGGTTATATTGTATACATTTTTTATTTTCCTGTGTATTATGAGGCTTTAACATCTGAAGAAAAACCTTTCTGGTCAGCCATATAGACCTCTTACTGTGGATGTATTCTAGAATGTGTGGAATACAAACCAGCTAATATAACATTGCTTTAATAATGAAAAGAAACCAAAAAACCTCAAATCCTTTCACTCTATGGAAAGACTGCTCCTCTACAGGATAGCCAGTTCTTCAAGATAAAAAAAATTGGGAGCATGCCTTTGATCTGCAAACTAACCAATTTAGAGCCATACCTCCCTCCTCTCTCTGGCCCCTGCATTCCAGGAGGCAGTCTTCCTGAAGGCATCCTGTGGCAGAGTACAAGACAGTTAGAGAAACTGCCCACCGAAGGTTAACAGAGTTATTCAGACTAGTCACTCCTAAGATGTTTACCCTCCCCTATCTTGCTTTTCCTGCAGAAATACCAAAGATCTTGGCCAAAGCTCTACCCTTGCTCCTGTCTTCTACCACCTGACCAAAACATGATATTTCTTCTGTGTCTCCTCTCGTAGCTATGCCTGGCTGACCATCATGTGAAAGAACAGAACGAGGGTGTTGTCTGTTGTTTTATGAATTACCATATCTGAAGTAAGATATTGTAAATTTTGATAGAATTAAGTAGACACAGACGTTTTTATAACTTTTTGTTTAAGCATTGTTTTGTTGAAAATTCTGCAGGTCTTACCATATGTATCAAGTAAATAAACAGATTGGGGTGGATTCATCTTTTTTATGTTTATTGACTTTCCTACATTTATTAGCTGAAGCTTAAAATTTTTCTGAAAAATGTAACAAGGAGTAGGCTATAATGCTATAAGAAATAGATCCTAGCATACAGCGGTGTTAGGCGAAGTAGTTTCTTTCTTTTTCACATAACACAGGCCAGAAGAACAGCACCAAGGGCTGTCAGGGTATCTCTGCACCCTCAGTATGTGGCTTCAGTCTCGATCTGTGAGTTGTTTACTTCCATTGTTGCTGTCTCCAGACACCCAGCCAGGAAAAGGGCCAGAAGATAATACGTTCATTCTCGCAAGTGGGCAGTGACAGGCCTTATGTTGACTCATATCTGTAACTTAAAATCACATGTCTGCACCAAGTTGAAAGAGAGGCTAGAAATGTAGTCTAGCTGGGCAACCATTTTAGGCCGTTCCTTTACTAAGGAAGGTGAACAGGGATATTTCAGTTGATTAGTAGTCCCTGATATAACCATATATGGAATTTCTGTAGAACATAGTTTTATAATAATGACCATTCAAATATCCCAATATTGGTAAACCCATCTTTTCAAGTTCTGTATGGCACAAAGTACTATTTATTGGAAACATCTTTTGAAATTGGGTTAAAACTTCAGTGAACTGGAACCAGTTTACTTGGCGCCTTCTCTTAATTGGATTTCCTCCATACACACACTCCTCTCTCTTGCTTGTATTGTACCCACAAACGTATACTTTGTGCATTGAACATACATTGTTAGTTCGTTCATATACATACCAAATACGGATTGAAAAGCCGATTATTTAAGGGGATGCCTATACAAAGTGGATCATTGAAAAAGCAAGAGAGTTCCAGAAAAATGTCTACTTCTGCTTTATTGACTACGCCAAAGCCTTTGACTTTGTGGATCACAACAAACTGGAAAATTCTGAAAGAGATGGGAATACTAGACCACCGGACTTGCCTGCTGAGCAACCTGTATGCAGGTCAAGAAGCAACAGTTAGAACTGGACATGGAACAAGAGACTGGTTCCAAATCAGGAAAGGAGTACTGATATATCAAGGCTGTATATTGTTACCCTGCTTGTTCATCTATGCAGAGTACATCATGAGAAGTGCTGGACTGGATGAAGCCCAGGCTGGAATCAAGATTGCTGGGAGAAATATCAGTAACCTCAGATATGCAGATGACACCACCCTTATGGCAGAAAGCAAAGAAGAACTACAGAGCTTCTTGGTGAAAGTGAAAGAGGAGAGTGAAAAAGTTGGCTTAATACTCAACATTCAGAAAACTAAGGTTGTGGCATCTGGTCCCATCACTTCATGGCAAATAGATGGGGAAACAGTGGAAACAGTGACAGACTTCATTTTGGGGGGCTCCAAAATCACTGCAGATGGTGATTGCAGCCATGAAATTAAAAGATGCTTGCTCTTTGCAAGAAAAGTTATGACCAACCTAGACAGCATATTAAAAAGCAGAGGCATTACTTTGCCAACAAAGGTCCATCTAGTCAAACCTATGGTTTTTCCAGAAATGTATGGATGTGAGAGTTGGACTATAAAGAAAGCTGAGTGCCGAAGAATTGATGCGTTTGAACTGTGTTGTTGGAGAAGACTCTTGAGAGTTCCTTGGACTGCAAGGAGATCCAACCAGTCCATCCTAAAGAAAATCAGTCCTGAATGCATTGGAAGGACTGATGTTGAAGCTGAAACTGCAATACTTTGGCCACCTGATGCAAAGAACTGACTCATTTGAAAAAACCCTGATGCTGGGAAGGATTAAAGGCGGGAGGAGAAGGGGACAACAGAGGATGAGATGGTTGGATAGCATCACTGACTCAATGGACATGAGTTTGAGTAAACTCTGGGAGTTGGTGAGGGACAGGGAAGCCTGGCGTGCTGCAGTCCATGGGGTAGCAAAGGGTTGGACCCGACTGAACTGAACTGAACTATGCAAAGTGACAAAAATGCATTAGTAATACTCAATCACGGCTCATTTTTGTAACCTTCGAAGTTCAGTGAAATCGCTAATATTCAAAAAAAGAAAATCCTTTTAGGATTTAGTTCTTTCTTCTGTGGCTTAAAAGTAAACATTTGACCATGTAAATGAAAACAAGAACAATATTTTTAGAAGTATTTTGTTTATTTTCATTGTATGGAATCTGTGTTTAGACTTTTTGTCCTATAAATATTTTTCCCTATGTGGTTATGAATAAATATCATATACAATACAAAATAATTCTGAGAAGATGATAATGTCTTGATGAAATATAAATTCCATTTTTGAATTTAAATTTTTTCTTTTGTTAGACACTCAGGATTTAAGTGTTCCTCAAGATTTAAATTTTTCATTGTATCATTAAATTATTCACTAAGCCAATTTTATACATCATGTATTCTTAAAATATATATGGTTACATCTAAATGCTGAACTAATTGGCTAAAAAATGGTATGTTTTCCAAAATGTTTTTTAATTTATGGGCTCAGTGAGTACTTTGACTGCAGCTTAGCTTACACCACTTAGGTACTCCTATTAATCTCTGTCTTTGTGATCAGTGTAATAGGTTTATGAGACTTATGCTACTTAGCATTAGAATGAACATTATTTTTCCCCCACTCATTTTTATAAAACAAGAACAAAACTCAGAAGAGCATTATAATATTTATATGAACAAACACTACTGTACAGTGTTGGCAGTGGTTCTATTTTTGCCATGACATTCTTTGTTACAAGTAGTCTTGCTGTTTGGCCATACAACTCATTGACTGTAAGGAAATCTAAAGGGTAAGATAACTGGTTGACAATTTGGTTTCAGTGCTCTAAAAGATAAAAAAAAAACTGGTTGACAGTTTGATTTTGAATGGTTGACAATTTGGTTTCATTTCTCCACAGATGCAGTGCTTTCATGGTTTCTTTTTTTCATTTTATATTGGATTATAGTTTATTTACAATGTTGTGTTAGTTTCAGGTATACAGCAAAGTGATTTAGTTATTTTTACAGTCCCATCACTTCATGGTAAATAGAAGGGAAAAAGTGGAAGCAGTGACAGGTTTTCTTTTCTTGAGCTCCAAAATCACTGTGCACAGTGCTGCAGCCATGAAATTGAAAGATTCTTGCTCCTTGGAAGGAAAGCTGTGAGAAACTAGACTGTGTATTTAAAAGCAGAGGTATCACTTTACTGACAAAAGTCCATATGATCAAAGCATGGAAATGAGAGTTGGACCATAAAGAAGGCTGAGTGCTGAAGAATTTATGCTTTCAAATTGTGGTACTGGAGAAGACTCTTGAGGGTCCCTTGGACTGCAAGGAGATCAAACTAGTCAATCCTAAAGGAAATCAACCCTGAATATTCATTGGAAGGACTGATGTTGAAACCAAAACTCCAATACTTTGGCCACCTGATGTGAAGAGCTGACTAATTGGAAAAGACCCTGATGCTGGGAAAAATTGAGGGCAAGAGGAGAAGAGGGCGGCTGAGGATGAGATGGTTAGATAGCGTCACTGACTCAATGGACATGAGTTTCAGCAAACTCTAGGAGATAGTGAAGGACATGGAAACCTGATGTGCTGCAGTCCATGGGGATGCAAAAAGTTGGACATGACTTAGTGACTGAACAACAATTTTGGCTACTTTAGATACAATTGCTTGTTCTCTAATGCCATCTTTACCAGGTTTATCATGCAGTTAGAAATTGGAGGCTAAAGAAGAATCAAGCTCTTCGTGTCCCCTACAAAAGAAATGGTTACACGATTCCTGATGAGTGTAAGTTTCTTGAAAATGGTCAAAATTTTTGCTGTTTGATAGTAGAGAACATGATGGAGACAGAGTTTTTGTAGTTGGTACAGCATCTGCTGCGGGCTACTGCTAAGTCGCTTCAGTCGTGTGTGACTCTTTGTGACCCCATGGACTGTAGCCTGCAAGGCTCCTCCATCCATGGGGTTTTCCAGGCAAGAGTACTGGAGTGGGGTGCCATCACCTTCTCCATGGTACAGCATCTAGCTTAGTTGATTTGGTGAAATATAAGGAGTGGGCATGTGTTGGAACATTTAAATATAGTGCAGTGATTTATTACCAGTTATATAGGTTACGGGGCTCCCTGGTAGTGCAGAGGTTAAAGCATCTGCCTGCAATGTGGGAGACCTGGGTTCGATCCCTGGGTCAGGAAGATCCCCTGGAGAAGGAAATGGCCACCCACTCCAGTATTCTTGCCTGGAGAATCCCATGGACGGAGGAGCTTGGTGGGCTACAGTCCACAGGTCGCAAAGAGTTGGACACGACTGAGCGACTTCACATTCATTCATTCATATAGGTTACACCTGGAGGAGGCAATGGCACCCCACTCCAGTGCTCTTGCCTGGAAAATCTCATGGATGGAGGAGGCTGGGAGGTTACAGTCCATGGGGTTGCAAAGAGTCGGAGACAACTGAGCAACTTCACTTTCTTTTTTTACATAGGTTACATGTATTGATAATCAATAGGAGCATCCCTTGATTATTCATTTTATTTCCAGGGAAATCTGGAGAGACTTAGTGCAGAATTTTTTTATATCATAGAGAATTTAGGTCCAATATGAGATCCTGAATCCTTAATGTTTGACAAAAGAAGTATCACCTTTTCTCAGATAGATCATAATAAACTATTATCATGAGTCTTCACAAATTTTAACTGTTTTTTGTATTTTCATTTTTCACAATAAAGTCTTTAAAAGGTATTTTTTACTGGTTTTTCATGTGTCATTGTGTCCTTTTTAATGTTTATTTAAAATTTTATTTTCCTTGTTTTTTATGGCAAAATTGCCTTAAGGGCCGTTAGCTGGGCTGTGAAATTGCTTGTGGCAAAGAGTCTTATGGTGAAAATACTGCTCACTGTGGCAACATATCCAAGACTGAAATTTTGTCTAGAAGTTTTACTGCCATTCATCAGCTACTGAACAAAATGAAGTTAGGAGTATTATGTTGGAAAAAAATTGCATGTGTGAGAGTTGATGGTTACCTATTTTATTCAGTAGTCAGTGTAACCAGGGCCATTTACTATCACAGTTAAACAAAACAACTATCATTGTTCTTTTTTTCTTCAGAAATTCAGAAATCAAATATTTTTCTATTTTTTATCCTTTTAGCTGTACTTGTAAAGAAGTACATGAATTTATGTATCACATTATCTTTATATACTTAATTCTCCAAAGTGTTTTACTTGAACTACAGATACTGACCCTGTGGAATTTTCTAGATTATTTTCAACTTGCTGGTGCCAATGATTAGTGTAATTTACTTGGATTCTTTACATATTAATTATGTTAAATCTTTATTCTGATTTGTCTTCTATTAGTTCTTTGTATAGGTTTTTTGACTTAAAAAAGTATAAAGTGTTTTAAGCTATCAAATCTGTATAAAATCTTCTGATCGCTTAATCTTTTTCCATTTTTTTTTAATGCTCAAAAGGCTTCTATATACTGGCCTGATAAATATTTTTTCTTGTTTTATGGCTTATATCTAACTCTTAAAATAACTGGAATTTAATTTGGTTTTAAGGTAAGTTGCTAATAACACTTCTTCCCCTCAAAGTAACTAGTTTGTCAAAGCCAGTTATTGAATAGTATTTCTAAAATTTTGTTTTATTTTAAATGTATTCCAGATTTTTCTGTATATTTACTAGATTATGTAAGAGCCCTATTAAGATCACATCTGAAAATAACAAAGGATTTAAAATGAGGTGGTGATTGAAAAAGGAATTGTGTAGTCTTGTTTCTATATACTGTTCTGGTTTTGAAACTTAGTAGTGTGTTTGCCTATTGATTACTTCCTAAGTGGTACACAGTATTCTAACAAAATAAGAGTTTTTCTACTTTTTTAAAAAATAAATAGGCTAAAGTATTTCTTAGTCTTACTTTTTTGTCTGAATCCAGGTGAAATACTAAATGTTATTGAGTTGATCATAAATTTAAATATATCCCTGTTATTGAGGTTTCTGCTAAATAGTTGGAAGCAAAAATCTATATTTTATTTAAATGTATTCTGTGCTTCTCCTCTTATCCCCTCAGAGCAGTTTTACATAATATATCTTTAAAAATTCACTTCTGGTAGAATCTGACATTTTTCTTTCTTTTTCAAGGGAAAAATTTGTATACAAATGAATATGTGGCCATTAAATTGGTAAGTTCATGTTTCTTATTTTTCTTCAATCATTTTCTTGTTATTTCTTTAATGATTAAGTTGCATTTTCACTAGTTTTTTCCATATCATTTGTAACTTGAGTGTTTATTTGGAAAGTATGAGGCATAACTGATTTTTTGTTATTAAGCTTCTAGCATCATCGTGCCCCTCAAGTGTATGGTAATGTATATGTAAGATATCTGTGTCTTTCTGTGTTACAATAGCTTAATTCTTTTACTGTGGGAGCATTATAGAATTGAATTCTTAAAATTTGGCACTGCTTCAAATTTGCGGAAGCTGATGTACTGGCATTTTTAATATGCTAGAAGTTAGAATGCAAGGCATTCTAACTTTCCTGATTCAAGCATTTGGACAAAAGTGTCTTTAGTGTTTAGGATTACATTATTTGGAAATGTATTTCCAGGTAGCTTCCAAAATCTTTTCTGTTTGTGTTTTATGTTTGGTAAAACTGGGTCTTGCTTGACCTTCAGGGATTCAGAAATTCTTGATGTGAGTGGAGGTTAGCCAGGAAAGCAAACTCCCAAGGGACTGATTTGACGTCCTAAAGAAGCTTGGTATGACAGCTGTAAGGCAGCTTTTTTTCCTTGGTGTAGTTGGTATCTGGGAATTTTTATGACATATAACTTTGTTCTGGTGCAGATTTACTATTTGGTTTGCCTGCCAGGTTTCCCTGAGGTTGAGCATGGCTTGTTTGGCTTCCCCAGCCTGCCTGCCAGTCTTGATCTTGTTTCTGCCAATGTAACCTCTGTTATTAGGGTGATGTGACTACAGAAGAGCCTATTCAAGTTGGAGAAAGTGAAACACAAAACTTTGGGGATAAGATAGAAAACTGTGATTTAAGTTAAAAAGCACAGTTTAAGTATATTTGTGAGTGTAAACCAAGTTTCACTGGAACAAATGCTGTCTATTTTTACTGGAAAATAAAAATGCACAGAAGGGGTTGTGGTGCTACTGAGATGGACTCACTGACATGTGAGTTGGGACTGGCATTTACCTGGCATGAGTTTACCTAGGTTTAAGTTCTGGTCCTTGGTTTTTATGACAGAAAATCTGGTTAGGTTGTCTCCTTAAAATTGTCACTGTTAATCAGAACTAGATTCACAGTATCCATCAATTCACTCAGTCAATCAAGCTCTCAGGTGTAAGTCTTTCAGAAGAGTTAATTTCTAACTTACAGTGAAGGTATTTTACTATTATGGGTCCAGAATGCCCACAACAGTATAAATCATGTTTTCTTTCTGTAGGCTGATCTACATAGAATATTAAGTTAAAATTACGGAAAGAAATTTACAAGGTTCCCTCATGAGTGTGTCAGGACAAGGGGAGTTAGTTTGTGTGAATCACAACAGGGAGGCCAGGATGCAAGGAATGGGCACTGCTGACTTTTCTTTCCCTGTGGTCTAGGCCAGTGTTGGGAGTGGACGTGGCACACTAGCATGGCAACACCTATAGTGTTTGTTATTGATGGCTTGTTCCACTCACGGGAGCACGTGAATAATACTTAACTGATAGGTTAGGGCAAATAAATCTTTATGTCAAAATAGGAGCCATGCTAGGCTCACCTTTACTTGTCAATTTCAGTCATTAACTGGTGACCCTTAGCTCCAGTTATTTTCAGATTTGAAACTTGTTTACCCTGTTGACATCTTTGATACCTTACTAAACATATACTATGTCATCTGTTAGCCTTCCTATGTATACACATACAAGTCACTTGTTTTAGTTTACCTTCATGCTGTATCACTGTTCCCGTATATTTTTTTTAAATGTCAAGTTTTTTTTTTTTATTCTGGAACCTATTTATTTATTAATTTATTTTTGGCTAAACTGAGTCTTTGTTGCTATGGGAAGGCATTCTCTAGTTGCTGTGGGCAGGGGCTGCTCTTGGTTGTGGTGCGTGGGCTTCTCGTTGTGATAGCTTCTCTTGTTGCAGAGCATGAGCTCTAGACGAGCAGGCTTAAGTAGCTGTGGTGTGTGGGCTCAGGAGTTGTGGTTCCCAGGCTCTAGAGCACAGCCTCAGTAGTTGTGGTGCATGGGCTTAGTTGCTCCACAGTATGTGGGATCTTCCCAGACAAGGGATCGAACCCACGTCCCCTGCATTGGCAGGTGGATTCTTTACCACTGAGCCAATGGGGAAGTCCCCTTTATTTTTTTTTTTCTTCTTTTGTTTTTTGACATTATTTTTCTGCCTTGATTTGCCCCTTATTAAAGCACAGTGATCAGAACTACATATAATAATGTTGTTATTCAATATTCTTTGGGAGAACTGAAAGTATTTTTATATCTATATGTGGCATTTTGAGGTTGAAGCATGGTATAGAGTTATGCTTGCCTCAGATTCATCCAAAAATGTATTGGCAAGATAGAAAATTTTTCATATAAACTGTTAAGCCATGGTTGGTACTTAGTTTCCTAAATATTTGCATGTGTGTGTATGTATGTATGTATGTATGTATTTATATGTGTATTATATGTATATACATATATATATAATGTTCTTATATTTTTTTTGTCTTATATGTTTGTCTGTTTGTATCTATTGTCTGTTTATAGAAAACCACATAATTTTGTTCAGAACCTGCCTTAAAAGTAACCACTTGAAAA
Organism: Budorcas taxicolor; assembly: GCF_023091745.1. NCBI lineage: Eukaryota > Metazoa > Chordata > Mammalia > Artiodactyla > Bovidae > Budorcas > Budorcas taxicolor. The sequence continues at coordinate 30,155,083 of NC_068916.1, read as the reverse complement.
TGTTGTATCTGTATACCTTCAGTACTATCTTATTTTTGTACCTTGGTACAAAGGCGTTATTTGATGACAGTGGTGTTCATTTAGAGAGCAAACTTTAGGGACTCATTTCAGTTTTGTTATATATCCCATATAAAGGTTTACACACTTATTTAATGTTACCCTGGTTCATATTGATAGTTTGCTTCAGGTTAATTTGTTAACTTGATTCAGCCACCACTCTCATATCTTGTTTGTCCAGTTCAGTTCAGTCGCTCAATCATGACTCTTTGCGTCTCCATGGACTGTAGCATGCCAGGCTTCCCCGTGCATCACCAGCTCCCGAAGCTTGCTCAAACTCGTGTCCACTGAGTTGATGCCATCCAACCATCTCATCCTCTATCACCCCCTTCTCCTCCTGCCTTCTGCCATACAACAAATGACAGGTTATTATGTATCTTCTTTATAGTTACATAATAACCTGTCATTCATGAATAATGAAAAATTCATCCTATGGTGAGGTGACTTTTCTTGTATGGTGGCACAATAAAATTTTAGTGCTAGTAAGGTATTGGAATCAAGCTGAACTGACTCTACTAAATTAGAGAGTAGATAGATCTGGGTTTCTGTTTTTACCTGGGGAATATTAGTGATTGAGTGAATTATGTATTTTACTTGTGATTGTCTACCTGGGTATCTTTTTATTACATGTTATGGTTATATACTTTAATATAGTTAACTAAAGAATTCCACTGTGTGGAAGGGGCTGTTTTAAGTCATATACATGTGTATAGAAATAAAATGAGAAAATATTTTATCTATCTTTTGTAAACAAGGGGACTGAAAAGTACCAAAAGATTAAGTAAATCTAGCAAGTAGTGAATTTATGATTCACACCCAGCACAGTTTAATTCAGTGCCTCTGCCTTTATCCTGCCATCCTGCCTCTCAAGATCTAAGTTGATTGTTTTCTCTTATAATAATCTTATGATTATAATTGTTCCACTGGGATTTTACAGCTTCCTTATTTGAAGTCTTTGTCGTTGGTTATTTCATTATGGTATATCCAAGTATAAATTTCTTTTTAGTCGTTCATCAGTTCTCACATTGATTTCTTCAGTTATTGCCTCTGCTCACTTTTCTTTCTTTTTTCCTTATCAGTTGCATATTAGTCCTCATTATATTGTCCAGCTCTTTAATCTTTTTTTGTGTGTGTTTTCTTTTTTCTTCCTGCATAATGCATTTTGTATAATTTATGTAGATACATTCTACAAAATTTTCTCATTCTTTAGATATTTTTCTGTCTCCCAGTTTCCAAATTCTTTTTGCTGTTGTGTTAGTGTGTTGACAGATTGGTTTTAAATTTTGGTTATTTTTGTTTTTTTGTACTTCTTCAAGTTTTGTTGGTTTTGTTTAAATTTTGTTGGCTTGTTATATACTTTCCGGTTGGATCTTGTTCACTTTTCCTGTGTTATTACTCTGTTATAGTTTTGTTTCCTACAACTATTTTCACACATTTACATCTTAAATTTACTTTGCTTCTGTTTATGTTCTATAAGTGTGTTTGTGTTTGTCTGTGTAGGTATAAATCTCAAAAACATGATGTTGAATGAAAAGTCAGACACATACATATGAAACATATATCGTACAATCTTATTTACATGAAATCCAACAACAGGCAAAACAAATCAAAAGATGATAGAAGTCTGAGAGAAAGGTGATAGAGAAGTGCTAAAGGCTTTTTGAGTTAGTGGTTGCAGTTTACAAAGCTCATGAGCCTAATATTTAGAAATTGTGTGTTTTACTGTAAGCGGTTCAGTTCAGTCCAGTCGCTCAGTCGTGTTCGACTCTTTGCGACCCCGTGAATTGCAGCACACAGGCCTCCCTGTCCATCACCAACTCCGGAGTTCACTCACACTCATGTCCATCGAGTTGGTGATGCCATCCAGCCATCTCATCCTCTGTTGTCCCCTTCTCCTCCTGCCCCCAATCCCTCCCAGCATCAGAGTCTTTTCCAATGAGTCAACTCTTCGCATGAGGTGGCCAAAGTACTGGAGTTTCAGCTTTAGCATCAGTCCTTCCAAAGAACACCCAGGACCGATCTCCTCTAGAATGGACTGGTTGGATCTCCTTGCATTCCAAGGGACTCTCAAGAGTCTTCTCCAACACCACAGTTCAAAAGCATCCACTGTTCAGCGCTCAGCTTTCTTCACAGTCCAACTCTCACATCCATACATGACCACTGGAAAAACCATAGCCTTGATTAGACTGCTGTACTCCACCAAATTTTTTAAAAATGTATTGTTGCTACTGTCAAAATTTTCCCATCTCCATCGTTGTTCTTTTTTACTTTTCTGTAATGTCACTTTAACCCAGAACCTTTCCATCAGAAATATATAGTGTAGAGGGCACAGTAATTCCTGGGAACAAGAGAAATGGAATCAGGGCCATCATTGCCTTAGTCAAGAATATTAACAGTATACTTTTCTTCAGGGTCACAGAGTCAAACATAGATTTCCCTAATGCTTGTCTAATAGCCACTTAACCTGGTATATGTTTATGGCATTAATTTATTTTACATTGTACTTCAAGTTGATTATTATCTGGATTTAACCTTAGGGAGACAAGGATACCTAATAGAGTGTTACACTATATAAGAGCTGACATCAAGATTTGTAACATTTGTAATAATTGGAGCCTAATGATAGTTTAATAACATATATTTTTTATTGTTGCTTTTTTTTTTAAATAGGAGCCCATGAAATCCAGAGCACCACAGCTACATTTGGAATACAGATTCTACAAGCAGTTAGGATCTGGAGGTAAAGTCTTATTTTAATTTTTAAATTTGTAATAAAATGAATTATCATGATAGTAACTCTAGTTTCAAGGAATACTATGTTAAGTTTAGAAGTAATACTTCTTAAGGCTATGGTTGGTAGGTTATTTTCTTACTCACTAGAGTGTTCCTTTTTTATTTTAAATATGCCATTTTTGGAGCTTTTTGTGTTGGTACCAATAGAAATAGAGAACATTGTGAAAAAATTTAATTGGGGAATATAAAGTTCATATAGTTTCCAGACTCTTAGCCTTTTTGGTGGTATTATAGTTACTGAAATGACTTATGACATAGCAATAGGCTGAAAAATGGCCCCTTAAAAGATATCCATATCACAGTCCCTAGAATCTATAAATGTGACCTTATAGCAAAGACTTTACAGGTAAGAATAAGTTAAGGATCTTGAGAGTAAAGATTATTTTGGGTTATCTCTCTTCAGTTCAATTGTTTAATCGTGTCTGACTCTTCGTGACCCCATGGACTACAGCACATGGGTTATCTGGGTGGCCCTAAATGCACAGTAAAAGAGAGTCAGAGGAACGATTTATGTAACAGAAGAGAAGGCCAAGTGGCTACGAAGGCCAAGTGGCTACAGAAGCCAAGATTGGAGTGATATGGCCAATAAGCCAAAGAATCCTGAAATCCTAGTGTAGGATTGTCCTGTAGAACCTCTTTGATTCAGCCTGTTGAAACTGATTTCAAATTTTTGGCCTCCAGAACTGTGAGAAAGTAAATTTCTGTTATTTTAAGCCACAAATGTGTAGTAATTACAGTGGCTGTAGGAAATTAATGCCAGTATAGTTTTACATAAACTATAAATCTAAGTGAGAATGGATATTTTGTTCCATTGGAAAAAAACTAATGAGAAAATTTCCTATTTTACGTTGTATTTACTTTATGTTAATGTTTCTCTCAGCTTCAATTTTCATTTCTGTTCTACTAACTAATGATTTTTATATGTACAGTGTCTTACCAAGTAAGGATATTTTGTTTTCCCAGATTCAACAGAATGGAATTTTTTCAGGTGTCTTTTTGTAAGCTCATGTTTACCTTCTACTTGGTAGAGCTGTACATTTCTTAATATTATCAATTTTGCATTCTTTTCTTTTTCCTTAGAGCATGCTTTCCAAATGAGTCATCATTGTGGGGACACTAAGTTGACATTTTGTAATAATAGTTTTATCATTATAAACTTTCTATAGTGTGTGTTTGAGTCTGATACAGACAGTCCTCCAGGACTTATCAAAATTATCACTGACAATTGAGATTTAAATAATAAGGGGATACAACTAATTATATGTGAAACTATACATATTAGTTAGGACTAGTAAGTGACAGAAAGCCCTAAGAAGCTAAGTGGGGGGAAAAAAGTTTATTGACCACGTACTGTAAATTCAGGGAAAAGACTTGTTTATAAGACATTGCAATACTGTCACCAGAGACGTTCTTTAATTTGTCTCTGTGCTCTGTGTGTGTAAGCAAATGTGTAAGCTTTGTTCTCTGATTGGCCCTTATGAAATGACACAGAAGCTTACCAACAGCCTAGCTTAGCACTTATAAAAATATCTCAACTAAAAATTTCAGCAAAAGTTCTAGAACCGAATTGTAATGGTTGCCTGAAGTGGGGAGGGAGGGATAGTTAGGGATTTTAGGAAGGTCATGTGTATACTGCTGTATTTAAAATGGATAACCAACAAAAAACTACTATATAGCATGTGGAACTCTGCTTGGTGTTATGTGCCAGCCTGGATGGATAGGGGTTTGGGAGAGAATGGATGCGTATATACATATGGCTGAGTCCCTTCACTGTTCACCTGCAATTACTACAGCCTTGTTAATTGGGTAAAAGTTTGAACTTTGGGGAAAAAAGTTATAGCACCAAAAAAATAAAAGTTCTGGGACTGAATCGTACTTATTTTGTATCTAGTGATTTAGTCACTTTGAATTTGATTGCCCAGACTTGCATCTTGTGCTCATCTCAGGCACTATCTGAAATCCAGGGGCCAAGAATAGGGAGAGGTGGTTGTCTCATGGGAAACTGTGGTGTCACCAGAAGAAGGAAGATTGGATGCTGGAGACCATGTGTTGAGAACTGCTGAGCTAGGAGTGTAAGCATTGGTTCTAAAAGTTAAGAATGCCTGAAAGCAAAAAAATTTCCTTGGAAAAGAACATAACCTATGTGCTAATTCTATAGTTAGTTTTTCTAATCAGATTTCAGTTTTTCTTGATCAGATCTGTAGAGTTTAAATTTCCTGATAAGAATGTTAATATTGATGTGCATGCATTCTAAGTTGTTTCAGTCATGTCGGACTCTGTGCAACCCTGTGGACTGTAGCCCTCCAGGCTCCTCTGTCCATGGCGATTCTCCAAGCAAGAATACTGGAGTGGGTTGCCATGCCCTCCTCCAGGGGATCTTCCCGACCCAGGGATCGAACCCATGTCTCTTATGTCTCCTGCATTGGCAGATGGGTTCTTTACCACTACTTCTGTTCTCATCCTTCCTACATGAACAATAGGGACCTGAACATCATGACAATGATTCTTTTAATAACATGCTTAACCGTTGCCCACATATAAGGAACTGAAGTACCAAGAAGTACCAAGCAGTATTAAAAGTGTAGGATTTCCATATGTTATTTTGTGACTTAATTGATGGTGTTTTATCACATAAGTGAAATGCTGAAATATAAAATGAAGTGTGAAATTTATTTTGGGAGAGAGATGGTACAGTTGTACTTTCAAGTAGTGTGTGAGTTTTGTATTCTTACCCATTCTTGAGCGTTTCTTGGGAAAAAATATACTTGTCTCCAGTGTTGGGGATGCTAATAAGCATCACTGAAAATTAGTGATGTTAGAAGTTATCAGAGCAACTTTTGTCAGCCTACAATCAATGACTTTTTGTAGCAGTCTCAAAAATGCTTTTAGAACAATTGAAATTAGGTGGACTCTAAGTTTATAGCTGAAAGTTCACTGGATATAAAAACAAATACAAAAGCTTGCTTTTGCCCATTGAGTTGGATCGTGTTCATGCTTTTTAGTAGTCAAAAAACTTTGATCAGGAGACATAGCTAGTAACTTAAAACCTCATTACTCTTTGTCATCAACCATCTCTCCAGGGCCGCTCTTCCTTCTTGCCCTCCTGTCCCTCACCTCTCCCTTCTGGTCTTGCGTATCGTATTTATATTACTGTGGTTGTGTTGTTTTGTTTGGTGCTTGTTTATTAGTTGCAGCTTTTCCTAATTCATAGCAATTTGATTTGTTTGCTCACTGTTAGAAAACTGCCCAGCCATGACCTGGGAAATGGAATTTTAGTTTGGCTTTTACAGTGCTTGCTTTTTGCTTTGTACTTTTGATTTTTAAAAGATACGTAACTCTGATCCTGTACTTCAGTGACAGAATTTGTGTTGAAATACATTATCCATTATATTAGTAGTTATGTAAGAAGTTTTTGCATTCATTGACTCATGAAGCAATATGTATTTCAAACAGTTATTTAGAGTTAGATCATTTTTTTTTTTGTCCACCAGAGATCTGTGCTGAGTCATTTTAAGGTAAAATTATGTTGAATGGTAAAGCTGAGGTATTTCTATTCATATTGGAGACTAAATATTTAATTTACTCAATGAAATGTAATGCTCTTTATGGAATTTAGCCATCTGGATAAGGTAGAGATAAATATTTTTGAGACTCTTTGAAACCATTAAAGAAAGGAAGTTTTGAAGAAAATGGAAGCAGTTCTCACTTGTTCCTTTATTGATCTCTTTCTCAGTATTATTTTAGAAAGCCAGATATATTATGTGTATACCTTGCTTGAATGTACATGTACAACTGCCAACAATGAGTTGGCTTATATAAATTCACTTATGTATATGTCTTTTCAATTCAGAAATTCTATGTGAATAGTTATGAACTTTGAATTAGGCTTAATAGACACATTTGAAGATGGGAGACTTAAAGGTTGGGAAAAAAGAAAAGTTGGTAATTTGGATAGCAGAACTAGTGTAGAAAACTTTGAAATGCAGCCTTAGAACAAAATAGCAAGGCAGAGTAAATCTGGGCCTTAGAATGGGAGGTATGGTGGGAAGGGAGAGAAAGGCAAAATTATATGATGACAGAGTCTGAACACTACACAGTTGACCCTTGAACAGTGTGGGTCCACTTATACATGGATTTTTTTCAATAGTAAGTACAATAGTAAGTACTTCACTGGTGGCTCAGACAGTAAAGAGTCTGCCTGCAATGCAAGAGACCCAGGTTCCATCCCTGGGTTTGGAAGATCCCCTGGTGAAGGGAATGGCTACCCACTCCAGTACTACTGCCTGGAGAACTCCATGGACGGAGGAGCCTGACAGGCTACAGCCCGTGGGGTCACAAAGAGTCAGACAAGACTGAATGACTAACACTTTGACTACAATACTACATGATGTAAGGTTGGTTGAATGGGAGGATGTGGAACCACAGACACAGAGGATCCGAAACATGTATATGGAGGGCCGACTATGAGTTATATGTGGATTTTTGTGCAGTGGGGTCAGTGCCCCTAACTCCTGTGTTTTTCAAGGGTCAGTTCTACTTTGCTTAATTCCAAGGAGCTCCAAAATGAAGCTCATGGTTAATAAGAATAGAAGTAAGGCTATATAACTGAATATTAGGGAGAGTGTTTGAGAAATACTTACTCAGTTACAGTTAATACTTGGATTAAATAAATGTGGCCTAAATCTTTTTTCCAATTTGTTTTTCTTTGTCGTCCTTGAAGAGTTTTTTTTTTTTTTTTAAGTTATTGAAAGTTTCAGCATTATAATTTGACATCTGTATAGGCATTCCTGGTTGTGTTGGGCTTCACCAGTTTTTTTTTTTTTTTTTTTTTTAATTACAAATTGGAAGTTTGTGGCATCCCTACAAAGAGCAAGTCCTTGATGCCTTTTCTCTAACAGCGTCTGCTCACTACATGTCTTTGTGTCACATTTGGACAATTTTCACAGTATTTCTGACTTTTCTGAATGGGAGCTTCCCTTGTAGCTCAGTTGGTACAGAATCTGCCTGTAATGGGAGACCTGGGTTCGATTCCTGTGTCTGGAGGATCCCCTGGAGAAGGAAATAGCAGCCCACTCAGTATTCTTTCCTGGAGAATCCCATGGACAGAGGAGCCTGGGAGGCTACAGTCCGTGGGGGTCTCAACAGCCGGACCTGACTGACCAACTAAACCACCACCATCAGACTTTCCCATTATTATTATGTTTGTTCTGGTGAACTGTGTACAGTGATCTTTAATGTTACTAATACAACTTGCTGAAGGGTCAGATGATGGTTAGCATTTTTTAGCCATAAAGGGTTTTTAAGTTAAGGTATGTACATTGTGTTTTTAGACATAATGCTACAGCGTACTTAATAGACTTCAGTATAGTGTAAACACAACTTCTATATGCACCATGAAACCAAAAAATTCTGTTTAAATTTATTTTGATATTTCCATTATTGCAGTGGTCTGGAACTGAACCCAGAGTATGTCCTAAGTATGCCTGTACACACTGCAAAGTGATCATCACCACATTTCTAGTTACCATCCATCACGGTACAGCTGACTCCCCTTACCCATTTCACTCCTTCCCCCAACTCCCTTTCCCTCTGGTAACCACTAATCTAATTTCTACATCTGTGAGTTTTTTTCTGATTTATTTTGTGTATTCATTCATTTTGTCTGTTTTAGATCCCACACATGAGTAAAATTTTTGCTAATTTCACTTAGCATAAAACTTTCAGTGTCCACCCATGCTGTCGCAGATGGCAGGATTTCCTTCCTTTTTTGTGGTGGAGTAGTGTTCCTTCATGTGTATGCACCACATCTTCTTTATCCACTCATGTGTCCATGAACACTTAGCTTATTTCTGTTTCTTGGCCATTGTAAATAATGCTGCAGTATTTAGGGGTTCATGTGTCTTTTCACACTGTGTTGTGTTCTTTGGATAATACCTGAAGTGGAAATAGCTGGGTCAGATGGTAGTTCTATTCTTAATTTTTTGAGGAATCTCAGTGCTATTTCCCATATGACTGCACCAATTTTCAGTCCCACCAACAGTGTACAAGGGTTCCCTTTATCCACATCCTCTCCAGTATTTGTTATTTTTTTTCTTGTTGATAATAGCCATTCTGACAGGTGTGAGGTGATCTTTCATTGTGGTTTTGATTGCATTTCCCTCATAATTAGTGATGTTGAACACCTTTTCATGTGCCTTTTGATGTGTCTTTAGAAAAATACCTATTCAGATCCTCTGCCCATTTAAAAAAAATTAATTTTTCAAATTCATAAATTGAATTTTGTCAAATGCTTTTTTGAGTCTGTTGAGATAATCATGTGATTTTTATCCTTCACTTTGTTAATATAATGTATCATGTTGATTGGCTTGCAGATGTTAAACGTTCTTGCATCGCTGGAATTAATCCCCCTTGATCGTGATGGATGATTCTTTTAATGTATTGCTGGATTTGGTTTGCTAATATTTTGTTGAGGATTTTTGCAGCTTTGTTCATCAAGGATGTGTGTGGTCAGTCGCTGAGTTGTGTCCAGCTCTTTGTGACCCCATGGACTGTAGTTCGCCAGGCTCCTCTGTCCATCGAATTTTCCAGGCAAGAATACTGGAGTGGGTTGCCATTTCCTACTCCAGAGGGTCTTCCTGACCCAGGGATCGAACCTGAGTCTCCTGTGGTTCCTGCACTGGCAGGTGGATTCTTTACCACCGTGCCTCCAGGGGAGCCCTCATCAAGGATATTGGCCTGTTTTTTTTCTTAATGGGGGTCCTTGTTTGGTTTTGGTATCAGAGTAGTGGTGTCTTCATGAGATGTGTTTGGACGGTTTTCTTACTCTTCAGTTTCTGGGAAGAGTTTGAGGAGAGTTGGTATTAAATCTTTTTGAATGTTTTGAATAATTTATTGATGAAAGCCATCTGATCCTAGACTTGAGTTTGCTGGGAGCTTTTTGATTACTCTTTAAGTCTCCGTACTAGTAGTTATTCTATTCAGATTTTCTGTTTCTTCATGATTCAGTTTTGGGAGCTTGTATGTTTCTAGGAATTTTCCATTCTTTTTAAGTTGTCTGATTTATTGATATGTAACTGTTCATAGTGGTTTCATAATTTTTTGTATTTCTGTTGTATCATTTGTAATTTCTCCTCTTACAGTTTGATTTTGTTTGAGTCCTCTTTTGCTTTTTTTAAAGATTAGTCTAGCCAAGGATTTGTCAATTTTATCTGTTCAAAGAACTAGCTCTTGTTTCATTCATCTTTTCTATTGTTTTTTAAATGTCTTTCATTTATTTCCCCTCATATCTTTATTATTTCCTTCTTTCTAATTTTGAGCTTCATTTATTTTTTTTGTTTCCTTTAGGTGTAAAGTTATATTGTTTATTTTGGATTTTTCTTGCTTCTTAAGGTAGGCCTGTATTGCTATGGACTTTCTTCTTTGAACTGCTTTCGCTGCATCCCATGGAGTTTGGTATGTTGTTACGCTGCTTTCACTTGTTTCTAGGTATTTTTTAATTTCCTCATTGACCTATTGGTTGTTTGGTACATGTTGTTTATTAATTTCTATGATTTTGTGCTTTGTGGTTGATATTTAGTTTCATAGAACTGTGGTTGGAGAATATGCTTGATATGATATCAGCCTTTCTGAATTTATTCTGAGACTTTGTGACCTAATCTATGATCTATCTTGGAGAATGTTTTGTGTGCCCTTGAAAAGAATGTATATTTTGGTGTTTTTGGATGGAATATTCTATATATTAAATCCATATAATCTAACCCATGATTTAAATTTGTCTTCTTTCTGATTATTTTTTTCTGGGTGATCTATCCACTGATGTAAGTAGGGTGTTGAGGTCCTCTACTATTACTGTCTGCGTTCAGTTTCTCCTTTAGGTTTGTTAGTATTTGAGGTGTATATGTTAGTCCTCCTCTACTAGATGCACATACGTTTATAAATGTTTTCCCTTTTTCCTGGATCGACATCTTTATCATTATGTTTGCTCTGCTTTGTCTTTTACAGTCTTTGTTTTAAAATCTTCTTTTCTCTGATAGGAGTGTAGCTAGTCCAACTTTCTTTTCATTTATGTTTGCATTGAAATGTTTTTCGATTTCTTCACTTTCAGACTGTGTGTATCCTTTCTCCTGAAGTGAGTCTTGTGTAGACAGCATGTAGATAGGTCTTTTTTTTTCCCTTTAAATTCAAACAGTCCCTCAGTGTTCTTTAATTGGCTGTTCTAGTCCATGTACATTTGAAGTAGTTCTTGGTAAATATGTACTTATTGTCAGCTTGTTAATTTTTTTCTCGTGGTTTTGTGGTTCCTCTCTGTTCCTTTTTTCTCTTTTCCTCTTTGTGTTTTGGTAGTTTTCTTCAGTGTTATATTTACATGTCTTACCATTTTCTTTTGTGTATTTACTACAAGTTTTTTTCCCCAGTGGTTATTATAAGAATCACATAGAACTGTTTATATAAGTAGTAGCCTGTTTTAAACTGGTAGCACCTTACATTCCAAAGCTTTATCTAACAAAATAAAGTTTTTCTCAATGTTTTATGCTTTAGATGACATATATTGTCTCTTAATGCATCCGTTGTTATTGGAATTTAATTTAAATTTACTGCTTTTTGTCTTTAAACTACCATGTTTGCTTTATATGTGATTGATACACTACCTTTATTATGTTTACCTTTTCCAATATTTTTTACTTGTGTATGTTTTCTTATTATTAATTAGTTCTTTTTCTTTTCAGCTTAAGAAACGTCTTCAATATTTCTTATAGGGCCAGTTTAGTTGTGATGAACCTCTTTAAGCTTGTGTTTATCTGGGAAACTCTTCATCCTTTCTTCAATCCTGAATGATAAACTTGCTAGATGGAGAATTTTTGGTTGAAAGTTTTTTCCTTTGTAGCACTCTGAATACGTTATGCCACTTACTTTTGGCCTGTAAAGTTTCTGCTGAAAAGTCTGCTGATTATCTTATGGGATTTACTTTGTAGGTAATAAGTTGGTTTTCTCTTGTTTTTAGGAGTCTCTCTTTATCCTTAACTTATACCATTTTAATTATGACATGTCTTGGTGTATGTTTGTTAATCTTTATTGGAACTCTCTGGAATTCCTGGACCTGGATGTCTTGTTTCCTTCTGCAGATTAGAGAAGTTTTTAGCCATATTTCTTCAGGTGATTTTTCGGGCCCCTTTTCTCTCTCTTCTTATTCTGGGATCTATGTAATGCAAATGTTATTTTGCTTTATGCTGTCTCAGTGGTTTCTTAAGTTAATTCCACTTTTTAAGATTCATTTTGCTTCTCTGTCTGGATAAGTTCAGTTGTTTTGTCTTGCAGCTCACTGATTCAGTCTTTTACCTCATTCAGTCTACCACTGAACTCCTCTAGTATATATATGTTTTAAATTCAGTTATAATTTATTTGGTACTTTTCTGTGTTTCTGTCTCTATGTTAATCCATTCTCCTCCTGAGTTTGGTGAGCATCTTTATGGCTAGAAGCAACAGGAAATGGGTTATTAGAGATTGCTAGATTAAGAACATAAAAATACTTTTCAGTGGCACAGAGGCAGGAGGAAACATTATAGAAATATTTTTTAAAACTTAGTAACTAAGAGCTATTGATAAATCTTAATTTTATCACTAGGCTTTTAATGTATATAGCATAGTAAAAGCCGTACGTCAGAGTTAGAATAATTAATGAGTCTCTTATCCACTATTTCTGAGCCTTTTTGTCTTTTTTACAAATCATATGGATAGATATAACTCAAATATGGTATGAGTGGCTCTAGTAAGAACTCTTGCTAAGGTGGTGGTTTAACTGCTAAGTTGTGTCTGACTCTTGTGACCCCATGGACTGGAGCCTGCCAGGCCCCTCCGTCCATGGGATTCTCCAGGAAAGAATACTGGAGTGGGGTTTGTAAGAAACGCCACGGGAAGAAAGAGCTACCCCTATGGACCGTTGACCAGGGCCTTTATTGGGCGGTCGCTCTCAGGCAGCGGTCGCTCTCGGGCAGAGCTCTCGGGCAGAACTCCCGGGGGCGGGTAAGCGAGGAAGCGAAGGGGGTCTGCGAAGCAAAGGGAGTCTGCGAGGTATGAGGGGTGGGGAAGGGTTTTATAGCCCGGGCCGGGCTCCCATATAAGGAAGAAAGCGCGGGCTCAGCGGTGATTGGTGTCCAAGGGCTCCGTGTTGGCACCTGATTGGACGGCTTTGGTTGTCGGCCCGCCTCCAGGGCTTGTCTGCGGCACTCTGCCGGGACATGTCCCGACATGCCCGGGCATGCCCAGGCATGCCTCAACACGCCTGACCTTGCCCGACCTTTCAGGGTTGCCATTTGCTTCTCTAGGCGATCTTCCCGACCTAGGAATTGAACCTGGGTCTCCTGCGTTACGGGCAGATTCTTTACCAACTGAGCTACAAGGGAAGCTCCCATTCAGAAAAGTCAGAAATACTGTGAAAATTGTCCAAATGTGACACAAAGACGTGAAATGAACAGATGCTGTTAGAGAAAGGGCGCCAAAGACTTGCTCTTTGTAGGGATGCCACAAACTTCCGATTTGTAATTAAAAAAAAAAAATACTGGTGAAGCGCAACAGAACAAGGAATGCCTGTACAGATGTCAAATTATAATGTTGCACACCTAAAACTTTTAATAACAGCAACAACAACAAAAAAAAACGATTCAGGGACTACAGAAAAACTTGAATTGGAAAAAGATTTAGGCCACATTTATTTAATCCAAGTATTGACTGTAACTGACTAAAGTATTTCTCAGACACTCTCTGTAATATTCAGAGTTATATAGCCTTACTTCTATTCTTATTAAGCATGAGCTTCATATTGGAGCTCTTTGGAATTAAGCAATGTTGAGCTGACCCTTGAAAAACACAGGAGTTAGGGACAGTGATCCTCTGCACAGTGAAAAATCCACATGTAACTCGTGCTCGGCCCTCCATATACATGCTTTAGATCCTCTGTGTCTGTGGCTCCACATCGTCCCATTCAACCAACCTTAACTCATGCTATAATGATTCTTTTGGCAGGGGAAAATGTGTGTGTTTGTCTGGGGTGTGGTGCAGGGTAATGATAGACACATGAGAGTGTATGTATATATATGGGAGTGTATCTTTATACACATGGGAATATATGAGAATCTCTGTTTTTGAGAAGGGGACCATGTATGCAGTTTGACTGTGTCTCCTTCCTCTGTGCCTATCATGACTATATTATGTTACCCTCCTATCTTCAGCTGTCCTAACACCTCCCTCACAGTCACATTTCAGGAAAAGTTGGTCTTTTCTAAACTATTGATATTATAGTTAAACTGAAGTCTACTTGAGAGATTGAATAGTTAGTATTAAGACAGACTAAGAACCTAATTATCTTGGCTTCCAGTCCAGTGTTTTATTTTGCCCATGTAGTACTTACTGTGCAAAATGATAGAATAAACAGTAAGAGTGAAATTGCATTCCTTATGCTCTTTATTTTTAAAAGAATGAGGGAAGGTTTTAGTATATTTTAGAAAGTTTTTTCCCTTCCAAAGCCATTACACAAAACAAAAAACACTTGTAAGTAAAACTGAGGAATTTAAGATGGAAGTTGTTCATTTCCTCAAAACAAATAGATGCAGTATTAAAATAAAATGATCACCTATTATATGTTAATTTGTTGGGAGTCTTAGTTCTGAAAATGCAGTATATGAGAGAGGTTCAAGAGGAAAGGGACATAATGTATATCTGTATCTGATTCATGTTGATGTATGGCAGAAACCAGTACAATACTGTAAAGCAGTTATCCTCCAGTTAAAAACAAATAAATTTTAAAAAATACATGAAAAAATAAAAGTAAAGTACATTTGATTTCTGTGCATGCAGGCTTTATATTTGGAGTTTGTATTATTTTGTGTTCTAGCATAATGAATTGTTTAGTAATTAGTGATATAGAATAAGAGACTTTATTGTCTTCTTCCAGTTTCTGTGGAGTCCAGGCATAGTTTAGCTTTGTCCTTTTTTGAGGGTCCTTCTAGGTTTAGATCAAGGTGTGACCCTGGCCTGCAGTCTTTTCTGAGGCTCAGAGTCTTCTTCCAGGTTCATTGGTATTTTCAAAATTGACTTTTTCAGGGCTGTGGGACGAAGCTCTCAGCTCCTAGAGCCTGCCCACCGTTCTCTGGCATGTGGCCATCTTGTGCAACATGGTAGTTTGTTTTTAACGTCAGCAGAACTGCTCTGCTGCTTTTGAATATTTCTGACTTCTAGAATGGCTTTTTAAATGTCTTACCTGATTAGGTCAGGCACATTGGAATAATCTCCCTTTTGATTGAACTCCAGTGACATGGCCTTTAACTATGTTACCTTTGCCATATAATACAGCCTAATGATTAGAGGAAAATCTGGGAATCTTGCCCACAATTGGAGAAGAAGGATTATACACCAGAGGGATGTGTACACCAGAGGATGGGAATCTTGGGGTTGATCTTAACATTATGCCTACCACAAGATTATCAAAGAGCGCAGTGGCTCCGTTTTTTCGGTACAAATACGATCTTTCCTGTGTGCCAGACATTTCTGTAGGCCATGGAAATAATAAGGCTCAAATGCACAGTTCCTTTCTGTGGTGAAGTGATGGAGACCAGCAGTGAAGCAGTGTTTATAACGTAGTTTGCAATGCAGGTGGAGCAGAGGTGTAACCTGGCTCCCTGTGATTCACGAGGGAGGAGGCTGGGTCAAGAAAAGTTTGTACAGAAGAAGTAAAAATCCTGCTATGGTTCTTAAAACTATAGAATGTTTAAAAAATTGTGTATTGATTTTTTAGAAAGCAAAGTTTGATATTTAAGATGAGGAAGTTATTAAAGTCTTTCTTCTTTCCCCCAGATGGTATACCTCAAGTTTACTATTTTGGCCCTTGTGGTAAATACAACGCTATGGTGCTGGAACTACTGGGACCTAGTTTGGAAGATTTGTTTGATTTGTGTGACAGAACATTTTCTCTTAAAACGGTTCTCATGATAGCTATCCAACTGGTAAGTAAAGCAGGATGTTTTGAAGCTGCTAGAACAATTGTATGGTTCCATTTGGTTACTAAGTTACATTAAAAGTTAAAAGTTCTGCAACATTGTCGTCCACAGCATTCAACCTAATAAAAATATGTCTGCTTTTCGTATTGTCTTGTTAGGATGAATGTAGCTTAAAAGAACTGATTCAGATATTTTTTTGTATGAAAAAATTAGTATCGTATTGCTTTAAGATCAGAATGCTCAGTTTGAAAATTAAGTTGTTTCCAGCACTCTTTTCATGTCAAAAATGAATACTTAGGGAGGTTCAAAAGGGAGGAGATATATGTATACCTATGGCTGATTAATGTTGAGGTTTGACAGAAAACAACAAAATTCTGTAAAGCAGTTATCCTTCAATAAAATGATAAATTAAAAAAGAATGAAAATAGCAAACATAGGTGATATAGAGAAAAGAGAATTCTCGAACATTGATGGTAGTAATGTAAATTGGTATAGCCACTGTGGAAAATAGTATGGAGATTTCTCAGTAAAACTAAAGAAAGATCTGCCATATTGGGGGGAAAAAATGAATACTTAAAGAAGAGAACCCTCAGAAACACAGGTTTTTAATCTCAGTAAATTAATGTAAAATGGCCTAGGAAAAGAAGAAACAAACTAATGAGGGAGTCTTCGACATCATTTAAATTTCAGGGAGCCTATGGGGAAATACGGAGAAGGCAATGGCACCCCACTCCAGTACTCTTGCCTGGAAAATCTCATGAATGGAGGAGCCTGGTAGGCTGCAGTCCATGGGGTTACACAGAGTCGGACGCGACTGAGCGACTTCACTTTCCCTTTTCACTTTCATGCACTGGAGAAGGAAATGGCAACCCACTCCAGTGTTCTTGCATGGAGAATCCCAGGGACTGGGGAGCCTGGTGGGCTGCTGTCTATGGGATCGCACAGAATTGGACACAACTGAAGCGACTTAGCAGTAGCAGCAGCATGGGGAAATAACTTAAAGGATAATTTTTAAGGAAGTTTCTAAACAAATGTTAATAAGTATATGTTGCAGAAGTCTTAGAATTGTTTTTATCTATTGATTTTTTAACTTCTGCAGATTTACCCTGTAAAAGTATTCAGGTGTACTTAAAGCTTTTTATCCAGAGATGTCTATAATAAAGTGGGAAACAACCCAGATGCACAGAGATAAGTTAGTTGAATAAATTGTTATTAATGATAAGATAATATGTAGTCATTAAAAAGTGTTTATTAAAAGAATATTTCATGACCTGAAAAATGCTCATAACACATTGTAAAAGAATATTTCATGACCTGAAAAATGCTCATAACACATTGTAAAAGTATAGGTCATAGAATGTTATGTATATATATGACCCAAAATTTGTTAACAAACTAAATGGCTTGAGTGACTGTGTTCACTTACATTGTATTGTGAATCATAATTATTACTGAATGAAGCACTTTTATTTACTTATTTGTAATGTTTTATTTTGTGACAATTTATACAGTGAATATTGAGTAATTGTAAAGCAAGGAATAAAAATGTATTATATTATTATTAGAGTTGTATTCCAAAGTTTTCTAGTTTCAGTATCTTTTTAAATGTTTAATATGTAAGAAAAGTAAACAAATTATGAAAAATAAAAATATGACTAAAGGGTGCTCTGTTAACTGTTTTTAACAGTTAAACTCTCTAAGTTTCTTTAGTGTAATTATAAAAGTTTTTCCATTATTGAATTGAAAAGGAAAAATAAATGCAGTTTCCTGAATATATGTTTATGCTTTTAAGATTTTGTATTGGTAAATCTGTTTGATTGTATAAAGTGGCATCATCTGAAAGTTTTGATTAAATCAGTCTTCCTGATATTAAAGGAATTCATAAAATTCAAGCATTTCCATTTATAAGTGCCCAAAATAGAAAAAGCAGAGATTTTTAATCATAATTGAACATGTTTTTGAGAAACTATGGAGTGATAGCATGTTGCTTTTAAGGGGCTAAAACAATTCCTGTTTGTTTGTTTTTTTTTTTTCTTTCTTCTTTATGTTGTTTTCATTGTGAAAATTGTCTTGCCGCTCTCATCCTATTTTATGCTAGTCAAGCCTAAAATAAAGTTTCTTTTTTTTTCTTTTCTGCATCAAGATTTCTCGCATGGAATATGTCCATTCAAAGAACTTGATATACAGAGATGTAAAACCTGAGAACTTCTTAATAGGCCGGCCGGGAAACAAAACCCAGCAAGTTATTCATATTATAGATTTTGGTTTGGCAAAGGAATATATTGATCCAGAGACAAAGAAACACATACCATACAGAGAACACAAGAGCCTTACAGGAACAGCTAGATATATGAGCATAAATACACATTTAGGGAAAGGTATGTTTACCTTTTGTAAGTATGGATGTTTGAACTCAGTATACTGACAGTGTGAGTTTTTATTTGTTATTATGGTTCGATTTTTGCAGGTTACAGTTGCTTCTATTGTAATTTTTATTTATCTCATCTAGACTGTACTTTCCCTTGTATTTGATAAGTCTTTTAAAGTAACTAGTTTAAAATAAATGGATGACAGATATCCTTAAATTCACTGTATCTTTTTTTTTTTGTAACTTGAAATATTCAACTTTGATACGCTTAGGGTGATCCATTTGATTATTTCTGTTAAAAGAATGTCAGAAAATACTTAATTTTAACTGAATTTTAATGTGTATAAAGACTTTAGCTCTCTGATACAGCTAGCCAGGGAGATAGCAACCTACCCTAATACATTGAATACTGAGAATACATATCTTAGAGGTAACTGTTTACTCTGTACTATTATTTAACCTTTTAAAGAAGATCCCTTATTTGTATAAAGGATAAAATAATATCAACTGCACAGAATTTCTTACAGCTCTTTCTCCCTCTGGTTCAAGTTCCAGTTCAGGATCACATATTTCATCTTTTTGTCATATCTGTTCAGTCTCTTTTCATCTGAGACAGTTCCTTGCCTTTCTTTATGGTTCACGACCTTGATATTTTTTGGAGTACAGGCTGTCTTGTAGAATGTCCTGTGTTTGAGGCCATCTCATATTTCTTCATGATTATATTTGGATGTGCAGTTTAAGCACAGATATCATAGAAGTGATATGATCTCAGTGCATCATGTCAGAAGGGACATGATGTCACCTTGGTTCGAAGTAGCTTTGATCACTTGCCTAGGGTAGTGACTGCTAAGTTTCTGCACTTAACAGTTTCTTATTTTCCCTTTGTATTTAGAAAACGTTTTCTAAGGTGAGTTTTGAGATTTTGTAAATAGGTTTGTTTCTCATCCAATTTATACCTACTAGATTATTTTTTGATTCCTTTCTGATTGCTTATGTATTCTAGTTTACATTCTAATGTAGGCAAAGGCTATCCCTTTTTCCCTTGCTTGTTAACTTATATAAGCATGGACTCATGGATTCTGATATAATTGGATGTGTTATAGTCCATTGCTATCATCATATCATCATTTATTTTGAAGTGCAGATTGTCCCAGATTTGGCTGCTGGTTGCTCTGCCGTGCTGGCTCTGCTGTTCCTTTGGCGTGTTCTCATGACTCTTGGAAAACTTCTTTCCTTTTTTATGCAGCATGTTGTTCCAGGCTCATCTTATAGCTTTTCTACCCTAGCCCAGATACAACATTTTCTAAGCAGCCCTGGATCCTTTTATTGAATAATAAACACACACACACATAATAAAACTAGGAAATGTGTGTCTGTTTTGATTTCTACCAGCAGCAAATGGGAATTCTGTTTGTTTCACATTCTTGACAATATTTGGTATTGTCTGTCTTTTTCATCCTACCCATTCTACTGAATATCTGTCGTGCTATTTTATTTTAGTGTGAACAACGGTTGTAAGGACTTTTCATGTGCTTTTTGACCATTTGCATATCTTTTGTGGTGTGCACGTTGTTTCATTTCTTACTTTTAGGATTCTTTATATATTCTGGATATGAGTCTTTTGGCAAATGTATGCCCTGTGAACATTTTTTTTCTAATCTGTGGCTTGTCTATTCATTTTCCTAGTGTTGACAATTGATGAGCAAAAGTTGTAAATACTTATGAAGTCTAGTTTATCAATTTTTTCTTTTATGATTACTACTTTTCAAATCCTAAGGAATCTTTGCCCGTTATAATGAGAACATGTTGTGTTTTCTTCTGCCACCTAGAATTCATTTTTTGTGTGGTGTGAGATAGGCTTGAGATATTCTTTTTGTGATACTCTTTCCCATTGGATTACTTTCGTGTGTTTTTGAAGAAAATTGGTTCTAGGTTGTGTTTACAATAGTTTATTCTTAAGTCTTAAGCGTTGGTCAGATTTCATATCATAGGAACTCTAACTTAAGTTTCTGCTTTTAGATTCTGTATCTACCATGTTACTCGTAGAGAGAAGAGACAGGAATGTAAATTGATCAGTATTTATCCACTATCACTTAAAATACAGTCACAGTTTGTACAGAGCCTTAGAAGTCATCTCATCCAGCCTCTAGCTTAGGTCTTAGCTGCTTCTTTAACCATTCTCTCCAGACCTGTCTGCTATCCACGGTTGTTCGCTGCTTCTGCCTCTCAGCCTAAATAGCACATGGCATCTTCCCTGACAGCTGATAGTAGACTCTTGATATTTTTTCAGGTTTTTGAAGTACCTGAAAATGTAAGTTTTCCTTTTTTTTTTTTTTCTTAAGTCAGTAGTATTTATATTTCAGGTGGTATTTGTGTGAGTGCTTTTCAATAACAGACTTTCCTGATAGATTTTAAAACATGTTTGGGTAGATATACAGCTTTCAGGATTGTGTCTTCTGTTAAAACCAGGCACATCTATGTTTATATGAACAATGTCTGAGAAATTTTCATTTCATAGAAGTTGTTAAGACTAATTTATAACAACTAACAAAGGTTCGCTTTATTATGAGACATGAAGTCATGACTTCCTTCTGGCCTGGTGTTCTTTATCTGAACAATGGTAAATGTAACAGGATTCTATTTGTAGAAATGGCAAAGTAGACTGATATGTTTGCCCTTGTTAAAAAGCCTTCAGAGCTTGGGAAATGCCATTTAACTATTATAATCTCTTTTTTACTCTTCTTTCAGGAAGCAAACACATTATTTCTTTGGCAAGTTCTGCAAAGAACAAAAGCTTTAAACCTTATTTTCTCTCATTTGTAAAAGCTCTCATTCTCAGTTTTGATGTAGAATTTCAGAGTGGATGGTAAAAATATAAAATTTATTTGACAGATTATATGCATTCCTTTTTTTAAAATTAAGAATGAGCTAATGTAGAGTGAGTTTGAGTGCTAGAGTTAAAGCATTTTATAAGTTTGAAGAGGCTGTGAACATGAAATAGTGGTGTTTTGAGTTTAGAGCACTTGGCTTTGTGAGGAATCAGGAAGAGATTAAGAACAATGAAAAAGTGACCTTTTAGCGCTGATTTTAATTTATGTATATATGATTTCTTCCTTTCCTACTTTACTGGGACTTTGGTTGTTACTTTTAAAGCCTTATTCATTCATTCACTTTTGTGCAAACAAGGACTTCTTACAGGAACTTTTCAAAGTACAGAATTTGGTCAGGGGAACATTTGTTCAGGTTTATATGTAATTTTCTTTTGTGGAGATGGACACTGTGTCAGATTCAAAAAGGAAAAAGTTGTCCCTTAATATAAAATGGAGGAATAGTGTTAAGATCACATTATAGAATTTAGTATCTTTATTTCTGTGGTGTATGTATGTCTGTTGATCTTAATTAGAAGATTTATGTCTAGAAGGAAGATATAGTGATTCATTTGTATAATATTTTTCTTGTACTTGCTGAAGTCACTGATCAAGATGAAATCTCAATAAAGCTGCATGTGACAAATGTTGATTTCCTTGGTTTGCTTTAATGGAAGCATTCTTTAGTACTATCAGGTTGAATTATTTTTAATTGCATCTCATCAAGTATCTTCTTTTTAATAATTTTTAAAGACTTTTTTTTCTCAAGTGCTTTGAGCCGCATTTTATAATCTTTCTTTGGATTACTTTTTGTCTTTTTTGTCTTATTGGAGTCATTTGAAATTAAGTAAATACTATGTATTTCTCGTTAGTAAGTGTCTTGAAATAAACTTGTCTTTTATTTTTAAATATTATTGAGTATTCATGAGTTAAAAGACTAGGATTTGAGGAATAAGTTGTCAGTTGCTTTGTAATTGTTAAGAAGAATCTATGTTCCAAAGAAAAATGGTATTTTAATTCCCTCAGTGGAAAGTGCTCAGAATGGGAGAGAAGTAATCACAGAATCATAATTTTTTCATTCAGTGATGCAATGCGTATAATTTCCAGCTAATTGCCCCAAATCCTGAGACCTACTCCTGAAGCCTCCCCAAACAGCTTTTTAACAGTTTAAAAGCTTGTGTTTTCATTTTTCCATTACATTTTAACAGTTTAAAAATATACTGCACAATTCCTTGCTTTTTGAAACAAAGTATAATAAACCTAATTGGTGTTTTCTTGATATTTCAGTGTCATAATTTTTGTATGATTGTTGTTCTTAAGTGATACCCTCAAGATCACTTAGAGAGTGTTAGGATGTATATTTAAATAAGTTTAGAAAAAGTGCATTTAAATAGTTTTGTATTTTTAAAAAATAACATTAATTTTTAGAGCAGTTTTAAATTCACAGCAAAATTAGGCAGAAAGTACAGAGGTTTCATTTTTACCCTGTCCCCACATGTGATCACTGTAATACGATCACACCAAAGTGGTACATTTTTGATAATCAATGAATCTGCATTGATGCATCGTTATTGCCAGGAGTCTGTAGTTTACTTTGGGGTTCACTCTTGGTGTTGTGTATTATGTGGGTTTGGACAAATTTATAATGACATGTATCTGCCTGTAGTATCCTAGAGGTTACTTTCACTTTCTAAGCATCCTCTGTGCTTCACTTAATCCCTTCCTCTCTCCAGCCCCTGACAACCACTGGTCTTTTTCCTGTCTCCATAGTTCTGCTTTTTCCAGATTCCATATAGTTGGAATCATACAGTATGTAACCTTTTCAGATTGGCTTCTTTCATTTAGTAAAATGTAGTTAAATTTCCTTCATGTTTTTTCATGGCTTGATAACTCATTTCACTTAGTGTTGAATAATTTTCCATTGTCTGGAGATAACACAGATTATTTATCCATTCATCTACTGAAGGATCTCTTCATTGCTTTCAAGTTTTAGCAATTATGACTAAAACTGCTGTAAACATCCTTGTGTAGTTTTTGTATGACATAAGGTTTTCAGCTCCTTTGTGTAAATATAAAAAAGCTCAGTTGCTTCAGCATGTGGTATGAGTATGTTTAGTTTTGTAAGAAACCCCCAAATTGTCTTCCAAAGTGGCTACCATTTTGTATTCCAACTACCAATGAATGAGAGTTCTTATTGCTGTGCATTCTCACTAGCATTTGATATTGTTAGTGTTCTGGATTGGTGGTGCAGAGGTTAAAGCATCTGCCTGCAATGTGGGAGACCTGCGTTCGATCCCTGGGTCGAGAAGATCCCCTGGAGAAGGAAATGGCAACCCACTCCAGTATTCTTGCCTGGAGAATCCCATGGACGGAGGAGCTTGGTGGGGTACAGTCCACGGGTTGCAAAGAGTTGGATACAGCTGAACGACTAGACTTTCAATAGGCCTGTAATGTTATCTTGTTTTAATTTGCATTTCCTGATGCCATGTGATGTGGAGCATCCTTTCATATGCTTATTTGTCATCTGCATATCTTCTTTGGTGAGGTGTCTATTAAGGTCTTTGGCCCATTTTAATCAATTTGGTTATTTTCTTATTGTTGAATTTTAAGTGTGTTTGTCTCTTTCGGATAACAGTTTTTTATGAGATGTGTCTTTTGCAAATATTTTCTCCTAGTCTGTGGCTTATCTTTTTATTCTCTTGATGGTATTTTTTTGAAGTTTTAATGAAGTCCAGTTTGTCAGTTATTTCTTTCATGTATTGTGCTTATAGTATTACATCTTAAAAGTCATCACCAAACCCAAGATCATCTAGATTTTCTCTCGTGTTATCTTCTAAGAACTGTGTAATTTTGTGTTTCATGTTTAGGTCTCCTATCTAATTTAGTTAATTTGAATAGTGAACAGTGTAAGTTCTGTGTCTAGATTCATTTTCCTACATATGAATGTTCAGCTGTCTTAGCACCATTTGTTAAAAAGACTCATCTTTGCTCCATTGTATTGCCTTTGCTTCTTTGTCAAAGGTCAGTTGACTGTGTTAATGAGAGTCTATTTCTGGCCTGTGTATTCTGTTCATTGATCTATTTGTCTATTCCTTAGCCACTACCAGTGTTTTTTTTTTAAACAGGTTTTTATCCCATCACCTATGTTTATGATTACTTTTTGTTACTATGTGTAGTCCACCTCCTGCTGGCAGCACTTTCTCATCTTTTGTTTTGCTTCTTGTAACCTGATAGCCAAACTTACTGGAATTATATCTAAATTAAGATAACTAGATTTTTAAGAGGACTTAAAATGTATTTTTTCTTTCTGAATTTTTGATATTGCTAGATAAGGTATTTGGACTAGTGGGTTGTTGCTGAAAATTGTCTTGCATAATTATGCTTGTCTTTTTTCTTTTGAGTTTGTGTTTTCATTTCTAAGAAACTCAGTTATGTGATTTTGAAAAATGTGAATAAGCTCAGTGAATCTTATGAAAGTTTTTTTTTTTTTTTATGAGATGCCAAGGAAAAATAACTTTAAACCTTTTGGAAGGAAATATAAAGTGAAACTTTATTTGCTTGTAGTGATTTTTGTTTTTATATTTTGGTTACATATAAAGAATAAACTTTCTTCGGTGAGAATTTTTGTTGTTCAGCTCTCTTGTCATGCTTGTATTTAGTTTAACTTACATGTTTTTAGCCTCATTTTTTATTTTTGCAGGGAAATGCAGTAATAGATTTATTTTTGGAAATACACATGCATATATTAGAGAGTTTCCTACCTTTTAGTGGGACTTTTGATATTTTGGGGTGGTATTTTTCTGTTGAAAATTGAATAAAGATTCAGTTGCAATGGAAACAATGCTAGGTAATAAGTCAGTTTTAAAAAGAGGAAAATAATGTTGAGTTGCAAGAGTAGAATTTTTAAATACAAAAGCATTGTAGAGATTTGTAATAAGCATTTGATTAATTGATTGACTCTACCTTGTTTTCTGAAATGAAAAAAAGTACAGACACATGATCTGAAATTCTGCATGGTTTTGAGCTAGTCCCAATCATTCTGAGCCTTAATTTCTTCATTGGGGGATTACTGATACTTTGAGTATAGCTATAATTTTAGAAGATCATCTATGTGAAGCACTGACACACACTAGGCTTGTAATATGTGTTGGTTGTGTTACTTTATGTGATACATATATTCCCGAAGAGCAGAATTTTAATTTGACTCTTTACATAATTTTTAAATTTATTTGAGAACCTATTTAACACATTATTGACTGGGAGATTTTTGCAGAAACTAATGGCTGTGGTCAGGGATTTGTTAGTTAAGTGAATATTGAAGCTCTCTGGTCAATAATGTTCAGGTTACAAAAGATGTATTAATATTAATAATGTCTCTGGCCAAAAAGTTGTTAAAATAACAATAAGTTGTTAATGATACCTATTATAAAGAAAATTGTCACTTTTTAATGTTTTAGTTGGTCAAAGCAAGAGTTCCTATAGTAAAGATTCTGCCTTTGACAGAAACATCCATTTTCAAATGATAACTAATTTAAAGATTGTGAACAAGATTTAATATGGGCGAAATTACCTTTGGGAGAATTTTTTTCATCTAACTCAACTGTTAAAGACCAGAGGAGGTATTCTTTAGTTACTGTGTTTCAAAAAGAAAGCCGTCTTCATGACTTCTGTTACTGCACAGTGAAATTTATTTTCAAATTTGTCAGTTGGTGATAAAACAGAAAGAAAGGAATTATCAGAGTAAGGAATATTTCAGACCAAGTTTTGGTAATAGGGTTATTTTAATAGCTCCTATTTATGGTTTGAATTTTTAAATACTCTGTAGGTTATAAGACTTCTGTGAGACAAGCATGTAGACAAGATCACTTTTTGATCTTGACTTATTGTCACTGTGATAACTAAACCTCCCCTTGGACTGAATCAGTGGAGAATTGCCTTTATGACCAGTTCTTCTCCTTAGTAAAAATCCTACTGTAAGGCTCAGTATACTTGTCCCTTGGTATCCACCAATTGGTTCCAGGACCCTGAGGATGCCAAAACCTAAGGATGCTCAAGCCCTTAATATAAAATTGCATAGTATTTGCATATAACCTACACACATTCTCCCATATACTTTAAATCATCTCTTGATTATTTATAATAACTGATACAATGTAAATACTTTGTAATAGTTGCCAACCCTTGGCAAGTTCAAGTTTTGCTTTTTGGAACTTTCTGGAATTATTTTTTACAGATATTTCAGTCCGTGGTTGGTTGACTCCACAGAGGCAGAACCCATAGATATGCTGGGCCCACTGTATTTATATATTGCTTAGCGTTTAGTCTTTAAAACCATATACTATAATTGTTACAAGCAATACTACAAGGTTGTGCTTGTATTTTGATAAATTTATCCCCACATTTCATGTTTTCTGATGCTATTGGAAATTTTATTACTGTTCACATTCATTTTCCAATTGTTCATTTCTAGTATAGGAATACAATTAATTTTTATATACTGACCTTGTATCATATATCCTTGCTAAAATTCATTTACTAGTCCTAACACGTTTTTTTGTGTGTGTGTGAATTAGGATTAGGATTTTCTACATATGCAGTCATATTGTCACCAAAGAAAAAGTTTCACTTCTTCAGTTACAATCTGGATGTCTTTTAATTTTTTCTCTTTCTTTTGTTGTACTGACAGGAACTTCTAGTACAATATTGAATAGAAAATGTGAGTGAACATCCTTGCTTTGTTCTGGATCTTAGGGATGCCTTTTCCTCACATAAGAATTTTGGTTTTTTTCATAGAGGACCTTTTTCAATATGAAGAAGTTTCCTTCTTTTTTTATTTGAATGAGAGTTTTTTTTTTTTAATCATAAATGCATGTTAGCTTTTCTCAAATACTTTTTCTATATTTTTTGAGATGTTCTGATGATTTATATCTTCTTTTAATTTTGGAAAGTTATATCAATTGATTTTTGAAAGTTAAACCAAACTTTAAGTCATAGGATGACCCCAACTTGGTCATGGTTTACTTTCTTTTTAAGGATTTTACATCTGTGTTAATGAGAGATATTTCCTGTAGTTTTCTTTGCTTGTAATGCCTTTGGCTTTGATAACAGGGTAGTGAATTAAGTTGGGAGGGATTTCCTTCTCTTCTGTTTTCTGAAAGAGTTTGTGTAGAAATGGTATTGTTCCTTAAAAGTTTAATAGAATTTACTAGTGATCATTTCTGGGCCCATAGTTATATTTGGAGATTATAAATTAAATTTTGTTTAACTAATACAAAGCTGTCTTCATCTTGAGGTAATTTTGGTAATTTATAGCTTTCAAAATACTTGTCCATTTCATCTAAGTTGTTGAATGTATTGGCTTAATGTTAGTTTGTAACCTTCCTTTATCATCCTTTTACTGTTGTAGGATCTGTCCTGATGCCCCCAGATAATAGTAATTTGTGTTCTTTCCTTTATCCTAATGAGAGGATTAATTTTATTGAACTTTACAAATAACCAGCCTTTGATTTCAATGTTTTTCTCTACTGTCCATTTTCTCATTATTGGTTTTCTAATTTATCATTTTTTTTTCCTTTCTTTTACTTATTTTGGGTGGTGTTGGTATAGACATAGATAACTGAATCATAATACAGTTCTGAAATAGACCCATACATGGATGCTGAATTGATTTTTGGGGATAGTGCAAAAGTTACCCAAGGGGAAAAGACAGCCTTCTCAAGAAACTTTGTGAGAATAACTAGGCATCAGTATTGAAAAAAATGACTCTAAACCCTTACAACAAAAGAAAACAGGAGAAAAAGACTTCAAATGATTCATAGATTTAAATGTTAGAACCAAAACTATAGTATTTCTTGAAGGAAAAATAGAAAATCTTTGTGACCTTAGGGTAGTCAAAGATGTTCTAGTTAAGACATAAAAAAGCGTGAACAATAAAACAACAACAAAGACGTCCAATAAATTGGGTTTCATCTAAATATAAACTGTTGTTCTTTGAAGGATACTGTTAAGCAAATGAAAAAAACATGCTACAGTGTGGGAGAAAGTATTTGCAAAGCTTGTATCTGAAAATGACTTACATCCAAAATAAACAACTCTGTAAGATTTATTATAAGACAAATAATGTAATTTTTAAAACATGAGTACAGTGTCACAGCATGTCACAGAAAGATGTGAATGACCAGTAACAACATGAAACAATGTTCAAAATGTTGTCCTCAGTGAAACTCAAGTCACAGTGAGGTGATACTTCATGGCCATTAGCATGGCTAAATTGGAAAGATTGACCATACTAAATGATAGGTTCTGGAGCAACTTGAAGTCTCATGTATTGCTCATGGAAATATAAAATGGGACAATCCCTTTGGAAAATAGTGTGTACATTTCTTACAAAGCCAGAGACCTCTGTTCTCCTGTGATGTTGTCAGGTGAGAGGATAGATGTTGATTAAATGAAAGCACAAACATGTTTATTAAAACTGTAACAGGTGTTTCAGAAGACAATTACAGAATATTCTAAGGTTGTGTAGTAAAAATTAAAACATTTTTGACCCTTTCACTCTAGTTCAGATCTGTCCTTTGAAAGGTTTGCTTTTCCTAAAGCATTTAGTACTGCTTGGATAGTCTTAGTGTTCATTTGGATGAAACATCTTGCACATGAACATGCTCTTATTAAACTATTGTTATCTCCTCTTACTTTTAGCATGTTTGTATTGTTTTAAAATACTAACAAAAATTAAGCATTTAGCTCAAGTGACAAAAAAATTAAAAAAAAAATTCACTCAGCAAATATTTGTAAGTACCTCCCTGAGTCTTGGTCTGTTATTATATCATTCAGTTATATGCTAGACAACATTTTGTTACTAGAACAATAGAAACTCAAAAATGGCAATTTGTTCTGGTAGGGTATTTTTGGTGCTGCCAGAGGAGTTACTACCATTGGAATGTGTCAAACACAAGTGCTTTTAAAAATATATTGTGCAATATATTAATGATATTTAATGCTAATGGAGAATATGGTATGTGGGATGGAATTTTTGTGCTCATTTAAGTTTAGGAAATGGAGGACTAAAGAAAGTTAAACATTGTTAGTTCTAGGTATTTTCAAAATTTTTAATATGTTATATTCTAAATCTTGTAAAATGGAGCTGTAGTACACAGTGACTCTGTTTTTCATCATGGAACCCGTTCCTCCTTACATTATTTGTAGGAATAGATGTTAATATTTAAGGAAATAAGTAAATCTCCAGTAGCATGTAAAAAAATCATAGTGGCATATTTTTTAAATGCATGATAATTTTACTGTAAAACCATTATTGTTTAGACATGATTAGATTTGTATTTTATGTACTGAACTTTGAGGAATTATCAGGAATTAATTTACATGTAAGGAAAGAATCATTTTTCCATTCTTGCATCCTTTCCTGGGAAAGGAAAATTAAATTTATGTTTCTCTTATATTTCAGAACAAAGTAGAAGAGATGACTTAGAAGCGTTAGGTCACATGTTCATGTATTTTCTGAGAGGCAGTCTTCCTTGGCAAGGTTTAAAGGTAATTGTTTTTGTGTTTCTTTATTGAATTCAGTAAGTTATTAATTTATTAAGATACTTTCTTCTAAGTATTTAATTTTAAAATTACCTCTCAAGAGTTTTTTCTTTCTATTTTAGGCTGACACATTAAAAGAGAGGTATCAGAAAATTGGAGATACAAAACGAGCCACACCAATAGAAGTGTTATGTGAAAATTTTCCAGGTAATGAATAATGCTATATTGATACATGTGCTTATTATACACAAAAAACTGTAAGTGTTAATTGTCGTTACTTAAGTTTATAAGTACTTTTTTCATGCTTAAAAATATGATTTAAAGGATGTCAGCATTTGATACACAGACCACAGGGGCACTTTACATATTTGCTTTGTAAGATGGTATTAATGGAAAAAAATCCTTCTAATAGTGTTGGCCAGTACCAGCTAAAGTAGTAGTTTCTTCAACAGCATACTTTCAATAAGTTGAAATATTTGCTCATAAATACCAACTGTAAAGTTTTGGTATCCAGTTTTAGTCGTTTGAATCTCAGTATCAATCTCAAAGGATGTATGTGATATATGATGTAGTCTAGTTTTCCAAGTACAGCAAAATCTACTAACCTTATTACTTTTAGGCTAATTTTTTACTTTATGAAGATAGTTTTGTTCCCATGTAGCTTTTTGGCAACTCACATGAAATCAAGCAACAAAAATTTACTTAAGATTTCTAAATTAATTAGCAGATAAGAGTAATGTGTCTGTAATGAGTTAGAATACCTGTTATAATATGTTGTTGTTCAGTCCCTAAGTCATGGCTGACTCTTTACGACCCATTGGACTGTAGCATACCAAGCTGCTCTGTTTCCCACTATCTCCTGGAGTTTGTTCAAATTCATGTCCATTGTGTCAGTGATGCTTTCCAACCATCTCATCCTCCATGGCCCCCTTTTCCTTCTGCCTTCGATGTTTCCCAGCATCTCGGTCTTTTCCAGTGAGTCGGCTCTTTGCATCTGTTGGCCAAATATAGGGCTTTTGCTCCAGTGAATAAACAGGGTTGATTTCCTTTAGAATTGATTGATTAGGTCTTCTTGAAATCCATGGAACTCTCAAGAGTCTTCACCACTGCCACAGTTCGAAAGTATCAGTTCTTTGACACTTAGCCTTCTTTATGGTCTCTCATATCTGTACGTAACTACTGGAAAAACCATAGCTTTGACTGTATGGACCTTTTGTCAGCAAAGTGATGTCTCTTCTTTTTAATATGCTGCTAGGTTTGTTACAGCTTTCCTTCCAAGGAGCAAGTGTCTTTTAATTTCATGGCTGCAGTCACTGTCCACAGTGATTCTGGAGCCCAAGAAAATAAAATCCGTCACTGCTTCTACTTTTTCCCCTTCTATTTGACAGGAAGTGATGCGACTGGATGCCATGATGTTATTTTTTTGAATGTTGAGTTTTAAGACAGCTTTTTCACTCTGATCTTGCACCCTCATCAATAGGCTCTTTAGTTCCTCTTCCCTTTGTGCTGTTAGAGTGGTATCACCTACATATCTGAGATTGTTGATATTTCTCCTGGCAATCTTGATTCCAGCTTGTGATTCATCCAGCCTGGCGTTTGCATGATGTACTCTGCATAGAATTTAAATAAGCAGGGTGACAGTATACAGCCTTGTCATCCTCCTTTCTCAATTTTGAACCAGTCCAGTGTTTCATGTCCAGTTCTAACTGTTGCTTCTTGGCCCACATACAGTTTTCTCAGGAGACAGGTTAAGGTGGTCTGGTATTCCCATCTCTTTAAGAATTTTCCACAGTTTGTTGTGATCTGCATAGGCAAAGGCTAAAGCAGAAGTAGATGCTTTTCTGGGAGTCCCTTGCTTTCTCCATGATCCAACAAGTGTTGGCAATTTGATTTCTGGTTCCTCTGCCTTTTCTAAACCCAGCTTATACTTCTGGAAGTTCTTGGTTCATATACTTCTGAAGCCTTGCTTGAAAGATTTTGAGCATAGCCTTGCTAGCATTCAGTTGCGTGTATCTTTCCCTTTATCCCTTGCCTTTTACTTCTCTGCTTTCCTTAGCTTCCTAATCCTCCTCAGACAACCACTTTGCTTCCTTGCATTTTTTTTTCTTTGGGATGGTTTCAGTCACTGCCTCCTGTACAGTGTTATAAACCTCAGTCTATAGTTCTTCAGGCACTCTCTAGTGAATCTAATCCCTTGAATCTATTCTTTGTCTCCACTGTATAATCATAAGGGATTTGCTTTAGGTATAGTGGTTTCCCCTACTTTCTTCAATTTAAGCCTGAGTTTTGCAATAAGAAGCTCATGATCTGAGCCACAGTCAGCTCCAGGTCTTGTTTTTGCTACCTGTATAGAGCTTCTCTATCTTCAGCTGCAGAGGATATAATCAGTCTGATTTTGGTGTTGATCATTTGGTGATGTCCATGTATAGAGTCGTCTCTTGTGTTAGAAAAGGTGTTTGCTATGACTGATGTGTTCCCTTGACAAAATTCTTTTAACCTTTGCCCTGCTTCATTTTGTATTCCAAGGCCAAATTTGTGGATAACTTTTTCCTTTTGCATTCCAGTCCCTGAGATTATGAAGGGCTTTTCAAGTGGTGCTAGTGGTAAAGAACCCTCCTGCCAATGTAGGACACTTGAGAGATGTGGGTTTGATCCCTGGGTTGGGAAGATCCCCTGGAGAAGGAAATGGCAACCCACTCCAGTATTCTTGCCTGAGAAATACCATGGACAGAGGAGCCTGGCAGGCTACAGTCCTTGGGGTAGACTTGCAAAGAATCAGACATGACTGAGCAGACATACACAGAGCCTAATTATGAAAAGGACATCTGTTTTTGGTGTTAGTTCTAGAAGGTGTTGTTGGTCTTCATAGAACCAGTCAGCTTCAGCTTTTTCAGTATCAGTGGTTGGAGTATAGACTTAATTACTGAGATGTTGAATTGTTTGCCTTGGAAATAAACCAAGATCATTCTGTCATCTTTGAGATTGTAGCCAGATACTGCATTTTGGACTCTTCTGTTGACTTTGAGGACTGCTTCATTTCTTCTAAGGCATTCTTGCCCATATAGTTGATATAATGGCCATCTGAATTAAATTCACCCAAATCTTGTCCATTTTAGTTCACTGATTCCTAAAATGTTGATATTCACTCTTGTCATCTCAACTTGACCATGTCCAGTTTACCTTGATTCATGGACCTAATATTCCAGGTTCCTATACAGTATTGCGGTCTTTTTTTTTTTTTTACGTAATTGGAGGCTAATTACTTTACAATATTGTGGTGATTTTTGCCATACATTGACATGAATCAGCCATGGGTGTACATGTATCCCCCCATCCTGAATTCCCTGCCCCACCTCCCCCTGGGTTGTCCCAGAGTACCAGCTTTGAGTGCCTTGCTTTATGCATCAAACTTGAACTGGTCATCTGTTTTACATATGGTAATATACGCATTTCAATGCTATTCTCTCAAATTGTCCCACCCTCGCCTTCTCCCACAGAGTCCGAAAGTTTTTTCTTTACATCTGTGTCTCTTTTGCTGTCTTGCATATAGGGTCGTCATTGCCATCTTTCTAAATTTCATATATATGCATTAACATACTGTATTGGTATTTCTCTTTCTGACTTACTTTGCTCTATATAATAGGCTCCAGTTTCATCCACTTCTTAGGATTGACTCAGATGTGTCCTTTTTCATAGCTGAGTAATATTCCATTGTGTATATGTACCACAACTTCCTTATCCATTTGTCTGCTGATGGACATCTAGGTTGCTTCAGTGTCCTAGCTACAGTATTGTTCTTTACAGCATCTGCTTTACTTTCACCAGCAGACAGAACCGTAACTGAGCATCGTTTTCCGCTTTGGCCCAGCCACTTCATTCTTTCTGGAGCTATTAGTAATTGCCCTCCGTTCTTCCCTAGTAGCATATTGGGCACCTTCAGACTTGGAGGGCTCATCTTCTAGCATCATATATCTTTGCCTTTTCATATAGTTCATGGGATTCTCCAGGCAAGAATACTGGAGTGGGTTGCCATTTCTTTTTCCATTGGATCACGTTTTGTGAGAACTCTTCACTATGACCCATCCGTCTTGGGTGGCCTAGCATGACATGGATCATAGCTTCATTGAGTTATGCAAGCCCCTCCACTGTGACAAGGCTGTGATCCATGAAGGGGGTTGTGATTTATGCAGTAACAGTAAATGAGAACCAAACTTGAAGCTAGAAGATGGAGCTTATATTCAGTTCAGTTCAGTTCAGTCGCTCAGTCATGTTTGATTCTTTGCGACCTCATGAATCGCAACATGCCAGGCCTTTCTGTCCATCACCAATTCCCGGAGTTTACTCGAACTCACGGCCATCGAGTCAGTGATGCCATCCAGCCATCTCATCCTCTGTCGTCCCCTTCTCCTCCTGCCCCCAATCCCTCCCAGCATTAGAGTCTTTTCCAGTGAGTCAACTCTTCGCATGAGGTGGCCAAAGTAGGTTGCTGCAAAAGTAATTGTGGTTTCAGACCGTGAATTTAAATCGTTGTAACTAGGCTCTGACACATCTTTTTTAATCAAAATAGGAACCATTACAGACAACACAGTTTTGTCCACGAGAGAGAAGTTTGTTTATTCCTGTAGCATAAAAATCCGTGCTTCCAGATTGGATGAAGTCTTGGAAAGCATTTTCTGCCTTCTGCTGATGGAAGCATTTTCCCTGCAAAAAAGTCATCGAGATGCTTAAAGAAGTGGTTATCGGTTGGCGAGAGGTCAGGTGAATATAGCAGATGAGGCAAAACTTCTTAGCCCAGTTTGTTGACCCTTTGAAGCATTTGTTGTATGATGTGCAGTCAGGCGTTGTCATGGAGAAAAATTGGGCCATTTTTGTTGACCATTGCTGGCTGAAGCCATTTCAGTTTTCAGTACATCCATTTGCTGAGCATACTTCTCAGATGTAATGGTTTTGCCAGGGTTCAGAAAGCTATAGTGTAACAGACCAGCCAGCATCAGACCACCAACCAATGACTGAGCTTTTTTTGGTGCAAGTTTGGCTTTGAGAAGTGCTTTGAAGCTTCTTCTTGGTCCAGCCACTGAGCTGGTTGTCTCTGGTTCTCATATAAAATTCAGTTTTTGTCGCATGTCACAATTTGATTGAGAAATGGTTTGTTGTTATAGAGTAAGAGAAGACAGCACTTCAAAACAGTAATTTTTTTGACTTGCGGTTGGCTCATGAGACACCCACTTATTGAGCTTTTTCAGCTTTCCAGTTTGCTTCATATGCTGAATGACCATAGAATGGTCGACGTTGAGGTTTTTGGCAATTTGTCGTGTAAGTTGTAAGAGGATTAGCTTCGATGATGCTCTCAATTGGTTGTTGTCAACTTCTGATGGCTGGTCACTGGGCTCCTCATCTTCAGGGTTCTTGTCTCCTTTACAAAACTTCTTGAACCATCACAACAATGTATGTTTTTGTTAGCATTTCCAACGCCAAATGTGTTGTTGATGTTGTGAGTTGTCTCCACTGCTTATGACCCATTTTGAACTTATATAAGAAAATCACTTGAATTGGCTTTTTGTCTAACATAATTTCTGTAGTCTAAAATATGTATACAATAAAAAGCAAGTAATTAGTCATTAGCAAAAAAAATAGTGAGAAATGTGCATTAAAATGATGTATAACCATACTTAATTAAGAATTAATTCCAGTATCAAATGGCAGTGTTCAACCATGCAAAACCAGAGTTACTTTTTCATCAACCTAATATCTCACTTCAGTATTTGCAGGTTCTCTTGTACAGTGCTGGCATTATTACTATAAAAGTATCAGCAGCATAATCTCAGGTAGCCCTTTTTCAAGTTTGCTTTTTTAATTCATTGATAGCAAACTTTAATTATATGTTTTGTTTTCTTGCTATCACATCTAGAACTGGAAGATTAAAAAAAAAATCACTTGATAATATAGTACCAAACAGTTTAGCTATAGGCAGATTGGCTCTACATTAAGAAGCTTGTACACATTTCTGCAGGAATATGGGAGTGCCAAAGTAAATTAGATGATTAGCTAGAAAGTAGAATATTGGGAGTGCAGAGAAGGCAATGGCACCCCACTCCAGTACTCTTGCCTGGAAAATCCCATGGACTGAGGAGCCTGGTGGGCTGCAGTCCATGGGGTCGCACAGAGTTGGACATGACTGAAGTGACTTAGCAGCGGCAGCAGAATATTGGGAGAGTCACCATGTAATTGGGTTGGTGCTACTTTCGTGCCTCTTAGGCTGTGGGTTACCCTGTTCTTACCAGCTGCCATGAATAAATTGGATCAGCTAGGTATCACCTACCATCTCTTATTATAGTACTCACATGTTAAAACTGTTTTACTGATTGCTCACCATTTTGCTTTTTGATTTTTACGACTTTTTCTTTCTTTTACTTCTGGAAAAGATGACCTTTTAAAACATATATATCTCTAATGCATTTGGGAATTATAATACCATTCAAAGGTTTATGTATTACCAAATAATTGTAACTTTTATGACCAGAAATTAAGAGAAGAATTAAACTGTTCTCCTGAATCTGTTTTAGCTCTATGTTGCTAGATCTGTTGGGTAGAATACCATTTAGCCTAGGTTAAATATTTGAATCCTCTTTTGGTCAGTTAGTATCTGTCACAGATTCTAAAGGAAATCCAGCAAACGAGTGCAGATGCTTTCACATAAAAATCAGCTCCCATCAGTATTAACAGTATGAGCTGAGTATGGTGTTTTGTGATTAAATAATTATGCATTGTTGAAATATCTGTTTCAACCTTCAGTACTATCCAAGGTTTCTATTAAAAATATTATTTTTTAAAAATTTCAGCCTTTTCTAATGAAATGAAGCAAAAATAATACTTGTTAAATCTCAGGTTTTTCTTTTGTCTCTGATTCCTTTCCTCCCTTCTTTTCACCCTTTTAATTTTATTGTTATTAAGTTCATAATATTTTAACTGATAGTAGAATCTTGCTACTTTTTCATGTGTTCTGATAATACTTGTCCTTTTAGATATTTATAATTTTATTATTAAAATGTATATAGAAAAGTTTAA
This sequence comes from Budorcas taxicolor, assembly GCF_023091745.1. Classification (NCBI taxonomy): domain Eukaryota; kingdom Metazoa; phylum Chordata; class Mammalia; order Artiodactyla; family Bovidae; genus Budorcas; species Budorcas taxicolor. The sequence continues at coordinate 30,118,403 of NC_068916.1, read as the reverse complement.
TCAAAGTAATTTTTATTTTCCTTCTAGAAGAAATGGCAACATATCTTCGTTATGTAAGAAGGCTAGATTTTTTTGAAAAACCAGATTATGACTACCTAAGGAAACTTTTTACTGACTTGTTTGATCGAAAAGGATATATGTTTGATTATGAATATGACTGGATTGGTAAACAGTTGGTGAGTACTACAGGCTGTGTAAGAAAAACAAAAGATTATTTGTAATACTTAGCTTCCTTTTTCATAGTAGAGATCCTTTATTTGAAGAATTGAGAACAAATAAATTTTTATTTTGAAGTATAGTTGATTTACAGTATGTTTTAGGTGAACATCATAGTGATTTAATATTTTTATAGATTATACTCCATTTTAAGTTATTACAGAATAATATCTATATTTTTCTGTGCTGTACAGTATATTCTTTTTGCTAATTTATTTCATAGATGGCAGTTTATGTCTCCTAATCCCCTACTGTTGTCTTGCCCCTCCTCTGTTTTTTCTCCTCACTGGTAACCACAAGATTGTTCTCTCTATTTTTAAGTCTGTTCCTTTTTTGTTATATTCATTTGTTTGTTTTATTTTTAAGACTCCGCATGTTAATGATAACAAGAGTATATTTCTCCTAAGCATAATACTCTATAGTTCCAGTCACATTGTTGCAAATGGCAGAATTCCATTCTTTTTTATGGCTGAGTAATATTTTATCATATAGTCTAGTTCAGTCGCTCAGTCATGTCCAACTCTTTGCGACCCCAGGGACTGCAGCATGCCAGGCTTCCCTGTCTATAACCAACTCTCGGAGTTTACTCAGACTTATGTCTGTTGAGTCGATGATGCCATCCAACCATCTCATCCTCTGTCATCCTCTTCTCCTACCTTCAATTTTTCCCAGCCTCAGGGTCTTTTCAGATGAATCAGTTTTTCGTATCAGGTGACCAGAGTATTGGAGTTTCAGCTTCAGCATCAGTCCTTCCAATGAATATTCAGGGCTGATTTCCTTTAGGGTGGACTGGTTGGATCTCCTTATAGTCCAAGGGATTCTCAAGTGTCTTCTCCAACACCACAGTTCAAAAGCATCAATTCTTTGGTGCTCAGCTTTCTTTATGGTCCAACTCTCACATCCATACATGACTACTGGAAAAACCATAGCTTTGACTAGACGGACCTTTGTTGGCAAAGTCATGTCTCTGCTTTTTAATATGCTCTCTAGGTTGGTCATAACTTCTCTTCCAAGGAGTAAGCGTCTTTTAATTTCATGGCTGCAGTCTCCATCTGCAGTGATTTTGGAGGCCCAAAAAAGGAAGTCTGTCACTGTTTCCACTGTTTCCCATCTGTTTGCCATGAAGTGATGGGACCAGATGCCATAGTTTTCTGAATGTTGAGCTTTAAGCCAACTTTTTCACTCTCCTCTTTCACTTTTCATCAAGAGGCTTTTTAGTTCTTCACTTTCTGCCATAAGGGTGGTGTCATCTGCATATCTGAGGTTATTGGTATTCCTCCCAGCAGTCTTGATTCCAGCTTGTGCTTCATCCAGCCAAGCGTTTCTCATGACGTACTCTGCATATAAGTTAAATAAGTAGGGTGACAGTATACACCCTGACGTACTCCTTTCCCGATTTGGAACCAGTCTGTTGTTGTGTGTCCACTTCTAACTGTTGCTTCCTGACCTGCATACAGATTTCTCAAGAGGCAGGTCAGGTGATCTGGTATTCCCATCTCTTTCAGAATTTTTCAGTTTGTTGTGATCCACACAATTAAAGGCTTTGGCATAGTCAATAAAGCAGAAATAGATGTTTTTCTGGAACTCTCTTGCTTTTTCTATGATGCAATGGATTTTGGCAATTTGTTCTCTGATTCCTCTGCCTTTTCTAAAACCAGCTTGAACATCTGGAAGTTCACGGTTCACATATTGTTGAAGCCTGGCTTGGAGAATTTTGTACATTATTCTGCTAGCGTGTTAGATGAGTGCAATTGTATGGTAGTTTGAGCATTCTTTGGCATTGCCTTTCTTTGGGATTGGAATGAAAACTGACCTTTTCCAGTCCTGTGGCCACTGTTGAGTGTTCCAAATTTGCTGGCATATTGAGTGCAGCACTTTCACAGCTTCATCTTTTAGGATTTGAAATAGCTCAACTGGTATTCCATCACCTCCACTAGCTTTGTTCGTAGTGATGCTTCCTAAGGCCCACTTGACTTCGCATTCCAGGATGTCTTGGTCTAGGTGAGTGATCATACTATCATGATTATCTGGATCAACAAGATCTTTTTTTATATAGTTCTTCTGTGTATTCTTGCTATCTTTTCTTAATATCTTCTGCTTCTGTTAGGTCTGTACCATTTCTGTCCTTTATTGTGCCCATGTTTGCATGAAATGTTTCCTTGGTATCTCTGAGTTTCTTGAAGAGATCTCTAGTCTTTCCCATTCTATTGTTTTCCTCTGTTTCTTTGCACTGATCACTGAGGAATCTTATCTCTTTCTTATCTCTCCTTGCTGTTCTTTGGAACTCTGCATTCAAATGGGTATGTATATCTTTCCTTTTCTTCTTTGCCTTTCTCTTCTCTTCTTTTCACAACTGTTCGTAAGGCTTCCTCAGCCAGCCGTTTTATTTTTGAATCTCTTTTTCTTGGGGTGGTGTTGATCCTTGCCTCCTGTATAGTGTCACGAACCTCCGTCCGTAGTTCTTCTGTAACATTTCTTTTTAAGATGTTTATGTTTTATCTTCTTACTTTTGGCTCTGCTGGCTCTTCATTGCTACACAGGCTTTTCTCTACTTGCGGAGAGCAGGGGCTGTCTCTAGCTGCAGTGTGCTGGCTTTTCATTGCAGTGGTTTTTCTTGTTGTGGCGCTCGGGCTCTAGGGCTTGTGGGCCTCAGTTGTTGTGGCACATGGGCTCTACAGCACAGACTCAGTAGTTGTAGCGCTCAGGTTTAGTTGCCCCAAGGCATGTGGGATCTTCTGGATCAGGGATTGAACCCATGTCTCCTGCATTAGCAGGCAGATTCTTTACTGCTGAGTGACCAGGGAAGCTCCTCTCCACATCTTCTTTGTCCATTCATCTGCTGCTGGGCACTTAGGTTGCTTCCATATCTTGGCTATTGTATATAATGCTCTTTGGAACACTGAAGTGCATAAACCTTTTGAATTACTTTTTTTGTTTTCTTTGGGTATATACCCAGCAGTGTAATGCTGGATCATATGGTAGTTATACTTCTGGTTTTTTGAGGAATCTTCATAATGTTTACCACAGTGGCTGTACTCATTTAAATTTCCACCAATAGTGCACAAGGGTTTTATCCATATCCTCACCAACAATTGTTATTTTGTGTCTTTTTAATAATGGCCATTCTGACAAGTGTGAAATGATGTCTCATTATGGTTTTGATTTTAATGTCTCTGATGCTTAGTAATGTTGAACATTTTTTCCTGTATCTCTTAGGCATCTGTATGTTTTCTTTGGAAAACTATCTATCCAGATCTGCTTATTTGTTGTTTGTTTTTTTTGGTACTGTATGAGCTGTTCATAAGTTTTGACTATTAACCTCTTTTCAGTCATTTCATTTGCAGATATATTCAGTAGGTTGTGTTTTCATTTTGTTGATGGTTTTCTTTGCTATGCCAAAGCTTTAAAGTTTAATTAGGTCCCATTTGTTTATTTTTGCTTTTGTTTCTTCTACCATAAGAGACCCCAAAAAATATTGCTACAATTTAAGTCAGAGTGTTCACTTATGCTTTCTTCCAGGAATTTTGTGGTTTCATACATAAAGGTCTTTAATCTGTTTTGAGTATGTTTTTGTATATAATGTTAGGATATTCTGATCTCATTCTTTTGCACACAGCTGTCCAGTTTTTCAGCACCACTTATTGAAGAGACTATCTTTTCTTGTTTGTATATTCTTGCTTCCTCTGTCATAGATTAATTAGGTTAATTGACCATATATCTGTGGGTTTATTTCTGAGCTCTCTTTTCTGTTGACATGTGTGTCTGTTGTTAAGCCAGTACTGTGCTGATTTGATTGCTGTAACTTTGTAGTATAGTCTGAAGTCAGGGAGTGTTATATCTCCAGATTTGTTCTATTTTCTCAACATTGTTTGACAGGGTCTTTTGTGGTTCCATATACATTTTAGGATTGAGAATTAATAATTTTTAAAGGATTCATTCTTTGAGTTTTGTAAAAATGGAGAATTTGGAGTCTGTTTTTTAGAGTAATGGGTTATTTTGAATGTTTTACTTTTGATTTAGTTCTTAATATCAAACATACTTTTTAAAAATACAGTATTCTAGTGATTACTTTAAAAGATCAGCTAGTTTTTTCTTCAGTCATTGCTCAAGATATTCATAATTTTAGAATATACTTTAATTATTCTAACAGTTTTAGGTTATTTTGTAATAGACTGATACTTAGACATCAGAGCAAGTTTAGGTTTCTTTAACTATAAAAACTGCCCCCCAAATTTGTCTTGATCATAACTATGGGATGAGTGTCATTATTTAAATGAACACAACATTAAGTTCTTTTTTGAAGAGATGACTTAAAAGAAATCAAATATTTATTCTCACCAGTCTTCTTTTTAAAGAATAAGAACGCCTTACAAAATTTACTTTAATTTCAGTTCACTGATACCAAATTTTGTCCATATTTGGAACTACCAAGCTTTCAGATTCAAGTACTTTTAAACAGTTGACTTACTTAAATGTTTAATCTGTATTTTTCTTAGCTCCAAAGTGATTTGAATATATATTGTATCTAAAATGCAAACCTGAATATACTTTGATTAATGCATTTATTATGAAATTTTGAATTATATTTGAACATTTAAATTTTATTAAAGTCTCTTCTGAGTTAAAATATTGACAGTAACCAATTTTATTGGCTTATTTAAAAAATTATTCCCTTAATTTTCATAAAGTACTTTTTTCTGTTTATATATTGGCTTTGGAAATGAGAGACATAAACAACATTTTGTTTTTTTCATAAGAATTAACCTAAAACGTAATGGTAACATTAAAAGGTCTTTTGTTGATATGAAAATAAATACTTTATAAACTATTGAAATATTTTTAAGCTGCTTTAAATAGTAGTTATAATTTCTTGCTTTAATTTGGTATATTTAACGATGTATTTTAGGGAAGATACCTTTTCTTAATTAAGGCTTTATGTAGTAGTATCTTATTACTTTTTTATTATGTTAAGGTGCTAAATAATTTAAAATAAGACTTCTGAAATAGAATGCATTGATGCTAATTGTTATTGTGTCGCAGCCTACTCCAGTGGGTGCAGTTCAACAAGATCCTGCTCTGTCATCAAACAGAGAAGCACATCCACACAGAGATAAGATACAATCCAAAAATCAGGTTTGCTGTCCTTTTAGATATGAACTGTCTTGATTTATTTCTGTATTACCTTCTCACTGTTTATAAATGTATTTGGTGTTTTATCATGCCCAGATGACAGCTTTATAATTTGTGCATGTGTTTGCACATGTGTGTATACATACGTATATATACATATTGAATGATTGAAATACATATCCTTTTCTTCTATAAAACAGACCATATACAGACATATTAAGGATAAAAATGCACATATTTTCAATGCATAGGCTATTTCCCCTAATGTTCACTTTAATATTGTTTAATCATAAATCCTGATTAATGGTGTTAGTATAAACTTTGAGAATATTGTTCTGTTATAACGGAAGTATTTGGATACCCTGTTGGAATGAGTTGTAATAGTAGTTGTTCTTTCTAACTGTAGTCCAGTTTAGTGTAATAAATTATTTACTGAGTTCTGTTGTTTGAAAGCTACTGCTCTCCACATTGCAGAAATGCAGAAGTAAGGAAAAACATACAACCTGTGAGAAATGACTTTGTAATGAGTGGCTAGGAGCTCACTGAACCTCTGGAATCAATCAGACCTGGATATGGCAGGTTACTCATTCACTCAAAGCCTCAGTTCTCATCTATAAAATAGAAATAATGCATGTTAATTCCTAGCATATAGTAAGCATTCATTAAGTCTCAACTCTTGTGGCTGGTGTTCTTGTTATCATTATTACAATAAATTCACAAATAACTATATAACAATGCAGAATAAACTGTACCATGGGAGATACATTAATAAAGTGACATAGAGGATCATTGGAATATGTAGGATTTATATGCAAATGTGGTTTTTGAGATGAGCATGAAGAATGAATGGAATTTTTAAAGGCAGCCTAAGGAATAAGAATTTTGGAGAGAGTGAGCATTAAAAAATTAGAAGCCAAAAGTTTAAAAATGTGGAATATGTTTGAGGAGACATAAGCAGTTGATTTGGAGCAGAGAGCAGGTTCAAGACAAGATATAGAAGATTCATTGAAGAGTTGTATTTTCTGGGTAAGATAAATTGGAGGCTGTTGAATTTTTGAGCAACATTTTCACTCGTCTTTTTTATATAAAGAAACCTTACTGAATCCATTTTTGACAGAATTTTTGCTGTTACCTTGAATTAAATGGTATCTTTAGAACTTTTTGGAGAGGGGTAGTGTGCTATCTATTTTGTATTCCATCAGGGTTGAGCTGAGCGTTAAAAAAAGACATCAAAGAAAAAACACACTTACTAAAAATCATAGTCAAATAAAATGCTACATTTAGGAAGTATTTATAATTTTCTGCTTTAAAGTATACACAGTTTGAAAAAGATTAGTTTTATAATTTTGCCTTAGAAAAACTGAGCAGTAAAGGGTCTTATATATAAATTACTTCCAGTATAAATTAAGAGACATTGATAGCTTGAGTACTCTGATAAGATACTGTATATAGAAAGAAATGGGAGAAGTGAAGACTTTGAGTATGTGTTTTATAAACCAGTTAATTTCTCAAATGTATGTGGAACAAGACCAATAATTCATGTTCTGTGAGGATCTCTACTTGAGCTATTAGGTATTGTAATAAATGAAATTCTTCTTTTATTGTTGAATTAAATTATTCTTGAAATAAATTTAAATATTTTAAAGTTTTAACTTTCTGCCTGTTTCAGATATGTCTTGCTAGCTCATTGCTAGCTCACTGAGGGTGGGAACCGTATATCGTTGATGTAGTCCTTGCAATAAATGTAGGGAGTCAATTTTTTTTTTTTTCAGGAAATCCTTTAAGATAGCTTATATATTGAATTTGCTACTAGATATGTAGATATGTTTCTTATCATGATAGAAACATTGTATATCTAGAAAAAAATTTCTTAACTATCTGTGCTGCAGTAAACAGCTTAAGTTGTGTGATAAACCCACAGTTCATAATCCCCAAAGAAGAAAGGTTAATTCTTTAAATGTCTGAAACCCTTTGTAATATCCCCAGATAAACAGTTTTAACTTAGAGTCTATGGTTGAAGTTCAGGGGATCTTGAAATTTTACAGGCAGTGTTGGGTGGATGCAAATGTTTATTTTGAGGAGAGGTTGCATAGCTTTTGGTGTCTTCTTAAAAGGTCCATGATTCCCAGATGTTGCCTGCTGTCCCATGGTCTCATCTAATTTATTTCACTTTAACCTACAAGTCAGCTGAATTCTGGTGATAAATTTGGAGGATTTAGTGAAGGGACATTAGAATTGTCATAATTGTTTTGATGACATATTTTATGCCACAGAGTATGTAGTTTTGTATCGTACAATTTAATTTAGGAAGCTTAGTGCCAGAACATTTATTCTTTGTGTTTACTTGATTTTAACATCTTTTCTCCTAAAAGGTTACTCTGGCCACTGATATTCTTAGTCTGCATATAGCCCAGTGTACTTGACACTTTGTGGCAAGATATTCCTTACTTTAGTTGAAAAAGAAAGAAAAGAGCCCTGAAGTCTTTAGCTGCTGCTGCTGCTGCTAAGTCACTTCACTCGTGTCCGACTCTGTGCAACCCCATAGACGGCAGCCCACCAGGCTCCGCCGTCCCTGGGATTCTCCAGGCAAGAACACTGGAGTGGGTTGCCATTTCCTTCTCCAATGCATGAAAGTGAAAAGTGAACGTGAAGTCGCTCAGTCATGTCCGACTCTTAGCAACCCCATGGACTGCAGCCCACCAGGCTCCTGTAATTGTGGTAACGAGCTAGGTAGTAATATTGGGAAAATAGTAGGCTCTCAGTTTGAATCCCAGGTGTACTGTTTGCTACTTTGTGATGTGAGAGAAGTATTTAAAGTCTTAGTGTCTTCATCAGTAAAACGAGGATATACTTTCTGTCTCAAAAATGAGATAACACATATAAAGCAGCCAATGCAGAACCAAACGTGTGATAGAAACTTAAATATTGTATTCCTTCCGCCATAGTGGTACTGTCCACATTTTCCTGAAACATAGAAATTGCTCCCTATTAAGCCATTACTCAATTCTTTTAGTAGATTATTATTTAGTTTGTGGTTATTGCCATACAGGCTGGCCAGGTCATCTAAAATCTTCAAGAATTATCAGCCTGTTTCATGGAAATAGGTCTCTTAATTTGAACCAGATGAAAAAAATAGATGAAGGAAGCAAAGGGATTCATATATGAAAGATTGTCACTTAAAAAATTTGTTTTTCATATCTTCTTGGTATTCTGTATAGCAGTTCTTGTTTTTCAAGGAACTTTTCTGTTTTCTTGTATTATCCTCACAGTCAGAAACAGTGTACTAAGCAAGAAGAGAAAATTTTTTTTCTGAGACCTTAAGTGTGGCTATTTAAGTAATGTCTTTTTTTTAAACGTTGCTGGAAGTAGTTTTCTTATCAAAATACCAGTGGGGACCTCTACTGTAAGAAAATATAGTGGATAGCTTTTTAGAACATTTCATAGTTTATGGAGTGTTTTCTTGACCACGTTATTTTTACCTCTCTAGTTTTTGTTAACTTTATTTATAAAATTAGAGAGTGGAGTCTATGATATCTAAAGTCCTTTCACTTCTAAAATTCTGTGGTGCTATTTTATTTTTGTGGTTGATCATTACATAATTGTACCAATTTCATTGAAATCTCTCCACATTCACTATGCAAAGATAACTGCATCTGTGACTCAGAATAGTAAGGGTTTTAAAATTTTCCTTTTATACATTTGTTTTCTATATTATTAGGATGCGATGTTTAACATTTTGGGTTTCTCTTCTTCCATGCATGCCACATGCATTAAATAAATGGCAGTCGACAGACCACAGGGCAGCTTGGGACTCCCAGCAGGCAAATCCCCATCATTTGAGAGCTCACCTTGCAGCAGACAGACATGGTGGCTCGGTACAGGTATTTTCTGATTTTTGCATGAGTGATTATTTCCCAGATTTATACAACTAACCCTTTTTGGAACTCATGGCATGATTTCTTATCCTAATGAACGACTTGTTGCTGAACTCTCCATAATTCTATTCCTTTGAATTTAACCAAAAAGAAAAATTAACATGGTCTAGCAAGACCACCTAAGGGATACGAAGATTTTGCCTTTGTTCATTTTTGCAAGCACATGCAACAGTATTTAAGTAAGTTGTACTGAGAACAGGTTAGAAAAACAAAATATATTATTGAACTATCTGTTAAACTTTTTTGTCCAGTAATAAGCTCAGTCTTTTTTAATGCTTTAAGTAATAGAACATTTTTATATCTTATCCTTTCATTATTTTGCTCCCTTTAAACTTATTTAAGCAGTTATCTAACATTTTCATTCTCAGTCCTTAGAATGTATTTTCTGATTAATTGGTCAAATAAACATGACCCCAGTTTTACAATGACATATTTTGTTTTATTTGGATAAAGTAAAACATGGAGAAAATAATTTCAAGGACAGATATTTATAAAACATTTCCCTCTATTTTCTGGATATTTATAAAAATTTAAAGTTGTCCCTTAGTCTTTTGATGTGTTCCTTTTTCCCCCTTTTCTATACATTTAGAGATAACTACTATATTCTTCCCTTAAATGCCCCCCTAAATTTTAATCTTTTATATGTATTATAAAAATAGGAAGAGATTACTGAGTCTCTTATTTCTTTGAAAAATGTCAGTTTAAGATAATTTGAATGCTGGCTTAAAGTAATTGAGATGAGAAGTGTTCTCTCAATCCATTTCAGTCTAAAACCTATTTTTGATTTTTTTTCTCCACATACTTCAGCTTGAACAATTTTCTGTTATATTTTACCAAATTTATATTTTTCTTCATATATATTAATCTGAATCCATGCTTGGTTTTATTCTGTCTTGATTTGAACTCTGAAAAAGCCAATTCTTAATTAAATCTTAGGAGTTATCATGTTTTTCCCACCTTTAGCTTTTAGAGGTAGTTTAAATTGTGAAACCAACTTTTATAGAATTTTGTAGTCTGTGGAACTTTCAGTCATGTATTAACAGAAGAATTTGAATAGTGCTGTCAAATTTTGGAGTGAGGGATTCAGAGGCAAGGGAGCCTGAGAGGTAAAACTTTTTTGTGATCTAAATTCATATCATTGGAAAAGTTAATTGAGGAATTTATGTTTAATTTGCATAAACACAAGCTGGATTGTGTATGTATCTGTATACATTTACATGTTTCTAAATGTTGTATTTTTTTATAGCATGTGTCTTGCTCAGGGTTCAGGGAAATCTATAACAAGATACTGTTAGAAAGCTTTCCTACTACTTCTGTACCAATGCTGCAAATTTATCAATAGTTTTTTCTTTTCCACTTTGTGGAATTCCCAAAGGTGGCTCATGGGATCTCTTTGTACTGTCAAAGGGTGAATGAGTTTCATTGTTGGCTAATCATTCCAGTATTTTATTCTATTTTTTCACATATTGTCAAAGATATATTTTAAATCTGCTTATTTCTCATCTCTTTAAAACTTTTCTGCCTTATAAAGATTGTGTCTGACTTCATTATAATATTTAGTAAGTGATCACTTTACTATTCTGGTAAATCCATAAGTGAGTAAAAATTTTTACACTATTTTTCAGTTACTTCCTGAATTAACTTGATGTGATGAACATTAAGGTAGTTTTACTGTCATGGAAAATTTGCTAGCAGCGTAGTAAGATCATGCATGAATCTTGCTGCATCCCAAAATGTTGTTATGTATAATTTAAAATTTGAAAAGTTACGACCCTGGCATAATTGGACTAATGAAGTGGTAGTCTAAAAATTAATAATAGTGAGAGGAAGTAAAGGTATCTTAATCTGAGCTAATATGATTATTCCAATAATTGAATACTATATTTTACTTTGAATGAAAGAAGAACGGAAAGCAGTGTGTTGTTTTCATTCTCATCATTTGATAAAGGGAACATATAAAGAGAAACATCTTTTTACTAATACACAGTATGAGAAGAATTTGCCTTGAGGTTCTTTGTTCCATGGTTGTTAAACCACCTATTGGACAAAGTTTCAGTCACTGGCTTTGCAAGGTGTGGGAGACCTGGGTTTGATCCCTGGGTTGGGAAGATCCCCTGGAGAAGGGAACAGCTACCCACTCCAGTATTCTGGCCTGGAGAATTCCATGGACTGTCCATGGGGTTGCCAAGAGTTGGACACGACTGAGTGACAAAGATCTTACATGGCATCTTACTGGTTTTCCTCAACCAGTACTAAGGGCGTATCATCAAATAGTTTTCAGGAAATACATTTACAAAATAAGTAGATTGCTATCTGGTATATGAACACCTCTTGCCTTTTCGACCTATAGAAAAATCCTCACTATTTCACATATGCCCCTTGGAGTCTCTATTTGAACTCCTTATCTTTTCAGAATTATTATATATATATTATAGGTCAGATATATAGGTTATCAAGTTGATTTATTTGTGGTTAGCAGCATAATTTCAAATTTCATGCCTTAGATTATTCATCATAACACGGGGATATTAATGATAGCTTTATTCATGGTTTTGTGAGAACTTTTTTAAAAAGTATTTAGCGTAGAGTCTAGGGCTAAAGAAGTACTAAATAGTAGAATCATCTATTGCTTTGGCAAATTAAGAAGCTTGACTAGTATTAGTATTGACAATACTTCTCTGAAAAGTGAAGTATAGAGATGTAGCCAAAAGAATGCATTGTGAAATGGGGTTTATCTAATTTTATTCTGTCTCTTCGGTTAATTTACTCATCAGAAGGATAATGCCACCTATTTGATAAATTTTCCCCACTTAAGAGATTAAGAATAATATTCAGATATCGTGAAGTCTGTATTTTCAATCTGTTCTTGGCTTGTATGTGATTTGGAAAATTTCCTAGGGGTTCAAGTGTGTCCCCCCCTGCTCCTCTGAGAATCACTGGGAATAAATATGGTTGAGAAGCCTAGACCTACCACTTTCAGTTTCTTGCCTATTCATTATACAGCAAATATATATAAATGTCTACCAGGTGCTTGGCACTGTGCTAGTAGGTTCTCTGACTAAAGGAGAGAATAACAGATACAGTGTCTGGAGCTTTCAGTTAATGGAAAGAGCTAATAAACAGGTGGTATGATAAGTGGAGAAAGTACAGGGTGCTATGAGAATATGTAGGAAAAGCACCTAACTTGGATTTAGCAAGTTCAAGTTTCCTGAAAAAAATATTTATATTCTATTTTTTCACATGTTTTCAAAGTGAAGAATCAGTAGGACAGCATTTGAAGAAGGTAGAAGGGGTTAAGAGAGGAGTGTACCAGGCAGAGAGAACTGCGTGTAAGATTGTGGAGGAGAGAGAGACAGATTGAGGAATTAAATGCAGTTCTGTCAAGCTATTGTGTTTTGAGAAATGAGGCTGACAGGCAGACTGGAGGGGAATTGTGAAGGACCTAAAAGTTCTGTTATTAAATTTGGGTTTTGGTCTAAGGGTATTGGGTAGGCATAAAGAGAATTAGAAGTAACTTGATTAGCATTTACAGAGATACTTTTGAGACCAGATGGAAGGGAGACAAGTCTAAGGTGGGGCCACAACTATCAAAAGTCCACAGTTGAGAGATGATGGGTAGTGGAGATGAAGAGAAACAAAAGGACTTGAAAGACAGAAGATACAATTTAATTGGGTATGAGAGTTGAGGGAAGGGGAGGCGTCAAGTTATCCTTTTTGATAGGTTTCTACCTGGCAAATCAGGATTTCCAAAATGAGGTTTTAAAATGTACCACTGGCAGCAGATAGTACTAGTCTCTAATTCCACTGTGTTGAACTCTTCATTGTAACACAGTTCATGGAGCTCTATGCTGACTAAACATCTGATCTGTAAAAGCTGAGAGGTCATGGCAAGCAGAGGGAAGAAGACAGCTGTTAAGGGCACTACTCAGAGAACTATTTTACTTGGCGTGGCATACCTTCTGATTGTTGGAAAGCTCCTCTGCTTGTCCAGCCTTTCTTTTTTCATGTAAGGAACCGTGTGACACTGGGGAGAAAGGGCAGAATCGCAAGTGGTGCAGATGTGTTTTACAGCCAGGCACTGTTGATGAAATGAAAGAATAATATTACTTGTTATAATAAACAGTCTGATATTTTAGTTGTTATCACTTCAGAAATGCAGATACAGGTGATGATAACAGAAAAAGAATCAGACAAAAGTATCTTGAAATGATAAGACATATGTGGTTAAAAGTCAGGAGTAATAGATGTCATATCTGAGTCAGTTCTCCTTTATGCTAATTGTTAATGCAGGTCTTTTCAAAACATTTCAGATAATCAGTTTTAGTTTTCTTTTTCAAATTTTTGAAAATACTGAGGTCCTAACAAGGAAAAAAAAAATTGAGTAACTACAACAGTCATCTCTTTTATTTTTTGGGGGGGTACTAAAGTCTGGAAAAGAGAGGTTTGTAGAATGAGAGAAGTTACATGCCTTTATTACATAAGTAATTTCCAGTTCCTCCTTTTTTTTTAATTTTAGGAAATCCCTTGTTTAGTTACAATTGGGATAAATCAGCATTACACATTTGTTTTGGTGCTCTTTTTTTTCTTTTCTGGCAGTAAAGAAAGATTTTAATAGCTACTATAGTAGGGAAGAGAATATAGTGTAAACTGAGCTTGCTCTACCCAAAACAAGAGGCAGGAAACTTTTAGAATGGTTGGGATTTTGTTGACTGAAAAATATATTCACAATCTAAAAGTTGAGAGTTATGTTTTATTGAGTGGGAATTTTTAGGACGTCAGGCCTGGAGGCAGTATCTTAAGTAACTCTAAGAACTGCTCCGAGGAGGGGAGGGGAGAGCTAGGATATGATATATAGGAGTTTTGCAGCAAAGGGCTGGTAGTCTGAACATTGAGAGTGAAGTCACTCAGTCATGTCTGACTCTTTGCTACCCTATTGAATACAGCCTGCCAGTCTCCTCTGTCCATAGAATTCTCCAGGCAAGAATACAGAAGTGGGCTGCCATTCCCTTCTCTAGGGGATCTTCCTGACCCAGGGATTGATCCCGGGTTTTTTGCATTGCATGCAGATTCTTTATTTTCTGAGCCACCAGGAAATGAAAGAAAACCAGGTATCTCATGTTAAGGAATTTAACACTTTTCCAGTATCATTTGCAGTAACATCTTGAAAGACTGGAATACTCAAAGAATAGAGTGCTGTTAAGTCTAAGTGAATATTAGATCACTCAGAGATCTAATAGAGAATCCATTTTGGTTTCTCTTTGTTGAAAGTCACTGAGAAAGTAACTGGGCCTTTGGGTCATCAGTTGGAATATTAATTATATTTCTATAGCTTTTAGAATATGTTAGAAAGCTGTCATGGTTCAACAGTCATGTTGAACCCTAGTACAGGTCTAGTAAACTCTTTGAAAATTACTTTTTCAACCATATCTCGTTTACTAGTGTGCTTTCTTATCGACACCTCTAGAAAGAGCTGAGTGTCTTAAGTAAAATATGTTTTTTTTAGTATTTCTAATATATATTTTGACTAGATGAATATTTCATTAACATAGTGTACCTCTACTGAGCATTTGATAACATGCTCACAAAACTTCAAATAGAAATTAGGAAGATAGTATTATAACGAATTTGAATTCATTCTATTCAGAAAGTAAATTAATTGGCATTTTAACATCCTTCAGTACTTGTCTTTGTACTCGTCTATGATAATGATTTCTTTGGAATTAGATGGGGCAGCAGGCGTTAATGAACCATTATTTTTCGCCCTCGCTTAGCTACAGGCTTTTTGCCCACCGCCTCCCATTTAACTCTGATATTGTGAGAGTGAAACTGTAGCCTAGTTACCTTTTTTTTAAACCTCTTAAAATGAGAATTACGCTAAGTTTCTTATCAAGTGGGAATAACAGTGAAAATTTCTTTAAGAACAAGAACAGCAACAACAAAAATCCTATAAAATAGCTGAACTTTCTTTTGAAATGTCAAACCTCGAAGCATTTGTGATGTTTAGATTTGTTGTTGTTTAGTCGCTCTGTCACGTCTGACTCTTTGCAGCCCCATGGACTGCAGCACGCCAGGCTCCTCTATCCTCCACTATCTCCTGGAGTTTGCTCAGACTCATGTGCGTGGAGTTGGTGATGCCATCCAACCATCTCATCCTCTGAAGAAATTAGCCTGATAAACACTAATATTGCAAAGATTCTTTATGTTCTAGTTTGAATTATCATTCTAGAAATGTCACCTAAGTGGAATCATTCCTCAAAATTTGGCTTACAAAAATAATTTTTGTTTGTTTGATCCTTGCCTTTGGTTTCCAAGAAGATATTGACACATCGTTTATAACATCATGTCTTTGTTTCTTCTTGTAAGATCTGTGTAGAAAAGACCACTCGTTTTCGGAAACACTTTTAATGCCTGATTCACTCTTAGGTCATTGCTGTTAAGTAGGTCAGCTTAACAGAACTCTTGTTACCACATTGATTGTGTTCTGACCCTGGGCTGTTGGCTTTTACTCAGAGGGTTAGGGAATCTCAGGAGCCCAGGAAAAATTACATTAAAATTTTTATAAAGTCAGATGTTAATTTCTTTTTAATCTGATCCTGATCAACCACGTAGAATGAAATTTGAAACATTTCACTAAAATAAAATTTATTGAAGTCTGATATAACTTTGTAATGAAATTATATGAAATGAAGTAAATCAGATTATATAATTATAATGCGTGTATAGGTGCTGTTGCATGGAAATTTAGAATACTGGAGTTTCAAATTTTCATTTATGCTGCTTAAGAAAGGGAAGACACATCAGAGGAACTGCCTATAAGTTGATGGGGTAAGGAGTGTCCTTCCAACTATGTAGGGCCATTGAACAAAAAGGGGTGGGGGAGAAACCTGTTGACTATCATGTTAAGGAAATAAAAGTGGAAATAGTTCATTGAACTGTTAGTTATCTACTACATGCAAGGCACTCTGCTAGTTAAAAGTGATGGAGAATAGAAGAGTATGGGATAAGAATTCTGCTTTTTAGCTTCTTTCCAGTTCAAGGTAGAGGCTCTGACATTTTAAAAATAAAGAAGCCAATTATATTCAGTAATGAGAACAAATAAGTATCTTTTCACATTTTCAGAAAGAGAGAAAATTGGCACAGTACCACAGAGTATGACAGAAAGGAGGAAGCAGGTGCCCCAGAAGCTGAGAGGGTGACTTAGGAATATTCCTCCCGTTGAATTGCCTCTAAAGAGGATCAAGCAGCTTTGTGTTTTCAGCTGCAGGAACAAATGCAGTGCTCATTTCTTAAGTACTTGTTCCATATAGGCTATAGGAAGTGGAACTTGTATAAATCATGACCTAGTCTAGATACATTGATTGATTTCTGGTTATCTTCCTTGAGCTGGGGGGAGAGGGCCTATTTCTCTACACTGACTATTAAGTCTACCAGGACAGAGATGTTTTTCTGTATTGTTTACTCTGGTATTCCAAGTTCCTAGAAGAGTGCTTGCATGTTGTTGCCTTTTAGAGCTTAAACTTTTTATATATAATTTTATCTAATATGTCTGGCCGTGTTGGGTCTTTGTTGGTACGCAGGCTTTTATCTAGTTGCAGTGTGCAGTGGCTACTCTCCAGTCTTGGTGCAAGGGAGGTGGCTTCTCTTGTTGCTCAGTATGGGCTCCAGGGTGCCTGAGCTTCAGTGGTTGCAACACATGGGCTCAGCAGTTGCAGCTCCCAGGCTCTAGAGCACAGACTGAAGAGTTGTGGCACATGGGATTAGTTGCTCAACAGCCTGTGGGATTTTCCTGGGATCAAGGACTGGACCCATATCTCCTGCTTTGGCAGGTGGATTCTTAGCCACTAAGCCACCACAGAAACCTGGAATTTAAGTTTTAGAAATACCGGTCTCTGTAAATGGAAGTGTTAAGTCTACTAGTCACCTGTCAACTCTGATACTTAGACTTCTGTTACATCATAAAGAGATCATGTAGAGAAAGCATCAAAAATGAGTTTGAGAGTTTTGAGCCTGGAGGTCTGGGAAGTGGGTAGGGCTTTAGTAAAAGTAGAGACTATAGGAAACGTAACAGATTTAAGAAGGAATATGATAAATTTGGTTTTAGAAATAATGAGGTGCCAAACTTCATCTAGCTAACTAACCATGTAGGTGAGTGGTTAGGCTTGGGGAATCCTTTCTGTAAAGGTAATAGTTGAAGCCATTCTTTAGGTTAGACTGATGGTAATAATGATGGCCACCATTTATTGAACTCTTACTATATGCCAGTCACTGTATTTTATATATTAATTTTATTTTCTATTCATATCAACCTTATTAAACAGATAACTTCTGTTTCCAATTTCATAGTTGAGAATACTGAGGTTTAGTAAGGTAAGGTGTCTTCCCAGAGTCACATAAGTGGTAAGTGGTAGAACTAGGTTTTGAATCTAGCTCTATCTCACTTCAAAGTCATTAGCTGGTGCCAAGTGATAGATATACAGGCAAATGAAGACTGAGCAAAGACTAGTAACATACTTTTTAGGAACTATTGGTAACCTTCAAGAAAAACCTCAATTTGAGTTCTGATATAGGGTCAGAGTATACATTGGGGGAGTTAAGGAATAAATACGGAATTTTATAAAAATATAAGTGCTAAACTTTTATTAAGTTTAGAGGAAAACAAGAGATAGGACAGTAGAGAGACTTTGTTGGACCAAGAGAATTTGGGAGTGTTATGATTTTTATCTTGCTTCAAGCTTTCATGCATGCATGCATATATTCATTTATTCCAACAAATATTTATTGAGTGCCTTTTCTGTGCTACATAGAGGTGAGGAGATCTCTCAGGAAATAACAGAAGGCTCTTGCTGTTATGGAGCTTAATTTTAATAGAGTTTGGGATGGGTATTAAGAAACTCATCAGTCAGTCAATCAGAAAAACATCACTATTGATAAATGCTATACAAAGAATTACAAATGAAGTATAACATGTAAGAGTGTTTCTGCACAAAAGTTCTAGATTATATGTTGAAAAAAATCCTGGTCTCTGAGAATCTGAAAGACAAGAAAACAGCCAGTAAGCAAGAAGAGAATTAGGGAGTGAGAAAAGATAATGCCAAGGCCTTAGGTAGAAATAAGCTTGATGTTGGATGGAGGCTAGTGAACAAAGGGAAAGTGCTATGAGAAAAGGGGTAGACAGGATTGAGATCTTGTGGGGCTTTGTAAATTGGAGTAAAGAATATAGATCTTTATTTCAGATGAAACCATAAAGTTGACATTATAAGAGTTTTAAGCAAAGAGTTATGTGTTGCCTAATTTACATCTTAAAGGAACATCTTGGTTGTTGTGTGGACAATCCATTAATGGGAGGTAGATACAAATAAAAGCTGACCAGTTGATCGGTTTTTGCTCTACTTCATTCAAGAGATAATGGTGCTTTGGCCTGCGGTTCTAGTAGTCTTAAGAGTGGGGAGGACCCAGTTAGGTTTGGGGTTGGTGTCAGGGAGGATTTAACATAATCTGCTGATGGTTTATGTCAAGGAGAGGAATCACAGTGATGCCTAGATTTAGGGCTTGAAAAACTGGGTGAATGAATGGACAAAAATGAGGGTGAGACCTGAGCATGATTACTGACTGAAACGGAGGATCTGTTGGAAGAACAATATTAAAGTTTCCAAAGCAAATAATTCATGATGTAACAAAGTACCAAAGGAGCTGGGTACCCAAAAGGGAACTGATTGCATTAGCCTTAAAAACCAGAGGACAGCAGACAGTACAGAAATTTCAAGATGACCAGGAAGTAAGTTGAAAAGCAAGTGTTGAATGACTTTATCTATAATGTAGACCTGTTAGTATATTTAGTTATGAACAACTACATACTAATTGTTTTGTGGTCTTCATATTAACTTTCTAATTTAAATACTTTAATTATGTTTATCATTGTAAACATTACTTTGTGTGTGTGTGTGTGTGTGTATATATATATTTTTTTTTTCTTTTTCTTTTTTGCAGGTTGTAAGTTCTACAAATGGAGAATTAAACACAGATGACCCTACTGCAGGACGTTCAAACGCACCCATCACAGCCCCTACAGAAGTAGAGGTGATGGATGAAACCAAGTATGTATTGGTCTTGCTTGATTTAGTCCCTTTTTTCCTTAAACTGTGCATGTTTGAGACTTACAGTCATGTGCAATTATTTAAGGAATTTTTTTCAAGGAATAGGTGCATGCAAAACAAATTGGTATACTTAATTGTTTTAACCAGTAAGTTTTAAATAGTGCTATTTCAGTAAACATTTTAATAATACAAAAATAGTTATTTAAGAACTGTGCTCAAATTCTTATTTAGAGTTAACAGCATGTTTTTAGCCTATTAGTTTTAGGAATGTTGGCACATAAAAATTACTGCTATACTTTAGAGGCATATTTTTTTCTGTAAACATAAAAATATTAATTTTGTGGTATGCTGCATGTATTAATACTAGTTTTAAATTAGTTTTTTTTTTGTTAAAATTATAATAACTCTGCTTGGAAAAAAATTAAGCATGAAAACAATGTGATAATTTCAGTGTGGGCAGTTTCTGATGATATCTCTCTCTTTCTCTTTTTCCTTCTATTTTTTTTGTGTTTAGCTGCCAGAAAGTGTTGAACATGTGGTGAGTTCTCAAGTGTAGGCAGGCAGAAATAGCTCCGTTGACTATAATCTCAAAGATTTAGCACCAGTTTGTGTCTTTAAAAACAAACTTTTCAACATAGAAATTATAATTGGTAAAAGTCATACAAAAGTCTTTAATATCATTTACATTAACTCTGAAAAGCAAGAAATAATTGAGGAGCTCTTTTGCCTGCTGCAGCTTTTTTGTTTCAAGTGATGTAGATGAAACATTTGGGGGCACTTTTTATTGAGTAGATGATACACCAATCTTGCTTGTGCTTGTGCATTTGTTTTGTAACACAATGCATTATTTGCTTTTAAAAGAGGCAAGTTTTTGAGTTAAACTTTTTTTCCTATTTGTAATTGTTAAATACACCTAGCAATAATATCACTAAACTAGTACTTCAGTTGCTAATTATATTGCTGTTAAATACACATACTATGCATTATTAAATTTCATGATAAACTATAGTAAGAGAGTGTTATGAAAAATCCTCATCTAAATAGTAACTGCTAAATGCAGATATTATGAAAAATAATATTCTTATTTGTTGCAATAATACTGAACTTAAACTATCTATTGACACTTGCCTTTAGTTATAATGCCGTGTTTAAAATGCTTCCCTCGATTTTAGGACAAATTTTGAGTTAGCCTTGGGGTAAATAATGAAAGTTGTTTAGATTAGTAAATTGTGTAACATTCTACTCATGTCTAAAAGGAACCTTATATAATTTTTAAGACAATGCTCATTTATTGACTGCAAAATGAGGAAACTTTTGTGGATATTTCTGTTTAAGAGAGTAATGAGCAAGTGTCCCTTTTAACCAGTTTGACTGTGGAATTTATTCATAGTCAGTGTGACTTAGTTTTGGTAGATTTCAGGATATAATCAGTCAGCTACATACTGCTGTATTTTTATGTCAGAAGTGAAAAACAGTTATAGGTGCTGGTGCAATCCCAAGCACAGTTATAAAAGGGGGTGACATAAGGCAGATAGTAATGCACATGGCCTTTGCAAATAAACGTAAGTTGTAGAAACCTACTTCTGCCACTGTTTCCTTCTTCAGCCTTGTTTCTTTTCCTGTAAAATGAGGCTAATAATATCTACCTCATAGGCTGTTGAAAAAATTAAATGTATTAAAGTGCTGGTATTTTGTCTGGCACATGGCGTGGCAGGTACTCACTTGCCATTATCACCCCTTCTGTTTCTCTGTTTGCTGCCAGTGACCTCTTTCATCTTCCCAGGCTTGTGCTGCTTCCATCAACATTCTCTGTTTTTACTTCCACACCCAGATTCTTCACCGAAACTGGCCATTCTGTGTTCTCATCCTCCTAGAGATCTATTTTCCACCAAATCTATTGCATTTTTTCCATGTATTCATTCAGTGTTTACACTGCTTGGATTTCAGAAGTAATGATACTATCCTTGCTTTTATGAAGCTCACTCTTCAGCAGGGATAATTGCAGCTGTTTTAGCATTTATCAGTGTATGATAAATATTGTGAAAAAGGTCCCAGTAGAGTTGTTTGACAGGATGATCAGAGAATGCTTTGTGGAGGGGGCTTTGAAGAATGGGTAGTAATTTATTTAGTTGAGATGGGTGTCAGTGTGTATGTTTATGGTTTGGGTTTCTATCTGTAGGTGTTGGAAGATAAGAAAAAAGGAAGTGGCGGGGGGAGACTCTTTCTAAAGGGAGGTTCTCTTTTGCATAGAACAGCAAGTCCAGACCACTTGGCATGGCACCAGGCCCTTCATGGTTGCTCTGATCTGTCTTTCCCAGCCTCATTTTCCATTCTGAATTCTGTGTTCCATTAGTTTCTTAAGTCTGTCATTGATATGTTATTCTCTTTATCTATCTCCCACCTTTTAAAACTTCTTGAAGTGAAAGTGAAAGTTGCTCTGCTGTGTCCGACTCTGCGAGCTCATGGGCTATACAGTCCTTGGAATTCTCCAGGCCAGAATACCGGAGTGGGCAGCCTTTGCCTTCTCCAGGGGATCTTCCCACCTCAGGGATCAAACCCAGGTCTCCCACATTGCAGGCTCTTCACCAGCTGAGCCACAAGGGAAGCTCAAGAATACTGGAGTGAGTAGCCTATCCCTTCTCCAGGGGATCTTCCCGACCCAGGAATCGAACAACCGGGGTCTCCTGCATTGCGGGTGGATTCTTTACCAACTGAGCTATCAGGATTTCTTAAAAACAAGGCCTTTTTTATTGTAAGATCCCTAAAGCCTCAATAAATTATTACTAAATAATTGACTACATAATGTAATGTATCCATGCAATGTACTATAAGTTGACAATGTAAAAAAATAAAATTGAAAACATGATGCAGTGTGACATAAACCAGACATAAAAGGCTACACATTATAATGTCCATTTATGTCAAATGTCCAGAATAAGCAAATATTACAGAGACAGAAAACAGACAGTGAATGCTGGGAACAGAGAAGAGGAATAGAGGAGTGACTGCTGATAGGTTATGTGGCTTCTTTATGGAGTGAAGAAAGCATTTTGAAGTTAGATAGTGGTGAGAGCTGAAAAACCCCTTGACTATATTAAAAAAACATTGTATTATATGCTTTAAAAAGGTGAATTTAATGGTATGTGAATTATATCTGAATACAGCAGTTTTCAGATATAATGGCAACCCATTCCAGTGTTCTTGCCTGGAGAATCCCAGGGATGGGGGAGCCTGGCGGGCTGCTATCTATGGGGTCACACAGAGTCGGACATGACTGAAGCGACTTAGCTTAGCAGCACAGCAGTTTCTTTAGAAAAATAGATAGCAATCCATGAATTCAGTGTAGCTTTATTTTAGATGGGTTACAGAAATTCTCAGAACTTCCCAAACTGTTCATTAGTTGGAAATTCTTTTTAAACATGCAACATTTTGTCCTGTCTTTGATCAAGGTTACTCTAATGTTCCTACAGCCTCATTATTGCATTCCTTATACCCTCTTAGTCTGTGATTAAGAAATGTGAGCATAATTTCTTTTCCAAAGTTGGGTCTAATGCTTCTCTTCTCTTTTCCACAATTTTCTGGGTAGCTAGGGACCGGCCTAGAATTCTTTTTCAGAATCTGTTTGCTACTTCCTTCTTTTCTTCTTACCTGTGAGTGGCAGAGGTCTTTCTTACCCCATCTTATTAACTGAAATGTATTCTACAACAAATATATTAGAATCTCAAGTTTACGTAAATGTATGATTTCCAAATGATGGAAAATAATCTCTTCCCCCAAGATAAAGTGGCTCCTTCAATAGTAATGAGATTTTGCCTTCCTTTTTTTTTTTTTTTTTTTTTAACTGCAGTGGAGAATTTTTTAAAACAGGTGATACAAATGACAGGACCCCCATCATTTTTTCCAGGAATTTAGGAGACTAAGGCTTCAAGTTTAGTTACTGAGTTTTGAAGTATTATGAATTCATCTTTTTTCCTTTGTTTCTCTGTCTCTGTGCCACCCCCCACCCCCCATTTTCTGTCATTTACTGAATAGTTGTTGTGTGTATGGTGATACAGTGATTATGAAGATAAGTCAGGACCCTGTTTTCCACTAGAGAAAGTAGTAAGTACACCAGAGACTTTCATGTAGAGTAGTTCTCAAACCTGGCTTGATATCACAATCATCTGGGCAGTTTTAAAAATATGCCACTACTTAGGCTGTGCATTCTCAGTGGTGGTGGGGTCTGGTTGCCAGTATTTTTAAAATGCTTTTAAGCTGATTCTAAGGAATAACCAGGATTGAGAATCACCGATCTAAAACAAGGTGTTACAGGGTTAACACTATGGAGTTCAGAGACTGGGCATGCATTTCCAGCTAAAGATCATAGAGGTCTTTGTGGGTAAGGATACATTTCCAAAGTTCAAAGATGAGTATGATTTGAAAAGTGGAATGAGGGTCAGAGAGAAGAGATTGTGTAACCACGTGAAGCAAGGAAAAAATGGGTAAGTTTGAGTAGTGACCCGTGCAAGTAGAGTGTGATTGTATTAATGGGAACTGAGACAGGCTGAGTGCCTAATCTCGAAAGGCTTTAGTGACAAGGTTAAAAAAAAAATTGGATATTATCTTTCTTAGCACAAGAAAGCACTGTGGGTTTTAAGCCAAGAAATGGTATAATCAGATTGAACCTTAAGAAAATTATTCTGGTGCCAGTTTTGAGGCTTATGTCACTTGCTGGGCTTCAGGAAATCTCCCTTCCCTCCTTCCTGCCCTCTTTTCCTTCCTTCCTTCTAAGGTACAGGCTGTCTGGAAAGGAAGCCTAATATAGGATGAGACTGAGAGGAGAGTAGAAATTCATTGGAACCAAATTTTTAAAACTGATGCCTTAGGACAGTGGAGAACCATTGCTGAAATTTAAGAGGAAAGGGCATGACCATATTTATGATGAGGGAAGTTTGGATGGCAGATTGGAGAGAGGTGAGTCTTACATGAAAGTCACTTAAAAGGCTCTTAACAGTGATGGAGGCAGGAAGGTATAAACTAAACCAGCATGAGAGGGTGGGCAAATTGTGAAAGTTATTTCAGGTTTGAGATACTTACTGCATGGGGATGGAAAGGAAGAAACTGAAGGTGCAGTTTCTTTGTTAGCGTGGTTACATGCATGGTCTTGCTCTCTGATCTAAACCCTACCTGTCTAACCAAATAGTTTCTCATTTTTATCATTGAGAAACCTAGAGGAATGAAATTACATTTCAAGTATAAGTTTTAAGGGGAAAAAAATCCTTTGGCAGTGAATTAAAGTTTAGATGTCATGAAAAATACTTCCTATATCCTCTTCAACCAGAGGAGGAGAGGCTAGGTTCTGGGGTCCTAAGTGCAGAGGGTCTGGCAGGTACCAACAGTCCCTCAACTGGATACCGATGAGCCAGTGAGTTATTACAGGGGCAGATAAGAACTTCAGATCCAGACAGAGGAACGTTCTTCAGTTTCTGAGTAGACTTTTGAGAAGAAAGTTTATGACACTATATATGGAATGTAGAAAGATGGTAATGATGACCCTGTATGCGAGACAGCAAAAGAGACACAGATGTATAGAACGGACTTTTGGACTCTGAGGGAGAGGGAGAGGGTGGGATGATTTGGGAGAATGGCACTGAAACATGTATACTATCATGTAAGAAACGAATCGCCAGTCTATGTTCGATACAGGATACAGGATGCTTGGGGCTGGTGCATGGGGATGATCCGGAGAGATGATATGGGATGGGAGGTGGGAGGGGCGTTCAGGATTGGGAACTCATGTACACCCATGGCGGATTCATGTCAATGTATGGCAAAACCAATGCAGTATTGTAAAGTAAAATTAAAAATTAAAAAAAAAAGAAAAAAACATTAAAAAAAAAGAAAGTTTATGACATAGATCCGGGAAGACAAGCCATGTTTTACAAGAAGAAAAAGGCAGTCAGTAATGGGGAAATGGTGGTGTGATGTCTGTAGCAAAATCTTGGTTGTTCCCATCTATGTTTTCTACAGAGTTTAGGACTTTGACCCATTATCATTTCTTATTTCCTATGTAAACAGTATGTGAAGCAGCAGTGTTCATCAGAAATAGAACTTAATGTTTATTCCCAAAGGATTTATGAGTAGAGTTGTTGCTTCAAAGATTGTAGGCTAGCCTCTGAATGATCTGCTTAGAAGCGTGACTCTGACTTGTGAGAGCATTTTGGCTCACTGGAACCACACAAGGGATAATCAAGAAAGAGCCGAGAAAGAATAGAATCATTGACAGGAACATAATTTAAATGTCTGCTCAGCCTAAATCTTTTCCCAGGGTAGTTGTCAGTCTAGATTTAAGGAGACTCCATATGAGGTATGAACGAGTGGATAAGAAAATGTAGTAGTCACTGAACAACAGGAGAGAAAATGTCTTTGAAAATTTTAAAAGTATAAGTTATTTTCTAAGACCAAATAATTGGACTTATTGATAGAATAACTTGGTCACATCATCTGTGAAAATTTCTATATGTGCTAATTCCTGAAGTTTTTGCTATTATTATAATTACTGTTTCCGATAACTACCCTCTATACCCCCCCCTTCAGCTGTACCTACCAAGTTAAAAGTATATGGTTTCATTTTACGCATTTGGCCTGCTCTCAAGTAAATTGATGACATGGTGTCCACTCTGTCTCTAGTGCTCAGCTCCTTGCATCCAGGACAAGGCCTCGTTGGAAATGGAGATGTAGCAAGTTGGCCTGGTAGTTACATCTGGAAAGCAGTGCTTCTTGCGATTCAGATTCCTTTATCAATTTAATTCCTTTATTGATCATTTCTCTCCAGAAAAGTTTCCATGGGCACTGAGATCTATATTTTGTAATATTTCACTAGAGTTTGTGACCCAAGGATAAGAGCTTTGGCTTTAAAACATGGTTTAGGATTTTGACCAGGTTCTTACTTTAGAAGTCAGTTGCATTTATGAGGCAGAATTTTCATTTATTCAGTAGATATTAAATTAAAAGTACCAACTTTGTGTCCATTTGTGGAATGTATCATGATCAGGACCTTAGGAAATTTAAGGTTTTTGTTGTTCAGTCACTAAGTCATCTCAAACTCTTTGAGACCCCATTGACTGCAGCACACCAGGGTCTTCTGTTCTTCACTATCTCCTGGAGTTACTCAAATTCATGTCCATTGAGTTGGTGATACCATCTAACCATCTCATCCTCTGCCACCCTCTTCTCCTTTTGACTTCAGTCTTGCCCAGCATCAGGTTCTTTTCCAGTGAGTCAGCTTTTCGCATCAGGTGGCCAAAGTACTGGAGCGTTAGCATTCATCCTTCCAATGAATATGCAGGTTGATTTCCTTTAAGATTGATTGGTTTGATCTCCTTGCTGTCCAAGGGACTCTTAAGCATCTTCTGTAGCACCACAATTTGAAAGCATCAATTCTTCAGTACTCAGCCTTCTTTATGGTCCAACTCTTATATCCTTACATGACTACTGGAAAAACCATATGTGGTCTAGGTTTGTCATAGCTTTCCTTCCAAGGAGCAAGCATCTTTTAATTTTGTGGTTGCAGTCACCGTCTTCAGTGATTTTCGAGCCCGAGAAAATAAAATCTGTCACTGTTTCTACTTTTCCTCCATCTATTTGCCTTGAAGTGATGGGACTGGATGCCATGATCTTAACTTTTTTAATGTTGAGTTTTAAGGCAGCTTTTTCACTCTCTTCTTTCACCGTCATCAAGAGGCTTCTTAGTTTCTCTTCATTGCCTGCCTTTAGAGTGGTGTCATCTATATATCTAAGGTTGTTGTCATTTCTCCTGGCAGTCTTGATTCCTGCATGTGATTCATCCAGTCCGGCATTTCCCAAGATGTACTCTGCATATAAGTGGAATAAGCAAGGTGACAGTGTACAGTCTTGAGGGACTCCCATCCCAATTGTGAAGCAGTCCATTGTTCCATGTCCATTTCTTGATTCTTGTCCCGTAATCAGATTTCTCAGGAGACAGGTTAGGTGGTCTGGTGTTCTCATCTCTTTAAGAATTTTCCACAGTTTATGTGATGTACACAGTTAAAGGCTTTAGTGTAGCAGAAGTAGAGGTTTTTTTTTAGAAATCTCTTGCTTTTCCTATGATCCAACGAATGTTGACAATTTGATCTCTGGTTCCTCTGCCTTTTCTAAACCCAGCTTGTTATCTCTGAGTTCTCTGTTC
Organism: Budorcas taxicolor; assembly: GCF_023091745.1. Classification (NCBI taxonomy): domain Eukaryota; kingdom Metazoa; phylum Chordata; class Mammalia; order Artiodactyla; family Bovidae; genus Budorcas; species Budorcas taxicolor. The sequence goes on along the minus strand of NC_068916.1, from coordinate 30,090,840 downwards.
ACATACTGCTGAAGCCTAGCTGGAAGGATTTTGAGCATTTTCTTACTAGCGTGTGAAATTAGCACGATTGTATGGTAGTTTGAACACTCTTTGGCATTGCCCTTCTTTGGGATTGGAATGAAAAGTGATCTTTTCCAGTCCTGTGGCCACTGCTGAGTTTTCCAAATTTGCAGGCATAGTGAATGCCATGCTTTCACAGCATCATCTTTTAGGATTTGAAATAGCTCAGTTGGAATTCCATCACCTCCACTAGCTTGGTTTGTAATAATGATTCCTAAGGTCCAGTTGACTTCACACTCTAGGCTGTATGGTTCTAGGTGAGTGACCACACCATTGTCATTATCTGGTCATTAAGACCTTTTTTGCATAATTCTTCTTTGTCTTCTTGCCTCCTCTTCTTAATTTTTTCTGTTTCTGTTAGGTCCTTGCCATTTCTGTCCTTTATTGTGCCCATCCTTGGCATGAAATATTTCCTTTATATCTCCAATTTTCTTGATGAGATTGCTAGTTTTTCCCATTCTGTTGTTTTTCTCTATTTCTTTGCCTTGTTTATTTCAGGAGGCCTTTTTACCTCTCCTTGTTATTCTCTGGAATTCTGCATTCATTTGGGTATCTTTCCCTTTCTTTCCCTTACCTTTTGCTTCTCTTCTTTCCTCAGACATTTGTAAAGCCTCCTCAGACGATCTCTTTGCCTTCTTGCATTTCTTGGGGATGGTTTTGGTCACTGCCTCTTATACCATGTTACAAACCTCCATCCATAATTTTTCAGGTACTCTGTCTACCAGATCTAATCCCTTGAATTTGTTTTTCACTTCCACTGGATAATCTTAAGAAATTTGATTTAGGTCATATCTGAATGGCCTAGTGGTTTTCCCTACTTTCTTCAATTTAAGCCTGAATTTTGCGATAAGGAGCTCATGATCTGAGCCACAGTCAGCTCCAGGTCTTGTTTTGCTGACTGTATAGAGCTTCTCTATCTTCAGTCTGATTTTGATATTGACCATTTGGTGATGTCCATGTGTGGAGTCATCTCTTGTGTTACTGGAAGAGGGTGTTTGTTATGACCAGTGTGTTCTCTTGACAAAACTCTGTTAGCCTTTACCCTGTTTGGTTTTGTACTCCAGAGCCAAACTTGCCTGTTAACCCAGGTATCTCTTGAATTCATATTTTTGTATTCCAATCCCTGGTGACGAAATGACATCCTTTTTTGGTGTTAGTACTTGAAGGTCTTGGAGGTCTTCGTAGAACCATTCAACTTCAGCTTCTTCAGCATTGGTGATTGAGGCATAGACTTGGATTACTTGTTGAATGGTTTGCCTTGGAAATGAGCTGAAGTCATTCTGTTGCTTCTAAGATTGCATCCAAGTACTGTATTTTGGACTCTTTTGTTGACTGTGTGGGCTACTCCATTTCTTCTAAGGGATTCTTGCCCACAATAGTAGATATAGTGGTCATCTGAATTAAAGTTGCCCATTCCCATACGTTTTAGTTCACAGATTCCTAAGATGTTGATGTTCACTCTTGCCATTCTCCTGCTTGACCACATCCAGTTTACCTCGATTCATGGACCTAATATGTCAGGTTCCTGGGCAGTATTCTTTACAGCATCAGACTTTACTGTCACCAGCAGACACATTCACAGCTGAGGGTCCTTTCCGCTTTGGCCCAGGTACTTCGTTGTTTTGGGAGATATTAGTAATTGTCCACCACTCTTCCTCAGTAGCATGTTGGACACTTCCAGACCTGGGGGGCTCATCTTCCAGGGTCATGTGTGTTTGTCTTTTCATACTGTACATGGTGTTTTCGCGGCAGGAATACTGGAGTGGTTTGTAATTTCCTCTTCCAGTAGACCACAGACCATGAATGTTTTGTCAGAACTTTTCACAAGCCCTTTCACCATGATAAGGCTATGATGCATGAAGGGGAATGTGGAGGTAGATGATAAGCAAATAAATAAATTAGGATTAGTACTATGTACTGAGAGGAAAATTAAACAACCTTGTCAGAGTGGTCTTATGCTAAAAAGTGTTTTAGACAGAGTGCTGAGGACAATTGAGATGAATCCTGATTTATTAATCACTAATAAGTGAACCGTGAACTCCCTGACATTCAAGCTGGTTTTAGAAAAGGCAGAGGAACCAGAGATCAAATTGCCAACATCTGCTGGATCACGGAAAAAGCAAGAGAGTTCCAGAAAAACATCTATTTCTGCTTTATTGACTATGCCAAAGCCTTTGACTGTGTGGATCACAATAAACTGTGGAAAATTCTGAAAGAGATGGGAATACCAGACCATCTAACCTGCCTCTTGAGAAATCTGTATGCAGGTCAGGAAGCAACAGTTAAAACTGGACATGGAACAACAGACTGGTTCCAAATAGGAAAAGGAGTACGTCAAGGCTGTATATTGTCATCCTGCTTATTTAACTTATATGCAGAGTACATCATGAGAAACACTGGACTGGAAAAAACACAAGCTGGAATCAAGATTGCTGGGAGAAATATCAATAACCTCAGATATGCAGATGATACCACCCTTATGGCAGAAAGCGAAGAGGAGCTAAAAAGCCTCTTGATGAAAGTGAAAGAGGAGAGCGAAAAAGTTGGCCTAAAGCTCAGCATTCAGAAAACGAAGATCATGGCATCTGGTCCCATCACTTCATGGGAAATAGATGGGGAAACAGTAGAAACAATGTCAGACTTTATTTTGGGGGGCTCCAAAATCACTGCAGATAGTGACTGCAGCCATGAAATTAAAAGATGCTTACTCCTTGGAAGAAAAGTTATGACCAACCTAGATAGTATATTCAAAAGCAGAGACATTACTTGGCCAACTAAGGTCCGTCTAGTCAAGGCTTTGGTTTTTCTTGTGGTCATATATGGGTGTGAGAGTTGGACTGTGAAGAAGGCTGAGCGCTGAAGAATTGATACTTTTGAACTGTGGTGTGGAGAAGACTCTTGAGAGTCCCTTGGACTGCAAGGAGATCCAACCAGTCCATTCTGAAGGAGATCAACCCTGGGATTTCTTTGGAGGGAATGTTGCTGAAGCTGAAACTCCAGTACTTTGACCACCTCATGCGAAGAGTTGACTCATTGGAAAAGACTCTGATGCTGGGAGGGATTGGGGGCAGGAGGAGAAGGGGATGACCGAGGATGAAATGGCTGGATGGCATCACAGACTCGATGGACGTGAGCCTGAGTGAACTCCGGGAGATGGTGATGGACAGGGAGGCCGGGCGTGCTGCAATTCATGGGGTCGCAAAGAGTCGGACACGACTGAGTGACTGAACTGACTGAACTGAACTGAAGACTATAAATGGAAAAGAAATGCAAAAAAGCAAAATGGCTGTCTGAGGAGACCTTACAAATAGCTGTAAAAAAGAGAAGCGAAAAGCAAAGGAGAAAAGGAAAGATATAAGCATCTGAATGCAGAGTTCCAAAGAATAGCAAGAAGAGATAAGAAAGCCTTCCTCAGCCATCAATGCAAAGAAATAGAGGAGAACAACCGAATGGGAAAGACTAGAGATCTCTTCAAGAAAATTAGAGATACCAAGGAAACATTTATGCAACGATGGGCTCGATAAAGGACAGAAATGGTATGGACCTAACAGAAGCAGAAGATATTAGGAAGAGGTGGTAAGAATACACAGAAGAACTGTACAAAAAAGATCTTCATGACCCAGACAATCACGATGGTGTGATCACTCACCTAGAGCCAGACATCCTGGAATGTGCAGTCAAGTGGGCCTTAGAAAGCATCATTACGAACAAAGCTAGTGGAGGTGATGGAATTCCAGTTAAGCTGTTTCAAATCCTGAAAGAAGATGCTGTGAAAGTGCTGCACTCAATATGCCAGCAAATTTGGAAAACTCAGCAGTGGCCACAGGACTGGAAATGGTCAGTTTTGTTTCATTCCAATCCCAAAGAAAGGCAATGCCAAAGAATGCTCAAACTACCGCACAGTTGCACTCATCTCACACACGAGTAACGTAATGCTCAGAATTCTCCAAGCCAGGCTTCAGCAATACGTGAACCGTGAACTTCCAGATGTTCAAGCTGGTTTTAGAAAAGGCAGAGGAACCAGAGATTAAATTGCCAACATCCACTGGATCATCGAAAAAGCAAGAGAGTTCCAGGAAAACATCTATTTCTGCTTTATTAACTATTCCGAAACCTTTGACTGTGTGGATCACAATAAACTGTGGAAAATTCTGAAAGAGACGGGAATACCAGATCACCTGACCTGCCTCTTGAGAAATCTGTATGCAGGTCAGGAAGCAACAGTTAGAACTGGACATGGAACAACAGACTGGTTCCAAATAGGAAAAGAAGTACGTCAAGGCTGTAATATACCCTGCTTATTCAAGTCATATGCAGAGTACATCATGAGAAACGCTGGGCTGGAAGAAGCACAAGCTGGAATCAAGATTGCCAGGAGAAATATCAATAACCTCAATATGCAGATGATACCACCCTTATGACAGAAAGTGAAGAAGAACTGAAAAGCCTTGATGAAAGTGAAAGAGGAGGGTGAAAAAGTTGGCTTAAAGCTCAACATTCAGAAAACGAAGACCATGGCATCTGGTCCCATCACTTCATGGGAAATAGATGGAGAAACAGTGGAAACAGTGTCAGACTTTATTTTTTGGGGCTCCAAAATCACTGCAGATAGTGACTGCAGCCATGAAATTAAGAAGAAAAGTTATGACCAACCTAGATAGCATATCAAAAAGCAGAGACATTACTTTGCCAACAAAGGTCCGTCTAGTCAAGGCTATGGTTTTTCCAGTAGTCATGTATGGATGTGAGAGTTGGACTTTGAAGAAAGCTGAGCACTGAACAATTGATGCTTCTGAACTGTGATATTGGAGAAGACTCTTGAGAGTCCCTTGGACTGCAAGGAGATCCAACCAGTCCATTCTGAAGGAGATCAGCCCTGGGATTTCTTTGGAGGGAATGTTGCTGAAGCTGAAACTCCAGTACTTTGGCCACCTCATGCGACAAGTTGACTCATTGGAAAAGACTCTGATGCTGGGAGGGATTGGGGGCAGGAGGAAAAGGGGACAACAGAGGATGAGATGGCTGGATGGCATCACGGACTCGATGGTCGTGAGTCTGAGGGAACTCCGGGAGTTGGTGATGGACAGGGAGGCCTGGTGTGCTGCGATTCATGGGGTCACAAAGAGTCAGACACGAATGAGCGACTGAACTGAACTGAACTGAAGAGTATAAATCAGCTGTTTTGATAATGACTTTTAAGAAATCAGCTGCAAGCTTAATATCAGTGTCCTCCTCCTGTAAGTATATCATATTTTGAGAACATCTATCTTCTCTGTAGGGCTTCCCTGGTGGCTCAGAGGTTAAAGCGCCTGCCTCCAATGTGGGAGACCCGGGTTCGATCCTTGGGTCGGGAAAATCCCCTGGAGAAGGCAATGGTAACCCACTCCAGTACTCTTGCCTGGAAAATCCCATGGATGGAGAAGCCTGGTAGGCTACAGTACATGGGGTTGCAAAGAGTTGGTCTCGACTGAGCGACTTCACTTTCAGTTTCATGTTCTCTGTGTGTGGATGCATTCATATTGGATAAAGCAATGCTGACCTCTGGTGGTTATCGGTTTAATAGCATTGCCAGCTCTAGTTGGGCAAGGATGTGCTCTAGTGGGATTTACTTTTAAAAAATGGATGTCTCTTTTTAGATTGCTTTGATTTTAAAAGGTTTCTACAATTATCATGCATTTGAAGATTTTATTTAATCTTAAATAATGCTTGCAATAGTTTTCTGTATTCAACAGTACTTATACAATAGAAAGAAAGAATACCTAGGAAATAGGAAGAACTCAACTCTCAGAACTGGAAGCAGGTTAATAATGGTAAAAAATAAATAAATCAGACAAGGCGAATTGCTAATACAAGTGTGGAAAATCTGAGCCTTAAACTTGTTTATCAAAACATCTATGAAAGCCCCTTTTCCAAAAGGCTTATTATGTAAATCTTTCAACACTTTTTTAGTAGAAAACTTTTTTTAGAAGGACATACTTTAGAATTTGAAAAGACAAGCTTATTAAAAATAGTGAACATTGTTAATAAAACTTCATATTAAACAATGTTTCCACTGACCTATGATCATATTATTAAATTTAATCTTCTAAATATTTGGTCTGTTTCTTTTAAATACTGATTTTTTAACATTTGCTGTTTATAATATGGACATGTTCTAACTCTTTTCTAAGTCTTTAATTGAGTTCTTTTTAGAATAATGGTTATTATCTCCTAGTAGTTTTCTTATGAATAAATTTATTTATTTTTAATTGAAGGATAATTGCTTTACAGTATTGTGTTGGTTTCTGCCAAACATCACCATGAATCAACCATAACATAGGTATTCCTAGTAGTTTTTTGTTTTGCTTTTTTATTTTAGAAAATATATGTAACATATTTGAGAAAGTATTAGGTAGCTGACAGAAAAATTTGACTTTCTCTTCTGAATGTATCGTGCCTGAGGTCTTCTTTTACAGCAGCGTCTCTTTTTAAGGCCCTTGATTGAGTAATTTATTTCCATTCTGTGTTGTAGTTATCTCAATAATAATAAAACTCATAAAGACTGATAACAGCACATATTTCTAGTTGAATCTTTATCACCTGATATATACAATTTTAAATTAATTGCATTCCCTAGTCTAGTCATTACGTGCTATTTGAATGCAATTTAAAAAGTTGGTTTTGAATGCTCCATAGTGATTTCTTAATCATGGCATAAATCATAGTAAATGTTGAAATCATTTTTTCTAAACATAATGTGAGCTGAGAGTGTGTGTAATTTCACTGGACAGTGTGGGGCTTTGTTTACATTTATTTCACAGAAATACATAAAATATATGTAGCCATTATTTCATTTGCAATGATCTTTTGCCGGATAGGACTCCTGAAGCTACATGGTCTCTTTTATGCTTAGCTTGAAAATGTTTCAGTTAATATCCTTTGCAGAAGGTGGGCTGGTAAGAATTAAATCAGTATCTTGGTAAGGACGTCAGTGGGCAAAGAAAAGAGTCTCTGTGTATGTGGCTGTCATCTTGGGATTTTGATAGATTGATAGATTTGATAGATTGACTTTAAGTATGGAAGGGGGAGAAAGCCAGACCTTTATTTGAAGGAATGATAGAGTTTTAGAGTACATCTGTGCATTTGTTTTGTTAGTTGGTAATCAGTGATTCTCGTTTGACTCTCTTTTCGTACCAGCCTCAGCATAACTCTGCATGTGATGCCTCCTCTCATAATTAGGAGAATTCACTGTGAGAAAAACTAGTACCTTCAGGGATTATATATAGATTTTGTTCATCTAGGCATGAAAACCAGATATTTCTTTAGTAGAATTCAGAAACTGAATCAGTTTTCAATTATGAAACTGAATCACCTTGATTATGTTGTTTTATATGTTAAGCATGATTTTTACCTTAATTGAAAAAACGTGATAAGCTTGACCTTCTTTAACCCCTAAAGAATTAAAAATGCCAATATTAGCATTTTTATTCTAGTTAATGTATTTTTTTCTCTCTTCCACTTTGTAAACATGATGGAGCATATTTGTTGAAAAGTATTTTGGGAATTTCTCTCTTCGTTTTTGAAATCTAATTCATCCCCAATATTAGGCTCATTATTGCTGTTCTAACATTGGCTTCCACAATCATATTCCACAATCAGGAAAAAAGAGAAAGACTACATAAGATCAACTTTATATACAGCATACAATTGGCAGAAATTAGTATCTAAAATAGGATGTGGTGGGTCAGTTGGGGTTCAGAGCTTTATGGCTTTTTAATTAGTCTTGGTGCAGAGCCTTTTCAGTTTAGTGGCTCCTTTTAATATTGCATAGAATGTCTTGCTATTCTAAAAAGGCACATTGATGAAATGATAGTAGTAATTGCCATTATTTCACTAATATGTATGCTTCATTGGTGTGTTCACTGTTTGCTGCACCAGCCTATGGCTTTTATGATCACTTACATTAACGCACTAGAGTTCATCCTTATTTTGCAATATCCTAGTATTTTTATAATAAAAGAAGTATTTCTCTCCATCTGCAGGTGCTGCTGTTTTTTCAAACGAAGGAAAAGGAAAACCATACAGCGCCACAAATGACTCTGGACACAGACAGATCATGGGGAGTTACTTATGTGTTCATCTGCTGTCTTGTGATTAAAATCATCTCTGTAGTGACCACATATATTTTCAAGGACTCACTCTTAGAAACAAAAATGTCATACTTTCATACTTCATTTTGTGGTTGTCTTACAGTCATTTTTTTTTCTCCTAATTTAACTTTTATGGAAGCTTTAAAGTTTTGTCGAAACATGAGTGCTTTGCCCATCAGTGAATGGAATGGACCAATGAGGTGGTATTGATGACTTACACAGTTCTATAGAATATTTTTCAGAAGCTCTCCTCAAGTTATAGAAAGCAGTACAGTATCTGAAATGTCAACCAGTTATATACCTAACCTGGTTTTTTTTTTGTAACTTCTGTAAGAGCATAATCAAACAGGAATTTTCTCCCGGTGGATAAAGCAACAGAGAAAACAGTTGCCCAGATATTTAAAAGAAGTTATCCCCTGAGAAGTTCATTATCTTTGTGACATCTGCATTGATTTCACTGTTACCAATGGTACTGCTATTCATGAATCACATTAACATTCTCTCTGTGAAATCAAGGTACAGTCACTGCCCAGAGGTACTGAGGAAAAAGCTCTATGGGTTCAGCCGATGGTAGTTGGTAAAATGAATCATAAAATAGCGTGGTTAATACAAGCTCTGCTTTTGTTGCACCACTATGTGAAGTACCGTGTTGCCGAAGTGGCAAAAGCGCTTATTTTTTAAAAATGCGAAATATTTGTGTAATGTAACTTTATGCTTCCAGATAATGATGTATGTTAGACAGCAAGAAATGAATACTTTGAGAAATGAGATATGTTGGCATTTTTGGAGAAATACGTTAGGAGAAGGAATAAATGTGAATCTCACCGCATCGTATGAGGTTGAAGTCTAAGGAGATCCCACTGAAACCTGCTGCTGAGTGACTACATTCTCCTTAAGCGGAAAACTTTGGATGTGCCACGCAAGGGTGTCTGTTGATTAATTAGTTGCTCTTTGATTAAAAAGAAGGGGCCCCTCCAGCAATAAAAACGGGGTCCCCCATTGCCATCTGTGCACATTAGTCTCTTGTATTCAACTTTGCTGGTTCTCTGGAATCTTCCTGCTTTTTAGTATAATTTTGATGATTGAAAACTATTTTGGAAAGGATGGGTCAGGTGCTTTGTCCCCATAGTCTTTTGAAGTGCCTGCATATGAACAAAGAAACGGTTCTGTTTTAAAAAAATAGGAAACTCATTCCATTTTTCAAGAATGTTTTGTTTTAAGCCATACAGACACAGGTTATACTTTTGTCACATTTTCCTAGCCAGAATTTTCAAGGAGAGTTAAGATAAAAAGACTGGCTAGAAAGATAATTGTGTTGTTCAGATCTCACATTGACCTTCCGTCTATGAAATTGTTACTTACTCCTTCAGTGCAGCCCCTTCTTTTTGTCTCTTAAATGCGTGCCTCTGGGCAAGCTTATTTATTTTTACTGTTTCAAGGTAACATTTAAAATGTGTAATTAAAGTAAATAAATCTACATTTTTGACTTCATTACTGCATTTCCAGAAATTTGCTTGTACTTTGTAATTTATTTTCTTATTAGCCAAAAGTTCAGCGTGTTGTTTTTGATGAATTAGGCACCGACATGAATAGTGCAGATCAGGATGTTGTTTGTCATCGTCGCTTGGAATCCTATAAATGATCTTTATAAGTTCTTGATTTTAAAGATCTACACTCAGCCTAGAAAACATATACTGTATAATTTGGTCAACTGTTTCCATTTTATATTTGTATACTGTCATGATGTCTTAAACTACAGGAGTTACATACTGAGTTTTTATTTTTGTTTGCTTTGAGCAAGGTAGATGGATGTTTTAGCCATTATAATGTGAAACCACTTCTTTACAGTATTTGACCAAATTTGTGTGTCTATGATATTTGTAAATACATGAGATATCTGTATTTCTTATCATAAGCCTGTTTAGTTTTATTCTCAGTAGGGTTTTTGGACTGTACAGTGTTTATATGATCTGAACTCCTTATACATAAGAAGGTGTGTATATTAATCCAATTATGGACTTAAAATATTTTAAAAGTATAAATACCCTTATTTGCTGCAAAGACCAGTGTGTAGACATTTGCTTTTTAGCAATATTTTTAAGTGCTCCATTTTAATGCCAAGGAATAAGTCTTTTGGCAACACAAACTGGTCAATAATAGGTAATGCAGGTATGTTCAGGTTAAGCCAACAATGTTTTGCATTTTTATGCTTCTTTTCTGTCAACACTAATGAAGTCAACATTGCCTGAATGTCTGAATAATGAAACACATCCCTGTTTAAAAGTATGTAACTGAAAAAGAAATAAAAAATAAAGGTAGTTTTTTTAATCTTGCTCTTTCCCCTTTCCTCTGATCATGGGTAAAATAATGCCACTCACTAACTGAAGATAGAAATTTTTAAAATCCAGTTTATGTGAATAAATTTAGTATATGTGAAAAGCAGAGCTGAAGGAACTTTCTTTTGTGTTTTTGATTTTTGTTTTGCTTTGTTGGAACTCTGTTGTAAGCAGTATGTAGCTGGGTGTATCCAAGCTTTCTTTAATGAAAGTTTAAAAACTTTTTTTATTTCTCTGAACTCTTTAATAGAGCAGTTAATTAGAACTAATGCCATTAATAAACAAAGGAAATAAACTGTATCATTTCATTCCTTTTAAAAAAGGAAGTCATACTATTATGTTTCCAGAAATGAAGTAGTATTGCTCCAGTTTGAAGTGAATGACTTTAAGATCATTGCAGATGCAGAGCACATATCTGTGGCAGTATCTCACAGTTCATCATTGTGCTGTTCACTCTAGGGGGTTTTACAAGATGCTGCTGTGCTTACTGAAAGATGGCAAAGGTAAGGTAAGTCAAAGCAGCAGTCTGAAGTCCCTATGTGTCCACTAAGCACCACCATTCAGAAACAGTAAGAAGATCTGGAGATCAAACATAGCATAGGTTAAGCATGGGTTAAAAGGCCCTATCTAGAAATAAATGACCTAAGATTAGAGTTGGACCTGAATGATTATATAGTTGCATTAGTCAGCACCCTTGGCTTTGCAAGTGCTGGAAACCTCACTTGGCTTCAGCAGTAGGCATACACATTATTGCATTTGAAAAGTCCATTCATAGGGGTGGCTTCAGACATGCTTGATCCTGGTGTAAGGTTCAGGAATCTGACTTACTCTGTATCTCTCTGTTTTGCTTCCTACCCTTCTGTTTTCGTTGTCAAGGGGATTTTATATGCGTGATGGTAAAATGACCACACAACAACTTCAGACTACTGCCTGCTTCATAACCTCAACAAAGGACAGTTTCTCTCAACAATTTTAACAGAATCCTGACATTTATTCCTTCATTGATTCACATGCCCACCCCAGAGCCAATTATTGTGGCCCAGGAAATGTTCTCCCATCTTCACAGGACACATTGGACTGAGAAATGAGGGAGAAGGGGTGTTCCCAAAAGAAAATGAGGGTAGTGTTATCAGAAGGAAAGTGAATGGATTCTGTGCAGGCAAAATCTAGGTATTAGCTGTCATGGTGAGAAAAACAAAATAGAGTGTAAAGGGAAAAATAATTGCTTTAAATTAGAAAATGTTTCAATTATTGAGACATATTAGTCTGAATATATTACTGAAAATCACTAATACACATTTGAAACATGTTTTGGACTTACGTAAAAGTGGACATTGTAAGTACCATATTTGATGTGTTTTTGTTTAGTTTTTAAAGGTTTTTGTGATTACCATTGGATTAGTAGAGTGAAAAGCTGATCTTTCTACTAGAGAAAAAGTAAATGGAGTTATAAAAGTTTTGCTGATGTTTGGGATGATGAGTTTCTTCTCTGCCCATCTCTAATATGGACCCACATATTATTTTCTTAGGAAATTTACTTCATAGGAATACATGGATCATAACCAAAGAAAGGACTACATATACAAGTATTATCAGGTAATACTGCTGGAATATGAAAATGGTTTTAGAAGGAACAGTTGTTCGCAGGAATGTTTACCATACTGTGATTTTACTTAATATGAAAAACAGTCCTGCACTGCTCTAGAGTGGGGTTGGCAAACTTTGGTTTTATGGGACCAAAGGCAAAATTGAAGTTTTTATATACTTGCATAATGAGAAAACAAATTTCCAGTAGTTCTGTATTGAGGAAGTTCAAAATACATATGAACACTTGAGTACAATTTTTTTGTAATACAAGTTTACTGATAAGAATTGAGGTATTTTGAGAGGATAATATTTCACTTAGGAGTTTGAAATTGATTGCAAATGATCGTCTGTTATGCTGATCTGTATTGTGATTTTATATATTTCATCTTTGAAAATGTCTTCAGATAGATATTACCAAATACTGTATCAGTCCATATGTATATGATTTTATTAGAGCGTATTTACCATTAGAAAGGTGTTTCATACAATTTTCTTAGATTCTGCCCTTGATATTTGCCATTGACAGATCATCACCCTGCAGATTAATTACTTCGTATTGAAGATTAGATGGATGCTCCTCATTTGTACAGTTAAGTGGATCCAAAAATGTAGCTTTATCCACTGAAATTGTGTAGGAATGGATATCTTGCTGCTTGTTTTAACTTGACAGCATAGGAAGTGGATAAAGTGGGTTGACATTACTTGTGATTTAAACAGCATTAGTTTTGTCATAATGATTTTGTTGCAGTATAAATTTCACATAAAAGTGCCGTTTTGCCTTATAATTTTTAAGTTGATTTACTAAGAAACGTTGCCAAATCTGCTGCAAACCTAATTTTCAAATCTATTCAGTATTCATTAATAATAGGTGAAGATGATACCTATTCAGGAAAAATTCAGTGTTGGTTCTGAGCTCAAAAAAAAAATTGCAATAAAACTTTCCTACTAATATCAAACTGCTGTGTAGTTGGGCAAGTCAGGATATTCAGTTTCTATTCCTAGCAAAAACTTAGTGGAAGTAATGATAGATAAAACTGCAAGAGTGAATGAAATTCACCACTGACTTAACTAGTTCAATAACATGACAGATTCAAATAGTTCCCTCAGAATACCTACTGATGAATCATGTAATACATAAAGATTGATTTTAAACATTTTACACTTTCACAAGCTTTGTAAATTTGCCCAGTAAACCATTTTCTACTCCATATGCCGGTACCACCATTAAGTTACAGCGTATCCTCGCAGACACCACTTCAGTTAGCACTGATGTTTTCTCAAGTTCTTTAAAAATCTTTTCTCTTAAAAAAAAAATTTTCTCTATTGGAGTTGTTCCATGGAGTCTATTCACAGAGGCCAATTCCTGAGTTACTTTAAGCTCCATACTGACTTCTCTTGTAATCAACAACTAGGCAGTATTGGTAACATGTATTGACTCATGAAAAGCCAAATCATTTGCCTTGTTTTTTAGTTGACAATTGGTGTCTTCAAGCACCTGTCCTTGCTCAAAAACTAGTGGTCTTCAATGTGCTTATTTTCTCTGGACACACTTTGTAGCTGCTGCAGTCAAACACAATTTAATTAACTTTAACTCACCATCAGTGAAGAACTTTCTTTGCTTGGCTAACAAATGAGCCACTTGGAAAGTAACTTTGGTTGCACCTTCATTCTCATTTTTTGTGTGTTTGAAATAATTCCTTTTGTGGTAAGATATTCTGCTTTAAAGTTTTAATTGTTCTTACTGTTGCTTTCCTGTGAGTTGGGAATATTGTGATGAGTGCTTGGTCTGGTAATGTGAAAATAAATTGTATTCTTTTACCACAGCTGAAGTGTCACTGCATAATAAACATGGTGCTTTGCTATTCTAATTTTGTAACAAAATAATCCACGTTCCACCGTGCCTTAAAAAGCACAACACTCAAACTTCACTTTACTTTTTGAAATATGATTAACCTGCATTAGTAATAAAAGTAATAAAATGTTTGTGTGACACTGTGTAGTACTTGAAATGCTGTCAAATGGTCACTGTGTCCCTGAGGTGTGTAGTGTGTTGAGCAGCAGCATAAAGTAGTGAGCACCACATATGGTCTCTGCCACAGCTATTCAGCTTTGCCATCATAGCTTGAAAGCAGCCATAGACAACATGTCAGTGAATGAGCATGGCTGTGTTCCAATAAAGTTTTATTGATGGGTACTGAAATTTGAACTTTATGTAGTTTTTATGTATCATGAAGTATTCTTTGGATTTTTTTTCTACCATTTAAAAAAATGCAAATACCATTCTTAGTTCATGGGCCAAACGAAAGCAGGAGTTGGACTGGATCTGGCTTGCAGACCATGACTTGCCAACTTCTGTTCTGGACCACATTGGAAAGATTTGGATGTTTGAAGTTAGTTTTTTTTTTTTTAACCTAATTGAGTCACACAATAAAAGGAGGGGTCATTTTGAAATTACCTGAAGGATTATGATAAAGAAAATGCTCCGTAGTACATTGGGGAGTTATAAATGAGATAATTCAGACTCCCATTTGAGCTTAGGTGTTGAAGCAGTGCATGGTCTTAGAGCATGAATTTGGGGACCAAAGAAATGTAATTTGATTTGCAGCTTTTTCACTTGTGTTGTGAGAACTGTGGCAAGTTACTTAACTTCTTAGCATCAGTTTCCTCACCTCAGATTGGAGTAATGCTTTCTTTGCAGCACATCTCTTGAATTGTAGCAGTAACATTTATAAGAGCTCTCAATGCAGGCTGCCATTTACCATTCCTCTCATGATACAGCATATTTGAAAACTGAGCAGCACCTTTATTTCTCAAGCAGAGTGTGTGCCGTCTGCTTTTTGAGACAAGACTTTGGTCTGGTATTGATTAAACTGTGTCTTAGATTGAAGCTGTTGTTCCTATCTGTTTAACAATATTTGTACCCTGATTTTATCACGTTGCACAATTGGCTATTTTGACTCGTAACAGCATTGATAAGTTAAAAATCATTAATTCTGTACCTTTAATGATAAAAATAACACAACAGAGGCCAAGGACAAAGCCCTGAGTCACGTCACTATATTCCTGCTTGCTTTAAGCTCAGTATCAGTCCAGTAACCTAAGAAACGATGCCTAAGTGGGCTGTCTAATGTGTGACAATCCTCTGCCATTTGGCTACCACGAGCTGTTTACGTTTTTCTGAAATCTAGGTGAAATGAACCATTTAGTCCATTTCTTCGCTCTCCCGTTCTCGTTATTCCATCTGAAAAAGGAACTGGATTTAGTTTGTAATGTCTTTTCTTAATGAATCCATGTTTACTTCAAAGATCACCATTTCTAATACTATAAACTGCCTTTTGACTAATTCAGTCTAATCTTATTTGGAATCCTCATTATTGACCAATCTGTAGCTGTATAGTCCACTCTTTTTTTTTTCTTTTAATAGAAATTTCATTTCCAGTCTAGTCTTTTTGCCTTGCTCCGTTTACCATCTGCAAAATCTCTCAGGATGATTTTGTCCGGGTCTGGAAACTTGTTTGTACCTATGATAGACCTCATTTCCTTCTTACTTTCCCCCCTTATCACCCACTTAACCTTCTAGGCTGAAGATTATTCTTGATTAAAAAAAAAAAAATTCTAAAGAAGCTAAGTCTTACATTATCCTCGTAACCATTTCCTTACATTTCTCCCTACACATAGTTTATAAAACCATTTTTATTGACTTGAGCTTTTTTTTTTCTTTTAAGAAATTTTCAGCTAATTGGGAGAGGGAGGATAAAGATTTTACCATTTCTTATATTCATTAGTTATGCATACTTGACTTCCATTCTTTTAAGAGTTTAGCTTGTCAGAAGAGACATTTTTTTTGCAGACTTGCTCCTTCCCCCTCCCCTTATAGAGTCATTTTTGAGTGCAGAACTGGAATCAACAGTCTGAGTTCTCTTCACCAGCCTTGAAATGATCACATTCTCTCAAGGTTCCCAAACCTTCCACTTTATCAGTTAGTTCCTTCCTGTTGGTCATTTTGGCAGTCCAGAGTAGTAGTTTCAATATTTGCCATTTCCTCTATTTCCTGGAAGGTTTCCCAGATGGCTCAGAGGGTAAAGAATCTGCCTGCAGTGCAGGAGACAGAGAAGACATGGGTTCAGTCCCTGGATTGGGAAGATCCCCTAGAGTAGGAAACCGCAACCTACTCCAGTATTCTTGCCTGGAGAGTTCCGTGGATGGAAGAGTCCGACAGCACTAAGCATGAATACCTGATTTCCTGGAAGACTAGGTTTTTTTTTTTTTTTTTTTTTTTGCATATAAAGAATCATCAGATGCTCTGGTTTTGGTAAAAGGATTTTTAGACAATTGAAGCTATCATGACCTTGTGTTTCCCAGTTCTGGGCTTTTAAAGTTCATGTATTTAACAGCCTTTTTTTTTTTTTTTTTTAATAGCGCCTTGTTTCAGTCAATGGTTGCATGCTTAAATCTGATTTTCTGGCCTGGCATTCTAGTGTATTTTCATAATTGTATCCCAGTTTTTTCCTCTCTTCTTTCCACAATATTTTCTATGTGCCTTTTATGTTTGGTGTCCCAAGTACCAGTGCTGTCAGTCCAGGATGCTTCCCTACACCTCTCTTCTCATTTGTGTGTACTGCAGTCAGGACGCTTGCCATCCCCAGTATTGGTAACTCCTGCGTCACATCTCCCATGCCCTTTTGTTGCCTAAGCCTTGTTTATAGCTTGTGACTGTACGTTAGCGTGAAGACTGCTGGGTGTTGTCTCACACTTCTGAAGTTTTCTTCTGGAGTGAAGCAGTCGACCATTTCCAACCTGACAGTGTATATAACAGTCCGTTTCTTGTTTCTTATCTGATTTTTTCACCCTTATCCTCATTCAGTTAAAAAATCTCTTTAATGAGTCATATATGTTCATACCAATATCTCATGAGATAACATTCTACCCATTTTAAATTGTGCCTTGGAAATTCAAATCATTTAAAAATAATCATATGGGCAAAAAAATCACTTCTTTCTTATACCTTGTATTTTATACTGAATTCCATATTAACTTTGTCAGGATGTCCTAAATAGTCTACAGTCAACTTTTTTTTTTAATTTAATATGATAAATTGTGTGTGTGTGTATATATACACACACACACATAGATAAATGTATATAATTATAAAGATTTGGCAATTAGAGCTATTTTTTCTCCACAGTAATTGGTGCTTAAGTTGCTTAAATGGAAACACCAGCTGAAAATCGTACCTTGAAAAATTAACATCTGGATAATCTCTTATGGTCTTCTCTACAGGTTTGGCTGATAGAAGACCAAAAGGGAGCACTGAGAATTGAAAGTGCTTATTTTTCATATTCAAGAAAGGTAAAGGCTGTTCTACAGTCAAAGACCCAAATTGTGAACAAGTAATCACTGGTAATCAAGATAACTTCCAATTCATTCACAAGCTCTGAAAGTGAATCAGCAACATCACGCCATTGACTCTGGTTCCAAAAATGAGCAAGTCAACAGCAGCCTTGTGAAACTGGGCAGATCGATGACAACCTTAGGTTTGTGGACTGCAGCTGGTCAAAATTGCTTTGCTCCAGTGACCACACCGCAGGTATTTATCAGCCCTTTTGGTTTCCCTAAATCCTGCTGCACCATTGTAAATAGTTTATGTATTACATTCTTCTCTATTACTCCGTGTTATCTCTCTCCTCTGTAAAGCTCTCCCTCTCCCCCACCATTGAGGACACAGTGAGAAGGCAGCTATTTTCAAGCCAGAAAGAGAACTCTCACCAGGAACTGAATTTGTTGGTACCTTGATCTTGGACATCTCAGCTTCTAAAACTGTGAGAAATAAATGTTTATTGTTTAAGCCACCCTGTTCATGGTAAGCAGCCTGAACTGATTAATACAGGAACTGTTCAAGAAAACTAACTCCCTAGTTTTCGTGAAAGTGATTCTGTTAGCCTTTGATATCTTTACTTGAAATAATGGATTTGGACGACATTGTGATCTCTAAAGTAGAGGTTTCCACACTTTGCTGAGTGTAACAGTCACTTACAGATAGTACATTTTTTTGAAAGAAAACCCTTGAGCTCTCTACTCCTAGCGCTTCCGATGGAGGAAAAGAGTTAATTAGAGGAGTTAAGAAGTTCTTTAAGGAGTTCTTAGAAGACTCCTCTAATAATTCTCATATATCACCAGGTTTGGGATGCGTTACTTTGAAACAACTGCTCTAAGTTGTCCTTGAAGGTGGTGACTTTTAAAAAATATGTTTATTTCACTACACTGGGTCTTAGTTACAGCACTCAGAATCTCTGATCTTCATTGTGGCATGCAGGGTCTTTTTAGTTTGGCATGTGGGATCTAGTCCCTTGACCAGGGATTGAACTGCAGTCCCCTGCACTGGGAGCATGGCATCTTAGCCACTGGACCTCCAGGAAAGTCCTGAAGGTGGTAACTTATTAGGTAAACTTCTGAGAGTTGGTTACCGAGATGGCCCTTTAAAATATTCTCTTCCAGGGTACGGTACCTTAGTACTGTCCGTCAGGTGTTTCTGGTCCTCCCCTCCTCCGGACACATGATAGTACTGTACTTCCTGCTCACTTGTGTTGGGTGAGGCCATGTCACTCACCACCTACACCATTGACCTCTGACTCCTCTCAGTTTTTAGCTCCTGACTGGCCTGTCTCCACAGACCTGGGCCAACACCTGTCCAGTCTCCTGTTACATTCTTGACTCAGTGAGCAAACACCGTCAACGGGGTTTTGACACAAACAACCCCCCCCTTCATTGATCGTGCTCCCTCATCCAGTTATTCTTCTGTTTTTCCCCTTTTTGGCGAGGCATCTCGACATTTCTCCCATTTCTCTTGGCGAGAAAGAAGAGTTACAGTATTATCCTGTAGTATTCCAGTGGCTGAGTCATTGTGTAACATGATCACTGCTTGGCCCTTACAGGTCTTGCCTCTATATGTTTTGCTTTGAGGTCCAGGACTGTGATGGTAAAAGCTATATAGTATTTACTGCATTTGAAAGAAATTTATGTTTAGTCTTGTTTTGTGAGCATCCGTGGTTAAGTATGTTCAGATGTAAGGAAAAGTAAAAAACTGTTAGAAGTCAGGTGGTGTGATATTTAGGGGAATTATGGGCTAAAATCTTTCTCTTCACCAGGTCCCCAGTTAGTTAATAGGTTCTTGTCATACGACAGGGAGTGAAAAGTTCAGAATACCAAGGGACACATTCAGTCAGAAATGCCCTTTTGCTTTGCACTTAATATAATGTGGTTATTAGATACTATCCCCACTAGATTCTCAATTCTCTGCTGATGTAGCTTCTTTCCTTGAATTATTCAAAAAGCTTAAAGAGTGAAAACAGCTGAATGAGAGAAATAACTCTGTTTAAGCTCCATGATTTAATCTGGTCACTGCTTCATTTTTCATACACCAAAGAACATCAACAAAATGATGATATTCAAGCTCAATTTTACCTTTCACAGGACATTGAGAAATAGATTTTCTCTCTTCTCTAATAGAAATAGTCAAAGGTTCTCATGCCACAGAGAAAGACAAAATGATTAAAAATGATTGCTTGTGGTTGTTTCCTCCCCTGGTTATAGGCTATATAAATTACTCCTGGGAACAAAAGAGCATGTTTTATGCTGCACTGCTATCCAGGAGATGGCTCATTTTTATCCCAGAGGAAGGAAGGATGGCCATTTGGCCAAAGGCCAAGAAACCTTGGCCAAGTTTTCTAGGAGGCCCCTGACAAAGATAGGCCTGGGCAAAGAAGGGAAACTTTTGTTTATTAAATAATTTTTCTTTAAAAGTGGTCAGGTTGTGAATGAATTTTGTTTTAGATTTTTTTCCAGTATTTTGCAAATGAAAATTTAAAATCAATGAAATGAGTGAAAAGATGAAAAAATAGAAACTTTGGAAACAGGTTCCTCTCCCATGAAGCCTGGCTGAGAGAAAAAAATAGAGGAATAAATGGATGTTTAGCTTGTGTTTTTACGATTGGAGCAGCTTGAATGGGTTTGTTTGCTGGGGTAATACTCTCAGTGAAGATGAGGTCATAGCTACTGGAGAGAATGATGTGGAAGAAAGGAAATCCCTGGGGGAAATGAGCTAGGATTCCAAAGAGAAAGGAAAGTGGAAAGGAGAAAGGGCTAATTGGGAGAGATGATACAGACTTCCCTGGTGGCTCAGATGGTAAAGAATCTGCCTGCAGTGTGGGAGACCTGGGTTCAATCCCTGGGTTGGGAAGATCCCTTGGAAAAGGGAATGGCTACCCATTTCAGTGTTCTTGCCCAGCAAATCCCATGGACAGAGGAGCCTGGTGGGCTGTAGTCCACGGGCTTTCAAGAGGTGATATGTGTGAGGGAGGTGAGAAAATCATTCAAGTGATTGGCTGTAGGGTCTATGTTGAATTGAGACAAAAATGAACCGGGAGGGAGGCTGCCTGTGGGTTGCTTTTTATCTGGAAGAAAATGGAGCCACTGAGGGTGGTTCTGAAGAAAAGTTCAGTTCAGTTTACTCACTCTGTCAGGCCTCCCTGTCCATCACCAACTCCTGGAGTCTACCCAGACTCATGTCCATTGAGTGATGCCCTCCAACCATCTCATCCTCTGTCATCCCCTTCTCCTCCTGCCTTCAATCTTTCCCAGCATCAGGGTCTTTTCAAATGAGTCAGCTCTTTATATCAGGTGGCCAAAGTATTGGAGTTTCAGTTTCAACATCAGTCCTTCCAGTGAACACCCAGGACTGATTTCCTTTAGGATGGACTGGTTGGATCTACTTGCAGTCCAAGGGACTCTCAAGAGTGTTCTCCAACACCACAGCCCAAAGCATCAATTCTTCGGTGCTCAGCTTTCTTTATAGTCCAAGTCTCACATCCATACACAACTACTGGAAAAACCATAGCCTAAACTAGATGGATCTTTGTTGGCAAAGTAATGTCTCTGCTTTTTAATATGCTATCTAGGTTGGTCATAACTTTTCTTCCAAGGAGAAAGCGTCTTTTAATTTCATGGCTACAGTCACCATCTGCAGTGATTTTGGAGCCCCCAAAAATGAAGTCTGCCACTGTTTCCGCTGTTTTCCCATCTATTTGCCATGAAGTGATGGGACCAAATGTCATGATCTTAGTTTTCTAAGTTTTTCCAAGCCAGGCTTCAACAATACGTGAACCGTGAACTTCCAGATGTTCCAGCTGATTTTAGAAAAGGCAGAGGAACCAGTGATGAAATTGCCAACATCTGCTGGATCATCGAAAAAGCAAGAGAGTTCCAGAAAAGCATCTATTTCTGAAGAAAAGAGCAAGCATAATTACTTCAAACTTAATTTTGTTATATGACCTTCAGTTTTTCTTTAGGCAGTGTATAGTTAATGACATAAAAATTATTGAATAGTAATATGGTAGTTAAAAATGAAAGAAATCTTTCACCTGCTGTTACAATAAAGACCTTTTAAAAGACCTCTTTATATAAAAAGTGTTTCATAAGCAAATTGCTGTTTTAAAGAGCCCTTGGTAATGTAAGTTGTATTATGCACTTAGCTGACATTTTATGAATGCTTCATGTTAATCATACTACATTTTTCTTGGTATAGATATGGAAATCTGGTTAGCTCAAGATCTAAAAATTCAGTATTAATGCAACTCAACATTTTACTTTCAGATACATGTAGACTGTAAATTATAATCTTTATATATTTACATAGAGTGTTACATACAAAGGACAAAGTTTTCCCAAGTCAGATTGCTTAAAAATATAAAATCTAAATTTTATTTCAGAGGAAAACAAAGTTTTAACCAGCAAAGGTCTGAATCTTTACAATGATTTCAACACAAATAGGCAAGTTATATTTGCACATATGTCTGGATATCAGTACACTTAGGAAATTTCTTTCTCTAGTGGCAAAAATTAGATTTTATTAATTTCTTTCCATCCTTTGTGCTTTCACAGTAAACCTACAGTAAATAAATTGTGTGTAATACTAACTAAAGTTTAGAGGCCAAAAAGAATGTGAATGTAAATCAGCAGCATTCTCAACTGCTAGTCTATAAGTGTTCTTCCTAGTAGGCATTTCATCATTGAAGAGATATTATTCTCTAATTTTAAAAGAAACTTCAAAATAAGGAAAGTCTTGTGGGTTTGCATTATGTGTAAGCACAGTTGTCTATCTGTTTTCTAACAATGAGATCAAATTCCCACAAAAATTTATTATTTTAGCTGTGTACAATTTAGTGCCATTAATTACATCATGCAAATAAAATCACTGCCTAATTCTAGAACATTTTCATCACTCCCAAAAGAAATCCTGTCCCATAAGTCACTTACCTTCCCCCTCAAGACCCCAGCCTCTGGCAACCCCTAATCTGCTTTCAGTCTCGACTGATCTGCCTATAATGAACATTTCATGTAAATGCAACTACATGTGTAAACCTATGGCTGATTCATGTTGGTGTGTGGCAGAAAGCCACACAATATTGTAAAGTGCTTATCTTTAAATTACAATTAAGCAAATTTAATAAATGCAGTTACGTAATATGTGGCCTTTTGAAACTGGCTTCTCTCTTTTAACTTAATGTTTTCAAGGTGTATCCTAGTTGTATCATGTAAGAGTACTTCTTCCTTTTTTTGGCTGAATAATAACTCTGTTACATGTTTGTACCATTTTTCTTTATCCATTCTTCAATTAAGGAACATTGGGTTGTTTCTGCCTTTTGTCTATTATAAACAGCGATGCTATTAACGTTGGTGTACACACTTTTGTGTAGTTAGGCTCTGAAATTTCTCAGATAGAATTTCGGGATTACATAGTAACTTTGTTTAACATTTTGTGCAACTGCCAACCAAACTTCCACAGCAGTCATACTTTTTTCATTCCCACCAACAGAAACATAGGAATATTACGTATTTTCCGTATCCTTGTCAACACTTGTTACTTTTCATTTTTCAGAATATATTTTAAGTATAGCCATCCTAGTGGGTATGAAGTGGTATTTCATTGTGGTTTTGGTTTGAATTTCTCTAATGACTAATAGTGTTGAGCATCTTTTCATGTGTTTATTGACCATTTGTATATATATATTAGAGACATGTATGTTTGAGTTATTTGCTTATTTTTGAGTCATTTCTCTTTTTATTTTTGAGTTATAGGAATTTTTTTGTATTCTGGATACTAGACCCTTATCAGTTTTATATTTGTAACATTTTCTCCCATTCGGGGTTGTATTTTATTTTGTTTATACTGTCCTTAATGCAGAAAAAATTTTAATTTTGATGTTAAATTAATTTTTTTCTTTTGTTGCCTGTGCTTTTGCTAAACCATTGCCTAACTCAAGACGAAGAAGATTTTCACCTGTGTTTCTTTCTAAAAGTTTTACAGTAGTATCTCTTACATTTAGGTCTTTTATCCATTTTGATTTCATTTTCATATGTGGTGTGAAGGTTCAAATGAATCTTACACGTGGATCTCTAATTGTTGAAATCTATTTGTGTCTTGTTGCTGTTGAGCCATTCATCATCTTACGGTGGCCAGGCAGGAAGCCATTTTTCCCTAGGTGTTAACCTAAAACAAATCAACTACTATGTAGTTCTCCAGCAAAAATGAAATTATTTAGAATCAGCAGAGAATTACAGTTTGGGCTCTCCTGTCATCGTGAACCACCTGCAAGTCCCCAATCAGCAAGGGAAACAGAGCAGTTTTATACAGGGGAGAATGAAGGTGGATGGCTACAAAAAACCGAGTCCAGTGCTTTTCACTGGCTGAGTCCTTGCCAGGGAAGGAGTCTGTCTTCTTGTTGAACTCTGCTGTTGTTGCAGGGCATGAGAGCTTTCCCTGCTGGTGTCTTGACTCTATTTGAATGAGATTTCTGTTTATTAATTTCTTTACATTTTTCCCTTTTGATGAAGACCTCAACCTGCAGGCCTCATGTGTGAGAGTCAGGTTTTCCAGTGTTAGAGGCTTTTTGTCCTTCAGTGCCAGGATGGACCTTTCTGTCCATAGTGTCTCTTATGGAAGAGTAAGTGGTCATACTGGGAAACTAATAAGGCCACGTTTAAGTAATAATGAAGAGTAAGAGTGAAAACTCAGACTGTTTAATCTGAAGTTCATATATTATCAAGGTCATAGCCATTGGAGATCATTTGAGGTGCTATGTCATCATCATCATCAGCCCCATCTGGACATGTTGAGAAAGCCGTCTCATCAGTTACTGCCTGCTTTGATTCCAGGAAATCTTAGCTTTCAGGTTACCAAATGATGTATAGATCCAGTCGATTTTGGTGCTTGCTTTAGGTGTATCACGTGAATCCAAGAGTCTATTCCTTGGAAACTGGTAGTACCAGGTTTGGTTTAGTTCAGTCTCTCAGTGGCATTAGATTTTCTGTGACCCCATTGACTGCAGCACACCAGGCTTCTCGGTCCATCACCAACTCCGGGAGCTTGCTCAAACTCATGTCTGTCTAATCGGTGATGCCATCCAACCATCTCATCCTTTGTCGTCCCCTTCTCCGCCTGCCTTCAATCTTTCCTAGCATCAGGGGCTTTTCCAGTGAGTCAGTTCTTCACATCAGGTGGCCGAAGTATTGGAGTTTCAGCTTCAGCATCAGTCCTTCCAATGAACATTCAGGACTGATTTCCTTCAGGATTAACTGGTTTGATCTCCTTGCACTCCAGGAACTCTCAAGCGTCTTCTCCAACACTACAGTTCAAAAGCATCAGTTTTTCAGTGCTCAGTCTTCTTTGTGGTCCAACTCTCACATCCATACGTGACTACTGGAAAAACCATAGCCTTGACTAGACGGACCTTTGTCGACACAGTGATGTCTCTGCTTTTTAATATGCTGCCTAGGTTGGTCATAGCTTTTCTTCCAAGGAGCAAGCATCTTTTAATTTCATGGTTGCATCACCATATGCAGTGATTTTGGAGCCCAAGAAAATAAAGTTTCTCAATGTTTCCATTTTTTCCTCATCTATTTGCCATGAAGTGGTAGGATTGAATGCCATGATCTTCGTTTTTTGAATGTTGAGTTTCAAGCCAGCTTTTTCATTCTCCTCTTTCACTTTCATCAAGAGGCTTTTTAGTTCCTCTTCACTTTCTGCCATAAGGGTGGTGTCATGTGCATATCTGAGGTTATTGGTATTTCTCCTGACAATCTTGATTCCAGTTTATGCTTCATTCAGCCCAGCATTTCACATGATGTACTCTGCATATAAGTTAAATAAGCAGGGTGACAATATACAGCCTTGACATTTTCCTGTCCCAATTTGGAACCATCCATTGTTCCATGTCCAGTTCTAACTGTTGCTTCTTGACCTGCATACAAATTTCTCAGGAGGCAGGTCAGGTGGTCCAGTATTCCCATCTCTTTTAAGAATTTTCCATAGTTCGTTGTGAACTGTGGCTTTAGCATAGTCAATGAAGCAGAAATAAATGTTTTTCTGGGTCTCTTGCTTTTTCTATGATCCAACAGATGTTGGCAATTTGATCTCTGGTTCCTCTGCCTTTTCTAAATCCATCTTGAACATCTGGAAGTTCTTGGTTCACGTATTGTTGAATCCTTGCTTGGAGAATTTTGAGTATTACTTTGCTAACATGAAATGAGTGCAATTGTGAGGTTAGTTTGAGCATTCTTTGGCATTGCCTTTTCTTTGGGATTGGAATGACAGCTGACCTTTCCAGTCCTGTGGCCACTGCTGAGTTTTCCAGATTGCTGGCATATTGAGTGCAGCGCTTTCACAGCATCATCTTTTAGGATTTGAAATAGCTCAACTGGAATTCCATCATTCCACTAGCTTTGTTCGTAGTGATGCTTCCTGATGCCCACTTGACTTTGCATTCCAAGATGTCTGGCTCTAGGTGAGTGATTTACACCATTGTGGTTCTCTGGGTCATTAAGATCTTTTTTGCATAGTTCTTCTGTGTATTCTTGCCACCTCTTCTTGATATCCTCTGCTTCTGTTATGTCCATACCGTTTCTGTCCTTTATTTGACCCATCTTTGCATGAAATGTTCCCTTGGTATCTCTAATTTTCTTGAAGAGATCTCTAGTCTTTCCCTTCCTACTGTTTTCCTCTATTTCTTTGCATTGATCTTTGCATTGATCACTGAGGAAGGCTTTCTTATCTCTTGCTGTTGTTTGGAACTCTGCATTCAGATGGATATATCTTAACCAGTGTTGGTTAGCAGTACCAATAAGGTTGCAGAGAGTCTCTGTGGCTATGTCACCTCTAGGTTGCAAGGTGTGGTGCTTAAGTCTCCCAAGAGTGCCCTGTGAAAGATTGTTCTACCAGTCTTGTTTCTTTGTTTTTGGCCATGCTGTGTGGCATGGGGGATCTTAGTTCCCCAACAAGCGTTCAGACCTGAGCCCCTGCAGTAGAAGCATGGAGTTGTAACCATTGGACTACCAGAGAAGTACCAAGACATGGTTATTTTTAATGCTAATAGAACAGTTAGATCTTTACAATATCAGAGTATGTTTCCTTTTGTCAGTTGCCGGTCAAAAGAGGCAAGAGGCAAGTGCCTTGGTCATCCTCTGACTGTCTCAAAGGGTTAAGAGTCTGAGTTACAAAAAGGCTGGATCTAAGATTTAGAAGGAGCAGTGGCAATTCTTTTGGTCAAGGCATTTAGAAATCAGCTGCAGTCCCTGTGGTGCGGGAAGGGGAGAGTGGAAGAGAAGTCCCTCAGTCCTGTCAGACTCTTTGCTACCCCATGGTGTGTAGCCTGCCAGGCTCCTCCATCCATGGGATTTTCTAGGAAAAGAATATTGGAATGGGTTGCCATTTCCTTCTCCAGGGGATCTTCCCCACCCAGGGATCAAACCCAGTTTTCCCACATTGCAGGCAGACTTTTTACCGTCTGAGCTATCAGGGAATCTTGGTGGCCGGGGCCACCCTCAAATTTTAGACAACTGAAATCTCGTTTCTCAGAGATTTTTCTCCAGAGTTAAAGAATAAATTTTAAGCAGTTAACCTTACAGCTCAAAGACCTTTAACAGTTCAAACAACTCAACTTGCAGGCTTAATATGAGCCATTTTGAAGGGAACAATTTGCCCAGAGAAGCCAGACTACAGCCTTCTCAGTCAGTTCCCATAGAATAGCCCCTATTCCAAAGGAACAGGGTGAAGGCTGAAAAATGGTGAAATTTCATTGAAACATCTCTGTTGCTGAAGGAAAGGACTGAATGCTTCTTGGCCAATTTCAGTTGAAATAATCTGATCTCAAACTCATACTTGAGTGCCACATGAACACTTGCCTACAGAGCAAGGGCGTAACCAGAAATGACCAAATCTTTAAAGTAGATCCCAAATAAAGCCCGAAGAACTTCAGTTGCAAAGTGGGAATAAGTTTGGATCCAGGAGAAAGCTGTGCCTTTAAACTCCAGGGTTGACAAGGCAGGCCTCTTAGGTGAGGGGACAGTGTGGATGTCACACCTGTTCACTAGCCCTGGAGCCACTGGGAGTCTTATCTGGTCCCTGTAAAGTCATGAAAATGTTGACCTAAAACAGATAAACTGCCAGTTCTTTGAGATGACCAGAAAATTGCTCTTTGGGGTTGGTTACAGGTGGTTCAGAAGTAAAGATTTCGCCTTCCAGTGGAGGAGATGCAGGAGATTTGGGTTCAATCCCTGGGTCAGGAAGATCCCCTGGGGAAGGAAATGTCAACCCACTCATGTATTCTTGCCTGGGGAATTCCATGGACAGAGAGTTGGACATGACAGCTGCAGAGCTAAGACCATAGCGATCCACCTGTAAGTCCAAACAGGGCAAGGGAAAGAGAGTGTTGTTACTGAGAGGAACACTCTCAGAAGAGGAAGTTGAGAGGACTACTAAACAGAGTCCATGGCTTTTTATTGGCTGAGCTCCAGCAAGGAAGTTTAGTTCCTCTCAGTTGCACAGTTTTGTCCGACTCTTTGCGACCGCACAGACTGCAGCACGCCAGGCTTCCCTGTCCCTCACCAACTCCTGGAGCTTACGCAAATTCATGTCCATTGAGTTGGTGATGCCATCCAATCATCTCATCCTTTGTGGTCCCTTGTCCCACCTTCAATCTTTCCCAGCATCAGGGTCTTTTGAAATGAATCAGCTCTTTGCATCAGGTAGCCAAATATTAGAGTTTCAGCTTCAACATCAGTCCTTCCAGTGAGTATTCAGGACTGATTTCCTTTAGGATGGACTGGTTGGATCTCCTTGAAGTCCAAGGGACTCTCAAGAGTCTTCTCCAACACCACAGTTCAAACGCATCAATTCTTCGGCAGTCAGCTTTCTTTATAGTCCAACTTTCACATCCATACATGACTTCTGGAAAAACCATAGCCTTAACTAGATGGATCTTTGTTGGCAAAGTAATGTCTCTGCTTTTTAATATGTTGTCTAGGTTGGTCATAAGTTATCTTCCAAGGAGTAAGCATTTTCTAATTTTATGGCTGCAGTCACCATCTGCAGTGATTTTGGAGCCCCCCAAAATAAAGTCTGACACTGTTTCCACTGTTTCTCCATCTTTTTGCCATAAAGTGATGGGACCCGATATCATAATCTTAAGTTTTCTGAATGTTGAGCTTTAAGACAACTTTTTCACAATCCTCTTTCACTTTCATCAAGAGGCTCTTTTGTTCTTCTTCGCTTTCTGCCATAAGGGTCGTGTCATCTGCATATCTGAGATTATTGATATTTCTCCCTGCAATCTTGATTCCAGCTGTGCATCATCCAGCCCAGCGTTTCTCATGATGTACTCTGAGTATAAGTTAAATAAACATGGTAACAATATACAACCTTGATGAACTCCTTTCCCTATTTGGAACCAGTCTGTTGTTCCACGTCCAGTTCTAACTGTTGCTTCCTGACCTGCATACAAATTTCTCAAGAGGCAGGTCAGGTGGTCTGGTATTCCCATCTCTTTCAGAATTTTCCAGTTTATTGTGATCCACACAGTCAAAGGCTTTGGCATAGTCATTAAAGCAGAAATAGATGTTTTTCTGGAACTCTCTTGCTTTTTCCATGATACACCGGATGTTGGCAATTTGATCTCTGGTTCCTCTGCCTTTTCTAAAGCCAGCTTGAACATCTGGAATTTCATGGTTCACGTATTGTTGAAGCCTGAGAATTTTGAGCATTACTTTGGTGGTGTGTGAGATGAGTGCAATTGTGCGGTAGTTTAAGCATTCTTTGGCATTGCCTTCGTTTGGGATTGGAATGAAAACTGACCTTTTCCAGTCCTGTGGCCACTGCTGAGTTTTCCAAATTTGCTGGCATATTGAGTGTAGCACTTTCACAGCATCATCTTTCAGGATTTGAAATAGTTCAACTGGATTCCATCACTCCACTATCTTTGTTCATAGTGATGCTTCCTAAGAGCCACTTGACTTCACATTCCAGGATGTCTGGCTCTAGATGTGATCACGCCATCATGATTGGGTTGTGAAGATCTTTTTTGTACAGTTTTTCTGTGTATTCTTGCTGCCTCTTCTTAATACCTTCTGCTTCTGTTAGGTCCATACCATCTGTGTCATTTATTGTGTCTATCTTTGCATGAACTGTTCCCTTGGTATCTCTAACTTTCTTGACAAAATGTGGTCCAGTTGAGAAGGCAATTGCAAACCACTTCAGTATTCTTGCCTGAGAACCCCATGAACAGTGTGAAAAGGCAAAAAGATCAGAACCTGAAAGATGAACTCCCCAGGGTTGTATGTGCCCAATGCTACTGGAGATCAATGGAGAAACAACTGCAGAAAGAATGAAGAGACGGAGCCAAAGCAAAAACAATACCCAGTTGTGCATATGACTGGTGATGGAAGCAAGGTCTGATGCTGTGAAAAGCAATATTGCATAGAAACTTGAAATGTTAGGTCCATGAATCAAGGCAAATTGAAAGTGGTCAAACAGGAGATGATTAAGAGTGAATGTTAACATTTTAGGAATCAGCAAACTAAGATGGACTGGAATGGGTGAATTTAACTCAGATGACCATTATGTCTACTACTGTGGGCAAGAATCCCTTAGAAGAAATGGAGTAGCCATCATAGTCAACAAGAGAGTCCAAAATGCAATACTTTGATGCAGTCTCAGAAACAACAGAGTGATTTCTGTTCGTTTCCGAGGCAAACCATTCAATATCATGGTAATCCAAGTCTATGCCCCGACCAGTAATGCTGAAGAAGCTGAAGGGGAATGGTTCTATGAACACCTACAAGACCTTCTAGAACTAACACCCAAAAAAGATGTCCTTTTCATTATTGGGGACTGGAATGCAAAAGTAGGAAGTCAAGAAACAGCTGCAATAACAGTCAAATTTGGCCTTGGAATACAGAATGAAGCAGGGCAAAGGCTAACAGAATTTTGCCAAGAGAACACACTGGTCATAGCAAACACCCTCTTCCAACAACACAAGAGAAGACTCTACACATGGACATCACTATAGGTGGCCAACACCGAAATCAGATTGATTATATTTTTTGCAGCCAAAGATGGAGACGCTCTATACAGTCAACAAGAACAAGACCGGGAGCTGACTGTGCCTCAGTTCATGAACTTATTGCCAAATTCAGACTTAAATTGAAGAAAGTAGGGTAAACCACTAGACCATTCAGGTATGACCTAAATCAAATCCCTAACAATTATACAGTGGAAGTGAGAAATTGATTTAAGGGACTAGATGTGATAGAGCGCCTGATTGAACTATAGACAGAGGTTTGTGACATTGTTCAGGAGACAGGGAGCAAGACCATCCCCAAGAAGAAGAAATGCAAAAAAGCAAAATGGCTGTCTGAGGAGGCCTTACAAATAGCTATGAAAAGAAGAGAAGCAAAAAGCAAAGGAGGAAAGGAAAGATATACCCATTTGAATGCCGAGTTCCAAAGAATAGCAAGGAGAGATAAGAAAGCCTTCCTCAGTGATCAGTGCAAAGAAATAGAGGAAAAGAGTAGAATGGGAAAGACTAGAGATCTCTTGCTAGGAAAGGAGTCTTTTTTTTTTCTTCCAGTTGGGCTCTGCTACTGTTGCTGGGCCCGAGAGCTCCCTCTTCTGGTCTCCTGAGTCAATTAATTGAGGCTTATGTTTATTTGTGGTGTTTGCTTTATATTAGAAATTCTTTCTTACTGGTATGCAAATGTCTTCTAAGATTGTTTAGTATCTATTGAAAATATTTCATCTCTTCCATTGAAGGGTACTTGCCTAGTTCCTAATGGTCTATGTTTGATGGTGAGAGAGGGGATTTTTCTTCGTTTCATTAGCTTATAAAACATCTTCCTGTTTTTAATTCACATCTCATTCATGATTCCTCTTTTCCCAGTGTCTCCTTAGTCTCTTAAGGATTTTGAAGAATAAAATGGTTCTCTTATTGTTTATACCTCTCTGGTTACTTAAGGCTAAGGACCAATCGGTTAAATCTAATCTGTTGTTCTTCACTGTTTTGCCTGTCCATGTGTATGTTTTAATTCCAGCTCTACCAGGTGAGTGAATCTGATAGGTGCTTAAATGCTCAGATGACAAGAATTTTCTCAATAGGACTGAGTTAGATTATCCCTAGTATCCTTTCATTAGTCCTTTCATTAGGAGACCTAAGGCTGTTTTAAAAGATGTTGGTGTTTTACAGAGCCTAGTATAGGATTTTACAAATAAATACTACTCAAGAAATAACTTTTTAATTTGGTTTTACTGTTGAAGCATAGTGAAAAAGAAGTGTTCTAATCTATGTAGGGAGAAGATAAAGTGGGACTTCGTCAGGGAAAGTGGGGGCAAGAAAAGTGTTGATTGACAGAAGTCTGTTAAACAGGAAATATCAGAAAGTATATTTTTTGCATCAACAGGAAGGTTGAGATGACTTAACAAAACATCAAGTGGTTATTAGACTCCGATGATTACCGTAATCTGTTCCTCTTGCAATTATAGTGTACTTGTGTTCTCTGTTATATAACTAAAAATACAGTATACATATTAATCTTTTAAGTAACATTATATAGTAGTAGACCTAGCACTATTTAGTCAAATGCTTTTAATTTCGGTTGATTTTATAGCATCTAACACCTAGAATCTCTATACTAAATGCTTTTCTGAAGCTATTGACTCTTCTCCCCATTTTACAAGGATAGTAAATTAAACCGAAAGTCCAGTTAGGAAATGACAGGTTGTTTACTTGTAAGAGGTTTTTCAGGAACCTTCTTGATGGAATAACTACATCTAAATTGCAATGATACCCTTAACTGCTTTATTTACCTTTCACAGGTCAAATGTACCATCATCGTATACCTTAAAAATATACTCTTCAATTGCAAAATGTTTTCAGAACAAAAAAGCATGAGTGAATGAATATGTCATTCTCATGTGAGCTACACTGTGAGCCTTAATTTCTTTATGGCCCAAATAAAGTTCATGTCAAATTACTGGTACAAGTAGACCTTTGGAGTGCTGAAACTTAAGGAGTTATCAAGAATATGCCAAAGCTCTGCCTTCTTATGGAGAAGGCAATGGCATCCCACTCCAGTACTCTTGCCTGGAAACTCCCATGGACGGAGGAGCCTGGTGGGCTGCAGTCCATGGGGTCGTTAAGAGTCGAACACAATTGAGCGACTTCCCTTTCACTTTTCACTTTCATGCATTGAAGAAGGAAATGGCAACCCACTCCAGTGTTCTTGCCTGGAGAATCCCAGGGACGGGGGAGCCTGGTGGGCTGCCGTCTATGGGGTCGCACAGAGTTGGACACGACTGAAGCGACTTAGCAGCAGTAGCAAGCAGCAGCTGCCTTCTTACTGAGATCTTTTTCCATGCAGCAAATGTAAATGTGTTAGGATAATAACTTTTTATATTAAACTGGCTCAGAAAAGAATTATTCTGACTTTGGTTTCTGTGGTCCTCGAACATCACCAGATAGTTTCCACAGTTTATTCTAATTATGCCTTGAAATCAGAGCCTTTGCCCTCAAATTAAGGAGACCAGATACAATATTGAAGTAATTTAAAAATTTATTAAACTGTATTTTGTTTTTCTGGAACATATGTAATGAATATAACTTTTCTATCTTTACAGCCTGGTATAAAGATGTTAGATCATTGATTCCAGAATTAACTCTTTGAATAAATGATACCCTACAGCACTGTAATATTATTCTGACTCTATGCATCTTTTATAATTAATCAAGCTTGTGGCAGTGTTACCTGTAGCTTGAGCAATAGGTCTATTATTACTGAGATGCCTGGGCCCTGGGAAGTACAGTTCTGTGCACAGCTTCTCTGACTTCTCTGCTACCTGGAGCTTTAAAGTATCTCTTTATTAATCCAAAGAGTAATATATGCCAATGATAGAAATCCAAATAATATAGAATGGTTATGCAAGGAAAGGAAAGTCTCCTTCTATTGCCAGATAAGCAGTTCATCAATCCCTCCTCCTCAGAAGCAACTGTTAAATTTATTGAAAATATTGTCTAGAAATGTTCTATGCATGTATAAACTAAGAAATAATATATATACAAATGTTAAATTTATATATCTAAAGTATGTATATGTACATATATACACAAATATATATCATACAATGTAATTCTATGTAAGGGTAAACATACTGGGCACGCTGTTTTGTCCCTTGCTTCTCTATTTAAAAATAGATCTTAGAAATTATTCTATATTAGCACAAGTATTACTTATCAAGGGCTTCCCTGGTGGCTCCGAAAGTAAAAAATCCGCCTGCAATAGAGGAGACCCAGGTTCAGTCCCTGGGTTGGGAAGATCCCCTGGAGGACAAAATGGCAACCCACTCTAGTATCCTTTCCTGGAGAATCCCATGGACAGAGGAGCCTGGTGAGCTATACTGCCTATGGGTTCACAAAGAGTCAGACACGACTGACTAACACTTTGACTTTCACACTTTCATTACTTATTGGCAAATATATTAATTGGAAATATTCCTTGAATTGGAATTGCTTGATCAAAAACAATATGTATTTACAACTTTTAAAAACTTTTGATCTGCTTGGAATTTATTTTAATAGGAGTAAGGTGGGGATCTCCTTTTTACATTTCCAGATAGCTGCTGGTTTTCCCAAAATCTCTTTGTTGATTAATAAATCTGTCTCCACTACTCCAAAATATATAGTTGTTAGCATATACTAAATTCCATATATATGTGGAATTCCATATGTATATATTCCATATATATATTTAGACTTTATTCTGTCAGTAAGCTAATCTATTCATCTTTTTAAATTACCATAGCTTTTATATTAAGATCAGAGGTTGGTCAGTTATATTTGCATGCTTACTTTTTGGCCTTATCCTTAAAATTTATTATTATTTTTAGCTTAAAAATAAATCCTCTAATAGTCCCTCCTCCACACTCCGGGCCCTCAACTTAATTTATGGATTGATTTATGGAGACTTAAAATCATTGTTTCCCTTATGTAGTAACAGGGTATGCATATTACTTTATTTACATTTACATGGTTGTATTAATTTTGTATGTCTTTATGTGTTTCTATTTATATTCTAAAATAAGATTGTCTCCATTTATAAGCTTGATTTATCAGCTTTAAATGATATCCAGTGATAATCTGCCTTAGAAAATTAGAAAATCAGTGTGCTTACATTTCCTTTATTCTCAATATTTATTAATTAGATGGTTGTTCAACATGTTTATTATTTACAATATTTATATTCTGTTCTTTCATCCAATCCTAGTTTTTCATAATTTCCATGGCTCTAGTATTTGAGTGGAATCAACTATTATTTTTCTGATTCTTCTTGCATTCCCTCATGTTTGAGATGTTAGCATTCCCTCATGTTTGAGATGTTATTTTTCTTTATTTGTGGAAAATATCTGGCTAGAAATAAAATTTCTACATCATCCTTTTGCCCCTGGAACCCTCTAGACTTGTTTCACTGATACTTGGCCATGAAGGTTTCTCATGGAAAGTGAACTCAGTTTGTTATGCACCCCATCCCTAATGACTTGATTGCTTTTTTGGCTTGGGTGCTCATAGTATCTTCTAAGTCCATCTTTGAAATCTCATGGTTGACTGTTCAATATAAGTTTTGGAGGGGCAAGTTTACCTTTTCAATATTTTATTTCAGGAAACCTTTTTCCTATAATATCTTTTAGCAAACTTCTGGCTCATTTGTTCCGTGTCCTTTTACAGCAACATCAGTTACACCTATTTCGGAGCTTTAATCTGTCATAGTCTTTCATTTTTTCCTACTATTTTTGAGGTATTTTCACTTTTTCATTTTATGTTGGTCAGTTTTATTAGTGTTGTTCTGCATATTCATGACCTTGTTTTCAGTAGTATCAGTGCCCCCTTTTCTGATGCTTCTAATCTATGGTTTTTCCAGTGGTCATGTTTGGATGTGAGAGTTGGACTGTGAAGAAAGCTGAGTACTGAAGAATTGATGCTTTTGAACTGTGGCGCTGGAGAAGACTCTTATGAGTCCCTTGGACTGCAAGGAGATCCAACCAGTCCATTCTGAAGATCAGCCCTGGGTATTCATTGGAAGGACTGATGCTGAGGCTGAAACTCCAATACTTCGGCCATCTCATGCAAAGAGCTGACTCATTAGAAAAGACTTTGATGCTGGGAGGGATTGGGGGCAGGAGGAGAAGGGGACGACAGAGGATGAGATGGCTGGATGGCATCACCGACTCAATGCACATGAGTTTGGGTGAACTCCTGGAGTTGGTGATGGACAGGGAGGCCTGGTGTGTTGTGATTCACGGGGTCACAAAGAGTCGGACACGACTGAGCAACTGAACTGAATGTTTCATTCATTTAAGTCATGATTTTATTTTTCTGTTTATTTCATTAGTTTTATGTAAAAGCTTCTTATGACCTTTATCTGCTTTCTTTATATGTTTTGTGGTACAGTTTTCTGATGTAGTTTTTGGTTATCTTCATTTTCTTCTCCAAGTATTTCTTTATATATTTTGGTTCTTTTTGTTCCTTTGGGGTATATTCTTACATATTTTATGCTGGTTTATTTCTTTTTATTATTTGTCTTAGAATTAAGACTTTTACAAAAGGGGGGAGAGAAAGCTGAGTCATTTGTCACAATAACAGAAGATATGGCCCTTTGAAATAAGAGCATTGAAAAGAGATGAAAAAGTACAAAGGAAAAGTGAAACAGAGAAATAAATAGTGAACTGGTAGAGCTCAAAAACAAATGGGAGAGAAAAGCAGAGTCCTAATAGAAATGAAGACATTAGATGCTAAACAGGATAGAATGAACAGTATGAAAATAGTCAGTGATGAGAAGAATAGACGTGGAAAGCCTTATTTCAGTGGACCAGCTTTTTTTTTTTTTTTCTTAAGATTAAAGTATAGTGGAAGTGCTTTAAGAGTGAATGGATTAATTGTTTTTGTAGGCTTTATAAATTAAGGGAAAACCTCATCTGTAGGTTGGATTTTGCTGTTATGTAGTAGAACTTCATATTGGGTCACATTGAAAATTCCTATGTTTCAGGATTTTAGTTCTTACCTTGCCGAGAGCTCCATCTCTCTTCTCATTTCTTACCTGACAGGTGAATTTTTTTTTTTTCCTGTATGTTAGTTTTCCCTTACGTGGTCCCAGCTCCTTTGCCACAGTTGGTGATCAGATAGCTATAGGGACTTGAAGTGCTCTGCCATGTACCCAGGTCTTGCCTTTGCGAGTTGTGACTTCTTGCTTTCACTTCTCATCTGGTGCTCTTCCTGTCATCTGGAGATGTGAATGATCCACTCTCAGCTTTCTCTCTCACTGAGATCTAATACTCATTGTACTTGGCAAGCTTTTTAAAGTATGGTTCTGCATTGTGGCTACATACATATACACATTTGTATTTTGTATTTCCACTTATATTTCATATTTCCCATTTTTATTCACCTTGCCATTTTGTCTTTGTATCAAAGAAGAGAGCCTAGGCTTTGCCACGTTAACTAGACATCTTGACAACAGTCATATGAGAAAGCCATTCCTCTGGACTAAGCATTGCTCTCCCACTGTCAGTCACCTTCTACAAAGAAGATACTGAGTTAATGGCATGGTGACACTTGAAGTTAGAAACACCAGAGTCCAAATTTATTTTCATCATGTTTTGAAGGACATAGAGAAGTGCCAGAGAAGCATGAGTGGCAGCTGCCTGCAGGGTGAAGAAACTGAAGAGGGAAGAAGCATTGCCTTGTTTCTCCAGGCACTGACTTTCTCAGTGATAGCCACTGGCATTCTCCTAATAATCTGTACATCCTTGGTTCCTGAGACAATCCTGAACAAAGTAAAAAGTTCATAGCCCCAGATCCATTAGTTGGTAAGACCTGGAATTAGCAGTACTGTCCACAGATCAAGGATAAGCCTGAGGTGTTCAGGTGCTGACAAATTGCAAAAGTACCTTCCTACTACCCAGCTTACATTATATGATTGGACCATACCCATCAGATCCTGGCCCTACATAGAACAGCTGCTGAATGAATGAATGCTTTGATTCCCTTCTAGGACAAGGGCCGGGCCAGGCTTCAAACCTGGCTACTCATCTGGGGCCCTGTTGTTATTCCTCTATATTCACGTGGCCTACCCTATGCTTCTCTCTTCTCCTTTTCTGTCCATAACAAGGACACTATCATTGGATTTAGAGCCCATTTGGTTAATCAGGATGATCTCATCTTGAGGTCCTTAAATACATCTTTGAAGACATCCCCCTTTTGTCAAATAAAGCCATATTCAAAGGTTCTACATGCATATATATTTTGGGGGCTATCATTCAACCCACTACATTTACGAAACATGTATTGGAGAATATTCTCATGTGTGACAGACATACATGTCCATCAGTAATAAATCGGTATATAGAAAAATTGTAAACTGTGATGTATGTGAGATTCTCAAAGAATTAGCTACAATCCCACCTCCTTCCTGCCCACTCACCTCTAATGTACTGAATTATTGCAGTGGTTGAGAATCAATGAATAAGGCTGCTTAAATGCCTATCTTTGAATATCGCCAGGATTTTACTTTTTGCTGTGCCTCACCCACAAGGCTGAACTCCCCTAACATTGATTCTCATCCCCAGCTTCATTTAAACTTGCTCTGTTCTTTTTGCATTTTACTTTGTTGACCCATGTGGGCCTACACTTTGACCATCAGTTTGACACATTGACTCAGCTGTATTGTGGGGGTCCTGGAATGATTTCAGTATATACTGCATTTTCAATGAAGAAAATTCTTGGAAATTCTGCCATTGTACCTAGACTCATTTTGTGGCAGTTCCGTAAACAAGTAGTGATAATAGAATAGTGGCCCCCAATTTGTTGCATGCAGAGCAGAGGAAGTTAGGGAACCCGCCTATGTTTGGTAGAACAAAGTTTCACACCTAGATCTTTCTAACTCCAAAGCCTAACATTTAGCCACTATGCTGTAAGGCTCCACTGGAAAGCAGCCACTTCAACGAG
The DNA here is from genome assembly GCF_023091745.1 of Budorcas taxicolor. Lineage (NCBI taxonomy): Eukaryota > Metazoa > Chordata > Mammalia > Artiodactyla > Bovidae > Budorcas > Budorcas taxicolor. Next base: position 30,052,353 of record NC_068916.1, on the reverse strand, counting down.
GGATGGAATTATGTCACATCTGTGTGCCAGATTTAAAAAAATAGGCAATCTCTGTGAGACCATCTGACTCTTCAAAATAGTATAGAGAATGAAACAAATTACTTTATCCAGAGGATTAATTACTTGATTAAAGAATTTTGCAGAAGCACCTAGTGAATGTAATTCTTGCTTTCTGGTAACAAAGACAGGCTGTCTTTAAGTTAAATTTTCAATGTTGTGCATGTTACACAATTCCTATAGGTGGTAGAATGTTAGAAGTAACCTCACTCAGTTAAAAAGGCATGAGAGGGTAGGGATAACAGCGGTGATCACAGTAAAATGAGGAACAGTCGAAGGCTCTACCAGAAACAGCAAGAAAGCACGTTGAAATTATACTACACAGCCTAGAGACACAAAACATTTCATTTCCCTTTGAATGAAACTGGTCTGACCTTCACCATCCTGAAATAACAGGAAATATTGTTTCTCTGGTAACTGTACTGCATTTTAGGCAAGTAGTTAAGCAGAATGCTCAGCATGAATAAATACAGTTAGAAATTGTTCGGGCAGATTTCTATGAAGAGTGCATGTTAAGCAGTAATATAAATGTAAGAGCTTACAGCAAAATGAAAGTTGTATTGTAAAGGTCAAACTTGCCTAAGAGAGATATTTAGGTAAACTATTGGGTGGAAAAACTGATTCCCATTTTGTTTTAATGGTTAGTAACGTATGGTGGCTGAGGTGATGGGTTTCAGCTGAGTGAATCTTACAGTATTATCTTGTGTTTGATTCAGCAGAATGTGGATGATTTTTGCAGGACTATGAAAAATGGCTGAATTCCCTCTTCCTGAGTCTGAAATTAATGACTGGAAACATTATCAACAAGGTAGGTTGTCAAAAGAATAGTGTAAGTACTTTATCTAGAAATGGTGTATTTTCCCTTAGATAAACATGGAGGAGGATTATGGGATAGTTTAGGAGAACAAATTTATGTAATTTTGTACTCAGCCACAATATTAGCTAAAAACACCTGAAGGTAAGAATCAGATATAGAAATATAAATATATGATGTGTGTGTGTGTGTGTGTTCTTCCTCAGTGGCTCAGTGGTAAAGAATCTGCTTGCAGCCAGGAGCTGCTGATGTATGTTCGATCCCTGGATTGGGAAGATTCCCTGGAGGAGGGCATGGCTACCCCCTCCAGTATTCTTTCTTGGAGAATCCCATGGACAAAGGAGCATGGCGGGCTACAGTCCATAGAGTCAAAAAGAGTTGGACACGAGTGAAGTGACTTAGCACACACACACCTGTATATATATACACATGTACTGAACTGCGAGAAGATCAAACCAGGCAATCCTAAAGGAAATCAATCCTGAATATTCATTGGAAAAATGGATGCTGAAGCTGAAGCTCCAATGCTTTGGCCAGTTGATGTAAAGAACTGACTCATTAGAAAAGACCCTGATGCTGGGAAAGACTGAAGGCAGGAGCAGGGGACAACAGAGGATGAGATGGTTGGATGGCATCACTGACTCAATAGACATGAGTTAGAGCAAGCTCCTAGAGATGGTGAAATACAGGGAAGGCTGGTGTGCTGCAGTCCATGGGGTCACAAAGAGTCGGACATGACTGAACAACTGAACAACAACAATATGTATAAATCTCTGCCTGATTCCTGGATTTGAAGTATACTGTCTAGGCTCATTCCCCAGTAGGAAGACTGGCCGGGGCCATAAGAACTTGTAGTAGGGCCACAAGATCCCTAATATCACACCTGGACTGCTGGATGGGCCCTCAAAGATCACCTCTGCCCTTGGGCAGTTTTATACTTACTTACCTAATCCTTAAATTTATCAGTCGTTTATTGAACCCCACTATGTCGCTCTTCTAGAGATGTGGAGATCAGTGAAGCATAGTTAACTGCCTTCAACGCTGTTTTGAGAGGGTAGGCATGGTGGTCAAGCACATAGGCTAGCTACATTTTAGAGTGTTGAGGGAACGCTGACGTCGAGAGGGAGCCGAGCTGATTCCACTCCATCTAATTAGAGGGAGGGGAGGAATTGAGGGAAATCTCGAAAGAGTTGCAGTTTGTCGAAAGGTTGCGGTTGTAGCTGTGGGACTACAGAAGGTATTTAATCTTTGGGCCTGTTTCTTCTATAAAACATTGAGAAATGGGCCCACCTATCTTTCTGGGTTGTCTATCTTTCTGGGTTGTCTTGAAGATTACATGAGAGCATGTGTGAGAAGTCTGGAGCTTGTTAAGTATGGTAAAGTTTTCATTATGATCACTTTTGGCCACTTTCCTTAGGATTTAAAAACAAAAACCTCTTAACTCCTTCCTGAGGACAGGGAGGTTCTGAAATCTCTGTGAAATCTGACTAGCCTTACCATTTTTGTCTGATAGCTGCAAGAAGTTAAGATATAAGTAATTTCTCAAGTAGGTGATTCTGCTAAGAGAGTTAATGGCTTAAAAGTGAATTGTTGGCCCCATGCACATCTAGACTATGAGGAAAATAAACTGTTAATCTAGTGTTGAGCTTTTTGTTCTTTCCTGTCTCTGCCTTAGTCATTCAGTCATGTCTGACTCTTTGTGACCGCATGGACTGTAACCCACTAGGCTCCTCTGTTTATGGGATTTTCCAGGCAAGAATATTGGAGTGGGTAGCCATTCCCTTCTCCAGGGGATCTTCCTGATCCAGGGTTTGTACCTGGGTCTCCTGCATTGCAGGCAGATTCTTTACCATCTGAGCCACCAGGGAAAGCCTGTCTTACTCTCTGCCTCACTCTCTCTGCAGCCACTTTTCTCTGTAGAGCACCGCTTATGTCACTTGTTCCTGAGACAGCCTTTGGTGCCATGTCTCCAGCTAGTCTCACACATGAAAACACCCAGGAGAAGCATTTTTAAAGTTTGTTTAGATAGAATTAATCAGCTCAGGAAAGTCGTGTGAATACTGTATAATGATTTTATTAGAAGAACCTGAGAAAGTAGTTTTCTTGGGGATTGATCCTTGTTTCACTGGCTGAAGCACTCATCCCACACCTTTTGATCCAGTTGAGTGAAAAGGTTAAAGTGAACCCACTTTCAAATAGTATAGCTTAACTAGAAATAATTGTAAGAGCTCACAGTCAGGTATCTGTAACTTTAATATCTGTCTATTTATTTAAATCAACTGAGATCTTTGGGCATTTCCCGTGCATATTGGTATTTCGTATTTTCTGCCTGGGATTTCTTTCTTCACTAGTATGTCCAGTCCTGTGATAATCATGGTCGCTTCTGCACTTGCTGCCTCCCTGTGAAAATTTTCCTTGCTTGTGTCCTAGTAGCTTACTGTTCTGGCCCTAAGTTATGGCATAGATTGTCATCTCTACTCATCAGCTCCTCAGTTGGTGGAGAGTGAAATAGCTGTCTCTGTCCTGCAATTCTCTTAGGGTCAGAAACAGCTAATGTTAACAGTTTCTCTGAATATTATAGTTTCTTTTAAGCTGCTTGGAATAAAATTGGGGTATCATTTCCTAGAGGACTCTGATACAGCTTTCCAGGGCTGTTAAGCCATTTTAGTTCATGGGGAAGTCGCATCAGAAGCATATTGTGAAAGTTACTCCTACATGAAAGAAGGAACATCAAACTTGATGTGTTTCATCATCTTTTAGGTAAACTTCATTTTTCTCTGCTCTCTTTTGGCCCATGTGCCAGTGAAATGAAAGATTGTTATAAAACCACAATTACAGGAAAAAGGGGAAGCACTGTTTTTGTAAAAGCAACTCTAAAACATAGCTATTAAAAGAAGCTATCTTTAAAAAACTTAGAATGAGTGAGTGAGTGAAGTGAGTGAAGTCGCTCAGTCGTGCCCGACTCTTTGCGACCCCATAGACTGTAGCCTACCAGGCTCCTCTGTCCATGGGATTTTCCAGGCAATAGTACTGGAGTGGATTGCCATTAGACCCATCTAAATTCTCAGTTTAAAAAGACTTGCAAATACCTAAAAGGTTTTAGATAATTGTTGATGCTATTGGATAAATGTTGAATGAGACAGCAAGGTCTCTTGAAATTCGGTTATGATTTATTGTGATTACTTGTGGAATTTTGGTTTCTCATTTTAGATAGTGTACCTCCTGCAGGCAGGAATGGGCCTCATTGCCCTCATCATGGTTGAGAGAAGACTAAAAGCTCCTGTCTTTACAGGGAGATGAGGGCTGGCTCAGCCTTAATCAGCAATTTCAGATTTGTTTGCCTATTGGTTTATTTTTGTGTAATCTTTTTCAAGACTTTCAGAATCACTCTGTTATATAGCAGATGATTTTGTCTTTTTAATCTAATCTGAGGGCTTTAGATAAATATGGAAGGTTTTTTTGTCCTTTGCATTTAGTGTTTTGACAACAATTTTTGTTTTAAACCTGTTGCTTTTTATGATATACTTTTAGTTTTTAATCATTTTTATTTACTACATGATCTGAGATGTTTATCTTTTTCCTTGTGTTTCTATATTAGTCATGATTTAATGTTATCTCTATAAGATTGAAGAATCTATTTGATGTCTAGGCGATGTAGATAGGAGTCTGCTTTCTCTTTATTCTACTTCCTCTCCTTCTCATATCACCAGAGGTAGGTTATGTTATTATCTTTTAAATTGTTATGGTCTGTAACATTTATATTCTGTTCCAGTTATTCTCACGGGTGTATAGTGTCTTTATAGTGACTTCTCCACTTAATTCAAAGTTTATGGGGTATCATACTACAGTAGTTGTTTTAAAGAAGGGCTCAAAGAAGCTATGCTCCTGAGTTTTTGCATGTTTCATATTATCTGTCAATGACCTTTATACTTGATAACTTGTTCAGACTGAACATTCTTGGTTTATATTTTCCTTTCCCAAGGACTTGGTAAATATTGCTTTATTGCCTCCTGCAGTATTTTTTGTTTTAAGTCTGAGGTCAGTCTTTTTTTTTTTTAAATAGGGGAATTGATTCTTTCTTGCCCTTTCTTCTCCCTGACCCCTGCCACCCCCCACCCCCCACCACACACACACAGAAAGCTCTGTCATTAAACTCCAGAGAGTTTCTCAGGTTAATGCTGATCATTCTAAAGCAACTTTTCCTGGTACACAATGAACTCATTTTACCTGTACACAATGAACTCATTTTACCTATATGCTTGATTTTTCCTTTACTTCAAAGAAATGTTCTTTTGTTTTATATTTGAATATTTATTGTTATATTTCTTTTTTAGGAAAGTCAACTATATCCATGTTGCATCTCCTTTAGCTCCACAACAGTACTGTTCTTTCTGATACTTAAATGTCATTGTTCTATATTTTTGTGCTTTTGGAAATGATTTGCTTTTTCCTTCTGATAGCTTTAATGTGAACTTCATTGTTGTAGAGTTTTATTTTTCTCTCTTCTTTTTTTGGACTTTGACTCAGCACTTTACATTTGTTTTCTGATCTTTTCTCTTGAGGCCTACTGTGTCTTATCTGGGTTCTTGTTTCAGAGGGGTTGTGATATTTGAAATGATTTTTATTTAAAGAATACTATATATTTCATAATTTGGGGCATGATTTGTGTTATAGTCTTGAGAAATTTTTATCTGCCTTCTGCTTGTCATAATATTCTTTTCCTTAGTCTTTTAGTACTATTTTTATATATGTCCCAGCCGATTTTTTTTTTTCTATTTTTCACCTCTAATACGTATCTGAATCAGCTGTTTGATGTTCGATAGTATAGAGGGGAGTTAGTAAGACTGCAGCAGGAACTTTGGATTTTAGACCAAGGATTTTGAACATATTTCCATGAGCATTCTATCCTAAGTATATAGTAAACCAATTCTGTGTTACCTAGCAATCTTTCTGGCACCTAGTGAAGCCATAAGCTCATTCTTTCTTTCTGTCTTTTTTCCCCCTCCTTCCTTCTCTTCCCTCCCCCCACCCATGCTGTCCCCCTTCCCTTCCCCTCCCCCCTTTTTTTCTCTGTAGCTTTCTCTCTCTCTCATCTTTTCTCTCTCTCCCTTCTCTCCCCTTCCTTTCTTCCTTTTTCCTCTAATTCTCTGCAGGGCTACTTCCACTGATAATTTCTCTACAACCACGTTTCACCCACAGCAACTCTTTCGGAAAGATGACATGTCTGAATGCTTTCATATTCAGCTTGGCAATATCTGCCACAGTATTGTGTAAGGTTTACCGAGAGCTCCACAGCTCCTGCATGAAACCCAGGTGGCTGTTCAAGTGAAGAAGGACTCTCTTTGTCTTGGCAGATCCCGCCTACGGTGGGGAATGCTTCACTGTGCTCAGGGCCTGAAGTCTCTTGTGGAGTTTTCCCCCTGTCTCTGTGTTTTTTTACTGTGCTTGGCAGCCACTGTGGTTCAGCACTGTGGTTGCTGCTTCATTTGTTGTGGTTTACGGTTGTGGTGGTTTCTAAGTGTATTAGTTACCTTTCGTTATGGAACAAAGCACCTCAAAACTTGGTGACTTAAATCAGCTACAACGTGTTACTGCTCCCAGCTCTGTTGGTTGACGAGGCAGTTCTGCTGCTCTCACCTGGGTTTATTTACATGGCTTCAGTCAGCTGGAGACTCATTTGCAGTGGCTGAGACAACTGGGGTATTGTGGTCTCTCTTTCCATGTGGTCTCTTCCTGGCTATCTTCATGGCATGGTGATCTCAGGGTGCCAGAGGGCAGGAAGCGTCAAGACCTCTCATGGCAGAGGCTGGAAAGTCTCATAGCAACATTTCTGCTGCATTCCATTACTCAAAGCAAGTCAGAGAACCAATCCAGTTTCAAGAGGTGGCAAAGTCACATTGTAACTGGCATATAGTTATAGAAGGAGTTATTAATATTTTTCCTCTATTTGGGCAAACATTGTGGTTCATTTTTTGATTTAAGTTTCTTCACCCTGTTTTTGTTTAATGGTTTAATGGTTAAGAAAGGAACAGTTTTACACTGTTGCCTTTTGAAGAAGTCAGCTATTATTAGTTTTAATGGTGATTAATATTAATATACCTTATTTATAATAATATAGCACCTTTTATTTTTTACTTATTAAAGACCATAAGGTTTAGCATAAGAAATGACTCTTCTGTTTGTTGTTAATACCTCCCAATCATAGTGCAAGGATTCTGAGACTTGAAACGGGAAAGGTTTTTCCAGTTTATATAGTATAGGATAATGAATTTTAGGCTGGAGACCAGGAAGGCAGTCTTCTATTTCAGATTCTAATCCTAGCTGTGTGATCTTAAGAAAATGGGTTTACTTTTGTTTCTCATTTACTAAAGTGAAGAGGTTCTTAAACTTTAAGGTCATAGAATTTACCTATGAGATTTGTTAAAAATTCAAATTCAGTCTCTCCCTTGAAATTCTTACTCGATAGGTCCAAGAAAGATCTAAGAATCTGATTTTTAAAATAAGCATTTTATATGATCCTGTTGTGGGTCATCTGTTAACCATATTCTGAGGAATACTTTACATCTTAGTTTTCACAGAACTTTGAAAACCTCATCAGCTTCCATTTGCAAAATTCTATTGATTATTAAATGTATATTTAAAATGTGTTTGTTATTTGAGGAATGATAAGCTGTTTAATTACCTGCCTCATTTAAAATGTGAGAATAAACATCCTAACTTGGGCCCAGTGTTTTCACATCTACCATTATGGAAATGAAAGAAAAATTAGCTTCTCATGCACATCATTAACATCTGTTGATTAAAAAAAACTGTACATTTAAAAAAATTCTCATCTTTGTGCTATACTTTTATTCTCTGCCATGCAAAATGGAAATCAATTGACATTATACAACCCACTCCAGTATTCTTGCCTGGGAAATCCCATGGGCAGAGAAACCTGGCAGGCTACAGTCCACGGGGTCGCAGAGTCAGATACAACTTAGAGACTAACAACAACAGTTACTCCTACAGATCTGGGGACCAATCTTTAATAAGTTAAAAATGTGTGCTTTCCACAGCCTAATATGTGAAAGTTTCATGCTCTGTGCTAGGGAAGCTATTTCTCATGACTCAGACGTATCTACTTCAAAGTTAATTTTAAGCAACGGACAGTGGAAATCATTAAAACAAAGCTTGTACATATAAGGTGCTAAAATTTTTAGATAAAACGTTTTTAAATATGAGAAAATAGAGTCCAGTGACTTTTACCATTAAACAGTTCAAGTTCAGTGTCACCAGCATATCATCATAGATGGGCTTTGGGTTAAGGATATATGCTTTAGTACTAATGTATCCAGAACTAAAGAATATGCACTTACGGGGGTATTGTAATTTTTTTTTTTCCTCAGATTTTTGCAGGCCACAGTTTTAGCTTGTGGGCCATTCAGAAACAGACCATGGGCCATTTTTGGCCCTCAGGTAGTAGTTTTAAGTCCTTCTTTATTATAAAGGGCTTCCCTTGTGGCTCAGCTGGTAAAGGATCCGCCTACAATGCAGGATACCTGGGTTTGATCCCTGGGTCGGGAAGATTCCCCTTGGAGAAGGGAAAGGCTGCTGCTGCTACTAAGTTGCTTCAGTTGTGTCTGACTCTGTGTGACCCCATAGCCAGCAGCCCACCAGGCTCCCCCGTCCCTGGGATTTTCCAGGCAAGAGTACTTGAGTGGGGTGCCGTCACCTTCTCTGAGGGAAAGGCTGCTGCTGCTGCTGCTGCTGCTAAGTCGCTTCAGTCGTGTCCAACTCTGTGTGACCCCGTAGACGGCAGCCCACCAGGCTCCCCCATCCCTGGGATTCTCCAGGCAAGAACACTGGAGTGGGTTGTCATTTCCTTCTCCGATGCATGAAAGTGAAAAGTGAAAGTGAAGTCGCTCAGTCGTGTCCGACCCTCAGCGACCCCATGGACTGCAGCCTTCCTGCCTCCTCCGTCCATGGGATTTTCCAGGCAAGAATACTGGAGTGGGGTGGAGGGAAAGGCTACCCACTCCAATATTCTGCCCTGAAGAATTCCATGGACTGTATAATCCATGGGATCGCAAAGAGTCACACACGACTGAACAACCTTCACTTTTACTACTTTAACTTTTATTATAAAACCCCTCTTTATAATAAAAATGCTTGTCAAACTCGAAATAAGATTGGATCCAGGTTTTAAACATTGTTAATAATTTAGCTGACTTTATTTTTGTTAGAGCAACTCTCTATTTGGCCACTTGATGGCAGCATTTACTATATGTTAACATTGAACTTTTTTTTTTTTCCCTCCCCTAGGTTGTTCAGCCTCGTTTAACATTGGTACTGGAAAAGATTGATAGCAATGCAAATGTATTTATAACCAAGAGAGATAGTCACCTTCCACCCCAATTAGCCTTTGCATTGATTTACTGAAGAAAAACATCTATTACTGAAAAAAGTCTTACAGATTAGTGTTGCATTATTTTGTTACAGTTGAAATATGTAGGGAAAGTGATCTTGAAGAGGATACACTTTAGTCTAACCAAAAATGTATTTTTCCAATAGTTAAAAAAAAGATACATCATTGAGGATGCAGCTCTGGTTCAGAATACCATACCACAGTTTTTTTCCCCTTAAAGCTATCTGCTTAGTTATTTGAATATTTTCTAATAATGAGCTTGTGTAACATTTGAGATCTTTAAAAAGAGATTTATTCATGAACTGTTCTTGGATAAAGCCATTGATCTACCAATAAAGAAAAATCCCATTTTTCAAATTCTTTGTGAGAAGTTCTAATTATGGTTAGAACTTAAGTCTTTTTTTTTTTTTTTTTTTTTAGTGAAAAGGTTTACTGCCTCCTGAAATACATTTTTGTGCCCTCTAAAGATTGGAACTGCAACCGTGACTTTTTTCCTGCCGAGAAAAACCTACCAGTAATGACTGTATAAACATCCTGGTAAGTACTTTCTAGGGAAGGTTTTCTAAGAGAATTCCCGTTTGAGATTTACATGGAGCACAAATTGATAGAGATTTACAAGGCAGTTATGATTTAGCGCTTTGGGCTCGAAAGAAAAAAGTAGTATTTTTGTTTTGTTTTAACCATTGCTTATTTTCTCTTGGTTCCTTGTTTTCCTTAAAAAATATCATGGCTTTTGGAAAAGTTTGATAGGTATTTTGTTTTTCAAGCTTTTACCAGAGAAGATTCCCCATATTATAATTCCTTGCCATCTGAATTTATATGTCAGAGTTAGGATAGGGTACTCAGTATTGTAAAGAGACTCTGCTGAGCCATCAGGACTGCAAAAATGACAAAAAAGTAACTTGGGAAGTTGTGGATGGATGGCAAGTTTATATAAATATCTTTGTGGGTGCATATAAATATTCTGGGGAGGCAATTCCAGCTCTGCTATTTTCACAAGCTCAACTCTATTTTCTGAGCTCTATGTACGTTTACTTACATACAATTGTACATTTTCTTCTGTTTATATATGCTTGGATATTCTGTGTCTATAAAAGGAGACTTATGTTCCTTATATATACTTCCTGTAGCTCATCTAATGCTAGTTTAAAATTAAAAGAAGATTCTATAGTAAAAGTAATGCAAAATTACTGAAGAAAGCTTATAAAATATAGATATGTGAAAAGTAAATAAAAACCTGTATCTTACCATGGCTTTATTGAGTGTTATAGTCATAAATATGTATATATATCACAAATAAATATAAAAATATTATAGAAATTAGGTCATACATTAGTCTTATACAGGTTTTCACAACCTAGTCAGACACAGTTTCTATTGCTACACAATTCACTTATATGCCTTTTCTTTTCAACATAAGCACATAATCCTCATTTTCAGATTTATCATTATGAGATATGCTACCTGGTTTGGACCCCTGGAAAAAGAACATTTAAACGATACCACTGTAGTCACCTGCTGGGTCTGATTGCATACATATGGGAATTCGTAAAGAGGACCCATCTCCAGATGGCCTCATGTTCCTTCCTTAAATCGTATAGGAAGTTAAGGTCTAGAGCTGACAGGCATAATTGCTGTGATGTTCAGTCTCAGATGAAATCAATGTGGAAAAGAGAGAGAAAACAATAGCCCTGACAGCTTTCGCAGTCTGCAAGCTTTGCTGTATGTAACGTGCTGTTCAGTTCTAGCCAAAAGTTGAGAGAGGAAGGAAGTGCTTGAGTGGCTGCACTGGAGAGGGGCTGGTTGCCTTTCAGGAGAGCCTTGTTTTTACTCTGTGCTCTGAAACCCTGAGAGCCCAGCACAGTGCTGTCTCCCTCACTGCTGCCAGAAGGTGCTGAGAACTGCCTGCCCAGAAATGCCAACTGGAAGCCAGAACAATCTCAACTGCAGCCCTCTCAACAGTTGCTTGATGAGCACATGTGCACGCATATGTGTGGGTGTTCTTGCATGGATGAATGCATGTTCACACATGTTCCATGCATGCTGAGTTTTCTGGTTAGTGTAGTTCCATCAAAACCTGGTCACAGGAACTTGGGTCAGTGTTTTAGGCATGACGCATCTCAGAGAGTGTGTGGTCTCTGAATACAGGTACCCAGCCTGACTACAGTGAAGGCAGCTCCATTACATTCAGCAGTGTCTCAGTTAAAGCAGAATAGAAGGGTTTCAGCAAAGAGAAGGAATCAGGTTGTGCTGCTGGTTTAGTCTGACTGTGAGTGGAGAAATAGTGAAGCAATTGAGGGCTCCTACCTGCTATAACATTGTGGGAATCTCCCAAAACTATGAAGCAAACTTAGATTTGGCAAGTTTGCTTAGTGGTTTTGATAAGCCCTGTAGCCAGATACCCATTTCGGGGTTTAGAATAGTTGAGTTCTGTGTCAAATTTGTTTTTTGTTGTTTTGCTGTTTGCAAATGTCCAGCCCCCCCTGAAATCTTTGCATATTCAATAAAAAATTACCCAGGGAGTTGAAATTGGCATTGATTTTTAATTTATACACAACTTATTACAAATATATATCAGTGTCAATTAAAACGTTTCATTGCCTACAACATATAGGAAATCAAATTTCATAATTACATTTACCATGTGGGCAGTAACACTGGTTTCAGAGTTTAAAGGTCATTGATAATCAGGCTCTGAGTTTAAATTGCAGTATGTTTTTTTCCTCTCCCTCCTAGATTGCAAATGTGACAAAGAAACACTGGCACAACTTAGCATTTTCTAATAAAAGAAACATTGATGCTTGCTTTCTGTTTGCCTTTCTTCTTGTGCCGCGTCCTTCGTAACTGCAAAGATAACTTGCAGGTAAATATTCAGTCAGTGTTTGAACAATGAGAACAGTAATACCAATTTGAGTAACAAAATACAAATGGGCCCTTTGGCTTTGATTTACAGAAGTGACGTGAATAAAAAAGTCAATTTTCATTTATTATCAAGTGGGAACTTAGTGTTTTCAAATTTGTCTGTCCTTGATAAAATTCCTCTTTAATTTCAGTAGGACTCTTCCCTAAGAGTTTTCCGTCTTGCACTTCCCATTTTCCACCCTCCTTTCATCATTCTCAAGTTTCTCGATCCTGGAATTTTGCTTCTTTCCTGGTAAGTAGTAGTAAGGGAACATATTCATCTTGTTATCAGGTTGCAGTCACTGATCTGACCAAGTTCTGGGTTTTGTGTGTCATCTAGTATTAATATGTGTCAGTTCTTCAGGCCGTGACTTCTTCACCTGCAGAATGAGGGTGAGGAATGGTTTGACTTCTGTGGTCACTTTTAATTTTAAAATCCTGTGCTGCTTAGTTTCATTTCCCTTGTGGAAAAATTCAGAAAGAATTCACCTTGCTGTCTACCTTTTTTTTAAAAAAAAAGTGAGTACAGGACCTTCTCCCACAGCATACATTTTTATCAACAGAAGTGGATATGACTTGTTTTTGTTAGGAAGTGTGGTTTATATTATGGAAAATGCTGTTTGTCGTAATGTGCTAACTGCTGTAATAAAGCTGTTTCCTGACCAACTCATGTGCTCTGAGTGTCCCAGTGGATTGTTCATCGTGGCAATAGGTGATACGGATGATCAGATTCTGGTGATTAGTGCAAGAAGGCTAGACAAGTGAAAATACTGGTTGTAATAGGAAAGAAATCATTGATTGTGAGCACTGTCTAAATGTAAATAAATTTTTGATTTGCTTTATGATATTTTGAATTGATTGGAGAAGGAAATGGCAACCCACTCCAAAATTCATGCCTGGAGAATCCCATGGACAGATGAGCCTGGCGGGCTATGGGGTCACAAACAGTTGGACATGGCAGAAGCATCTTAGCATGTATATTTTGAATGTATAGCTATAGAAAGTATCTTTATAACCAATATTTCTGGAAGACATTAATTTTATTATTTTGTATCTAAATTTATTAAATAAAGAACAAAATCAAAGCTGATTTAAACGCTTTATGACAAACAAACCTCTACCAACACTGGTAGAGACTAGATGAGAGAGAAGACAAAATACAGAAAAAAACTTCCATATCACTACTGGTAGCAAAGGGTTTAAAAATTAATAAAAATATTAGGAAGGAATATATGCAAATGATTTAAAGCATAGATGAAATGGATGATTTCTGAAAATGCCAAAATTTGTATAAGGAAAAGGAAGACCATGAGTGGGCCAATAATTACTGACCAAAAAAAAAAAAAATTCAACACTGGTGATCAAAGACCTCGTACCAGTAAAGTCTCAGACCCAGAATATTTTATAGGAGAATTTACCAAAAATGTAAGTAGTAGAATCTCTCTATATTATATGGATTGTTCTAGAAATTAGAAACATATTAAATCCACCCAACTTATTTAGAAGGTGCTATCACCTTGGTTACAAAGTATAAGAAATAAAATTATAAACCTATTTCATGTATGAGCCTAAATAATAGAATCTAAGTAAAATATTAAAGTATAATAATAATAAAATAATAGCTGATATTACTATGTATATCTAAGTAGAATTAAAGCATTCATACTAGATAATATCCCAAAATGTTGGAAAAAGTATAAACAGTTCAGTTCAGTCACTTAGTTGTGTCCGACTATTTGCAACCCCACGAATTGCCAGGCCTCCCTGTCCATCACCAACTTCTGAGGTTTACTCAAACTCATGTCCATTGAGTTGGTGATGCCATCCAGCCATCTCATCCTCTGTCATCCCCTTCTCCTCCTGCCCCCAATCCCTCCCAGCATCAGAGTCTTTTCCAATGAGTCAACTCTTCACATGAGGTGGCCAAAGTATTGGAGTTTCAGCTTCAGCATCATTCCCTCCAAAGAACACCCAGGGCTGATCTCCTTTAGAATGGACTGGTTGGATCTCCTTGCAGTCCAAGGGACTCTCAGGAGTCTTCTCCAACACCACAGTTCAAAAGCATCAATTCTTTGGTGCTCAGCTTTCTTCACAGTCTAACTCTCACATCCATAATGACCACTGGAAAAACCATAGCCTTGACTAGATGGACCTTTGTTGGCAAAGTAATGTCTCTGCTTTTGAATATGCTGTCTAGGTTGGCCATAACTTTCCTTCCAAGCAGTAAGCGTCTTTTAATTTTATTGCTGCAATCACCATCTGCAGTGATTTTGAAGCCCCCAAAAATGAAGTCTGACACTGTTTCCACTATTTCCCCATCTATTTGCCATGAAGTGATGGGACCAGATGCCATGATCTTAGTTTTCTGAATGTTGAGCTTTAAGCCAACTTTTTCACTCTCCTCTTTCACTTTCATCAAGAGGCTTTTTCCTGCATCTTCACTTTCTGCCATAAGCGTGGTGTCATCAAAAAAGATCTTCATGACCCAAATAATCACGGTGTGATTACTCACCTAGAGCTGACATCCTGGAATGTGAAGTCAAGTGGGCCTTAGAAAGCATCACTACGAACAAAGCCAGTGGAGGTGATGGAATTCCAGTTGAGCTATTTCAAATCCTGAAAGATGATGCTGTGAAAGTGCTACACTCAATATGCCAGCAAATTTGGAAAACTCAGCAGTGGCCACAGGACTGGAAAAGGTCCGTTTTCATTCCAATCCCAAAGAAAGGCAATGCCAACGAACGCTCAAACTACCACACAATTGCACTCATCTTCCACACGAGTAAAGTAATGCTCAAAATTCTCCAAGCCCAGTTTCAGCAATACGTGAATCATGAACTTCCAGATGTTCAAGCTGGTTTTAGAAAAGGCAGAGGAACCAGAGATCTAATTGCCAACATCTGCTGGGTCATCGCAAAAGCAAAAGAGTTCCAGAAAAACATCTATTTCTGCTTTATTGACTATGCCAAATCCTTTCACTGTGTAGATCACAATAAACTGTGAAAAATTCTGAAAGAGATGGGAATACCGGACCATCTGACCTGCCTCTTGAGAAACCTGTATGCAGGTCAGGAAGCAGCAGTTAGAACTGGACATGGAACAACAGACTGGTTCCAAATAGGAAAAGGAGTGCGTCAAGGCTGTATGTTGTCACCCTGCTTATTTAACTTCTATGTGGAGTATATCATGAGAAACACTGGGCTGGAAGAAGCACAGGCTGGAATCAAGATTGCCAGGAGAAATGTCAATAGTCTCAGATATGCAGATGACACCACCCTTTTGGCAGAAAAAGTATAATAGAGCACCTCAATTGCACAACTAAACTTTAAAGACTATAGGAAATCAGTAATGATCCAAAATGGAGGGTGGTAGGGCTATTGAACATCAAAGAAAAACATCTGACTTGACATTGTGGTTTTCTTAGAGACTGGATACTAGTTTTACCTACCAAGGGGCTTGGTAGCCAAACAAAACAGGCCATCATGGGTGGGAACTTTGAACTCAAGAGATGTTGATATTAAACCTTCGAGGGACTATATGCTGTGTGCAAAATGGAGCAGAAGAATTCTGGCATTTTCTCAGTCTTTTGTTATCCCATCAGCATAGAGCAAAAAATCTTTTCATAGTAGAAAAAAATTCTTCTCACTTAATTCTTAATTTGTGATTATGCCCCAGTGCAGCTATACATTTTTAATTGACATAAAAATCACTCCTAAGATAATACTATCCCTTGAGTGCTTCAGAAGAAAATGTAATATCACATAAACTGCACACACAAGGTTATTTTGAGTTCCTGCTAATAATGTGTCACTAAAGAGATTGTAAGGAGATCCAACCAGTCCATTCTGAAGGAGATCAGTCCTGGGATTTCTTTGGAAGGAATGATGCGAAAGCTGAAACTCCAATACTTTGGCCACCTCATGTGAAGAGTTGACTCATTGGAAAAGACTCTGATGCTGGGAGGGATTGGGGGCAGGAAGAGAAGGGGACGACAGAGGATGAGATGGCTGGATGGCATCACTGACTTGCTGGACGCGAGTCTGAGTGGACTCCGGGAGTTGGTGATGGGCAGGGAGGCCTGGCGTGCTGCGATTCATGGGGTCACAAAGAGTCGGACACAACTGAGCGACTGAACTGAACTGAAGGAGATCGTAACCTCCAGAATATAAAACACACATGGAAATAATCATGCATGTGTAAGAATCAGTGGTCAGTAAAATTTAACCCTTAAAAGGTTCAGATATAATTCATGTGAAATTTATACTATAAAGTAGCATATTTTAGATTCTTAAGGATTTAACTGTCAAAAAAATGAGAAGAAAATGTGAGATTAAACAAATATAACATGAGTTCTAACAGCTGAGTTCAGCAATGTTGCAGGATACAAGATAAACATAAAAATCAATTATGTGTTTATATACTAGCAATGAACACATGGACACTGAAATTGAAGTATCATTTATAATCACGTAAAAATAATGAAATACTACATTGTAGATCTAACAAAACTTGTGCAAGACTTGTATGTTGAAAAGTATACAATGCTGATGAAAGAAAGAACGTATACAGAAATAGAAATATTTATTCATACATTATTGGAGAAGGAGATGGCAACCCACTCCAGTATTCTTGCCTGGAGAATCCCATGGACAGAAGAACCTGGTGGGCTGCCATCTATGGGTCACATAGAGTCGGGTACAACTGAAATGACTTAGCAGCAGCAGCAGCATTCATACATTATAAGCCTCAACATAATAAAAATATCAATTCTCACAAATTGATGAAAGGCTTAATATATATCCAAGCAATATCTTTTATAGACACAGACAATATTATCCAAAATTTACATGGAAAGAAAAAATAACTAGATTAGCTAGATCTATTTTGAAAAAAGAAGACTAAATTGAGAGGGAGTCTATCTTTCCAATCTGAAGAGTTATTTTTAACTAAAATAAATATTCCTGCCTTGAGAACCCATGAACAGTATGAAAAGGCAAAAAGATAGGACCCTGAAAGATGAACTCCCCAGGGTCAGTATGTGCCCAATACTACTGAGAGAAACAGCTCCAGAAAGAATGAAGAGAAGGAGCCAAAGCAAAAACAACACCCACTTGTAGATGTGACTGGTGGTGGAAGCAAGGTCCAATGCTGTAAAGAGCAATATTGCATAGGAACCATGCATCAAGACAAATTGGAAGTGGTCAAGCAGGAGATGGTAAGAGTGAACGTCAACATTTTAGGAATCAGTGAACTAAAATGGGCTGGAATGGGTGAATTTAACTCAGATGACCATTATATCTACTGCTGTGGGCAAGAATCCCTTAGAAGAATTGGAGTAGCCAACATAGTCAACAAAAGGATCTGAAATGCAGTACTTGGATGCAGTCTCAGAAACAACAGAATGATCTCTGTTCGTTTCCAAGGCAAACCATTCAACATCACAGTAATCCAAGTCTATGCCCTGACCAGTAATGCTGAAGAAGCTGAAGTTGAATGATTCTATGAAGACTACAAGGCCGTCTAGAACTAACACCCAAAAAAGATGTCCTTTTCATTATAGGGGACTGGAATGCAAAAGTAGGAAGTCAAGAAACACCTGCAATAACAGTCAAATTTGGCCTTGGAGTACAGAATGAAGCAGGGCAAAGGCTAACAGAATTTTGCCAAGAGAACGCACTGGTCATAACAAACACCCTCTTCCAACAACACAAGAGAAGACTCTACACATGGACATCACTATAGGTGGCCAACACCAAAATCAGATTGATTATATTCTTGCAGCCAAAGATGAAGAAGCTCTATACGGTCAGCAAAAACAAGACCAGGAGCTGACTGTTGCTCTGATCATGAACTCCTTATTGCCAAATTCAGACTTAAATTGAAGAAAGTAGGGTAAACCACTAGACCATTCAGGTATGACCTAAATCAAATCCCTAACAATTATACAGTGGAAGTGAGAAATAGATTTAAGGCGCTAGATCTGATAGACAGAGTGCCTGATGAACTATGGATGGAGGTTTGTGACATTGTTCAGGAGATAGGGAGCAAGACCATCTGCAAGAAGAAGAAATGCAAAAAAGCAAAATGGCTCTCTGAAGAGGCCTTACAGATAGCTGTGAAAAGGAGAACCAAAAAACAAAGGAGAAAAGAAAAGATATACCCATTTGAATGCAGAGTTCCAAAGAACAGCAAGGAGAGAAGAGAAAGCCTTCCTCAGTGATCAGTGCAAAGAAATAGAGGAAAACAATAGAATGGGAAAGACTAGAGATCTCTTCAAGAAAATTAGAGATACCAAGGGAACATTTCATGCAAAGATGGGCTCAATAAAGGGCAGAAATGGTATGGACCTAACAGAAGCAGAAGATATTAAGAAGAAGTGGTAAGAATACACAGAAGAACTATACAAAAAAGATCTTCACGACCCAGACAATCACGATGGTGTGATCACTCACCTAGAGCCAGATATCCTGGAATGTGAAGTCAAGCGGACCTTAGGAAACATAACTATGAACAAAGCTAGTGGAGGTGATAGAATTCCAGTTAAGCTATTTCAAATCCTAAGATGCTGTGAAAGTGCTTCACTCAATATGCCAGCAAATTTGGAAAACTCAGCAGTGGCCACAGGACTGGAAAATGTCAGTTTTCATTCCAATCCCAAAGATAGGCAATGCCAAAGAGTGCTCCAGCTACCACACAATTGCACTTATCTCACAAGCTAGTAAAGTAATACTCAAAATTCTCCAAGCCAGGCTTCAGCAGTGCATGAACTATGAACTTCCAGATGTTCCAGCTGGTTTTAGAAAAGGCAGAGGAACCAGAGATAAAATTGCCAACATCTGCTGGATCATAGAAAAATCAAGAGAGTTCCAGAAAAACATCTGCTTCTGCTTTATTGACTATGCCAAAGCCTTAGACTGTGTGGATCACAGTAAATTATGGAAAATTTTGGAAGAGATGGGAATACCAAACCCCCTGACCTGCCTCTTGAGAAACCTGTATGCAAGTCAGGAAGCAACAGTTAGAAGTGGACACGGAACAACAGACTGGTTCCAAATAGGAAAAGGAGTACATCAAGGCTGTATATTGTCACCCTGCTCATTTAACTTATTTGCACAGTACATCATGAGAAACACTGGGCTGGATGAAGCACAAGCTGGAATCAAGATTGCCAGGAGAAATGTCAATAAACTCAGATATGTAGATGACACCACCCTTATGGCAGAAAGTGAAAAAGAATTAAAGAGCCTCTTGATGAAAGTGAAAAAGGAGAGTGAAAAGTTAGCTTAAAGCTCAACATTCAGAAAACAAAGATCATGGCATCTGATCCCATCACTTCATGGGAAATAGATAGGGAAACAGTGGAAACAGTGTCAGACTTTATTTTTTGGGCTCCAAAATCACTGCAGATGGTGACTGCAGCCATGAAATAAAAAGACTCTTTGGAAGAGAAGTTATGACCAACCTAGAGAGCATATTAAGAAGCAGAGACATTACTTTCCCAACAAAAGTCTTGTCTAGTCGAGACTATGGTTTTCTCAGTAGTCATGTATGGATGTGAGAGTTGGACTATAAAGAAAGCTGAGCACTGAAGAATTGATGCTTTGAGCTGTGGTGTTGAAGAAGACTCTTGAGAGTCCCTTGAACTGCAAGGAGATCCAGCCAGTCCATCCTAAAGGAAATAAACCCTGAACATTCATTGGAAGGACTGATGTTGAAGCTGAAATTCCAATACTTTGACCACCTGATGTGAAGAGCTGAGACATTTGAAAAGTCCCTGATGCTGGGAATGATTGAAGGTGAGAGAAGAAGGGGACCACAGAGGCTGAGATGATTGGATGGCATCACCAACTCAATGGACGTGAGTTTGAGTCAACTTTGGGAGTTGGTGATGGACAGGGAGGCCTGCTGCAGTCCCTGGGGTTGCAAAGAGTAGGACACGACTCAGCGACTGAACTGAAGTGACTGATAGCTAAAATAATAATAACTATGTGGTAATGGTGGTGGGATAGACATAGACATTGGAACAGAATAGAGAACATAGAAATACCCACAAACGTGCCTGAGTTTTGACAAATCTGCAAAAACAACTTGATAGAATTAAGATAGAATTTTCATCAAATAGTCCTGGGACAATTGGATATCCATAGGTTAAAAAAAACCTTCAACCTAAGCCGCATACTTTATAAAAGTTAAAATGAATCCCAAGCTTAAGGATAAGACATAAAACTATCAACTTTTACAAGAAAACATAGAAAATTTTAGGACCTGATACTAGGCAAATGTTCATAGGTTTGACACCCAAGAGCAATGTACCAAAGGGAAAGTTGCTATATTGGACTTTATCAAAATTAAAAAATTTTTGCTCTCTGAACTTGTTAAGAAGATAAAAAGCCGTTTTCCAGAATGGGAAAACACACATGTTTCTGACAAAGGAGTAGTCACACATTAGACAAAAGACTCGTATCTAGGATAGGCAAAGAACTCTCAGAATTCAACCACAAAAAAGACCCAAACAGTCCAGGTAGTGCAAGGGCGAAAGGCATAGACATTTCATTGAAGATAAACAAATGTCAAAGGAAGCACTTGAAAAGATGTTCAACATCAGTAGACAACTGAGGAATTCAAACTAAAACCACATGAGAATATCAGTACATACCTATCAGAATGGATAAAATAAAAAATTGTGACAGCAGCAAATCCTGAGGAGAATCCAGAGAAGCTGGATCAATCATAACATTGCTGATGGAAATGTAAACTGGTACAACCTCTCTGGAAAATAGTTTTGACAGTTTCTTTAAAATAACTAAACATGCAACTACCATGTGATATAACAGTTATACTCCTAGACCCTTAAACCAGATAAATGAAGACTTAATGTTCACATAAAAATCTGTGCACAAATGTTTATAGTAGTTTTATTTGTAATAGCCCCAAACTGGAAACAATAGGTTGAGCAAATTGTGGAATATCCATACCGAGAAATACTACTCTTCAGTAAAAAGGAAAGAACTGGTAATATACTACAACCTGGATGCATTTCCTGCATCTGCCTGCAATGCAGGAGACCAGGGTTCTATCCCTGGCTCAGGAAGTTCCCCTGGGGACGGAAATGGCAACCCACTCCAGTATTCTTACATGGAGAATTCCATGGACAGAGGAGCCTGATGGGCTACGGTTTATGGGATTGGAAAGAGACATGACTGAGCGACTAACATTTTCAGTTTCACTTTGCGTGCTTGGCTAAAAAAGCCCATCTCAATAGGTTGCATACTATATGATTCCACTTATATAACACTCTTAAAATGACAAAATTATGGAAATGAAGACTAGATTAGCAGTTGCCAGGCATTGGGACAGCAGAGAAGTAGATATGATTGTTAAAGTCAACATGAGGGATCCTTGTCATGATGAAACTGTTCTGTATCTTGACTGTATCAGTGTGAGTATCCTGGTTGCTATATTGCTATAATTTTACAAAGTGTTACCATTGGGGAAAACTGGATGTTTCTATATTACTTCTTATAACTGCATGTTAATCTAAAAAGCTACCCAGGCCATTAACCTAAATGGCCTGGGTAGCCTTTGCCTTCTACATGGCAGGTAGAATCTTTACCAGCTGAGTCACAAGGGAAGCCCAAGAATACTGGAATGGGTAGCCTATCCCTTCTCCAGTGGATCTTCTGACCCAAAATCCTGCATTGCAGGTGGATTCTTTACCAACAGAGCTATGAGGGAAAAGCCCTAAAATTACACTTAAAAAGCTTAATTAAAAGACATAAAACAACAATGCAGAGGGAGCCAAATAAGAAAAATGTGATTATCCTGGGTTGAATTGTAGATATGGGTGCCCAGTGGATCAGAGTCAGTAGTGGCATGAATACCTTTTAGTGTATTCATTTTTCTTGACATAGAAAAATTTACAAATCATAAATTTATATCTTGATGCTGCTGCTGCTAAGTCGCTTCAGTCGTGTCCGACTCTGCAGCCCCATAGACGGCAGCCCACCAGGCTCCCCCGTCCCTGGGATTCTCCAGGCAAGAACACTGGAGTGGTTGCCATCTCCTTCTCCAATGCGTGAAAGTGAAGTCCCTCAGTCGTGTCTGACTCTTAGCGACCCCATGGACTGCAGCCTACCAGGCTTCTCCGTCCATGGGATTTTCCAGGCCCGAGTACTGGAGTGGGGTGCCATTGCCTTCTCCGTATATCTTGATGACTTATCGCAAAATGGACCCACCTACATAACTACCACTCAGATTAAATCTAGGATATGACCTGACACCAGAAATTGCCTTTGTGCCCCTTCCTTTCACTTCTTCACATCTCCAAAGGTAATGACTAAGTTTAAGCACCATAGATTAGTTATGCCTGTTTTGAATTTTCTGAAAACAGAATCATACAGAAATCATTCTTTTGTGTCAGGCTATTGTAAATCAGCATTACATTTATGAGATTCATCCATGATGATGCATGTAACAATAATTTGCTCAGTTCTATTGCCATGTAATATTACTATCATGTTGTTCATTTGATCAGTTGTGTCTGACTCTTTGCCACCCTATGAACTGCAGAACGCCCTGCTTTCCTGTCCTTCACTATCTCCCAGAGTGCGCAAACTCATGTCCATTGAGTTGATGATGCCATCTGACCATCTTATCCTCTGTCACCCCCTTCTCCTCCTGCCCTCAATCTTTGCCAGCATCAGGGTCTTTTCCAATGAGTTGACTCTTTGCATCAGGTGACCAAAGTATTGGAGCTTCAGCTTCAGCATCAGTCCTTCCAATGAATATCCAGGACTGATTTCCTTTAGGATTGACTAGTTTGATCTCCTTGCAGTCCAAGGGACTCTCAAGAGTCTTCTCCAGCACCACAGTTCAAAAGCATCTCAATCTTCTTTATGGTCCAACTCTCACATCTGTACATGACTACTGGAAAAACCATAGCTTTGACTATGCAGACTTTTTTTGGCAAAGTAATGTCTCTGATAGTTAATAGACTGTCAAGGTTTGTCATAGCTTTTCTTCCAAGGAGCAAGCATCTTTTAATTTCATGGCTGCAGTCACTGTCTGCAGTGATTTTGGAGCCCAATAAAATAAAGTCACTGTTTCCATTTTCCCCCATCTACTTGCCATGAAGTGATGGGACTGGTTACCATGATCTTAGTTTTTTGAATATTGAGTTTTAAGACAAGTTTTTTACTCTCCTTTTTAACCTTCACCAGTATACTATCATATAAACTATGATTTACCCATCCTACTCTTTATGAACTTTTTATTTTTTCCTCAAATTTTAAGAATAATGTTGTCATGAAAATTATTTTTTTCCTATGTGATTTTCTTTTTACTGTGTATTTCTGCTTTATTGACTATGCCAAAGCCTTTTACTGTGTGGATCACAATAAACTGTGGAAAATTCTGAAAGAGATGGGAATACCAGACCACCTGACCTGCCTCTTGAGAAATCTGTATGCAGGTCAGGATGCAACAGTTAGAACTGGACATGGAACAACAGACTGGTTCCAAATAGGAAAAGGAGTACATCAAGGCTGTATATTGTCACCCTGCTTATTTAACTTATATGCAGAGTACATCATGAGAAACACTGGACTGGAAGAAACACAACCTGGAATCAAGATGGCCGCGAGAAATATCAATAACCTCAGATATGCAGATGACACCACCCTTATGGCAGAAAGTGAAGAGGAACTAAAACGCCTCTTGATGAAAGTGAAAGAGGAGAGTGAAAAAGTTGGCTTAAAGCTGAACATTCAGAAAACGAAGATCATGGCATCCGGTCCCATCACTTCATGGGAAATAGATGGGGAAACAGTGGAAACAGTGTTAGACTTTATTTTTTGGGCTCCAAAATCACCGCAGATGGTGACTGCAGCCATGAAATTAAAAGACGCTTACTCCTTGGAAGAAAAGTTATGACCAACCTAGATAGCATATTAAAAAGCAGAGACATTACTTTGCCTACTAAGGTCCGTCTGGTCAAGGCTATGGTTTTTCCTGTGGTCATGTATGGATGTGAGAGTTGGACTGTGAAGAAGGCTGAGTGCCGAATTGATGCTTTTGAACTGTGGTGTTGGAGAAGACTCTTGAGAGTCCCTTGGACTGCAAGGAGATCCAACCAGTCCATTCTGAAGGAGATCAGCCCTGGGATTTCTTTGGAGGGAATGTTGCTGAAGCTGAAACTCCAGTACTTTGGCCACCTCATGCGAAGAGTTGACTCATTGGAAAAGACTCTGATGCTGGGAGGGATTGGGGGCAGGAGGAGAAGGGGACGACAGAGGATGAGATGGCTGGATGGCATCACGGACTCGATGGACATGAGTCTGAGTGAATTCCGGGAAATGGTGATGAACAGGGAGGCCCCGTGTGCTGCGATTCATGGGGTCGCAAAGAGTCGGACACGACTGAGCGACTGAACTGAACTGAACTGAACTGATAGGGACAAATTTACCTTAGATGAATAAATGAAAATGAAATTGCATTTCTTGTAAGACAAGCCCAGTGATGATGAATTCCCTCAGCTTTTTTTATCCTCCATTTGGAAAGCACAGTTTTGCAGGATGTAGTATTCTTGTTTGGCAGTTTTTTTTTTTCTCTTTCAGTTCTCAGTAAGAGTCTTGGGGCACATGCTCCTCTCTCCTTCCCTGGAGGGAGAGGTGTGCAGCTGTATCAGCGTCTCTCTGTCTGCTGTTCTGCAGGTACTTTGGAGCAGCAGTGTGCTCCCCGGCTCTCTTGTATTGTTCAGCAAACCCCAGGCATCTAGAGGTCTAGAGTATAACATGTCCCATCAGTGCTCTGAGGCAGGAGAGAGACACCAGTCCTCAGGCAGCCCACAGAAAGGATAGAATGCTGGACGCATGTTCCAACTCACTCTCTCTCCAGGGAGAAGCCAAGAATTGTTTCCCCCCTCCCCCCCAACCCCTGCATGATCCACTGAGCTGGGGAATGGTCTATGGGGAGTGAGTGCCTCAAAACAGTGCCTTTGTTCTCACTGACTTCCAGTCAGGTGCTCTTTCTTAACAGTGCTTGGATTAAGGCAAGACAGAAACCAGTCTTTCAGGTAGCCCCCTCCCCCAAAGCCTAAATGTTAGACATATGTTTCAGTCTTCTCTTTCTCTCACCAGGGAGAAGCTGAGACCTGGGAATCTTCTGATTGTGTCATGTTGAGCAGGGGGAGGAATTACGGTGAGTGCCATGAGTTTTCCTTCCCTCTTTGAGCTTGCCTGCTGTATAGAAGTCTATTAATTGGCTTCTAGGTCCCTCACAAAGGGAATTGGTTCCTGTATTGTTGCTGGGTCAGTGTCTCCCTGAGGGGAAAGAGGGTATCGGACTTCCTGCTCTGCTCTCGATTATTCTTACTCTTGATTCGCTTATTGTTTTGGCTTTGCCTGTTTTTGCACCAGTACATCACTGTCTTAATTAGAGTAACATATTCAGTAGTGTAAGTTTTCCAATTTTTGTTTTTAATGAAGTCAGAGTTATTATTAATCTTTTAAATTTCCATATAGTATTTAAGTTAGCTTGTTTCCATGTGTACACATAGATTACACACACAAGCACACACCTGCTGAAATGTTGTTTGGAATTTCCTTGAATCTTTAGAAAAGCATGAAAACTAACATCCTTACAATTTGAACTCCCCATATGTGAACATACTACATCTCACTGTTTATTTAGCTCTTTATTTAATTTCTCTTAGTAATATTTTGTGGTTTTTACATAGTTCTCATTAGTATTTTCCAAGCTATCGGGTGTTTTAAAGATCTTATTATAAATATTTTTTAAATTAAAATTTTTTAATTTAAATTCTATTTCTTATCCATATTTAGGCACAAAATAGATTTTAAATGTTGTGATTATTTGGAATTCATGTATTAGTTCTAATAGTTTATCTGTAGAATTTTTTGGACTTTTTACATCCTTATTATACTACCTAGAAAATAACAGTTTTGTTTTTTTCTTCCAATCTTTTTCTTATTTTTTCTTGCCTTACCTTATTGCAATAGCTAGTACAGTTAGAACTGGTGACAGCAGACATTCATATCTTGTCCTTATTCTTGGATTTAAAGTTTTCATTATTTTACCATTCAGTATAATTTTTTCAGTAGGATTCATAGATACCTTTTTACACAATAAACTGTTCCTATTTATTTATAGTATAGTAGCAACTTTTATCATGAATAGATGCTTAATTTTATAAAATCATTTTCCTTCATCTACTGAGATGATCATATGATTTTTCAAACTTAATCTTTTGATGTAGTTAATTACATTGATTTTCAGACGTTAAATCAGCCTTCCATTACTAGAACAAACCAGATTTGATCTTGACATATTATCCTTTTCAAATATGTTTGTACTTTGCTAGTATTTTTTATAGTATTTTTACATCTTGAATCCTTATCTTTGGGTCTACTTCTGGGAAGCCTCATATCAGACTGAGACTGTATAATATAGGATACATAAAGTTTCAAGTCACAAAAAATCCTGGCCCTGATTAAAGAAATAGTGTTTTACTTTTTTCACACAACAAAAATTACGGTGCTTAAATCTGATAGAATTAATCCAAGTGCTTTGTGATGCCATCTGGAACCTAGTTTTTTTCTAACTTTTTTTCTTCTCCCTTGTCTTTAGTGTGCCTTTTTCACTACATGGTAGTTATCTCATGCTATCGCTTAGAGCAAGGAAAGGAAGAGGAGTGGGCAAGGCTCTCCCTAAGTGAAGATATTTATGTAAGAGGAAGGGAAACTCTGAAGCATGTGCCCTATTTTGTTTCTTTGTCCAGAACTGTGTCATATCTGATATCTAAGGAAATCACTGGTAGAGGAAGTGCAATTCCTATGACTCATTGAATCAGTCAGATCCATCATCTAGGGCTAGAGAGAGAGTCTGAATTTTCCTTGAAATCAGAGATCTATGTGTGCTACAATGTTTGTGTTCTTTTAGCTGGGAAAAAATAGGTGAATCATATCTGCTACAAATAGTTCAAGAAATAATAATTTTTAGAACTTTGACTACATAAAAACTTCTAAATTTCTATTCAATGAAGGGAACCATCAGTAAAGTCTACTGACAGAGAATGGGCTGAGAGAAGTTAATCTGAGAACTCAAAACCTGAGAAGGGATAATATCTAGAATATTTAGTAAATGTTTATTTAAAAAAGAAGAAACTAACAGAACAATGGTTAAAGCAGAGACTATAGATTCCAACAACTACTCTGGAAAATAGTCTGGAGATACTTAGTTTAATTTCATACGTGTAGATCCCAGGACCCATCCACTCCACTCCATGGGACTTTTAGTTTCTAAGGAGGCATATATAAGCTTGATTACTTGCAAACGATTTGTAGAACAGGGCATTGTCAAAAACATAGGTATCTATCTCTAGGGGAGCAGATGGGAGAAATGCTGTGATATTCACAGGGGTAACAAATTAAAGACAGAGTTATGTGGAGAAATCTTTCAAACGTTGTATTGAGGGGAAAATGTAAGATAACAAAAGACCTCTAACATGATATAGCTGGCAAATTTAAAACATAAACACACAACAAACAGTACCGCTTTTCAAATATACCTGCATGTTTAGGAAAGGTGCTAAATGTGTTAGAGTAGTTTCTTATAGGTGGAGGAATGGATTGGAAATGGAGATTGAAGATTAGAGGAGAAATAAAGCAAAACAGGGGCCTTACGTGGATAGCTGAATGGCTGTGTCATGAATCTGGAGTCCAGCCAATTCAGTTCTTTGTGTTCTAGTTTATGTGTTTGCTTTCTAAGTCCTATTAAGATTCTACTTTGCATGCTAGCTTTTAGTTAAGCATCAATTCATTTCAGTTCATTTCAGTCACTCAGTCACGTCCGACTCTGCGACCCCATGAATCACAGCACACCAGGCCTCCCTGTCCGTCACCAACTCCCGGAGTTCACTCAGACTCAGGTCCATCGAGTCAGTGATGCCATTCAGCCATCTCATCGTCTGTCGTCCCCTTCTCCTCCTGTCCCCAATCCCTCCCAGCATCAGAGTCTTTTCCAATGAGTCAACTCTTTGCATGAGGTGGCCGAAGTATTGGAGTTTTAGCTTTAGCATCATTCCTTCCAAAGAACACCCAGGACTGATCTCCTTTAGAATGGACTGGTTGGATCTCCTTGCATACCTACTATTTTAAATATTGGTTGTAAAGAAAATCTACATAGAGACTTTTGAGTAATTATTTAATTTGTAGAAACAGTGTATACCAATATAAATCCTCACTGTAAACAAATGAATATCTTCTTCCAAATTCACACTTTTAAATTATCAATGGGGATATGTTGTGTTTTCCATTTGGTCTCCATGGCTTTAGTTTGTAAGACACCACAGTCAACTTCATTTTTCATTTTACTCAATATAAGTTCGATTTTGCTCTCTACTTTCTTACTCCCCTTTAAAAATCAATAGCAAATGTTTTGTTATTGAATAACAAAACTATTCTGGAATAGTGATCAGGTTTTCACTATTTTTTCCATTTTTCATGAGAATGAAGTTCATGAAGAACTTTGAAAGAATTATACCCTGATCTGAAGACATATTATAGCTGAAGATTTGGCTGGTGAATTTAAGCTATGGTTCAAAGCTGACCACACTAAGTTCATCTGATAGAAAATTCTGAAATTCATTCTTCAGTATGGGAATGGGAAGATTTTTGATGTAAGTTTTCTTTAGGTAAATTTCCCTGTGCCTTATATAAATCTAATTTATTAGATTTCTGATGAAATTATGATTTGAGTTTTTAGAATTGATTACTTATTGTGTGCCAATACATACATATTATTTTATTAATCATGGATAAGTTTGCCTGACCCATGAAGCTCACCAAGATTCTAGTGATGGCAAGACCAATTAGTTGTTGCTGACTAGGAAATTGCTACTCAAAATGTGATTTCAGTCAATAGAATTACTTGGGAGATTTTCAGACATACCAAAATTAGGCTCAATGACATACCTAGTGAATAAAAGTTGTATTATAACAAGATGCCCAGGTGATTATTAAGTGCCTAAAGTTTGAGACCTTCTAGTAATCTTTCCTTGGCATCTAGACAGTGATGTCAGGTGAAGAACAGCTGTTTTAAAATTTAACCTATTTTTTACATAGTCAACTTTGCTTTTCTGATTATTTCTATCATTCATCCATTCAATAAGCATTTAGTCAATAATTCCTGTATTTCAGGCTCTAGATCAAATTGCCAACATCTGCTGGATCATCGAAAAAGTGAGAGAGTTCCAGAAAAACATCTATTTCTGCTTTACTGACTATGCCAAAGCCTTTGACTGTGTGAATCACAATAAACTGTGGAAAATTCTGAAAGAGATGGGAATACCAGACCACCTGACCTGCCTGTTGAGAAACCTGTATGCAGGTCAGGAAGCAACAGTTAGAACTGGACATGGAACAATAGACTGGTTCCAAATAGGAAAAGGAGTGCGTCAAGGCCGTATATTGTCACCCTGCTTATTTAACTTCTATGCAGAGTACATCATGAGAAACTCTGGGCTGGAGGAAGCACAAGCTGGAATCAAGATTGCCACGAGAAATATCAATAACCTCAGATATGCAGATGACACCACCCTTATGGCAGAAAGTGAAGAGGAACTAAAAAGCCTCTTGATGAAAGTGAAAGAGGAGAGTGAAAAGTTAACTTAAAGCTCAACATTCAGAAAACGAAGATCATGGCATCTGGTCCCATCACCTCATGGCATATAGATGGGGAAACAGTGAGAGACTTTATTTTTCTGGACTCCAAAATCACTGCAGATGGTGATTGCAGCCATGAAATTAAAAGAACCTTACTCCTTGGAAGGAAAGTTATGACCAACCTAGACAGCATATTAAAAAGCAGAGACATTACTTTGCCAACAAAGGTCCGTCTAGTCAAGGTTATGGTTTTTCCAGGAGTCATGTATGGATGTGAGAGTTGGACTATAAAGAAAGCTGAGCACCGAAGAGTTGATGCTTTTGAACTGTGGTGTTGGAGAAGACTCTTGAGAGTCCCTTGGACTTCAAGGAGATCCAACTAGTCCATCCTAAAGGAAATCAGTCCTGAATATTCATTGGAAGGACTGATTCTGAAGCTGCAACTCCAATACTTTGGCGACCTGATGTTAAGAGCTGACTCATTTGAAAAAACCCTGATGCTGGGCAAGATTGAGGGCAGGAGGAGAAGGGGACGACAGAGGATGAGATGGTTTGATGACATCACCGACTCAATGGACATGAGTTTGGGTGGGCTCTGGGTGTTGATGTTGGACAGGGATACCTGGCATGCTGCAGCTCATGGGGTTGCAAAGAGTTAGACACAACTGAGTGACTGAACTGAACCGAACTGATTGAGAGTATAGAAAAGCAAGTAAGACATGCTAAGGAATTCCTGTGAGGTTTTTTGGAATGCAGAAATAAATGTAGAATTTGGAGTGAAATGTGCTTTTGGTTGTCTGGGAGAAAGTTCCTAGCTCATCAGTCTGACAACGGCCACAGAAGTTATGGAAACAACCATGTAGAACCTGTTTGGTGGCAAGTCTTGCCCTAGAAACTCTCAGCAAGGCTGTCAACCTGAAATTAGGCACTGCTTGCCTGGAGGTAGCTTGGTTTCTGGGCTCCCTGTTGAGCCTGGGCCCATCTAACGCTCTGACTCACAGATGATGGCTGGCACCCAGGCCTACCTTGTCAGCTTCAGGGATGGCTTGTTGGTCAAAGAGCCAGAGAATGAAATTTCCATGACAAGGCTGGGCAGGGTTTATCCAGCATGGGGTATCTTCTATAAACCTGTGTGATCTGATTCAAGTGCTGTGAGCAAAGGTGTTCAGAACTGTGAAGGAATAGAAATGATGGAGTGGATTCTAAGGGAGAACATTGAAAAACAATGAATCCAGGCCTAGTCCCAAGAGATGGTAGGAAAATTAAGTTCTTTTATATTAAGCTTTATGGCACACCCAAATCACATCGTGTTAGAAATTTTTTAAATAGTGTGTATATTGATTACAGAATTCTTGCTTCAGGACTGAGAGTTGAAGAATATCTGATAGCCACTCCTTTTCATGTGAATTAGCCACATAATGAGCTAGTCTGGGAAGTAGATATGAGACATGTCTAATTAAAGAAACTACCACAGCATCCAGGTTCACACACATGGATTTTTTCTTTTTTTCCTATACAGTGTCTCTTGCCACAAAGTTGGAAATACTGTTAAGAAAAAGGCAAGGAAAGCAAACTCTAGTTATGGAAAGAAAAACCTCAGCTCTGCTGAGATGAATTTTCTTCTTTCCTTCCCACGCATAATGCATACAGCAATCTTCTCTGTGTGGTATCATACTGCCAAATGGATGAGGAAGGAAGAAATCACTTGAAGTAGCTGATTATTCATTGGTGGTAATTTGTGAAATGCTATGCGGCTTTAGATATGGCTTTATCACATTTGTGAGATTTAGTTGCGTTACCTGTAAAATGAAGATACTTAGACTACACCAATATTAAATGAAATAATGTTTGTTTTGTTTAACTAGAGAGGTTTTTAAAAATTGAAATATAGTTGATTTACAGTGTTGTATTAATTTCTGCTGTACAGGAAAGTGATTCCGTTATAATATATGTGTACTCTTTTTAAATATTATTTTCCATTATGGTTTATCATAGAATATTGAATATAATGCTCTGTGCTATACAGCAGGACCTTGTTGTTTCTCCATTCTGTGTATAAAAGCTTTACTTGCTAACCCCAACCTTCCGCTCCATTCCCCTCCCAACCTCTCTCCCTTTGCAACCACCAGTCTGTTCTTTATTTCTGCAAGACTATTTCTGTTTCATAGATAGGTTCATTTGTGTCTTATTTTAGATTCCACATGTAAATGATATCATAAGGTATTTGTCTTTCTCCTTCTGACTCAGCTCACTTAGTATGATAATCTTTAGGTCCAGGCATGTTGCTGAAAATGAGATTATTTCATTGTTTTCTATGGCTGCGAAATAATCCATTGTATATGGACTACATCTTCTTTATCCATTCTTGTGTCAGTGGACATTTAGGTTGTTTCCATTCCTTGACTATTAGATTAGATCTGATAGACAGAGCGCCTGAAGAACTATGGATGGAGGTTTGTGACACTGTAGAGGAGGCAGGGATCAAGACCATCCTCAAGGAAAAGAAATGCAAAAAGGCAAAATGATTGTCTGAGGAGGCCTTATAAACAGCTATGAAAAAAAGAGAAGTGAAAGGCAAAGGAGAAAAAGAAAGATATACCCTTTTGAATGCAGAGTTCCAAAGAATAGCAAGGAGTGATAAGAAAGCCTTTCTCAGTGATCAGTACAAAGAAATAGAGGAAAACAATAGAATGGGAAAGACTAGAGAACTCTTCAAGAAAATTAGAGATACCAAGGGAACATTTCATACAAAGATGGGCACAATAAAGGACAGAAATTATATAGACTTAACAGAAGCAGAAGATGTTAAGAAGAGGTAGCAAGAATACACAGAACTATACAAAAAAGGTCTTCATGACCCAGATAATCACAGTGGTGTGATCACCAACCTAGGGCCAGACATCTTGGAATGCGAAGTCCAGTGGGCCTTAGGAAGCATCACTATGAACAAAGCTAGTGGAGGTGATGGAATTCCAGTGGAGCTATTTCAAATCCTAAAAGATGATGCTGTGAAAGGGCTGTACTCAATATGCCAGCAAATTTGGAAAACTCAGTGGTGGCCACGGCACTGGAAAAGGTCAGCTTTCATTCCAATCCCTAAGAAAGGCAATGCCAAAGAATGCTCCAACTACTGCACAATTGCACTCATCTCACATGCTAGTAAAGTAAAGCTTAAAATTCTCCAAGTGAGGCTTCAACAGTACATGAACCATGAACTTCCAGATGTCCAAGCTGGTTTTAGGAAAGGCAGAGGAACCAGAGATCAAATCGCCAACATCCACTGGATCATCAAAAAAGCAAGAGAGTTCCAGTAAAACATCTACTTCTGTGCTATCGACTGTGCCAAAGCCTTTGACTGTATGGATCACAATAATTTGTGAAAAATTGTGAAAGAGATGGGAATACCAGACCATCTGACTTGCCTCTTGAGAAACCTGTATGCAGGTCAGGAAGCAACAGTTAGAACTGGACATGGAAAAACAGACTGGTTCCAAATAGGAAAAGGAGTACGTCAAGGCTGTATATTGTCACTCTGCTTATTTAACTTCTCTGCAGAGTACATCATGAGAAACGCTGGGCTGGATGAAGCACAAGCTGGAATCAAGATTGCTGGGAGAAATATCAATAACCTCAGATATGCAGATGACACCACCCTTATGTCAGAAAGTGAAGAAGAACTAAAGAGCCTCTTGATGAAAGTCAAAGAGGAGAGTGAAAAGCTGGCTTAAAACTCAACATTCAGAAAACTAAGATCATGGCATCTGGTCCCATCACTTCATGGCAAATAAATAGGGAAACAATGGAAACGGTGAGAGGCTTTATTGTTTTGGGCTCCAAAATCACTGCAGATGGTGACTGCAGCCATGAAATTAAAAGACGCTTGCTCCTTGGAAGAAAAGTTATGGCCAACCTAGACAGCCTATTAAAAAGCAGAGACATTACTTTACCAACAAAGGTCCATCTAGTCAAAGCTATGGTTTTTCCAGTAGTCATGTATGGACGTAAGAGTTGGACTATAAAGAAAGAGGAGCGCTGAAGAATTGATGCTTTTGAACAGTGGTGTTGGAGAAGACTCTTGAGAGTCCCTTGGACTGCAAGGAGATCCAACCAGTCCATCCTAAAGGAAATCAGTCCTGAATCTTCATTGGAAGGATTGATGCTAAAGTGGAGACTCCAATACTTTGGCCACCTGGTGCAAAGAACTGACTCATTTGAAAAGATCCTGATGCTGGGAAAGATTGAAGGCAGGAGGAGAAGGGGATGAGAGGATGAGATGGCTGGATAGCATCACTGACTCAATGGACATGAGTTTGAACAAACTCCGGGAGTTGGTGATGGACAGGAAGGCCTGGCATGCTGCAGTCCATGGGGTCATAAAGAATCAGACACTACTGAGCAACTGAACTGAACTGATGCCTTGACTGTTGTGAATAGTGCTACTATGAACATAAGAGTGCATGTATCTTTTTGAATTATAGTTTTGTTAATTAGGGCAGTTTTGGGTATATGGAAAGCATTCAGTAAATTATAGCTATTATAGTGGGTCAAAGGTCAAAGTTTACACCTAGGAACTAAAGTAAGATAATGGAATGGGAAAACCCTGAACTCACCTCTTTGCATGTATGTAACAAACATAAAGCTACATATGAAACAGTTTCCTCTGGTAAGAACCTGAAAACTAGCTCCACAACAAAGGATAAAAGATACACACTGAAATGGATAGAAGGGTCAGGGATAGCCAATCACCAAAAAGCCCCGAGCCTGGCATGGTGACTGACAACTGGTAAAGAGGGAAGGGTCTTTTAATAATAAAAGACCACCTCCCTGAGGAGCAAGGGGTTGTACTCCACATTTGGGTCTGTTACCATATCACAATACAAATTTAATACAGTATTGTTATATATAGCTCTCCTTGTCGGTCAGAGATGAGTCCACTAAGTTCTTTTTTCTTTTGGGTCAATCATATATGTATAAATCACTTAGTTTTCTAACACTTAGGAAAAGCATCTTTTTTTACCCCCTGAAACTCCAACCCTGTAATAGATTTACCCCCAGCACAGTCTCTCTTTGAGGAGGAAAGATCTTACTTGGTTTGCTTCACAAAGTGGCTGGCCTCCCTTTGTAGAAGGGAAGCAGAGGCAAATATTCTGTAACTGAATTATCCAACCTCCTGAAATACAGCCATTGTGCTTTCTTAGACGTATTTGATCCCGCTCATCTCTGTTCCCGTATGATTTTCTTACATTTAGTGTATTCATTATTGCAGCGTGGGAAAGGGAGCTGGGTCATGAAAGAAGAGCATGAAAGACTATGCAGAACAGAGTTGAAATTATAATGTTTGTTCTAAAAAATGTGGGAACACCTTTTTGGAAATACAATATATGTTTTTCAACAGGCAGTTCTTCCATCCTAGGCTGAGGCCCACTCTCTGTGTAATGGATACCCTTTAGTGCCTGCTTTCCTACAACAAAGAGTTGCTTTTTCTATGCCAGAAGTTAGGGCTCCAAAAATGATAAATATGAAATTTTTTTTGGTGTTTTGTTAGGGACATAGTACGATACCAAAGAGATGGAAATAACAAAACACATTTGTCAAAGTTCAGATTTATCCGTCCCAAGAACTTGCATATCTTAATGACATAGATGATGCCTGAGGCTTTCTTGCTTGTTGCAGCATTTAGCAACCTGGTTCTATTGTCTTGATTTGTCATGTGGGTTATTTTGATGTGTGGAAATCATCTAGAGGAAAAAGTTCTGCCATACATAGGGGATGCTCTGATTTTCTAATTGCTTACTAATTACGTGTTTTGAAAATCCTGGGAATGTACAACAGGTTTTTTTTTGTTTATTTGTTTTTTGCTGGGGTTTTGTTTTGCTCCCTTTTGCTTACTTGTGATATTGCTTTTCTGATGCTTAAATTTTATGTTAGGTCTCTTTAGCATGTTTGACATCAATACCATGAAATTTGAAGCCAAACTTGGCTAAGTAAAAGCACATGAGGAATTGGAGTTATGATCTTGGCAATTTAAACAAAGGAAAATTTGCTTTAACCTTTGAAAGGAAACGTTGGTTTCAAGGACACACGATTATTTCTGCCTAGTTGTGTGTATTGCTTTTTGTCCCTCTTGTTAAATCTCCATTTTAGGGGTTGACCTGCACTCATTCTGGCTTTCTGGCATTGTATTCATGTTTAATGAACTCTTAATGGAATAAAATTGCAAGGCATAGAGTGAAATAAAAGATTGTGGGTTAGACTAGCAGTCTGGGTAATACGTAATCAGAATTTCAGGTATCTGTTAATCACCAAGTGGGAACAGATCTGTTTAGCATACAATTAAATTTAGTTTCCAGTACTTTGATGGATTTACTGTCATCTGGAAAAGAAATTTTTGCTTGGAACTTTGTTTTTTCTACTGAATACTGACATGCTCTGGGCTGCTATGCAAGTATTTGAGGATTAGTCCTTCAGTGGTATTTTACTTATTTAACATTCACATATGACATTACATCTGAAAGCTAGATATAAATAACCAAGAGTTTGATAAATAACCAAATTGAGTAATAGCACCTTGCATTTTTATTGTTATATAATTTATAGGGTATACAATATAATGATATATAAGTTTTAAAAGTTCTGCTTCATTTATATTACTGGAGATTAGTGGCTGTATTCCTTGTGTTGTCCAATATATTCTTATAGCTTATTTTATACCTAGTAGTTTGTACCTCTTAATCCCTTACCCATATATTGTTCCTGCCCCCTTCCATCTTGCTATTGGTGACCACTCGAGTTCTCTATATTTATGAATCTGCTTCCTTTTTGTTACATTCACTAATTGGTTGTGTTTTTAGATTGCAGATATAAGTGATATTGTGCAACATTAGTCTTTTTCTGTCTTACTTTGTGTGGATCACAACAAACTATGGAAAATTATTAAAGACTTGGGAATACCAGACGACCTGACCTGACTCCTGAGATATCTGTATGCAGGTCAAGAAGCAACAGTTAGAACTGGACATGGAACAACAGACTGGTTCCAAATTGGGAAAGGAGTATGTCAAGGCTGTATATTCTCACCCTGCTCATTTAACTTATATGCAGAGTACATCATGAGAAACGCTGGGCTGGAGGAAGCACAAGCTGGAATCAAGATTGCCGGGAGAAATATCAGTAACCTCAGATATGCAGATGACACCACCCTTATGGCAGAAAGTGAAGAAGAACTAAAGAGCCTCTTGATGAAAGTGAAAGAAGAGAGTGAAAAGTTGGCTTAAAACTCAACATTCAGAAAACTAAGATCATGGTATCTGGTCCCATCACTTCATGGCATATAGATGGGGAAACAATGGATACAGTGAGAGACTTTATTTTGGGGGGCTCCAAAATCACTACAGATGGTGACTGCAGGCATGAAATTAAAAGATGCTTGCTCCTTGGAAGAAAAGCTATGAAAAACCTTGACAGTGTATTAAAAAGCAGAGACATTACTTTGCCAGCAAAGGTCTGTCTAGTCAAAGCTATGGTTTTTCCAGTAGTCATGTATGGATGTGAGAGTTGGACTATGAAGAAAGCTGAGCACGGAAGAACTGATGCTTTTGAACTGTGATGTTGGAGAAGACTCTTGAGAGTCTCTTGGACTTCAAGGATATCCAACCAGTCCATCCTAAAGGAAATCAGTCCTGAATATTCATTGGAAGGACTGATGTTGAAGCTGAAACTGCAATACTTTGGCCACTTGATGTGAAAAACTGACTCATTTGAAAAGACCCTGACACTGGGAAAGATTGAAGGTGAGAGGATAAGGGGATGACAGAGGATGGGATGGTTGGACGGCATCACCGCCTCAATGGACATGAGTTTGAGTAAGCTCCAGGAGCTGGTGAAGGACAGGGAAGCCTGGCGTGCTGCAGTTCATGTGGTAGCAAAGAGTCATTTGCAACTGAGAGACTGAACTGAACTGAACTGTCTTACTTATTTCACTTAGCAGTATGCTCTCCAAATCCATCCAGTTTGAGGCAAATGGCAACATCTTTCTTTTTAATGACTGAATAATAGTCCATTGTATCTTGTACTTTTCATAGGAACATCTTTCAGATTTTCCTGTGAGGCCTCTACACTACCACTTAAAATAAGAAGGCTTCTGTTTTCTAAGATGTCAGTTAGGAAGGTCCAGATTTCTGGTTGATTAGAGAATTCTTGCAGTTGAATACATTGACTACAAGGAGTTTCATAACAAAAGAGACCTGAAGTGTGAAAGCTGTAGGGGAGTAAAGTAACAGGAATAAAAAAGAAAGTAAATGTGAACTCAAAAACACATGTGACTGGAGTGAGAACATAAACTGATATTCATCATGATTATTCTGAATTTACCAAGAAAAATCCAATTATGATTGCTATCTTTTGATTAAGAACATGAAATCCATTTTGGAAAATTTGCCAACCAAATAAATAAGTAAATAATTAAAAACCTTTTGATATGCAAACCTTTTGATATATTCTCCTTTATCAGCAAAACTTACCTACCTGAGCAGTTTTTTCTTCTTAAGAAGGAGAATGAAAACTATAACTCATGGGCTGTATTTGATCTACAGATGTGTGGATTCATTGGAATGGAAGCTTTGAGTTTGTCGCTCAATCCAGCTGTAGCCCAGGCCTGTGCCAATGGGTAAGAAGACTGCTTTAGGATCTCACCTAAAAAGAGGAATACAAGTTTTCTATATATTCTCAAACAAATAGCTAAATAAAAAGCCATACCACCCCTTTCCTCATTCAGTTAGCTAGAATTTCATTTTCTGTAAAAGCTAAGAAAAAGTATTGGGTTTTAGTTTCAGCTTTATTTAAGGCATTTTCTCAAAACTAAAGTATGTATACCTTCAAGTGTATAAAATGAGTAATGGAAAATAACTAAAACAGTTGCAAGAATGTAGATTTGAAGTGGTCCAAAGATTTTTTTAAAGGGTTGCTTTTAATAACTCAGGAGGATTAGAGGCATGGCAAATTCCAGAATTAAAAATATTCCAGGTCCTCAATTCAGCTAGTGTGAAAGAAGCGTAGTACTCAGAAGTTCTTCACCAGAGAACCTCTTCCTTCTTCTGGGGGCTGTTCTCTTTGACATTGTGGGGAGGATGTGAGAGACGAGGGCGGGAGATGGCTGGTCCTACTAGCCCACTGCACAGATCCCCCCATGCAGACAGTGTCTGGAATAAGAAAGTGGACTAGTTGTTAAATATTTCATTTAAAAACAAAATTGTGAGAGCTGAAGAATATTCCAGTTTTATTAATTATGTGCAGTGAATTCTTTCTGAGTAAATGGCTTCATATCCCTTAGAGGGATGTTTGCTATCCAAGCCTCTGACTTCTGGCTCTCCCCTCTGCCTTCCATATTGATCTGTTGCCCCCCTGAGTTAACTGCTGCCTTCAAGCTCTTGTTCCACTTTCTGTATTTATGCTAAAAGCTAAAACTATAGGAATGATTAGGAATTCAGTCATGAGCCAGGAGATAGAGGAAGGACGTGGGACTTTCTAACCAGCTTGTTTTCAATTTATATGATATAGATTCATATAGACCATTTGTTTCCAAAGTGAGAAAGCTGGGTGAGCACACTAGGAGGTGTTCAAGATAATCTATATTAGAACATGTGTACACATGCACATAAATGCACACTCAAACTCATGTTTTAAACATATATTTCTGTGTATGGTTTTATAATATATATAATATGCTAGCACTTAAGGGGCTAGCACAAATGGGGCTTCCCAAGTGGCTCAGTGGTAAAGAATCTGCTTATGAATGCAGGAGATACAGGACACACAAGTTCGATCCCTGGGTTGGGAAGATCCCCTGGAGAAGGAAATGGCAATCCACTGCAGTACTCTTGCCTGGAAAATCCCATGAATAGAGGAGCCTGGTGGGCTACAGTCCATAGAATTGCAAAGAGTTGGACACGACTGAGCATGCACACAATATATAAATGAGCATGTATAGCAATTTGTGATGGATGTATGTGTCAACTTGACTGGGATAAGGGATGCCCTGATAGTTGGCAAAACATTATTTTTGGGTATGTCTGTGATGGTGGTCCCCTAGGAGGTTAACATTTGAGTTGTTAGATTGAGTAAGAAGATGCTCTTGCCCATGTGGGTGGGCATTATCAAGACTTTTAGGGCCCAAATAGAACATGGAGGCAGGAAAAGGATCAGTTTGCTCTCTGCTGGAGCTGGGGCATCTATCCTACCCTGACCTTGGGCGTTGGTTCTCCTGGTTCTTGGGTCTGCAGGCTTAGACCAGGACTGGGAAACTATTGGCATCCCAGTTCTCAGGCTTCAGGGGTTGGGTTGGAGTTACACTACCAGCTTTCCTGGGCCTCCAGCTTGTAGATGGCAGATTGTATCACGTGTCAGCCTCCATAGTTGCGTAAGCCACCCCTGCTAACCAAACTCTTTCTGTGTTCTATATATTACATATTCTATTCTGTTTGCTTGGAGATCCCCGACAGACACAGCTGTCATGATCAACAATTTTTTTTCTTGATTAAATTTATGTGAAATATTTTGGAGATTACTTATTTAGATGATCATCTGTACCTCTGACCCCGGTATGTGCATGCTCAGTCATGTCTGACTCATTGTAACCCTATGGACTGTAGCCTGTCAGACTCCTCTGTCCATGGAATTCTCTAGGCAAGAATACTAGAGTGTGTTGCCGTTTCCTTCTCCAGGGGATCTTCCCAACCCAGGGATTGAACCCATGTCTCTTGTAGTTCTTGCACTGGCAGACGGATTCTTTAACCACTGAGTCACCTACGAAGCCTGATCATCTGATGCTTGGCAGTAAAGCTGCACTTGTTTTTCAAATATTTGGTATAATACTTATATAATGAAATTATTTGTCTTTATAATTCCTCTTTTGCTGTCTCTCTTCTCACACTTTATCATGGTCCACTGTGTTCTGCTATGTCAGATGGGGGAGTTGGCAAGTGGCTTTTAGTTCAAATCTGGAGTTTTGGCCTCTGGAGACTTCCCTTACTCTTTCCATGTCTCAACTATCCCTGTAAAAGAATGTTAGTTAGATTTAACCCAGCATTTCCAGGAGGATTGAAAAAAAATGTGTCATATATACCATAATTCTCAAAATGGGGCATATTACATTTCAGTCAGGAAAAATGCTTTCTTATTATCCTCCTATTTTGTTTTAATATGCAGCTGAATAAATTCCTCCTTATTACTCATTTTTTTCTCAATTCTGAACTATTACTGTCTGTTCATTCTTCCAAGGAAATTTAGTATTAATTTTGTCAAGTTTGAAAGAAAGTGCCATCGAAAATTTTATTATGTGTGGATTAGTGCTAGGATAGGACTTCCCTGGTGGCTCAGACGGTAAAATGTCTTGCTTACAATCCGGGAGACCTGGGTTCTATCCCTGGGTTGGGAAGATCCTCTGGAGAAGGAAATGGCAACCCACTCCAGTACTCTTGACTGGAAAATCCCATGGACAGAGGAGCGTGGAGGGCTACAGTCCACGGGGTCACAAAGAGTCAGACACGACTGAGCAACTTCACTCACTTCACTTCACTACCGCTAGGATTGCTACACACTTTAAGGAGATGTTTTCCAGTTATCTCCCCTTCTCATAGCCAGAGAGCTACTCTATCTCACATAAATAAAAATTTCAAAGTCATCATTTCCTCCATGTCTGGCATGTGTATTTATAACATGGAAATACTTATGTTTCTAACATTTATAGAAAAGTGAAAAAATATTTGAGGATGAGCATTGTTCTACCTCAAACATTCTATTTGCTTTATCATGTATCTGTCAATCCTCTGTCAATTCATATCTTGTTTTTTGCATTTTAGTGTAAATTCCAGATATCAGGTAAGTTCCTTATGAAAACTTTGGCATGCATCTCATTAATCAGAGTTCAATATTTGTTCTTTTAGTTAAAATTTAGATACAATTAAATGCAAAAACAAAAGTGTATAGCTACTGAGTTTTGAAGAATGCTTGTTTGAGTCTCTATCAAGATGCTGAACATTATCACTCCTATCAAGATGTTTAAGATTACTACCACCCTAGAGATTTTCCCAAAAGTGAGAGGAGGCTCTTTTTATTTGTCTGATTTGCAAAGTCATAGTACACAAAGCAGCTCTATAGATAAGTAATGCTTTTGGCCACAAATAACAGAAAACCTGACACACAGTGAATATCAAGTAGAGTTAAACTGTCACATAACAAGTCTGGAGGGAGGCAGCTGTTGATATTAATAATACCAAGGATTATGTCTCTGGAATTCTCCTGATTTTCACCTTTAAGTTTTAAGTAGCTGCTGTAACTCCTGGCTTCATTCAACAATATTTATTCAACAAATATTTATGTATATTACAGGTACTATTTTTGTTTGTTTTAATTTATTTACTTTTATTTTTTATTGAAGTATGGTTGTGTTAATTTTTGCTCTACATCAAAGTGACTCAATTATGTGTGTGTGTGTGTGTATATATATATATATATATATATATATATATATATACATACTCATGAGGTGAGGTGAAGTCGCTCAGTCGTGTCCGACTCTTTGCGACCCTGTAGATTGTAGCCTACCAGGCTCCTCCGTCCATGGGATTTTCTAAGCAAGAGTACTGGAGTTGGTTGCCATTTCTTTCTCCAGAGGATCTTCCCAACCCAGGGATTGAACCTGGGTCTCCCACATTGTAGGCAGACGCTTTACCATCTGAGCCACCAAGGAAGCCTATATATACTCATATGTATGTTCTTTTTTACACTCTTTTCTTTTCATTATGGTTTAT
This sequence comes from Budorcas taxicolor, assembly GCF_023091745.1. NCBI lineage: Eukaryota > Metazoa > Chordata > Mammalia > Artiodactyla > Bovidae > Budorcas > Budorcas taxicolor. The sequence goes on along the minus strand of NC_068916.1, from coordinate 30,009,687 downwards.
CCAAGGACATTGAGTATAGTTCCCCATGCTACACCTTAGGACCTGGTTGTCCATCCATTCTAAGTCTAATAATTTGTGTCTACTAACCCCAAACTCCCAGTTAATCCCTCTCCCACCACCCCCACCGCTTTTACAACCACAAGTCTCTCCTCTTTATATGTGACTCTATTTTTGCTTAATTTAATTTCATATTTGTTCATTTGTGTCATATTTTAGATTTCATGTGTAAGTGGTATCATATGATATTTGTCTTTTTCTTTCTGACTTACTTTACTTGATAAGTCAGATAATGTATGATAATCTCAAGTTGCATCCATGTTGCTACAAATGGCATTATTTCTTTTCCTTATGGCTGATTAGTATTCCATTGTTTGTATGTACCATACCTTCTTTATCCATTCATCTGTCAATGGACATTTAAGTTGTTTCCGTGTCATGGTTATTGTGAATAGTGCTGCTGTGAACACAGGGGTGCATGCATCTTTTTGAATTAGAGTTTTGTCTGGATATATGCCCAGGAGAGCGATTCCTGGATCATATGATAGCTCTGTTTTTAGCTTTCTTAGGAACCTCCATACTATTTTCCATAGTCCTGAACCAACTTACATTCTCACCAATACTGTAGGAAAGTTCCCTTTTCTCTACACATCCTCCAGCATTTGTTATTTGTAGACTTTTTAATGTTAGCCATTCTGACTGGTGTGAGATGGTACCTCACTGTAGTTTTGGTTTGTATTTCTCTAATAATAGTGATGTTAAGCATCTTTTCATGTGACTACTGGCCATCTGTATACCTTCTTTGGAGAAATGTCTATTTAGGTCCTCTGCCCATTTTGTGATTGGGTTGTCTATTTTTCTCTTATTGAGTTGTATGAACTGTTTGTATATTTTGGAATTTAATCCCTTGTCGGTCTCATTGTTTGCAATTATTTTCTGCCATTTCATAAACTGTCTTTTTGTTTTGTTTATGGTTTTCTTTGCTGTGAAAAAACTTGTAAGTTTGAATAGGTCCCATTTGCTTATTTTTGTTTTTATTTTTATTGCCTTGGGAGACTGACCTAAGAAAACGTATGTCAGAGAATGTTTGGGCTAGGTACTTTTCTAGGAGTTTTATGATGTCTTGTCTTATAGTTAAGTCTTTAAGCCATTTTGAGTTCATTTGGTGTAAGATGTGAGGGTGTGTTCCAGCTTCATTGATTTACGTGCAGCTGTCCAACATTCCCAGCACCACTCTCTGAAAAGACTGTCATTTCTGCATTGTATGTTCTTGCCTCCTTTGTCAAAGATAAGTTGACTGTAGATGTGTGGGTTTATTTCTGGACTCTCTCTTTTCAGTTCCATTGATCCCTATGTCTGTCTTGGGGCCAGTACCATGCTGTTTTGGTTACTATAGCTTTGTAGTAGTGAGTGAAGTCAAGGAGGGTTATGCTTCCTGCTTTGTTCTTTTTCCTCAGGATTTCTTTCCCCCAGAATTTTCCCAGTTCTGGGGCTTGTATAATTCCATGTAAATTTTAGATTTTCTGTTCTAGTTCTGTGAGAACAAGTACTGTTCTTATGGAGACAGAGAAGCAAACAAAAGCATTCTTGTTCTCTGAGTAGGAATAAAAAAGAAGACATAACCTAGGTCTGACTGTCCATTTATCATGAAGACGGAATCTTGCCCAGAAAAACTTTTGTCTCTTTGGCAGAGTTATTTTTTCTCATTGGATACTAGAGGAAAAAGGAGTATTTGTATGTTTTAATCTCTTCCTTGTGAGACAGTTTGGCATAACTGTGGAGTCAGCCAAACAATATTGTCTGCCAGAGGAATGTTGGGAACTAAGTTATGGTTCTGGTCCCCTTGCAGCCATAAATTGTATTTGAAGTTGTCCCAGCATTCAGATGACAGTATGATGAGTTTTCATCACACTAGAAAGACTGGATTCATTTTCACTTCCTAGAGTGATGAGTTGGTTCTACAGTTAACTTCTCCCCAATGCTGACAGTAAGAAAGTTATCATGGAACCCCAGTCACTGGCATGTAGCTTTATGTAGGGAAAGAGTCCTGAATTGGGAGTCAAGTGACCTGGTGTCTAAGTTGGTCTTTGGTTTGCTTAGTGTGAAAATGTGGGTGAACTATATCACCTCTTTTGGCCTCAGTATTTAATCTGTGAAATGAGTGACTTTTGTGCTACTTTGGAGTCATTTGGACCAATGTCTGAGGCAAAGTCCATAGATTAAGCACCTCTGTTGTAGAAATGCAGACCCTATTAAGTGCATTTCGTTTGCAAAGAGAGTAAGCCTCAACTAAACACATACAGGATAGAGTGATTGATCATTATAAGTTATGTATTTTTGTTTTAGAATGACAATGTGCCAGTGTTTTCTGAGAGCAAGTCGACTTGTAAAATTGTTCTGCATACTATTTGACTTATCTCTTTTATTCCCACCTCTTCTGCAGTAGGCAGAATAATTGCCCTCCTAAAATGTGCATGTCCTAATCCCTGGTATTTGGGAATATGTTCTGTTACACGGCAAGGGGAGATTAAAGTTGTGAATAGAATTAAGATTGCTGATCAGATGAGTCTAAGATGGGGAGTTTATGTTGGTTTATCCTGATGAACGTGTGTGTTTAGTCACTCAGTCATGTTCGACTTTTTGCAACTCTACAAATTGCAGCCCACCAGGCTCCTCTGTCCATGGGATTCTCCAAGCAAGCATACTGGAGTGAGTTGCCTTTCCCTTACCGAGGGGACTGAAGTGCAGTCTCTTGCTTTGCAGGCAAATTGTTTACCATCTGAGTCACAGTATTCTTTCCTACATTCAGTTCAGTTCAGTCGCTCAGTCGTGTCTGACTCTTTGCGACCCCATGAATCGCAGCACGCCAGGCCTCCCTGTCCATTACCAACTCCCGGAGTTCACCCAAACTCATGTGCATTGAGTCGGTGATGACATCCAGCCATCTCATCCTCTGTCATCCCCTTCTCCTCCTGCCCCCAATCCCTCCCAGCATCAGGGTCTTTTCCAATGAGTCAACTCTTCGCATGAGGTGACCAAAGTATTTGAGTTTCAGCCTCAGCATCAGTCCTTCCAATGAACACCCAGGATTGGTCTCCCTTAGGATGGACTGGTTGGATCTCCTTGCAGTCCAAGGGACTCTCAGGAGTCTTCTCCAGCACCACAGTTCAAAAGCATCAATTCTTTGGCACTCAGCTTTCTTCACAGTCCAACTCTCACATCCATACGTGACCACTGGAAAAACCATAGCCTTGACTAGATGCCATTAGTAGGTCAGATAAATTAAATTTAACAAAGCTAAGCAGAAGAGGACTGTGAAGAAGGCTGAGCGTTGAAGAATTGATGCTTTTGAACTGTGGTGTTGGAGAATATGCTTGAGAGTCCCTTGGACTGCAAGGAGATCCAACCAATCCATTCTGAAGGAGATCAGCTCTGGGATTTCTTTGGAAGGAATGATACTAAAACTGAAACTCCAGTACTTTGGCCACTTCATGCAAAGAGTTGACTCATTGGAAAAGACTCTGATGCTGGGAGGGATTGGGGGCAGGAGGAGAAGGGGACGACAGAGGATGAGATGGCTGGATGCCATCACTGACTCGATGGACATGGATTTGGGTGAACTCCGGGAGTTGGTGGACAGGGAGGCCTGGCGTGCTGCAATTCATGGGGTCACAAAGAGTCAGACATGACTGAGCGACTGAACTGAACTGAAACAGCCCAAAAGAACTTGGCTGACTCTTCCCTGACAGGAGTAGAGCCACAAAAAAGGTGATAAGATCCCAAAGTCATAGAGTCAGGATGGCAATGTGTCCCTTTCCATCATGGGTCATTGTGAGGATAACTTCAGACTGAGTTCCCATACCACTAAAAGGACAAGCAATGGAGACTTAGAATCATATTTTTATTTTCTAATCTTTCAGCCTCATCATGTGTGCTATTATGTTCCTGCTCTGTGCTTTAGGTATTTCCCTCCCCAATCCCATTCAATCTTGAGAAATATTCTCTTTCAAAAAGTTTTCTTTTAGGTGGTTGAATGTTTGTTTTGATAAGAGTAATTGAAGGCATGGGGGACTTTTCATTACATTGCAGAGTGCCTTGAGTAGTGCCTTGAGTACACACTCCATGAGTATTTGGTGAATTGAACTATGTTTAATGAACATTTAGGGCAAATCAATGGAAAAATTTTTCATTGGTGTTTAAGCCACCTTTGTTTGTCTTTGAATGAGAGAGACTCATGCTTCAGCCCAAAAAGAGAAATTATGTTCAGGAATAATACTGTCTTATAAGTCTGATCTTAATAGAAAAGAAAATCCCCCCAAACAAATAATTATTCAAATAATTCAGCATTTTCAAATATTAAAGCAAATGCTAAATTATGACATGTAATTGGGTTTATAAAGTCATTCTTTAAGTTTGAAGATATGAAGATGTAAAGATACAAAGTTTAAAGATGTAAAGGGGAGGGTTGGGGCTGCATGATTCCTGGGGTGTCTTGGAGCTTTCTCACACCAGTTGATGAGAGTCAGTTGTGCACATCTCTTTACAGATCTGTGTTCAGTAATATCATACTGGTAGGTTGAAATTGGTCATGGTGGGAGTAAGTTCACAGTGGAAACAAACAGATGCTATAAATCAAACCTTGGAGAGCTAATTGTGGAACTTTTACCTGCACACAATTGTAATAGACCATACCAAAATAGACCATGGGCTAAAAAATGTACTAAGGAGGGTTAATATTTTTGGCAGAGAGATGAGTATAACAAATCATTTTTGTTAGGGCTCAAGTTTTTTCCCTTAATCCTAGGGGGTAGTCCTTAGACCTTGAGTGCTCCTCTCCAAGTACACAGAAATTCCAGTCCTTCTCATTTGGCTAGGACGTTGCACTCCAATCCCTATCTCCCCAGAACCAGGATGCTGCTCACTTCTATGCTTAGCCTTCTAGCCTCCTAACTGCTGTCTTTGTGGGTTTGCTTTTGTATGTGTACCATAATCCTATGCACACAGATCCTAGCTGTCAGCTGACTACCAAACAGAAATTTGTTTGCAAATTTTTAGAAGAGTTGTGGTTCCTTGCTCTCTGAGACTTTGCTTTTACATTTTAGCCTCTTTGGCTGCCCAATTTGGACCTCTGCTTTGTCAGCCCAGCAGGACCACTGTTTTTGTTTGGGTTTCATTCATTCTCCAGCTCTGTAAATTCAAAATGTTCTTAGGAAAAACAGCCAAGGTGATTGTAGAGTTCACTTCCTGTGTTTTTCTTTTCTAAAGAAACACAAAGCCTCTTAAATACTGCCTGCAATGGCTTCTCTATATGCCTTCAAACGTTTTTAAAGTGTGTTGTCCAGCTTTCATAACTATGTTCAGCAGGAGGGTTAGCCTAATACCATCTACATTGTCACAGCCAGGGCTAGAAATCTGAAGGCAAGCTTTTAAGTCTGGAAACATTATTGAGTTTTCAGTAAAACTAATTTTAAAACCATTCAGTATTGAATAATCATAGTTGAAGGCAATTCTTCTCATTCAGAAAAATTTCAGTCTTGGCCTTGAGCTCAAAAAATAGCAAAAATTTTATCTTGCTAAGCCATGAAACTGCTGTATGATATGACAAATGAGAATATTCAGCTTTTATCCTGACAAAATGCAAAGAACTGACAATAGTTTCAATAGTTATGAAATATTCTTCTTCAAAAATTTTAACCATTTAAAAATTCCCAACTCATCGGCCATATAAAAAATGGCCAGGGACTGATGTTTCCCATTTCCTAGTATATAGTACAAAAGTTTCAATGTTGTTTTTGAAGCTCAGTAGCCAGTAATTGAGCTCTTTCTCTGACTCTCTCATCCTATCTCTGATGCCAGACTTCTGAGTTTCATTGCCTATCAGTTGTAAGTTCTGTGACCTTGGGCAGATTACCCACCTTCTCTGTGATTCAGTTCTATAACTTGTTAATTGGAATCAATAATTGCACTTATTATTGTGCTATTATAATATAATAATAGGGTGGTTGTGATAATGAAATGATTTAGTAAGGATAAGATGACGAATACAGAATGGCCTGGTTGCCTTGAGAAATGGGTGCTGGGAAACCTAAGGATAAAGTAAAAACTATGAGCAACCCAAGGATTAATATTTCATAAATATTAATGTAGTTATTATTCAATGAAGGAATTTACAGTTAAAAATTTATCTCTATGAACTGTTTTGGCGGTATCCAATAAGTTTTGATAAGTTACAGTTTTGTTTTAATTCATCTCAAAATATTTTCTGATTTCTGTTCTGATTTCTTCTTTAATTCATTGATTGTTTAGGAGTATGTCATTTCAATATATTTGTGAATTTCCCCAATTTTCTTCTGCTATTGATTTATATTTAATTCTATTTTTACCAAGGGATATACTTGGTATAATTTCAATCCTTTTAAATTTATTTAAATTTGTTTTATGACCTTGTACATAACCTATCTTAGAGAATGTTCCACATGTACTTGAGAAGAATGTGCTTTCTGCTGTTTTTGGGTAGAGTGGTCTAGGAATGTCTGTTAGGTCTAATTGGCTTATAGTGTTTTTCAGTTACTTGGTAGCCTTGTTGATATTCTGATCAGCTGTTTTACCTGTGCTTAAAAGTGGGTTATGACATCTTCAACTATTATTCTTAAGCTTTTCGTCTTTTCAAGTCTGTCAATTTTGCTTCACATAGAGTCTCTTTTGTAAGGTGTGTGTGTTTATTATTGCTCTGCTTTACTGATAGATCTTATCATTATAAATGTTGTACTTTGTTAACAACTTTTGCCATATATTGTCTGACGGTAGTGTAGTCACTCCAGTTCTCTTTTGATTCCTGTTTGCATGGTACTGTTTCCACTCTCTTACTTTCCACTTTGTGTGTCGTTAAGTCTGAAGTGTGTTTCGTATATTTAGAGCCTTTTAAAATCCATTCTGCAATTTCTGACCTTGCTGTTTCTTTTACTATATTTTTTGAGGTTTTCTTAGTTGTTATCCTAGAATTAACATTAACATCATAACTGAAAACAATCTAGTTTGTGTTAGTACCAACTTAATTTCAGCAGAACACAAAATTTTGCTCTAGTATAATTTCATTCTCTTCCTGCTCCTTTGTGTGATTGCTGGTTAACAAATTATATCTTCACATGTTGTAAAGGCTTCAGTACAGTTTCATAATTATTACTTTATGAACTTTTCTTGTGAATCAGATAGGAAACATGTTACAAAAATACATTTGTTTTTCTTCTATTTATCTATGTGATTATCAGTATTTTTTAATTTCTTCACTTGGACTCAAGTGCTCCCCTGTGTCTTTTCAGTTAACTTAACTTGTAGGGCAGATCTGATATTGATGAATTATTTCAGTTTTTCTTTATTTGGGAATATCTTAATTTCTCCTTCATTTTTAAAGGATAATTTTTCTGAATACAGAATTCTTGGTTAAGTCTTTTTATTAGCATGTTACTTATGTCAACCCACTGTCTTGAGGTCTTTCTGATGAAAATCAACTGTTAATCTCAATTGGAATATTAATTTTTGTTGAATTTTAAATGTTCTTTGTATATTTTAGATATATTCCTTTATCAGATATGTATTTCCTTTATCAGATATGTTTTTTGTGACTATTTTCTCCTAGTCTTTGGTTTATATTCTTATTCTCTTGACCATTCTTTATACAGGGATTACAGTGTTTTAAACATACTTATAATGATTAATGATAATAAAAATGAAAAGTTTCATAAAGTAAGTCCAGCATTCAGATCAGTTTCTGATGACTGCTATTTTTCCTGTGTATGGGCCATACTTTCCTGCTTCTCTGCATGTCTTGCTATTTTTGTTTTTGTTGTTAAAACCTGGATATTTTAGATAACATAATGTTATAACTCTGGAAATCACATCTCCATCCCCACCTCCTGCCACCCAAGGGTTTTTCTTTCTGTATTTTTGTTGTTGTTGCCTATATGTTTGTTTTGTGACTTTCTTAAACTAATTCTGTAAAGTATGTATTCCCTGTTTTATGCAACTGCTGAAGTCTTTGCTTGGTTAACTTAGTGGTCAGGTAATGACTGCTTAGAGATTTCCTTAAATGACTTGGAGCAATAAGTCTTCCACTCTTTGTTGAGGAGTTGTGCATGTGTTGGACCACGCCATCAACCCTTCTTCAACCACAGCTCTCACCTTAGCCTTCATTTCCTGCCTGCAGAGGGTCTCAAGGTCAGCAGAGGTAAGAGATAGGTGCATGAATAGTCCTGCACATGACTCTGGTTTTCTAAATCCTCAGAAGTATGTCAGAGTTTGTCCCCCCACCACCAGACATCTCATTCCTAAGATCTTTTTAAAATTTTGGCCAGGTTCTTGTTTGCTCAAAGGGGTATCACGGCCTCAGGAAGTTGTAATGGTAAATAGTTGTCACTGATTGTTTTTGACAAACACTATCAGGATAGATCTTTTCCTTTGGAATGAGCTACTAATTAGGTCAAATAATAAAAACACACAGCGAACTGGCACTTTTTCAATTTGCTGAAAGGTCAGATAGTGTCAATGCTTTGGGGGATGTGGCTTTCTGAGGTTCTTCAAACCTAGTGTGCTTTCTTTTATTTCTGTAAGGCTATTGTTGGATGTTGATTGAAAGATTGTTGGTTTTCAAGGCTCCCATGGAGCTAGGGGGGCTTCCCAGGTGGTGTGCTGGTAAAGAATCTGCCTGCCAATGCAGGAGACACAAAAGACATGAATTCGATACTTGGGTTGGGAAGATCCCCTGGGGTAGGAAATGGCAACCCACTCCATTATTCTTGCCTGGAAAATTCCATGGACAGAAGAGTCTGGGAGGCTACAGTCCACTGGGTCACAAAGAGTCAGACAACACTGAGCATGCATGCACACACTAATGGAGCTTGGGAAGGAGGTTGGGGAAGTAGGTCAAGTTAAAATGCCAAAAATCCTTTGTTCTTACTGAGATTTTGCATTATTTCTTTAATAGAGATTTCCAAGATTGTTGAAACCTTTGGTTAAATTTTAGAGTTCTGAATTTATTATTATTTTAAATAATTGAATTAATTCAAGTAAATTTTGCAAGGTTTCTGCTGCTATTATGTAGAAGTAGATTTATAGAGGTATTCACTTGATACCTGGATACAGGGAACTCCACCTGTTTTTGAGCCTCTGTGGGATCTGGTTCTGTGACTGGAATTGTAAATATTTGATTATGATTATGATAATAATGAAATAAAAATAATAGATCTATTATCTATTTTAAAAAGTAGAACATTCAAGAACTTTAAATGTATGTGTATTCATTTCTCCAAAAAGTAAACAGTATAATGAGTTTTGTTGTATTCCTCTTTTGTTTGCTTTTCATGATCTATGTATAAATATTTGTGCATATATACATATCCCTTAAGCAACATATTGTTTAGTTTTGCTTGCTTTTACAAAAACAATATTACAGTGAAAGTATTTGTTTATAAAATGCCTTCCCCTTCCCTCAACCTTATTTCTAAGAGTCATTGACAAGTATAGCCACAGTTCTTTTATTTTCATTGTTCAAATGTTTTTAATAGCAAGAATCCATAATATTCCATTGTATAAATGTCAATTACATAAAGTTGGTGAACAGTATTCACATCATTATATCCTTACTCTCTTACTATCTTTCTATCAGTGTTGAAAGTCAGGTTTTAAAATCTCTGACTATAATTGATGAAATAAATAGGTACAGAGAATAAAGGCGATGATTCAATGTAAGGAAAATAAGAATTCTCAATAAATAAATATAAAAATATAGGGCAAATGTCATACGGAAATGAAGAAAATTTTTTTCATAAGCTTGAAAAACTTAAGTTTCAATGAAAAGTGCACACTTTTTTTAAGCCAAATTAAATATAAATACAAATTCATCTAGTTTTTTTTTTTTTCGTGGTGAAAATTTGAACTTGCATGATATTGAAAATCTCTTGCAAGTTCCTATCAGGAAAAAACTGCTGCTGTATTTCAAGGGACTCAAATAAGGTAAGCCTCAGAACTCCCTGAAGCGCAAAGTGCTGGAAGATAATAGAGCATCTATCAAAGAGGTTTGTGATAAAAGTCTGTGCTTCAAGTATTCTCTTCCTAGTGAAAATGTTATTCATATGTATAGACAATAGAAAAATGTTCTCAAATATGCTTAACACAGAAAACATACTACCCACACATCATTGAAAAATTTACTTGGGCTCCTTGCTGATCAAAGGCAGTACATCAGTATCACCTGGGAGCTTGTTAGTAATGCAGGATCACAAGCCCCTCCCCAGACCTCTGGAAATTAGAACCTGCATTCTAACAAGATCCCTAGGTGATTGATATGCATATGAAAGTTTGGAAAGCGTGGCTCTTACTGATCAAAAGTCAAAAATAAGAAGTAAAGAAAGGAAGTCTGACTATAAAAAGACTATATTATCCATTAATACAATTTAAACATATAGAGATGTCTAGATAATCCTTGAGCATTAAAAATCATCTTTGAAAGATATGATCTGTAATGTAAAAGTGTAATAAAACAATTTATGTTTAAAACCTTAGGTTATATTGGCCAAGATCAGTATAATGTGGGAAATAAGATTGTACTAAATTCTTTAAATGTAAAGATGATGTCATTTCCTCTTTTCACCATCTTTTTCACCATTGTGAGGACAGTGTCCTTTCACAAAGGAAGCCGTGTGAAGTGCCTAAAACAAGATGATGCATGAATTTATTAACTACAGAAATTACAGTTGAATAAATTAGACCATTGTTTTTTTAAAAAAAAACCTTTAAGATAGGGTTAAGAACATTCCTGTGAGGAAACAGTTGGGGGACTAATGACTTAATATTATTACTATGCATTTCTAGCCTATGGTGGCTCAGTGGTAAAGAATCTTCCTGCCAATGCAGGAGACATGGGTTCGATTCCTGGGTTGGGAAGGAAATGGCAACCCACTCGAGTATTCTTGCCTGGAGATTTCCTGTGGACAGAGGAGCCTGGTGGGCTACCGTCCATGGAGTCACAAAGGGTTGGATATGACTTAGCAACTAAACAACAGCAACAAAAGTTAGTGATATCTATTGTCTCTGGACAAAACCACACTTTGATTATTTTTTTTTTTAATTACCAGGTGGAAACTAAAAAGATATCAAAAGATGGAAAATGACCAGTGAATTTTATTAGTTTATTCCCTATTGATTGCAAAACTGAATATTTTCTGTCCTGCTTCCAGACTCTTCCTGAAGGTGGGCTTCTCCATGGTTTCAAACAATCCTAGGTGGTGGGGGCAATAGCAAAGGGATTTTGCATGTAATTGACAGCCAGCAGTTAACCACTGCAGTGACAACCAGGAGAATGTGTCACCTTGGGAGTGGGGGTGGGGGGAAGTGGAAAAAGATAAGAGGGTGGCTCCATTCTTTAAATTATTTTTTCAGGGACAATAATGTGAGGCCACCATCTCATTCTTTTTGTCTATATAAAGGAACAAATTTCATCTAATTTTATTTTTTTCTCTGCTTTAAAAATCAATAATGCTATTATAAAATACTTTACATTTGTAGATAATTATAGACTTTAGTGTGAACACTTAGATATCTGTGACCATCTTTATTAAATTATAAGATTTTTGCCATCTTTACTGGAGATACTAAAAAAAAATTACAGTTAGAGTTAAGAACACTCCCTAACTCTATTCTCTTGCCCTGTTCCAGAAATAACTACTATCATGAATTTAATGTCTTTCATGTTGATGGTTTTTAAAATATTTTTGTACAAATCTAAACCTCTGTGTGTGTGTGTGTGCGTGTGTTCAGTTGCTCAGTTGTGTCTGACTCTGCCATCTCATGGACTGTAGCCCACCAAGCTCCTCCGTCAATGGGATCCTCTAAGCAGGAATACTGGAGTGGGTTGCCATTTCCTACTCCAAAACCTCCATGACTGTTTAACAAATACTTGTGAATTTTAAAACTGTGTTATTCTGTGTGTTTCCTTCTGCAACTTTTTTTTTCAACATTGTTTCTGAGAACTCTCCATGCTAATTCTATGTAGACCCCATGTATTCATTTTAATAGCTGCAGTTTTCCATGGTTGAATATGCCACAATCTCTCTAGTCCCCTGTAAGGGAGCATTGAATTTGTTTCTGAGCTTTTGCTTTTGCACGCAGTAATATGAGGGTCATTCTCATACAGGTCTCCTTGTGCACACATGTAATCTAAGTTTCCTAGATATTACCAGGTTGCTCTATAATGCATGAGTACCAAGCTCCTCTCTCCTCAGCAGTGAATGAGAAGTTCTAGTGCTACACTACTTCATCAACCCCTGATATCGTCTGACTTTAAAATATTAATATTTGCAACTATAGTGGGCATAAAATTGCATCTCAGCATTTTAATTTATATTTTCCTTGTAACTTTGGGGGCTGAACACCTTTTCATTAATTGGCTATCGGGATTTTCTCTTCTTGGAATTGCTGCTCATATTCTTTACCCATTTTTAAAACTAGACTTTCCAATCTTTGTTTTCCATCAATTTGTTGGAATGCCCTGTGAGTCCTGATACTTCTTGATTGTATGCCTTCTCCCAAACTATGGCTCCATTTTCATTGTTGTTTGCCAAAGCTTTTACTTATGTAATCAAATATAACAATGTGGATTTTACTCTATGTCCTTTTTATGAAATTCTTTTCTAAGTTCCCACAGATGTTCTTCTGTCTTTTATTCTAAAAAATGTCTTCCTATTACTGATTTTTATGGCCAGTGTGAGGTAGAGATCTAATTTTATTTTATTGCAAATGGATGAACAGTGGCCCCAACGCTACTGGCAGGGCTTACCTTTTTTCTCTTTGTAATATCAGTTTTATCCTAAACCCGGTATCATTCTGTAAGAAAGTGAGATCTTTCTTTTCCTTTGGTCATGCCGTGTGGCATGCAGGATCTTAGTTCTTTGACCAGGGATGGAACCCGTGCCCCCTGCACTGGGGGTGCAGAGTCTTAACCACTGGACCACCAGGCAGGTCCCTAGAATGTATGATCTATGGTGCCAAAGACCTTGGTCCTTTTTGTTCACGGATGTATGCCAAACATCTAGGACAGTGCCTGGCACATAGTAGCTATTTAAATTTATAGGTAAATGAATGAATATTCAAAGGCATTTCTGGTGTAGAACACAAGCAAGCATGATTTCTCAATAAAGGGACTTTGACTGGGGGATTTAAAGCTGTTTTAGTGTTTTCCTCTCTTCTTTCTGAGAGGTAGCCCATGTCTCTGAAGAGTCAGAGAGACTTTATAATACCTCATTTGAGAACAATAACTACATGAATTGAATCTTTTCTAGTTAAGAGAAAAAATTGTTTCCCTTCAGTAATAGATACCAGAGGAACCATTACATAAACTTTTAAATATAGATATTATGTGGTAACATTTAAGTGTGAATGGGAGAGGGGAAAGAAAGGATAAAATTTGACTGGGTATCAAGTGACTTCTACTCCTACTTCCTGTTTCTTGTTTTTAAGGAATATGATCATAAGGCTATAGGGGTTGTCTTGGAAGGGAGTGATCGGCATGTGGGGAGGGAAGTTGAGGGCGATGGGTGTGCTCTATGGCGGCAGTCACAATCCTTAGGAAACCATCATGGACATTGTCCTTCAGGATTTCATTCAGGTCTGGAATTGAAGGGTTTTTTGAATTTACTGCTCGTGATTTGATAATGGCTGTTTGATGTAAAATCATGGGGAGAAACAAAAAGCACCGAGGAGTTCAGATAATACCATTTATCTAGGAGAGTCAAAAAGAGAGTTTGGGCATAAATACCTTGAACAATAACTTCATTTGGAAAGAGCTGCTCTCATTGAATTTCTCTACCCTATAAGATTACTGCTGTGATGTTTGGGAAATCAGCATCTCATGAGGAGGCTACTGCCTGCAGCCTCGCAGTCTCGGTGGCCTTTGGCGCTGGCAGTGGAATCCCTCTGTTTCCCTATGCACATAGATGCACACCCTCCGTGTCCATTGTGGCATACAGGGAGTCACCTTAGTGTGCTGGAACCACGTGTGGTGGCGATGCACCTGCTTGACGGGCCACATAGTGTGGAGGGGGCTTCTCCAGCGGCTCAGTGATGAAGAGGCCACCTGCAGTGCAGGAGCCGCAGGAGACTTGGGTTCGATCCCTAGGTTGACAAGATCCTTTGGGGAAGGACCTGGCAATCCACTCCTGTATTCTTGCCCAGAGAATCCCATGGACAGAGGAGCCTAGTGGGCTACAGTCCACAGGGTTGCAAAGAGTTGGACATGACTGAAACAACTTAGCAAGCACACGCACGCTAGTATAGAGGATGGATTAGGATGGATTATCCTATTCACAGAGTTGGACACAGCTGAGCACCTGCGTGCGCGCGCGCGCGCACACACACACACACACACCCTGTTCTCAGGAAATCTGATCATGTTATAGGTGAAAATGTTCACAAGTTTTAAATCAATGAGTGATTTATTTATCTGTTGCAACAAATGACATCATTTGATCCCCTTATCAATTTTCTGGGGCCAGAACCTTCACTTATCACATGACATGAGATGTGTGAATTCCTCTGTGCTTGAGATGTCTTTAAATCTTTAAACTAGTCCAGGGTCATCTGGAGGGAGAGTCAGGTTTCCTGTCTCTCTCCATCCCCTACTACTCATATACTCCTCACTTAGTACCCTTATTATGAGTTATGTAAAGGTTGGTGTTTTATCTCTATTTAATTGAAAGTTGGTAAACAGAGAGGTCTTTGAGAGCAAGGAGTTGGTGTTATTCACTCTTGTAGCTGTGGGCCTGGCACAATGTCTGGAGTTTTAAGGAAGCAGAGTGTGTGAGGTGAAATGAGATGGAAGCTCGCCTAAACTAGCTGGGCTACGCTAGCTTTCCCGTGACCCAGGCTAGTGCTCTACGATTGATCAACTTCCTCTCACTTCAATTTCTATGTGTAAGTTTTTTATGTTTCATTTTTTATTGAACTATAGTTGATTTGCAATGTTGTATTAGTTTCATGTGAAAAACAAAATGATTCACAAATACATACACATATATATATATATATACTGTTTCATATTCTTTTCCATTATAGGTCATTACAAGATATTGAATACGGTTTCCTGTGCTATACAGTCCTTGTTCATCTATTTTATATATAGTAGTGTGTAACTATTAATCTCAAACTTCTAATTTATCTCTCTCCCCCTTTCCCCTTAGATAACCATGTTTATTTTCTATGTTTATTAGTCTACTTCTGTTTTGTAAATAATTTCATTTGTATCCTTCTTTAGATTCCACGTATAAGTGATACCATATGAGATTTGTTTTTGTCTGTCTGACTTACTTTGCTCGGTGTGTGTAATCTTTGATTTTTGTTTATCTGCTTCAGAATTTTAAATTTTTATAGAAATTGGTGGAGTTAGGTATATATATCAGTTTCAAAGAGTGATCATTTGTTTAAGGCTCCTTCTAGTTCTGGCCTAGTCTGAATCATTGGCTAAGAGTTTCAGAACAATTTATAGCGTTAAAACAAGTGTTAAATCACAAGTGATAATATCATGGTGAAAATTGTAAATTTACCAATATATCAGAACTTTTAGCCAGAGCTAAAACCCCATCTGAACAACTTGAATTTTTATATCCATCTCTCTTTGTACATTAAAAAAAAAAAAATCAGTTTTTTAAAATCAGAATGTCTGGGAATGAACTCTGTTGTGAAGCTGGTCATCAGAACTGGTAGGGTTTGCGACCTCAACTGAGCAACATTTTACTGAGGTGTTCACTGGGTCAGGCAAGAATAGTCTAGCCGAGTAATCAGTTTTTTTTAGACAGGCTGCTGGCTATTAGACATATATCTGTGTATGGGATGCTGAAAAGGAAACAGTAAATAAGAAGACATCTAATTCTCCTTTTTTTTTTTTTTTTGCTGATGTCATATATTTGTTGATGGATTATATTTCTGGGAGAAAGGAGGTTTCTAGATAAGTAGTACCATTCTTTCAAATTGAAAAATATAAAATGTGTTAAGAGTTCCTGGGGACTTGACTGAGTAATCAGTTCTAGGAGCTTTGCCCGTCTATAAGACCCAAATTTGCTTCCCTGCAAGAGTGTATTAGTCCTTGGGGCCTATGGGAAGCCAGTGTTGGCAGCAGCACTTAAATCAGCCTGCTGTTCTTTACTGCAGGCGTTTTCGCCTTGTAGAGACATCATAGTCATGCTGTTGTACACTTTCCCCCTCATTGTAGATTACATTTTCCAGGTGAATAGAACTTGAAGCCCTCAGATGATATAGCATCCCTGTGAGAAATTATGTAGCTAGTATAGAGACCTATTCCCAAACAATTACCAAATAAAGCAGCCTTCAGAGTCTGCCATTATACTAGTGTTACACTCAGTCAGGTACTGCCATCCATATCATTTCCTAGGCAGGAAGCACATCGCTTTAAGTGGCATACTGTCACCCTTCGTGTCAGAGAGGCTTTAGATGGTGGGCCCCAAAAGGTCTTATTTGCTATTTTAGCAGAGACTCATCTTTTCTCTGCCAAACTGTTGTTAATGAGAGGGCTGTAGTTATTACACACTTTCTCCCCTTTCTTTTAGTATTTATAAAGCCAAGAACCCTGTAAAAGTTTGCTTTTGTGTGCATATGTAGGGATACATATTTTGGTTAAGTGCTGACACCTTTTTATTTTTCTTCCAGAGGAATCAGCTGTCTCTTTTTTGCTTACATTGCTACACTTTCACTTTTAATACTCCGGTCACTCTTTCAAATGCCTCAGGGAAGTAAGTTGATGGTTCGGTGGGAATGGGAAGAGTAAGAAATTTTAAGAAATATTTTCTGCATTGTATTATTTATACATTTGTTGGTGGTATTTATTGTCTTCCTAATATATGAAAAGTTTCAGTATTTTAACTGTTATTCTGGTATCTTGTTCTAAGCGACAAGCTTAGATCAGTCAGAATTTTGTAAGGAAGGGACACTTGAAAAAAAAAAAAAACCTCTCCAAAATAGAACATTAAGGAACCTAACACTGAATCACTGACATGTGTATTTCTGTATACATCATAATAAAGTAAAAATCATGAAAGCTTAGTTCATTTGATCAAAATGATGTCTTTGATAGCAGTTTGTTTTCTTTCAACATTTTACCCAATTTACCCAATTAGTTACTTATTTAATAATAGAAGAGGTAAATATTAATTTGGTTTCAGAGACTTGAGTCCTCACTAAGTGAATGATTTTGTTCATCTCTTTGGTAATTCAGAGTTATAATTCATTAATGTAGTAATATGAGATGCTTCTTCGTACCTGTGAAGATTTCCCAGTATGGTAGAGACTGCTGGTGCCCTTGTTATAAATAAAGTATGCCCCACTGTGAAAAGACACAATCATATAAAATGAAAACAAGAGGAAGAAGTAAGCCTTCTGAGCAACCTCTGTACAGGGTCAACGTATTATGTGCTTTGCTGTATAGACATCTCATTTGATCCTCCAATGTTGTAAGTAAAGTGTTACTGTCCCCATTTTACAGATGAGGAAACTGATGCTCAACAAAAGTGAATAACTGGCTGAAAAATAGGAAGATGAAAAGAAATATGTTTTTCTGACGCCAAAGCCTTTGCTTATTCTCATCATGCTTCCAGAATGATTTTGGTAAGTGGAGGGGGAGAACTGCCATTCAAGAAACATACTACTTTGCATTTAGAATTCACTTCTGATGATATGATGGAGCCATTCCTTACTCTTTTGGATTTAAGTTAAGGGTTCTGTAGGAAGGGAGGGAAGAAGAAATTTTCAGAAATATTTTCTCACCTGTATTATTATTTATGTGTCTGTTTATTGGCCTTATTATCTTCCGGTGGGTGGAAACCTTCAACATCTCGGTTGTTATTTTAAATTTTCTAGGGGAAAAGACACTTGAAACAGTCCTCAGTCTTAAACTAGGACCTCTAGTCTTAAGTAACTGACTATTCTCCTGTAAAACAGATTCATCTAAAATGTGTCCTTTCAGCCTTTGTGTTTAATGATATGAATGTCTCCAGTTTGTTAATTAATACTGTGCTTATTTTTGGTATGATTCATGTGTCTTCCCAGCCTGATTGTGCACTGAATCTTATTAAAATGAATCAGTATTTCTCTGAGCTGACATTGGGCCTAAAATGTCCCAAGCAGTGTTGGTTATTAAATAGTATGTTAAATGTTATTTGGTCTCTTTGTGCTTTTTATGTGTGTATTGACTTATCATATGCACCTTCTGGGAAGAAATATAAAATATACAAAGAAATTCTGGTTATTTGAGAAATAGTAACTCGGGTTACTCAGTAACTTCTCTGGTGGCTCAGACAGTAAAGAATCTGGCTGCGATGTGGGAGACCTGGGCTTGATCCCTGGGTTGGGAAGATCCCCTTGAGCAGGGCATGGCAACCCACTCCAGTATCCTTGCCTGGAGAATCCCCATGGACAGAGGAGCCTGGTGGGCTACATCCATGGGGTTGTAAAGAGTTGCACAAAAAAGAATAATTTGAAGCATACTTATTTCATTGTAAACCAGAAAACTGTGGCTGTGTTTCTTGTCTCCTGTGTGCATGCGTGCTAAGTCACGTTAGTCGTGTCTGACCCTGCGACCCTATGGACTGTAGCCCACCAGGCTCCTCTGTCCATGGGCTTCTCCAGGCAAGAATACTGGAGTGGGTAGCTATACCCTTCTCCAGGGGGTCTTCCCGACCCAGGGATCGAACCTGTGTCTTTTACGTCTCTTGTACCGGCAGGCGGGTTCTTTACCACTAGTGCTACCTGGGAAGCTCCTTTTTGTCTCCTAGGTATCGGTTAATCTTAACATGTTTGCAGTCACATCACATTCATTTTTAATAGGAGCATTAAATGAAGATGATTAGTTTTAGCCAGAAGTTAAGAAGAGCTTTTAAAATGTATCAGTTTCAGATGTCAGATTCCCAAACCTCCCCCACATCCACTTACTTTTTCTAAATGCACTTGTCCTCCTCCCCATTCTACTATCCAAGTCTTAGAATCCAAATAGTTTTCCAATCTGTAGATAAGAAAACTAGATTCTAAATCTGAATGCAAGCATGAGAACAGTGAAATTTTAAGTGCAGTTGATCACTAAACTCAGTGCTATGTCAGCAGGTAATACTATAGTAAGACTGACATATTGAATCGTTCTACACCCAGAGATTTAAACTCATGTCAGCACACACTCCATTCACTTCAGGCTGTGCGTGAACACGAGTCAGCTTTGAATATGTTATATTGTAATCCAGTATAGACAGAAGCTGCAGGAAATTTATAAAGAGAAACATAATGGTAAACCCCCATGGACCCGGTTATTTGGAGGTCATTTGAGAACTTTGTCTCCTCCAAATCTTCACAGTCATGCCTATTGGCATCACTTTTCCACTCCCCATGGGAATTCCAGGATCCCAAGGAACATGCTGAATGATCTCTAGAGTCAGGAATTAGATGAAGAAAGATTAAATCTTTGTACCAGACACCTCACTTTGAAATCTGTCGTTAGTTATTGTTGTCTCTTTAATCTGACTCAGTACTTTCAGGAACATTTTACAGGTAATAGAAATTGCTTGACAACATGTTAGATTGAATGTTCTGTCAGAGGCATTCCTCTTAAAGTTTGGCATTAAGTTACGTCCTATGATATTGTATTACTTTTAGCGTAAGTAATATTGGTGCTTAGGAACTGCTATGGGAAGGTAGCCTGCAGAATGTCTAAGTATGGCTCCTAACTGTTTTTATGATTTTGGTTCATCTGCCTACACACTCTAGTTTCTTGCATGTATGTAAAGGGAAATCCCATAGTCATCGATGTGTGTGCCATATACAAATACAGTGAACAAGACCCACATGGCCTCACTTTTTTGAGGTAGTCAGATTCAACTCTGGATAGAATACTGTTGAGATATTTTATTGGAAAGGCATCAGAAACAGAAGTATCAGCTTCATACTCAAAGGAGTTTTCAATCTGGTGGATGAGATAGAATATACATAGATGTGAGTTACTTGAACTTTACAATTCACCCTGCAAATAAGTGAAGGCCCAGTGAACCAGGCTAAGGAGGCTCACAATAAGGTGGTATTCAACAGTATTCCATCAAGGAGGGCTTCTGGAGGTGGTAAACTTTTTTGAATTTTTTTCTAAAAAGCTTAAAAAATAATATATCATTAAAGTGATCTGAAACTTCAAATAATTCAGAATTACATACAGTATTGGGTATAAATTTTCCCTCATAACTTTCCTCCAACTTACTATTCCACTTACTTATCCAAAGATAACTTCTGTTAGCATTTACTATGTAATGCACTATTTATCTATTCAGACATCTCTTTATCTATCATCTATGTTTTATGATATACCATATACATTATTCTGAATATGACTTTTAACTTGTCAACATGTATTAGAAGTTTTCTCATGTTAGCATATGTATACATGTGTTTTATCCTTTTGAAAAATTTTATATAGCATGAATGTATCATAATTAAAACTTTCATTTACTGATATATTTTTCTATCACAACCAGCACTGTGATAAAAAATCCTTGAAGTTAATTCATTAATTTATTTATCTAATTTTTTTGGCTTATTACATGTCAGATATTGTCTTAGGTATGGCAAAAATGAACACAAAACATAAAATAAACAATAATAAAAATATATGGTTCCTGAGGTAAGTGAGCCATTTGTCTTAGGCCCAAAATGTAAGCTCAGTAATCAAGACAAGGGACTTTCCAGGTGGCTCAGTGGTAAGAATCCACCTACCAGTGGAGGAGACACACAAGAGATGGGTTCGATCCCGGAACTGGAAAATCTCCTGGAAGGGGAAATGGTAACCCACTCCAGTATTCTTGCCTGAGAAATCCCTTGGACAGAGAAGCCTGGTGGGCTACAGTCCATGGGGTCCCAAAGAGTTGGACATGACTGAGTGACTTAGCATGCATGCAATCAAGATAAGGAATATTTTAATATACTTAAAAAAATAAAATTTAAACTTCTGTAATAAACAAAATATGACATTTTGAACAAAAGCAGATTCTGTGCTTAGCTTGCACTAAGGAGATATTAAATAATCACAAAATTACTATTTTATTTTTATTAATATTATTCACAAATTGTGATTTAAAAAACCCTAGGACAGTGAAAAAGAGGATTTTGTGCTAAATTATATTTAGGTTTCAGAGACTGTCGCAGATT
The DNA here is from genome assembly GCF_023091745.1 of Budorcas taxicolor. Classification (NCBI taxonomy): domain Eukaryota; kingdom Metazoa; phylum Chordata; class Mammalia; order Artiodactyla; family Bovidae; genus Budorcas; species Budorcas taxicolor. The sequence continues at coordinate 29,988,456 of NC_068916.1, read as the reverse complement.
AGGTTCCTTGAAAAGCCATTTCAAAGATTAGCATAGAGGGCATTTATTAAGGCATGTTCTTGGGGTGAACTCCTGAGAGGGAAGGAAGAGAAGTGGGATTTAGCAGGATAAGATTTGGCTGCATTGGCAATGCAGTGTCAGTGGACCCCTCAGGTGATCCTCTAGGGAATTCTGAAGATAGGATGACTTCTCAAAGCCCTACTAAGTTAGGATGGTGGGTCTGGGCTTTTTAGTCCTCATGTCAACACATCACTTGATGTGGACTGCCCTGGAATGTGCTGTGTCCCTGGACCAGTTGGCTGTCTTCATTTAAGGCAGTTCCCGAAAGGGTTGACAGTGGACTGCTGGCTGCACTCCCAACATCTTGGTAATAAGTGTTTCATTCTTGAAGGCTAGGGGGCTGACAGGCACATCAGAGAGATGAAAGGGTCCATCAGAGAGCTTTCCCAGAGGAACTGAAGCCCGCTGGTGAAGTAATAATGTGAAATTCATTCAACAAGTATTTATGAAGCTGCTGTGATATGATGAGCCTGTTTTAATTTCTGGGAAATACAGCAGAGAACAAAAACAAATTTTTTAATTGAAAACTTATGTTGTGCCATACCATGTGTTAAACCTTTCACATGAAATATTTGATTCTTTCTTTTTGATGAACTTGTAAAATAGGTCCTATTATTACCTCCATTTAATAGCTGAGGAAAGTGAGGTTCAGAGATTTTGCATCTTACCCGGAGTTCAAGAGTTAACAGAGTTGGAAGTAGGATTCGAACCTAAAGTTTTCATACTGTAGATCCTTGGGTATACTTGACCTCAATAATTCCCCTTATTGTGTGCGTGTTAGACTATTTCTATATTTTGATATCTGGAAGTATAGTAGTTGGGTCAAAATGCATATGCATTTAAAAATGTTGGCATTTCCTTCTCTAGGGGATCTTCCTGACCCAGGGATCGAACCCAGTTCTCCTGCATTGCAGGCAGACGCTTTACCCTATGAGCTACCAGGGAAGCCAAAATGTTGGTAGACACTACCAAACAACTCTTTCAGTTCAGTCACTCAGTCATGTCCAATTCTTTGCAACCCCATGAACCACAGCACACCAGGCCTGCTTGTCCATCACCAACTCCCAGAGTCCACCCAAATCCCTGTCCATTGAGTTGGTGATGCCATCCAATCATCGCATCCTCTGTCGTCCCCTTCTCCTCCTGCCCTCAATCTTTCCTAGCATCAGGGTCTTTTCAAATGAGTCAGCTCTTCTCATCAGGTGGCCAAAGTACTGGAGTTTCAGCTTCAGCATCAGTCCTTCCAATGAACACCCAGGATTAACCTCCTTTAGGATGGACTGGTTGGATCTCCTTGCAGTCCAGGGGACTGTCAAGAGTCTTTTCCAACACCACAGTTCAAAAGCATCAATTCTTCAGCGCTCAGCTTTCTTTATAGTCCAACTCTCACATCCATACAACCACTGGAAAAACCATAGCCTTGACTAGATGAACCTTTGTTGACAAAGTGATGTCTCTGCTTTTCAATATGCTGACTAGGTTGGTCATAACTTTCCTTCCAAGGAGTAAGGTTCTTTTAATTTCATGGCTGCAATCACCATCTGCAGTGATTTTGGAGCCCAGAAAAATAAAATCTCTCACTGTTTCCACTGTTTCCCCATCGAATTGCCATGAAGTGATGGGACCAGATGCCATGATCTTCGTTTTCTGAATGTTGAGCTTTAAGCCAACTTTTTCACTCTCCTCTTTCACTTTCATCAAGAGGCTCTTTAGTTCCTCTTCACTTTCTGCCATAAGGGTGGTGTCATCTGCATATCTGAGGTTATTGATATTTCTCCCAGCAGTCTTGATTCCAGCTTGTGCTTCATCCAGCCCAGAGTTTCTCTTGATGTACTCTGCATGTAAGCTAAATAAGCAGGGTGACAATATACAGCCTTGATGTACTTCTTTTCCTATTTGGAACCAGTCTGTTCCATGTCCAGTTCTAACTGTTGCTTCCTGACCTGCATACAGGTTTCTCAAGAGGCAGGTCAGGTGATCTGGACAGTTTATTGTGATCCACACAGTCAAAGGCTTTGGCATAGTCAATAAAGCAGAAATAGATGTTTCTCTGGAACTCTCTTGCTTTTTCCATGATCCAGTGAATGTTGGCAATTAGATCTCTGGTTCCTCTGCCTTTTCTAAAACCAGCTTGAACATCTGGAATTTCATGGTTCATGTATTGCTGAAGCCTGACTTGGACAATTCTCCAAACAACTCTTTAAACAGTACCAATTTGTATCTTCACTCAGGGTCTATGGAAATGTCCATTTGATCACATTCTTTAATTACATAAACTTAAAAAAAATTAAGTAGGCAAAGCTACCTATCTTTCTTTTAAATTTTCTAGATTTTGTGTCTTGCCTGTTGCCGCTGCTGCTGCTCCTAAGTCACTTCAGTTGTGTCTGACTCTGTGCCATCCCATAGACGGCAGCCCACCAGGCTCCCCATTCCCTGCGATTCCCCATGGACTGCAGCCTACCAGGCTCCTCCATCCATGGGATTTTCCAGGCAAGAGTACTGGAGAGGGTTGCCATTGCCTTCTCTGTATGTCTTGCTTAGCAAAGCTTTTTCTAACATAAGGATATTGAAATATTTTATATCTTTGTATATTACTTGTAATATAGATTATATTCATGCATAGTATTTTATGGCCTTATTATCTTGTTGAGACATCTAATAAAATATGTACACCTTTATTTTTAGGGGCAAATTGCTCTGTTTCACCATTATGTGTGATGTCAACTCTAGATTTTCAATAGGTGCTCTTTATTAGGTTGAAGAAGTTTCCTCTCTTCCTAATTTCCAGAGAGTTTTTTTTATCATGAGTGAATTTTGAATTCTGTCAAATGCTTTTTGTGCATTTAGATTATCGTATGACTGTTCTGTTTTAATTTGTTGATATGGTGAGCTACACTGATTAATTTTATTTTGTTAAATCAACTCTACATTCCCATGAAATATTTCACTTGGTTATACTTTCTTATTATTTTTATATATTGCTGAATTCAACTTATTAAGTTTTTAAGAATTTGTTTCTATATAATTGAGGGGTATTGTTCAGTGATTGTCCTTTTTTAAAATATTGTCATCTGGTTTATTAATCGTGTATTTCTGGTCTCATAGAGTGAGTTGGAAATGTTACCTCCTCTTAATTTCTAAGAGTTTGCACACAATTTATATTGTTGCTTCATTAAAAGTCTGATAGATTGCATCAGTGAAGCCACCCAAAGCCTGGGATTTTCTTTGTGAGATGTTTAACTACAAATTCATTTAAAAAATACATATAGGACTGTGACTTATCCTTTTTGAGTGAGCTCTCATAGTTTTTGTTTTTCAGTTAATTTATTCATTTTTATCTAGGTTGTCAAATTTAGTGACTTGAAATTATTTATAGTATTCCTTTATTACTTTTTTAATGTCAGTAGATATGTCCCTTCTTTCTCCCTGCTATAGGTAGCTTTTTTTTTTTTCTGTTTTTCCTGACCAGCCTGGCTAAAGTTTTATTAATTTTATTGATTTTCTCAAAGAAACAGTGCTTTGTTTCATTCATTTTTCTCTATTAGTTTTTCTGTTTTCTAATTCATTGATTGTTGCTTTTATCTTTGTAATTTCCTTCTCCTGATTATATTGAGTTTGATTTATTCTTTTTTATTTTCTTAAAGTAGAAACTTAGCTTACTTTATTTCTAATAAAAGTTTATGTCTATCAATTACTTCTTAAACACTGCTTTAGTTGTAGTATATAAATTTTGATATGTTGTATTTTCATTCCATTCAAGATATCAATACTTCTCAGTTTCCCGAGTGATTTCTTCTTTGACATATGGATCATTTAGCAATGTGGCTATTACATTTCCCAATATTGGGGGATTTTTCCTCGTCAGTTTCTAATATAATTCTGTCTTGCCAGAAAACATGATCTGTGTGACTTGAATTCTTTTAGATGTATCGAGGCTCATTCTGTAGTCTAGACTATGATCCACCGTAGTAAGCATTCTGTGTGAAATTGGATGCAGTCAATATTCTGCTGTTGTTAGGCGAGTCTTCCTTAAATACCAATTAGCTTGAGTTTATTGATAGTAGTCTTCAGGTGTCCTGTATCGTTACTGATTTTCTATCTACTTACTCTTTCAGTCACTAAGAAAAAGGTGTTGAGATCTCTGTCTGTAGTTGTGGATTTTTCTATTTCTTTTCCCATTTCTATGTATGCTTGTTTCATGTATTTTTAACCTCTGCTATTGGGGACATAAAATTTAGGATTGTTATCCTCTCAATCCCTCAACTTTATCTTTTAAAATGATCTTTTTTATTCCTGGTAATATCCTTTGCTTGGAAATTTATTTTGTCTAATATTACTACTCTAGCATTATTTTCAATTAAATTTTGATGTATTTATTTCCATTGTTTCATCTTCAATCATTCTATAATTTTATTTAAAGTCATAGGTTTTGGGGGTTTTTTAAATAGACGGTGTATAATTAGTTCTGAATTTTCATCTGTGTTTCAGTTTGGATAATTAGCAACTCTATATTTTCAAGTTTCCTGATATTTTTCTTTTTATTTCGCTGATTTGACTCTGCTATTCAAACACAACCCTTTGGAGATCTTTCCTTAATACCCTGGGCTATCAGTGAGGTCTCTTCATTATGACTTAGCAGAACATATATATCTCTCAGCTCTGTGTAAACTTAGAGATTGCTTAGATTAAAAATTCCCTATGATTCTTTGCTTCCTGGCTTTGTAACATGTGTGCTGTGCACAGTCATATCCAGTTCTTTGCAACCCCATGAACTGTATAGCCTGGAGGCGTCTCTGTCCATGGGAGTTTCCTGGCAAGAGTGTTGGAGTGAGTTGCCATTTACTGCTTTGGGGATCTTCCTGACCTGGGAGTTGAACCCACGTGTCCTGCGTTGTAGGCAGATTCTTTACTGCTGGGCCACTTGGTGTGATTTGCTTGGATTCCCACTCTGTGAACTGTGATTTTTTTTTTTTTTTTAAAGGACGGCAGCCAGAAAGACAGTATGACTGTAAGACTTGCCTCAGTAATTTCCTTCTCTTCAGGGATCACAATCATGTGCTGCCTGGTACCCAATGTCTGAAAACAGCTGCTTCTTGTAAATTATCCCATTTTCTATTTATTTATAGTGGGGGCAGCAAGTCTGCTACTGTTTACTCCTTCATTGCAGAAGCAGAAATTCTCTTTCTAGTTTTTAATTCTGTTGATGTACTGAATTTCATTACTAATAGTGACATTGATATTTAAAATCCTACTTTATATTATTCATTTAATACATTTTTGGATAATTCCACTAATATTTTAATTAGGAATTTTATATTTGCATACATAAGTGAGGTTTGCATATAATGTTTGAATCCTTTTTTTTTTTTTTAATTTTAAAATCTTTAATTCTTACATGTGTTTGACTTAATATCAGTTCTGGTAATTTGCAAATTTATTTAGGACATTAAAATATTTTTTACATGTTATTGAAAAATTTTTTAAAGTTTAATTTATACGTTGTGTCTTAAGTTTCCCAAGGAGATATCTGTATCAAATGCTTTTTTTAGGAGGTGGAGGGGGTTTGATATTGTGGACTATCTTAAAAAATTTTTTTAACTGAAGTTAACTGGAGAAGGAAATGGCAATCCACTCAAGTACTCTTGCCTGGAGAATCCCATGGATGGAGGAGCGTGGTGGGCTACAGTCCATGGGGCCACAAAGAGTCAGACATGACTGAGCGACTTCACTTCACTTCTCTTAGTTTATATACAGTGTTGTATTGGTTTCTGTACGTATGGAACAAATTGATTCCATATATATATGTACATATATATATGTATATTCATTTCAGTTCAGTTTAGTCGCTCAGTCGCGTCCAACTCTTTGCGACCCCATGAATCGCAGCACGCCAGGCCTCCCTGTTCAGCACCATCTCCTGGAGTTCACTCAGACTCACGTCCATTGAGTCAGTGATGCCATCCAGCCATCTCATCCTCTGTCGTCCCCTTCTCCTCCTGCCCCCAGTCCCTCCCAGCATCAGAGTCTTTTCCAATGAGTCAACTCTTCGCATGAGGTGGACAAAGTACTGGAGTTTCAGCTTTAGCATCATTCTTTCCAAAGAAATCCCAGGGCTGATCTCCTTCAGAATGGACTGGTTGGATCTCCTTGTAGTCCAAGGGACTCTCAAGAGTCTTCTCCAACACCACAGTTCAAAAGCATCAATTCTTCGGTGCTCAGCCTTCTTCACAGTCCAACTCTCACATCCATATACTGGACTGATATATTTGAATTTTTTAGCTTTTCTTTTTAAGTTTCATTTTACTAAATGTTTTTCATTTCATCTAGGTTTTAAAATGTACTCATATACTTATATCTGTAATTCTTTTGTTATTTGGAAAATTTCCCCACTTATTTATTATCCTTTCTCACTTCTAATGTTTTAAAATTTGTTTAACATTTTTGAGTGTATTTGCCAAATTTTTGCCTATTTTTTCTTTCAAATAATACATTTTATTATTTTTAAACTAGGTGGAAGTTTTTAGAGAAGGTTAGGAAAATAAAAGGGCTGAGGAAAGAAGCCAGCATTATATGCGGAGAGAGACATCACATGCAAGACGTGCTGGCAAGAATGGAAGGTTATGTGGGATAATGAGATAGAAGGGGAAGAAGTGAAGAATTTTGACAAACATCCTAAAAATTAGGCAAGAAACTTCTGAGTTGAAACAGCAGATGGTGAAAAACATTACAATGTTTATAAGCTTCAGAGGCATGTAGTATAACCATATACTGAAGAAATTATTTCAGCAGCTTTGGGTATATTGACATGTACAGATATTGAAGACAGGAATGTCTTCTTGGCGTGTTGTTGCAGAAGGTCAGGTGATAACACAGATTAATTTAGATGAGTTATTTTGAAAATGGAATAACAAACCCAAAAGGATTATTGAGGACCATATGACTGCACAACCACAAATGTGGGAATATATGTGCATGGTTTCAGTGGTGGGAAGAGAAATTTCAAAAAGGAGAACACCACAAAGTGGTCAAGATTTTGAGAACTGGAAAGTGGTATAATTAATAATGCTAAAGAATTGGGTAGAGATGCCTAATGGAGGATGTGAGGATCTGGATGGAGTCAGCTCTGGATGCATAGTTAGTGTGAAATACTTAAGTGTAGAAGTTCTACAGACATTCTAGAGACATGGATAAAATGTTGGACTATTATCAAGGTCACCAATGACCTCAGGGGTCTGGCTACCCTAAGCTTCTGGAAGCACTTTCATGTGATGGATAGCTGTCTTGGCTCTTTTCAATTCTGAAGTTAGAATGAGTCCTGATGTTTCCAGGAGACTCGTACCATGTGAGTGGGAGAAAGGTCAGGTAAATTAAAAAAAAAATTAATTTGCTGGGAGATTAATATGGTTCACTTAGGGGTATTTGAAAATTAAAGTATCTTTATCAGGGAACTTAGGGGAAGAGAATAATGATATAGTTTTTGAATTCCTTTTTGTTTTTTGATAATAAACAGAAACACTCAATTCTGAAGGGAGGGCCCTGTGCTCTGATGGTCCTTTCTTGTATTCCCTATCCTTGCTTTCAACGGAAAGGCCAGAGACAGTCACTGTAGCAACTGTAAATGTAACATTACGGTCCAGACCGACAATGTGCCATTATAATACTCTGACCTCACTGTTTTAAGTCTAGTAATAGCTGTTGTTTTAAAGCACAGCATTTAACAGGAGTTGTTTTCCAAATAATGTAGCATGTTTTCCCTTACTCTAATAGCTTATTTAAAGAGCCATTTTCCCAAGTTACCCAGGGATGTTGGAAATAATTTCTGCATTTCCCCTGGCTTGTATTCTAGTTGTCAAAAAGTCAAAACACAAACACTAGCTGAACAGACTCAGTTGCATCTCAACATGGTAATTGTTAAATCACTCAGTAGGAAGAAAACCAAAAAAGAAAAATAAAAAGTCACACAAGGAGTTATTATTATGCATATGCATTTTTAATGTCTGATTCTCTGTATAACCTTAAATTACAATGCAGGTTAAATTTCCCTGGCTGATTTATAAGCATAATGTAAACTCTAGACACAGTTAATGATATTGCCATGTAAAACTGTTCTGTTGCAAACTAAAGACCTTGCTTAGCACTGCAAAGCTCTGGGCTCATTTCAATGTGATCATTGAGGCACTATGCAGAGATTATGCATTTATTGTATTTTTTTTCATGAATACATGAATGAATAATAAGTTCAACAAACAAGAGTTTCCTACTGGGAATGTCAAACAAATCATTCTGCAAAGTGCTCTGAATTTCAATCAATCACTCTCCATAACACTTGTCCCGCTGAGGTCTTCAGCTTCAGCAGAGTCAGCACTTAGAAACCCTACAGACAGCCATCCACGGTAGGAGACACAGGGTGTAAGAGTGTAAGAGTGCAGAAGACATATACCAGTGCGCCGTCCTGTTCTTTTTACAGGGCATCCTTGCTGAAGTCCCTATTGGTTGCTTCTGTATTGGTAGAGACCTAGCATACTGGTGAATCATATCCCTGTAATCTTGCTTCCACCTTACCCCTGCTGTTACCTGTAAGCTGAAATCTAGAAGCTTTAATGGTTAGCTCAGTGGAGGGAAAGTGTCCACTTCAGGTGAATGGAAAAGACAGAGCAGCGTTACTTATATGTGAAATCTAAAATATGATACAAGGAACTTATATACAGAAACGAAGCAGTCTCACAGATGTAGAAAAAGATTTGTGATTACCAAAGGGAAAAGGGGAGGAGGAGGGATAAATTAGGAACTGAGGATTAGCAAACATAGACTACTATAAATAAAATTGATAAACAAGAAGGACCTACTGTATAGCACAGGGAACTATTTTCAATATCTTATGATGGAAAAGAATATGAAAAAAATATATATATCTGAATCACTTTACTATATACCAGAAACTAATACAATGTTGTAAGTCAACTATACCTCAAATTTTTTTTAATTAAAAAAAAAAGAACGGTATTACAACATTGTGATACTTTTATGACCCAGATGAATGATGAGATTGGGCTATTGAGTATGAAGACACCAGCAAAGACTTGTTCAGAGAGCATGGAATCTTCATCTTAGGAAATATCGCTTGACGATCTGAAATTGAAGTTTGGTGCCTCTATCTTGGGGAATCCTTGCTTTCATCTTAGAGGGTACAGTACTGCTCTTCTGGGGTCTTGAATTATACTGACATAGAAAAGGAGAAGGCAATGGCACCCCACTCCAGTACACTTGCCTGGAGAATCCCAGGGACTGGGGAGCCTGGTGGGCTGCCGTCTCTGGGGTTGCACAGAGACTGAAGTGACTTAGCAGCAGCAGCAGCAGCAGAAGAAGAGGCTTAAATCAGAGAACAATCCTTTATTTGGTGGTGTTTGTCCAAAGGTAGTTTTAGGACGTGTATCAATCTGTTTCCTCTTTCTGACCTTTTGCCTACATTGTGACCTGCAGCAAGTTCTCCTGCTGACATTGAGAACACCCCAGGAGGGGGATGCCAGTTTGAGGTAGAGTTCCTGTGGCTTGAGGTTGCGTGTTTCATATGAAGAAACTTGCCCATATACCAAGGAAGCTTGCTCTTCATCACCTACCAAATCAACAAATACCAACAAATTGAGTGAATTCTAAAGGCTGTGATAGTCAGATTTCTACTTCAACATCAGTACAAATGCTTGTTTTATTTATAGCTTCTAAAATAAGAATCATAGTCTTACTAACTCTTATTAGACCCTTCTGGCCACAGGACCTGTTCCATATCTGTGGGATCAGATGTTGCTTGTCAGTTTTCATGGTGCATGGTGTGCCAAGCACAGTGATTACTTAATACAACTTGATTCTGTTCTTCTCTTCCTATTCTTTTACAGTCATCACACAAATATCAACAGTTACAAATTTATCAAGTTTTGTTACAAAGATGCCTTTCCCACTATGAATCTGATATGAATAAATAATGTTATTCATTGCATTTTCTATAGAGGAAGGTAACTGGATGAAATGTAACAAGCATTTCAATCTCCAGGGCAGGCCCTGGATTATTCATTTGGGGTTGAAGACTGTTTCCTATGGAAGCAGGCTCTCAGAATTCTATAATGGGCTGATTGCCTGATTGGCTGTGTAGCATAGAACAAATGACCTTTGTGAGACTCAGTTTTATCAGCTATAAAATGCAACAGTTGAACAGATTTTTTCCAAGGACACTTTGGTAATATAGCATAATTTTAAGAGCAAAGACTCTCGATCTAACTTCTTGAGGTTCAAGTTCTTAGAGCGGTTATTATGCTTACCCACTCTGTGCTTCAGCATTCTCATCTGTGGAAAGGTCAGTCTAAGGATCAAATGAGTTGGTCATTCTAAGGATCTGTCCTTTTCGCAGATCTGTAAATGTAAGCTATTTTGGATTCTGACTTCCATGGTTTTAATAATAATTAACAATATTTAATAATAATATCTACTGTTGATTGAGTAGTTAAAATAGACTGAATATCATGTACATTATCTTGTGAAAATATCACAATAAATCTACAATGAATGTACCGTAATCATCTCCATTTTACAAGTGAGGAAATGAGGCTGAGGGCTAAGCTGGTTCCCTCCAGGGTATGGCAATTAGTAAGGAACTAATGCTGAATGCTATTTAGGAACCAGCTCTGCAGGCCCGCCCTCCTTCCACTGTCCATTCTCACCCCACCCTCTCTCTCCAGGGCTCTGTTGAAATCATATCAGCTTGCAGGGTTTGCTGGAAGACAAAGGCAGGCAGAGTGAGGAGGGAGGCTCCTTTGCTTAGCTTTGTGTCAGACGGAAAAATACTCTGCTGAATTGATTTCCACCAGTTTCATTGCTGACTTCCGGTTTCACAGTTTGTCAGTGTTTATCTCAATGGGTTCCAGCTCCTTTCTTCTTCTACACTAAGCCACGATGACCCTGCTTCTGAATTAGGCCCGAGTTCAGGGTGTTAGTATTGCTGCACTCCTCCTTTGTTCCCGGTTGCTTTCACGGCGCTGTTTGTTACCCTTTCAATCTTCTTTTCTTCTCTCTCCCCTTGCTGTGTCTGCTCCTGCTCAGGAGTAACAGGTTAAAGCAGCTAACTCTGGCTTTACATTGTACACTCATCATTCCCTATGGTTTCCTTCTTTATTATGTGTGTGTGTGAGGGAGAGGAAAGAGAGAGAGAAAGTGAGTGAGAGGGAAAGAGGAGGAGGAGAGAGAGAGAGGGAAAGAGAGCAAGAAGCACTGCACTGTCTTCTCTGTAGATTACCCATCAGAAATACCCAACGCTCTGTGGTGAGTGACTACATAAATTTCTTACTTGAGAGTCCAAGCAGACCCCGAATGACGGTAAGCAAGAGATAAAACCGTGGCATGTTTCTCAAAGTCCATTTAAGTCATTTATCTCTGCCGAGTCTTTGAAGTCAGGATTCGTTGTCCTAGGAGAGCGCGTTACACTCTCTAAAGAGTGGGGCGTCCAGTGCTGCTTCAGCCAGAGGCAAGCATATTTAGACAGTTGACTTACAAAGGCAAGCACGCTCTCTATTACTGATTATAGTGCTTACTTTAAATAAAAATGTACAGCTCTAGTCTTTGCTACTTTTAATTGTCCATCAGAAGATTGTGACTAAGGAGGCAGTGAGCAGCTAGAAAGAACATCAGGTTATCTAAAGTGGGTTTACCTTTGAATTTCCAAATCAAATAGGTAAAGGATTCTAATATTTGGCTCTCCTATTGTGGCTACACAGTGAAGCAGAAGTCCCCATCTGGACCAGAGAGGGAAGAGAGTCCTGTCTTACTTTGCAGCACTCTCCCATTTCTCCTTTAGTTATTGATATGCACTGAAGTGCATGCGTGTTTAGTATTCATAGGAGCAAATGTCAATCAATATAGTGAGAGCTAACGGACAGGACACTTGATTGGGAAATGAGAGTTTGGGGCATTCTAAACATATTTCATCACTAATAGAAAGTTTGAAGGGTGAGACACATTGCAATTATTACCCCTTAAATGTGGAAATTACAAAAACACAGGTCTCTGTCAAGCTGATTATGGATATACAAAAACCTTCCATAAACCCCTCTTTTTGTCCATGAAACAAACATTTTTTTTTCTTTTGCAGTTTGTGGAGTAGTAACTTACTGCTGTCAAAACTGTCTCTCTACTTCTGACTTTTCTCCTCTGTCTCCTCTGCTTTAAAGATTAAAGTTATTTTAGAATTAACTAATCCATGCTAAATGCACTTCTAAATGTTCTTTCTGAAGTGTTTGTGCACATACACTATCATCAAAAGTCTTTTCTTGAATGTCTATGTCCTTCAAAATGTTAGCAAAATCCACTTTGATACTAGAGAACTAGTTTGCCCTTAATCTGTCATCTTGTCCAAAGAACAGATCCTCATTCCTTCCTGTCAACCAGGGTCTCCACTTAAATATCCTCAGATCTCTAAACCAAACATGCTCAGTAAAACTCATCATCTCTTTTCTTTCCTTGTTCCAAACTCACTCCTCCCACTATGGTATCCTTCCCAGTTAACAGCTTCATCACTTTTTACAACTGCCCTATAGACACTTTGTATATTGTACAGGAGACAGGGATCAAGAACATCCCCAAGGAAAAGAAATGCAAAAAGGCAAAATGGTTGTCTGAGGAGGTCTTACAAATAGCTGTGAATAGAAGAGAAGTGAAAGACAAAGGAGAAAAGGAAAGATATAAGCATTTGAATTCAGAGTTCCAAAGAATAGCAAGGAGAGATAAGAAAGCCTTCCTCAGTGATCAATGCAAAGAAATAGAGGAAAACAATAGAATGGGAAAAACTAGAGACCTCTTCAAGAAAATTAGGGATACCAATGGAATATTTCATGCAAAGATGGGCACAATAAAGGACAGAAATAGTATGGACCTAACAGAAGCAGAAGATATTAAGAGAGGTGGCAAGAATACACAGAAAAACTATATAAAAAAGATCTTCATGACCCAGATAATCACAGTGGTGTGATCACTCACCTAGAGCCAGATATCCTGGAATGCAAAGTCAAGTGGGCTTTAGGAAGCATCACTATGAACAAAGCTAGTGAAGGTGGTGGAATTCCAGTTGAGCTATTTCAAAGCCCAAAAGATGATGCTCTGAAAGTGCTGTACTCAATAGGCCAGCACATCTGGAAAATTCAGCAGTGGCCACAGGACTGGAAAAGGTCAGTTTTCATTCCAATCCCAAAGAAAGGCAATGCCAAAGAATGCTCAAACTACCACACAATTGCACTTATCTCACACACTAGTAAAGTAATGCTCAAAATTCTCCAAGCCAGGCTTCAAGAATACATGAACTGAGAATGTCCAGATGTTCAAGCTGGATTTAGAAAAGGCAGAGGAACCAGAGACCAAATTGCCAACATCTGTTGGATCATTAAAAAAGCAACAGAGTTCCAGAAAAATATCTGTTTCTGCTTTATTGACTATGCCAAAGCCTTTGACTGTGTGGACCACAACAAACTCTGGAAAATTCTGAAAGAGATAGGAATACCAAACCACCTGACCTGCCTCTTGAGAAATCTGTATGCAGGTCAGGAAGCAACAGTTAACACTGGACATGGAACAACAGACTGGTTCCAAATAGGAAAAGAAGTACATCAAGGCTGTATATTGTCACCCTGCTTATTTAACTTCTATGCAGAGTACATCATGAGAAATGCTGGGCTGAATGAAGCGCAAGCTGGAATCAAGACTGCTGGGAGAAATATCAATAACCTCAGATATGCAGATGACACCACCCTTATGGCAGAAAGTGAAGAGGAACTAAAACGCCTCTTGATGAAAGTGAAAGAAGAGAGTGAGAAAGTTGGCTTAAATCTCAACATTCAGGAAACTAAGATCATGGCATCCGGTTCCGTCACTTCATGGGAAATAGATGGGGAAACAGTGGAAACAGTGTCAGACTTTATTTTGGGGGGCTCCAAAATCACTGCAGATGGTGACTGCAGCCATGAAATTAAAAGACTCTTGCTCCTTGGAAGAAAAGTTATGACCAACCAAGATAACATATTAAAAAGACATTGCTTTACCATCAAAGGTCCATCTAGTCAAAGCTATGGTTTTTCCAGTAGACATGTATAGATGTGAGAGTTGGACTATAAAGAAAGCTGAGCACTGAAGTACTGATGCTTTTGAACTGTGGTGTTGGAGAAGACTCTTGAGAGTCCCTGAACTGCAAGGAGATCCAACCAGTCCATCCTGAAGGAAATCAGTCCTGAATATTCATTGGAAGGACTGATGCTGAAGCTGAAACTCCAATACTTTGGCCACCTGATGCGAAGAACTGACTCATTTGTCAAGACAATGATGCTGGGAAAGATTGAAAGTGGAAGAAGAAGGGGAAAACAGAGGATGAGATGGTTGGATGGCATCACTGACTCAATGGACATGAGTTTGAACAAACTCCAGGAGTTGGTGATGGACAGGGAGGCCTGGTGTGTTGCAGTCCATGGGGATGCAAAGAGTCAGACACAACTGAGCGACTGAACTGAACTAAACACTTTGGAATTAGTTGCAGCTTTGTCTATTTCTGTCTATTCTGCCTCCCCACCGCTAGGGCACACACTCATTTTTCTTGTGTTAGACATTGTACCTGTTCTCTCTGTGCCTTTCCTACCACTTCAGGTTCTTATCATCTCATCACTGGATGACTTCAACACTCTTTTAATAGAAACCCTTGTGTTCAGCCTCTTTTTTCTTAAATCCGTTCTTCCAGTCGCGGCCAGGGAAGTAGTTCTAAAGTCAGGGCTCATGTCATTCCCATTCCCAACATTTGTGATGGCTAACCTCCGCATGAGACCAAACTCTAAAGAAAGCATACTCACGTCACGTTCTCTTCCCAGTGTATTCACCGTATACCCTGCCCTACACTGAACAAGCTGCTCACTTTCACTGCTCTTTCAAATCACCATGAAATTTTATATATCTGTGCTACTTTTTTGACTAAAATGCCCTTCCATTTATCCATAGGAAACTGAAGTTAAGAGAACCATGTCTGTTTTGTCCAATGTTAAATCCCAACAACTCACCACAGTGTGGAGCACAGAATGAATACAGAGATGAAAACTCATTTATCCAAGGACACAAATGCCAGCAAAAAAGAGCTAGAAATTGGATGTGTTGATTCTTATCCTTCTAATTTTTGTTTCAAAGATTTGATGATTCAAAGATTTGAGAAAACATGTTTTCCAAGTTGTGTCAAGGAGATTCATTGGCCTTTAGTTGTTTAGCCCTGAGACTTTATACAATGTATATCAAATGCAAGTTGGCATTTTCTGTGGGCTACAGGAAAGATATACAGGGAATACATTGGGTTTCATTCTTTCTATGGTTCAAACATCATAAACATAACTATGTTAGTGCTTCTCAAAATTTAATGTCCATCTAACTACCCCCAGCAGGGATCTTGTTAAAATATGGATGCTGCTCTAAGAGGGCCAGCGACATCTGAAGTTCTGCATTTCTAGCATGTTCCCAGTGGAGGCCATAGAGCTGATCCCTGAACACATACTTCATGTAGCAAAGAACTGGATAATTAGATACAGCCCAACCAGGTTCTCTGGAGGAGGGCACGGCAACCCATTCCAATATTCTTGCCTGGAGAATCCCATGGACAGAGGAGCCTGGTGGGCTGCTGTCCACGGGGTCACAAAGAGTCAGACACGACTGAAGAGACTTAGCATGCTTGTTAAGTTAACTGGTGTTTTTCTCTTTTGCCAAGAAATTTGTTGAATTTTAAGATTTCTCTTCCCTATATCCCATGATAGTCTATAGAAACAAAAGTTCAATTATTATAACAATATGCAGAACGAATTATCTCAAGGCAATATGATGTCAATCAAACCGTAGTCCAGATTGATGATAAACATGAGTGGGAAACATTGTTCGTCTGCTGTAGTTCTCTTCTCGGGTCTTATTTCAGAGGAGTTTTCTAAACTGCCGATTATCCATGCCAATGCAGTAATCATAGGTCAATATTTCTTCAAGGAAATCCTTAGCATCATTAATCTGAAGGGGCGTCAAAACTAATCTGGAGAATGCACTATGAAGATATTTGTGGCTATACTTTAGTGAAAGTATGATTCCCTCTCTTTACCCAGATGTTTGTCTCCATGTAGTAACTCAATCAGGGGTGATGTCATCTATCACTGCTTGACCAGCTCTATTCAGAGTGGTGAAATCAAACCTTTAATCTCACTGTTACCTTATGGACTTTGAAGAGTTCATGATATGACTAACCATACACAATATCAAAAAGAGACATAACAACTATCAGTAGTCAGTGAAACCTCTGGGCCTAGACTGCAATGCCTTTCAGTAGTGCCATTGTTGTTTAAGCTGATCCATGTCTCATTACTGATGAGTAATATTAAATTTGGTGTATATAGCTATTGCACTGTATTAGTGAGTAAGTGTATTTTAGTTGTATAATCTCTACAACCCCAGCTTTATTGATTGATTTTTTTTTAAGGAAACTGACAATAAAAGACAACATGGATAGTAAATAGTTGGGTTCAGAAAGACATTTCTCTGTACTACATAGACTATTTAAAGATAAGTCTTACTGAAAGTTAAAATAACACAGAGTAATTCCCACTATAATTGGATCGATACAAGAGTGGGGGTTTACTGAGTCTGAAAAGGAAGTAAAGTGATTAATATGGGCAAAGATTTGTTTTATCTCTCTGGTTAATGGCAATGCTCAGAACTTTATGAACAATGCTGGATATTGGGTTATTAAATTTGATGGTTGTAGAATGATTTTAAAACTTAGTAACAAGTCCTCCTAAGTCTTATGTGTGCCTGCCAAATCACTTTAGTCATGTCCATCTCTTTGTGACCCTATGGACTGTAGCCCGCCAGGCTCCTCTGTCCATGGGGATTTTCCAGGCAAGAATATTGAAGTGGGTTGCTGTACCGTCCTTCAGAGGGTTTTCCCAACCCAGGGATCGGACCCATGTCTCTTACTTCTCCTGCATTGGCAGGCAGATTCTTTACCACTAGTACCACCTGGGAATCCCCTTAAATCTTATAGTTCAGTTCAGTTAGGTTGCTCAGTCGTGTCTGACTCTTTGCGACCCCATGAATCGCAGCACACCAGGCCTCCCTGTCCATCACCATCTCCCGAAGTTCACTCAAACTCAGGTTCATTGAGTCGGTGATGCCATCCAGCCATCTCATCCTCTGTCGTCCCCTTCTCCTCCTGCCCCCAATCCCTCCCAGCATCAGAGTCTTTTCCAATGAGTCAACTCTTTGCATGAAGTGGCCAAAGTTTTGCGGTTTCAGCTTTAGCATCAATCCTTCCAATGAACATCCAGGACTGATCTCCTTTAGGATGGACTGGTTGGAACTCCTTGCAGTCCAAGGGATTCTCAAGAGTCTTCTCCAACACCACAGTTCAAAAGCATCAATTCTTCAGCGCTTAGCTTTCTTCACAGTCCAACTCTCACATCCATACATGACCACAGGAAAAACCATAGCCTTGACTAGATGGACATTTGTTGGCAAAGTAACGTCTCTGCTTTTGAATATGCTATCTAGGTTGGTCATAACTTTCCTTCCAAGGAGTAAGCATCTTTTAATTTCATGGCAGCAGTCACCATCTGCAGTGATTTTGGAGCCCCAAAAAATAAAGTCTGACACTGTTTCCACTGTCTCCCCATCTATTTCCCATGAAGTGCTGGGACCAGATGCCATGATCTTAGTTTTCTGAATGTTGAGCTTTAAGCCAACTGTTTCATTCTCCTCTTTCACTTTCATCAAGAGGTTTTTTTAGTTCCTCTTCACTTTCTGCCATAAGGGTGGTGTCATCTGCATATCTGAGGTTATTGATATTTCTCCTGGCAATCTTGATTCCAGCTTGTGCTTCTTCCGTCCCAGCGTGTCTCATGAGGTACTCTGCATATAATTTAAATTAGCAGAGTGACAATATACAGCCTTGATGTACTTCTTTTCCTATTTGGAACCAGTCTGTAGTTCCATGTCCAGTTCTAACTGTTGCTTCCTGACCTGCATATAGGTTTCTCAAGAGGCAGGTCAGGTGGTCTGGTATTCCCATCTCTTTCAGAATTTCTCACAATTTATTGTGATCCACACAGTCAAAGGCTTTGGCATAGTCAATAAAGCAGAAATAGATGTTTTTCTGGAACTCTCTTGCTTTTTCCATGAACCAGTGGATGTTGGCAATTAGATCTCTGGTTCCTCTGCCTTTTCTAAGACCAGCTTGAACATCATGAAGTTCACGGTTCACGTATTGCTGTAAATCTTTTAAGGGAGCTCCAATTTCTGCAACTCACAGAAGATGAAATACTTGGTGGTTGACATAAATATGGTCTGTTTTGGTAATGTTTTGAAAATTAGCTTTCCCCAGTCACTGACCCTCCTCCTCTTCCTCCTCACCATTTCTAGACTGTTGGCTTTCTGGCATGAATGTTAAAGTGTGTTCCATTGGATCACACCAAATTCCTATTATAATCCTGGTTTTGGGGGAATGGTGTAGGCTGGAGTTGTTCACCTGGAAATGGAAAAGATGATGTTCAGGAAGAAATAGTTATTGCACTGTTTTTTGTTTTTTTTTTGCCCTGTTGCTAAGAATCTGTCTGGGTATTTGACATTTCAGTGTTAAGACAGTTCCCAGGGTTCTGTTGGAGAAAAAAGTGGATGCTGAGTGACTGACCACATCTCCTTACAGCTGGTAGTTTATGTCCAGGTATATATCTGAAAGTTCGCTTGAGTGATTTGACCGAACACTTTTCATGGGTGGTGGCCTCTGGGGGAGGTTCTTCTCTGCTATGCCCGGAGGAGATGTGCTGTCGAGGGAGGTGGGGTGGAAAGTACATATTGCTGAAGTGTGCAGTTGGGAGCCACATATTCTTCTTTAATTTTCAGGCTTTTTCTCTGCCTAACAGCTGTGACTGATGGCCGTGAGGGGGGATGTTTGGCACACATTTGGTGTTTCCTAAAGCACTCTGGAGGAAGAACAGAACCTCCTCTTGAAGGCATTCTCTGCAGAATCCCTTTCAGGATTAAACAGTTTGAGGCTCTGTTATGACTTTCATGGAGCCATGTCTGTTTTCCTACTGAGGTCATCGTCTCCTGCTCCCCACTGAATCCAAGGGAAGTATGAGTCATTGTCAATGAAAATCACACTGGGAATAGATGATGTTGCCCTGTCACAACTCAAGAGTTGGGTGTTCCTGTATATGATACATTGGACAACCTGACGAGCCTGTAGAGGTTTACAAGTAAGTATATGTGTGTTTTGAGTAAATATGAATGAATTAGGATAGCTTTCATTTCGGGCCTGGCCTGAGAACCAGGAGAGCTGGAACTCTGCCATTAACGGACTTTGTAATTTTGGGTGAGCAGCTTGATGTTTTGAGGTTTCCATTTTTCCATTTAAAAATAAGATTATATGATCTCTAAGGTCCCTTTTGGCACACTGGTTCTATAATTTTCCTTTAATTTATCACAAAGAGTGCTCAGCCAGACAATTCTGTGAAAACTTATTTTTAACTTAGATCAATCAGATGAATATCGCCAATGTGAAAAATAAATCATTATCAGGTACATATGGTATTTGTAGTGTTATTTGTTTCTTAAAGGCTAATCTTCAGTAAATTGCTTGCTCATTTGGTATGCAACATGCTCTTGTGTATTACATACTGTATTTGAATTTTATATTTGGAAATGCCTTTGAACATTGCATATGGTTGTTCTGAATTTGTCAATAATGTTCAATGTGCATTCCGTATTGAACAGCCATGCAATCCTTATATGGTGATACTCTTTTGCACTTTTAATAGAGTGTAATTAATGTTTTGTACAATCAATGCACACATATTTCCTAGTCTTGTACCTTCCCAAGTTATACTTTTAAGATGGACATGATGATTAGAACAGTTCTGTATAGTAAAAGGGCTAACTTTATTTACTTATGTAGCTAACTGACCCTAAGGAGTAGTATTTTTCAGGGAAAAATCTGTAATAATGTTATTAACTTTTTAGGAATATTTTTGAGTAGCAAAATCATATGTATTTAACTTGTATGTTATTAAATCTTAGTTAAATATGACTTTTCAAATCTTATTTCAATTATTCAAAGCTCATATCTTGATAAGGGTAAATTTCTCTAATTGTGAATACAATTATTTACACAATCTGCATATTAATACTATTTTATTATGAAAGCTTAAGAAGATTAAAGATTAGTGATAATTCATATTCTTTTGACTTCAATGTGTATATTTTAATTTTTAAAGCATATACTAGGAAAAGCTTTATTTTGTGTGAGAAAGCATCAAATTCTATGGTTATGAATTAGCTATGAAGTCTCATTTTCAAGGAGCCATTCAGGACATATGCTGGCACATTCTGTTACCAGCTAGTGATCCAAATGGAGAAAAAATTTCCATGAGAAAGGCAAATTGCCTAATGAAAAGGACCCTAATAATCCAGAGGAGCCTATTGAAAGCATTTCAGATCATCCAGGTTGATATGCATTCTGAAATATTTTAAATCAGAAGTCTTTGTTGATCGCTGTGTTTTGTTAATGACCTCACGACTTCACTCTCTTAAGTAGAAGCAGGCCCTGTTCTGTAAACCATGTTTATTTAAGACAAGGAGGCCCTTCCCCCCTGCTGCCAGCTAAAGCACATATTGTCTGCTCTGCTGCGCCACTCATTTTTCTGACTCATCTTCGGGCTCAAAAAATTACGCATTTGTTTGGCTGTTCGCAAAAACCTTGCAGTATTGTTTTTCTCATGTCTGAATTTGTTCATATTAAAGCTTTCATAATACTCTTCAGTTTCTGTGTTAAACCGATGTTTAAATTGGAAAGAAAGTGGGAACTTTGGCAGTTGAGATAATTCACTTCATCTGGTGGCCAGCTCTGTTAACAATCACATCATATGCCAGCACTTAGACAAGATGAAAAGAGCCCTCGGGGCACTAAAGCTACACGTTCAGAGTAGAGGGAAAATACAGTTAGAGTTCTTTGTTTCATCATTTTATTCTCTAAAATGGGAAATTATTTTGACCAGAATCTTAAAGTGTTCAAAGAACGATTTAAAGGTTATGTGGTGGCTTCGCCGTGGAAGCTGAATGCAGATTTTCGATCAGTATGCTGGACGGAAAGTGTTGCACCCCATGTCAGCAAATGATGTCTTTTATTCCCCGTGTATTGAGTGCTGTGAGGAAATGGTGATATTGTTAGCATATGAATAGCATCAAAGCCCTCCATTGGAAGATAAACCTCCATCTTCTGAAATAGATGCGGGGCCTGCCCTCCCGCATGAAAGTGTCTCTCTTGCCAACAGTGTGCTCCCTGTAACCCCTGAGCGATTTCTTCCAGAACAGGCACGTTGATATTCTGCACCGAGTTTGCTGGTGCATGACTGTGCATTTCATCACTTAGGAGAGAACATTTTCACATCAGATTGGCTTT
Source organism: Budorcas taxicolor (assembly GCF_023091745.1). Taxonomy (NCBI): domain Eukaryota; kingdom Metazoa; phylum Chordata; class Mammalia; order Artiodactyla; family Bovidae; genus Budorcas; species Budorcas taxicolor. The sequence continues at coordinate 29,966,909 of NC_068916.1, read as the reverse complement.
CTACAGGAGGCAAGGGAGGAAGGCTATTAGCTAAAATACATTTTATATTTTAAAGTTTGTGGTGGGGTGGAATTGACATTTTCTTTATGGTTTTTATTATTATTTGTCCTAAAAATGAGAGACTGATCTAAGCTGTTGACAAGAAATAGAGTGGGTAACTGCCTCTTCATGTCTGAATGCAGACATGACTCTCTTTCACTCTTGCTGGATTCTTCAATCAATCCTGACATGCCAGCCACAAGCCAGACACAATTTAAAAATGATGCATTGGTCCCCTTCTTTGTGTACATGTTATTGAAGGTTGATAAGTCCTCCTCATCAAGCTCCTTCTCTTTCCACCTGTCCTGAGGATCAACAAATCCTGTGGCTACTCAAGATGGAATTTTAGTTCCACAGCAGAATTACTGAGGCTTTTAAGAGTACCAGCCACATCGAATAGGTCCTGAGATGATAAACTGACAGCCCATAACAGGGCAAGTAATTCCAGATGCCTTGGATGTTTAGTCTATTAGCTCACTGGGACATGTAAGGAATAGTCAGTTTCCATTAATGTTCAGTTTATTATTGGCCAAGATGCTTAGGGTATGATGCTGCTAGTCATTTCCTATAACAACTTTATTTATAGAGGAAGTCTTTTCTGAAAGGTACATGGCTAGAACTTCGTTTCTGAGCTCATATGTTATGCTGACCAAAAATGTCTGTCAAAACTTAAATCAGTGTCATAGGTTATATTTTCATTTTTATTACTCTTGGAGTCCTTTTTTTTTTTTTTTAAATCATGTTGCCAGCGGTTATATTGACATTGATCAAAGTTTAGGTCAGCTCAAGTCCAGCCTATGGTTTAGAAATAAGCAGAGCATAATGTTGACATGATTGATTTCCAGTTACTTATTCTGTGTGGTTTCTCTTGCATGTTTAAAGACATATCTGTGTACAAAAGCAAAGAAACAACACCTTGTTTTATAAAGAGCTGAATATAGTCTTGATGGAAAACTGTTTTATATGTCATTGTAATAGAAGACCTTTTCTTACTTTCTATCTCTCACTCAAACACTAAGTCATTGTTCCCATGGTCTCCCTGAGTGATACACATTGAGAAAGTGAATCTTGGTGAGTCAAGTTTGTCTGATTGTGAGATTCTGGATTGCTTCCAAATGGGAGGTTGGAATAGAAAGAATGAACACAAAGGTTTCTGGGACATGTTAGGAATATCAAGTACTATCTCCAGATTTTCTAATTAGTGTTCAAGACAAATGCTCAGGAAATTACAAGAGTGTACCTGATTTAACTCAAATTTTAAACATAGTGGATTTTAATAAGAATTAGTATTCTGACTTTTAGGTGATACCATTTTAGTCTTCAGCTTATTTAGTTATATTTTAAGGCTCAAATTGTTTCTTTTTAATTTTTTTTTAACCCACATATTGATGAGATGTCATTGTCTGAACTAGATTTTCCTCTCTGATGAAGAGACTGTTCCATATAAACCTAATCAATGAAGGTGAAAAGATTCAATACTTAATTCAAAAATGGGTAGGTCATGGGAATGGTAGGGTATAAGAGCCTGCTTGTTCTTCTAATTATTTGATCATAATATCCCATGTAAATGTAATAATTTGTACGTTTTAAACAATGCTTTATGCAGAACTTGGAAGGGCAGAGCTTGTAAAGAACCAAGTGATTTTACTGATAAAAAGAATAGTCCTACTTAATGATGTCAGAGTTGAATGAGCTGATGGTTTCATAAGTCAGAGATTTCAAGGCATCTAAATTACTGTGAAGTTATTGCCAGCTATCCTGATTGTTTGGGATAGCTGTTAAACATCACACACAGTCATTAATCCCCAGGCTGGCAAAAAAGATGATTAGAGTGGCCTGTAAAAATAAGAACTATCATACTAGCAGATTAAAACAAAAATCACTTGGCCAAGTATTATTTTGAGACTAAATAGAGTACGGAAAAATGTTCCACCAGTGCATTTCAGAGCATGAAATGCTCTTTTCTGTAAATCATGATTGAATAAGGTCATATTTCTGTCCTGGAATCAGGACTTTCGTGATCTGGTAATTTTCCAGCAAGTCTAGGGGCTAATTTTAGAGCCTGATTAAGCTTTGAAAGCATTTCTATATGTTTCATTCATTAATATTACAAATAATATCAACTCCCCAAACCCACCCTTCTCCTGGTTAGACAAGAATTCCTTTTTAAGGTCACAGAGAAATTTCAAGTTTCTAATTATGAACCTCAAAAAATTACAGAGAGAACAAAAGTGAGAGAAAGAGATAAAGAGAGAGATTCCCTGTGTGATCGTGTGTCTGTGGGGAGGGGCAAGAGACAGCTGAATAATTTCTAAGCCACCTTCAAAGTGTATTTTTATTCAGAAGTTTACTGAGTTATTTCAAGTTCTCTTTTGAACTATTTCCTTTCTATTCTTATAAAGCATCATTATTTAGCAAGGACTTCATTTCAAAATAAGATAGCAACCTAATGTGCTGCGCTGTGCTTAGTCGCTCAGTCGTGTCCACCTCTTTGCGACCCCATGGCCTGCAGCCCACCAGGCTCCTCTGTCCACGGGGATTCTCCAGGCAAGAATAGTGGAGTGAGTTGCCATGCCCTCCTCCGAGGGAATCTTCCCAAGTCATGGATCAATCCCGGGTCTCACTGCAGGCAGATTCTTTACCATCTGAACCATCAGAGAAGCCCAAGAATACTGGAGTAGGTAGCCTATCCCTTCTCCAGGGGAACTTCCTGACCCAGGAATTGAACCTGGAGGAGCCTGGTGTGCTGCAGTCCATGGGGACGCGAAGAGTCAGACACGACTGAGCCACTTCACTTTCACTTTTCACCTTCATGCATTGGAAAAGAAATGGCAACCCACTCCAGTGTTCTTGCCTGGAGAATCCCAGGGACAGGGGAGCCTGGTGGGCTGCCGTCTATGGGTTCGCACAGAGTTGGACACGACTGAAGCGATTTAGCAGGAGCAGCAGCAGTTCCTGCATAGAAGGCGAAATCTTTACCTGCTGAGCTACCAGGGAAGCCCAAGAGCCTATATAAACTACCTACAATTCTTCATGAACAGCTCTTTTATCTCAATATTTAAATAATTAGATCACTATTTTTTTTGCTTTATTCAAATTGTATATTAATTGGTCAAATGAAATAGGCGGGGGAGCGAATAATTAGGAAAAGCTTGTAGAAACATCTAGGTCCTTAATGGGGAAACAATGGAAACAGTGACAGACTTTATTTTTTGGGGCTCCAAAATCACTGCAGATGGTGACTGCAGCCATGAAATTAAAGGACGCTTGCTCTTTGGAAGAAAAGTTATGACCAACCTAGGCATAATATTAAAAAACAGAGACATTACTTTGCCAACAAAGGTCCATTTAGTCAAAGCTTATGGCAGAAAGTGAAGAGGAACTAAAAAGCCTCTTGATGAAAGTGAAAGAGAAAAGTGAAAAAGTTGGCTTAAAACTCAACACTCAGAAAACGAAGATCATGGCATCTAGTCCCAGCACTTCATGGGAAATAGATGGGGAAACAGTGGAAACAGTGTCAGACTTTATTTTGGGGGGCTCTAAAATCACTGCAGATGGTGACTGCAGCAATGAAATTAAAAGATGCTTACTCCTTGGAAGAAAAGTTATGACTAACCTAGATAGCATATTCAAAAGCAGATACATTACTTTGCCAACAAAGGTCCATCTAGTCAAGGCTATGGTTTTTTCAGTGGTCATGTACGGATGTGAGAGTTGGACTGTGAAGAAGGCTGAGCACTGAAGAATTGATGCTTTTGAACTGCGGTGTTCGAGAAGACTCTTGAGAGTCCTTTGGACTGCAAGGAGATCCAACCAGTCCATTCTAGAGGAGATCAGCCCTGGGTGTTCTTTGGAAGGAATGATGCTAAAGCTGGAACTCCAGTACTTTGCTCACCTCATGTGAAGAGTTGACTCATTGGAAAAGACTCTGATGCTGGGAGGGATTGGGGGCAGGAGGAGAAGGGGATGACAGAGGATGAGATGGCTGGATGGCATCACCGACTCGATGGACATGAGTTTGAGTGAACTTCGGGAGATGGTGATGGACAGGGAGGCCTGGTGTGCTGTGATTCATGGGGTCGCAAAGAGTCGGACACGACTGAGCAACTGAACTGAACTGAACTTACTGATGGTTTTCCCAGTAGTCATGTATGGATGTGGGAGTTGGACTATAAAGAAAGCTGAGTGCAGAAGAATTTATGCTTTTGAACTGTGGTATTGGAGAAGACTCTTGAGAGTCCCTTGGACTGTAAGGTGATCCAACCAGTCCATCCTAAAGGAAATCAGTCCTGAATGTTCATTGGAAGGACTGATGTTGAAGCTGAAACTCCAATACTTTGCCCACCTGATGTGAAGAACTGACTCACTAGAAAAGACCCTGATGATTGGAAGATTGAAGGCAAGAGGAGAAGGGGACAACAGAGGATGAAATGGTTGGATGGCACCACCAACTCAATGGACATGAGTTTGAGTAAGCTCTGGGAGTTGGTGAGGGACAGGGAAGCCTGGCATGCTGCAGTCCATGGGGTCGCAAAGAATCAGACACAACTCAGTGACTGAACTGACTAACTGACTTAAGGAAATATTTTAATGTCATATGTATGGCTCAAAAATATACTAACATGATTTAAAATATGCTACTTTATGAATCAAGTAGAAATTTCCCTTTGTAATAGGGAAACATTTTGAGTACCAAAGAAATGATTTTAAATTATTTTTCTTTATGAATAACTAGAAGTTATTGAATCAGTTCAGTTCAGTTCAGTCGATCAGTCATGTCTGACTGTTTGCAACCCCATGGACTGCAGCATGCCAGGCCTCCCTGTCCATCAACTCCTGGAGAACTCCTGGAGTTTACTCAAACTCATGTCCACTGATTCGGTGATGCCATCCAACCATCTCATCCTCTCATCCCCTTCTCCTCCTGCCTTCAATCTTTCCCAGCATCAGGGTCTTTTCAAATGAGTCGGTTTTTCGCATCAGGTGGCCAAAGTATTGGAGTTTCAGCTTCAACATCAGTCCTTCCAATGAACATTCAGGACTGATTTCCTTTAGGATGGACTGGTTGGATCTCCTTGCAGTCCAAGGGACTCAAGAGTCTTCTCCAACACCACAGTTCAAAAGCATAAATTCTTCTGCACTCAGCTTTCTTTATAGTCCAACTCTCACATCCATACATGACCACTGGAAAAACCACAGCCTTGAGTAGATGGAGCTTTGTTGGCAATGTAACGTCTGCTTCTTAATATGCTGTCTAGGTTGGTCATAACTTTCCCTTCAAGGAGTAAGCATCTTTATCTCATGGCTGCAGTCACTATCTGCAGTGATTTTGGAGCCCCCCAAAAGATGAAGTCTTTTGCTGTTTCCACTGTTTCCCTGTCTATTTGCCATGAAGTGATGGAACCAGATGCCATGATCTTTGTTTTTTGAATGTTGAGTTTTAAGCCAACTTTTTCACTCTCCACTTTCACTTTCATCAAGAGGCTCTTTAGTCCTTCACTTTCTGCCATAAGGGTGGTGTTATCTGCATATGTGAGGTTCTTGATATTTCTCCCAGCAGTCTTGATTGACTCCAGCTTGTGCTTCATCCAGCCCAGTGTTTCTCATGATGTACTCTGCATATAAGTTAAATAAGCAGGGTGACAATATACAGCCTTGATGTACTCCTTTCCCTATTTGGAACCAGTCTGTTGTTCCATGTCCAGTTCTAACTGTTGCTTCCTGACCTGCATACAGATTTCTCAAAGAGGCAGGTCAGGTGGTCTGGTATTCCCATCTCTTGAAGAATTTTCCAATTTATTGTGATCCACATAGTCAAAGGCTTTCACATAGTCAGTTAAGCAGAAATAGATGTTTTTTCTGGAACTCTCTTGCTTTTTTGATGATCCAACGGATTTTGGCAATTTGATCTCTGGTTCCTCTGCCTTTTCTAAATCCAGCTTGAACATCTGGAAGGTCACAGTTCACATATTGTGGAAGCCTGGCTTGGAGAATTTTGAGCATTACTTTGCTGGCATGTGAGATGAGTACAATTTAAGGTAGTTTGAGCATTCTTTGGCATTGCCTTTCTTAGGGATTGGAATGAATCCATTCCAATCCTGTGGCCACTGCTGAATTTTCCAAATTTGCTGGCATATTGTGTTGCAACACTTTCACAGCATCATCTTTTAGGATTTGAAACAGCTCAAACTGGAATTCCATCACCTCTACTAGCTTTGTTTGTAGTGATGCTTCCTAAAGCCCACTTGAATTCACATTCCAGGACGTCTATCTCTAGGTATGGATCGGCAGTGGTCTGCCGCAGGGACAAGGGTTTTGGGTGTGGGTATGGCATAAGTCCTCTTGGAGGAGGTCGCCATTAACCCCACCATAGAGTTACAAGAACTTAGATAGTACTGGGAAATAGACTTTTGGAGGGCACAACATAACCTTGTGCACCAGGACCCAGGAGAAAGGGAAAGTGATCCCACAGGAGTCTTGCCTGTCAGTGTCCAGGAGTCTCCAGCGAAGGCGTGGTGGCCTGCTACAAGGTTGGGGGCATGGACTGTAGCAGTACATGCATGGAATCTTTTGAGGGAGGTCTCACACGCTAGTAAAGTAATGCTCAAAATTGTTCAAGCCAGGCTTCAGCAATACGTGAATCGTGAACTTCCAGATGTTCAAGCTGGTTTTAGAAAAGGCAGAGGAACCAGAGCTCTAATTGCCAACATCCACTGGATCATCGAAAAAGCAAGAGAGTTCCAGGAAACATCTATTTCTGCTTTATTGACTATGCCAAAGCCTTTGACTGTGTGGATCACAATAAACTGTGGAAAATTCTTCAAGAGATGGGAATACCAGACCACCTAACCTGCCTCTTGAGAAACCTGTATGCAGGTCAGGAAGCAACAGTTAGAACTGGGCATGAAACAACAGACTGGTTCCATATCAGGAAAGTAGTACATCAAGGCTGTATATTGTTACCCTGCTTATTTAACTTCTATGCAGAGTACATCATGAGAAACGCTGGACTGGAAGAAGCACAAGCTGGAATCAAGATTGCTGGGAGAAATATCAATAACCTCAGATATGCAAATGACACTACCCTTATGGCAGAAAGTGAAGAGGAACTAAAGAGCCTCTTGATGAAAGTGAAAAAGGTGAGTGAAAAAGTTGTTTTAAAGCTCAACATTCAGAAAACTAAGATCATGGTATCTGATCCCATCACTTCATGGCAATTAGATGGGGAAACAGTGGAAACAGTGTTAGACTTTTTTTGGGGGGCTCCAAAATCACTGCAGATTGTGATTGCAGCCATGAAATTAAAAGATGCTTACTCCTTGGAAGGAAAGTTATGACCAACCTGGACAGCATATTAAAAAGCAGAGACATTACTTTGTCAACAAAAGTCCGTCTAGTCAAGGCTATGGTTTTTCCAGTAGTCATGTATGGATGTGAGAGTTGGATTATAAAGAAAGCTGAGCACAGAATTGATGCTTTTGAACTGTGGTGTTGGAGAAGACTCTTGAGAGTCCTTTGGACTGCAAGGAGATCCAACCAGTCCATCTTACAGGAAATCAGTCCTGAGTGTTCATTGGAAGGACTGATGTTGAAGATGAAACTCCAAATATTTTGGCCACCTGATGTAAAGAGCTGACTCATTTGAGAAGACCCTGATGCTGGGAAAAATTGAAGGCAGGAGGAGAAGGGGACGACAGAGGATGAGATGGTTAGATGGCATCACCGACTCAATGGACATCAGTTTTGGTGATGGATAGAGAGGCCTGCAGTGCTGTGATTCATGGGGTTGCATAGAGTAGGACAAGACTGAGAGACTGAACTGAACTGAACCATTATCTTCATTTACCTCCACCATAGTTTGGCCACAGGTAAATAGCAGGGCAGGAACACAGCTTCACCCATGAATAGAAAATTGGATTAAAGATTTACTGAGCATGGCCCGCCCATCAGAACAAGACCCAGTATCCCCCTCAGTCAGTCTATCCCATCAAGAAGGTTTCATAAGCCTCTTATCCTTCTCCATCAGAGGACTGCTGCTAAGTCGCTTCAGTAGTGTCTGACTCTGTGCAACCCCATAGACGGCAGCCCACCAGGTTCCTCTATCCTTGGGATTCTCTAGACAAGAACACTGGAGTGGGTTGCCATTTCCTTCTCCAATGCATGAACGTGAAAAGTGAAAGTGAAGTCGCTCAGTCATGTCTGACTCTTAGCGACCCCATGGACTGCAGCCTACCAGGCTTCTCCGTCCATGGGATTTTCCAGGCAAGAGTACGGGAGTGGGGTGCCATTGCCTTCTCCTCCATCAGAGGGCAGACAGACTGAAAACCACAATCACAGAAAACTAACCAATCTAATCATGTGGACCATAGCCTTGTCTAACTCAATGAAATTATGAGTTATTGAATAATCTATAATAAAGAGCATGGAGGATGCCAACTAGATTTCAGTGACTCAAAATCAGGCATTCATCCATTTATTCATTGACTGTCATAAACATTTGTTGAGGGTAGCAGGTGTAGAGCAGAGGACAAGGTTCAGTTCAGTCGCTCAGTCGTGTCTGACTCTTCGCAACCCCATGGACTGCAGCACGCCAGGCCTCCCTGTCCATCACCAACTCCCAGAGTTTACTCAAACTCATGTCCATTGAGTCCGTGAAGCTATCCAACCATCTCATCTTCTGTCATCCCCTTCTCCTCCCACCTTCAATCTTTCCCAGCATCAGGGTCTTTTCAAATGAGTCAGTTCTTCACATCACGTGGCCAAAGTATTGGAGTTTCAGCTTTAGCATCAGTCCTTCCAATGAACACTCAGGACTGATCTCCTTTAGGATGGACTGGTTGGATCTCCTTGCAGTCCAAGGGACTCTCAAGAGTCTTCTCCAACACCACAGTTCAAAAGCATCAATTCATCTGTGCTCAGCTTTCTTGTAGTCCAACTCTCACACTCATATATAACTAGAGGACAAGGTATGAAATGGCAAAAGCCCATTGATTAAGGTAAGGAATGATAAAAGCTTGGATGATAAGGCCAGAGAAGAGGAGAGGGGAAGTAGGGGGTTTTAAGAGTAGCATAGGAGGAAGAGTGGGATGTAAGTGAAACTTCAGAAGCACTAGTACTGATCAGCTTGAATGTGAGAATACTTATCTGAGCTTTGTCCTTTAACTATTTATGAGGCCAGAATATTACATTCTATGAGCTCAAGAAGAGGCTCTGTGGGGTTAGCCTGCTCAACATGCTATCACATTGCCTCCCCTGTAATTGATATCTCTTGAGAAACCACTATTCCACCTAGCACAGAGGTTGTTTTTCACTCTCTACTGCTATCAGTATCGTTCTGGTATGAAAGAGGTGATGCTGTTGGACAAGGAGATATTATTCCTTACCCAAAGTATGGGAAAGAGTATTGTTCTAATTCCCCATGGTTCAAAAGTGTTAATTAAAATACTAAAATGATGCATGTTATGAGACAAAGGAAAAACTCCAACTATATTGTCCCCATTACTTCCTACTGCCACAGCCATACTCCCAGAAGTAGCCATTAAAGCTCAAGAAGATATGTTAAATTCTCAGGATAGTATGTTAACACAAGAGAGTATTTTACAATATATTAATATTCTCTTTTTTTTTTTTTCGCCATTCTTTGTACATGGACTTTTCTATGGTTAACTTGAAGCATCACTTTGCCTGAAGGAATAGGGTTAGAATTTTTAGAGGAGTGTTGCAAAGAGTCTATACTCAGCTTTTAAAACTTACAAGAGATACTTGAGGTCAAAGCAAAGTGATAGATTTGAAGTCTTGCAATATCTAAGAGAGACGGAAGCTCCCCAAATTCCTTTACCTACCCCTTTAACACATCAGAAGGGGCAGACTTGGTGGATAAGACCATAGAAAATAATATTCCTTAAGTGGAAATGGCAACCCACTCCAGTATTCTTGCCTGGAGAATACCATGGATGGAGGAGCTTGGTGGGCTATAGTCCACGGGTCGCAAAGAGTCAGACACGACTGAGCGACTTCACTTTCACTTTTCAAGTAGGGAAAGGAAGACCGGAGAGGGTACACATTCCAGACCTGCTCCTCTTGTTCCTACGGGGTGGTTGCTGAATACAGGAGACTGAAGGGGGAAATGTGACCAGATTTATACTTCCTGGGCTTTTCACAGCTGTGCAGACATTGTGCTCAATTGATAGAGAGGAATGTTTGTTCCTTGGTTGGACTAGTAGAGGAAGTTATTCCGTAAGCCTCATGAACCAGTCTGGGGGTTGGCGACACAAAGGTAAATTCAGCGACTCAACCAAGCTAGGCGGAAGGAGTCAGAGTGTATTTTCTGAGCACTCCTGAGTTCCCAGAAAAGAAGCAGAATCTGGTTAAGCTGATAGTCAGTGGTCTCTGGCCTTTTGTGGCAAGGAGTGAGGTGCCCTGGCAGCAGCAGCCACAGTGTTCAGAAGCTATGATGGCTGAGATCCAGGTGGGGCACAAAGAAGATGCTCAGAGAGTTCCTCATGGCCTTTTCAGGACGAGGTTGATGGCACAGTAGCCAGGGAGCATCAGCAGGGCTGGCTGGTACTCAGTGGTTGAGATGAACAAGAGGAGAATGTTGGCAGACCTAAGGCCTCTATTTTGCCTTCAGTCACATTGCCTTAAAAAAGTCCAGATGACACAATTTCCTTTCCCCTAACTACTTGTCATCTTGGAGGAGCAGAGGAAATGGATGGAAATCAAAAGGGTGAAGTTTTACTAAAAAAGCTTTAAAATTATTGCATTGGGTTGCATTTACTGGTTTGGACTAAAATATGGTTTTCTGCAACTGACCAGGTGGGGAACACATAGGGTTCATGAAGTTGCCTGTCTATAAGAAATAAAGTAGCTGCTTTGAGCGTCTGAATGCAGTTTGAGTGAGCTAACTGGATGTCGGACCTTGTGAATTATCTTGTGTCTCGTAACTGCTTTTTCTCATATACTCTATTTGTGCCTTTTTATTCTGCCTCTTGGGAAATTTACTCAAATTTTTCTTCCCAAATTCCTATCAAAATGTTAATTTTGATGCTAATATTTTAAATTTTGAGGAACATTTTCTTGATTTCTGATAGTTCCTATCACAGAAGCTTCTACTTTTATTTGTTATGGATATAATATTCTGTCACATCCCTGCTGTTATCATGAGAGTTTTAAAACAATTCTCTGTACCATTGTACAATCTGTACAGTTCTTTAAACAATTCTCTTTCAAACAGTTCTCTTTTGTGGATTGTCTTTTTTTCTTCTGAGGTTACCTGTTCTGTTTGTTCTTCCCAGCCCTTCGCCCTTTTAATGTTTACAGATTTATGTAGAAGACATCAAAAAGCCTAGATTGAGTGTCTGAAGCTCCAGATGGGTCTCTGCAATTCATTCCTCACCAGGCGTTAGAGCACTCGGTCCACCTGTTTGTTCAGCCCATGGTTATGTTCTTACAGTTGGATGTGAAGATGGTAAATACAGGACAGGAGGAACTCAATGGTCAAACTCACCTCTCCAATTATTTTTTATACTCTCATGATTTCCAAAATTATATTTCAATCCAAATTTCTCTGCTGAAATTCAGATGCAAGTATCCAGTTACACACTGGACATTTTCACATGGGTGGAGGGCCCTGAAATGTGTCAGCCCACCTCTCTCAGTCTCCTTTTCTTCCTCCTCCCATATCTGTTCTCTCAGTGCAGCCATCCAGTTCTATTTCTGCTTCCAGAATATCTCTTGAATTTTTCCACTTCTTTTATCTCCTTTACCCATAGAACATGTGTATGTCCTGACCACTATAATTACACATTTGAATGACCACAGCATCTCTTTATCTGGTCTTCCTTCTTCCAATCTCTTTATATACACAGTTCTTTCTCCAGAATGAACTTCTGAGATGAAAAATCTGACACTAACTTTCCAAATTGATCATCACCCATTTCAATGACTGTCCATTGATCTGAAGGTAAATCTCGAGCATCTTACTCTGGCTTACAAACCCTTTATGATCCGACCCCTGGTCGCTCATCTGATCTTTCAGATGAGTTGTTGTTCTACCTCACCTTCTGTAACCTCGTCATACGAAGCCTCTTGTGGAATTCAGAATGCATTTTGCTCTCTCTTTCTCTGATACTGTTATTTACAAGCTGCACGGTGAAAGTGGGGCTGATGAAATTGAAAAGGCCAAAGTTATAAGACGAAGTTGAAGAGAGAGTTCTGAAATAGGATAAAGGGATCATGAGTACCAAATGAAGCAAAGAGAGCAAGTAAGAAACAGATGAAAAAGTGCCTGTGAGTTTTTACAACAGCGAAATATGAAATTGTGTTTACTTGTTAAATTGGAAGGGATTCTCAGGTGGCTCAGTGGTAAAGAACTGGCCCGCCAGTGCAGAAGATGTGGGTTCAATCCCTGGGTCAGGAAGATCCTCTGGAGAAGGAAATGGCAACCCTCTCCAGTATTGTCTGGAAAATCCCATGGACAGCGCTCCCCACTGGCCAGCTACAGTCCATGGGGTTACAAAGAGTCGGACATCACTGAGCACACACACACACTGATCAGTAAGTTTTTTCATTTTCAAAATTAATTGTTAGAGCCTCTGTCTTTATTTGAAAATAGACAATGACTAAATAGTATTCACTAACTGTAGAATTTAAAAGATGGTCATTTTGTGAACTTATTGAAATCGGTGATAATTAGTGGAAGCAGATTGGTATGGATTAAAAAGAGGATGTGAGGTGAGGAAGTGAACATAGTGTTCGTAGACAACTCTTCTAATATATAGGACTGTGGTTTGCAGGAGTGAAACCATATGGTGATTAAAGTCCAGATAGAGTGTTTATTATATAGCTCTGTGTTAAGGTGGTATAGAGGTGAGCATGCTTATATGCTGACAAGAAGTCACATTACGTTCTCAGATTGATTTCTTTATGCCTGTATTCCCAGTTTTCAGACATCATCCCCCACCCCCCACCCCTGCTGATACTTCCAACTCCAGGGAAAGGCATAGTATAGGTTCTTGTTGGGATCTTCTTCTCCCCTAACATCACTTACATGCCTGTTGACTTAATGGACCTTAGCTCTAGATGGCAAGATGTAGCCTCCCCATCACCTTCATGATCCCCCTGTAAGAGTCAACTTCCTGTTGTCCCTGTGGGATGTGGGGGATTGTCTTCCATCTGGTCGTCAGTTGCTTTACGCCATTGCCTTTCCCACTCTCCTGGATTCATCATTTGCGTCTCAGTTCACCTTGCCAGTATTCCTACTTAAAGTAGGTTTTAGCTAAAAGTTTAGGGGATAGTAGGTAGGCTGCAGTCCATGGGGTCACTAAGAGTTGGACACGACTAAGCAACTTCACTTTCACTTTTCACTTTCATGCATTGGAGAAGGAAATGGCAACCCACTCTAGTGTTCTTGCCTGGAGAATCCCAGGGACGGGGGAGCCTGGTGGGCTGCTGTGTATGGGGTCGCACAGAGTCGGACACGACTGAAGCAACTTAGCAGCAGCAGCAGAGAGGCCATATCGCATAAAGGGGAAACATCGGTTAACACATTCTTGATTGGAGAGCTATTACAGCCACAGGCATTAGTTTTTGTGTCCCTCCCATCAGTAATGTGTTAATTGTAACATTATTCTTGGAATTGTATCTAAAATTCCTGCATGACTATGCTGTACTGTATAATCTGGCTCTGCCATGTTGTAAGGTTCTTTCTTTCTTGACACTTCTTTCAGTTTCCCTCTCACGGTCCCAATTCCTTTTCTAAAGCACTGGTGAAAAGTGAAAGTGAAATCATGTCCGACTCTTTGTGACCCCATGGACTGTAACCTACCAGGCTCCTCTTTCCATGGGATTCTCCAGGCAAGAATACTGGAGTGGGTTGCCATTCCCTTCTCCAGGGGATCTTCCCGATCCAGGGATCGAACACCAGTCTTCCTCATTACAGGCAGGTTCTTTACCATCTGAGCCACCAGGGATCCCAAAGCACTGGTGGATACCTCCAAATGCTCCACTACCCACACAGAGTAACTGTTTTAAGCTCCTTCCATACGGGCAGATGCCTCGGATGCTAATAGACTGTTAGGATAGTTTCTTTAAAAAAAAAAAGAAGTAGTTATCTCTTTTAGAGGAAATGGCACCCCACTCCAGTCCTCTTGCCTGGAAAATCCCATGGATGGAGGAGCCTGGTAGGCTGCAGTCCATGGGGTCGCTAAGAGTCGAACACGACTGAGCGACTTCACTTTCACTTTTCACTTTCATGCATTGGAGAAGGAAATGGCAACCCACTCCAGTGTTCCTGCCTGGAGAATCCCAGGGGCGGCGGAGCCTGGTGGGCTGCCCTCTATGGGGTCGCACAGTTGAACATGACTGAAGTGACTTAGCGGCAGCAGTAGCATACTCTTTCTCAGCCAGTTGATTCAAATGACAGCCATTATTTAATAGTAATACTTATATATCTATATCTATCCATCTGTCTTAGAAATATTAGATAAGGATACCAAAGAACAAAGTAATTCTTATTGCATAATTGCAATTAAAATTTACCTCAATTAGTACAGATCAGGGACAACATAGTTTTTAAAAGCACAAGCATATAATATCACTATTTAAGTTTAGAATTATTACATAATTACCTGACATCTTCAAATTATAAAAATATTATAGATGTGGCTATTCATTATTTTCTTATCTATATTTTTAAAATAAAATGATAAGTTAACCCTTCTTCCATTCCTAATAACTCCACATTAAAGAAATAAGAGACTGTATATGATCAAAGTCAGAAATTTTATTTCAGAGGACAGGCATGTTGAAAGTTCTCTAACCTAGAAAACTCTCTATTGTCAAAAAGTGTCCAAACACAATTTGGAAGCTGTAGGATTATTTTAGGAAATCTGAATATAGAAATTACCTGTCAAGGAATGAGGTGTTAAGGTCAGAAAAGTTGTTATAACTCAAGTCAGGTCACAGTTACTCTTGTTATATGGCAAAGTACTGGCCTTCTTGCAGGGTTTTGCAACCACAGAAGAGGGTTAGAATTCTAGCTTCTCTGATCTTCAGTCATCTCACTGTTCCATACCTTCCACTTGGCAAAGAAAATGAAAAGTAAATGCAGGGGAATTTGTTCATTTTTTATAGAAGAAAGGTTCTGTTTGATCATACTCCTGTTTGAATGATGTTTTTTTAAAAAATCAGAAAACACAATCTTATAAACAAAGAAAATAATATTGTGTGTAAATTAATAATCTCTATGTTTTACTGATTTAGCTAAAAAGAAACTTAAACCATTTTGTGTGTCTTTGATTTATTTAAAAAATGGAGGCTTCCCTCTCAATCCAGTTCCTTGGCATTTGGAATTGAATGAACCATGATAAATTTCAGTGAAGCAGACCAATTTTGACTAAATAATAAAAGTGATTTTGTTGAAAGAGTATCAGAGTACACTCTGGCATCAGACCTAGCCTTTTAAAAAAACTTTACATTGACATCTTTTTATTTGTTTAATTAAAAAATGTAATTGAAGTATAGTTGATTTACAATGTTGTTTTAGTTTCAGGTGAACAGCAAAATGATTCAGTTACACACATACATGCATCTATTCTTTTTAAGATTCTTTTCCTTTCTCAGTTCGGTTAGTTGCTCTGTCGTGTCAGACTCTTTGTGACCCCATGGACTGCAGCACTCCAGGCTTCCCTGTCCTTCAGCAACTCCTGGAGCCTGCTTAGACTGAAGTCCATTGAGTTGGTGATGCCATCCAACCATCTTATCCTTCTTCATCCCCTTCTCCTCCTTCCTTCAATCTTTCCCAGCATCAGGGTTTTTTTTCCAGTGAGTCAGTTCTTCCCATTAGGTGGCCAAAGTATTGGAGTTTCAGCTTCAGCATCAGTCCTTCCAATGAATATTCAGGGCTGATTTCCTTTAGGATTGACTGGTTTGGTCTCCTTGCAGTCCAAGGGACTCTAAAGAGTCTTCTCCAACACCACAGTCAAAAGCATCAGTTCTTCAGCACTCAGCTTTCTTTATAGTCCAACTCTCACATCCATACCTGGCTACTGGAAAAACCATAGCTTTGACTAGATGGACCTTTGTTGGCAAAGTAATGTCTCTGCTTTTTAATATGCTGTCTTGGTTGGTCATAGCTTTTCTTACAAGGAGCAAGCGTCTTTTTATTTCACGGCTGCAGTTATCATCTGCAGTGATTTTGGAGCCCCCCAAAATAAAGTCTGTCACTGTTTCCATTGTTTCCCCATCTATTTGCCATGAAGTGACGGAACCGGATGCCATGATCTTCATTTTTAGAATGTTGAGTTTTAAGCCAACTTTTTCACTCTCCTCTTTCACTTTCATCAAGATGCTCTTTAGTTCTTTTAGTTTTCTGCCATAAAGGGTGGTGTCATCTGCATATCTGAAGTTATTGATACTTCTCCTGGCAATGTTTATTCCAGCCTGTGCTTCATCCAGCCCAGCATTTCTCACGATGTGCTCTGCATGTAAATTAAATAAGCAGGGTGAAAATATATAGCCTTAACATACTCCTTTCCAAATTTGGAACCAGTCCATTGTTGCATGTCTGGTTCTAACTATTGCTTCTTGACCTGCATACAGATGTCTCAGGAGGCAGGTCAGGTGGTCTGCTATTCCCATCTCTTTAAGAATTTTCCATAGTCGTTGTATACACACAGTCAAAGGCTTTAGCATAGTCAGTAAAGCAGAAGTAAATGTTTTTCTGGAACTCTCTTGCTTTTTCGAATATCCAGCGGATGTTGCCAATTTGATCTCTGTTTCCCCTGCCTTTTATAAATCCAGCTTAACATGTGGAATTTCTTATTTTACATACTGCTGAAGCCTGGCCTGGAGAATTTTGAGCATTGCTTTGCTAGCATGTGAAATGAGTGCAATTGTGTGGTAGTTTGAACATTATTTGGCATTTCTTTTTTTTTTATTTTTTTTTATTTTTTTATAGTTTTTAATTTTTTTAATTTTAAAATCTTTAATTTTTACATTATTTGGCATTTCTTTAGGATTTAAAGGAAAACTGACCTTTTCCAACCCTGTCTCCTCTGCTGAGTTTTCCAAATTTGCTAACATATTGAGTGCAGCACTTTCACAGCATCATTTTTTAGGATTTGAAATAGTTCAACTGGAATTCCTCACCTCCACTAGCTTTGTTCATAGTGATGCTTCTTAAGGCCCACTTAATTCACATTCCAGGATGTCTAGCTCTAGGTGAGTGGTCACACCACTGTGGTTATCTGGGTTATTAAGATCTTTTTTGTATAGTTCTTCTGTGTATTTTTGCTACCTCTTCTGCTTCTGTTAGGTCCATACCATTTCTGTCCTTAATTGTGCCCATCTTTGCATGAAATGTTCCCTTGATATCTCTAATTTTCTTGAAGAGATCTCTAGTCTTTCCCATTCTATTGTTTTCCTCTATTTCTTTGCATTTATCACTTAGGAAGGCTTTCTTATCTCTCCTTGCTATTCTCTGGAACTCTGTATTCAGATGGGTATATCTTTCCTTTTCTCCTTTGCCTTTTGCTTCTCTTCTCTTCTCAGCTATTTGTAAGGCCTCCTCAGATAACTATTTTGCCTTTTTGCATTTCTTCTTCTTGGAGATGGTTTTGATCACTGCCTCCTGTACAATATTACAAATCTCCATCCATAGTTCTTCATTCGTCTATCAGATCTAATCCCTTGAATCTATTTGTCATTTCTACTATATAATTGTAGGTGATTTGATTTATAGGTCCTACCTGGATGGTCTAGAGGATTTCCCTGCTTTCGTCAATATAAGTCCTTATTTGGCAATAAGGAGTTCATGATCTGAGCCAGCTCAGATCCTGGTCTTGTTTTTGCTGACTCTATATAGCTTTTCTTCAGCTGTAGCTGCAAAGAATGTAATCAGTCTGATTTCGGTATTGACCACCTGGTGCTGTCCATGTGTAGAGTCTTCTCCTGTGTTGTTGGAAGAGGGTGTTTGCTATGACCAATGGGTTCCCTTGGCAAAACTCTGTTAACCTTTGCCCTGCTTCATTTTGTAATCCAAGGCCAAACTGCCTGTTACTCCAGATAGCTCTTGAGTTCCTACTTTTGCATTCTTGTCCCCTGTGATGTAAAGGACCTCATTTTTGGTGTTAGTTCTGGAGGCTCTTACAAGGTCTTCATTGAATTACTTCAGCTTCTTCGAAATTTGTGGTTGGGGCATAGATTTAGATTACTCTGATATTGAATAGTTTGCCTTGAAATGAGATGGCTGGATGGCATCACTGACTCGATGGACGTGAGTCTGAGTGAACTCCAGGAGTTGGTGATGGACAGGGAGGCCTGGCGTGCTGCGATTCATGGGGTCGCAAAGAGTCGGACACGACTGAGCAACTGAACTGATCTGAACTGAACTGATATTGAATAGTTTGCCTTGAAAATGAACAGAGATCATTCTGTTGCTTTTGAGATCCAAGTACTGCATTTTGGACCTTTTTGTTTACTATGAGGGCTACTCCATTTCTTCTAAGGGTTTTTGCCTATAGTAGTAGATATAATGGTTATCTGAATTAAATTTGCCTAGTCCGGTCCATTTTAGTTCACTGATTCCTAAAATGTCTGTATTCACTCTTGCCATCTCCTATTTGACCACTTCCAATTTATGTTGATTTATGTTGATTTATGGACCTAACATTCCAGGTTCCTATGCAGTATTTTTCTTTACAGTATTAGACTTCACTTCCATCACCAGTCACATCCACAACTGGGTGTTGCTTTTGCTTTGGCCTCGTCCTTCATTCTTTCTGGAGCTATTTCTCCAATATTCTCCAGTAGCATATTGGATACCTACCAACCTGGGGAGTTCATCTCTCAGTGTCGTATCTTTTTGCCTTTCATACTGTTCATGGGGTTCTCAAGGCAAGAATAATGAAGTGAATAAAAAGAAATTTTCCTTGCTAGGTTATCATAAAATATTGAGTATAGTTCCCTGGGCTACATAGGAGGTCCTGTTGGACATCCATTTTATATTAAGTAGTGTGTATATGTTAATTCGAACTTCTAATTTATCTCCCCATCCCATATCTATTTTTAAAGGGACATGTCTTTGCTAATGTTCTTTGATTGTAACAAAATCATTCACATGTGTAGATGTTACATTAAATATGTCAATCAAATCAGATGGGTTCTAAGGTTCCCTGAACTGTTACTGGATAAGTTTTTAATTTTTTGAGAATGTGTTGTCATTTCCTTCTTGACATGCTTCTAACACCGTTTTGTTTCCTAGATTTGACTCATTTTGTTACCAGATCCTGGAAACATAGAGAGGAAAGCCACGGAGTTAATAATGTATTATAAGCCGTGAGTTTATTCATACACTGCCTGACTCACCCTCCAAGAATTCCTCTCAAGAGCGATTTATTGCTATTACAGTCAGTACTAAAGATAAGTTGGGATTTCAGATGCTTTGGTATCCACTTATCTAAATAATAGTAATTATTTTGCTTCTAGCTTTCTCTAATGTTACTTAGTTTTAATAGCTAACAGTATTTCTATTTGATTCCACAGTAAATATCAGTTTCACTAAATCATTAGGGTTGGGTCCTACAGTTATAAGAATATTGATTTTTATGTAAACCAGCAGAAAATGTTAACAAATCATATAAAATGTTTGATAGTTTATTGGGGTTTTTCTGATAGCCACTTTACTTTCCAGTAGGCAGCATAAAGATTGGAGACACTGGGTTAGGGGTGAGTTGAAAGAGCAACTGAGAGGGAAAGAGTGATGATAAATGCCTTGACATTCTTTCACACTAAATAAGAAGTTATATCATATTCACAGTGTTAAAGGATGACAGAAATATTGTGCAGCTTAAATGATTAGTCAGGGGCTTGTGTTCCCAGATTATATGATTTAGTAGCTATGCATTGGGTTTTATGACAAACGATGTTCTTTGAAAAGTCAACCAATAAAGAGAGAACACAGAAAAACTGACACCTTTGGCTACAGCTTCTATTTCCTTATGCCCAGCAACTTTAAAAATACAGAAGCACAAGTGTTAAAATGAAGAAGTTAATATATATGGGGAGTCCTGAAATAGCCCTACTGTTTTAGAAAATTAAGTTCAGAGTATCTACTATGGGAATTCAATAAAACTTTTGGCCTTCAATATAAGATAGAACATAAATCAATGAAGTTTAAATAGTTCTGCTCTCTTGAACACCTGCTTATCTGTCTTGAGAAAATTCTGTAGTGTTTTAACCATCATTTTATGACATTAAAAAGTAATGCTCACTATTGCAGTACTTGGAAAGGCTATTAACGTTAAGGGTATGTCAGCCATTCTATTATAAACCCTGATTTCCAGGAGTTTAATATAACCCAGACATCGCATATAATAAACCCTAATGCAGGAATCTAAAACTTGGATCATTATTTTCTCTATTTAAAGGCCAATTGCCTCACAAGGACTGTCTCTAGCCATGGCAAATATCTTTAAGATAAGTTATAATTTAAAAAATTTACCAAATGCTAGTTTTTTCCTTGCTGTGATATTTTCCCTCTAATTTAAGATGAGGGCTCTGAAAGGAAGGCTGTGTGAAAAATAGCTTTTGAATGAAGTTAATCTATGTATTTGCAGAAGAGCCCTCATCTCCCCATCCCCAGTAGAATTTTATGCCTCTTTCTCCAGAGAAGAACCATTCGGTCCATGAATATGGTTCATCTTCTACACTTATTATAATAAATTACCACAAACTTAGCTGCTTACAACACTGTAAATGTATTCTCTTAAGGTTCTCAAAGTCGGAAGTATAAACTCAGCTTCACTGGGCTAATGTCAAAGGTGTCAGCAGGGCTGGTTCCTTAGGAGGTTCCGAGGGGAGAACAGGTTTCTTTGCCTTTTTCAGCTCCTGGTTGCTGCCTCTGTCCCTTGGCTCATGTTTGACTCTTTTGAGACCCCATGGACTGTAGCTGGCTAGGCCCCTCTGTCCATTGGATTTCCCAGGCCAGAATATTGGAGTGGGCTGCCATTTTCTTCTGCAGACGATCTTCCTGACCCAGGGATCGAACCCGAGTCTCCTGCATTGGCAGGCAGTTTCTTTACTGCAGAACCACCAGGGAAGCCCTCAGATACCTGACTTATACATAAAAATGACTGACCTAGGCCCAGCCTAATCTGGGGAGGAAGGAATATGTTTTGGAGGCATGAAGAAGAAAGATGTGGAGAAACAGTTCTATTTCTTGCTCACTGATCATCTTTGATGTTGGGCAGGCTAAGATGTGGTGATCAGCAGCCTTATTTTTATTTTGTTCAGTCGCTAAGTTGTGTCCGACTCTCTGCAACCCCATGGACTGCAGCATGCCAGGTATCCCGGTCCTTCACCATCAAAGTCCTCCTCCAAAAGTGAGAGAGTTCTTTTATGATGGGTGCTGAGTGGCTAGAGGTTATTAAATTTGCAGTGGAAGGAGGTATGTGGAGGTAAGTGTAAGTGTTCCTTTACCTTTTGTATTCCTTTCTCCCTCTCTGTTATAGGATCTATTTTCTCAAAGAAATTACGTTGTAAAGAAGATTTAAAAAAAGAAGCTTAGGGTCCCAGACAAGCTTGCTGACATTGCCTTGTTAATCCTTGGTGGTACACACACATACATACACACATATTTAGAGAACAAAGTGTAAGGAGTGTAATAACACAAGTGGTAAAAGGCAAGTGGATCAATTAAAAAAATGAGTATGTACTGGATTTATTTCTACTTCATGATGATTTAAGTGAGGGTGGTTTTGTTTGTTTGTTTGTTTTTAAGCTACTGAAAAACCAACCACCATTTATTGTTTTTTTTTTTTTTCAAAAATACTCAAGTATTTTCTGAATAATGAATAGGCAATTAAACAACAAACTTTTGGAGAGCCATGTGGTTGAATGAGGAGATTTCTTTGTGGCCCTCTCCATCAGTGGTCTCAGGATTAGCCTCAGGCTTGATGGCTCACCAGTACTCAGAAAGGTACTTATATTCACAGTTGTGGTGTATTACAGAGAAAAGATTCAGATCAAAATCAGCAAAGGGAAAAAGCTCAGGGGCAAAATTCAGGAGAAACAAGCTTCCAGGTGTCCCCTTCCAGTGGAATTGAACAGGGGCATGCTTGATTCTCCCAGCAATGATGTGTGACACGTGTGAAATGTTGCGAAACAGGGAAGCTCACCTTTGTGTCCAGGTGTTTTTTAGGGGGTCACTCACATAGGCATGTAGCACCTATGTGGTCAGGAAACTAAGATTCCACATCCTGTGTGGTGTGGCCAAAAAAAAAAAAAAAAAAAGATATAATAGGGCCCAAGACCTAAGGCAGTCTTCTTTTAGCTAGCTATTTTTAGAGTCATTTTTCTTTTAAAAGCATCTGCATTAACAATTGGCCTCCCCAATGACTCAGTAGTCAAGAATCTGCCTGCAATGCAGGAGATGCAGGAGACGTGGGTGGGTTTGATCCCCGGGTCCGGAAGATCCCCTGGAGGAGAGGATATCAACCCACTCCAGTATTCTTGCTTGGAGAATCCCATGGACAGAGGAGCCTGGCAGGCTACAGTCCATAGGATCACGAGGAGTCAGACACAGCTGAGCATGCACACACTTATACCAATCAAAGAATGCATTCCAGTGTCTCCAAAGGGCTTTAAGATCTTCCCTTTTAAAGGGTGCCCATTCAGGTAGTTTTCTAAGTCAAAGTTTTCCCAAAGCGGTCACTGCAATTCCGAATGATCCAAAAGTTTACCCGTTTTCCAAAAAGACACAATATCCTGATCCTCAGTGGTTATACCTATAGGAAGCAGTTTTTGAGAGAGGCAGAGTTTTTGACCAGGTGGAACCCATACTGCCTTTAGTATTCCTGCTGCTGCTGCTGCTAGGTCGCTTCAGTCGTGTCCAACTCTGTGCGACCCCAGAGACAGCAGCCCACCAGGCTCCCCCGTCCCTGGGATTCTCCAGGCAAGAAAACTGGAGTGGGTTGCCATTTCCTTCTCCAGTGCATGAAAGTGAAAAGTGAAAATGAAGTTGCTTAGTCGTATCCGACTCTTAGCGACCCCATGGACTGTAGCCTGCCAGGCTCCTCCATCCATGGGATTTTCCAGGCAAGAGTACTGGAGTGGGTTGCCATTGCCTTCTTAACCGTCTTAATTTGTGAGGGGCCCTTTTTCCAACAGCTGTTACCAACCACAGGCAATCATGTTTTCTTCTCTTTTGAACAAAGACGACTTACCAAGAAGTATCACCAAACAAAATACAGGTATGCACAATAAAGTCAGCCAGCGCAAAGCACAAAGAGAGTGGAGCTCAGATCAAGAGAGACCCTTGAACTTGCGGATCTGAGAGAAAGCAGTGAATCAGTGGGTCTGGTGGATTTTGACATCTAGTTGCTGACTGTCCTCAGAATCTTTGGGAGTTTTCCTTGGGTCTTTATTCTGATACCAGAAACTGTAAAAATCCAGGAATAGCAAAATTAAAACCACTAATCAATTGATAGTACTTAGTAAGAGTTTATTGTCCATATAAGAAAAGTTCATAAACTGGGAACTTTCAAAATCAAAGACTGATATAAAGCTCAGGGGCTGAAGTAACAGGATGGTTTATAAAGTGAAAATGAGGAAGTTGGTTACTCTTTCTGGTGATTGGTTATTACAACCTGGGTTTCCAGATCAGAAGAGGTAGGTTAAAAGTGATGTTTTGTTGTTTTAGTCCCAGAGTCGTCGTGTCCAACTCTTTTGCGACACCATGGACTCTAGCCTATGGACTGTAGTGTGCCTGGTTCCTTCTGATTGTTCCAGGCAAGAATACTGGAGTGGGTTGCCATTTCCCTCTCCATGGGATCTTCCCCACCCAGGGAAGGAACCCATGTATCCTGCATTGGCAGATGGATTCTTTACCACTGAGCCACCAATAGGCAGATGACTTAAACTTTTTTTATGATTGTCATTTACGGCATTTATTGTCTTATGTGGCATTTATAAGAAATAACATGTTCATGTAATAACATGTAACACTTAATGTTCATGTAATAAGATATGTTCAGTTTTGTTTACATGGCTAAAATGGTTTTGTCTGCTCGAATTTTCAAGTGCAATTTCCATTTTGTGTTTAATTGTAAGAGAAGGTATACGGTCCCTGTTACTCCACATTAGCCAAAACAAGAAATGCCTCAATGTTTTAAAGCATGCAAATACTTCCATTTCAAAAAGTACCACATACGATTCAGTGGCATATTTAGCAGTCGTTCTTTTTCATAATTTACATTCTCTTAACCAATCTAACAATTCCATCTGAGAAAGACACTATGTGGAAAGATTTTCTTTCCCTTTAATCAGATATACAATCCCTTGGAAGACTCAAAGGAGACATATAATCAACATTTCTCCCTGTTTAAAAAAAAATTAAGGAAGATAATTTAGGTGATGTAAAATGTTTTACTTAACACTTCATGTCATGGACAACCTTTTTTCTGAGAATTGCAAGATGGAGAGGAAAGTGGGAAGTTTTAACAGGGTTCTCCAGGCAAGATTATTGGAGTGGGTTGCTATTTCCTTCTCCAGGTTTATTTAACAGGGTAAGGAATACAAAACAGCTAGGAGACAAATAGAAACTATCTGGTTGGCTGGAGCCATGCGGTCACGTAGTTGTTTGAAGTGAGAAGGTGCGACGTTGGCTTGGCATTTGGGGAGTGGCTCAAGCCGTAGGCTGCGTGCCTTCCTGGTCACGTGATGCATTTACACACATTGCGAAGTGTTTGGTGACATGGGCCCCGGGGCAGAAGCAGCTCCATCTTGGGCTTAAGACAGTTAGTTCAAGAACTGAAATAGAATTTGCTTATGCTGACCCTCATCCCTTCTCCTCATCTCACCTGGTGCTTTATTGACTTGGAAAGCAAAGCTAGAGCGAGCCAGTTGAACCCTGTCTGTGTGAACGGTGGAAGGACCTGCCTCTGCTCTCTCAAGGGAACGTGGAAAAAAGTACGTGAAATCTTTAGAATATATTTATCAGGCATGTGAATTGTAATGTTTCGGTTTGGTAAAGGAAGTAAGTGGATTAAACTGTGTTGTTCTTAAAGTAGGCTCTTGGATGGAAGACCCTCTGCTTTGAACTTAGAATTGGCTTGGTTTGGTGGGTAATTCAATCTCTCTGGCTTGTGTTATTATTACAGGATTGGGTTAGTGTGTTACAGTGTAAGCCTAAGGGGTTATGTCTGTGATTGTACCCTAATGTCCTGAGTTTAGAGTTGTTTGAAGTTCATGGCTTATTTTATTAGAAAAATACCTGGGCTTTGGGAGAGAGCCAGTGGTTCTCAAGTTTCATATATTGTAATGGACGCGTTTTCTCCCTTGTAAATATCAGCGGCAAAGATTTTATTGGTATTCAACAACTTTTCAATCCAGAGAGCCCTAGATTCAGCACAGATGTCTGGTTCTTATGACTGTCACGGGAGTGTACCTAGTGACATTGCATCAGCTGGTTACCACAAGCCTTTAATGTCTTACCCCCAAAGGAAACTTAGAACTGCAGTCTGAAAGTCTCCCAGCTCCTACTGCATCTGGCTTTCCTTAAGTCCTGTGGGCTTTTCCTTCTCCTTTCGAGGGACTTTGGCACTGAAATAGCTTCCATTCCACACGAGACAGGAAAACACATCGTTTGGATCAAAATAACGTCTTTCTTTTTTCAAGGATTATGATATATTTTTAAAATCACAAACATCTGTCAGCAGCATGAAGCCCGCATGATTTATAAAAGGCATTTCCTTAAGGGCTTTTGTGTATGATGACTTCTTACTGGTCTGACATAATTTAACCTAGGCATCTTTCTCCGTTTATTTACTTTTAAGTTTCAATATACCGTGTGAAGGCTATTTTTGGACCCACTGTGAGGAAACTACTCATATGGAATGCATTTCCCAGGAAGACCATGTGTTTTCAGTGATGAATCAAACAAAGCCTTGCCCCTTATGCTAATAGAGAAGAATGCCTCTCCTTCTGTCTCTGTTTTCTTGTCTCTCCACCCCTTGTATCCTGAGCCAGGGAGACAGCTGTTTTCTCCCCGCACGTGGGAGGAGAGGATGAATGCTAAACTGAGGTATCTGGCTGTCTGTCAGAACAATAGGAAACTACACACCTGTCGGCTCTTGGCAAGCAGGGCTGGTGAAATGACTAACTCCTAGCTCTCCTCGACAAGCACATCACTGGCTATGTTTCTCTCTTTCAGTTCACAAAGGCTTAAATTTCTCCCTTGAGGCATGGGGGGTGGGTATTAAGCAGTTTTACTACTGCTTCTAATCAACGGCTTCCTTTAGACAAGGTGGATTTTCTCGCAGGACGTGGTTTACGGCCCCTTCTCTACCCGCTTTCCCACACTGGTCCCCTCACCCTCCCTGGAGCATTGGTAACCAGGTTTCTTTTCCCTGTGTAGCCGCTGCTTTGCATCTGTAAGCGTTTTTTCTTGTGCAGCCTCACTTGGCTTCCTAGAGGCAATCTGAAAGCCCCTTCAGCTAATGGCTCATTTAGCAATCAATTTGTCAAATAATGTTCACAGATGTTTTTCTGATGGAGCAGCATGCAGTGCAGGTAATGACTGAGTGAGTGATCATTTATGATAGGTGACAGGATCAAGGCATTGCTTTGCTAGGCGGCTCAGGAGTTAGGGGTTACTGGTCACCTTGAGAGAGAACATACTCCTTTTTAACACATTAAGCCAGCCCTGCAATTCCGTTACCACTGAATCATGGGCTTGCAGCTGAAGTATTTCCTTACATCCACAGCTGGAAGAGTTACACCAATGTGAGATCTAGAGGAATAGAAAAGTAGTGTCTCTCTTAACTTGGTGCTTCCTGGTTTCTGAGCTTTGACCATAATGCTGGGGCTCGGAACAGAAAAAGAGCAGAAAAATATTACACACATAATAATATCATAGTGGTTTGCAACTGTCTTCATACCTGTGGACATTTTCCAGCCTCAAACACAATTCAGAGTCAGTCAAGAGAAACACTCATTTTACCAGAAATGTGGAAAACTTTGTTGCTGTTAATGTGGAATGATCTGTCAAAGTTCTAGAATATTGGAATCCAACTACTAAAGCCAGGACAGAACTGCTGAGCTGAGCAGTCTTCAGATTCCCACAGCTGCACTAGCTATGCTTTCTTTCATGGTCCTGAATTGTTTCCATTACCCTGAAAAGGGTTATAAAACCTACAATCAATTTAGTTTCTGGGGCATTGTGTTTTGAATACCGTTTAATAGGGTGTGACAAAAACACATAATTTCTCCACATGTTCTTACGTTGCAAGCAGGTCTTCCGTGGTGCTCGGCAGTGCACCAAATCGTATGAACAGCACCGGAAGCTTTGGGATTAGAAATGAAGGAAGAACAGCAGACAGCCAGAATGTTAACTGTGTGAGGAGAATTTTAAATTTACTAGTTGACCACAATGCCATCAGCGAAATCTCTATCCTCTACTTTCTATTGAGCTCGGGGCTAGCCAGAGATAAACAAATTTAATTATTTCATACATGAAAAAGAGAATCATGTTTCAGAATGCACAAGATGAGCTTGAACACAGATGGACAGAATACATTTAATAAGAACATTAATAAGGAGAGATTGGTTGAATCTGATCTGCAGCTGTGGATGTTGGAGGATAAGGATTTCTCTTCCTTTTGATGAGCAGGAACTGAACTGCTCTTCCAACTCGATGCCCCAAACGTTTGTTTTTTTCCTTCCTTCTCAAATGAGCAGGCTCATTTATTTTAATGAGAGTTTTTTTGAGTAAGGAAAGAGACCAGTGTGCGGCTCTGTCACTGCTCCTAATCCATTTAGGCGCTGAGTGTCTGGATGTCTCTTTTATGGTTGTGTTGCCTTCTCACATGGCATCAGGTTACTGAGGAACAGGATCTGTTGGTGCTTGTTAAAATTGCTAAATTTACATATTCTGGAAATTGCATTATTGGGCATATATGTGATGTGGATATTTTAGGTAACTTAACAGCATACAGGAACACACATTGTTCAGCTGTAGTAGACAACCTACAGGAACAGATGAGCCAAAAAATTGTCAGAGTGTTCCTCAATGGCACCAGCCCCACACTACTCTGTTTCAGAGCAGGTATAGGCTTGCATATTTTGAGCTGCCTATGCAGATCTTTCTCCTACAGGGCAAGAAATACTCTTGTTCTAGCTTTACTTTACCTTTGTGTCTGGGAATCTGGGTCGGTGGAACTTTTTAATAGCCTTAGCTGTTCAAGTTTTGTTTGGAAATTCAACTAGGTTGTGTGAAAAGCTTTTCTAGGCAAATTGATTTACCATTTACTGAACATTATATTAGCACTTTATAGATACAATTTATTCCTCAAAAGAGGTATATGTGTTAGATGTTACTGTCTCGTTTATAAGTGAAGAATCTGAGTGTTAAGAGCGATTTTTTTTAATTGCCAGCACAAGCTGTGGAATGAACTGAACTCTTATTCCAAAATTCATGCTGTCATAGGCTTTCATTAAAAATATGTTGTGAAAATTTCAAGCAATCAAAAAATGTCAAAGAGAGTTAAACTCTGTTCATGCTAATGCAAGTTTCATGAATTTTTTTCGATCATTTCACCATACATATATACACCTATACTGTGGGTCTGAAATTTCATATAAATGAGATCATAATAAACTTTGTAACTTGTTTTTGAGAAGTTTTGGATATATTTTCAGTAAATTTCTATGCCATTATTTAAAAGGCTGTGTAATATTAATGTATATATCAAGCAAATTGATATAACCAGTTCCATATTGATGGGTATATAAGTTTCACTATTACATATAATGTTTTAATTTTTGAGCATACCTCTTCCCTTTTTCAGTTATGTTTTAGCATCTCTCTCTCTCTCTTTTTTTAGAATTTCTATTTGGGTTGAAGACGATGGCATTTAAATGTTGAGGTAGGTTATAAATATATAATTAATGAAGATTGTAGGCTCTGGAATCAGTTTGCCTGGGTCTGAATTTCAGTTCCTCTACTTAATCTTAATTTTTAAAAGCAAGAGGATAATAAATAAAAAAGAAACTACTATTTGAAGTTTGTTGTGAAAATGAAATGACATGTGTGGGTAATGTACTGTCCAGTGTGTGAATGCATAGTATGAAGTGGTTCATTACTGATAGCTCTGTTGTTGTTATTATTACTGGATATATTTTGCAAAGCTATTTCCTAGAAAAGATTTACCAATTTATATTCCCACCAACAGTCTAAGACTGCGCATGTCACCTCTTTCCTCCTTTCTGGGAAAAAAAAAAAAAAACCAACCAGAAACAAACTCTAGCAAATTGCAATCCTGGGATAAACTTTCCTAGCTCATAGTTTATTACAATGCTGAATCTAATTTGCTAATACTCAGGCTTTTTATGTCTTCATTTGTGAGGCAGTTTGATTTGTAGGTTCTTTTCCTGGAAATGTCTTTGTTTGATTTTGGTGTCAAGCTAGTACTGGCATATCCTTGTGTGATTTTCTTAAAGATTGGTATGTCCCTGGTAACGTTTCTTCCTTAAATGTTTGATAGAACTCACCACACCAGTGAAGCCAATTTAGGGAGTTTTCTTATGGCAAGGTTTAAATTTAATAGATATAGAAATACTCACATTTTCGATTACTTCAGGGTCAGTTTTGATAAGTTGCTTTTTCAAGGACTTACTCAAATTAGCACTTACTGTAATTTTTTCCTTTTAAAATATGCTGGATCTTATACGTTTTTCAGTCTAGACATTGATATTTTATGTCTTCTTTTAGTTTCTTCATCAGTCTTTCTAGAGGACTATTATTTTATTAATCGTTTTAAAAATCAATTTTATCTTTGTTGATTTTTCTCTATTTCAGTGATTTCTGCTCTTTATCTTTGTTCTTCTGCTTACATTAGGTTTAATATGCTATTTTTCTATGTTAAGGTAGCATAGTATTTTAAATTTTTCTTGTTTTTAAAACTGTAGATTTTACTCAATGCTCTATTTCATTGTATCCCACAAATTGATATATAATATTTTCATTATTCATTTCAAAATATATGCTAATTTCCCTTGTGATTTCTTTACTGACGCGTTGGTTATTTAGAAATATGTTCCTTAATTTCCAAATATTAGGGACTTTTCTAGAAATTATATTGCTACTGTTACTTTCTAACTTACCTCCATTATTGTTGATCATATTTGATCAGCTTTCTAATGATGTTTATTGGACTTGTTTTGCACAGCATATGGTTTAATCTAGTGAATCCATGGTTTGCACTTGAAAAGAATGTTGGGTATAGTGTTATATCAGTGTCAATTAAGTAAATTGGTTGGTAGTGTTGTTCAGATCCCTCATATCTTCTATACGCTTGTTAAATTTTTATTTTGGGCTGCGCGTGGTCTCTGTTGCTGGGCACAGGCTTTCTTTAGCCGCGGTGAGTGGGAGCTCCTGTCTGGGTGTGCGCTGGCTGCGCATTGCAGTGGCTTCTCTTGCTGCAGAGCGTGGGCTGTTGGCACGTGGGGGCAGTAGTTGTGGCACATGGGCTTAGTTGCCTCTTGGCATGTGGGATCTTCCTGGACCATGGATTGAACCTGTGTACCCTGCATTGGCAGGTGGATTCTTAACACCTGGACCACCAGCGAAGACCTTTAGAGCAGTTTTAGAATCAGAGAAAAATTGAGAGAGTTTCCATGAAGTACATGCCCCACATAGTAACAGCCTCCCCAACTATGAATATTCTGCATAAAAATAGCACATGTGCTGCAGGTAATAAGCCTATAGTGGCACATCACTATCTCCCAGAGTTTATAGTTTACATCAGGGTTCCTTTCTGGTGTTGTAAATTCTTTGGGCTTCTGCAAATGTATAGTGCCATGTGTCCACCATTATAGTATCATTCTGAATAGTTTCACTGCCTTCAAAATCCTGTATATCTATTTGTCCTTCCCCTAACTGCCAGGCCCCAGCAACCACTGAACATGCTACTGTTGCATGGTTTGCCATTTCCAGAATGTCATATCATTGGAATCATATAGTATGTAGCCTTTTTGAATTGCCTTTTTTTAATGATACTGTTCATTTATGGCTTCCCTGTTGGTTCAGATGGTTAAGAATCTGCCTGTAGTGCAGAAGGATGCAGCATTGATCTCTGGGTTAGGAAGATGCCCTGGAGAAGGGAATGGCTGCCCACTCCAGTATTCTTGCCTGGATACTTCATGTAAGATTCTTCCAGGTGTTTTCCTGGCTTGATAGTTCATTTTTTTCAAAGAGATGAGTAATATTCTGTTGTCTGGATGTACTGCAGTTTATTTATCTACCTACTTACCAAAGAGTATCTTGATCTCTTCCAAGTTTAGGAAATTATAAATAAAGCTGATGTAAACATTCATGGACAGGCTATGGTATGGACATAGGTTTCCACGTCATTTTGCATAAATATCAAGGAGTATAGTTGCTGGATCATATAGTATAAATATGATAATATTTAGTTTTGTAAGAAACCACCAAACTGTCTTCCACACTGTCCCATTTTGCATTTCCATCAGCAATGAATGAGAATTCCTGTAGCTCCATATCCTTCCAAGCATTTGGTGGTGTCAGTGTTTTCGATTTTGGCCATTCTAATAGGCAGAAAGTGATATATCATTGTTCTTTTAATATCCATTTACCTCATGGCATATAATGTGGAACATCTTTTCATATGCTTATTTGTCATCTGTATGTCTTCTTTGATGACAGATCTGTTCAGGTTTTGGTCAATTAAAAATTTTTTTTTTTATTGTTGCGTTTTAAGGATTCTTTGTATATTTTGAATGACAGTCCTGTATCAGTTGTGTCCTTCACAAAATACTTTCCTCTAATATATGGCTTGTCTTTTCATTCTCTTGACTTTTTTTTTTTTTTTTGGCTGCACAGCTTGTGGTCTTTTACTTCCCTTACCAGGGATTGAACCTGGGCCCTCAGCTGTAAGAGTGCCGAGTCCTAATCACTGGATTGCCAGGGAATTGCCTTGACACTGTCTTTTGCAAAGCCTATTACCTTTCTTTTATGCATGATGTTTTTGGTGTTGCATATAAAGTGTCATCACCATGCCCAAGGTCATTTAGATTTTCTCTCTCATGTTATCTTCTAGAAATTTTGTAGGTTTACTTGTTACATGTAGACCTCTGATCCAGTTTGAGTTCATTTTTGTGATATGTGTATGATCTGTGTCTACATTGATTGTGTTTTTTGACATATATGTGTTCAGTTGGTCCAGTGTTGTTTGTTAAGGTTCTCTTTGCTGCACTGTAGTGCCTTTGATCCTTGGTCATAGAATAGTTGACTGTATTTTCGTGGGGTTTCTGTTCTGTTCCATTGGTCTGTTTGTCTGTTCTTTTGCCAGTACCACGTTGTCTTGAATGCTGTAGCTTTATAATAAGTGTTGGGTATTGTGGATCTTTTGCCTCTGCATGTAAACTTCAGAAATTGTTACTATCCACAAAATAACTTGATAGAATTTTGATTTAGATTGCATTGAATCTATATATCATGGGCTTACCTGGTGGCTCAGGTGGTAAAGAATCTGCTTGCAATGCAGGAGACCTGGGTTTGATCCCTGGGTTGGGCAGATCTCGAGAAGGGAATGGCAACCCACTCTAGTATTCTTGCCTGAAGAATTCCATGGACAGAAAAGCCAGGTGAGCTACAGTCCTTGGGATTGCAAAGAGTTGGACATGCTGCTGCTGCTGCTAAGTCGCTTCAGTTGTGTCTGACTCTGTGCGACCCCATAGACGGCAGCCCACCAGGCTCCCCTGTCCCTGGGATCGTCGAGGCAAGAACGCTGGAGTGGGTTGCCATTTCCTTCTCCAATGCATGAAAGTGAAAAGTGAAAGTGAAGTCGCCCAGTCGTGTCCAACCCTCAGCGACCCCATGGACTGCAGCCCACCAGGCTCCTCCATCCATGGGATTTTCCAGGCAAGAGTACTGGAGTGGGTGCCATTGCCTTCTCCATGGACATGTTGAGTGACTCTTTTTCTGTATATCAAGTTATGAAGAACTGACATCTTCACAATTTTGAATCTTCCTACTCTTGGAATCTCATGATATTCCTTTTCATAAAATGGATTATCTCTCTACTTACTCAATTCTATTTTTCATATGAGGATTGCGTAATTTTCTTCATATAAATTTTATACATATATTGTTAGATTTATACCTAGAGCTTTCATTTTGGGGGAGTGCTAGTGTAAACAGTATTACGTTTTTAATTTTAAATTCTACTTGGTCATTACTGGTATGCAGGAAAATTAATGATACTTGTATATTAACTTTTTATCCCCAGACTTTACTATAATCACTTATCAGTTCCAAAAGGGTTTTGTTTTGATTTTTGGTTGATTCTTTGGGATTTTTTACATCTATGACTATGTAATCTGTAAATACAGTTTTATTTTTTCCTTCTTTATGTATATATATAATGTATTTATGTATACCACATACATGCCTTTTGTTGCTTTTCTGGTCTTTTATTTGCTTTTGGTCGTGCTGGGTCTTCATTGCTGTGCGGCTCTTCTCTAGTTGCGGTGCGTGGGGTTCTCATCGCAGTGGCTTCTCCTGTTGCGGGGCAGTCTATAGAGCGGTGCGCTGACTTCAGTGGCTGCGGCGCATGCGCTCAGTACCATGGCTTCTAGGCTCTGGAGCACAGGCTCGATAGTTGCGGCACATGGGCGTAGTTGCTCCATGGCGTGTGGGATCTTCTTAGATCAGAGATCAAACCCGTGTCTGCTGCATCGGCAGGTGGATTCTTTCCCACTGAACCACCAGGGAAACTTTTTCTTGTCATATTTCATTACATAAGACCTCTAGTAAAATGTTGAAATGTAGTAATAAGATGGATATCCTTGCCTGGGACCTAATAAAAATGGAAAAACTTCTAGTTTCTTAACTTTAGGTATGATATTAGCTATAGGTTTGTTGTAGATATTCTTGATCAGGTTGAGGAAGTCATTTCCTATTCCTAGCTTGCTGAGGATTTTTATAATGAGTGGGCGTTGGATATTGTGAAATGCTTTTTCTGCATCTATTATCACATAATTTTTCTTCTTTAACCTATTGATGTGAGGATTATATTGATATATTTTTTGAATTTTGAGCCAGGTTTGGATACATGGGATAAAACTCACTTGGTTGTGGTATATGATTCTTTTTATACCTTTTTACACTTTTTACACCAAAAAAAGTAAAATTTTGAGGATCTTTAAGGGTATGTTCATGAGAGTTACTGGTCTGCAGTGTTTTTTTTCTTTTAATTGTCTTTGTTTGGTCTGGTGTTAGAATAATTTTGGCCTCATAGAGTAAGTTAGGAAGTATTCTCTCTTGATAGTCTGAAAGAGATTGTAGAGAATTGATATAATTTTTTCCTTATTTGGTAGAATTCATCTGGGCCTCCTGCTTTCTGTTTTGGAAGGTTATTATTCAGTCTCTATAACAGATATAAGCCTATTCATATTATTTATTTATCCTTGTGTCCATTTGGGAAGATTGTATCTTTCAAGGAATAGGTCCATTTTATCTAGGTTATCAAATTTGTAGACACAGTTGTTCATATTCCTTTGTCTTTTAATGTCAGTGAAATCTACAGTGATGTCACTTCTTTCATTTCTAATATTAGAATTTGTGTCATCCTCTTTTTTCTTAATTAACTTGGCTGAAGGCTTATCAATTTTATTGATCTTTTCAAAGAAACATTTTATTTCTTCTGCTTACCTTGAATTTAATTTTCTCTTCTTTTGCTAGTTTCCTAAAATAAGAGCTTTAGATTATTGATTTTAGACCTATGTTCTTTTCAAATATATGCACTCAATGCTATAAAATTTCCGGTAAGCACTACTTTTGCCACATCCTACAAATTTTGATAATTTAAAAACTTTTCATATTTAGTGTTTCCGATTTGCGATTTCATCATTGACCAGTTGTGTTATTTAGAAATATGTTGCTTAATCTCCAGGTATTTGGGGATTTTCCTGATGTCTTTTATTGATTTATAGTTTAATTCCATTGTGCTCTGAGAAAAGGCATAGAATAATTTATATTCTTTTAAAGTTGTTGTGATGTGTTTTATGGCCTAGAATGTGATCTCTGTTAGTGAGTATTCCATGTGAGCTTGAGAAAAAGGCATATTATGCTGATTCTAGAAGGAGTGGTGTTATATAGATGTCAGTCATATCCAATTGATTGATATCCTGTTTAAGTTCAACTATGTTCTTATTAACTTTCTACCTGCTGCATCTGTCCATTTCTGAGAGAGTGATGTTTAAGTCTCCAACTATCATAGTGAGCTAATTTATTTTTCCGTGCAGGTCTGTCAGTTTTTGCCTCATATAGTTTGATGCTGTTGCCAGACACATACACATTAAGAATTATATCTTCTTAGAGAATTGACCCTTTTATCATTATGTAATGCCCTCTTTACCCCTGATAAGTTTCCTTACTCTGAAGCCTGCTGTGTCTGAAATTAATAGAGCTATTCCTACTTTCTCTCAATTAGTATTAACATAATTGTTGTTGTTTAGTTGCTAAGTCATTCCACCAAAAAGTCGAACTCTTTGTGACCCTATGGACTGTAGCCTGCCAGGCTCCTTTGTCCCTGGGATTTCCCAGGCAAGAATACTGGAGTGGGTTGCCTTTTCCTTCTCCAGGGAGTCTTCCCAACCCAGGGGGTTGAACCCCTGTCTCCTGCATTGGCACAGACTCTTTACTGCTGAGGCACCAGGGAAGCCCTATTAACATGGTGTGTATAAGTATATATATTTTTGCTGTTGTTCCCTATCCGTTTACTTTTAACCTATATATGTGTTTTTAAATGGATTTCTTGTAGACAGCATATAATTAGGTCTTATTTTTTATCCACTCTGACAATCCCAATACAATTGTAATATCAATACAATTAGTTAGTGTTTGTACCATTGATATTTAAATGATTATGAATATTATTCCATGATGTGTGAACTGAAAGGAACACTTGTTAATAGGTTTTTAGTAATGTGGTGGTAAGGTGTGGAGGTAAGAGAAGCATTTGTTCATCTTAAGATTTTATCTCAGGTTTTTAGTGAGCCAGTAGCCCTGGGATGTGAACTTCCTAAGTGCTTATCTGTCTTTTTCCCCAGCCTTAAGTGGGCCCAAATGACCGAGGGGCTCTGAAATCTAGTATTTCCCTTCCCTCCTGTGGAAAAGCTAGGGCTGGCTGAACTTGTATATTTCCTTCCTCCAGGTTGGTTAGGCACTGATAAGGTAGTTTATGGTGAGGAAGGCTAGTGTGGTTAAAAATTATAGAATGCTCTGGCATATTTCAAAATGACTGCTTTCTCCCTTCCCATGCCAGAAGCCTAAGAGGACTTTTTCTTCAATATTTACTGTGAAAATCTGGTGGAATTACAGGAATTAACTAAAGCAAGAGTGTGAGAGCTTCCCTCCCTCACCTCCTCTCTGGACCTTTTACTCTTCAGACTTGTCTGCATTGAGCCTTTGGCAGTTCATCTATTAAAGTTCAGTTTTTCCTATCATGGCAGTGGATCTCATGGAGGTTTCTGTCTGTGGATTTCAGCTTTAGTAAGTTAATGTTTCTCTGTAGCCACCTGGTCGTCTCTCCAGTGTTGGGGACAGTAGTTTGCCCTGTCACTTGGCCTCCCAAGGAGATTTGAGGAGAGTTGTTGATTTTTCAGTTTGTTCAGTTTTTAACTTGTTAGGATGCAGTAGAGATTTGTAAGTTCCTTATATGCTAGTCTGGAAAATGCAAGTCCTCTAATTGGCTATTTTATTTAGCTATTTTTGGTCATATTTTCCTTTCTCTTAATGCTTAGTTTTTTTTTTTTAATTATATGCTGGAAATTATAATTGTATGTTGTAGGGGGAATGTTGAATTTTGTTCATGAAGGCAGTGAAACCCTAGCATATCCTCTTGATCTTGTCAGGGTTTGTTTTCTTGAGTCACTTGTGTGGGAATGTTTTGATTTTGCTCTTAATCCTAGGTCATGGTCCTACTCTAGTCTGTTGGCATTATTACTAATGTATGATGCTTTGTGGTCTCTTATGAAAGCCTGAAGAGATCAAGAAGATAATTCTCTATGGACTGGCTGAAATTTAAACATGTTCTTGTCGTCATCTCAGTTAGACTGTTTTGCTTGGGTTCTGCTTCTTGTTTCATGGTCCCAAAAAGGATTCAAAACAGAAAGGAAGGGCAATGGGGGGCTCACGTCACAGAGTTTTCTTTTGTCCATGATCTGTTTTGTGTTGCCTGTTGTTGAATACCTAAAAACAGTGACTTCATAAGTTTGATCTGGTTTTAGAGTTGTTCACAGTGGGAGAGCATGGTTGATACTTTTCACTTTTGTCTTTGCTGGATGAAGTCCAACACCCTCTTTTACTAATGTTAGCTTTACTATGTTTTAATATGTTATGAAGACACTTCTGTCTCTTTTCCCAAAACATTATCTTTAACTTTGCTTTAATTGTTTGTAGATATTCTCTCATAAGTGCTTAGATAATTTGGCCAGGTTAAGAAATAATTCTGTTGAGATTTTGCTTGTGATTGCATTAAATTTGGCTTTAACGTAGGGAGAATTTACATTTTTTTCAACATACTTTTCTTCAGTAGCAAGAGTTTATATCTTTACATTAAATCAGTTTCCCTTAATATTTCTCACTTTTAGTAATTATGCAAACATTAATAGCATTTATATTTAATATAAGAAAAACACACTGTTTTGGTGCTATTGTGGTTTTCTTCTGTTTTATATTATAAATCTCCATTATTTGTATGAAATAAGTTGATTTAAAAAATTTTAACCAGTCTTTGAAGTCTCATTCTCTTCTAGTTTTTTAGTTGATCATTTTGTGTTTTATACCTATGCCATCTAGATACAAGCGATAATATTTTTTGCTCTACCTTTCAGGTGTATAATCTTAATTATTTATGTTGTCATTATAGTAGATAGTACTTCCAGAATATTGGAATCTAAAAGCATTTTTCTTATCATCAAGTTTAATGGTATTTCAAAATTTCGCATCATGTCCAGGAAATAAACCTGTTTACCTATGGTCAGTTAGCCTATGACAAAGCAGGTAAGAATGTACAATGGAGAGAAGACTGTCTCCTCAATAAATGTTGCTGGGGAAACTGGCTAGCTACATGTAAAAGACCGAGATTAGACTATTTCCTCATACCATATACAAAAATAAAGTAAAACTAAGTGAAAGACCTAAATATAAGACCTAAAACCACAAAACTTCTAGAAGAGTATATAAGGAATTCACTCTGACATAGAATGTAGCAGTAGGTTTGGAACTTTCTCTTGAGGAAAAAGAAAAGCGAAAATAAACAATTAGGACCTAATTAAACTTACATGCTTTTACACAGCAAAAGAAACCATCAGTGAAATGAAAAACCTACTGAATGGGAGAAAATATCTGCAGATGATATGACAAGATAATGGGTTAATATCCAAAACATATAAACAGCCATATCAGTTCAGTTCAGTCGCTCAGTCATGTCCGACTCTTTGCAACCCCATGAATTGCAGCACGCAAGGCCTCCCTGTCCATCACCAACTCCTGGAGTCTACCCAAACCCATGTCCATTGAGTTGGTGATGCCATCCAACCATCTCATCCTCTGCCATCCCCTTCTCCTCCTGCCCTCAATCTTTCTCAGCGTCAGGGTCTTTTCAGATGAGTCAGCTCTTCTCATAAGGTGGCCAAAGTATTGGAGTTTCAGCTTCAACATCAGTCCTTCCAGTGAACAC
This sequence comes from Budorcas taxicolor, assembly GCF_023091745.1. NCBI lineage: Eukaryota > Metazoa > Chordata > Mammalia > Artiodactyla > Bovidae > Budorcas > Budorcas taxicolor. The sequence goes on along the minus strand of NC_068916.1, from coordinate 29,928,108 downwards.
CCAGGACTGATCTCCTTTAGGATGGACTGGTTGGATCTCCTTGTAGTCCAAGGGACTCTCAAGAGTCTGCTCCAACACCACAGTTCAAAAGCATCAGTTCTTCGGTGCTCAGCTCTCTTTATAGTCCAACTCTCACATCCATACATGACCACTGGAAAAACCATAGCCTTGACTAGATGGACCTTTGTTGACAAAGTAATGTCTGCTTTTTAATATGCTGTCTAGGTTGATCATAACTTTCCTTCCAAGGGGTAAGCGTCTTTTAATTTTATGGCTGGAATCACCATCTACAGTGATTCTGGAGCCCAGAAAAATAGTCAGCCACTGTTTCCCCATCTATTTGCCATGAAGTGATGGGACCAGATGACACGATCTTAGTTTTCTTAATGTTGAGCTTTAAGCCAACTTTTTCACTCTCCTTTTTCACTTTCATCAAGAGGCTCTTTAGTTCTTCACTTTGTGCCATAAGGGTGGTGTCATCTGCATGTCTGAGGTTATTGATATTTCTCCCAGCAATCTTGATTCCAGCTTGTGCTTCCTCCAGCCCAGCACTTCGTATGATTTACTCTGCATATAAGTTAAATAAGCCCAGTGACAATATACAGCCTGATGTACTCCTTTTCCTATTTGGAACCAGTCTGTTGTTCCATGTCCAGTTCTAACTGTTGCTTCCTGATCTGCATACAGGTTACTCAGTATCAAAAAACCTACAAACAGCCTAATCAAAAAATGGGCACGATTCTTGAATAGACATTTTTCCAAAGAATACACACATACGGCCAACAGATACATGAAAAGATGGTCAACATCACTAAGCATCAGAGAAATGCAAATCAAAACCACAATCACACATCACCTCACATGTCTCAGAATGGCTATCATCATAAAGTTTGCTAATAACAAATATTGGTAAGGGAGTGGAGGAAAGGGAACCCTTGTACACTGTTGGTGGGAGTGTAAATTGTTGCAGCCACTGTGGAACACAGTGTGGAGGGTTCTCAAACTAGAAATAGGACTACCATATGATCCAGCAGTTCCAACCCTGAGTATATATCTGAAGAAAGCAAAAACACTAATTCAAAAAGATACATGCACCCCAATATTCCAAGTAGCATTGTTTATAACAGGCAAGATATAGAAGCAACCCAATGTTCATCAACAGATAAAGGGATACAGAAGATACATGTATACATACACACACAGAGAATGGTATATTATTCAGCTATTAAAAAGAATGAAATTCTGCTGTTTGCAACAATGCAGATGGACCTAGGGAGTAGTATGCTTTATTAAATAAGTCAGACGCAGAAAGACGGATACTGTATGTTATCAGTTATATGTGGTCTGAAAAACAAATATATATTAAAAAAAACAGACTCACAGATAAAGAAAACTAGTGGTACCAGTGGTGGGAGGGAATGGAAAAGGACAAGATAGGGGTATGGGATTAAGGGGTATAAACCACTATGTATAAAAAAGATAAGCAACAAGGATATATTATAAAGTACAGAGAAATATAGCCATTATTTTTTAGTAACTTTAAACGGAGCATCATCTATAAAAATATTGAATTACTGTGCTGTACACCTGAAATGAAAAGAATATTGTAAATCAACTATATTCCAATAAAGAAAGAACTTGAATTTACGAAAAAAATTTAAGTATCATGTCTTGGATTATGAAGTTACATATATCTTATGTTGTTTTTAACATTTTCACAATTTGACAAATATTACTTAATATCTCATACCTCTTTGGGCTCCATAAATATTTGGGTTATTAATTTGGTGATTAATATAATTAGATATTTAAAATATTTAATCTCTGAATTTTTAGTGAAACTCACTAGATTATGCTGGCTTATAATAAATATTTTGCTGGCTCTATTTGCTTAGTGTTTTCTGCTAAGTAAAATTTTGGCCAGCATTATACAAGTAAGTTTAATTTGTTTTATTTTTGTTTGCTGACATTTTCATATCAGTGTTATGCTAATTTACTGTCTGAAAAAATTAAAATGGGCATGGGCAGTTTTTGCGTTTTTGGTATATTGACAGAAATCAACTCCAAAGTCATTTGAGCCTGATGTTTATTGTTGGTGGTAGTGGCAGCAAGTAATGGGCTAAATGACTCTTGGACCGACAGCTCACCATTTCTTCCTTGTTTGTGATTGTTTCGGCTCTTTAACCCGTTGTGAATCAATTTCGTTAAACATAGTTTCCTAAAAGTCACCCATTTTATCCAAGATTTGGATACATTAGCATGTGATTGTACAATGAATTATTTTATGGTGCTGAGTTTAACAGCTTTTTTTTTTTGAAGGAAGAAATAAATGATGCTCATTGTAGGAAAAGAAGCAGCAAATACAGAGTATAGAGAGTCATGTAAATACTAGTTAGTTTCATGACCCATCAGTAACCTCTGTTACCATTTTAGGTGTATTGCCTTCCAGAGTTTATCCTGTAAAACCTGAAGTATTTATCTCTGTAGTTTGTGCTGTCTCCAGGAAAGAGGCTATGACTTGGTTGGACAGAGAGCCTTGTATTTCCTCCCTCCTGGGGTTTCTGATTGCTGGAGGTGGATGTGGAAGTGTGCAGATCTGGTCCACACCAGGAGGGACACCAGAAAAGGGAGACCATGCTCTGCACACAGACTGGAGAAATGGATGGGCAGTGGGAAGTTAGATATCCAATGCAGTGAGCTTAGAAATAGATTTTTTGTGCAGAATAAAGACACTGTAAGTGTAGAAAAAATATGTTGAATTCAAGTGGCAGAACCAATGTGTTACACAGAGCAAGAGGTGCTCTTGAATGATTTATGAATTCTGACAAAGAGTGGGTAAGTGTTCAGCGTTGATTCAGATGAAAAAGTCAGATTCTTTGACTTTATCATAGTGGTGTTTAAGGTTTTATACATTCAGATGCTCTTCCACGCAATGAGAGAAGCTGTCCTTATTCAGGTATTCCGAGTAAATACATTTAAGTGAACTCCGAGATCGAGGCAGATTTGGGACTTTGGTCAGTTGTCTATTTTTAGCTCTGTGATTTATATAGTGTCTTTATATCTCTTAAGTGTAAGGTCCAGTGCCTTCATATGCCATTGGCTGATTTAATGACTTCAGTTAGATTTCCACTTCCCGAATTGATATATTTTCTTTAACATATTGAGAGACTGTGAGATGGAATACTGAGGGCAGACAAACAAATGTGTGATCCTTACCAATAAGTGACTCTACTAGTTAAAGCTAAGAGAAAACAGGATTGGAAAAAAAATGTTTTTCAGAGTATGTGAAAAAGAAGTAGATAGATTTAACTGTACTGAAATGAGTGAAGCACAGGCTTTTGGAGTAAAGAGAACTTTAGAAGTGGAGAACTTAAGTGGAAAACAGGTTTGTGTTTCAATTCTGATATGAACCAGCTGTGTGATCTTTTGACAGTCCCTTAGTTTCTGAACCCCAGTTCTTCCTTAGGAATTGAGGTTAGTAGTCATTAATTTGTCAGAGGATTCGAGTTTCAGCTTAGATAAAGAATATAAACTAAATGTTTTTACTTGTAACTTTTACTTACTGAGTAAGTGAGTACCTTCTATGTTTGGGCCATACGTGTGCTAGCAGTTGTTGCTAGAACAATAAATGAGACAAAAATTCCTGTGTTTAAGAGTCCACTGGAGTGGGGGCTTATGGTTCATAAGTTACCAATTCTTTAGGACGGGAAAAAGGAGCCTTCCATTTCAGCAAATATCAAAATAAAGTATCTTCTTCAGAAGAAAAAGAACTATATAAAAGAATAAAGGAGAAAGGTGAAAAAAAAAATCACCTAAAAATCTACCACTCTGAAATAAATCTATTATCATGAGGTAATCATCACTCTAGGTTTCCCTGGCGGCCCAGTGGTAAAAAAAAATCTGCTGCCAGTGCAGGGGAGGTGGATTCGATCCCTGGGTTGGAAGATCCCCTAGAGGAAGGAGTGGCAGTACACTCCAGTATTCTTGCTTGGAAAAGAGGAAAGAGAGGAGCCTGGCGGGTTACAGTCCATGGGGTCACAAAAGAGAATCTGACACAACTTTCTGATGAACCAACAACAATCACCCTGTGAATCTCTGTGAATACACAAAATTGAAAGTCTGATAGATACAGGCAAAAAGATAAACAGGTCCCACTATTTATGTGAAAATGGAGTCTTGTGTATTTAAAAATGAAATTATTGAACTTAATTTTATTTGTATCTAAATGAAAAATATGTAACTACAGTGATAGACAAGGAATTGCTAAAACTTCCAAAATTTTTTCCTTCACTGCAAATGATGTGAAATTCTAAAAGATCTTGCTAGGGCTCGGGTGCACCATTATGTATATTCAGCAATTCAAGTCATTTTTTTCAACTTTTATCTTTCAAATTTAGTGAATAATAGATTTTTTTAATTATGAAAGTTGAGAAAATAAGCACTTTCTCGACCTTGTTATACCTTCTATCCCCTATTTCCAACTTTTGTTTTACTTTATAATTATACTGCTAAGATTATCCTCTTGCCTACAATCATTTCCACAGTTGTTTAGTCTTAGGTGTATTTTGAATGCTCATTGAGTTCTAAATTGATGCTCATGGAGATAGGTTGCTCATTATCAGTCCTTTAATAATTTCCAGTTTGTTTTGATTGGCCTCTTGGCTGAATGGAAAATCCGGCTGAAGGCATCAGAGGGCGACTTAGGAGTCAGACAGCTCCTAGGCAACCAAAAATTGCAGAATCAGGAGCCTGGAGAGAATGGGGGGCAGGAAAGGGTGACCTGCACTCAGGAGTTTTCCTATTGAGGCATTTGCTAGGTGTTTTATGTTGCAGAGGTGCATGGCTAAGATGAGTGGAGTTTTGGTGTTTTCACTGTATCGCGGTAAAGAAGAAACAGGAGATCGTTCCGTGACGAGGAGGGACTAGATCATCAGCTGAGACCTCTGAAGAACCAAATGCTAGAAATGAAGGCAGAGCAGAGGCTAAAACCTTGTGAAAACTGCGATGCAGCCTGGGGCAGCTCAGCCACGGATACATTAAAATACGCCCATTTCACCTGCTCACTAGAGATTAAAGTGAGTGCAGTCTGGAGGAGGATAGTCTTTTCCAGAGCTTCTATTACTTTTCATTGGTATTTCATGTACCTTTCATATATGTTAATCTCTTTAAAAAAACACCTGCCACCTGCACCAGAAAGCAAGATCAAAAAACAAAGGATAAAAATAGACTCATAGACGTCCCTGCACATTATCAAGCACAGACGATATCATAACTGCAATTAATATGTTCAGAAAAGTGTATGACGATGGAGAATTTCTCCAGAGAAAGGAGTCTGTTTTAAAAATCAAATGGAAATATTCGAACACTAGAAATGTCTCAAAGGAATAATCTATAATCTCCTTTAGAGTTTGAGATCTGAATCAGTTCTTCCCCTCTTTCATGGAAATCCTTCTTGTTTCCTTTTAACCTATATTCTATTTATTTTTTTCAGAGTGGTCATTCCTGCCATTTTCTGTGAAAGAGAGTATAAATATTTTTCAGTGTGTTTGAAGACAGTCACAGTTCAGTGCTGAGCATCGTAGACTTGTGAAACTTCACTCTGTTATGAAAGAAAATTAAAAATCTCACACGATGTGACTGAACATATGGTTGAGGGATATTTTCTTAAAAAATCATCTTTAACATTCCAGAAATAAATGCTAACATTTGGAAGTTTTTATTTTTCAAAAAAGGCCATCTTTCATTTTTTAAATTATATATTTTGTTTTTTAAAGCCCAACTTTGAGTAGAAACATTATTATGGTGACATAGCATATTTAGAATTTCTGTAAAGTAATACTAATTACAAATTCTAAATTTATTGAAAATTGTATATACTATCTTATGCCTGATTTTTCTATGTAAACACTAAAAAAATAGGGGATAACAGTGTAACATCTGACTGTTGATAACACTGATAACTATAGTCAGCATCCAGACATATATCTTTGACTAATTATTTGTAATTCAGTCATCCAGCCAATATCTGCTAAGTATCTGCCATGAGACTGTCCTTGCTTTTGAGAAATTTGAAATCTAGTGGTAGAGGCAGACATTTTTAATTTGAAAAAGTACCACAAAAGTGGCAAGTGAGTTTGAGCAGCAATGCTTCATCTTATTGAGTGTGGATGTGGGAAAGGGGTTTTCACGGAAGTCCTCACAGTGGAGGGAGTGTTGAATGTATCTGGAAGGTTAATAGGAGCGCACCAGGTAGAAAAGTGGAAGGAGCAAGGAACAGAGCTTTGGTGGGGTTTTGTTTTAGTGTTTGTAAAGAATGCTCAGTTGTGTCAGACTCTTTGTGACCCCACAGACTGTAGCTCACTGGGCTCCTCTGTCCATGGAATTCTCCAGGCCAGAATTCTGGAGTGGGTAGCCATTCCCTTCTCCAGCGGATCTTCCCAACCCAGGGATCCGACTTTGGTCTCTTGCCTTGCGAGCAGATTCTTCACCATCTGAGCCAGCAGATGAGTGTATGGCGTGTTGCAGTACATGGGGTCGCAAAGAGTTAAACACCACTTAGTGACAAATAACAGAGTCACTCCTGCCTTCCAGGACGTGAGAATTTAACGGTCCCCCAGCTTGACTGGCACTTGTTTTCTCAAGGTGGAAGTCGGGTTTCCATCCGTGGGCCAGCTGTGCTGGATGCCCTCTCCAGCTCCTCCTCTCGTCATCTGGTCCTCGGATCTGTGCTAAGATCCCATTGTTTCCAGAAGCAGCTTCCTCATGGAGCTCAATTCAGGGATGAAGAAGCTAGGAGGGCAGACTATTTCCTCCCAACCCTGACTCCTAGCACTGAATCAGGCAGTGAAAGTTAAAGTTGCTTAGTCGTGTGCGACTCTTTGCAACCCCATGGGCTGTCCGGGCCAGAATTCTGGAGTTGGTAGCCTTTCCCTTCTCCAAGGGATCCTCCCAACCCAGGGATAGAACCCAGGTCTCCTGCACTGCAGGCGGATTCTTTACCAACTGAGCTATCAGGGAAGTCCAAATCAGGCATTCCTAGTAGCTAAAAAGACCCAGTGAAAAACTGCCAAAGGTGAAGAGAGTGGGGTAGTACAAGCATGTGAATGGATGTCTCAAGCTTCAGTGTACATCAAAGTACCTGGAAGGCCTACCAAAGCACAGATTTCTAGGTCCCAGAATTTCCTGTGTGGTTGGTCTGGAGTTATTCTGAGGATGTTCCCAGATGATGCTGATCCAGTAATAAGCACACTCAGAACTGCTGCTTAGAGAAAGTGAACTTTTCTTGTCTGTAAAAGGAAGGGGCTGAATTAACAACAAAAACAGTACTTTGATATTTCACCTAGGCTAATACTCACAGATTTGATAATTCTTCAAAATTATGTCATATCATTAAAAGCTTAATTTGGTAAAGTAATGTGTTAGAGAATGGTAATCCTTGAGCTGTCTTCATTGATGAGATATAGAATGAGTCCAAATTTAGAAACTTGAAAATTATAAACCTTAAAAGGGAAGAACACAGATCACCTTATGAAGAAAAAACTTGAAATAGCCTTTAAAATTTAACTTTTTCCTGTTTTGTTTTCTTCGTTGCCTCAGTCTGTTCTTAATAAACAAATTTAGAAAAAGAAACTCTAATAATGTCAGCAGTAGCTAGCGTTATTTTTGGATGTGTAACCTAACTCAGGTTCATACTAAACAACAAAAAATGCATTTGTATATTAGATAGGGCTGCCATTTTCAGCTCTGTCCAAATACTAGAAATACCTGAGAAAATCTGGATTTAGTCAATCTGTGGTCTAGGCATTGGCATTCTCTTTAAAACTCACCAGGTAGTTACAATTTATGTCAAGGGTTGAGAATCACTGGAGCAGTCATTGAGCTCAGGGTAACCTATATTTCATGGGTTGAGATTTTACTAATTACTTTCCTGCTAAAGCCCACATCAACTAATATTTCTATGAAAGTTTTATTTCACGTATGCCTTCATAAACCAGAACTCCTCAATTTTGGTTAAAAATACTTGGAAATAATGCTGTGTTCCATTTATTGCCAATTGGCAGGGAAATTGTATCTTTTCTTTCTAGTGAGTTTCATTATACATGCAAATGAGAAATTAAAGTTATAGTAAGTCATGACAGTGGGGAAACCAGGCAGAGTCTGTTCCAGCAACATGACAAAAATGATGGAAGTTTTCAGAAATGTCCTGGCAGCAAATTCACTGCCAAAGAGCCACAGATCATGTTGACGCCTTGTTGGTTGTCATCCTGTTAGTTAAATTGAAGGGAGTTTTTGATTAAGAGTGCAGTCCAACCTAGATCAAAGTGGAAACGACTCTTGACACTTGGGTTCTTTTTAAGAAAGAGGAGTTTGATTAGTCACTCATAAACTTGAATGACCACATAGAAGCATATAAATTATTTGATGAAATAGCTTCTTATTTAGAATCATAGGGATTACAAGAGAAATCTTACCGATTAATTGTTTGTTCTAATTGCTCAATTCAGGCTTTATTTTCCTCAGGCCCCCAGATTTAATAAATACAAATAAAGGATGTTCAATTAAAAATGAGCTTCACATGACAACCTATCATTTTTAATATAATTTAATCTTAAATATGTATTCTAATAATTACTCATTTTTTAACTTGAAATGCACATTTAACAGGGCATTCTGTATTTTATTTAGCAAGTTTAAATCTTACTCTGTCTTCCAAAGGGGTTTTGGCAGGATTGTGTAATAAAAAAAGGACTGTCTTGAAACTACTATCTTAGAAACATTAGATCTGATTCTCACTCTTCTTCCCCTTGTAAATGATCATAACAGCAAAGTACACTCTTCTGCTTTATTATTGTGAAGTTAGGAAGATAAAGTATAGGAAAGATAGATACATCCGATGTATATTAGATATATGTTCATATATCCAATGAACAGAGGTAGCTAAATCTCTTCCTATTATTCCATTATTTGCCCTCCATGTTTATCAAGATCTCCCCAAAACTTGACCTTCTCTTAGTCTCTGAGTTTAGCACCTTTTATGATCTCATTGTTTCCTTTGTCATTTTGGGTTCTATGATTCTGTCTTTGATACCTCATTCTTACGAACAGTCTCAAATTATTTGTTCTTCTGGTTCATCTACTAAGACAGATCCTTATTGCCAAGGGGAAGGAGTTGTAATATTAGAATGGCCTGGGGAACTGTTTTCTAGCTCGACATTCCTGCTCTCCCCTTCTGCATCCCTGATAGAGAAGCCTGATCTAGTGTGAATGAATGGGAGGAAAGTCGGGCTATTCCTCTCAAGTCTTCATTGGTAGAAAAAACCCCATTGTCTGTGTCTAGTTTGCCTTTTTGGAAGGTGTTTCCAAGAAGAAGGTACAAACAGTCCTAGAAGTAAATATGTGGTTCTTCAGTTGTGCCTCCCTAGTTATCATTACTTCTGTTAGAGGAATTAAAAGGTCGTATAGACTTGAAATGAATATAACTTATATGTCAAAGATATCCTAATTTAAAAAGCAGAAGTGAGTTTTCCTTCTATTATCTCAGTGGCCACACTTTCCTGCATTAAGAGCACTTGCCACAGATCATGTGAGGCTTTCAGGCATCATGGGGGGATCAGAGTGCCTTCCGTAGCATGGGTTTGCTGGTGGCCCTGCATGTAATCACTGCAAACCCAGGAGTGATAGGAGACAGGTGTAAAGTACCTTTAGTGCTTCCCAACTGGTTCAAAATCATGGCCACAAAATAAAAATGGGAGAATCTCCAGCTTCACACCCACACTCCAGAACAAACCCACATTATCATGTGTTTAGCTTTGGGCAAGTGAGTGAGTGAAGTCGCTCAGTCGTGTCCGACTCTTTGCGACCCCATGGACTGTAGCCTACCAGATTCCTCCATCCATGGGATTTTCCAGGCAAGAATGCTGGAGTGGGTTGCCATTTCCTTCTCCAGGAGATCTTCCCAACCCAGGGATTGAACCCGGGTCTCCCGCAATGTAAGCAGACGCTTTACCATCTGAGCCACCAGGGAAGTCCTCAGTCACACCACAGTAATGAGGTGTTTTTGGCATGGTGTCAGCTCCACCACAGACATAAGCCCACTTTCCAAAAGGGAGAGTCCAAGGTGCCCAAATATTAGCTTTGGGCGCATATTTACAATGGAAAGTGAAAGTGAAACTTGCTCAGTCTTGTCAGAGTCTTTGCGACCACATAGACTATACAGTCCATGGAATTCTCCAGGCCAGAATACTGGAGGGGGTAGCCTTTTCCTTCTCCAGGGTATCTCCCAACCCAGGGATTAAACCCAGGTCTCCCACATTGCAGTTAGATTCTTTACCAGCTGAGTCTCAAGGGAAGCTGAAGAATACTGGAATGGGTAGCCTATCCCTTCTCTAGAGGATCTTCCTGACTCAGGAATCGAACCAGGGTCTCCTGCGTTGCAGGTGGATTCTTTACCAACTGAGTTATGAGGGAAGCCCTTTACAATGGAAAAATATATTGCAAATTTCTGCTTCTTTTTAATGTTAGGATTTCTTTTTTTTTTTTTTACCCTTTTAACTGTATATTTTTTGTAAACATTGATAAGGTAAAACAGTCTAAAAAAAAAAGCTAACCTTTAAAACCATGTATTTTCTTGGCTGCTTTATTTACTTGTATTTATTGAATGTAACTGTTCCCGCCTGCATGACATGTGAAAACTCATTTACTCTCAGTTGAGCTAAAGCAGTTTGAAGCTCAAGAGAATGACATTTGGCTCTGCTTGTCAGACAAGCTAGTTGATTATGTAAAAACACTTAGTTTGAATGCAGAGTTTTCTCCAGGGAGGAGCAAAAGCAATGATTGAAATCACTATCATATTTCAGTCATGGAGTTGGTCATTTGGAGGCAGATGAACTTATCAGGAATTCCTGAGCAGTACTTTGCAAAGGCCCAGTGGACTCGTCCTTGGAAATGGGAAAGGTGAGCGGAGCAGTTCAGCAAGTGCCCCCAGCACCTTGGACTCTCCCTCTTTGGAAAGTGGGCTTATGTCTGTGGTGGAGCTGACACCACGCCAAAAACACCTCATTACTGTGGTGTGATTGAGGTCATGCCCTCGAGTCACTTCATCCAAGTCTCCAGTTTTCACTGGAAAGTAAAACACCTTCAGTGAGTCTTCGTGAGGAGGAAAAACCCCGCTTCGGCTTTTCTTCCCATAAAGTCCCTGCCTGCCAGGCCTGAGTGCCAAGGTAATTGTCTATCTGTCTGCAGCTGCTTGCAGCCGCCCAGATGGTAATAATGCCGACACCTCGGGGTCAGAACTTCCCCTCCAGATGTATTACAGAATCTCTGACAGAAATGGCAGCTCAGTACAAGAGGGAGGTCCTTGCAGATGGATTTGGGGGGTGGGGGTAGAGGGGGGCGGGCATTTCTCAGGTTGTAGAGAAAGTTGAGCTGTGAATGGAGGAATTAAGGTGAAATCTGAGCTCTGTGGCTTCCAGAGCAGATTTGCAGAGCTGTAGGAACGGAAGAAGGTGGTGCTTTAGCTTAGTGGTTCTTGTGCCCAACAGGATACAAACAAGTGCTCTTAAATAGCCTCAGAATATTTGTTGTTGGTGCTGAGGGTCGTGATGAGGGCAAAGGACACATGGGGTTGTTGGGACCACAAACAAGGCCTAAGCTAGAGAGCTGCATGTGTGTGTTTCAAAAATGAGGGATAAATTACGAGTTTGGAATTAACAGATACACACTCCTAAATATAAAAATATAAGAAGGACCTTTTGTATAGCACAGGGAACTTACATTCAGTGCCTTGTAACAACCAATTGTTATTGCTCAGTCACTCAGTCCTGTCTGACTCTTTGCAACCCCATGGCTTGCCTGTCCTTCACCATCTCCCGGAGCTTGCTCAAATTCATGTCCATTGAATCGGTGATGTCATCCAACCATCCCGTCCTTTGTTGTCTGCTTCTCCTCCTGCCTTCAGTCTTTCCTAGAATCAGGGTCTTTTCTAATGAGTCAGATCATTGCATCAGGTGGCCAAAGTATTGGAGCTTCGGCTTGAACATCAGTCCTTCCAATGAATATTCTGGATTGATTTCTTTTAAGATTGACTCGTTTGATCTCCTTGCAGTCCAGGGGACTCTCAAAAGTTTTCTCCAACACCAATAATAACCAATAATGAAATATAATCTGAAAAAGAATATATATTTAGTATATATATCATCTATATAATGGAATCACTTTGCTATATACCTGAAACTCTTTGTGACCCCGTGGACTGTAGCACACCAGGCTCCTCTGCCCATGGGATTTTCCAGGCAAGAATGCTGAAGTGGGTAGCCATTTCCTACTCCAGGGGATCTTCCTGATTCAGGGATTTAACCCGAGTCTCCAACATTGGAAGCAAATTCTTTACTGCTGAGCCAGAGAAACACATATACATGAAACTAACACAATGCAAATCAACTATACCTCAATAAAAGAATAAATTAGAAAAATGAATCATTGAGACAAAATCTTAGAAAAAAATTCTAATGTGGGAAGACATTTGAGTCTTAACCCCTTTATTGGAGGTTGGTATGGTTTTTCCTGTGGTCATGTATGGATGTGAGAGTTGGACTGTGAAGAAGGCTGAGTGCCGAAGAACTGATGCTTTTGAACTGTGGTGTTGGAGAAAACTCTTGAGAGTCCCTTGGACTGCAAGGAGATCCAATCAGTCTATTCTGAAGGAGATCAGCCCTGGGATTTCTTTGGAAGGAATGATGCTAAAGCTGAAATTCCAGTACTTTGGCCACCTCATGCGAAGAGTTGACTCATTGGAAAAGACTCTGATGCTGGGAGGGATTGAGGGCAGGAGGAGAAGGGGACAACAGAGGATGAGATGGCTGGATGGCATCACGGACTCGATGGACATGAGTCTGAGTGAACTCCGGGAGATGGTGATGGACAGGGAGGCCTGGCGTGCTGTAATTCATGGGGTCGCAAAGAGTTGGACACGACTGAGTGACTGGACTGAACTGAACTGAAGGTCAATAATACAGGGAAAGTTAATGGAAGGAAGTGTCACTTAAATACTTATTAATTAGGGAGTGGTTCCAGAATTTCAAATCTAGTGATTTGGTGGTTATGAATATGAATTGGGACTACATCTCCTGAGAAAAGTTTTTTCTTTATTTCTCGTGTATATATATACACACACAAACATATGGTAAATGTATATATTTGCCATTATATGTATAAACAACATTGGACGCTAAGGGACTGAGAATTTGTGTTGCAGAGTAAGTGTTGTAAGAAATTGGTTTGATGAGAGCCAAGTGTGTCAGTTTACTATAAGAAGCCAAGAAGGAGGGTGACCTATGTACCTTCTGGTTTAGCACAGCATTCTTTAGTATGTATTATATGATCTTCTGTCTCTCAGTGAAGATTTGCAACATACAATCACAAATTTATGTCCTAAAATGCCTAGAGAGAGTGTATATATGCACACACACACACAAGGCAGTGTTTACAGTGGAGTTATGGCTTATGTTGGGATCAAGTTCTAAAGTCAACAAGTGAAACAGAAACCATGAATTATAAACTTACCCCTGAAAGCTTTGAAGTTGCTTATAAAAACAGTATGTACAATTTTGTTTTTAATAGTAACACTTGTACATGCTAAAGTGTAAGTGCGCATAGAATGAGCTTGACTGAAGAAAGAACAAATACAAATTTTTCATGCTGATGTTTGGATGTTAAAACCATTCCACTTGGCATAGACAGCTGGCCTCAAAAACAGCTTTCAAGTCCCTATTGGGATGGGGGACTGCATGATTTTAAGGGATTCCTGCTTTCTGGCATTTTGTCTTAATAGTAGGGTACTCTACTCCTAATAAATACTTTTATTTTGTAATGATGAAGATTAGAAAAGGTACTGGAATCTAGGCTCCTGGAAGCTGAGTTCTAAAGCCTGTGCAGAAGGTAAAGGAGTATATGGTGCAGCTCCGCTTCGCTTTGAGGAAATAAACTTCAAGTTGAGTTGATTTCACTGCTGGAAGTCGTTTCCTTTACACTTTGTCTACCTGCACTTGTTTTTATTTTGGTGGAAGGTGGATTTCATCTCCTGAAGTCATTACCAATTAATTGGTTTACTGTATCTGGTAAATTATATTTACCATAAAACATGCATTGTCAGTCTCTCTCTGCCCCCGCCCCCCCTTTTTTTTGTACAATTCAGTTTGCTTATGCGGTGTGTGTTGGGATGTGTGTGAGTGTCTGTGTGTGGTGAGTGCCTGAGTGTATCGGGACATCTTGTACAAACCTCTGTCAATGCTTGAGTGCGAGGGAGGTGCAGCCATGTCTGGAATTTCTTACACCCTGTGGGAGTGAGTCCAGAAGAAGCCTTCTGATTGGAAGATGAAGGAAGTTTGTGTGAAAATTCAGTCTGAGGGAGGAAGGAGTCTGGCACGGGGAGCTGGGCCCAGTGAGACAGACTTAGCTGTCAGTGCTTGTGAGGACATATCTGAAGACAGCATGGCCTTTTCCACCCAGGTCTCTCTCCTAACCCAACACTCTGTGTACTCTTTTCTGACTCCTCTAGTGAGGAGCAGGGTGGACTGTTTTCCTAGAGACTCTGTAAGAGATGTGGCCCAAACAGCATTGCCTTGGTAACCCTCTGATAAGGGCAGCTCAAGAGACAGGATGGGACAGAAGCTGTGACCATTTGGCGCCTTGGCATCTGACGCAACAGCCCAAGTACCAGCAGAATCAGAATTATTTATGAGCATGTGAGTCTTGGGGGACTTCCAGAAATTGGTGAAAGTGCAAAGCAGAGAAATTTGAATTATTACTGTTAATGTGACCACATCTGTACCTACAGGCTAGTGAGGCTGAGACACAACTTGTTTTTAACCTCTATTATTAAACTTCCTGGTGAATGGTAATTATTTATTTACATAACCACTCCCCTCCTAGGCTCTAAGGCCTTGCCGGCCAGGAGTATATATTATTCATCTTGACTTTTCCAGAGTCTAGCTTTTGCTCCAGTACACAGTAGGTGCTCACCAAGTGGCGGTGGTCTTTTTTAAGTTGGAAGAGTGATTTCGGTGTGTGTTGATTATGGAAATAACGATCTGAAATATAAAATTATTGGATTGAGAGGAGGAGGAGAAGGCTGGTTTCTGACTTTTTTTCCATCTTCGTAGCATCTTCCTTTACATGCTATTGCCGGGGCATGAATAAAGTAGCAGAGAGAGCTTCCTGCCTGAGAGGAAAATGCCAAATTAGAAATGGGGAGAAGAACCTCAGAGCACCCCATTAGATCAGAGCAGTTGTGTTTTTATCCAGAGGTTGGATAAAGGAGAAACGAGTGTTTCAGCTAGAGGCTTTGAAGGGCTGACAGTGAGCGCAGCGTAATATAGGGCTCAGTTTATTGTGTCTGAATGAATGCACTGGCATTTCTAGACTGTAACCTATACATCTGTTTCACGGGGGGAGGGGATGAGTGAGGCAACCCGGGAGAGGAGGGATTAGGGTTGTGAAAATAGAACCAGTGTGAGGGGCTGAAGAAAGGGATGTTAGCAATGACCCGGCTCAGCCACTTAGGCAGCTCTGCCACATTCCTCAGAACAAACAACCATTAAAATCCAAGTGCACAAAGCCTGTAGCAGGCTTGGTAATGACAAGCTCTGTCAGCACACTGTAATTAACATGAGGTGGTATAATTTATAAGGAATGTACTATGCAGTTTAATGCCAACACAGAGCAGGGAATATCTGTAGCCTCATCCCTGGATGCAAGCATCTTTCTCTCCATATGGGCTTTTTTTTTTTTTCAGACTCACAAAAGCCTTTGTCACACTGAGTTAGTTTTGCACAAGGCACAAGTGCGCCTTGCAGGCGACCCTTCACCTTCCCTCCCCCTCCCAGATTAATCAAGAAGGACAGTCTCAGCAGACTGTCTTTACTGTACATAATTAAGCAGTTCTGAATGCTCAGTGAAACTCAAATGGGATGGCACGGAGCCTGGTAATATGACAGTTAATGGGATGAGACTAGCACTTATTCTGCCTCTATAATAAGCAAAGGCTTTTTCCTTTCCATCTGAGGACAGGAAGAGAAGGAAGCAGTCACAAAAGATAACAACAGTGACAACGTGGGGTTGTTGGGCACCTCTCTCTACCTTTTGTGATTGTCGCCAAAAAGGAGAGTGTGCCTGAACTGGAAGAGATTACTGCTTAATTATCCTTGCTTGGTGACTGTAATGAGCACAGGCTTTTACTTCTGCATAGCTATGGATTGGTGTGAGAAGCATTCCCAGAAAATGATTTTAATGGAAGGATTATAACCTCTCTACTCTTATGCCACCTACAAGCCTTTAAGCTTGTAATATAGTAGCCTTTAAGCTTGTAGTCAGAATATTGCCTTAATCCTGCTTCTTTGGTGATGTGGATGTTTAAGAAAATGATGTTATTTTGCCTTTAGAGGATGGTCAACATAACTATGTGTCATAAAGGACCTTTTGCTAGGACCTTGTGGCTTTCTTCTTCTGACCTGCAGACACAAAAATAGCATCTCTTTCCTTCCCCTTAAAGAAAGAAGCTGGGTAAAATTACCTTTGAGGCAAGAAAAAATACAGTGACAGGATCCAGGCATCATTTTTAGCTGCATAATCTTTGTCCATTGAACAACTGGGTTAAAAAAAAGAAAAATCTGTTTGCGCTTTGTGAGCTGTGGCAAAAACTGGTGTAAGGCAGTCATTAAATGATCCCGCCAAAGAGAAAACATATCAGACATTCATCTGAGAGGCAACCACGCAGCACCAGGATTCTGTACTCTTGTGTTAGGAGACATCCCTGGGAGGCAGAAATCCAAAGGATCAGGAACCGGCACTGTATTGAGAAATCAGTCCAAGTGACTACTCTGAATCACTTAAAATGTAATTGTCTATAGAGAGATCCTGAAAAGGGATCACTTACTATTACCGTTTCCAGGGAGGAAGGAGGGGTCGGTGGCCAGACAGTCGCAAGATTTGTGGAAAGCTGAGGTTTGGAGTTAGGAGTTTGTATTTTAGGCTCTGCTGCTGACCTTCTGTGTTTCCTTTAGAAAGGGCCTTGATTTCCTGAAGGATAAAGGAGAAAAACGACATTCAGTGATTTGAGGCTTTCAAGTGAGAGGGAGTCATCAGAAGCCTGCCTGTTCAGCATTCCAAATTCTCTTCCTTTAGGGACTGTTTTCTAAGATTAGAGATGGCATTTGGCTCCTGAGAGTGTTTTCTCTGGGTTTAGCTGAGAATGCAGGTGTTTTGCTTGAGAAACTGCTGCTGGAAACAGGGAGAAAACACTCTGTTTCAGAAAGGTAACAATTTGGAGAACTGAAAACCCTCACTTCCTTTCCATAAGGACGAACAGAAGTCCTTTCATTCACATCCATCATATTTTATTTCAGATTCAGAAACCTTTTCATTTCAGCAGAAATCTCAGCATATGTTATCTTGCTCCAAAACAGCAAACGGTGGCTTAAAATACACTTCATGCATTTCAAATGATTGCTCTCAAAACAATATATGTATGTGTATATACGTTTCTACTCACATGGCTCCCATTTCAGCAATTTTGTAGGGGTTTTTTTCCCCCCCTTCTTCTTCCCTTTTCTATAAACCGTGCAAGCATGAAGCACATGTAAAGAGATTTCAGGAACATTTTGTAATTCTTGAAAGGTTAATTGCACTATTTATAGACCAGACTGTAAAGCAAAAACCCTCTGCATGACCTTTCGGGGTCACCATAGTAATAGCAACCTCAGTGAAGCCCTGACCAGTCATGAATCACTGTCTGTGATACCAGGAATGCTGACAGTTCAATCACAGCACTGTTTCAATAGAGAACTCCATATATTTAAAGCGCTGATACTGTTTTCCCTCTAAATGACAGTCTTGACAGATGGGCCAAAAGCACCGCAGACGTTTGAACAAGGAAATAGAGAGGGAGCCGGCTGGAAGCTGGGCTTCACGCAGCCAGCCGAGAATGATGAATAGAGTGTGATTGTGTCTGACAGGTAGTAATATAACTATTCATTCACCACAGCACACCTGGAGCACACTATATTAAATGGTACAAGATGGAGAGATTCTGGGAACAGAATAGGAAGTGTGAATCCCAGGCTGAGTTTAGGTACAGCAAGAGAAGAGGTCAGGGGTCAGGCAATATCAACTACCTCAGAGAAGGCTGTAATTAAATTATTTGCTTACCAAAGTGTTTCTAATGTTTTGCTAACATGTTGCCAGGATCATTACTTCAGCACATCTGAGCACTTCAAGTAAAAGCAGATTTCCACCCCCTGCTCCCTGACAACTCCACTTATTTCTTTTCTCATCTGAAGTCGCTTTCTCTCTTGCTGCTGGTGTTGCTGCTGCTCCAGATCATTGTCCTAGAACAGTCAAGAGAAAGGCTGATCAGCTAGAGGGTCATCACCCTGAGTAAAAGCAGCCCCTCCTGACCCCAGCACAGTTCTGCTTAGACCAAGGTGTGGAGACCAGTCATTGCGAGTCACATAACTGGTGGACATCCACCCAGGTGCGGAGCAGGCGCCAAGGACCTGATGGGGGAGAGGGTTGTTGGCAAGTATTTGCCTTTTGCCTGGAAAGTCAGCAGAGACCCTGAGATGCCGCTGCCCAGTCAAAGAATAGTTTGCAAATCAAGGCGTGAGAATGGGGGTGCAAGGCTCCCCACAAAAAGAGTGTAGGACTGTTTTTTCAGACCTTGTGACCTTTTTTCCAGCCTTCCACTGCACCCATGGCTAAATATTTTTCAACCTGCCTTAGCATTAATTTCTAATTACCAGGTCTGACTGTCACATTCTGAAAGCTTTATTCCTAGAAAGTATTGTCTCATCATAAAATAAGATTGAATGGGCTCTCAAATCTGCATTTTAACTTTACTTACACATGTCTTATATAGTAACACCTACAGAAGGAGCTTAAAATGTCAGAACTCAAATAGTGCTCTGTTTTTGTGTGTGTGTGTGTGTGTGTGTGTGTGTGTGTAAAAGAGAGAGAAGATATACCACATTCCGTGCTCAGTCTCTCCCAGATAAACAGGGAGCCTGTTCTGGACCCTAGCTTATTTCTAAGATCCTTGGGAAAGGAAACACTTGGCGGTGGCTTTTACATGGTGAATGTTCATCAACTGCCGCCTCAAATTAGTTGTGCTTGTCACTTCTTTTATTCACAGGCTCCTCTGATGGCCAGGGAGGGCACGCTGCTGCCATGGCTGCGCTGTTGGGAGAGTCCCTCTGGGAGCCGAGATCCTGGCCACTTTTGTCTCCCTGCATTCCATCTTCTCTGTGTGTCTTTGTGGCTGATTGGGCTAGTCTGAAGCTGACTCTGACAGCAGGGTCACTGCCTATGTAGGAAGCTCTGTGCACCCGACTTCACCATTTCAGCTTTTCCTTTCTCGTGAAAATCACATTTTTAATAGATGGAGTTCTCTTCCCAGCTTACTGCGGGGTGAAACCATGGGCTTAACACTTAGAGAAGATTTTGCATGTGACCTCTCTGATTAGCTATGGAAAACCAAATCCAGTCAGAAGTGCCCCCACCCCACCCTGGCCCTGACAATCCAGGTTTTTTGCCTCCTTCACATCCTTCTTTTCTAGCTGGTATTCATCCTGTTGGTTACCGGGTTATGGATATATCTTTTTCTGTGTCTTCATCTGTGTCTATAAATCTATATATATTTTATCTGTCTGATCTCAAGAAAGAATATTTAACAGCAGTTGGTTCTAATCTGACCTCAAAACCGTGCGTTTCGGAGAACTGGGCAAAGTGCAAAATCCTATTTGATAGGTTTCTTAAGAGAACTCAAATGAAAACTTATAATAAAACTTCACATTTTTATAAACCTCTCAGTAGGATTCCCCCCTCCCCCATTAGTCTTTGCTGTGGGCATTTTGTACATATACTTTTAAAAGCACAAACCAATGTTTCTCCAAATGCCTCTCTCTGCCTTCTTTTTAAATGGACTCTGCTGTATGTACTGAATTGAGTTGAGCTCAGTCATTGTGTAGCCTTGTATCTAATGCATATCCTTTTTCACTCTAGTTGGGAGGCTGCACAATGCTTAGTGCTGCCAATAAGGGGAAAGGGACTGTTTTGCAAAATAAGCAAATTGGATTATCCAGTGTATAAATAGGCACTCAGTCTTTTTTTCCCATGTAAATCAGGAAAAGCAATTTGCTTGTGTAGAAAAAAACCAGCACTGCTACCCACACTTCCCTGTCTTGGCTGGATTGGGAGTTCATTATAGGTGAGGAGAAGGAATTTGTTAGCACCCTCACTGGTTGGGGGCAGTAATTAACTAAGTTGCGTTCATTTTTCTGCAGTTTAAACGTAGGTATTATGAAAAATATTCTTTTGAATAACCCAAAATCCTTTGGGTTGCATTCATATTAAGGCAGTAAAATGCACAACTGGGTTTTTAGGTTCTTTAGCCTTGGCCAAAGAAAAAAAACTACATGCAAATTAGCCCAGTAACTTACAATTTGTGGTTAGTGAGACTCAGACTTGGGCATCACAAAGATAAATTGAACTTGGTTACTTTTAAGAAACAGTAGGTCAAGGTTGCCATGGTGTAAATTGGGCATTATTTGAAATGAGACATCACATTACTTCATTTGGGCATTGAAGAAAAATTGCTGATCTTTAACAACTGTTTTCATCTTACTAGAATAAACCTGAAATGTAGTCAGAATTAATATTAGTAATTTAATGGTCTTGGACACCATGCTGGTTAGGGCTTCTTTAATCGTGGCTAAAAAGGTAGAATTACAGTAGACCGAAAAGAAACTTAGCCGTCATTTTGTCCTCTTCTTACTCTAAACATGAAGTGGCAAAGCTTAAAGCTGTAGCACCTTGTGCTGGCTGGTGGTTGGACTCAGCATCCCTGCCTGCAACTTCTGAACAAAAGAGATGAGCCATAAATTATTGACCTATCCAGAGAGATGCTACACAGAATGGCTATAGATCGCAGTTTATAATGTTTAGTTAGGAGTTTGCGTAAAATGTATAATGAGTGTACATTATGATTTGTACTTATTCTCACCTGCTTTCTTTTTTAATCATGTCACTGGTGGGCATTTGCTTTTTATTCAAAGAAAATTTCATTGAAATACAGTTGGTTTACAATGTCATGTTTCTGGTGTACACCAAAGTGATTTAACATACATATATATATATATATATATATGTATATATATGTATGTGTGTTTGTGAATATATATTTAAATTCTTTGTTTACATTCTCTTCCGTTATAACTTATTGTAAGATATTGAGTAGAGTTTCCTACACTATACAGTAGGCTCTTGTTGGTTATCTATTTCATATATAGTAATGTGTATATTTTAATCCCCAATACGTAAGTTACCTCTTCCCCCACACCAACCCCTATTTTTTATTCTTTCTTCTCTCCCATCCCATTAGTCTGATTGTCAGTCCTGGGTAGATAATCACAGAAAAATAAGGGGGAAAAATTGGAACTTTCTAAATAAGTGATCTTCAGGAAAAAAAAAAAAAGAGAAGAGAAAGTGGGTCTGGGGGGCATAGGTCAGATGTATAAATTATTAATCTTTGTATTCTTGTTTATGGACCATGGCTAACTTGGGTAGGTTTTCCAATCTCCATTGCAGGGTTTAATGTAGGTACAACTCATGGCAGTTCTATCCAAGTATTCTGTATGTCAGCGCCAATTAGGGATGCTTCCTGGTCACCCTTCTCATTGTTCTGCCCCTCGTGTTTGGTATCTCGAGCAGAGCAGTATTTGTAACCGAAGATTATGACTGGTGCACACAGTTCTGAGGAAGTGGAGTTTATAGCATTCCTCGCAGCAAGGGCAGCAGCCTCTGAAGCAAAGCACAGTGTCCCTAGGCAGAATGAAGCCAGGACTGTAAAAACAAACTCAGCAGACAGCCAATAAAAAGACCAAATCACATCTTCCATAGTTTTAATTTACAGGGGCAAATTATAGAGGATAAACTGAAAAAAGAACCAGATTTAATGAGGCATTTTGTATTGTATTTTAAAGTGCAAATGGCATGCTTGTAATGGGGGAGAGAGAAGGTGGGGCGGGGGGGTGGGTGGTAAACTGGTGAAAGAGCATTACACTAAAGCCTGCAGGTAAATATTAGGCTTGAAGATGAAAAGCTGCATTTTGGAAAAGTGTTATTGGTTGGAATTTTCTCTGCAAGTACTATTTTAGGACACATCTATAGGATTTATTTCATACAATAGAGGATTGCAGTCACCGTGTCAGGATCCGCCTTGCTCGGGCATCAGACTTCAATTAGATAATGACCATGGCAGGGAGTGAATAGCCAGAGAGTCATTCATCTTTCTCTCTACACGACACAGTGTAACGGGTGTTTCTGACGATCCGTGCACGTTGAATTAGGTCATTGCTGAGTTGTCGGCCTTTGAGAGTCTGTGCATTTACATGTGATGATTTCACCAGCCCTTTTCTCTTTCCTCTCCCTCCTTGCAAACAGCGTCTATTGTTCAGGAGCTCATATTGTAGTGGAGATCTGAATTTATGTCCACAGATTATAGGCAAGGGATACCACCACAGTCCATAATCAGCTCATGAGCATTCAGCTCACGTGAGCCACTGTGAGTACAATTTTCAATGGCTTAATGTGACAGGTAATCATAAATTAGTATTTGCTTTAAAACAGCGGCAGAGTACACAGCCTGCATACTTAAGGAGAATGACTCAGTAAGTAGTCCAGCTCTGTAATGAAGTGGGAGCTCATTAAACAGATGCTATCTACTTCACTGAGCTGCACAAGCAGCAAACAAACCAAATGGAAATGTTTCAACAGAACACTGTAGTCAACCAGGACAAGTTCAGGTTCATTAGCTGTGGCACCATCTACAGGAATTAGTCACAGTAATAATTAAATAGTTGCTTGCTAATTTATCATTTTACATTTGCTACTACATTTGCATAATGTGTTGTGTCTCCCCCTCCCCATCTCTGGTTACATTAAAATGCCACTTGTCTGCATGTAAAAACTGCTAACTCTGTGATTAAAAAAAAAAAAAAGACATCAGAAGCACCCATATTTGGCAGTTGGTTGGTGATAACCTTGTTGTTTACTTCAAATATTTAAGCTGTGTCTCTGTTATAATACTGGCATCGTGTCACTTTAACAAGCTGCACTTAGGCCATCCCAGGAGGAGTAAAAGACCCAGACTTGGATTTAAGCAGCTAGTTGGTGAGTTGGGTGAAATAGGAAGTCAGCAGCCAAGATTGCTAAATTAACCTGCTGTTAGGAAGAACTTGGCATGCAACTCTGTAATTTCAATGTCCAAAGATAGCAAAGCCATGGAGTGAGACTTAATGCCATACAGAGGTCAGGACCAGTTACTCTGCAGGTTCCTTGGGGCCATGTTGAGCCAATCTGTCCTAATTGAGAAACAAAGTCATACTGTCTTTATCTTGTGAAGCACATTCTCTTAAAGCTGATGGAAAGTATCAAAGTTCAGTAGTTACAGAAAGATTTAGGTTCTTAGAGGGAACTACTCAAAACCATAGTGATCAGCACTAAAATGTTCATGAAGTCACAGGATTCAGATAGCAGGGTGGGCTGGTGAGGGAGTGGGAAGATTGTCAGGTGTTCAGGATGGGAGGGACAGAGTTAAAGGATGAGAGAGGAGAGAGACAGAGAGAGAGAGACCAAGAGATGCTGCTCCTTATATTGTGTCTGTGTTTGGGTTGGTTGATGAGGTGGTGATAAATTACTCAGTGGAACAACACAGAACAAGGACAGTTTTTCAGGGTTTTCATTAATTATATCTCATTGTTATTGATATAAGGTCCCTTTATAATGTAAAGTAAATCATTGAATGCTTTCTTTCTGTTCTTAATTCTCTTCTTTCTCAGGGTTTCACTAGCAGCCTAGACAGTGTGTTTTGGGTTGGAATAGTGATCTACAAAGCTAGGGGTCCTTGAGAGAGAGAAACCAAGAGTGAGGCAGACACCAAAAGCAAATTTTACTTCTTGCTTCTGTTTGGTCTGAGTTGGAGCACAGACAGAGAACATAACATAATCTTTTTCTCCTCTCTTCACCTTTGTTATGACCATTTGGAGACATTATCTTTTTAGCAGTGTAAACTAATTAGGTATTCTGAGATTTGAAAATCTTTGTGAGTATGTGGGTAAATTCTACCTTAGTGGTGTGCTGCAAGAGAAGGTGAAGACATTCAGAGAACATTAGTGGCCAATTAAAAATAAAGATGTGTAAACTGAGGAGCAAGGAGAAGCACATTATGTTTATGACAAATAAACAGGCAGTGGAAACTGCCATTCTGTGTGTTGGCATGGGCCATTAGAGCTTTCTTAGGAAATCAAAACATACGCCTCATTGTAAAGTCTCAGAGTATGCATGTTGCCTCTGTTTTGTCAGTAAATTTAGGGTTGTAGAACATGAGTTTTTTTTTTTTAATGTTAAAAAATTCAGAGAGTGGTCATTCAAAGATTTTATCTGTTCAGCAGCATCTTTTCCTTTCAGGAATTATCCATCCTTTGCATGCAGAGACTGAAAAGCCCAGGGAGTCATATCCCAGTCCCCATGGGTGGGCACAGTCCCTGGACTGGTCACCGTCCCTGGACTGGTCACCAGAGTGCTGCATTCCCAGCCCCACTGATTGGCTGGCTGGCTCTGGGACGGTCACATGACCCCACAAGCTAATTAGAACCTTTCCTGAGAGTTTTCCTGGGGTAAGGAAGGAACTCTGCATTTCCATGAGGAGTGCTGCCTATAAAGTTTTGAGCTGCTATGGCTATCCTGTGTGGAAAGGACTTTTCTAAAAATGAGTCCAGTGTGAAGAAAAACCAAAAGGAGAGAAAGAGAAATAAGAGTAAGCCATTATTTTTTTTTTTTCTTGCTTAAGCCATTTTGTGACTGTTTGAACTTGTAACTGGCAGAGTCTTGAATAACATACTTACCCACACTTCCATTTTATAATGGAAACTGAGGTATAGTTGGTAGAAATGCATAGACTGTTAACTTCCAGCCCAGTCCTCTTTTCTCTTGTGCCTATATCAGCATATTTTAGATTAATTCTGTGGTCTGAATGAGTCCTTGTAAGTAATTTAGTGACTCCTTGTAACATGAAATAGTATTTTTTGTGTTAGAGTAATCAGTGAGAATATCTATAATAATACTAAACAAAGATGTACTATTTGAAGAAACATATTCTTGGGGGTCATTTTCAGAAACTGGATCTTCATTGTACTTAGCTCAAACCCATCTTCATTTACAAACTGGTTTCTTCCCTTTTCATGCCATCTTCATCTCAGCTCCTCAGCCTGACTCAGAACTGTCTTTGTCAGGAAGCCTTCTCTATCTCCACAGCCTTGGGAAGCCAGTCTGCCTTGATAGGGTTCATCATTTTCTTCTGAGTCTTATCCCAGTTGCTTTTCACCCCCACCTCCATCCCCTGTCTATTTGCCTAATATCAGTTCCTTCTGCCACTTGACTTAATGCCTTTTGAAGGCAATAATTGTTTTTCTCTACCACACTGTATCCTCAGGCTAACACAGTATTTAGAGCAATCAGGAGATTTTTTTCTGTACACAGTTATGTGGATATATCTACATCTGTCTATAATGAGTTACTGTGTCATAATAAGAGACATTTTTGGTCTTTGTCCTTGGTTCCTGGGACAGTGATGCTAAAACCCATGGAATTTCCTTAGTGATAAGACTGTCTTTTATTATTCATAAGGAGCCTCTCTTGACCATATCTGAGTTTCCATTAATGAGATGACTTAGGGTAATCTCAGGATGGAAGTATTGTGATCAGAAATCCAAGTGCTTAGAGGGTTGGGATTTTCAGACCCATTCACCCAGCTTGAAGAAGGGGGAGAAGATCCTGAAAATTAAGCTCTGTAAGAATTCTGTAACAAGGAGATCTTATGAACTTGCACATGGACAAACATGTCCATGTGCGAGGAGGGTTGTTGCTGTTTACTCGCTTAGTCGTGTCCGTCTCTCTGTGGCTGTGGACTGCAGCACTCCAGGCTTCCAATGCTGCCACTATCTCTCAGAATTTGCTCAAACTCTTGTCCATTGAATTGATGATGTCACCTAGCCATCTCATCCTGTCACCTCCTCCTCCTCTTGCCCTCAGTTGTTCCCAGCATGAAGGTCTTTTCCAGTGAGTGGGCTCTTTGCATCAGATGGCCAAAGTATTGGAGCATCAACATTAGCCCTTCCAATGAATACTCAGGGTTGATTCCCTTTATTTATTTATTTATTTTTATTTTTATTATTTTATTTTATTTTATTAGTTTTTTATTTTTTTAATTTTAAAATCTTTAATTCTTACATGTGTTCCCAAACATGAACCCCCCTCCCACCTCCCTTCCCATAACATCTCTGTGGGTCATCCCCATGCACCAGCCCCAAGCATGCTGTATTGACTGGTTTGATCTTCTTGCTGTCCAAGGGACTCTGAAGAGTCTTCTCCAGCACTACAGTTTGAAAACATCAATTCTTCAGCACTTAGCCTTCCTTACGTTGCAACTCTCACAGTCATACATGACTCCTGGAAAAACCATAACTTTGACTATACAGACCTTTGTCAGCAAGTAATGTCTCTGATTTTTAATATGCTGTCTAGGTTTGTCATAGCTTAAGGAGCAAGCATCTTTTAATTTCACGGCTGCAGTTACCATCGGCAGTGATTTGGGAGCCTAAAAAAAATAAGGTATGTCACTGTTTCCATTTTTCTCCATCAATTTGTCATGAAGTGATGGGACTGGATGCCATGATCTTAGTTTTTTTGAATGTTGAGTTTTAAGCCAGCCTTTTCACTCTCCTCTTTAACCCTCATCAAGAGACACTTGAATTCTTCTTCACTTTCTGAAATTAGGGTAGTATCATCTGCATATCTGAGGTTGTTGGTATTTCTTCCAGCAATCTTGATTCCAGCTTGTGAGTCTTCCAGCCCAGCATTTCTCATGATGTACTTTGCATATATAAGTTAAATAGGCAGGGTGACAGTATATAGCCTTGACATATTCTTTTCTCAATTTGGAACCGGTCTGTTGTTTCATGTCCTCTTCTGACTGTTGCTTCTTGACCTGCATACAGATTTCTCAGGAGGCAGGAAAGGTGGTCTGGTATTTCTGTCTCTTTAAGAATTTTCCACAGTTTGTTATGATCCACACAGTGAAAAGCTTTACTATAGTCAGTGAAACAGAAATAGATGTTTTTCTGCAGTTCCCTTGCTTTTTCTATGATCCAACAGATGCTGGCGATTTGATCTCTGGTTCCTCTGCCTTTTCTAAATCCAGCTTGAACATCTGGAAGTTCTTGGTTCATGTACCGTTGAAGCCTAGGTTCAAGGATTTTAAGCATTATCTTGCTAGCATGTGAAATGAC
The DNA here is from genome assembly GCF_023091745.1 of Budorcas taxicolor. Taxonomy (NCBI): domain Eukaryota; kingdom Metazoa; phylum Chordata; class Mammalia; order Artiodactyla; family Bovidae; genus Budorcas; species Budorcas taxicolor. Next base: position 29,900,713 of record NC_068916.1, on the reverse strand, counting down.
TGCAGTTGTGTGATAGTTTGAACATTCTCTGGCATTGCTGTTCTTTGAGATTGAAGTGAAAACTGAACTTTTCCAGTCCTGTAACCACTGCTGAATTTTCCAAATTTGCTATTATATTGAGTGCAGCACTTTAAAAGGATCATCCTTTAGGATTTGAAATAGCTCAGCTGGAATTCCATCACCTCCACTAGCTTTGTTCTTAGTGATGCTCTCTAAAGCCCACTTTCTTTGCATTCCAGGATGTCTTGCTGTAGGTGAGAGACCACACCACTGTGATTATATGGGTCATTAGAACTTTTTTTGCACAGTTCTTCTGTGTATTCTTGCCACCCCTTTCTTAATCTCTTCTGATTCTGTTAGGTCCTTACTGTTTATGTCCTTTATTGTGCCCATCTTTGCATGAAATGTTCCCTTGGTATCTCTAATTTTCTTGAAGAGATCTCTAGTCTTTCCCATTCTATTGTTTTCCTCTGTTCCTTTTTGTTGTTCACTTAAGAAGGCTTTCTTCTCTCTCCTTGCTGTTCTCTGGAATTTTGCATGCAGTTGGGTATATCTTTCTCTTTCTCCTTTGCCTTTCACTTCTCTTCTTTTCTCAGCTCTTTGTAAGTTCTCCTCAGACAACCATTTTGCCTTGTTGAATTTCTTTATCTTGGGGATGGTGTTGGTCACACCTCCTGTACAGTGTTACAAAACTCTGTCCATAGTTCTTCAGGTTCTCTGTCTATCAGATTTAATCCCTTGAATCTATTTGTCACTTCCACTGTATAAGCATAAGGGATTTGCTTTAGGTCATACCTGAGTGGTCTAGTGGTTTTCCCTACTTTCTTCAGTTTGTCTGAATTTTGCAATAAGGAGCTCATGATCTGAGCCACAGTCAGCTCCATGTCTTGTTTTTGCTGACTATATAGAGCTTCTCCATCTTTGGCTGCAAAGAATATAATCTGTGATTTCATTATTGATCATCTGTTGTTGTCTTGTGTGTAGAGTTGTCGCTTGTGTTGTTGGAAGAGGGTGTTTCCTGTGACCAGTGTATTCTCTTGGCAAAACTCTGTTAGCCTTTGCTCTGCTTCATTTTGTACTCCAGGGCCAAACTTGCCTGTCACACCAGGTATCTCTTGACTTCCTACTTTTGCATTCCAGTCCCCTATGATGAAGAGGACATCTTTTTTTAGTGTTCATTGTAGAAGGTCTTGTAGCTTTTAATAGAACCTTTCAACTTCAGTTTCTTCAACATTAGTGGTTGGGGCATAGACTTGGATTACTGTGATGTTGAATGGTTTGCCTTGGAAATGAACTGAGATTATTTTGTTGTTTTTCAGCTTGCACCAAAGAATATGAAGGCTACTCCATTTCTTCTAAGGGATTCTTGCCCACAGTAGTAGATATAATGGTCATTTGAATTAAATTCACTCATTATGGTCCATTTTCATTCGCTGATTCCTAAAATGTCGTTGTTCACTTTTGCCATCTCCTGTTTGACCACTTCCAATTTACCTTGATTCATGGACCTAAGATTCCAGGTTCCTATGCAATATTGGTCTTGACAGCATTGGACTTTACTTTCACCACCAAAGACATCCACAACTGGACGTTGTTTCCGCTTTGGCTCAGCCTCTTCATTCTTTCTAGAGCTCTCTTCCCCAATAGTATATTGGACACCCACCATCCTGGGTGCTTCTCTTTTGGGGTGCACTCCAAGTCCACAGACATAGAAGCTCATGTGCTCAGGGCCTGTCCAGGCCTCATCCTGTGTACCTCTTCATCTAGCTATTTATTTATATCCTTTATCATAATCTGTTACACATAAATAAAATGTCTTCCTGCATTCTGTGAGCTGTTTTAGTAAATTACTGAAGCTGAGTATGGGGTCCTGGGAACTTCTAGTTTATAACCAGTTGGTCAGAAGGTGCCTTGGAACTTGTGACCAGTATCTGAAGTGGGTATATTCTTGTGGGTCTCCATTCTTAACCTGCAGGGTCTGTGCTGACTCTGGGTAATATCAGAATTGAATTGAATTCTTGGGTAAATAGTTGGTAACAGAGAATTAGAGTAATGGTTGGTGTCAGAGAAAAATCCCCCCAACATCTTGATCACATAGAATTTCTAGATAACATCAATAAGCTAAAATTGATATTTTATTAAATAAGTTTTACATTTTTCAGATATGGTTAATAACTGCAATGTGATTCAAATAATTGCACTGTGACAATGTTGATGTTATTAATGCCAATAAAGTTTAGTTAATGTGCAACTTGGGAGATATTGAGGGACAGTGTCAGTGATATTTTATAATCGTTTCTTTAAGATAGATCAGATATCATCTCAGAGCAAGAAAGCTTGAAGAATACTACTAACTCAACCTGGGGCTGTGTGAAGATTTTAGGAAATAGAATTGGTATTAATTTGAGTGTTTTATTACTGAATTTTTTAAAAGTTCAATTCAAGTAACTCACCTTTGTTTCCTAAGAAAATACATGAGGTTACTTGATTAGAGCTAGAGAATAACTTATTTTGACTGTTTGATTGAAAGAATAGGCAAGAGGTTGGAAAGTCCTGAAGTGTGTTTAAGCTTAGGCTTATTCTGGAAGTGCTAAAATTCTGTTTCCCATTCATAAAAGCTGGATTAATATTGCCTTACTATCACTTCCTATAACTTCATGGATGTTAGGAAAATAAGTTGATCTTTAGCAATAATTTTAACTTCAAATTGAAGATAACAGTAAATATAGAATGCTTTTTGTCTGTGTGTCTGTCTCTGCCACCATGCTACAACTGTGCACTGGAAGAACAAAAATGACAGTCCTATTTAGACTGTAAACATGTGAGTGGGGGCAAACAATTTCTTCTCTCTCTTACTTGGAAATGTTCCTTCTGAGGCGAGTCCAGTGACTGTCGTGTCATACTGAGTCAACAGCCTGGGTAAGACCCTTATCATTCTCTAGTTTAGGACTCTGATCATAATATGGGATCAGTTCAGTTCAGTTCAGTCGCTCAGTCGTGTCCAACTCTTTGCGACCCCGTGAATCGCAGCACGCCAGGCCTCCCTGTCCATCACCAACTCCCAGAGTTCACTCAGACTCATGTCCATCGAGTCAGTGATGCCATCCAGCCATCTCATCCTCTGTCATCCCCTTCTCCTCCTGCCCCCAGTCCCTCCCAGCATCAGAGTCTTTTCCAATGAGTCAACTCTTTGCATGAGGTGGCCAAAGTACTGGAGTTTCAGCTTTAGCATCATTCCTTCCAAAGAAATCCCAGGGTTGATCTCCTTCAGAATGGACTGGTTGGATCTCCTTGCAGTCCAAGGGACTCTCAAGAGTCTTCTCCAACACCACAGTTCAAAAGCATCAATTCTTCTGCACTCAGCTTTCTTCACAGTCCAACTCTCACATCCATACATGACCACTGGAAAAATAGGACCACATTAAGGGGAATTCCCATGCAGCATGTGTTGCGCTGGGAGTAGTGAATTAGCATTTGATAAATAAATTAATAAGTAAAAAAGCTGATAAAAATAAATTGATGATTGACTGTGAAGCACAGCACCACTTCTACTGGATAGAATCAAATATTATTTTGTTCTAAGGGCCAGGGCCTTCCAGCCCCTGCCAAGTTTCTTTAGCACTAATTTAGGGTCCATTTGAAAGAGTAAGAGAAAGCACTAAAGCAATGATCATGATTAATATATTGAACAGTTGCGTATGACTTGAAGGATGGAAATACCTTCATCATTCTTGGTCTTGTTATATGTTTTCATTTTTAATCATCTCCAAAGGCTTCTTTTTGAGAAAGAAACTACATTTATTGGTCTCATAAAAGGTATATAATATGGTAATAACCACCACTTTTGATAGATCTAAATTCTCTAAATAGCTGACATTTAATCTATAGGCTGTGAATTCAGTCATCATTGGAAAAGAGAAATCAGAGAATTGAAGGAAGGCAGAGCATCTTTAACTGGTCAGTTAGTTTAACTGTATCTATGGACATCATTTAGTCTTTTGTTGGGGGAAAATATTTCCATTGAACAATTTGCATGAGTACTTTATAAACATTTCTATACCAGGAATTTTGGAAGAAGACAACTTGACATCATTAAATACATTTAAAACTGGTCAAGTATTTTAACGTCTGATGGTAACTTCCTACTTAGAAACCTGGATCTGCTTTTATGAAATAAATTCATGCAAGAAAGAATCTGCACACGTAGGATGTAGGTTCATGTCTACTAGTGCATTTCAAAACATGAAAAAACCCATGTGCAAGATAAGCCATTATTGATTACCATTTCTTATCTGCAATCTGTATTATTTTCTGGATGCTTCCATGTAGCAAATAACTTTATCTGCAATTTGCCTAACACCTAAGTTATTGTTATAAGTGCAAAGTTTGTATATAACCCAGTGATTTAGTCTTTTTATTTTTCCATATACTGAACTTGTTTAAGTGCTTTGAAAAGTTTGTAGTGATGATTACTTGGATAAGATCAGTTTTACATTAATCAGATGTGATGCCTACACAGTTTGAATTACTAATTCTCTTAATTGTATTCATTTATGAAATTGCCTCATTTGATAATTTTACTTGGAGACCATGTGGAAAATTAAGTAGGATAATCCATTCTACTTAATACCTACCCAAATGTAAAATTATTAGAATAAAATTATAACCAATAATAACTCAGAAAATAACTAAGATTTTGTTTATTGAAGTCATGTGTTTGTTCTTAGGAAAAAAACTCAGTTGTTCAGGATTGATATTTCACTCCATTTGATTGCTTGATTGATAGATAAAAATGGATGAATGGATAAATATTGGCAACAGAATTTTTGAGCTACCCAGCAACATTGAACTTCTTTGCTCTGATAGCCTATTACTGCCCTCCCTGTTTACCTTTGGAGGATGACTTATATGTGACTATATTCCAGAGGAAAATTAGCGTCTCCATCTCTTTGACCGAGTATTGTAATGGCATTTTTTTGTTACTAAAAAAAAAAGCCAACAAATTAACTGATGTCCTAAGAAAGCTGATAGAGCTTTTGGTCTTCAGATGTCATCTGCAAGACCCTAGCCAATCAATTCTGTGCTACTCAATTTATCTGCCTTCAAAGGGTGAAGGACTTAGTTGAAGCTTTTGAGATTGGAATCTCTAGTTCCCGGGAAACTTGAGTATTTTGACCCTGGGGTCTCTACTGCTAAGCCAGTCCCCTGGCATCTGACAGTTCATATTTGTTGAATTCCATAACCTTGATCCTGGTCCTGTTCCCCCATGAAATGTGTCATCATTTTTGTTTCCTCCTGAAATGCGTAGCATATGAGGCAGAATATATCTGCTTCTCAGTAGCAGTCAAGCCACAGGAATTCTGAAACTTGTGTCACTGAAATGGCATTTTCAAGGAACTGGATGTGTCTGCATTAATAGCTTTCACATGGCAAGTCGGTCACAGTACAAGGCCTCTGTAGCAATTCTTGGCAATTTTTATATACATATAGATGACTTTCCCCCAAACATTGGTTTTTCAGTTATTTAATTTCCTTTTTTTCCAATTATCTTGACTACTACCCTAATTCAGTTCAAGGAGGAACACTAGAGAACTTGTCATAATCAAAATGTCAACCACTTTTCCATATCAACAATTCAGTCTCTCCCTCTCCAACTATAGCCTGCTGCCTTTCAACTTCACTCCTGATACCATGACTGCAAAAAGTATTTCCTGACCTCTCCAGAACCCACTGCTCCTGCCACCTTTTCATGATTCTTGTCTTTCCCTCTTGTATCCTTATTTGCATCCTCATTTAGTTTAGCTTCTGTGGTCCACCCTTAGAATCATCCTTTGCATACATGCTTAACTCCCCTCAGCTTCTTACTTTGCATAATCATCTAGCAAAGCCCCATCCCTGGTCACATCCTACTCTGACTAATCCAAGCCTGCACCTGTTCATCTAAATGTGCCTGGGGGAAAAACAAACGACTATGCTTCCTATTGTCACTTTAAATTCATGCCATCTCAAGTTGTTTCTGAGTGCTACTTGGCAATCCTACTGCATTTCATTCTTCCACTTCATGGATGGCTGTTTTACACCTTTTTTTCCTCAAAGCTACAAACCTCAGTTTCCCATTATCACTGTCAGCTATCAACTGTGTTTTCTATGTATCTCAGAAAACAGAAGCAGAGTATTTCTTTGATCCCTAGGACTATGCCATCCTACCTACCAGCATTTGTGCCCATATACTCTGCCTTCGAGGCTGTTATTGTGAATGAATTGTCCATTCTCTCCTTTTCCATTTGTAGATTAGATCCCATTCCTTGTTGTTTCTCCCATTATTTCTCCTGCATCACCATTCTTTAGGCTCTACATTCGGTCACTTGTATCAGCACACAGCTATTTTTAAAAATTTGTTTTCTATTATAGTCAATTTATAATATGTTATATATATACAGCAAGGTGATTCACATATACATATATCCATTCTGATTCTTTCCTCATATAGGTTATTATAGGCAGAGTTCCAGGTCCTTGTTGATTATCTATTTTATATGTAGTTTGTGTGTGTAGGTTAATCCCAAACTTGTGATATATCCCGCCCCCCTCCCTTTCTCCATTGGTAACTGTAAGTTTGTTATCGAAGTCTGTGAGTCTGTTTCTATTTTGTGAATAAGCTCATTTGTATCATTTTTTTAGATTCCACATATAAGTGATATCATATAATTTTTGTCTTTGACTTACTTCACTTGGCATAATAATCTCTAGGCCCATCCATGTGGCTGCAGATGTCATTATTTCACTCTCTTTTTTCATTGTATAAATGAAAACTTGTTTATCCATTCCTCTGTCAAAGGATATTCACATTGCTTCCATGTCTTGGTTTTATAAATAGTGCTGCAGTGAATATCGGGGTTGTTGTGGTTAGTTGCTAAGTTGTGCCTGACTCTTCTGTGACCCCATGGACTGTGACCCACCAGGTTCCTTTGTCCATGGGATTCCCCAGGTGAGAGTACTGCAGTGGGTCCCCATTTCTTTCTCTAGGGAATCTTCCCAACCCAGGGACTGGATACTCGTCTTCTGCATTGGCAGGCAGATTGTTTCCGACTGAGCCAGTAGGGAAGCCCGAATATTGTGTTGCATGTATCTTTTTGAACTATGATTTTCTCTAGCTAGATGCCCCACAGTGAGATTGCTAGGTCATATGGTAATTCTATATTTAATTTTTGAAGGAACCCACATACTGTTCTCCATAATGGTTTTACCAGTTTACATTGCCACCAACAATTTCTCCACACCCTCTCCAGCATTTATTTTTTGTAGACTTTTTATGATGGCTGTTCTAACTGATGTACGGTAGTAGTTTTGATTTGCATTTCTCTAAAAATGAGTGAAGTTGAGCATCTCTTCATGTGCTTCTTGGCCATCTGTATGTTTTCTTTGGAAAAATGTCTATTTAGGTCTTCTACCCATTTTTATGGATGGAGGTTCATGACATTGTACAGGAGACAGGGATCAAGACCATCCCCATGGAAAAGAAATGCAGAAGAGCAAAATGGCTGTCTGGGGAGGCCTTAACAAATAGCTGTGAAAAGAAGGAAAGGGAAAAGCAAAGGAGAAAAGGAAAGATATAAGTATCTGAATGCAGAGTTCCAAAGAATAGCAAGAAGAGATAAGAAAGCCTTCTTCAGTGATCAATGCAAAGAAATAGAGGAAAAGAACAGAATGGGAAAGACTAGAGATCTCTTCAAGAAAATTAGAGATACCAAGGGAACATTTCATGCAAAGATGGGCTCGATAAAGGACAGAAATGGTATGAACCTAACAGAAGCACAAGATATTAAGAAGAGGTGGCAAGAATACATGGAAGAACTGTACCTAAAAGATCTTCATGACCAAGATAATCACGATGGTATGGTCACTCACCTAGAGCCAGACATCCTGGAATGTGAAATCAAGTTGTCCTTAGAAAGCATCACTATGAACAAACCTAGTGGAGGTGATGGAATTCCTGTTGAGCTGTTTCAAATCCTGAAAGATGATGCTGTGAAAGTGCTGCACTCTATATGCCAGCAAATTTGGAAAACTCAGCAGTGGCCACAGGACTGGAAAAGGTCAGTTTTCCTTCCAATCCCAAAGAAAGGCAGTGCCAAAGAATGCTCAAACTACTGCACAATTGCACTCATCTCATAAGCTAGTAAAGTGATGCTCAAAATTGTTCAAGCCAGGCTTCAGCAATATGTGAACCATGAACTGCCATATGTTCAAGCTGGTTTTAGAAAAGGCTGAGGAACCAGAGATCAAATTGCCAACATCCACTGGATCATCGAAAAAGCAAGACAGTTCCAGAAAAAACATCTCTTTCTGCTTTATTGACTATGCCAAAGCCTTTGACTGTGTGGATCACAATCAACTGTGGAAAATTCTGAAAGAGATGAGAACACCAGACCACCTGGCCTGCCTCTTGAGAAACCTATATGCAGGTCAGGAAGCAACAGTTAGAACTGGACATGGAACAACAGACTGGTTCCAAATAGGAAAAGGAGTACGTCAAGGCTGTATATTGTCACCATGCTTATTTAACTTATATGTAGAGTACATCATGAGAAACACTGGGCTGGAAGAAGCACAAGCTGGAATCCAGATTGCTGGGAGAAATATCAATAACCTCAGATATGCAGATGAAACCACCCTTATGGCAGAAAGTGAAGAGGAACTGTAAAGCCTCTTGATGAAAGTGAAAGAGGGGAGTGAAAAAGTTGGCTTAAAGCTCAACATTCAGAAAACTAAGGTCATGGCATCTGGTCCCATCACTTCTTGGGAAATAGATGGGGAAACAGTGGAAATAGTGTCAGACTTTATTTTTGGGGGCTCCAAAATTACTGCAGATGGTGACTGCAGCCATGAAATTAAAAGATGCCTACTCCTTGGAAGAAAAGTTATGACCAACCTAGACAGCCTATTAAAAAGCAGAAACATTACTTTGCCAACAAAGGTCCGTCTAGTCAAAGCTATGGTTTTTCCAGTGGTCATGTATGGATGCGAGATTTTGACTGTGAAGAAAGCTAAGCGCCAAAGAATTGATGCTTTTGAACTGTGGTGTTGGAGAAGACTCTTCAGAGTCCCTTGGACTGCAGGGACATCCAACCAGTCCATTCTGAAGGAGATCAGCCCTGGGATTTCTTTGGAAGAAATGATGCTAAAGCTGAAACTCCAATACTTTGGCCACTTCATGCAAAGAGTTGACTCATCGGAAACAACTCTCATGCTGGGAGGAATTGGAGGCAGGAGAAAAAGGGGACGACAGAGGATGAGATGGCTGGATGGCATCACCAACTCGATGGACGTGAGTTTGAGTGAACTCTGGGAGTTGGTGATGGACAGGGAGGCCTGGCGTGCTGTGATTCATGGGGTCGCAAAGAGTTGGACACGACTGCGCGACTCAACTGACTGACTGACCCATTTTTATAAAAATATTTATTTTTTATTTGAAGGATAATGGCATCGGTGGTTGGGGCATAGATGTGGGTTACTGTGATGTTGAATGGTTTGCCTTGGGAATGAACTGAGATCATTCTGTCATTTTTGAAGTTGCACCCAAGTATTGCATTTCAGTTTTTTGTTAATTATGAGAGCTGCTCACTTTCTTCTATGGATTCTTGCCCACAGTAGAAGATATAATGGTCATATGAATTAAATTCAGCCATTCCTGTCCATTTTAGTTCACTGCTTCCTAAGATGTGGATGTTTACTCTTGCCATTTCCTGCCTGACCATGTCCAGTTTACCTTAATTCATGGACCTAACATTCCAGGTTCCTATGCAATACTGTTCCTTATAGCATTGGATTTTACTTTCATCACCAGACACATCCACAACTGAGTGGAGCTATTAGTAGTTGTCCTCCACTCTTCCCCAGTGGCATATTGGACACCTTCTGAGCTGGGGGCTCATCTTTTGGTGTCATATCTTTTTGCTTTTTTATGCAGCTCCTGGGGGTCTCACAGCAAGTATACTGGAGTGGTTTGCTATTCCCTCCTGCAGTGGATCACATTTTGGTCAGAACTCTCCACTATGACCTGTCCATCTTGGGTGGCCCTGCTCAGCATGGCTCATAGCTTCCTTGAGTTATGCAAGCCCCTTCACCACAATACAGTGATCCATGAAGGGGACAGGTATGTTAATGCCTCTCTAAATGTTTGATAGAATTTGCCTGTGAGGTCATCTGTTCCTGAGCTTTGGTTTGCTGGAATACTTTTCATCTCACTTTCAGCTTTAGTACTTGTGATTGGTTTATTCATATGTTTTTTTAATTTCTTCTTGGCTCAGTCTTGGAAAGTTGTACGTTTATAAGGATTTGTGTTTTTTTTCTAGGTTACCCATTTTCTTGGCATATAAATGCTTGTAGTAGTCTCTTATGATCCTTTGTATTTCTGTGATGTTCATTGTAACTTCTTTTTCATTTCTGATTTTATTGATGTGAGACCTCTCCCTTTTTTTGTTGATGAGTCTGACTGCGAGTTTATAAATTTTAATCTTTTCTTGCAGTCAGTATATTTAGAGAAATTGATAATTTCTGTTGTTTAGTCTCATTTTATTAATTTTTGCTCTGATATTTATCATTTCTTCTATTAACTTTGGGTTTTGTTTATTATTTAATGTTTAAGATTGTGACCTTTTTTTGTGGGGAAACCATGCCACATGCATGTGAGATCTTAGTTCCTTGACCAGAGATTGGACCCATGTTCCCTGCACTGGAAGCATGAAGTCTTAACCGCTGAGCCACTAGAGAAGTCCTCTTCTTTCTTTAGTTGTTTTTGGTGTACCATTAGATTGTTTGAGATTTTTCGTGTTTCTTGAGTTAAGACTGTGGTGCTATAAACCTCCTTCCTAAAACTGCTTTTGCTGCTTCTCGTAAGTTTTGGATCATTGTATTTTTGTTGTCAATTGTCTCTAGGTAACTTTTTATATCCTCTTTGATTTCTTCAGTAATCTATTGGTTGTTCAGTAACATATATTTTACACATGTGTTATTATGTGTTTTACAGCTTTATTTTCTTATAGTTGATGGCTGATTTCGTAGCAGTGTGGTTGGAGAAGATGCTTGATATGATTTCAATTTTATTAAATTTTTCGGAGTTTGCATGGGATCTATCCTGGAGAATGTTCCATGTGTCCTTGAGAAGAATGTGTAGTCTGCTTTCAGATGAAATGTTTTATAAATGTGAATTAAGTCTTTCTCATCTAATGTGTATCATTTAAGGCCTGTATTTCTTTATTGATTTTTCCATCTGGATGATCTGTCCATTGATGTAAGTAGGTGTATTAAAGTTCTCCGGTATTATTGTTATATAGTTGATTTCTCCTTTTATGACTGTTAACATCAGCTTCATATATTGAGGTACTCTTATGTTGGATGCATATATATTTACAATTATTACATTTTCTTCTTGGATTGATCTTTTGATCACTGTATAGTGTCCTTTTTGTCTCTTGTAACAGTCTTTATTTTAAAGTCCATTTTTTTCTGATATGGGTATTGCTACTCCAGCTTTTTTTTTTCCCATTTCCGTTTGGATGGAACACCTTTTCCCATCCCTCAATTTCTGTCTATATGTGTACCTAGATCTGAAGTGGATCTCTTGTAGATAGCATATACCCAAGTTTTTAAAATTGTATAAATAAAATTGAATTTTATTGTATAAAATTTAATACACCCAACCCCAACCTCCTCAGGTACAGTTTCCTTCATTATTACTATCTTACCTTAGTGGGATATATTTGTCATAGTTCATGAATTGATACATTATTATTATAATCCATGGGTTACAGTAAGATTCACTTTTTCTGTTGTATAGTTCTATGAGTTTTGACATATGTATAATGACATGGATTCACAATTACAGTTCTGTATGCAATAGTTTCACTGCCTTGAAAATCCCCTGTGCTCCACCTAGTCATCCCTCCTGAAAACAACTGATATTTTTATCTCCTTCACAGTTTTTCTTTTTCCAGAATGTCGTATAATTAGTCACAGAGTTGATTCAGATTGGCCTTTTTCTCTTAGTAATATGTGTATAAGCCATGTCTTTTCACAGCTTGATAGCTCTTTTTTTTTTTTAAGTAGGGAATAACATTGCTTTCTGTAGCTACATCACAGGTTATCCTTTTATCTATTGAAGGACATCTGGATTGCTTCTTGTTTTTGGTAACTATGAGTAAAGCTGCTGAAAAAGATTTGTGTCCAGGCTTTTGTGTGCAGGTTAGTTTTCAACTCAGTTGGGGGAAATTCCTAGAAACTTGACTGCTGGATCACATGAATGACAGTGTTTAGCTATGTCATAAACTGCTGAACTGTATTCCATGGTGTACCATTTTGCATGCCCACCAGCAATAAATGAGTGTTTTTATTGCTCTGTAATCCTGGTAACATTTTGTATTATTAATTTAATATATTTTAGCCATTCTAATATGTATGTAATGATATCACTGTGTTGTTTTAATTTGCAATTATCTAATGACATAAGATGTTGAACATATTTTTAAATAATTATTTGCCATCTGTGTATCTTTTCTGGTGAGATATCTGTTCAGATATTTTACTTATTTTATAATTGGATCCCCCTTCATGAATCATAGTCTTGTCAAGGCAAGGGGACTTGTGTAACTCAATGAAGCTTGAACCACGCTCTGCAGGGTCAACTAGGATGGACTGATCATAGTGAAAAGCTCTGACAAAATGTGTTCCACTGGAGAACGAAATGGCAACCCACTCTAGTATCCTTGTCTAGAGAACCCCATGGAAATTATGAAAAGGCAAAAGATATGATGCTGAAAGGTAAGTTCCTCAGGTTGGAAAGTGTCCAGTGTACTACTAGGGAAGAGAGGAGGGCAATTACTAATATCTCTAGTAAGAATGAAGCAGCTGGGCTAAAGCAGAAATAGTCCTCAGCTGTGGATGTGTCTGGTGTGGAAAGTTAAGTCCAATGCTATAAAGAACAATACTGCATAGGAACCTAGATTATTAGGTCTGTGAATCAAAGTTAACTGGACATGGTCAGACAGGAGATGGCAAGATTGAATATCAACATCTTAGGAATCAGTGAACTAAAATGAACATGAGTGGGCAGGTTTAATTCAGATGACCATTATATCTACTACTGTGGGCAATAATCCCTTAGAAGAAATGGAGTAACCCTCATAGTCAACAAAAGATTCCAAAATGCAGTACTTGGGTACAATCTCAAAAATGACAGAATGGTTTCAGTTCCTTTCCAAGGCAGACCATTCAACATCACAGAATCCAAGTCTTTGCACCAACCACTGGTGCTGCAGAAGCTGAAATTGACCAATTCTATGAAGACCTGCAAGATTTTCTAGAACTAACACCAAAAAAAGATGTCCTTTAATCATAGAGGATTGGAATACAAACATATGAAGTCAAGAGATACCTCCAAGTTTGGCCTTGGAGTATGAAATGAAGCAGGGCAAAGGCTACAGAGTTTTGTCAAGAGAACACACTGGTCATAGTAAATAACAACCCAAGAGATGACTGTACTGGTGGCCATCTCCAGATGGTCAATATTGAAATGAGATTAATTATGTTATTTGCAGCCAAGATGGAGAAGCTCTATCCAGTCCATAAAAACAAGACCTGGAGCTGACTGTGGCTCAGATCATGAGCTGCTTATTGCAAAATTCAGGCTGAAATTGAAGAAAGTAGGAAAACCATTAGGCGATAGGCCATCCAGATATGACCTAAATCAAATCCTTTATGATTATTTGGTGGAGGTGATGAATAGTTCAAGGCACTGGATCTTGTAGACAGCATGTCCAACGAACTGTGGAAGGATGTTTATAACTTTGTACAGGAGGCAGTGACCAAAACCATTCCAAAGAAAAAGAAACGCGAGGAGACGAAGTGGTTGTCTGAAGAGCCTTACAAATAACTGAAGAAAGAAGAGAAGCAGAAAGGCAAGGGAGAAAGGAAAGGATAAACCCACCTGAATGCAGAGTCCCAGAAAATAGCAAAGATAGATAAGAAGGCCTTCTTAAGTGAACAGTGCAAAGAATTAGAGGAAAACAATAGAACTGGAGGTCTCTTCAAAAAAAATTGGAGATACCAAGGGAACATTTCATGCAGAGATGGGCATAATAAAGGATAGAAACAGCAAGGACCTAACAGAAGCAGAAGAAGTGTCAAGAATACACAGAACTATACAGGAAAAGTCTTAAGGACCTGGATAACCACGATGGTCACTAACCTAGAGCCAGACATCCTGGAGTGTGACGTCCAGTGGGCCTTAGGAAGCATTGCTATCAACAGAATTAGTGGAGGTGATGGAATTCTGCTTGAGCCATTTTAAATCCTAAAAGATGATGCTGTGAAAGTGCTGCACTCAAAATGCCAGCAAATTTGGAAAACTCAGCAGTGGCTACAGGACTAGTAAAGGTCAGTTTTCCTTCCAACTCAAAGAAGAGCAATGCCAGGGAATGTTCAGACTACCTCACAATTACACTCATTTCACAAGCTTGCAAGGTAATGCTCAGGATCCTTCAGGGTAGCCTTCAGCTGTATGTGAACTGAGAGATTTCAGATGTCTGAGCTGGCTTTTGAAGAGACAGAGGAACCAGTGAGTAAATTACCAACATTTATTGGATCATGGAGAAAGCAAGGGAATTCCAAAAGAGGCCTCTACTTCTTCTGCATTGACTACACTAAAGCCTTTGAGTGTGTGGACCACAACAAACTTGTGAAAAATTGTGAAAGTGATGGGAATACCAGACCACCTTACCTGTCTCTTGAGAAACCTGTATGCAGATCAAGAAGCAGTAGTTAGAACCAGACATGGAACAACTGACTGGTTTACAATTGGGAAAAGAGTATGACAGTGATGTGTATTGTCACACTGCTCATTTAACTTATACACAGAGTACATCATGTGAAATGTTGGGCTGGATGAATCACAAGCTGGAATCAAGAATGCTGGGAGAAATATTAACAACCTTTGATATGTAGAATGATACCACTCAAATGGAAGAAAGTGAAGAGGAACTAAAGAGGCTCTTGATCACCGAGGAAACCAGAATTGAAAGAGACACATGTACCCCAATGTTCATCGCAGCACTGTTTATAATAGCCAGGACATGGAAACAACCTAGATGTCCATCAGCAGATGAATGGATAAGAAAGCTGTGGTACATATACACAATGGAGTATTACTCAGCCGTTAAAAAGAATTCATTTGAATCAGTTCTGATGAGATGGATGAAACTGGAGCCTATTATACAGAGTGAAGTAAGCCAGAAAGAAAAACACCAATACAGTATACTAACACATATATATGGAATTTAGAAAGATGGCAATGACGACCCTGTATGCAAGACAGGAAAAAAGACACAGATGTGTATAACGGACTTTTGGACTCAGAGGGAGAGGGAGAGGGTGGGATAATTTGGGAGAATGGCATTCTAACATGTATACTATCATGTAAGAATTGAATCGCCAGTCTATGTCTGACGCAGGATACAGCATGCTTGGGGCGGGTGCATGGGGATGACCCACAGAGATGTTATGGGGAGGGAGGTGGGAGGGGGGTTCATGTTTGGGAACACATGTAAGAATTAAAGATTTTAAAATTAAAAAAATAAAAAACTAAAAAAAAAATAAACATGGTAAAAAAAAAAAAAACTCAACATGAAAAAAGACTAAGATCTTGGCATGTGGTCCCATCACTTCAGGGCAAATAGAAGGGTTGAAAAAATGGAAGAAGTGATAGATTTTATTTTCTTGGTCTCCAAAATCCCTGTGGATGATGACTGCAGCCATGATATTAAAATATGCTTGCTCCTTGGAGGGAAAGTCAAGACAAACCTAGTGAAAAGTGAAGTCGCTCAGTCGTGTCCAACTCTTTGCGACCCCATGGACTGTAGCCTACCAGGCTCCTCCCTCCATGGGATCTTCCAGGCAAGAGTACTGGAGTGGGTTGCCATTTCCTTCTCCAGGGGATCTTCCTGACCCAGGGATCAAACCTGGGTCAGATGCTTTACCTCTGAGCCACCAGGGAACCAAGACAAACCTAGACACCTTATTAAAAAGCAGAGGTATCACTTTGCTGACAAAGATCTGTGTAGTCAAAGCTATTATTTTTCCAGTAGTCATGTACAGATATGAGAGTTTGACCACAAAGAAGGCTGAATGCTAAAGAATTGATGCTTTTGAACTGTGGTATTGGAGAAGACTCTTGAGAGTCCCTTGGAGAGCGAGGAGACTGAACTAGTCAATCCTAAAGGAAATCAACCCCTGAATATACATTGGAATGACTGTTGCTAAAGTTGAAGCTCCAGTACTTTGGCCACCTGATGTGAAGAGCAGACTTCTTAGAAAAGACCCTGATGCTGGATAAGAATGAAGGCAAAAGGAGAAGGGGGTCACAGGGGATGAGATAGCATCAGCAACTTCATGGACATGAGTTTGAGCAAACACCAGGAGATAGTGAAGGCCTGAGGAGCTTGGTGTGCTATAGTCCATGGTGTTGCAAAGAGTCGGACATGTCTTAGCAGCTGAACAACAATAACAGTAATTGGGTTTGTTTGGTTTCCCTTTTTTGAGTGTTAAGAACTCTTCATATATTTTGTATGAAAGTGAAAGTGTTCATTGCTCAGTTGTGCCCGACCCTTTGCTACCCCATGGTCATGTGACCCTGCTAGGCTCCTCTGTCCATGGAATTCTCCAAGGCAAGAATACTGAAATCATTTGGCATTTCCATACCAGCCCTTATCAGAAATGTGGTTCACAGATATTTTCTCCTGGTCTGTGTCTTGTCTCTTGACTCTCTTTAAAAATGTTTTTCACAGAAGTTTTAAATTTAATGAAGCCCATCCAGCCCAAGCTCCCTGAGATTTTCTTCTGTGTTATTCTATAGAACTTTTGCAGTTTTATGTCTATAAATTATTTTGAGTAAAGGAATGTGAAAGGTGTCAGGACTCTTTCTAGAATCATTTTTTGTATATGATGTGAGCAAATGTTTCAGGTTCATTAATTTACATGTAGTATTTATGTTTTCCAAAACCACTTGCTGAAGAGACTGTCTTTTCTCTATTGTAATCCTTGTCTGCTTTGTCAAAGATTAAGTGACCATAGGTGTGTAGGTTTATTTCTGGGCTCTCTATTCTGTTTCATTGATCTGTATGTCTTTTTTTTTTTTTTTTTGGTACAAATACTATACTATTTGATTATTGTGGCCTTATAGTGCTGTCTCAAGTTCCAGAGAATTATGCCTCTTACTCTCTCCTCCCCAGTATTTTGTTGGTAATTCTTCATCTTACATGGTTCTGTGCAAAGTTTTGGATTATTTTTTGCAGTTCTGTAAAAAATACGGGTAATTCAATAGAGTTTGCATTAAATCTGTAGATTGCTTTGGGTAGTATTGCCATTTTAACAATGTTAATTCTTCCAATCCAAGAGCATGGTATATCTTTCCATTTCTTTGGATCCTCTTTAATTTCCTTTGTTACTGTTTTATAGTTCCCAGTATTAAGTCTTTCACCTCCTTGGTCAGGCTTATTCATAGATATTTTATAAAGGTTTAATTTTTAATTTCCTTTCTGATAGTTCATTGTTAGTGTAGAAAAACGCAACCAATTTTGAATGTTAATCTTGTATCCTACTACTCTGATGAGTTCATTTATTAGATCTAGTAGTTTCTGTGTGGAGATCTTAGGGTTTTCTGTATATAGTATCATGTCATCTGCATAAAGTGAGAATTTTACCTCTTCCTTAACAGTTTGGATACATTTTATTGATTGTCTAATTGCTGTGGCTAGGACTTCTAATACTATGTCAGATAGATCAGTGAGAGTGGGCACTGTTGCCTGGTTTCAGATTTTAACAGGAAGGCTTTCAGATTTTCACCATTGAATATTTCAGTGACTGTGATTTGTCATAAATAACTTTTATTATGTTGAGATATGTGTCCTGTATACCCACTTTGGTAAAAGTTTTTATCATGAGAGGATGTTGAATTTCATCAAATACTTTTTTCTGCATCTTTTTTTTTTTTTTTTTGCTTTTCTTTTGTTTATGTGATATATTATATTGGTTGACTTGTGCATGTTGAACCATCCTGGTGTACTTAAGGTGAATCATATTTGTTTGTTTGTTGTGTATGATCTTTTTTAGGTGCTATTAGATTCAGTATGCTAATATTTTGTTGAGAATTTTGCATCTAAATTCATCAGAGATACTGGCCTATAGTTTTATTTTTTGGTGGTTTTATGCATGGTTTTGATATCAGGTGAAGAAAGCTGAGCACCGAAGAATTGATGCTTTTGAACTGTGGTGTTGGAGAAGACTCTTGAGAGTCCCTTGGACTGCAAGGAGATCCAGCCAGTCCATTCTAAAGGAGATCAGCCCTGGGTGTTCTTTGGAAGGACTGATGCTAAAGCTGAAACTCTAATACTTTGGCCACCTCATGCTAAGAGTTGACTCATTGGAAAAGCCCCTGATGCTGGGAGGGATTGGGGGCAGGAGGAGAAGGGGACGACAGAGGATGAGATGGCTGGATGGCATCACCAACTCGATGGACATGAGTTTGGGTGAACTCCGGGAGTTGGTGATGGACAGCGAGGCCTGGCGTGCTGCAATTCATGGGGTCGCAAAGAGTTGGACACGACTGAGCAACTGAGCTGAACTGAACTGAACTGATGGTGGCTTCATAGAATGTGTTTGGAAATGTTTCCTTCTCTTCAGTCTTTTGGAAGAGTCTGATAAAGATTGGTATAAGTTCTTTGTATCTTTGGTAGAATTCACCTGTGATTTTTGTTTGTAGGGGATTGTTTTTAAATTACAGATTCTAAATATTTCACTTCTAGGGATTGGTCTGTTCCAAGTATTTGTTTCTTCTTGACTCAGTTTGGGTGGGTTGTATATTTCTAGAAAGCTGTCCATTTCTTCTAGGTTGTCAAATTTATTGGCATACAATCATTCATAGTATTCTCTTGTGTTTTTTTTTTTTTTCTTTTTGGTATTTCTGTGCTATCAGTTGAGATTTCTCCTTTTTCATTTCTTATTTTGTCTATTTGGGTTCTTTTTTCTTTTCATCTTGCTGAGCCTGGCCAGAGATTTGTCAATTTTGTTTAGCCTTTCAAAAAACTCTTGACTTTAGGTTTTGTTGTGTAATTCTTTTAGGTGGTGTGTTAGGTGGTTTATTTTAGATTTTACCTTTTTGTTGTTGTTGTTGTTGAGGAAAGTCTGTATTGCTATGAACTTTCCTCTAAGAACTGCTCTTGCTGTGTTCCATGGATTTTGTATGGCTGTATTTTCATTGTTATTTGTCTCAAGGTATTTTAAAATGTTCTTTTTGATTTCCGCATTTACCCATTGATTCTTGAGTAGCATATTGTTTATTCTCCTAGTAATTATTTTTTTCTCATTTCTTTTCCTGTGGTTGATTTCTTGTTTCATGCTGTTGTGGTCAGAGATTATGCTTGAAATAATTTATATACTCTTAAGTTTGTTAGTTTTGTGCCATAAATGTGATCAGTCCTATGGATTGTTCCATGTGCACTTGAATGTGTATTCTGGTTTTTTCGGATGTAATGTTCTGAAAATATAAATCAAGTCTAACTGTTCTGTTGTACCATTTAGGATCTCTGTTGCTTTATTGGTTTTCTCTCTAGAAGATCTGTCTTTTGATGTGAATGGGGTGTTAAGTCTCCTACTCTTTATTGTGTCCCGTCAGTTTCTCCCTTTATGTCTGTTAGTATTTTTTAAGTGTTTGGGTGCTCCTATATTAGGTGCATGTGTCAATGAGTGTAAAATGCTCTTGTAGTAATCCTTTTACTATTATATAGTACCCTTCTTTGTGTTTCTCTATTGCCTTTGTTGTAAAGTCTGTTTGTCTGATGAGTGTTGCAGCTCCTCCTTTCTTGTCATTTGTTTGCATGAGTATATTTTCCCAATCTTGCATTTTCAGTCTTACATGTGTTCTTTACCCCAAGGTAGATCTCTTGTAGACAGCATTTTGTTGCTTCTTGTTTTTAGTCCAGCCTGCCACTCTATGCCTTTTGATTGATGTGCTCAATCCATTGACATTTAAGGTAATGATACATATGTATTTAATATCATTTTTAACCTTGTTTTCTAGTTGATTCTAAGTTTCTTCTTTTTCTCTTTTTCTTTTGGTGGTTTGATGATTTCCGTTTATTTTATGCTTGCATTCTTTTTTGTGTCTGTGTGTGATTCTGTTGTATGTTTTTGATTTGGGGTTGCCCTGTTTTTCAGGTATGTTAACTTCTTCCTATATCTGCTTGCTTTAGACCAATAGTCATATAGGCTAAAGTCAGTTCAGTCACTCAGTCGTGTCTGGCTCTTTGCGACCCATGGATTGCAGCATGCCAGGCCTCCCTGTCCATCACCAACTCCTGGAGCCTACTCAAACTCATGTCCATTGTGTCAGTGATGCCATCCAACTGTCTCATCCTCTGTCGTCCCCTTCTCCTCCTGCCTTCAATCTTTCTTACCATCAGTGTCTTTTCCAGTGAGTTGGGTCTTCACATCAGGTGGCCAAAGTATTGGAGTTTCAGCTTCAACATCAATCCTTCCAGTGAATATTCAGGACTGATTTCCTTTAGGATGGACTGTTTGGATCTCCTTGCAGTCCAAGGGACTCTCAAGAGTCTTCTCCAACACCACAGTTCAAAAGCATCAATTCTTCAGTGCTCAGCTTTCTTTATAGTTCAACTCTCACATCCATGCATAACTATAGGCTGAAACACAGTCTTAAAAAAATCTATAATTTTCTTACTCTCTTTCCCCACAATTTATGATTTTGATGTCCTTCTTTATATCTTCACATTTCTTTTTGGTGTTCTGTTTTTATCATCACTTTCACAAATAGATTTTCTTTCTTTTTTATCTGTATACTAGTTAATTTAAGTGATTTAATTTCCAATTGTGATTCTCCTTATATCTTCTTGCTACATTTTTTTTCTGCATCATTTATTCTGCTGTTCATTTTCTTTTGCTCAGCTTTTGTCTCAGCAAATGAATTCTCTAATTTTTCTTGGCACATTATAGTTTCTAGTTCCTTTTTATAGTACCCTGCATTTCTGTCAACAGCCTTTCTTAATTCTTTCAGTGTTTTTGTTACTTGTGTTTTGAACTCGTCTATTAGACTGAAGAGGTCTGTTTCATTGTTTGTTCCTTCAGGGTAACTTTCTTGGTCTTTTAACTGGGAGTGGTTCCTGTGATTCTTCATTTGGCTTGTATTTCTCTTGCTCTGTGAGAAACACTAACCTACCATAGTCTTGAGGAATGTTCCCATATAGCTTGTGTTGGTTTAATACGTTTTTGGTGTGAGGGCAGCTTTTGGTTTGGTTGCTTGCCATCTCTCTGTTAAGTGTTTGCTGGCTGTTACGCCTTGATAGAGGGTGTGCAGGGGCATGGCCTGTGCACACTCTCAGGAAGGCAGGGCAGCAGCTGGAGCCCAGTGGTGGAGTCTCGTGGTGTCAGGGGTCTGTGCCCTCCTCTGGAGTCTGAGATGGCAGCAGTGGCTTGAGCCTGCTCTTGGAGCTCTTGTAGGTGATGCCTGCCACCTGAGAGTGCACACATGGAGAAAAGCTGCTATGGGGGTCCTGCCCCTCTCCTTGCACACCTTCCAGCCATGGTACCCTGCCTCTCTAGTGGGCCCAGGCCTCCTCCTGTACTCCCTGGGTTGTGGCAAGGCACACCACAGCGCCCCCCTCAGGCTGTCTCCACACAGCCAATACCAGTCTTCTCCCTGGTTCCGACCTCTGAAGCCTAAGCCTCAGCACCCAGCCCTTCCCCTCCCCCAAGGAGGAGTATCTCAGGCTGGGGAGTTCCAGGCAGTGGCTTTGGCCTCCTGTGCAGGTCTCGCTCCACGTTGCCCTCCATATCGGGTTGCTCTGCTCTCCTCTGAGGTTCCAAAATGCCCCCTCTGTCCCAGCTGATCTTCCTGCCAGCAAGGGAACTTCTCTGAGTACAGAAACCACTCTTCTTTCTCGGCTTCCTCCCAGGAGCACAGATCCCATCTCAGTTCTTTTCTCTCTCTTCCTTTTGTGTTACCCATCTATGTGGAGATTTTTTTCCCTCTTTTGGAAGTCTGCAATCGTCTGCTAGCATTTAGTAGATGTTCACTGAGAATCGTCCTACATATACATGTACTTTTGCTATATTTATGGGAGAAGGTGAGCTCCATGTCCTACTCCCCCCTCCATCTTGATTCGATCCTCAACTTTATAAAAAGTCTTGAATGTGGAGGCATCAGTCCACTGAATTTTGTTCTTTTAATCTAATACTATGTTGGCTTTACTGGACCTTTTTTGATTTCCCTATCAAATTTAAAATAAGTTTTTTGATATCTACAAAATAACTTGCTGGGGTGTTAAGATTACTGTGTATATATAGATTAATTTGGAGAGGATTGACATATTAAACAATATTGAGCCTTTCTATATGTGAACATGGAATATCTCTTCATTTAGTTAGTTGTTCTCTGATGTGACAAGTAGATGCAAGGGATTAGATCTGATAGACAGAGTGCCTGAAGAACTATGGATGGAGGTTAGTGACACTGTACAGGAGGCAGTGATCAAGATCATCCCTAAGAAAAAGAAATGCAAAAAGGCAGAATGGTTGATTGAGGAGGCCTTATAAATAGCTGAGAAAAGAAGAGAAGCAAAAGGCAAAGGAGAAAAGAAAAGATATACCCATCTGAATACAGAGTTCCAGAGAGTAGCAAGGAGAGACAAGAAAGCCTTCCTAAGTGATCAATGCAAAGAAATAGAGGAAAATAGAATTGGAAAGACTAGAGATATCTTCCAGAAAATTAGATACCAAGGGAACATTTCATGCAAAGATAGGCATAATAAAGGACAGAAACGGTATGGACCTAATAGAAGCAGAAGATACTAAGAAGAGTTGGCAAGAATATACAGAAGAACTATACAAAAAAGATCTTCATGACCCAGATAAGCGTAGTGGTGTGATCACTCACCTAGAGCCAGATATCCTGGAGTGTGAAGTCAAGTGTGCCTTAGGAAGCATCACTATGAACAAAGCTAGTGGAGGTGATGGAATTCCAGTTGAGCTATTTCAAATCCTGAAAGATGATGCTGTGAAAGTGCTGCATTCAATATGCCAGCAAATTTGGAAAACCCAGCAGTGGCCACAGGACTAGAAAAGGTCAGTTTTCATTCCAGTGCCAAAGAATGTTCAAATTACCATACAATTGCACTCATCTCACACACTAGTAAAGTAATGCTCAAAATTCTCCAAGCTAGGATTTAACAGTATGTGAACCGAGAACGTCCACATGTTCAAGTTGGATTTAGAAAAGGCAAAGGAACCAGAGATCAAAATGCCAACATCCATTGGCTCATCGAAAAAGCTAGAGAGTTCAGAGAAACATGTTGTTTCTGCTTTATTGACTACTTTTTTACTTCTGCTTTCTTTTTCTTTTCACTTTCTTTCTTTACTTAATGCTTTATTGACTATGCCAAAGCCTTTGACTGTGTGGATCACAACAAACTGTGGAAAACTCTTAAAGAGATGTGAATACTGGACCACCTTACCTGCCTCCTGAGAAATCTGTATGCCGGTCAAGGAGCAAGTTAGAACAGGACATGGAACAATACACTGGTTCCAAATTGGGAAAGGAGTATGTCAAGGCTGAATATTGCCACTCTGCTTATTTAACTTATATGCAGAGTACATCATGCAAAATGCTGGGCTGGATGAAGCTGGTATCAAGGTTGTTGGGAGAAGTATCAATAACCTCAGATACTCAGATAACACCACCCTTAGAGGCAGAGAGTGAAGAGGAACTGAAGGCCCTCTTGATGAAAGTGAAAGAAGAGAGTGAAAAGGCTGGCTTAAAATTCAGCATTCAGAAAATGAAGATCATGGCATCTGGTCCCATCACTTCATGTCAAACAGATGGGGAAACAATGGAAATAGTGACAGACTTTGTTTTCTTGGGATCCAAAATCACTGTGCATGGTGTCGATAGCCATAAAATTAAAAGACACTTACTCCTGGGAAGAAAAGCTGTGACCAACCTAGACAGCATATTAAAAAGCAGAGACATTACTTTGCCAACAAAGGTCCATCTAGTCAAAGCTATGGTTTTTTCAGTAGTCATGTATGGATGTTAGAGTTGGACCATATAGAAAGCTGAGTGCCGAAGAATTGATGTTTTTCAGTTGAGGTGCTGGAGAAGACTCTTGAGATTCCCTTGGACAGCATGGAGAGCAAACCAGTCAATCCTAAAGGAAATCAATCCTGAATCTTCGGTGGAAGGATGGATGCTGAAGCTGAAACTCCAGTACTTTGGCCACCTGATGTGAAGAACTGATCCATTGGAAAAGACCCTGATGCTGGGAAAGATTGAGGGCAGGAGGAGAAGGGGACAACAGAGGACTAAATGATTAGATGGCATCACCGACTGAATGGACATGAGTTTGAGCCAGCTCCAGGAGTTGGTGAAGGACAGGGAAGCCTGGCATGCTGCAGTCCACAGGGTCACAAAGAGCAACTGAACTGAGTGTCATCGCTGAATAAAGACAGTTTTATTTCTTTCTTCACAATCTATATAACTTTTATTCCTTTTTCTCATTGTATTGCATTAGCTATGCATTTCAGTACAGTAAATAGGAATGGGGAGAAGGGGCATCTTTGTTTTGTTCCCAAACTTAGGGGAAAAATATATAGTTTGTCACCATTAGGTATGATGCTAGCTGTGGGCATTTTTTGGTAGATACTCTTTATCAAGTTGAGGAATTTCCTCTCTATTCCTTGTTTACTAAGTTGGTATCGTAAGTGTTGGATTTTTGTCAGATATTTTTTCTGCATCTATTTACATGATTATATTCTTCTTTAGTTTGTTGTGATGAATTGCATTAACTAATTTTTTTAATGTTGAATAAGCCTTGCATATTTTCCTGTATTTTTATGACTAAAAAATCTATATATTGGCGACCTCCAAACTTAACATCTCCAGCTTAGACTTACCCTTCTCTGTCAGTCACCCCCCTAACAGTTCCTAAACTCCAGATCTTTGTTAACAAAAATGCTCCTATGGTCTTCTCATCTCAGGAATTATAAACTCTCTTCTTCCTCTGCCTCTTCTAGAAAGGACCACAGTTCCAGGCTCTTCAGCAGTGGAACCCAGACTGGAGTTAGTGATGCTGCTGTGATTTTGCAGCCTGTTTCCAGGATATAATTGGCACTCTGGGGGAGGTCAGGGACATACAGAAGGCAGAGGCAGATGGCGTGCCTGGACTCCAAGGCTATTCTACCCAGTCATGAACAGTCAGCAGAAGAGGAATCATATAGAGACAGAAGGATTTTGGTATTAGAGTCCCTGAGGGAGCATAAAGTTCAGAAATAAAAGTTTCCATCAGAAAGCCAGGATGCTGCTCTACTGGGTGAATCCATTAAGCTGATTTCAGCAGGAATTTTCTGCACAAGATCTCAATTGAAGGTAGCCTATGGCAAGAAAATTGTAATTAGGGAGACTCCTAGGTGGTCTCAGTTTATACCTGTTGTAAGTCATGCATTTATTTTCAGTGTCTTATTTCATATTAAAAAGTGTCCCAATTTGAGGGTGATGCATTATTTTGTTACTTGCCTATAATCCAAGAGACATTGGATACTTGGATAGCTTCTGGAGATGGAAACTTCATGTGGGAGATTCATAGGGAGGATCCAAACCATTTTCCTTCTCACATCAGATTCTTTTGCTGGTAGCTTCCCAGAAGCATTGGGACTAGGTTGTCTTTAAACTTCCAGGTATGAAACCTCAGAGTTATTTCAGGGTGTTATAGAGATGCCATTGCCAGGGAAAGAAGACATGACGTATAATAGGATCAATTAGGGACATGTGCAGAATGGGGGTGTTTCTAATTGTGAGAATTCAACATATTAGAGCTGAATCTGAAGGAGGGCAGCCAGAAAGAAGTCTAGTCTTCAAGATAAGAAATTGATGAGAAATGAAAGGAAAGGGACAATGAGCAAGAATTGCTGATGCTACTGCACCAACTAGTTAATGCATCTCTACAGACTTTTGTGGCCTCTGGCAAGGTTCTCAAAGCACACACACAAATAACAGCTTAGAAGGCATGAGGACCTCAGGAATATGAGAGAAAGAAATCTGTAGCCTTTGATCATTAAGTCATATTTGACATGGGACTATATACCCCATTTTCAAACTTGAGTTTTTAGTTCTGGTGTGATTTTAGGAGTATGTATATTGTATGCACATATGTTATATACATATAATATATATAGAGTATACATATGTATACATAGAATATAAGGATAAGCAAATGCATATACTAATTGGGTTGGCCAAAAAGTTTGTTTGGGTTTTTCCATAGGATGCTATGGGAAAACAAACTTTTCGACTGACCCAATACAATACTTTATCCTAGGCACAACAAACTGTGGAATAGTCTTAAAGAGATGGGAATACCTGACCCCATTACCTGTCTCTTGAGAAACCTGTATTCAGGACAAGAAGGAACAGTTAGAACTGGACACAAAACAATGGACTGGTTCAAAATTGGTAAAGGAGTACGTCAAGGTTGTATATTGTCACCCTGCTTATTTAACTTATATGCAGAGGACATCATGTGAAATGCTGGGCTGGATGAAGCAAAAGCTGGAATCAAGATTGCGGGGAGAAATATCAACAACCTCATTTATGCAGAAATTATAGCAGAAAGCGAAGAGGAACTGAAAAGTTTCTTGATGAAGGTAAAGGAGGAAGGTGAAAAAGCTGGCTTAAAACTCAACATTCAAGACAATCATGGGATTTGGTCCTATCACTTCATGGCATATATATGGGGAAAAAGTGGAAACAGAGGCAGATTTCATTTTCTTGGTCTCCAAAATCACTGCAGATAGTGACTGCAGCCCTGAAATTAAAAGATGCTTGCTCCTTGGAAGAGAAACTACTACCAACCTAGACAGCATATTAAAAAGCAGAGACATCACTTTTCCAACAAAGATTCATATAGTTAAAGCTATGGTTTTTCCAGTAGTCATGCATGGATATGAGAGTTGGATGGTAAATAAGGCTGAGCGCTGAAGAATTGATGCTTTTGAACTGTGGTATTGGAGAAGACTCTTGAGATTCCCTTGGACAGCAAGGAGATCGAACCACTCAATCATGAAGGAAATCAACTCTGAAGATTCATTGGAAGGGTTGATGCTGAAGCTCCAATACTTTAGCCACCTGATGGGAAGAGCCAGCTCATTGGAAATGACCTTGATGCTGGGAAAAATTGAAAGCAGGAGGAGAAGGGGATGACAGAGGATGAGATGGTTGGATGGCATCACCGACTCAATGGACATGAGTTTGCGCAAACTCCAGGAGATAGTTAAGAACAGGGAAGCCTGGTGTTACCCTGCAGTTTAAGGGTCACAAAGAGCCGGATACGACTAAGGGGCAGAGCAGCAGCAGTACAATGCTAATTACAGATACATATAACATATACAAATACAATATGTAATACAGAAAGAAACACATTCATACATACATTGATGGAATTGTCCTCTTAAAATTGTCTGATAAAATCACTTCTGAAATATCTTTACCTGTATTAATAAATGCCACATCCAACAAGACAGCACTGAGTGGTGATTAGGGGAACAAGATATTAGAATTTATTATTGATTGAGGTCAAGAAACAGAACTAAATTGAGAAACTTGAAGAGTAATAAAAAAAATGGTGGTTTCTCGGGAAAGACGTGGTCCTTGCCTTTCCCTGAACTCCTGTGCATTACAGTGGGGGACGGGGTAGATAATGAATGAGAGATAAGGATTGACAACACCTGGAGAGTGGGGCCCCTTGGGTTCCCAGTTTCTCCTGAGGGTGATGTGCCTCTGTCCACCACTCTGCATGATAGGGATGTCCTCCTCCTACATCCTTCCTCCACAGGCGTCAGGGTCCAGGAATCGTGCCTAGGATAAAGAGCTAGCTAACTATATTCCCAAAGTAGGGGAGAGTGTTGACAATAAGGAAATGACCTCAGAGTTCATTGTGGACCAGCAGAAGTACCCTTGTAGAGGATAAACATTTGATTATCTGAGGCAGGAAGAAGCAGGTGGAGGCAGACAGCTTCTAGTCTGGATACAAGGAAGGCTAAAAAGAGATGCTCTGTTAAGCAAAACAAGTGAGCACCAGTTCTCTGCTCCACCATGTTTAACCAGCAGTGGTGGGTGGAGCTAGAATTGGCTGGTAAGGGCTGATTGTGCCATCTCTTCCCCAACTCCTCATTCAATCAATAGGGAGCTTGAAATAAATCAATATAGAAGTATTTATACCATCAGTGAACCAGTGAAGTTGCTCAGTCGTATCCAACTCTTTGCGATCCTGTGTACTGTAGCCTACCAGGCTCCTCCATCCATGGAATTCTCCAGGCAAGAGTACTGGAGTGGGTTGCCATTTCCTTCTCCAATTTATACCACAGAAATAGGCAAATGATGTATACCAGAGTTCACTTAAAAATCTTCCAGAGAACCAGATGTTAACTATTTACTGACACACCACTGGGTGTAGACTCTTTGGAAATAGAGGTCAGAAATTGACGTCAGATTGTGTTTTAAACTGAGCTTTTACACATCTGTCAACCTACTTTGTTGACAGGGAGGCTGGTTATGACCTTATTCCGGAGTGACTGAAGGAGGCCTGTCTCATTAGACTACTGTGGCCCAGTATTTGATTCTGAGTCAGAGCAGGCATTTCTGCCCAGAGAATGTCCTCAAAACTCCAAAATAACCCTGTCATGAACTTCGTGCCCTGGGCATACTATTGCCTCAGAACTGCCAGATTGTTTATCCAGGGGTGAGAAGGTTGGGGAAAAAACAATGGTATGACCCTTCCTGAACTTCACTGCATACCAGAAAGTCTGTGGTTGGTAGTTGGCCTTCTGCCAGTCTCTGAGGGAATTATTTCTGAATATCAGAAGTATTTAAAGAAACTCAAAGCCCTAAAAACCCCACATGAGTTTGATAAATTGCAATTTGATTCTGATCACATTTTGCCAGAACCTCAAATCCAAATATGAGGTCTGTGATTCTACACACAGTTGTTAACCATGCTTTTGATAATGCTGTTTAAATGTTGAAAAAAAAAAAAAGAAAACCATCATTGCTACTTGTAAATGGAAGACTCACATGGACAATAAAAGAGGTGTTTTAACTTTCTTAGAGTGAGTTTGTAGGAACCAGATTAATTCTGTTATTTTCACATAGTGAGACATCATATATTTGATATAAAGAAGAAAATATCATCCTATATGTATAAGAAGTGAAGTCAGTTGTTGAAAATATGTGTGTCTAAGTTGACACTTGCAAGAGACAGCTTGCCTGTGGTATGTGGTATGGCAGCATCTAGCTGACTGATGGCTTGTGAAGGGGGTGTCATATTTTGGAAGAAGAAAAAAAGCTGGCTAGTTTATTTACGGATTCCAAATAATTTATGAATTCCAAATAATTTATGGATTCCAAATAATTTGATAGCATTAAGAAGTTATCTGGTATAATTTGCTGTTTTAAATAATTAATTGAATCTCAATTTCTAATCTTTATAACTTTTCCTTTCAAATTATAACTAACCTAAAGATATAAGTTAAATGAATAAAGTAATTTCAAAGGGAATTTTTAAATTATTTATTTACTTATTTGCTTACTGGCTGATATTTTTTTTTAGCATTTCTTTTTTTTTTTTTTGATTATACATACATATGTATCTCTTTTTTCCAGATTCTTATCCATTATAGGTTATTATAAAATGTTAAGGATAGTTCCCTGTGCTATGCAGTAGGTAATTTTTGGTTATCTATTTTATATAGTAATGTGTATATGTTAATCCCAAACTCCTAATTTATCTTTTCCCATCCCTTTCCAATTTGATAATCATAGGCTTGTTTTCTATGTCTGTAGGTCCATGTTTTCTATGTTTTGTATTGGTATACGTTCATTTGTATAATTTTCTTAGATTCCACATATAAGTAATAACATATTTGTCCTTGACTTCATTTTAGTATAATATCTTGTTTTTCAGTCACTAAGTTGTGTTTGACTCTTTGTGACCCCATGGATTGCAGCATGACAGGCTTCCCTGTCCTTCACTATCTTCAGGAGTTTGTTCAAATTCATGTCCGTTGAATTCATGATGCCATCCAGCCATCTTATCTTCTGTCGTCCCCTTCTTCTCCTGCCCTCAATCTTTTTCCAGCATCAGGGTCTTTTCTAGTGAGTTGTCTCTTTGTATCAGGTGGCCAAAATATTGGAGTTTCAGCTTTAGCATCCGTCCTTTAAATCAATATTCGGGATTGATTTCCTTTAGGGTTGACTGGTTTGATCTCCTTGCTGTCCATGGGACTCTCAACAGTCTTCTCTAGCACCACAGTCCAAAAGCATCACTTCTTCAGTGCTCAGCCTTCTTTATGGTCCACCTCTCACATCCATACATCACTACTGGAAAAAGCATAGCTTTGACTTGACAGACCTTTGTTGGCAAAGTGATGTCTCTGCTTTTTAATATTGCTGTCTAGGTTTGACATACCTTTCCTTCCAAGGAGTAAACTTCTTTTAATTTCAGGGCTGCAGTCACTGTCAGCAGTGATTTTGGAGACCAAGAAAATGAAATATGACACTGTTTACATATTTTTATCCACCTATTTGCCATGAAGTGATGGGACCAAAATGCCATGTTTGTATTTTGGATATTGAGTTTTAAGCCAGCTTTTTTACTCTTCTCTTTCCCTTCAACAAGAGGCTGTTTAGTTCCTCTTCACTTTCTGCCACTAGGGTAGTATCAGCATATCTGAGTATTTCTCCTGGCAGTCTTGAGTCCAGCTTGTGAGTCATCTAGCCGAGCATTTCATTTGAGGTAATCTGCATATAAGTTAAATAAGTAGGGTGACAATATACAGCCTTGACGTACTCCTTTCTCAATTTGGAACCAGTCTATTGTTCCATATCTGGTTCTGACTGTTGCTTCTTGACCATCATGCAGTTTTCTCAGGAGGCAGGTAAGGTACTCTGGTACTTCCATCTCTTTAAGAATTTTCTACCGTTTGTTGTGATTCACACAGTCAAAGGCTTTAGTGTAGTCAATAAAGCAGAAGTAGATGTTTTGCTGGAATTCTCTTGCTTTTTCTATGATCCAACAGATGTTGGTAATTTGATCTCTGGTTCCTCTGCCTTTTCTAAATCCAGCTTGTACATCTGGAAGTTCTTGGTTTACATACTGTTGAAGCACTAGTTTGAAGGATTTTGAGATTACTTTGCTAGCATGTGAAATGAGCACAATTACATGGTAGTTTAAACATTCTTTGGCGTTGCCCTTCTTTGGGATTGGAATGGAAACTGACCTTTTCCAGTCCTGTGCCCACCGCTGAGTTTTTCATGTTTGCTGGCATATTGAGTGCAGCATTTTCACAGCATCATCTTTTAGGATTTGAAATAACTCAGCTGGAATTCCATCACCTCCACTAGCTTTGTTCATGGTGATGCTTCCTAAGGCCCACTTGACTTTGCACTCCTGGATGTCTGGCTCTAGGTGAGTGATCACACCTGGTTATCTGGGTCACAAGACCTTTTTTTGTACAGTTCTTCTGTGTATTCTCACCACCTCTTCTTAATCTCTTGCTTCTGTTAGGTCCTTGCCATTTCTTTCCTTTATTGTGCCCATTTTGCATGAAATGTTCCATTGGTGTCCCTAATTTTCTCAAAGAGATCTCTAGTCTTTCCCATTTAGTTGTCCTCTATTTCTTTGCATTATTCACTTAAGAAAACTTTCTTATCTCTCCTTGCTATTCTTTGGATCTTTGCATTCAGTTGGGTATATCTTTTCTTTTCTCTTTTGCCTTTTGCCTTTTGTTTCTCTTCTTTTCTCAGCTATTTGTAAGGCCTCCTCAGACAATAATTTTGCGTTCTTGCATTTCTTTTTCTTGGGGATTGTTTTGATTACCCCATCCTGTGCAGTGTTACAAATCTCTGTTCATAGTTCTTCAGGCACTCTGTCTACCAGATCTAATCCCTTGAATCTATTTGCCACTTTCAACGTGTAGTCATAAGGGGTTTGATTTAGGTCATACTTGAATAGCCAACCAGTCCATTCTGAAGGAGATCAGCCCTGGGATTTCTTTGGAAGGAATGATGCTAAAGCTGAAACTCCAATACTTTGGCCACCTCATGCGAAGAGTTGACTCATTGGAAAAGACTCTGATGCTGGGAGGGATTGTGGGCAGGAGGAGAAGGGGACGACAGAGGATGAGATGGCTGGATGGCATCACTGACTCGATGAACGTGAATCTGAGTGAACTCCAGGAGCTGGTGATGGACAGGGAGGCCTGGCGTGCTGCGATTCATGGGGTCGCAAAGAGTCGGACACGACTGAGTGACTGAACCGAACTGAATAGCCTAGTGGTTTTGCCTGCTTTCTCCAATTTAAGTGTAAATTTTGCAATGAGGTGTAGATCTGAGCCACAGTTAGCTCCAGGTCTTGTTTTTGCTAACTGCATAGAGTTTCTCCATCTTCAGCTGCAAAGAATATAATCAATGTGATTTCATTATTGGTGATCTGGTGATAGTCAATAATCTCTAGGTCCATCCAAGTTGCTGCTAATCACATTATTTCATTCATTTATTTATTTTTTTTATGGCTGAGTAATGTACTGTTGTGTGTGTGTATAAACTACACACACACAGACACCCATCTTTATCCATTCTTCCGTCAGTGAACATTTAGGTTGCTTCCATATCTTGTCTATAAATAGTGCTGCTCTGAACATTGGGTTGCGTGTATCTTTTTCAATTATGGCTTCTCTGAATCTATACCAATTGCAGGGTAATATGGTAGCTATATAAATTTAGTCATCAGAGCACACAGTAATTGTTATTGGAAGCTCTTGGAGCTCTGGAATTTGTCCTCAATTTTACCCATATATGTATACTTGGAGTGACCTGAAAGTAATCAAGGGCCTCTGAGATTTCTTACTCCATGAAGCTGCAGTGCTGAAAAAGGGGTGATATCAAAATTGGCAGCTGTCAGTGATTCCTGCCTGCCATTAAGCTGGGTAGAGTTCTTCCAAATTCAGAAGGGGATGAGGGAATATGAGTAGAAGCAAGCACTATTTTAGGTAACTACATGTATTTTATATATCCAGTCATTTATCTTCCTCATCTTACTTTAAAAAAAAAATTTAAGGATACTTCAAAAATATGATATAATACAATTAAAACAGGAAAGATTTAATGAAGTAATGCGAACAAGGGTAATGAATGTTGAGCCATAGTTCGTGTATGAGAAATGGAACACACGTTCACTCTGAGCTTTCCAGTAGCTACCACTAAAGACAAAAGTTGCTTGGCTCTGGGTCTCACAATGTCCCTAAAAGTAAAACCAAAGTGAAAGTGAAAGTCACTCAGTTGTGGCCGACTCTTTGTGACCCCATGGACTGTATAGTCCATGGAATTCTCCAGGCTAGAATACTGGAGTGGGTAGCCTTTCCCTTCTCCAGGGGATCTTCCTAACCCAGGGATCAAGCCTGGGTCTCCTGCATTGCAGGTGGATTCTTTACTAGCTGAGCCACAAGGGAAGCCAAAACCAAAGTAACAACCAAAAATGGGAAAAAAACCAATTGCTCAGAAAAAGCAAAGCACTTCCTGCCGTTAAGAAAGATTTCTCCTCTGGGTCCCTTAAGGAGGACACTTTGCAAAGTATTGAGCAGAATCCTCAATAGCATCTTTAAAGAAAAGTTGCCATGAGATTCTGTGGGCCGTCAGTGTTTCCTGATGTTAGCTGCTGGGGCTGTATCAAAATGTAGTTCAGGAAGCATGTATACCTGGGCAGGGCCACTGGGATGCAAGTAGGCCCAGAGCTCTCTGATAATATGGGTTAATGTGGGAGAAGGTTTTAGATTTTTAGCATAATGGACAGACAGAATGGATAGACTGAATATCCTTTAGATGATTCTGCATAACTAATAAATCACTTACATGAAATTTTGATCAATTTGTAGCACAGTAAATTCAATATTAGCCTCGTTTCCCCTCTCAGGCTAATTTTTTAAAACTTTTTATTTTATACTGGAGTAAAGTTGGTTAGTGATGATGTGTTAGTTTCAGGTGTACAGCAAAGTGATACATATACATACATTCATACAGATACATATACCTATGTTCAGTTATACATATACATCTATCAATTCTTTGCAATTTTTTTTCGATTTTAGGTTGTTACATAACATTTAACAGAATTCCCTATGCTATACAGTAGGTCCTTGTTGGTTATCCATTTTAAATATAGTAGTGTATACATGTCAACCCAAACTCCCTAACTGTCCCTCCCCTTACTCCTTACCCTTTGGTAATCATAATTTTCTTCTCTACGTCTGTGAGTCTGTTACTATTTTGTAAATAAGTTCATTCGTGTCTTTTTTTTCAGATTGCTTGTGTAAGTGATATCGTTTCTCTCTTTCTGACTTCACTCAGTATGACGGTGTCCAGGTCCATCCATGTTGCTGCAAATGGCATTATTTCATTCTTTTTTATGGCTAAATAATAGGTATGTGAAAATTACATATCTTAAATATTGTTCAGGATGACCTCCAAGGAAATAGCGGGTGGGGGAAACTCATAGG
This sequence comes from Budorcas taxicolor, assembly GCF_023091745.1. NCBI lineage: Eukaryota > Metazoa > Chordata > Mammalia > Artiodactyla > Bovidae > Budorcas > Budorcas taxicolor. The sequence continues at coordinate 29,866,051 of NC_068916.1, read as the reverse complement.
TGAACAATAACAATTGGAAAACCTAGTCTCAGGGCAGCTTTGACAAGGCAATGCTGCTAGGTATGATCATGAGAGGCCGACAGAGACAAAGTGATGTCTTTTCTTCGGAATATCTCAGAGCATTTCAGAGGCTAATGTGCTCGGTGAGATACCATGAACACATGTACCGTAAGGGGCTCCCTGGATGTATTGGGCACAAGACCTTTCCTTGTAGAGGATCCTGAAGTAGTGTGCATGGTTCATTTGGGAAATGTTAGCCTAAAAGAGTAGTTCTGCTTTGGAGCCACCTGGGGAGACCTAAACCTACTGATTCCTGAGCCCCAAAGAGTTCAATTAAATTGTATTCTTGGTGGTGGAACAGCATTGATATTGAAAAAAAGAAAAACTCCATAAGATTCTAATGCATAGCCAGGATTCAGGACAGTCTAGAGGGACTAGGTCTTCAGTAGTTGGAGATCTATTTTGCCCTGTCTCTGAAAGAATTTTTGCCTTTCTAACAAGAATAAACAGGTAGAAAAGTTGATATCAGTGTCTTTATCAATATACTCCTCTCAAACTCTACTTTTTTTTTTTTTTTTAAAGCTGTGGTGGCCTTCTGCTTTCACTTTGGCCCATCTGTACAACCTGCCTTGCACAATTCCCAGTCCAAAGTCAAAAGAACTCTGGATTTTGTCCATTACTTTTCTCAACTCACTGTTGATTAGATTAGTAACTAATAACCACCTTGTCCAGGTGGTTATAATTCTGGGATTGTTAGAAATATGAGAATTATATTGCAGCATTTTAACTTTCATTGGTACCATTGGAACTTTCAGTTCCCTCCTTTCGTTATAATCTCCTTCATCTCTTGCCCCTGACTTGGACAGAAATGCAATACAGTTTTATAAAATTTTAAAATAACTTGCAGATGTGCATATATATAGATAGATTGATTCAGGCTCTATTTTTTAAGATGAGGCTCCTTTTTACTACTGATACGGTTACCTATTCATGAGATGTTGCTTTTTCCTGAGACTCTCACCAAGTTGATATAGCACAGAATATATTCTTAGAAATTTTTGTTTTCAGATTCTGCTCATGGTCATCTAAGACTGGAGCATAAAGGCAAAATACCAGAAAACATGAATTCTTAGTGCACCATGCCATGCACAGCCTACGGATTGGTCCGGAAGAACAGTTTCAATAGATGATCTAATTTGAATCTGAATGCTATGGAAGACAAAAAGGTTATAAAGATATCTGTAAATCCCTTTTCCATGTATTATGATGTGCATTCTGAATTTCAAGCTCTGAAACATTGACTGTGACAATAGCTTACGAAGCCAGCACAAGGCTAAGATACCAGAAACACAAGAACGCATGTCAGGTGCATTGGAGTGCTTGGGAATATGACAGCCTAACAGGGAAATATCAGCAAGCGCATCATCAGATCTTTTTAGGAAAGTTGAGACGTGCCTAAAAATGTAACTTGAGAGGGAAAATAGGGTTAATCATGGTGTTTGTTTCAAGAGCCCTAGAAGACTTAAATTGAGTTCCTAGGGTGTGTAATTACTCCAGCCACAGAGGTTAAAGTGATTTTGGCTTAAAAAGTCTCAAAGAACCCTAGCATCGAGAATAGTGGAGGGAAACAAGAAAACAGAAGGAATATGACAGGAAAAGGGTCATGAGTAACCTAAGCTGAGAATAGAAACCCAGTGTGAGGAAACTGGTAAGGATAAATGTGAGTCATGATCTAGCTGAGAAACCTCCTAACTGTCTGAAGCTTTGAAAAGGAACATAAACTGTAAAGGGGAAGAAGGGGAGGGATAAATGAGTTTGGGATTAAAATATATATACTACTGTACATAAAATAGATAATCAGCAAGAACCTAGAGTACAGTACAGGGAACTATATTCAATATCTGGTAAAACTACAATGGAAGAGAATGTTAAAAAAAAAAAAAAAAGCATGTGTGTGTGTATAACTGAATCACTTTGCTGTACACCTGAAACTAATACAAGTTTGTAAATCAATCATACTTCAATAAAAGTTAAAAAAAATTTTTTTAATTAAAAAAGACAGCAAGTTGTCAGATAGTCAGTTGAAAGTAAACTGGACTTAACTGAAATAAACCCAAATTGCACATAATTCTTCTTGGAAAGAAGCCATAAACAGGCAGAAATGCAGAAATGAACAGTATAAAATGACACATTGAGGTTAAGTTAACCTGATACAGAACATTTTGTCCTGGTCACTAGAGTTGGCTGGTAAATAGGGAGATGAGTCCAGGGAGCGGGATGTGGTATGGGGAATGGACGGTATAGGAAGTGGGCCAGAGGACTTTGGAATTTTGGGGATGTTGGAAAAAGCTTTCTTAAGTGGACAGTGCAAAGAACTAGAGGAGAACAACAGAATGGGAAAGACTAGAGATTGCTTCAAGCAAATTAGAGATACCGAGGGAACATTTCATGCAATGATGGGCTCAATAAAGGACAGAAATGATAAGGGTCTAAAATAAGCAGAAGATATTAAGAGGTGGCAAGAACACACAGAAGAACCATACAGAAAAGGCCTTAATGACCCAGATAACAATGATGGTATGATCACACCTAGAGTCAGACATCCTAGAGTGTGAAGTCAAGTGGGCCTTAGGAAGCATCACCATAAACAAAACTAGTGGAGGTGAAGGAATTCCACCTGAGTTCTTTCAAATCCTAAAAGATGATGTTGGTAAAAGAACTGCACTCAATATGCCAACACATTTGGGAAACTCAGCAGTGGCCCCAGGACTGGAAAAGATCAGTTTTCCTTCCAATCCCAGAGAAGAGCAGTGGCAATGATCAAGCTACCGCACATCCTAGCAAGGTAATACTCAGAATCCTTCATGCTAGGCTTCAGCAGTGTGTGAACAGAGAACTTCCAGATGTAAAGCTGGCTTTAGAAAAGGCAGAGGAACCAGAGATCAAATTACCAACATCTGTTGGATCATAGAAAAAGCATGGGAATTCCAGAAAAACATCTGCTTCTGCTTCATTGACCTAAAGCCTTTGACTGTATGGATCACAACAAATTGTGGAAAATTCTTAGAGATGGGAATATCAGACCACTTTACCTGCCTCCTAAGAAACCTGTATGAAGGTCAAAAGGCATCAGTGAGAACTGGACATGGAAAAATGGACTGGCTCAAAATTGGGAAAGGAGTATGTCAGGGCTGTATATTGTCACCAGGCAGAGTACATTGTACGAAATGCTGGGCTGGATAAAGCACAAGCTGAAATCACATTGCTTGGGGAAATATCAGTAACCTCAGATATGCAGATGATACCACCCCAGTGAAGAGCCTCTTGATGAAGGTGAAAGAGGAGAGTGAAAAGCTGGCTTAAAACTCAGCATTGAAAAATCTAAAATCATGCCATCTTGTCCCATCACTTCATGGCAAATATATGGGGAAAAAATTGAAACAGTGACAGATTTTATTTTCTTGGCCTCCAAAATCACTATGAATGGTGACTGCAGCAGTGAAATTCAGAGACATTTGCTCCTTGGAAGATAGTGAAAGTCACTCAGTCGTGCCTAACTCTTTTGTGACCCCATGGACTATAGAGTCCATGGAATTCTCCAGGTCAGAATACTGGAGTGGGTAGTCTTTCCCTTCTCCAGGGAATCTTCCCAACACAGGATCTCTCCCATTGCAGGCGGATTCTTTACCAGCTGAGCCACAAGGGAAGCCCAAGAATACTGGAGGGGTAGCCTATCCCTTCTCCAGCAGATCTTCTTGCCCCAGGAATTGAACCAGGATCTCCTACATTGCAGGTGGATTCTTTACCAACTGAGCTATCATGGAAGCCCAAACCTAGAGACATCATTTTGCCAACAAAGGTCCATTTAGTCAAAGCTATGGTTTTCCCAGTAGTCGTGTACAGATCTGAGAGTTGGACCATAAAGAAAGCTGAGTGCTGAAAAATGGATGGTTTTGAACTGTGGTTTTGGAGAAGACTCTGGAGAGTTCTTTGCACAGCAAGGAGGTCAAACCAGTCAATCCTAAACAAAATCAATCCTGAATATTCATGGAAAGAACTGATTCTGAAGCTGAAGCTCTAATACTGGCCACCTCATGCGAAGAGCTGACTCATGGAAAAGACCATGAGTGACTTTGTTTCTGCTAGGGTGTAGGTTACAGGGAGGAGGTTAAAAGATTTCTTGATTGCTTATGAATCATTAGGAGGCCTAGTGGTACAAGAATTACAGCTTGTCTTTTCCTGCCAGCTAATTTCTGTTCCACCTCCCATTTGATAGCCACAAGTTGTGCCTTTTGTAAAGAAAATAGGTCTGTTGAACCCTGCACACCACAAAGAGACAGAAAGGCTGTGTATCCTAGTGTTTCAGGTTAAAGTAAGTCTTAGGCCCAGCTTTTCCTTTTTACTTGCAGGGTGTCCTTGAGAAATTAAGTAGCCTCTGTTATTCCCAGCTAACAAAGTGGCGGTAACAATATGTATTTCACAAGATTGTTTTAAAGATTAAATGAGAACACATACATAAATCCCTTGGTACATAGATCCATAGATGATAGCTATTATTGTAACCATTTAGGCTTAATGTTAAGAGGTTGATGAAGCTCAATTATAAAACTTCACAGGAATGAAAATTCTAAGCGTTTTACATTCATAATCAAATCATTCCACTTTTCCTTTCTTTGTCTTTGGTCTTGGCTTTTGTCTTTACAGTTGTATTTTAAAAAGGCAGTGATGAAGTTTTGAAGGACTGAAAGCCGGTGTAGTGGTTCTCAATTCTGGTTACATGTCCAAAGGCAGTCTCTCCATTCAGCCCCACTGAGATTTGGGGTTGGAAAATCTTTGTTACTGGGGTTGGTTTTATGCACTGTAAGATTTTTAGGTGCATCCATGGTTTCTACCTCCTAGATGATAGTAGTGCATCTCTTCTCAATTGTGATAGTCAAAAAATATTGAAAATGTCCCTCTTGGGGGACAAAATTACCTCCACTTGGAAAACACTAAGGAGAGAAATGTGATTTAAATGTTTTGGTACAGAAAACAGGCATTGGTATTTTTAGAAATACCCCAGATTTTTTTTCTTAATATATATATTTTATTGAAGTATATTTGACTTACAGTGCTTCAGGTGCAGAGTAAGGTGATTCAGTTATATGTATACACATATATTATTTTTGAAATTATTTTCCATTATGGGTTATTAACAGGATACTGACTATAGAACCCTGTGCTATACCGTAAACCTTTGATGCTTGTTGCATATCATTTTTTTAAAATTAGAAATCTAGCATTCTATTCAAATTAAGTCAAACAAGAGGAATCAAAATGTTGTAAATTTGTAAAAATTTGTAACTTTTCTAAAATACATATACATATTATTTACATGAGTTCAGTTCAGTCACTCAGTCGTGTCCAACTCTTTGCGACCCCATGAATCGCAGCACGCCAGGCCTCCCTGTCCATCACCATCTCCCGGAGTTCACTCAAACTCACATCCATCGAGTCAGTGATGCCATCCAGCCATCTCATCCTCTGTCGTCCCCTTTTCCTCCTGCCCACAATCCCTCCCAGCATCAGAGTCTTTCCCAATGAGTCAACTCTTCGCATGAGGTGGCCAAAGTACTGGAGTTTCAGCTTTAGCATCATTCCTTCCAAAGAAATCCCAGGGCTGATCTCCTTCAGAATGGACTGGTTGGATCTCCTTGCAGTCCAAGGGACTCTCAAGAGTCTTCTCCAACACCACAGTTCAAAAGCATCAATTCTTCGGCGCTCAGCCTTCTTCACAGTCCAACTCTTACATCCATACATGACCACAGGAAAAACCATAGCCTTGAATAGATGGACCTTAGTCAGCAAAGTAATGTCTCTGCTTTTGAATATGCTATCTAGGTTGGTCATAACTTTTCTTCCAAGGAGTAAGTGTCTTAATTTCATGGCTGCAGTCACCATCTGCAGTGATTTTGGAGCCCAAAAAAAAGTCTGATAATGTTTCCACTGTTTCCCCATCGATTTCCCATGAAGTGACCAGATGCCATGATCTTCATTTTCTGAATGTTGAGCTTTAAGCCAACTTTTTCACTCTCCTCTTTCACTTTCATCAAGAGGCTTTTTAGCTTCTCTTCACTTTCTGCCATAAGGGTGGTGTCATCTGCATATCTGAGACTATTGATATTTCTCCTGGCAATCTTGATTCCAGCTTGTGCTTCTTCCAGCCCAGCGTTTCTCATGATGTACTTTACATATAAGTTAATAAGCAGGGTGACAATATACAGCCTTGACGTACTCCTTTTCCTATTTGGAACCAGCCTCTTGTTCCATGTCCAGTTCTAACTGTTGCTTCCTGACCTGCATATAGGTTTCACAAGAGGCAGGCCAGGTAGTCTGGTATTCCCATCTCTTTCAGAATTTTCCACAGTTTATTGTGATCTACACAGTCAAAGGCTTTGGTATAGTCAATAAAGCAGAAATAGATGTGTTTGTGGAACTCTCTTGCTTTTTCCATGATCCAGCAGATGTTGGCAATTTGATCTCTGGTTCCTCTGCCTTTTCTAAAACCAGCTTGAACATCTGGAAGTTCATGGTTCATGTATTGCTGAAGCCTGGCTTGAACAATTTTGAGCATTACTTTACTAGTGTGTGAGATGAGTGCAATTGTATGGTAGTGTGAGCATTGTTTGGCATTGCCTTTCCTTGGGATTGGAATGAAAACGGACCTTTTCCAGCCCTGTGGCCACTGCTGAGTTTTCCAAATTTGCTGGCATATTGAGTGCAGCACTTTCACAGCATCTTCTTTCAGGATTTGAGATAGCTCAACTGGAATTCTGTCACCTCCACTAGCTTTGTTCATAGTGATGCTGCCTAAGGCCTACTTGACTTCGCATTCCAGGATGTCTGGCTCTAGGTGAGTGATCACACCATCGTGATTATCTTGGTCGTGAAGATCTTTTTTGTACAGTTCGGTGTATTCTTGCCACCTCTTCTTAATATCTTGTGCTTCTGTTAGTTCCATACCATTTCTGTCCTTTATTGAGCCCATCTTTGCATGAAATGCTCCCTTGGTATCTCTAATTTTCTTGAAGAGATCTCTAGTCTTTCCCATTGTGTTGTTTGCCTCTATTTCTTTGCATTGTTCGCTGAGGAGGGCTTTCTTATCTCTCCTTGCTATTCTTTGGAACTCTGCATTCAGATGCTTACATCTTTCCTTTCTCCTTTGCTTCTCTTCTTTTCACAGCTATTTGTAAGGCCTCCCCAGACAGCCATTTTGCTTTTCTTGCATTTCTTTTCCATGGGGATGGTCTTGATCCCTGTCTCCTGTACAATGTCATGAACCTCCGTCCATAATTCATCAGGCACTCTATCTATCAGATCTAGTCCCTTAAATCTATTTCTCACTTCCACTGTACAATCATAAGGGATTTGATTTAGGTCATACCTGAATGGTCTACTGGATTTCCCTACTTTCCTCAATTTCAGTCTGAATTTTGCAATATGGAGTTCATGATCTGAGCCACAGTCAGCTCCTGGTCTTGTTTTTGTTTTTGTTTTTGCTTCTCCATATCTGGCTGCAAAGAATATAACCAATCTGATTTTGGTGTTGACCATCTGGTGATGTCCATGTGTAGAGTCTTCTCTTGTGTTGTTGGAAGAGGGTGTTTGCTATGACCAGTGCATTTTCTTGGCAAAACTCTATTAGTCTTTGCCCTGTTTCATTCCATATTCCAAGGCCAGATTTGCCTGTTACTTCAGGTGTGTCTTGACTTCCTACTTTTGCATTCCAGTTCCCTATAATGAAAAGGACATCTTTTTTGGGTGTTAGTTCTAAAAGGTCTTGTAGGTCTTCATAGAACCGTTCAACTTCAGCTTCCTCAGTGTTACTCGTTGGTGCATAGACTTGGATTATTGTGATATTGAATGGTTTGCCTTGGAAACGAACAGAGATCATTGTGTCATTTTTGAGATTGCATCCAAGTACTGCATTTCAGACTCTTTTGTTGACTATGATGGCTACTCCATTTCTTATAAGGGATTCCTGCCTGCAGTAGTAGATATAATGTTCTTCTGAGTTAAATTCACCCATTCCAGTCCATTTTAGTTCGCTGATTCCTAGAATGTTGACGTTCACTCTTGCCATCTCCTGTTTGGCCACTTCCAATTTGCCTTGATTCATGGACCTGGCATTCCAGGTTCTTATGCAATATGGCTCTTTACAGCATCGGACCTTGCTTCTATCACCAGTCACATCCACAGGTGGGTATTGTTTTTGCTTTGGCTCCATCCCTTCATTCTTTCTGGTAAGGTAATTATCAATATATATGATCCTATTACTGTTTTCTTAATTGTTTTGTGTTCATTTTCTGTATGTCTTTTCCTTCTCTTGTGTTAACTGCCTAGAGAAGTTCCTGTAGCATTGCTTGTAAAGCTGGTTTGGTGGTGCTGAATTCTCTTTAACTTTTGCTTGTTTGGAAAGGTGTTGATTTCTCCATCAAATCTGAAGGAGAGTCTTCCTGGGTAGAGTATTCTTGGTTGTAGGTTCTTCCTTTTCGTCACCTTAAATATATCACTCCATTCCCAACTGGTTTGTAGAGTTTCTATTGAGAAAACAGCTGATAGCCCGATGGGAGTTCCCTTGTATGTTATTTGTCGTGTTTCCCTTGTTGCTTTTGATATTTTATCTTTGTCTTTAATTTTTTTCAATTTGATTATTGTGTATCTCAGTGTGTTCCTCCTTGAGTTTATCCTGCCCAGGACTCTCTGTGCTTCCTGGACTTGTTTGAATATTTCCTTTTTCCATGTTAGAGAAGTTCTCAACTATTACCTCTTTAAATATTTTCTCAGGTCGTTCTCTCTCTTCTCCTTCTGGGACCCCTATAATGCAAATGTTGGGGTGTTTAATGTTGTCCCAGACGTCTCTTAGGCTGTCTTCATTTCTTTTCATTCTTTTTCTATACTTCGTTGGGTGGCAGTGATTGCCACCATTCTGTCCTCCAGGTCATTTATCTGTTCTTCTGACTCAGTTAATTCTGCTATTGATTCCTTCTAGTGTAAGTAAAAGAGGAGAGTGAAAAAGTTGGCTTAAAGCTCAACATTCAGAAAACGAAGATCATGGCATCCAGTCCCATCACTTCATGGGAAATAGATGGGGAAACAGTGGAAACAGTGTCAGACTTTATTTTTTGGGGCTCCAAAATCACTGCAGATGGTGATTGCAGCCATGAAATTAAGACGCTTACTCCTTGGGAGAAAAGTTATGACCAACCTAGATAGTATATTCAAAAGCAGAGACATTACTTTGCCAACAAAGGTCCGTCTAGTCAAGGCTATGGTTTTTCCTGTGGTCATGTATGGATGTGAGAGTTGGACTGTGAAGAAGGCTGAGCGCCGAAGAATTGATGCATCTGAACTGTGGTGTTGGAGAAGACTCTTGATTAGAGTCCCTTGGACTGCAAGGAGATCCAACCAGTCCATTCTGAAGGAGATCAGCCCTGGGATTTCTCTGGAAGGAATGATGCTTAAGCTGAAACTCCAGTACTTTGGCCACCTCATGCAAAGAGTTGGCTCATTGGAAAAGACTCTGCTGGGAGGGATTGTGGGCAGGAGGAGAAGGGGCCGACAGAGGATGAGATGGCTGGATGGCATCACTGACTCGATGGACGTGAGTCTGAGTGAACTCTGGGAGTTGTTGATGGACAGGGAGGCCTGGCGTGCTGCGATTCATGGGGTTGCGAAGAGTTGGACACGACTGAGCAACTGAACTGAAGTGTATTATTCATCTCTATTTGTTCTTCAGTTATTTGAGGACTTCAGTAGATATTTCTTGAATCTTCTGCATTGTTTTTCCTGAGATCCTGGATCATCTTCACTATCGTTATTCTGAATTCTTTTTCTGTAAAGTTACCTATCTCCACTTCATTTAGGTTTTCTGGGGTTTTATCTTGTCCACTCATCTGGGACATAACTTTCTGCCTTTTCATTGTGATTAACTTTCTGTAATATGGTTTTTGTTTTGGCCACTTTGGGACTGTGCTTCTTCTGTTTGCCCTCTGATGGAGGATGGTTAGAGGCTTATGTAAGCGTCCTGACTAGCAATGGGAAAAACCGGGTCTTGTTCTGGTGGGCAGGGTCTCGCTTGGTAAAGCTTCAATCTGATTATCTGCTGATGGATGCAGCTGTACTCCCTCCCTAGTAGTTGTCTGGCCTGAGCTGACCCAGCCCTGGGGCCTGGGGCCCTATGGTAGGGCTGATGTTGAACTCCAAGAGGGTTTATGCCAAAGGGGACTTTTCTGGCAGTGCCCCCACCCCTGTGGTGCGCCCCTGCTGGCCCACATCTCCGTAAGAGGCCCTCAAACACCAGCAGGTAGATTTGGTTCAGTCTCTTGTGGGGTCACTGCTCCTTTCCTCTGGTGTGGGCAAGCTTTTGTTTGTGCCCTCCAAGACTGAAATCTCTGTTTTCCTCAGTCCTGTGGAAGTCCTAGCATCAAATCCTGCCGGCCTTCAAGGCCAGATTCCCTGGGGATTCCTAGTCCCTTTGTGGATCCCCAGGTTGGGAGTTCCAGTGTGGTGTTCAGAACCTTCATAACACTGGGAGAGCTTCTTTGGTATTATTGTACTCCAGTTTGTAGGTCATCCACCTACAGGTGTGGAATTTGATTTTATAGTGATTGTGCCCCTTCTGCCATCTTGCTGCGGCTTCTTCTTTGTCTTTGGACGTGGGGTATCTGTTTTTGGTGGGTTCCATCATCTTCCTGTCGAGTGTTGTTCAAAAGCTAGTTGCAGCTTTGGTGCTCTTGCAATAGGAGATGAGCTCATGTCCTTCTACTCTGCCATCTTGAACTGGAATTCCTAGATGTTTTTAATATGGAATCAGAATCAAATTTAGAATAATTTGCCAGGGAATCTGTATTTTGTTTTATTATAAATATTTGATATTTTTATTATGATATAATTGACATTTAACATTATATTGCTTTCAGGTGCATCAGTGATTTGCTGTATGTACTGCAAAATGATCACCACAAGTTTAGTAAACATCTGTCACTGCACACAGTTACAGTTTTTTTTATGAGAACTTTAAAAAATTTACTTTTAGTAACTTTCAAATATACAATGCAGTATTATAAGCTATAATCACCATGTTGTATGTTACATCATCCCAGGACGTTTTTTCTTTTTATAACTGGAAGTTTGTATCTTTTGACTCCCTTCACCGATTAACTCACCTTGCACACCCCACTTCTGGTACCACTAATAGATTTTCTGTATGAAGACATGAATTTTTTTCTTTTTCAGATTGTATATCATACAATATTTGTCTTTTTCTGTCTGACTTATTTAACTTAGCATAATGCCCTCTGATGCTGGGAGCCAGCACGGGAGATCCCACCCATGACAAGGTCATGCGGAGAGGCCTGATGGGCAAGGCAAGTCAGGTCTCAAGGGGTCCTCTGCCTGAGCATCTACCCTGAAACCAAAATCTGTCTGTTTACTGTCTGCTATACTATACTCTTTCGACATTCTCTGGAAAAAAGTTAACTCAGGGCTTCAGTCTCCTGCATATGAAAAGAATGTTTCAGCTCAAACCCCTTTGATGGCTCTCTAACTTGCCTAACAGTTGGGAACTTTTACAAACTTGTGAACTGTTTATGGCCCCCAACCATGAGAGGCACGAAGCTTAAAGCATCTTAAAGATACAGAGCCTTTTCTAAAAAGCTAAAAATCATATTGGTGACGGGTTTCACTGTTGAGTCAATGAGTGCTGCAAGGCCTCCATATTGTTTATCTTTTAGGCATCTGGAGGATATTAATCAATGTAATTGGGATGTAGTAATAGGAATATAGTAGTTTTGATGTTAGCAACACTAGACTTTTGAGTTAATTACTTTTCCCTTTGTTATAAATCACTGTACTTCTTCCATTGTTACAAATTGTTGTGTCTTTGCTATGTAAGAATGTAACTTCATTTAGTGCTTTCTGAGAGTGGCACCAGACTTTGGGAAGAACACTATTAGGGCAAATAAGTCTTCTGGTTGACAAACCCTTATCAGAAAAGGGCCATAAAATGTTAATTGGCCTTCTGGCCAGAAGATGATGTAAATCACCTAAGACTTGTGTATACAACTGAGTATGCAGAGAGAAAGCCTGGTCTCGATAAGAGTCAGGGCTGCTGACGCTGCATAATTTTGTATTATCCATTGATCTCTATGTAAAATCAAAAGGTATATAAGGCCTTTCCGGACAGTAGAGGAGGGGCCAGTCCCTGGAAAGACTGGTTTCCCCCGTGTGGTCTATTTTCCTTCTCTCCTTTTCAGGCTGAATTCCCATTTGGAGCGGGGAGGCTAGCCATGTCTACTTACTGGCCCCAGCTTTTAAGATCCACACGAGAGGGAGCCCAATGCAGGGCACCCCCCACTATTCAAGAGGACGCTGGTGGCCTAACGTAGATGGTGCAAGTTCCTTGTCTTGGAACTTTATTGGTTTTCCACGTAAACCAAGTTATTCAGCCTCTTTTCTCCACTAAATTTTCCTACTATACTATTTCTTCCTGATTTCTCTTTATATTTCTAAATAAGTTTTCCTTGCCCATGCCGTCCCCGCTTTGAATTACCCTGGATCCACCGGGGCTAGACCCTGGCACTCTAGGTTCTTCTGTGTTTTCACAGATGGCAGGATTTCCTTCTTCTTATGACTGAGTAATATTCCATTGTGTGTGTGTGTGTGTGTACATGTGTGTACCACATTTCATTTATCCATTCATCCATTGATGGACACTTGGGTTGTTTCCATGTCTTGGCTCTTATAAATAATGCCACAATAAAGATGAGGTGCAGATATCTTTTTTAATTGGTGTTTTTGTTTCCTTCAGGTGAATACTCAGGAGTGAAGTTGCTGGATCACATGATAGTTCTATGGCTGCACTAATTTAAATTCCCACCAGCAGTGCAAGAGGATTCCTTTATCTCCTTATCCTCACTAGCACTTGTTATTTGTTTTCCTTTTGACAATAGCCGTTATAACACGTGTGAGGTAGTATTTTATTGGGATTTTGATTTGCATTTCCTTGATGATTAATGATGCTGAACACGTTTTTACCCATCAGCCAATCTGTATGTCTTTTTGGGGAAAATGTCTGTTTAGGTCCTCTGTGCATTTGTAATTGGATTGTAGATTTTTTTTTAACATTTTTTAATTGTTAGGTTGAATACTTCATGTATTTTGATACTAAACTCTTGCCAGATATATGACTTGAAAATATATTCTCTTATATGTTCTTATTTATTAATTTATATATGCATGCATCTATTCTTTTTCATATTCTTTTCACATATAGTTTGTTACAGAATTTTGAGCAGAGGTTTATTTATTTATTTACATATACACTTACCTATTCTTTTTCAAATTCTTTTCCCATTTAGATTGTTACAGAATATTGAGCAGAGTTCCCTGTGCTATACAGTAGGTCTTTATTGGGAATTTATTTTAAAAATAAAGCGTGTATATGTCAATCCCAAACTTTGAATGTATCCCTCGCTAGCACCTTTGTCCTTTGGTAACCAAAAGTTTGTTTTCAAAGTCTGTGAGTCTGTTTCTGTTTAATAAATAAGTTCATTTGTATCCTTTTCTTAAGATTCTGCATAAAAGTGATACCATATGGTGTTTGTCTTTCTCTTTCGGACTTAATTCACTTGGTATGATAATCTCTAGTTGTATCCATGTTGCTGCAGATGGCATTATTTCATTCTTTTTAGTGGCTGGGTGATACTTCATTGTCCTGGAGTAGGACATGGCAACCTGCTCCAGTATTCTTGCCTGGAAAATTTCATGGACAGAGGAGCCTGGTGGGCTATAGTCCCTGGGGTCTCAAAGTGTCAGACACAACTGAGCATGTACCACGTCTTTATCCACTCATCTGTCAGTGGACATTTACTTTGTTTCCATATGTTGGCTGTTATAAACAGTGCTACAGTGAGTGTGGGCAAATGTATCATTTGAAAACATGATTTTCTCTGGACATGTACCAGGAGTGGGATTGCTGAATCATATGGTAGCTGTGTTTTTAGTTTTGTAGGGAGCCTCCACAATGTTCTCTGTAGTAGCTGTACCAGTTTACTGCTACAAACTGTCGGAGGGTTCCCTTTTCTCCATACCCTCTCCAGCATTTATTGTTTGTGGACGTTTTGATGATGGCCATTCTGACTGGTGTGAGGTGATATCTCAGTGTAGTTTTAATTTGATTTCTCATAAATAGCATTGTTGAGCATCTTTTCATGTGCCTCTTGGCCACTTGTATGTCTTCTTTGGAGAAAGGTCTGTTAAGGTCTTCTTGTTTTACGATTGGGTTTTCTTTTTTTTAATATTGAGTTGCACTATTGAGTTACACTATTTCAGGTATTTGTACATTTTGAAGACTAATTGTCAGTTGTATCATGTGCAAGTATTTTATCTTGTATTGTGGGTTATCTTATCCATTTAGCCATGGTTTCCTTTGTTGTGTAAAAGCTTTTGAGCTTAATTAGGTTCCATTTGTTTATTTTTCTTTTTATTTCTGTTACTTTAGGAGATGAATAAAAAAAGATCTTGCAGCAATTTATGTCAAAGAGTATTTTATTTTGCCTATGTTTTCCTTTGTAACTTTTATGGAATCAGGTTTTACATTTAAGTCTCTAATCTATTTCAAGCTTATTTTTGTGTACAATGTCAGAGCATGTTCCAATTTCATTCTTTTACATGTAGCTGCCCATTTTCCCAGAACTACTTATTGAAGAGACTGTGCTCTCCATTGTATATTCTTGCCTCCTTTGTCAAAGATTAATTGTTCATAGGTGTGTGGGTTTATGTCTGGGTTTTGTCTCCTGTTCCATTGATCTTTCTGTTTTTAGTGCCAGTCCCATACTGTTTGGGCTTCTCTGGTGGCTGCGTGGTAAAGACTCCACCTGTCAGTGGAGGAGATGCGGGTTTGATCCCTGGGTTGAAAAGACCCCTTGGAGCAGGAAATGGCAACCCACTCCAGTCCTCTTGCCAGGGAAATCCCTTGGACAGAGGAGCCTGAAAGGCTATAGTCTCTGGAGTCACAAAAAGTGTCAGACACAACTTAGCAACTAAGCAACAACTGTACTGTTCTGATGACTGTAGCTTTGTAGTATACCCTGAGTCCAGAAGCCTGATTCCTCTCTGATTTCCTGTCTCAAGATTGCTTTGGCTACTCAGGATCCTATGTGTCTCTATTTAAAAATTTTTTGGTTCTAGTTCTATGAAAAATGCCACTGGTAATTTCATACGGACTGCACTGAGTCAACAGATTACCTTGTGTAGTACAGTCATTTTGACAGTATTGATTCTTCCAATGTAAGAACATAGTGTAATTTTCCATCTGTTTGTGTCATCTTCGATTTCTTTCATTAGCATCATGTAGTTTTTGGATTACAAGTCCTTCATCTTCTTAGGTAGGCTTGTTACCAGGTATTTTACTTTTTATGCAGTGATGGGTGGAATTATTTCTTCAGTTTCTCTTTATGATATTTTGTTTTTCAGCTCAGTTCAGTTTAGTCGCTCAGTCATATCCGACTCTTTGCGACCCCATGAATCGCAGCACGCCAGGCCCCCCTGTCCATCACCAACACCTGGAGTTCACTCAGACTCACGTCCATTGAGTCAGTGATGCCATCCAGCCATCTCATCCTCTGTCGTCCCCTTCTCCTCCTGCCCACAATCCCTCCCAGCATCAGAGTCTTTTCCAGTGAGCCAACTCTTCGCATGAAGTGGCCAAAGTACTGGAGTTTCAGCTTTAAAATCATTCCTTCCAAAGAAATCCCAGGGTTGATCTCCTTCAGAATGGACTGGTTGGATCTTCTTGCAGTCCAAAGGACTCTTAAGAGTCTTCTCCAACACCACAGTTAAAAGCATCAATTCTTTGGTGTTCAGCTTTCTTCACAGTCCAACTCTCACATCCATACATGACCACTGGGAAAACCACAGCCTTGACTAGACGGACCTTAGTCGGCAAAGTAATGTCTCTTTTGTTCTTAGTGTATAGAAATGCAACAGGTCTTTGTGTTATTAATTTTGTATCCTGCAACTTGATGTGAATACATTAATGAGTTCTAGTAGTTTTATGGTAGCATCTTTGGGATTTTCTATGTATAGTCATCTATCATGTCATCTGCAGACAGTGACAGTTTCACTTCTTTTTCAATTTAGATTCCCATTATTTCATTTTCTTCTGTAATTGCCATGGTTAGGACTTCCAAAACTATATTGAATAAAAGTGGTGAGAGTAAATATCCTTGTCTTGTTCCTCATCTTAGAGTTTTTCATCATTGAGTATGATGTTAGTGGTAGGTTTGCCATTTATGGTTTTTATTATGTTGAGGTATGTTCTATGTCCACTTTCTGGAGAGTGTTTATCTTAAATGGATATTTGATTTTGTCAAAAGGTTTTTCTGTATCTATTGATATAATCATATGATTTTTATTCTTCAGTTTGTTTATGTGGTATGTCACAATGATTGATTTGTAGATATTGCAAAATCCTTGCATCCCTGGGATAAATCCCTTTCAATCATGGTATAAGATTCTTTCAGTGCATTGTTGGATTTGGTTTGCTAGTATTTCATTGGGTATTTTTGCATCTATGTTCATCGATGATACTGGCATGGAATTTTCTTTTTGTGTGTGGTATCTTTGGTCTTTGTATTGAAATCATTGTTTTGTCATAAAATGAGCTTGGCAGTGTTACTTCCTCTATACATTTTTGGAACTGTTTCTGAAGGACAGGTGTTAACTCTTCTCTAAATGTTTGATAGAATTTGCCTGTAAAGCCATCTGTTCCTGGTCTTTTGTTTGTTGGGAGTTTTTTAGTCACAGTTTCAATTTCAGTACTTGTGATTCGTCTGTTCATGTTTTCTGTTTCTCCCTGGTTCAGTCTTTGGAGACTGTACCTTTCTAAGAATTTGTCCATTTCTTCAAAGTTGTCCATTTTATTGGCATATAGTTTTCTGTAGTAGTCTCTTATGATTCTTTGTATTTCTGTGGTGTCTGTTGTAGCCTCTTCTTTTTCATTTCTGACTTTATTGATTTGAGCCCTCTCTTATTTTTTTTTCTTGATGAGTCTGGCTAAAGATTTATCACTTTGAAAAATCTTTTAAAAACCCCCAACTTTTAGTTTCATTGATCTTTTCCATTTTTTCTTCTTCTCACTGATTTATTGCAGCTCTGATCTTTATTTCTTTTCCTTCTATTAACTTTGGACTTCATTTGTCCTTTCTCTTGCATCTTTATGTGTAAGATTAGACTGCTTATTTGAGGTTTTTCTTGTGTCCTGAGGTAAGATTGTATTGCCATAAACTTCACTCTGGGAACTACTTTTGCTCCATCCAGTAGGTTTTGAATTATCATATTTTGGTTGTCATTTGTCTCTAGGTATCATCTGATTTCTTTTTTGATTTCTTCAGGGATCCATAAGTTGTTTAGTGGTATATTGTTTTAGCCTCCATGTGTTCGTGTTTTTTTTTTTTTAACCAGTTTTTAATCTTGTGGTTGATTTCTAATCTCACAGCACTGTGGCTGAAATAGATGATTGATAAGAATTCAGTTTTCTTACATTTACTGAGTCTTGATTAGTGGCCTAGTGTTTGATTTCTCTTGGAGAATGTTCCATATGCACTTGAGAAGAATATGTATTCTTTTGCTTTTTGAATGGAATGCTCTGTAAATATCAACTAAGTTCATCTAGGCTAATGTGTCAGTTAAGACATGTGTTTCCTTATTTTCTGTCTGGATCTATCCACCGGTGTAAGTGGGATGTTAAAGTCCTCCACTATTACTGTGTTACCGTTGATTTCCTCTTGTGTGGTTGCTGGCATTTGACCCATACATTGAGGTGCTCCTATGTTGGAAGCGTATATATTTACAGTTGTTACATCTTCTGCTTGGATTGACCCCTTGATCATTATGTAGTGTCCTTCTTTGTCTCTTAAAGCAGTTTTAATAGTTCTGTTTTGTCTGATATAAGTGTTGCTACTCCAGCTTTCTTTTCCTATTTGCATGGAAAACGTTTTTACAACCCCTCACTTTCAGTCTGTATGTGTCCCTAGATCTGAAGTGGCTCTCTTGTAGGCAGTATACATATGAGTCTTGTTTTTGTATCCATTTAGCCAGTCTTTGTCTTTTGGCTGGAGCATTTAATCTGTTTAATATATTTATTGATAGGTATATTCTTATCACCATGTTAATTGTTTCAGATTTGCTTTTGTAGGTCTTTTTTCTTCCCTTCTTCTTTTGTTTTCTTCTCTTGTGATTTGATGACGGGTAACTCTAGTATTGTATTTGGGTTGTTTTTTCTTTTTGTGTGCATATATCTGTTGGAGATTTTATGGTTGTGGTTCTCATAAGGTTTTGATAATGCAGTTTGTATAAAACAAGGTTGTTTTGAGTTGCTGATCTCTTAATTTCAAATGCGTTTCCAATATCCTTGTAGTTTGTACTCTCTTCTCACAATTGCTGGTTCTGGTATCACATTTGTGTGTAGATGGTTTCCTAGCTTTACTCTATTTGTGCCTTTACTGGTGAGCTTTCCTATTTATAATTTTTTTAAATTTCATTTGTGGCATCTCACTTTCTGCATAGAAAATTCCTTTAGCATTTATTGTGAAGCTGGTCTAGTGGTTCTCTTAGATTTTATGAGTTCTGTTAGAATTTACTTGTCTGTAAAGCTGTTGATTTCTTTGTCAAATGTGAATTATAGTCTTGCTTGGTGTAGAGTATTTTTGGTTGTCATTTCTTCCCTTTCATCACTTTAAATATATGCCATTCCCTTTTGGCCTTGCAGAGTTTCTGCTGAGAAATCAACAGATAAACTTATGAGAGTTTCCTTGTATGTTATTTGTTGCTTTTCCCTTGTTGCTTTAAATATTAAAAAAAAAAAAAAGTTTGATTACTGTGTGTCTCAGTGTGTTCCTCCTTTTGTTAACCCTTTCTGGGAGTCTCTGTATTTCTGGACCTGGATGACTGTTTCCTTTCTCATAGGGAGGTTTCCACCTATTATCTCTTCAAATATTTTCTCAGGTCCTTTCTTTCTCTTCTCTCCTTCTGGGACCCATATGATATGAATGTTTTTACATTTACTGTTGACCTCATTTCTTTTCATTCTTTTTTCTTTACTCTGTCCTGTAGCTGTGGTTTCTGTTATGTCTCCAGCTCTCTTATCCATTATTCTGCCTCAGCTATTCTGTTTATTCCTTCTAGTATATTCTTCATTTCAGTATATATGTATATGTATGTATGCTTGTATGTGTGTATACATGTATATATTTGGCTGCACTGAGCAGCTGGCAGGATCTTACTTCTTAATGAGAGGCTGAACCCGCGGCCCCTCCAGTCGAAGTGAGGAGTCCTAACCCCTGGACTACCAGGAGATCCCCCAGTTACCGTATTGTTCATCTCCCTTGTCTGTTCTTTAAACTAGGATTTTGTTTTTTGTATCTTCTCCATCTGTTCCTCCGTTCTTTTTCTGAGATCTTGAGTCATCTTTCCTATCAGTACTCTGAATTTTTTTGGGGTAGTTAGCCAGTCTCCACTTCAGTCAGGTATTCTTAGGGGTTTTATTTTGTTCCTTCATCTGGGATATATTCCTCTGTGTGTGGTTTCTGTTCCTCAGGCTGCAGGGTTGTAGTTCTCCTTGTTTCTGCTCTCTGCCTCCCATGGATGAGAGGCTTGTGCTTGTGCAGGGTTCCTGGTGGAAGAGACTGGTGCCTGCTCACTGCTGAGTGGAACTGGGTCTTGTCTCTCTGGTAAGCAGGGCCATGTCATGGGGTGTGTTTAGCAGGCATCTGTGTGCTCAGGAAGACATTAATCAGCCTGTCTGTTGACAGGTGGGGCAGTGTTCCTATTCTGTTGGTTGTTTGGACAGAGGCATTCCAGCACTGAAGCTTACAAGCTGTTGGGTAGGGCCAGGTCTTGGTGAGGAAACAGTAGCCTCCAGGAGGGCTCATGGCAGTGAGTACTCTTTAGAACTACAGCCAGTGTCTTTGTCCCAGTAGAAAGCCATAGCCACCCTTTGCCTCCACAGGAGACTCAATACCACCAAGTAGGTCTGGCCTACGCTGTGAAGTCACTGCTTTTTTCCCTGGGTCCTGGTCCACATAAGATCCTATGTGCACCCTCCAAGAGTGAAGTTTCTGTATCCTCAAGTCCGGTGAAATTCCAGCAATCATATCCTGCTGGTCTCCAAAGCCAGATCTCTGGGGGCTGCTCCCTTAGGTTGGGGAGCCTGAGTTAGGGCTCAGAACTTTCACTTCTGTGGGAGAACTTTTTTGATAGGATCATGTCCTTTTATTCTTCCGTCTCCCCTCTTACTTTTCTCCCACTTAGTAGGTTGACTTTTTATTTTGTTGATGAGGCTTTGTTAATTTGATGTTGGCACACTTGCTTTTCTTGCTGTTACTGCCTTTGCTTTTGGAGTCAGAGCCAGAAAACTTGTTGCTAAGAAGGGTGTCAAGGAACTTACAGCTAAAATCTTGGATTTAGGTCTTCTGTTCAAGTCTGTTATCCATTCTGAGTTACTTTATATATATGGTATAAGATAATGTCTAACTCAATGAGAACCCCATGAACAGTATGAAAAAGCAAAAAAGACAGGACACTGAATGATGAACTCTGCAGGTCAGTAGGTGCCCAATATGCTGCTGGAGATCAGTGGAGAAATAACTCCAGAAAGAATGAAGAGATGGAGCCAAAGCAAAAACAACATCCATTTGTGGATGTGACTGGTGATGGAAGTAAACTTTGATGCTGTAAAGAGCAGTGTTACATTGGAACATGGAATGCGAGGTCCATGAATCAAGGCAATTTGGAAGTGGTCAAAAGGAGATGGCAAGGGTGAACATCAACATTTTAGGAATCAGTGACCTAAAATGGACTGGAATGGGGGAATTTAACTCAAATGATCATTATATCTACTACTGTGGGCAAGAATCCCTTAGAAGAAATGGAGTAGCCATCATATGCAACAAAAGAGTCTGAAATAAGTACTTGGATGCAGTCTCAAAAATGACAGAATGATCTCCATTCATTTCCAAGGCAAACCATTCAGTATCACAGTAATGCAAGTCTATGCCCCAACCAGTAATTCTGAAGAAGCTGAAGTTGAAAGGTTCTATGAAGACCTACAACACCTTCTACAACTAACACCCAAAAAAGATGTCCTTTTCATTATAGGAACTGGAATGCAAAAGTAGGAAGGCAAGAGATACCTGAAGTAACAGGGACATTTGGCCTTGGAGTACAAAATGAAGCAGATTAAGGCTAACAGAGTTTTGCCAAGGGAATGCACTGGTCATAACAAATACCCTCTTTCAACAGCACAAGAGAAGACTCTACACATGGATATCACCAGATGGTCAATATTGAAATCAGATTGATTATATTCTTTGCAGCCAAAAGTGGAGAAGCTCTATACAGTCAGCAAAAACAAGACCAGGAACTGACTGTGGCTCAGATCACGAACTCCTTAATGCAAAATTCAGACTTGAATTGAAGAAAGTAGGGAAAACCATTAGACCATTCAGGTATGACCTGAATCAAATCCTTTACGATTATACAGTGGAAGTGACAAACAGATTCAAGGGATTAGATCAGATAGAAAGAGTACCTGAAGAACTATGGACGGAGGTTTGTGACATTGTACAGGAGACAGGGATCAAGAACATCCCCAAGGAAAAGAAATGCAAAAAGGCAAAATCGTTGTCTGAGGAGGCCTTACAAATAGCTGAGAACGAAGAGAAGTAAAAGGCAAAGGAGGAAAGGAAAGATACAACCATTTGAATGCAGAGTTCCAAAGAATACTAAGGAGAGATAAGAAAGCCTTCCACAGTGATCAGTGTAAAAAAAAAAAAAATAGAAGAAAACAATAGAATGGGAAAGACTAGAGATCTCTTCAAGAAAATTAGAGATGCCAAGGGAATATTTCATGCAAAGATGGGCACAATAAAGGACAGAAATGATATGGACCTAACAGAAGCAGAAGATATTTAAAAGAGTCAGAAGAACTGTACAAAACAGATCTTCATGACCAAGATAATCACAATGGTGTGATCACTCACCTAGAGCCAGACATCTTGGAATGTGAAGTAAAGTGGGCCTTAGGAAGCATCACTTTGAACAAAGCTAGTGGAGGTGATGGAATTCCAGTGGATCTATTTCAAATCCTAAAAGATGATGCTATGAAAGTGCTGCATTCAATATGTCAGCAAATTTGGAAAACTCAGCAATGGCCACGGGACTGGAAAAGGTCAGTTTTCATCCCAATCCCAAAGAAAGGCAATGCCAAAGAATGCTCCAACTACTGCACAATTGCACTCATCTCACAGGCTAGCAAATTAATGCTCAAAGTTCTTCAAGTGAGGCTTCAACAGTATGTTAACGGTGAATTTCCAGATGTTCAAGCTGGTTTTAGAAAAGGCAAAGGAACCAGAGATCAAATT
This sequence comes from Budorcas taxicolor, assembly GCF_023091745.1. Lineage (NCBI taxonomy): Eukaryota > Metazoa > Chordata > Mammalia > Artiodactyla > Bovidae > Budorcas > Budorcas taxicolor. The sequence goes on along the minus strand of NC_068916.1, from coordinate 29,843,588 downwards.
GCCATCATCCGTTGGATCATTGAAAAAGCAAGAGAGTTCCAGAAAAACATCTATTTCTGCTTTATTGACTATGCCAAATCCTTGGACTGTGTGGATCACAATAAACTGTGGAAAATTCTTAAGGAGATGGGAATACCAGATCACCTGACCTGCCTCCTGAGAAATCTATATGCAGATCAAGAAGCAATAGTTAGAACAGGACATGGAACAACAGACTGGCTCCAAATAGGGAAAGGAGGATGTCGAGGCTGTATATTGTCACCCTGCTTATTTAACTTATCTGCAGAGGACATCATGTGAAGTGCTGGGCTGGATGAAGCACAAGCTGGAATCAAAATTGCCGGGAGAAATATCAATAACCTCAGATATGCAGATAACACCACCCTTAGGGCAGAAAGCAAAGAACTGAAAAACCTTCTGATGAAAGTGAAAGAGAGAGTGAAAAAGTTGGCTTAAAACTCAGCATTCAGAAAACGAAGATCGTGGCATCTGGTCCCATCACTTCATGGCAAATAGATGGGGAAACAGTGTCAGACTTTATTTTTTTGGGCTCCAAAATCACCGCAGATGGTGACTGCAGTCATGAAATTAAAAGATGCTTACTCCTTGGAAGAAAAGTTATGACCAATCTAGACAGCATATTAAAAAGCAGAGGCATTACTTTGCCAACAAAGGTCTGTCTAGTCAAGGCTATGGTTTTTCCAGTAGTCATGTATGGATGTGAGAGTTGGACTATAAATAAAGCTGAGCACCGAAGAGTCAATGCTTTTGAACTGTGGTGTTGGAGAAGACTCTTGAGAGTTCCTTGGACTGCAATGAGGTCCAACCAGTCAATCCTAAAGGAAATCAGCCCTGCATATTCATTGGAAAGACTCATGCTAAAGCTGAAATTCCCATGCTTTGGCCACCTGATGCAAAGACCTGCCTCATTGGAAAAGACCCTGATGCTGGGAAAGATTGAAGGCAGGACGAGAAGGGGCCAACATAGGATGAAATGGTTGGCTGACATCACAGACTCAATGGGCATGACTTTGAGTAGGCTCTGGGAGTTGGTGATGGACAACGAGGCCTGGCATGCTGCAGTTCATGGACTCGCAAATAGCTGGACACTACTGAGTGACTGAACTGATAAGATAATGATTCAATTTGGTTCTTTTCATATATCTGTCCAGTTTTGCCAATACCATTTACTGAAGAATCTGTCTTTTCCCCATTGTATTTTTTTGGGGGAGGGGAAATCTATGTTTTAATTAATTTGGTAATGAATTTCTCTGAATTTCAAAATTATTTACAATTGTTTAATATAAAAGTTACATTCTTAGATTTTAATGAAAGTTATTGCAGGTGATAGTGATAGTCATTGACTCCAATTTGGTTAGAGAAGTTTCAGGAAATTTGTTATGAATTTAAAAATGAGCTGGACAGGGACAGTTAAATATGTAACAGTCACTCTTTATTTAACAGATTATTGACCAGAGATGTATTCATATGTCTTTTGTTACAAATTTTGTTATCTGAGGGATTCCCTGGTAGCTCAGCTGGTAAAGAATCTGCCTGCAATGCAGGAGACCCCGGTTCGATTTCTGGGGCAGGAAGATCTGCTCGAGAAGGGACAGGCTACCTACTCCAGTATTCTTGGGCTTCCCTGGTGGCTCAGCTGGTAAAGAATGCACCTGGAGTGTGAAAGACCTGGGTTTGATCCCTGGGTTGGGAGGATCCCCTGGAGAAGGGAGTGGCTACCTATTCCAATATTCTGGCCTGGAGAGTTCCATGGACATTATAGGCCATGGGATGGCAAAGAGTTGGACACGACTGAGCGATTTTCACTTTCACTTTGTTTTCTGAATATTACTGACAGGAGTGTTTCAGTGTTCGCTTACATAACAAATCACCAGCCATGGGCATTAGTTTCTGCAAAATTCCCCTGTCAGTAACGTGTTAACATTAGTTTTAGTTACTGTTTTAGTCAGCTCTGGCTGCCATAACGAAATACTATACTAGGTGGTTTAAACAGTGGAAATTTATTTTCTCAACATTTCTGAAAGCCAGAAGTCCAAGGTCATGGTAATAGCACAGTTGTTTTCCAGTGAGATCTTTCTTCCTGTCTTGTGGATGACTGCCTTCTTGCTGTGCCCTTTCATGGCAGGGATTCAGAAAGAGAGAGAGAAGGGGTGGGTTGGGATGGGGAGTTTCTTTGGTGCTTCTTCTCTTAAGGGCTCTAATCCCATCGTGAGGTCCCCATGCTCATGACCTAATCTGAGCTTAATTATCTCCCAAAGACCCCCCATCTCCAAATACTACCACATTGGAGGCTAGAACTTCAACATACAAATTTAGGTGCCAATTCAGTCCAAAGTAATTATGAAGAATTTTGCATTTCTCTGTAAGCATAGAACCAAGTGCAGCATAGAACCAAGCATAGAACCATAGGCAGAATAATGTTTCCCTAAAATATATAACATTTTAGCCTCCATATAGTGTGAATATATTACCTTTCATGGCAAAAGGGACTCTGCAGATATCATTGTTATGGATCTTGATATGGAGAAATTATCTGGATGGTCCTAGGGTAACCACAAGGGTCCTTAAGTGGGAGAGGGAAACAGAAAAAATAGTGACTATTGTGTGTGTGTATACAATCTTTACAATTGTGTTTTAACTCCCTATATATTGCATTTAAAAACAAATCATGTGTCATTTAACACATTCTTAAATTTTTATCTACTATCAAATCATAATATTTTATACACAAATACCCTTTACTCTTCTTTCTTAGAGTATTATAAAATCTCCCTTCATCCATTTTTGAGTTCAATACTTGTCCTCTCAGGTAGAACCATATCTTGTCTTTGGTCCTGCAGAGAGTTCAGGCCAAGTAGAAAGTTAGAGGGATTGTAGTAGTCAGTACAAATCAGAACTGGAGTACAGTAGCAAAACAAAACCTCCTGGGACTAAAAGTAGCACAGCTCCACCTAATACCTTGAGACACTTCACTCTTGGAACCCAGTCCTCATGACATGAGGAAGCCAGGCCAAGCCACCTGTTTCAGCCCCAGTCCTAGCCATAAAGCTCGTACCAACTACCATACATGTGAGTAGTGAGCAAGCTTTTGGATGATTCCAGTCTTCAGCCTTCAATGTGTCCCTATTTTGACACTGAAATGACTTATCCCAAAAGTTCTGACCAAATTTCAGACAGTGAAAAAACAAATGCCATTGCTTTAAGCACCTCATTACATTTTGGTGTGGTTTGTCACATACCCATAGAGAACTGCAATAACCTCTACATTTCTACGAAACCAAATATACATTCCTCTATCCCTCAGTACTCACAGATGCCTGACATTAACTTTCCTAGTTTGATCTATGGTGCCTCATCCCTCATGCATGTAATGCTTAACCCAGTCTTAGCATTGGAACCTTACACTCTTTTCCATATAGAGCCTAGTATTCCATTTTGGCTCATCTCAGTCCTGTTCTTCATGGTCCACATTTTAGATCCTGCAGTGCACATCTATTGCCTAGTTTTTACCATATCCAAGATTACTGGTCTGGTGCCAGCAGCCTAATTTACTTTTGAAGAAACTACCTTTTCTTTACACTCCATCTAGAGGCTTCTAATAAGGTAAACTTCACCTTCTAGTCTAAGGTGGGCAGAGAGCCCAGACTTTGCCAGTTGGCATCCTTCATCCTCCTGGCTAGTTGATTCATTCAAGAATAAACACACACCCTGAGTTGATCCAGTGAGGTGAAATCCTAGGCTTTTCTCAGAACAACGTTTCTATAGTGCCTGCTGAACCACGAGACTGTCAGCAGGCTGCCGGTGGCCAAGGCAGGACAAAAGCCTACCTAAGAATGAAGCCAGCCCAGAAGGAAGCAGAGCCAAGTGTCAGATTTCTGACAGCATCACTGGAGCATCTGGACTCAGCCAGGCCTGAAGTTCCATCCCTCCTTCCACCTACAACTTCTCAGCTGTGTGTGCCCAGCAATTCCTTTTTGGCTGAAAGCCAGATTGGGTTAGATTTATATCACTTGGTAATGATAGAGTCCTGGATCATGGAAGACCACATCTTCTTATTCATTATGGCAGTTCCTGAGTGCCTGTTTCACTTGTGATTCTGTAGTTGGCGTTGAGGCATGAACACTGAGTATGGCAGGGTCCATGAGGCTTAACCTTATTGTCTTCTCCTTCCATCCCTTCAGTGAAGAGTTCTTCCTGATACCATTTGTTTACAGGACTCCCTGCAGCCACTTTACAGTATAACTAGCTGTATGCATGCCATCATAAGCTTTGAGAAGACAGGAATAAAGACATCTTTATTTGCTGATGTAAGAATCCATGTATGAAGGCGCAGGCATTATCGTGTGTACTGCATGCATATTTCCTTTCTTTCACGTTGCACCTAGCATGGGGCTTATGCCTAGTTGTTGAATGATAGGTATATTAAATAATCCTTGTCTCTAATACTAGATAACATTTATGGAACAATTATTGGATGCCAAACTTAAGTACCATCTCAGTTCTCAGACAGTAACTAACGTGAGGTAATATGTGCTGTTATTCTTCTTTTTATATAGGTAGGAAAAATCCCAACAAATTAAAGCTTGAAAAGCTAAAAATCTTGTCCTTAGTCTCACAGTTCATAAGTGGCAGAGTGAGGACTCCAACTCACTTCTCTCTCCTACACACTTAGCTCATGGCCAATTCACCATATAAAGTGCATGGGGTTTCCTCCTTGAAAAACATTCTCAGTATCTGTTCTGAATAAAAGTAAATTGGTTTGAAGCACAGGAAATCAGTCCGCATTTTTGTCTCATGGTCTTAGCCCTGATATTAGCTGCCTAGACTACAGAAGTGACTTAGCAACATTTTGGGAGGTGGATAGGGTAAGTAGAAATTTGGAAGGCATGGCCATAAGCCAGACAGAAGGAGCAAATCGCCTGAGCTTTGTTCTTCCCGCATCTGCCACAGATGTGAAGAAAATGACAAGAGCGAAAACTGCAAAAGCCTCTTCTAAAAAGTGTTGCAAATTTGATGGCTGCCAGCCAGGAAAATGTAGCGACCCTGGTTATCACAAGTGCATAACAGAACAAAGAATTTCAGGCTGCCGGGAAAGATGATAGGGTTGGAAATGAAGAGCTTATGAGGAAGCAAAATATAAAAATCTAACCAAGGGTATATGGGAATAAATGGTCCTTGAAAGTTTCAGGAAGAACCATATAGAGTTCTAATGAGTATGTGCAGGGAAATACGCTCCTGGTAGAGTTGCGTGTAGGTTTCCCATCCCACCCCCTCAAGGAATAGAACAGGCTCACTGTTAACATTCCAGTGATTGTTTAGGAGAAGAAAATGAATCCTTAGGCAAATTGAAAAGGATGACCAGCACATGTCCTTTTCTTACAGTGCAATGAAAAATTGAATATTTATTACAGATTTAAAAACTCATGAAAAAGGCAGATTTTTTTTTCATCTCAGTTTCCTCTGGGTGCTCTGCAGAGCTGTTAAGAACTGCTCTCCTGAGTCATGATTCCTTCCCCAAGCAGTCTGGTGGCCAGAGAGAGAACTGGAGACAGAGGAGAGTTCTTGAGGCACTTCAGTGCACCCTGAGCTTTGAGGGCAGCAGGGTGGGACAGGGGTGGAAATGAGAGGATAAACTTCTTTTAGGCTGCATTTTGACTCCTCAGTTTTGACATCTGAGAAACAGGTCATGGAAACAACGTTTCTCACTCAATCATTTTCAGGATTAAATGGATAACACAAAAAGTCTCTGCTGGTCCATCCCGTTCATTCACTCACTTTCCTTCCATTAGTCTGAGAGCCCCTTGGGGGCAGAGGCCAGGTCCTGCTTGCTCACTGCTGTGCCCCAGCGCCTGGCACAGAGTGTAAACACAATGCGTTGGCTTGAATCGATGCCTGTTGTTTGTGTGTTTAGGAAGATGCAAAACCAATTTTCTATTATGTTTATTCTAAAGCAATTTGTGTCAAGTAAATGCTTTTCCGAGAATATTAAATTTGTCCCTAAGTGATCTGAGAGATCCTGATGATGGATTAAAATGGCCAGTTACATTTTATGACAGAAATGGGGTTGGAGGGGCCGAATGGGCCAAGAACTTCCTCCCACAAAAGATAGTCCTCTCTAATTAACATACTCTATCTAAAGATCATTAATCAAAAAGCACCTAAAGTGACAATCTACATGTGCTCTTTTAAGGACGCCATGTAGCAAAACAAATCCTTTGAAATAGACATTGTTCTTTTTTGCATCTGTTCCCCAAAGGAAAGAAGATGATATAGCAAGTGAAATTTGCTAGGCTCTGCTTAAAACTGTTGGAATTTTCCTAACTTCCATTCGAATTGCAGCTTAGAGCCATCTCTTCCAAAAAAGCCTTCTTTGGCATGAATGATACATATATTTGAGAAGTATGAGTAAGAGACATTAATAGTATGAACAGGTAAGAATAGATAAGAGTTACTGAGGGCTCTGGCAGCACATATGATAACTGGGTGGTGGGGAAAGGAATATAGGAAACTAATGGTGTCCAAGTAGAATCCTGAGGATAAGAGAGTTAGCCAATTCATTTAATTCTTTCAGAAGTTCTATAATGAAATCATTGTTCTTATTTCATTGATACTATAACACATCAACTTTAGAATAAGTTACTTTCTAAAATTCATACTTTTTGCTATACCAACATTTTGCAGTGTATTTTTTTTTTTTTTTGGTCTTAGCCCTTTCACCAGATTAAATATTTGTGAACCTATTAAGGATTATTTTAATCATTTCTTAATATTTTGCATAATAAATTACTTTTAAAATTCTAAAATATTTTGTTAGGTAAGTATATGATTAATGGCTATATTACAGTGTTTACTTTGAATATAATTTTTATCTTTGTATTTATGATATATAATAATTACCTTTAGTCCTTTAATAAATACAGCACTATTTACTACCAAAAGTATAAGAAAAAATGATGATTTGGCTATACATTTATAAATATTAGATTCTCTTTAATAAGAGAGCAAAATCATAATAAAATATAAAGTTATTTTAAGGATTATGAACAGAAACAGTGGTAACTGCCTTCATTTAATGTTTGGAAGTTTTGGTTTTTCCAATTACAAATTGGTTAATTTTTATGCTTTATTTATCAATGACAGGATAAGCTGGAAGGTATTAGACTGCTGTTTGCAATCATTTACCCATAAGTAAGACATTCCAGATGTTGGTAGCCTTAATTACCACTGAATAAAAATCTAACTCAGTTATAACTGTCACAGGGCTTTCTGTTGTTAGCGTTTTCTTTATTAGCAGAGACTTCTTACAGATTTGTATTATGAAGATATGTATCTGAATAACAAATCTGGTGGGGAGCATCTTAAGATACATGTCTTAACTCAGGCTGCTGTGACAAAAATACCACAGACTGGGTGCCTTAAATATAAGGATTTGTTTCCACAGTTCTGAAGGCTAGTAGTCCAAGATCAGGGTGCCAGCAGACCTGGCTCCCAGGTAAGGGCCTGCTTCCAGATGGCTGCCTTCTCACTGTATCCTCCTCACAAGGTGGAGCGAGAAAGAGCATTGGTTTCTCTCCTTATTTTATGGATGCTAATTCTGTCGAGGAACCCTATCCTCATGACCTCATCTGAACCTAAATAGGGGCCAAGGTCCCCATCACAAATGGCATCACACTGGGAGTCAGGGCTTCGACATATGAAGTTGAGGGGGGACAAACCTTCATTCAGTTCCTAACAGCACATTTATAGAAATGTTTTGGCCCAGAGAAGAGGGGCCCCACATGACTCTTGGGAATCTGTTCTGACCTTCCTCCTAATAGGGGGAGGAATTTGCAGGGCCAGAAGGACAAGAATATTCTGAGCTAACTTGCTGCCTTGCAGGTGGCAGTGACTGCCTGGGACCCCAGAATTCTTTCCTAACTAAACAACCAGCACCTGCTGCCAGGGCCTGCAGGGCTCCTTCCCTAGATTGCCCCTCTTGCCTGTGAGCTGCAAGGCCACCGTGAAACACCTCCTCCCAAGAGATGGCCAAGGGGTGGCAGTTTTGATTCAAGGGAAGAATAATCAGAATGTTACATGCTGGCTGGGAGTCCACAGGCACGTATACATGATGGAATTGAGGACAGAAAGGGAAGGGAGAGAAGAAAGCTGGCTCTCCCCACACCACTGTGTTCCAGCACCAAACTTTGAAAAGTATAAGAATTCTGCATGCAAACCTCAGCTTCCAGGTTATTAAGGTGCAGTTTTGAAGGTATGAGGATAGAACATACTTTATTTCAGACACGTTACATTCAATATTGTTAGATTTTTTTCCCAGAACTGCTACACCTGTTTTGACTTCTGTGAACAGTTTACATGTGTTTCCACCTGTCCACATACTCACCAACACTTAGAAAATGTCTTGAATAGCAAGACATTTGCTGTGTGGTCTCCATTTGTACTCTTGATTTACTTTTCATGAATGATAGGAGTGGGTCTGATTATGACTAATGCTGCTCATTAACTGGTAACTAATATTACTAACAGTATAATATTAGTAATTTTATGCATCTTCCCTTTAATATTATAGACATCAAACAGCATATGGCTGAGAATAAGAGCTACTGGAAACTCAGTACTGTTTGAAGCTGGTGGTTGGGTGTTGAACCAAGTGAGAAAGCTAATTGAGTCATGAGTTTGCTCATCAGAGCTGTACTAAATGGCCCTGAGGATGAATCTGATATGCTCTATCAGGATCCCAAATTGCTCCATTTTGAAAGGAAAATATATACAGAATTACTATTCTGTTTGATTCATTAGCTAAATGTCTTTTTCATTTCTAATTGCCACTGCTATTCCTCATAGGCAACCCCTCATAGGCTGCCTTTCTAATGCACTTGTCATAGGACCTGAAATTTGTACTTTCAGAAGCAATGTACTGTTGTCTTGTATGTGTATCTTAAAAGCTTTACACCGCAGGCCTTGAAATTTACATCCAGTTCTCTTTCTTGCTTATTTCCCCACTTAATGGTCTATTCATATTGCCATGTGGATTGAATCTATTGCTTCTAATTACTGCATTGCAGCCATACAACATATATATATTAACTTTTACTTATCTGCTCCCCTAGTTATAGGCATCTAGGTGGCTTTCCTTTAATTTTAATTTCATGGCTGCAGTCACCATCTGCAGTGATTTTGGAGCCCCCCAAAATAAAGTCTGACACTGTTTCCACTGTTTCCCCATCTATTTGCCACGAAGTGATGGGACCAGATGCCATGATCTTCGTTTTCTGAATGTTGAGCTTTAAGCCAACTTTTTCACTCTCCTCTTTCACTTTCATCAAGAGGCTTTTAAGTTCCTCTTCACTTTCTGCCATAAGGGTGGTGTTATCTGCATATGTGAGGTTATGCAGAGATTGCACCCAAGTACTGCATTTTGGACTCTCTTGTTTACTATGAGGGCTATCTGTTTTTTTTCTAAGGGATTCTTGCCCACGGTAGTGGCTATAATGGTCATCTGAATTAAATTCACCCTTTCTTGTCCATTTTAGTTCACTGACTCCTAAAATGTCGATGTTCACTCTTGCAATGTGTTTGATGACTTCCAGTTTACCTTGATCAATGGACCTACCATTCCAGGTTCCTATGCAGTATTGTTCTTTAGAGCATTGGACTTTACCACTGGGCATTGTTTCTGCTTTGGCCCAGCCTCTTCGTTCTTTCTGGAGCTATTTCTCTGCTCTTCTCCAATGGAATGTTGGACACCTGCTGATCTGGAGGGTTCATCTTTCAGTGTCATATCTTGTTTCCTTTTCATACTGTTCATGGGGTTCTCAAGGTAAGAATGCTGATGTGGTTTTTCCCATTCCCTTCTCCAGTGGACCGTCTTTGTTCAAACTCTTCACCATGACTCATCTTTCTTTGGTGGCCCTACACAGCGTGACTCATAGTTTCACTGAGTTAGGCAAGGCTGTGGTCCATGTGATCAGTTTGGTTAATTTTCTCTGATAGTGGTTTTCATTCTGTCTGCCCTCTGATGCATGAGGATAAGCGGCTTTTTCCTGGTAGTGGGGAAAACTGGGTCTTGTTATGGTGGGCGAGACCATGGTCAGTAAGTCTTAAATCCAATTTTCTGTTGATTGGTAGGGCTGTGTTCCCTCCCTGTAGTTTGAACTGAGGCCAAACTATGGTAAGGGTAATGGTGATAATGGCAACCTCCTTCAAAAGGACTTATGCCAGCATGCCAGGCCTCCCAGGACTGCTGTAGTCAGTACCCCTGACCATGTGCAGGCCACTGTTCACCTCCACCTCCACCAGGAACTCCCAAGCACACACAGGCAAGTCTAGCTCCGTTTCTTATGGGATCGCTTCTCCTTTCTCCTGAGTTCCGGTGCACACAAGGTTTTGTTTGTGCCCTCCAAGAGTCTCTGTTTCCCCAGTCCTGTGGAAGTTCCATATTCATAATCCACTTGCCTTCAACGTCAGATTCCCTGGGAATACTCAGCCCCTTTGCCCAGCCCCCAGGGTGGGCAATCTGCTGTGGTCCCTAGAACTTCTGCCAGTGTGATAACTTCTTTGGTAAAATTGCCCTCCAGTTTGTTGAGTTGCCTGCCCTGCGGTGCTATTGCTGTTGTTCAGTCGCTCAGTTGCGTCCAGCTCTTTGCGACCCCATGGACTCCGTGCTCCCCTGTCCTTCACCATCGCTCGGAGCTTGCTCAAACTCATGTCCATTGAGTTGATGTCATCCAACCATCCTGTCCTCTGTCGTCCCCTTCTTCTGCCTTCTATCTTTCCCAGCATCAGGGGTTTTTCCAATGAGTTGGCTCTTTGCATCAGGTGGCCAGAGTATTGGAGCTTCAGTTTCAGTGTCTGTCCCTCCAGAGAACATTCAGGATTGATTTCCTTTAGGATTTTCTGGCTATATTTCCTTGTAGCCCAAGGGACTCTTAGGAGTCTTCTCCAACACCACAGTTTGAAAGCGTCAATTCTTTGGTGCTCAGCCTTCGCTATGGTCCAACTCTCACATCCATACATGACTACTGGAAACATCATGGCTTTGACTATATGGACCTTTGTTGTCACAGTAATGTCTCTGCTTTTTATTATGCTGTCTAGGTTTATCATAGCGCTTTTCTTCCAAGGAGCAAGTGTCTTTTAATTTCATGGCCGCAGTCACTGTCCACAGTGACTTTGAAGCCCAGGAAAATAAGGCCTTTCACTGTTTTCCCATCTACATGCTGTGAAGTAATGGGACCAGATGCTATGATCTTAGTTTCTTGAGTGTTGAATTTTAAGCCAGCTTTTTCACTCTCGTCTTTCACCTTCATCAAGAGGCTCTTTAGTTCCTCTTCACTTTTAGCCATAGGGGTCATGTTATCTGCATATCTGTGGAGAAGGCAATGGCACCTCACTCCAGTACTCCTGCCTGGAAAATCCCATGGATGGAGGAGCCTGGTAGGCTGCAGTCCATGGGGTCATTAAGAGTCGGACACGACTGAGTGACTTCACTTTCACTTTTCACTTTCATGCATTGGAGAAGGAAATGCTAATCCACTCCAGTGTTCTTGCCTGGAGAATCCCAGGGACGGGGGAGCCTGGTGGGCTGCCGTCTATGGGGTCGCACAGAGTTGGACACAACTGAAGCGACTTAGCAACAGCAGCATCTGCATATCTGAGGTTATTGATATTTCTCCTGACAGTCTTTGATTCCAGCTTGTGCTTCATCTAGCCCAGCATTTCACATGATGTACTCTGCATATGTGTTAAATAAGCAGGGTGACAATATACATTCTTGACATACTCCTTTCCTAGTTTTGAACCAGTCCGTTGTTCCGTGTCCAGTTCTAACATTGCTTCTTGCCCTGTGTACAGGTTTCCACAAGCTGCAGGGTTGTAGTTCTTGCTTCTGGTGTCTGCTGCCTGGTGTGCAAGGTTGGTTCTGGGGTTTGTGCAGGTTTTCTGGTAGAAGGGACTGGTTCCTGCCCTCTGTGGGTGGATTTGGATCTTGTCCCTTTGGTGGGCAGGGCCATGTCAAGGGGTGTGTTTATAGTTAGCTGTGAGCTCAATACAACTTGAAGCATCCTGTTTGCTCTCAGGTGGGGCTGTATTCCTATCCTGCTGGTGGCTTGTTCTGAGGGTCTCAGGACTAGAGCCTGCATTCTGTTGGGTGGAGCCAGGTCTTGATGCCATAATGGCAGTCTCTTGGGAGAGCTCACACAGTTCGGTTCAGTTCATTTGTCACTCAGTCGTGTCCGACTCTTTGCGACCCCATGAATTGCAGTATGCCAGGCCTCCATGTCCATCACCATCTCCCGGAGTTCACTCAGACTCACGTCCATTGAGTCCGTGATGCCATCCAGCCATCTCATCCTCTGTCGTCCCCTTCTCCTCCTGCCCCCAATCCCTCCCAGCATCAGAGTCTTTTCCAATGAGTCAACTCTTCACATGAGGTGGCCAAGGTACTGGAGCTTCAGCTTTAGCATCATTCCTTCCAAAGAAATCCCAGGGCTGATCTCCTTCAGAATGGACTGGTTGGATCTCCTTGCAGTCCAAGGGACTCTCAAGAGTCTTCTCCAACACCACAGTTCAAAAGCATCAATTCTTCGGCGCTCAGCCTTCTTCACAGTCCAACTCTCACATCCATACATGACCACAGGAAAAACCATAGCCTTGAATAGATGGACCTTAGTCAGCAAAGTAATATCTCTGCTTTTGAATATATTATCTAGGTTGGTCATAACTTTTCTTCCAAGGAGCAAGCATCTTTTAATTTCATGGCTGCAGTCACAATCTGCAGTGATTCTGGAGCCCCAAAAAAGTAAAGTCTGACACTGTTTCCCCATCTATTTCCCATGAAGTGATGGGACCGGATGCCATGATCTTCGTTTTCTGAATGTTGAGCTTTAGGCCAACTTTTTTGCTCTCCTCTTTCACTTTTATCAAGAGGCTTTTTAGCTCCTCTTCACTTTTTGCCATAAGGGTGGTGTCATCTGCATATCTGAGGTTATTGATATTTCTCCCGGCAATCTTGATTCCGGCTTGTGTTTCTTCCAGTCCAGTGTTTCTCATGATGTACTCTGCATAGAGGTTAAATAAGCAGGATGAGAATATACAGCCTTGACGTACTCCTTTTCCTATCTGGAGCCAGTCTGTTGTTCCATGTCCAGTTCTAACTGTTGCTTCCTGACCTGCATACAGATTTCTCAAGAGGCAGGTTAGGTGGTCTGGTATTCCCATCTCTTTCAGAATTTCCCACAGTTTATCGTGATCCACACAGTCAAAGGCTTTGGCATAGTCAATAAAGCAGAAATAGATGTTTTTCTGGAACTCTCTTGCTTTTTCCATGATCCAGCGGATGTTGGCAATTTGATCTCTGGTTCCTCTGCCTTTTCTAAAACCAGCTTGAACATCAGGGAGTTCGTGGTTCACGTATTGCTGAAGTCTGGCTTGGGGAATTTTGAGCATTACTTTACTAGCATGTGAGATGAGTGCAATTGTGCAGTAGTTTGAGCATTCTTTTGCATTGCCTTTCTTTGGGATTGGAATGAAAACTGACCTTTTCCAGTCCTGTGGCCACTGCTGAGTTTTCCAAAATTGCTGGCATATTGAGTGCAGCACTTTCACAGCATCATCTTTCAGGATTTGAAATACCTCAACTGGAATTCCATCACCTCCACTAGCTTTGTTCGTAGTGATGCTTTCTAAGGCCCACTTGACTTCACATTCCAAGATGTCTGGCTCTAGATTAGTGATCACATCATCATGATTATCTGGGTCGTGAAGATCTTTTTTGTACAGTTCTTCCGTGTATTCTTTCCACCTCTTCTTAATATCTTGTGCTTCTGTTAGGTTCATACCATTTCTGTCCTTTATCGAGCCCATTTTTGCATGAAATGTTCCTTTGGTATCTCTAATTTTCTTGAAGAGATCTCTAGTCTTTCCCATTCTGTTGTTTTCCTCTATTTCCTTGCATTGATCGCTGAAGAAGGCTTTCTTATCTCTTGCTATTCTTTGGAACTCTGCATTCAGTGCTTCTATCTTTCCTTTTCTCCTTTGCCTTTCGCCTCTCTTCTTTCAGAGCTATTTGTAAGGCCTCCCCAGACAGCCATATTGCTTTTTGCATTTCTTTTCCATGGGGATGGTCTTGATCCGTCTCTCCTGTACAATGTCACGAACCTCATCAGGCACTCTATGTATCAGATCTAGGCCCTTAAATCTATTTCTCACTTCCACTGTATAATCATAAGGGATTTGATTGAGGTCATACCTGAATGGTCTAGCGGTTTTCCCTACTTTCTTCAATTTCAGTCTGAATTTGGTAATAAGGAGTTCATGATCTGAGCCACAGTCAGCTCCTGGTCTTGTTTTTGTTGACTGTATAGAGCTTCTCCATCTTTGGCTGCAAAGAATATAATCAATCTGATTTCAGTATTGACCATCTGGTGATGTCCATGTGTAGAGTCTTCTCTTGTGTTGTTGGAAGAGGGTGTTTGCTATGACCAGTGCATTTTCTTGGCAAAACTCTGTTAGTCTTTGCCCTGCTTCATTCCGCATTCCAAGGCCAAATTTACCTGTTACTCCAGGTGTTTCTTGACTTCCTACTTTTGCATTCCAGTCCCCTATAATGAAAAGGACATCTTTTTTGGGTGTTAGTTCTAAAAGGTCTTGTAGGTCTTCATAAAACTGTTCAACTTCAGCTTCTTCAGCATTACTGGTTGGGGCATAGACTTGGATAACTGTGATATTGAATTGTTTGCCTTGAAGACAAACAGAGATCAATCTGTCATTTTTGAGATTGCATCCAAGTACTGCATTTCGGACTCTTTTTTTGACCATGATGGCTACTCCATTTCTTCTGAGGGATTCCTGCCCGCAGTAGTAGATATAATGGTCATCTGAGTTAAATTCACCCATTCCAGTCTATTTTAGTTCGCTGATTCCTAGAATGTCGATGTTCACCCTTGCCATCTCTTGTTTGACCACTTCTAATTTTCCTTGATTCATGGACCTGACATTCCAGGTTCCTATGGAATATTGCTCTTTACAGCATCGGATCTTGCTTCTATCATCAGTCACATCCACAGCTGGGTATTGTTTTTGCTTTGGCTCCATCCCTTCATTCTTTCTGGAGTTATTTCTCCACTGATCTCCAGTAGCATATTGGGCACCTAATGACCTGGGGAGTTCCTCTTTCAGTATCCTATCGTTTTGCCTTTTCATACTGTTCATGGGGTTCTCAAGGCAAGAATACTGAAGTGGCTTGCCATTCCCTTCTCCAGTGGGCCATAGTCTGTCAGACCTCTCCACCATGACCCGGGCAGGTCATGGTGGAGAGAGCTCACACAGGTCAGTATTATCTGGGGCCCCAGGCACCAATGTGCTTGCCCCCAAAGTGAGCTACAGCCCAAAACCCCTCCCCTCCACTCTTCTTGGGGACCCTCCAAGCCCCGCAAGTAGGTCTGGCCCAGTCTCTTTTGGAATCACTGCTTTGTGCTGGATCCCAGTGCACTCTCCAAGAGTAAAGTCTCTGTTTCCCCCAGTCCTGTGGTGCTCCCATACTCAAGCCTCCTTGCCCTTCAAAGTAGGATGTTGTGTGGGCCCCTCCTCCTAATGTCAGACTCTGCAGCCTGACTAGGGCTCAGAACTCTGACTTGTGTGGCAGAACCTCTGTGATACAGTTATTTTCCAGCTTGTGTGTCAACCACCCAGTGGATATTGGATTTGATTATATCATGAAATCATCCCTCTTACCATTTTGTTATGGCTTCTTCTTTGCGTTTGGATTTAGAATATCTTTCTCAGTGGGTTCAAGCCTGTTCATTCAACAGTTAGTTGTGATTTTAGTATTGTCATGCGAGGAGGTAAGCTTAAGTCCTTCTACTCTGCCATCTTGTTGGGAATTGGGTGGCTACTTTTGGATGCTTGCTACCTCTTTCCTCAGTGTGTTGGCCATTAGCCCCTTGATATGGGCTGTGTAGGTGTGGTGGCCCGTGTGCGCTTCCAGTTCGGCTCCGACAACTATTGGAGCCTGCCTGTGGGTCTCTCAACAGCAGTGGTAGCTTGTGCATCCCCAGGACAGTGGCAGCAGCGATTGGCTTCTGCTCCCAGGCCTTCCAGTAGCAGCAGCAGACCACTCACTCCCAGGACAGCAGGGGTAGTGACCAGCGCTTGTTCCCATGTCTCCCAGCAGCGCCAGTCACCTGCATGCTCCAGGAGACCAGGGGCAGCAACTCGTGTGTGCTCTCGGCTCATGCCTGCTCTCTGGGTGGCGGGGGCAGCAGTTGATGGCCACTCACAAGTCTCCCAATGGCAGCGGCTGGCCCCTCACTCTCAGGACAGTGGAGGGCAGTGCTTCGTTCCTGCTCATGGGTCCTGCCGCAGTACACATGGCTCACGCACTCCCGGGACAGCTGAGGCAGCAGCTGGAGCCCGCTTTTAGGTCTCTCGGTTGTTGCCAAAATCCCGGACTCTGTCTCTGGTGCTGAATAGAAACAGAGACGGAGTTTTGGGAGAAGTAGAAAAGAGCAGCTTTTATTGCTTTGCCAGGCAAAGGGGGCCATAGTGGGCTAATGCCCTGAAGACCATGTGACCCACCCTGGTGGGGGTAGTGAGGAGTTTTATAGTGTTCAAGGATGAGGGTGCGATCAGCTCATGGACAGTTTTTGAACTGGGAAAGCAAGATCAGCATGATAGCTACCACAGCTAAGAGCTTCACGGTTGCATAGGCATCTTTCTACCTCCTCTGAGAGAATAATGCCCTAGCGTGTTCCCCAGGAAAAGGTTTGATGTTGAGTCCGAACTTGATGCTGCAGTCAAATTGCACATTTATGTTCATTTATGGTTATCTCGACTTTTTCTGTGTTTATGTTCATGCCATGCTTTAATTTGGGTAATAAATTCATAGGGCTTTCTTTTTTTGCTATCTGCCTTTTACACTACTGCTTTGTCAGTTGACTTTCAAGCTGTGTTTTTTCACCAGTAGACAGGAAGAGTTTTGAGGGTGGACAGGGAATGGGGATTTCTGAATCTGCTATGTAGATGTTACCTTGTGGGTGAGCACAATTTTGGACCCTAAAAATATTCTGCCAGGCAAGAACCACATCAGGGGATAATCAGGAATTTGAAGAGGTATTTTTTGGAAAATTTGAAATTACAGCATTGAATAGAGTTTCTTTTCTGAATGTTGACAAAACAACTTGACCTTGCTTCCTACTTAAAACTCTTCCTGGAACTAGTGCAAGGATCTATTTAACTTGTGGCCTTTTTTCTGTACATTCCAGGGGTTCCACTGAGCAGAGCTCATTTTAGGATATGGACGGAATCATGTTCCCCATCAATGCCCACCAGATAGCCACATTGACACTGCTCAAGAAGATGTGTGTACCATGACTTAGAATCTTGTCTGTGCATAAAAGTAAGTCTATCACATTGACTAATGTGATAGGTGATCTCCTGTGATATGTGTGGTCCACTAATTTTCTGTGGTAACATCCACTTGTATTTTCTGCCTCCTAGCTGTCCTCATCTAAAATTTATCATCCTGTCTATTATGAGCTGAGAAAAGGCCTCAACCTTCAGCAAATTCCTGTTTTCTCTAAGCTCTGCTCATTAATAAATATTAATAGGAAACAAACAGAAAAATAGCCAGAGAAGCAAAATGGAGAGTCAGGGTAGGCTTATCTCAAATCCATGTTTAGATCATCTGTCTGTGAATTTATTTTCATGACTACTGTGAACTTTTTCTTTATGTTGGTAAATCATGGCAGAAGTTCTTGGGTGTCCAAATGACTCAGGCAGGACTTGTCTTCCATTGCCAGGGGATGTGGTTCCATGGTGATGTTCAGGCTCCTTCCTCTGCTGATTTCCCTGCCCCATGCTGTTAGCTGCTACATGCAAGTTAGCAGTGATATTCCTTCTTTAGCATGAATGTGTTTGTCAGATATTTCCTTGAGTGTTTTTGAAGGCAAAAAGAAGAAGTGGAAGTTCAAAGACACTGGTAAATCTTACACAATGCCAGACAACATCCTGCCTAGAGCTGGGACTAGACCTTAGCTGAGGTGGCCTCAAACTTGGTTCTTTTGCTTTTTACCAAAAGTTCATGTGGTGGTAATGGAAATGGCATGGGACTTAGTTTTCAAGTCCTGGATTCAAGTCTTGGCTCTCTCTAATCCCTTGTCTCCTGTGGTACACAATGAGGATAATCTTTACCTCATCACACAGGAAGAGTCAGTCCAACACAGTGTGATGTAAGGTAAGACTTCTTGTTTTGTTCTTTCTTCTTTGCTCTTTAGTCGCTAAGTCATGTCCAACTCTTTGTGACCCCATGGACTGTAGCCCGCCAGGCTCCTCTGTCCATGGGATTCTCCAAGCAAGAATACTAGAGTAGGTTATCATTTCCTTCTCCAGGGGATCTCCCCAACCCAGGGATAGAACCCGTATCTCCTGCATGGCAGGCAGATTCTTTACCAGCTGAACCAGAGGTAAGACTAGTATTATTAATAAGTCTACAAAAATATTCTCTGTTACTGCCATTTCTACAAGGAAACTTTAATACCATTTGCACCACGCTGTATAGAGAATCCTCTGTCCCCAGGGTGTATCACGAGTCCCCCTGCACCCCCTCCTTACTGTACTTGGCGTACTACCTGGTTCGGTGTGTGATAGCTTGGGGAACTTTCTTGTTATTGCTCCAGCTGTGGTTGCTATTTGTTGTGCTGTATAATATAGTTCTTGGTCCACATTGACTTGTGTGTACTATTATCCAGGAATAGATAGGACAAGAGATGCTTTTCATTAAAAATACATATTGAGATATAGAAATATTTAAATAAAATTCTAGGCCCACAGGATAATGTCTTTTTTTCGGTCCACCTCCAAATGTCTAAAGTACATCCCTAATGCCACAATTTGGGAACTTAAGTCCTGCGGCCTTGCTATCATATCCCCTGAGACAAAGCTGTGGTTGTTAAAATATGATGTATGACTTTAGGAAAAGGGCTAGCATAATTCTGTATCATCTAACATGGTCTTAATAGGTCTGTTTCCTTTTGCAAGCGTTTATTAATAGTGTGGTAACTCATTCTGTAGATTTGGGGAAATCGTATTTTTAAGACTCAACTGATGATGTAGCCAGAGATGGTCAGCAGCAATTAGACTTCCTAATATTTGACTTTCCTTAGGTTAATGAAACATTTATATGCCAACACCTGCATCAGGTTAAAGCCTGGCTTGCCTTAGTCACCCTCTACTTCTGGGCCAGCAGCAGCACCTGGGAGCTTGTTAGAAATGCAGAGTCACAGGCCTGCCTCAGACCCAGTGATCAGACTGTCTGCTGGTGAGTTACATGTACATTACAGTTCAAGAACACTGCCCCAGTGGACCTCACTCTTAGTTTTCAGAAGGAATGAAGGCGGCAAGAATAACTTGCTGCTCTTGTCACTGAGTGATCAGAGTCAGCAAAGCAGCTTGCGCGTCTGTGTCAACCTGCACTATCAAAAGAAACATATTGTGAGCTACATGTGTAGTTTTAAATTTATGGTCAGTATGTTAAAAAAAGAAGAAACATAAAATTAATTTTAATGTATTTTATTTAAACCAATACATCCAAAGTAATATTTCAGTGGGGAATCAATGTGGAAAAAAATGATATTGTCCATTTTTTTCATAATGATTGCTCATAGTAAGTACTTATGTGCATATATACTTAAAGCACATCTCAGTTCACACTGACTAGCCACACATTTCAGGTGCTCAACAGGCACATGTGGTGAGTAGCTGTCATAGTGTCAGAGCAGTTTTAGACAATGATGTATCTGCCATCCACTCCAGGGTGCAGTGGAATGTCTTTCCTGCGGGGGTGTGCACACACTTCCTTCCTTGACTTTATTATCGCATCAGACTTTGTGCTTACCTGCAGCCTTAAGATGCACATGTTTTTAAAAAGTGTCACAAGATAAATACAGTAGAAGACATTTGTGCTAAGTGCTCAGGAAGCATGGGAGAGAGAGCATCAATCATTGTCCAGGGCAGAAGACAGCATCAGGCTTAAAGCTTGCACTGTGGAGACAAATAAACCCATGCTGCAGGATTTACCTGAGTCCTCTGGGTTTTCAATATGTGCTTTTCATAGAATGTCATAAGGATAAAATGAGAATTGGATATAAAGAATAATAGTATGGTTTATTTATATCATTATGAAAAGAAAGGTAAGGGTAAATTTGTTTGTCTATGGATAAGTGGAGTTTCACAGGTGTATCTGCCAGGATCCATCAAATATGAACATTTGATTACTTTCTCTCTCTCTCTGTATGTAGTATAGTATATGAACATACACATGTATATACATATGTACATTTTCCTTAAATTGTTGGAGAATAATTTGTAGGCAGCAAGACTATCCCTATATATTTCCTGAGAATGAGAACATTTTCTTACATGATTAGGGGTGTAATTATCAAATTTCAGAGACCTTAAGACACAATTTCTGTAATCTATCACATCTCTGTGGTCTCCTAGAATCTAGAACAGTTGGTCAGACTTTACTTTGTGGTGGAGAAGGGGGCGTGTGTGTGTGTGTGTGTGTGTATAAAAACTCGACATATTTAGAGAGATGAGGCTAGTTATTTTATGAACGATCCCTCAACTTGGGTTTATCTGATGTTTTCTCATATATTTGGAAGGTTAACTAGGATATTTTAAAATCTTTTTTATTTAAAATAATCTTTTTAAAAATATTATGGAAGTTTCAATATAGTATGCTGCTGCTAAGTTGCTTCAGTCATGTCTGACTCTGTGCAACCCCACAGATGGAAGCCCACCAGGTACCCGGTCCCCGGGATAGTAATTCACAATTTTTAAACCTTATATACCATTTATAGTAATTATAAAATATCAGCTATATTCCCTGTGCTGCAGAATATATCCTTGCAGCTCCACTTTATACACAGTGGTTTGTCTTTCTTGATCCCACACCCTGATCTTGCTCTCTCCCTCTCCCCACTTGTAGCCACTAGTTTTTCCCTGTTTCTTCTGTTATATTCACTATTTTAGATTTTACATATAAGTGCTATCATGCAAGTTTTGTCTTTGTCTCAGTTCTATCACTAAGCATGATGCCCTCTGAGCCCATCCATGTTGTTGCAGATGGAAATTTTTCATTTTTTATGGCTGAGTAATAATCCCTTGTGTGCACAATTAAAAATTTTTAATTGAAGGATAATTGCTTTACAAAATTTTGTGGTTTTCTGTCATACATCATTGATTTGTTGAAAGCAAGGTAGGTTGTGTCTGTATCTTGGCAGTTATAAATAATGATGGTATATGAACATAGGGATCCTTGTACTTTTTGAATTAATGTTTTT
The DNA here is from genome assembly GCF_023091745.1 of Budorcas taxicolor. Lineage (NCBI taxonomy): Eukaryota > Metazoa > Chordata > Mammalia > Artiodactyla > Bovidae > Budorcas > Budorcas taxicolor. Next base: position 29,822,229 of record NC_068916.1, on the reverse strand, counting down.
TTCATTTTCGTTGGAATATATACCTGGGAATGGAATTGCTGGACCACATGGTACATATTGCTGTGATTTATTCACAGTGTTCTCTCTCTCTTTTTCTCTAGAAGTGTTATAGTATCCCAGTCTTACAATTACATCTTTTAACACCTTTCTCAGCTGATGTGTAAGACTAGCAGGGTAGATGGTGGGCAGGCTCAGGGATTTTGGGACTAGTGCCTGCCCACTGGTGGGTAGGTCTGGAGACCTTGTGTACATCCTGTAAGAATGGATCTATCTTCCTTGGTCGATAGAAATCCCAGTCTTACAAGATGCATACAAAGTCTTATGCTCCAGACTCACCCACCGGTAGACGGGCTGCATTAAGAACCCCTGGAGTAGGAAATGGCAACCCACTCCTTATTTTTGCCTGGAAAATTCCATAGACAGAGGAGCCTGGTGGGCTACAGTCCATGGGGGTCACAAAAAGTCAGACATGACAGAGCATGCACACACACACACACAATTTCTGGGACTCCTGGAAGTAAAGCCCCACTGGCCTTCAAAGTGAGATGTTCTTGGGGTCATCTGCCTGGCCCAGGACACCCAGGTTGGGAAGTCTGGTGTGTGGCTCAGATGCCTCACTCCTTTGGGAGAATCTCTGCAATTTTAATTATTCTCTCATTTGTGGGTCACCAACAGGCTTCACTTTCACTTTCCACTTTCCTGCATTGGAGAAGGAAATGGCAACCCACTCCAGTGTTCTTGCCTGGAGAATCCCAGGGACGGGGAAGCCTGGTGGGCTGCCGTCTACGGGGTCGCATAGAGGTGGACACGGCTAAAGCAACTTAGCAGCAGCAGCAGCAGCAACCCTTGGGTATGGGTCTGACTCTATCATGATTCTGCTTATTCCTACCTGTCTTGCTGTGGTTTCTTCTTCTATTGTGGAAGATGCTTTGTTTCTGGTTGAATCCAGTCTTCTTCTGATAGTTGTTCTATAAATACTGATAGCTGTAACTCTGATGTGCTCATAAGAGGAGAACAGCTCAAATTCCCATAAGCTAGGATTTTTGAAGCTATTTTTAAAGGAAGATGCCAGTAATAGCAGGAAGGCAACATCATTGCAAGGCCTAAAAACAGTGATGTGATTAGATCCTGCTTCCAAGTTATAACTGCAAAAGATAGATGGACCACTTGAGAGAAGCTGTATTTACTGAGGGTGCCACCAAGCCCAGAACTGTGGTAGGGAAGAAGAGGAGAAGTAAACGCCCAGATCTTGCTCTCTTTCTGTCCTTGGATCTCTTGCAGGTGCTCTCATTGGCTCACTTCAACAACAAAAAAGGACATTTAAGGTAAGCCAGGTGATTGAGTCTTTAGCAGTCAGACTCATAGAGCAGTAAGAATGGGATTATGTGGGAAAAGAAAATCACCCGTGCTCCAAGCAGAGGAAGCAGTAAATGCGAAGGGAGTGTGAAGGGCCAAAAAGTGCTGAGGAACATTCTGGGATGCAGTCAATGAGGCTGAGAAGCTAGGCTGGGCCTACTGTGTAAGAGTATCACATAACAAGTTTAAGGGGGCTTCCCTGGTGGCTCAGATGGTAAAGAACCCACCTGCAATGCCAGAGACCTGGGTGCAATCCATGGGTTGTGAAGATTCCCTGGAGGAGGGGATGGCAACCCACTCCACTATTCTTGCCTGGAGAATCCAATGGACAGAGGAGTAGCAAAGAGTTGAACATGACTAAGCACAAGAAGTTAAGGACTCTGGAGGTGATCCTGCTGAAATAATTATTTTTGAGCATAGGAGTTAATATGATCAGATCAGTGTTTCAGAAAAAATAGCTATGGAACAGAGCTGCAAAAGAAATGGAAGTCAGGGAGTCATTCAAACAATTCAGAGCAGAGATGAAAAAGTGTCACTAAATTACTTGCACAGAAGGTAGAGAAAAAGACAAATATGAAGCTTTTGGGACATTTAAAAATCAGACAGCAAAAAGATACAAGATGCTGGAAGTTTAGTTAATAATAAGTAATATTGTTGGTCATGGCAGCTACTAGGCAGTGAATACCTACTATCTTACACCAGATTAGAGAGCTTCATCTTCAGAGCAACTCTGTGAGGCAGATGTGATTTTCACAGTTCTAATTATAAGAAATTAAAGTGTTTGGGTGAATGACAGTACCATGAATTGAGACAGAATGTTTGAAGTTGCCCATGGGGCATAATGAGTCCTAACCAGTAAGCTACTGGGAAATGAGATATGGAGCCAGGCACGCAGATCTGGGCTGGTACTGGGAACTTGCTGATGTGAGCTGTAATCATAGAATGTATGAGGCTGACCAGGATAAACTCTGAACAAGAGGAACCACTACTCTAGGTGAAGGAGTGTTTGGAAGAAATGTCAGAGATGTTTGAATGGCAAGAAGAATATCACCTGTAACCCTTTTGTTGTTGATAATAACTGGCCTACCCAACTGTGGTGTCGTCATCATTGTGATCTTTTAGCTGGCCTAGACTTGTAAAGGACATACACTTTACAACTTTGAGTAAGAGGTTCTGGTTCAAGGTGGTGATGTTGGCATATCCTGAACTTGCCTCCTTCCTTGGATACATCAAATATACAACTACATACAGAACAGTTTCTTTTGAAGAAATACTTGCAAGCTAGCTGAATGACTTCTTTTGTTGTTGTTTAGTCACTCAGTGATGTCTTGACTCTTTTGTGACCCCATGGACTATAGCCCAGGGCTTCTGCATTGTAGGTGGATTCTTTATCACGGAGCCAACCAGGGAAGCCTAGATGACTCAGATATCTGGCAAGAGAAAAACCAATGGAAGCAGTTAGGAGAGGCTGAGATATAATGCCCCAGATGAGGCACCCAACTTTTAAGACCTGCACCCATGAAACAGGCCCTGAAAACATCTAACTCTCAAAAAACCACAGGGCTTGCATCCATGAGACCCACAAGGCTTTATCAAACTGAGAAATGGCTCGTAAAGAATTTGTACACAAGGACTCACTCACCTATCCCCAAATTATTGTACTTATCATAAAGTGTTGGCCTGCAGTGCAGGCACCTAATTTAACACGAATGTAGAGGCTTTCCAGGGCACCAGCTTTACCTCCTATCTTGCTCCAGCAAGTGGGCACCATCTTTGGGGTCTCCCTCTGCCACACTCTAAACACCAGTATCTTCTGGAGGGAAGCTTTCACATGCACCTGTTACCCTAGTTTTTACAGCTGCCACCTAGGGGACACCTGGCTTTGCTTGGTAGAGGGGCTTGCATTCCTGAATTTCATGGGATTGTAAAAAGAGAGAGAGTTCTTGGCAGACTGTTCCCTTTGGGCACAGTACAGAGCACATTAAAAGGATCATATACTATGATCGAGTGGGATTTATCCCAGGGATGCAAGGATTATTCAGTATCCACAAATCAGTGTGATACACCACATTAACAAACTGAATAAAAACCATATGATCATCTGCATAGATGCAGAAAGGTTTTGACAAAAGTCTTTTAACACCCATTTATGATTAAAAAAAACTTTACAGAAAGTGGGCATAGAGGGAGCTTACCTCAACATAATAATGCTGAAAGCATTCCCTTCCCAGGTGGCTCAGTGGTAAAGAATTACTGGCACAAAGACAGAAATATGGATCAATGGAACAAATTAGAAAGCCCAGAGATAAATCCATGCACCTATGGAAACCTTATCTTTGACAAAGGAGGCAAGAATACACAATGGAGAAAAGACAATCTGTTTAACAAGTGGTGCTGGGAAAATTGGTCAACCACTTGTAAAAGAATGAAACTAGAACACTTTCTAATACCATACACAAAAATAAACTCAAAATGGATTAAAGATCTAAATGTAAGACCAGAAACTATAAAACTCCTAGAGGAAAACATAGGCAAAACACTCTCCAACATAAATCACAGCAGGATCCTCTATGACTCACCTCCCAGAGTAATGGAAATAAAAGCAAAAAATAAACAAATGGAACCTAATTAAACTTAAAAGCTTTTGCACAACGAAGGAAACTATAAGCAAGGTGAAAGACAGCCTTCAGAATGGGAGAAAATAATTAATAGCAAATGAAGCAACTGACAAAGAATCTCAAAAATAGACAAGCAGCTCATGCAGCTCAATACCAGGAAAATTAGCGACCCAGTCAAAAAATGGGCCAAAGAACTAAACAGACATTTCTCCAAAGAAGCCATACAGATGGCTAACAAATACATGAAAAGATGCTCAACGTCACTTGCTATCAGAGAAATGCAAATCAAAACCACAACGAGGTACCATCTCATGCCAGTCAGAATGGCTGCTATCCAAAAGTCTACAAACAATGAATTCTGGAGAGGGTGTGGACTCTCCTCTTTTGGAAATAGAACTGCCATACAACCCAGCAATCCCACTGCTGGGCACACAGGCCAAGGAAACCAGAACTGAAAGAGACATGTGTACCCCAGTGTTCATCACAGCACTGTTTATAATAGCCAGGACATGGAAGCAACCTAGATGTCCATCAGCAGACGAGTGGATAAGAAAGCTGTGGTACTTATACATAATTGAATGTTCAGTTCAGTTGCTCAGTCGTGTCTGACTCTTTGCGACCCCATGAATCACAGCACGCCAGGCCTTCCTGTCCGCCACCAACTCCCGGAGTTCACTCAGATTCACGTCCATCGAGTCAGTGATGCCATCCAGCCATCTCATCCTCTGTCGTCCCCTTCTCCTCCTGTCCCCAATCCCTCCCAGCATCAAAGTCTTTTCCAATGAGTCAACTCTTCGCATGAGGTGGCCAAAGTACTGGAGTTTCAGCTTTAGCATCATTCCTTTTAAAGAAATCCCAGGGCTGGTCTCCTTCAGAATGGACTGGTTGGATCTCCTTGCAGTCCAAGGGACTCAGCTATTAAAAAGAACACATTTGTAAGAGGGTTCCATAAACTGGAAATAGAACTGCCTTATGACCCAGCAATCCCACTGCTGGGCATACACACCGAGGAAACCAGAATTGAAAGAGACACGTGTACCCCAGTGTTCATCGCAGCACTGTTTATAATAGCCAGGACATGGAAGCAACCTAGATGTCCATCAGCAGATGAATGGATAAGAAAGCTGTGGTACATATACACAATGGAGTATTACTCAGCCATCAAAAAGAATACATTTGAATCAGTTCTAATGAGATGGATGAAACTGGAGCCGATTATACAGAGTGAAGTAAGCCAGAAAGAAAAACACCAATACAGCATACTAACACATATATATGGAATTTAGAAAGATGGTAACGATAACCCTGTATGTGAGACAGCAAAAGAGACACAGATGTACAGAACAGACTTTTTGACTTTGTGGGAGAGGGGGAGGGCGGGATGATTTGGGAGAATGGCATTGAAACATGTATAATATCATATAAGAAACAAATTGCCAGTCTAGGTTCAATGCAGGATACAGAATGCTTGGGGCTGGATAACCCAGAGGGATGGTATGGGGAGGAAGGTGGGAGGGGGGTTCAGGAGTGGGAACTTACGTATACCCGTGGCGGATTCATGTTGATGTATGGCAAAACCAATACAGGATTATAAAGTAAAAAAAATAAAATTAGAAGAAAAAAAAACACATTTGAACCAGTTCTAATGAGGTGGATGAAACTGGAGCCTATTACACAGAGTGAAGTAAGTCAGAAAGAAAAACACCAATACAGTATATTAATGCATATATATGGAATTTAGAAAGATGGTAACGATAACCCTATATGTGAGACAGCAAAAGAGACACAGATATAAAGAACAGACTTGGAGAACGTGAGGGTGGGATGAATTGAGAGAATAGCATTGAAACATGTATATTACCATATGTGAAAAAGATCGCCAGTCCACGTTCAATGCATGTAACAGGGCACTCAGGGCTGGTGCACTGGGACAACCTGAGGGATGGGAGGGGGTTCAGGATGGGGATACATGTACACCCATGGCTGATTCATGTCAATATATGGGAAAAACCACTACAGTATTGTAAAGTAATTAGCCTCCAATTAAAATTAAAAAAAGAGAATCAGCCTGCCAATGCAAGAGACATAAGTTAGGTTTCTGGGACAAGAAGATCTCCTGGAGGAGGAAATGGCAACCACTCCAGCATTCTTGCCTGAGAACCCATGGACAGGAGGAGCCTGACAGGCTACAGTCCATGGGGTCACAGAGTCAGACAAAACTGAGCACGCACACACACAGGCACTACAGTCAGGAACGAGGCGAGTATGGCCACTCTCATACACTTTTCTTCAGCGTAGTTTTGGAAGTCCTAGCCGTGGTAATCAAAGAAAAAAAAAAAAAAAAAGGAATCCACATTGGAAACAAAGAAGGAAAACTGTCACTGTTTGAAGATAACATGAAATATACATGTAAAAATCCAATCAGAAAACTACTTATACTCAACAGTGAATTTGGTAGTTGCAGGATACAAAATTATTACACAGAAATCTGTTTCATTTCTATACACTATCTTATCGGCTGTGACAAATAAGATATTCTCTAGGAACATGACAACTGTTCTGGCTCATCACTGAAGGCAGCGCTTGCCTTGAATGAAATATACCTGCTTTGTTCTAGACAACATCACTATTTTACTATGTGTCCTTTCAATGTGTACCATTTAACTTCTACCTGGGAATTAGTACTTTCTGAGCCATGAAATTAAAAGACGCTTGCTCCTTGGAAGGAAAGTTATGACCAACCTAGACAGCATATTGAAAAGCAGAGACATTACTTTGCCAACACAGGTCCATCTAGTCAAGGCTATGGTTTTTCCTGTCGTCATGTATGGATGTGAGAGTTGTATTATAAAGCAAGCTGAACACAGAAGAATTGATGCTTTTGAACTGTGGTGTTGGAGAAGACTCTTGAGAGTCCCTTGGACTGCAAGGAGATCCAACCAGTCCATCCTAAAGGAGATCAGTCCTGAGTGTTCATTGGAAGGACTGATGTTGAAACTCCAATACTTTGGCCACCTGATGCGAAGAGCTGACTCATTGGAAAAGACCCTGATGCTGGGAGGGATTGTGGGCAGGAGAAGGGGATGACAGAGGATGTGATGATTGGATGGCATCACCGACTCAATGGACATGGGTTTGGGTAGACTCTGGGAGTTGGTGATGGACAAGGAGGCCTGGCCTGCTGTGGTTCATGGGGTTGCAAAGAGTTGGACACGACTGAGCGACCAAACTGAACTGAGCTCCTAAAAGGAAAATTATATTTTCCCATTTGAAAATTATTTTTGCAAACTGTTCCAAAGTCCTTGAATTATAAGGGATAGATTTTTAAAATGTTAGTTTTATACAGCATTGTGGCTAGATCTTGCTCACAGTGTAAAAGTCTTTTGCGTTAGATAGGTCCTAAATTAGTTTTTCTTGATTGCCTGATGTAGATGTATTATATGTTTTTATTTGAGGCACCATATTGAAAATATTTTGCATGTGGAATATGTTTCATTTAAGGAACTATAGAAATCACTAATCCAGCTTGATGCTTTTTATTATTTTGGAAACATTTATTTCATCCCTTGGTTACTGGCAGTTCTGTTATGGTTTAGAGACAACAATAAAGATCTTATTGTTATGCTCCATTGGAAAAAAATAATAGTTCAGATATCTGACCTCAGATAATTGTGAATCCCATTGGGGAAGCGCTGCATGTTTTCGAAGATTATGTGTTTCCATACTACAAGAAAGAATAGAACACAATTTATCCTGGGAGCTTTTCTTTAGGATCTATAATATTTTTGTGGACTATTAATAAATACACTATATGGTTGTATTGTATATTATATCTCTTATTAACTCTAGTGCCATCACTAATGTTTTAATATATAACCATATGTTCCTCAAGGGAGCAGTTTGTGTGTTTTACTGGCAAGTAGCACACAAAAAATTCTCCCTGCTGTTCTCCTCTACTATAAATTAATATCCACTGCCGGGGGACCTCTTATGATATAAAATTGTCATCCTGTGAGTGGTATGGATGAAATTACCATGGAGGAAAGCTTGAGCAGTTACCGGAGTATGAATAAGACAGCACCTATTCTGCTGTACACAGGACCCCTGGTGTCTTATATTAATTTACGATAAATAATTTACTTCACTAACTTAAAAGTTCACTACTCTGAATTATCTTTTTAGTCACAGTCTTTTCTTAATGTAAGTGCATTTTCTATACTGAAAAGGAGTACTCTAAAAGCAAGGCATCATCTTTGCCAGCTCCAGACTATTTTGCAGTTTCTACAACACAAGATTTTATCCAGTAAGAGTGCCTGGAGGATGGATCCTTTTAAGTGACACTGTTGTCTGCACTGCTTTTCATTTTGGCAGTAAAGGAGTTACAGGAAAAGATGGATCCATAATGACAGTCCTGTGTGTTGTAATGTGGTGGTTGCCTGGCAACTCTACCTGTGGAAATAAATATGGGACTTGTATCTGTATTAATTCCCTCTTGTTGTCAAGGTTTAGAGGTTTTTAATACATTAAGCTTAGAAAATACTTAAAAGCAAAAAGGCTTGATCATTTGATGGTCCTTTAGAATTGTATGAGATGGCTGGATGTCGACAAATAAAGGGGTCTTGGGGAGTAAGTGGTACGTAGTGCTGTGAATAAGTCTTGAATATATTTGAACATCTCTTAAATGAGTCTGAGCCTTACCTTGGCATCTCACATAACTTACATCTTCCAAGGACATATTTCTTCACTTAAAAACATTTACTGACTATCATTAAATGTGTTACTTCTGCACTAGAAATGGGCTGGGATATAAATACAAGACAGAGCCCTGGGCTTTTCATCTAGAGAGGTGACTTTATCATCTAGTGAAGAGCAAGTGTAGAGAGGAATGTTCTTACTTGGAACACTTGGGGAACACGCCCATCGGTACCGACTGTTCTTTTTATACTCTAACAGAGATCAAAGCCAGCTATGGATTATGCCCCAGCACACTGCCTGTGGCTACAGCACAAGCTTCCCTCTTCCACCCTCTCATTGAGTGTGCCAGAACATAGGTTATCACACTGGTCTGCTGGTACTTGTATCTTCATTCTTGTCTTCTATACCTCAGCTTTCACCTTCCAAGACTTAACTATTTTGTATTTCAGTATAACATATTTTCATCCCATCAATGATACCCCCTCTGTTTAAATAAGGATCTCAGAAAAGCTATAAGGGAAAGTTGGCTAAAAAGATGACATATTTTACTGATGCAAAAACTCTTAAGGATTTCAAATTCTAGAAATAGACAAGGTCTCAGGATGATATATATTAAACTGTATTTTCATGTATAGACTAAGAACCTATATTGCTAATGATAAGAAAGATCACCTTTTATCATTCCAAGCTCTTCCAAATGGTGACATTTTGTCATTAATCTTAAAGTCATTATTTTAATTGGCTAAATAAATTAAAAAGCAGTCACTGCTTTTATCTTGTTATAATCATATAAATGTTAAGCCTTTGCAGTGGTCACCGAAACACTCATGACTTCGATCAGTTGATTTTATTCTAACTCAGTACCTCTGGTCACATGAACAAAGGGATGAGGCATGAAATTATCTGTCTCCCCTAACTCTGTCATCTGCTAAGACAGCACAACAATGTCTGCCACAGCTCATCAAGAAATCCCACATTTATTAGCATTCAGCTGGGAAAACCAAAGCAGTTTATTGTGGGATAAAGATTCATTACAGGAATGAGATCTTATGCAGTTTCAGAGAAGCCTGGGAAATATCTAAGGATCCAGAAGAGAGAAATGAAAGGTTAGAGCTGACTAGCACCCAGCTTTCCTGAAGCACTAAGGCTGATAGGTAAGGGTAAGTCAGAGCTTTCAGGGGAATTTGAGAAGCAGGTTGTTGCCATTTTAGAGCAGCAAAGGGGAGCTGGGGAAGAGAGTATGAAAAGCTATCAACTGTGATGGCAACTACTCCTGGAGGTGTTCAGACAAGTGGCTGGTGATGAGCATGGCACCTCTGCTGACCAGCAGTGCTACCAAGCAAGAGCTGGATAGGTACTCATGGTGTCTCCTTCCTCTTTTTATCACTATGCTCATCGCTGAACCTACAGTGGGAGAAGAGGGGAAGAGAAAGTATGACTGGCTATAGCTATAACTTTATACCTAACTATAGCCCTGCCATAAAATGACTGGTTAGTGATTAGCCTTGAAAGTGGGTCTTCAGGACATGCTTGTCCACTCCTTCTCATCTCCCGGCTGTAGCACAAACCCTTTAGCACAGATGGCTCACCAGTTAGGCTTTTCATGCCCATTTTATAATTCTGTAATACTCACACGTTCCTCTGTACTAATCATGAGGAACTCAGCGATAGATAGAACTTGCTCATTATTTAGGCTTGTAATAGAGTAGCTGTCCCTGGTGGCTCAGAGTGCACCTGCAATGCTGGAGACCCGGGTTCAATCCCTGGGTCAGACGATCTTCTGGAGAAGGAAATGGCAACCCATTTCAGTATTCTTGCCTGGAGAATTCCATGGACAGAGGAGCTGGGCAGACTGCAGTCCATGGGTTGCAGAGTCAGACACGACTGAGTGACTTTCACTCACTTCACAGAGGAGCAATCCAGTAGGAGAAAGATGACAAAGTCATGGAAGGTTAAATATTATTAGTAACAGAAAATAAAAATGAGATAAACACATACCATATCTACAGGAGGAAAATCCACTGTGGGCCAGCACTCTGAAGAAGAGTTCTTGGAGGAGGTGGCAAATGAGAAAGGCATGTAGACCATGAGAGACAGGATAAGCTGAGCACCTATGATCATTGCCAGTCAGCCTTGGGAACAAAGAGAGCATGCATGACCTCAGAAGTTACCATTGGCAGAGATTAAACTAGTCAACTTGTTTAATCCTGCACAGGAAGGAAAAATTTTAAGGACTAAAGTCAAAGTAACTCTGGAAAGAAAAGGAGGACAAAGATTATACCACGAGAAAATAAAAGAGAAAGAGTAGATATCTGTTTGATTCTTTTTTTATGAAAAAATCAATAAAGATGACAACATATATGCTTGGAAATGTCTGTTATGGTAGGGACCGTGTTTTTTTCTGTGTTTGAGACATTTTTGTCTTTGAAGGATTAATGTGTCAGTGTGGGTTTCCTTTCAGAATGAAACTGAATACAGTAAGTCCCTTACATACAAATAAGTTCTGTCCTGAGAGTGCATTCATATCTCTGGTTTCTTTGCAAGCCCAACAAAATTAGCCTTGGTACCCAACTTTTACAGATAATGCCAAATACACGAACTAACTTATATGATTGGACAGGTGAACACATGTTCGCATCTTTGAAAGTTTGTAACTTGAAGATTCACATGTAGGGGACTTACTGTGTTGGATCAGCACACAATTTTTTGGATTATAATTACAATTTTTAAAAGGTACATTGGAAGGACTGATGCTGAAGCTGAAACTCCAGTAGTTTGGCCACCTGATGTGAAGAACTGACTCACTGGAAAAGACCCTGATGCTGGGAGGGATTGGGGGCAGGAGGAGAAGGGGACAACAGAGGATAAGATGGTTGGATGGCATCACCAACTCGATGGACATGAGTTTCAGCAAGCTCCAGGAGTTGGTGATGGACAGGGAAGCCTGGTGTGCTGCATCCGTGGGGTCCCAAAGAGTCAGACATGACTGAGTGACTGAACTGACTGACTGACTGTACCTTAATTGTCAATTCAGGAAAACTCCAGAAACAACCTTGCAGAATAAAGTAGGTCAAGGGTTATAAGTGAGATTGAAAGCCATGAAGTGGATCTTCTTTGAGGAAAATGTTTTCCACAGAAGACATAGAGATGGCCAGCTGGTACATGAGAAGACGCTCAAAATCACTAATCATCAGGAAAATGCACTTCAGAACCACAAGAGAAACTGCCTTATGCCTACTAGAATGGTTATCCTCAAGAAGACACTTAAAACAAGTGTTGGTAAGGGTGGATTGTTGGTAGGACTGTAAATTAGCACAACTACTATGAAAACCTGTATGAAGGTTCTTCAGAAAATTAGAATTATCATATGAGCCAACAATTCCATTTCTAGTATTTATTTGAAGAAAACAAAGCCACTAACTCAAAAAGATATATGCACCCCCAATTTCAATGCAGCAGCCAAATAAGGAAGCAATCTGTCTTGTCAGTGCATGAATTGATTAAAAAAAATGTGATACACACCCAGTAGAATACTACTCAGCCATAAAAAAGAATGAAATCTTGCCATCTGTGACAACATGGATGAACCTTAAAGATATATTGCTAAGTGAAATAAGTCAGATGAAGACAAATATCATAGAATCTCACTTATATGACTCCAGAAAAACAAACCCAAACTGAGCTCATAGATAGAGAAGAGACTGGTGGTTGCCAGACGTGGGGGGTTGGAATTGACAAAATGGATGAAGGGAGTCCAAAGCTACAGACTTCCAGGTAAGAGGTCATACATATGTAATGTACAGCATGGTGACTGTAGTTAATAGTTTTATTGTGTACCTGAAAGATGCTAAGAGTAAATCTTAAAAGTTCTCATCACATACACACAAATTTGTAACTGTGTGGGATTATGGATATTAACTATAATTACAGAGGTGATCATTTCATAATATATGCAAATTCTGAATTATTATGTTGTATATCTGAAACTAATATACTAATATATTGCCAGTTGCTGCTGCCAAGTTGCTTCGGTCGTGTCTGACTCTATGCGACCCCATCGACGGCAGCCCACCAGATTCCTCTGTCCTTGGGATTCTCCAGGCAAGAATACTGGAGCGGGTTGCCATTTCCTTCTCCAAGGCATGCATGCATGCTAAGTCGCTTCAGTCGTGTCCGACTCTATGCGACCCTATGGACAGCAGCCCACCAGGCTCCTCTGTCCATGGGCTTCTCTAGGCAAGAATACTGGAGTGGTTTGCCATTTCCTTCTCCCGTATTGTCAGTTATATTTCCTTATAAAAAAGACTCGTCTGATAGAATAACACATAAGTGAGGTCATGTTGATGAAAGCACTATGTAAACTGTAAAGCACCAAACAAATACTTATTATTGAGTGATGACACAAAATACTGCATGGTGGTATCACAGATAAAAATAAATTGATAACTGCATATGGGAAGCTTCAACAAGTATTTATTAGTAAGAATTAGATGGTCACAGCAGAACTGCTAAACCAAACTGACAATGTTGTAGAATGTAGTTTCACAAAATGCAAAAATTTACTCCAAAAAATGGTTGCCTGAATTGTTACCCAGTATCAGAACCTCCATGATGATTAGCCAATCAAGTGTCTATTTTCTTTTTATCCTGCACTTCATTTCTTCAGCTCTGAAGCATGACCTCTGACTTTCTGAAGAGCTGTGTAGAAATTTCTAAGATCAATAAGGGAAAAACATCACCAGAAATGGCAAGTGGGTAGAACAGTGTAGTCAAAGGTTGACAAAAATACAGCCCCCAGTCAGTTCATTGCTCTGTAACAAAGGGCTCCATTACTAACAGAACTAACCTACTCTAAAGGATATATTATGGCAGAAATACTTCAAAAAATTTTTGATGTGTGATGGTGATATGAAAATGAAGGGGTATAAAATGGAGCCCCTAAATAAATATGTGCTGCTGTCTGTCAGTAGTGGTCAGCTGAGAGAATTATATTATTGGGGATAGTAAATCTCTAAGCATTGCCTTGACCACAGAGGCCAGAGGTGTTGGTGTTTGTTTCAAGACACTGAATCTAGAGTTGAGGTCTGGTATTTTGCTGGTGACTGCTGAAGAGGAGGGATTTGGCTTCTGGCAGCACATAAAGCCAAGCTGACAACAAAGCTTTCCTTTCAAGCTATCCAAATGAACACATTCCTAATCTGAAATTCAAATACTTGACAACAGAGAGCCTGTGAGCCGGGCTTTGAACAGGAAATTGCTTCATGGTTTTAGCATAATGAATTAGGCAGTTAGACTAAATCCATTTAGTAGGAAAAGAATGCTTTCACAGGCTTTTTGAAAGAAACGAGAGAGGGGTGATCTTCTTAATTTCCCAAATTTCTCAGGGCTTAAGAGACACAAATGCTCCATGTAAATTGTATCTGTTCTGTTCTATGATTGGTATGTAAAAAGCCATCTTAGCCCCAGTATTCAGAAATCATCTTTGTTAGAAAACGCTCTGTTTTTGAATGTTAGGGAAACTGAAGGTGATGAATAAAGGTCAGGCAGGTCTCATCCTTACTGTGTCCTGTACTTCCCATGATAATGGGGAACGCATTTTAATTCTGAAACCCTGTCTTAGTCACTGGCAGTGTTTTCCCGTGGACACAGCACTGCAGTCTTTAGGGAAGTGGGGAGAGATGTGGACACAGAGAACAAGCTTGCACAGAGAGGTGAATAAAGACAAACACGCTCCATGGGGCGGAATCTCGCATTCCTCGTCATTTTTATCCAGAAATGCACCTCTAGCCCACAGTCCTAACACAGAAGCAGGCTGGTCCACAGCTGGGTCTGTGACAACAGAGGCAGCTCTGAGACTTTTAGCACAGCCGAGGGAGGGACCCCCATGAGGAGAAGGGGAATAATGTTTGCTTGTGTCGGGTCCATTTAACAAGGCTGACCTTAAGAGAGCCTGATGAGAGACTTCCTTTGGGGAGGAGACGACCAGAGAAAATGGAAAAGAAAAAACAACAACACAAAACAGTCCTCATCTCTCCCCCTAAAAAGAAAAGGCAAGAGTAACAGCATAAACAAGGAGACAGACCCTGGGAGAGGAGTGGGTTAAGTCTTGTCCTGGGTAAGTTTGCCAGAGACGGGCTGATTTGTAACCAAGCCCCAGCAGCACTGAACACAGACATGGTTATGCCTAAGACAGCCAAGGGAAAACTGTTCTGCGTAAGCAGGCTTCCATCAGAGCAGACAAATACACAACAAGGTCTGCCATCTTTGCGTTCACAACTTGCTAGGTAGTGTACCCAAATTATCTCCTGCTCCCAAGCACTATGGAAACAGGATGTAAGTAAATATGGTTTCTTTTTAGTCATTGTTTGCAATTTCCTATCAGAGGCAACAGTCAAGTTCTTGCAGTTGGCATAGTGATGAAGATACTATGACAGATTACATTACAAAGCGATGTTTTAAAAACCTTCATGTGTGCCAAGCGTCTAATTCATGTCTACAGTTTAAAAGGACCGTGTCCCGGCCTCCTCATTGCTATGATTGTCCTTCTTGGTAGAGGATGGGAGACCTTGGCATATATACAGGTTAGCTACATGATCACCTACTTGAAAGGACACAAGGTGAATTAAGCTGAGAAATACTGACTTTAAATGTATGAGAAGGGTTCTGATCTAGAATAGTAATGATCACCCAGAAGCACAAAATGAATATTTACTAGACATTATGAGTTGTACCAAGACACCAACTAGAACTAGTCCAATTCGTTTCTGATAGTACTTCAACCCCAGGAGTGAGACATGGGAAGAGAGGAGAGCGGGAGAGTCGAGGACCTTGCATCTCTCTGGGGAAAGCAGGACAGAATCCCACGTTTGAGCCTGTGGCCAGACAACGAGCTTTCCTTCAGAGTCATATTCTGGAGTCTTGCGAGAGGAAGTGCCAGCAGAGGGGCTGTGTGGGCAAGGGAGCATGCACAGCAGCGGGCCCTCTCTCTTGTCTATGGAAGCAGAAGCCCTTTATTTGAGGCAGAGTCTTTAATCCTATGATAAGAGAATAAATGTAAAGTCTCGGCAAGCCTGGGAGAGCTAAGGAGAATGAAATTTGTGTTGAAGGAGAAAGGGCTAATAGTGTTCTGTTGCAGGGTGGAGAGAAAGCTTCAAGAAGGGCTTGTTAAATTTAGGTCCTTATAGATTCTGAAGATATCTTCGTGGGCCTCCAAAGTTAAGGCCAAGCACACAAGGCTGCCAGGAGCCAGAAGCACTGAGAGAAGGAACTACATAGATGGGGATGGTGACAAGCCTCAGTTATGGTAAGGGTTCCTTACATTTTTTCACCCAAGTCCTTGTTAGGTAGAGGAGACCGAAGGGGTATGTTTCCTTCTGGGGAAGTAGGAGGGATTTAGCCTGAACAAGATTACACAAATTCAGTATTTCTTTCAGATGTGGTAGCTTAATCTTAAAAATTCTTCAGTATTTTCAATTCCAGTGTATATTCATTTTTGCTTTGATACAGAAAATAAGAACAAACTAATTTGAGCATTGGGAAGAGTGTGGGTGCAAAGTCACCTCATTCATGTCTGTCCCTTTATGACCCTATGGACTGTAGCCCGCCAGGCTCTTCTGTCCAAGGGATTCTCCAGACAAGGTACGGGCATGGGTTGCCATTGCCTCCTCCAGGGGATCTTCCTGACCCAGGGATCGAACCTGCATCTCTTACGCCTCCTGCATTGGCAGGCGGGTTCTTTACTACTAGTGCCACCTGGAAGAGGGGCTACGCTTATTGTGTGGTGATGCCTGGCTCTCTGCCCATGGGCTGCCTCCAAGTGAGAAGCATGGACCTGGGACCAGCACTTGATGTAATTGTTGCAAAGAGAGTTGCTAAAAGCCTAGTTCTGACTCTTGTTTTCCTATTTGGTCCTAACTTGGACTCACTCAAAACAGGCAAAGTAATCTAAGGAGAGTGTGCTTTTCTCCTAGTTCTTCCAATACTGCCTCTAAGGTATTACCTGAAAGGAAAACTAAATAAGATGACTTCAGTTTTGTCCCTGTCCTGACTATGAGAGTTTTAGCATCTTCTTTGGTATGACTTCTCCCCAATCTAGTATGTAAAGTATCAGTTCAGTTAGTCAGTTCAGTTGCTCAGTTGTGTCCGACTCTTTGCGACCCCATGAATCGCAGCACGCCAGGCCTCCCTGTCCATCACCAACTCCTGGAGTTCACTCAGACTCCCATCCATCGAGTTGGTGATGCCATCCAGCCATCTCATCCTCTGTCGTCCCCTTCTCTTCCTGCCCCCAATCCCTCCCAGCATCAGAGTCTTTTCCAGTGAGTCAACTCTTCGCATGAGGTGGCCAAAGTATTGGAGTTTCAGCTTTAGCATCAGTCCTTCCAATGAACACCCAGGACTGATCTCCTTTAGAACGGACTGGTTGGATCTCCTTGCAGTCCAAGGGACTCTCAAGAGTCTTCTCCAAAGTATAGTGAGAATTAAATTGCTAACAAAAAATACAAATTGGTTATATGTGCATCCCATCCACAAAGGTTATCATTCTCTTCTCACCCCTCTGGAAACAAACACAGATTTTAACTAAGTGTTGGCATAGGCACAGGGCAAGCCTTGCAAGTAAAATATTGAGGAAAACCTTCCTGGGTTCTGCCTTGTGGCCCCTTAGCATAGGGAGTCTCAGGCGTGGGTGACAGAACCCCATCTTGGTAGGCTAATGGAGCTTTCCCAACATTGCAATGAATCATTCCCCTTTCCAAGTGAAAACGAAACATAACACATCAGGAGAAATGTTAGCCATGCGTTTGTATCATTTCATTAGTGTTCATTTAAGTTTTTAGTGAAACAGCTAATATTTAATGCTCACACTTGGGCATTATTAGAGATCACTTCCCTTCCTGAATTATTTTGTTCCCTGATAGAAAAGGCAGAGTCACACTGTTATTCTCAGCCATGACCCTGAGTCAGCTGTGTAGTCAGGGTAGGACAGTTGCCAGAAAGGTCACTCATTTGTGTGCTGTCTTCATGTATCATCTGTACATACTTATTTTTCATTGTATAACCATATTTTTTGTTTGTTTGGGCTTATTTCAAGCAAAGTGAAAGTCACAAGTTGTGTCTGACTCTTTGTGACCCCATGGGCTACACAGTCCATGGAATTCTCCAGGCCAGAATACTGGAGTGGGTAGTCTTTCCCTTCTCAAGGGGATCTTTCCAACCCAGGGAATCAAATCCAGGTCTCCTGCATTGCAGGTGGATTCCTTACCAACTAAGTTATCAGGAAAGCCCAATTTGAAACAAAAATACTTGTCAGATTATAGTTTTGATATGCTGATGTGTTTCTCAATATATTAAAGAAGTGCACATCTCAGACTGTAAGACAGAAAAAATTGTCCATCTGCCAACTAAACCATCCTGTGAAACCCCAGTGATACACATAGAAGCAGTAACACCAGATTACATCACGTCCTATAGTGCCAATACTGGCTTAAACACAGAGGCAGGAGGTAGGTGGGATAGCTTATATTCTGGTAGCAGCTCCCAGAAATGAAGGTAGGCATTGAGCTCCAAGGAGGAGGATTTGGGGCCACAGGCCAGGAAGAAGGGAACTGGAGACTCCCCTGGAATTTTTAAGGGAGGCTGAGAGCTAAAGGAAATACACAGGCGAAATCATAGGTACGCAGAGCTGGGATTCTAGCACTGTGAACCAGGCACTTCCCTGGTGGGCCATGCTCTCAATGCAGGGTTCTTCATGGGCTTGATCCCTGGGCAGGGAACTAGATCCCACATGCTACAACTAAGTCCCGACATGGCCAAATAAATATTAAAGCACTGTGGTTCAACCTTTCTCCTGTTCAGCCTGGTTGGTGACTGCTGCAGTAATGGAGCCCAATAATGAACTTTTGGAGGATGAAGCAGAAAGTGCCTAGTGAAGGGTAGCAGGATGTGCCACTCTGACACAAGGATTTAAACTGAAGGCAATTGAGAAGAAGCAGTTGTAAGAAAAGCTCTCTGCCCTCTCAATAGTTGCCTGTAAAAGCATGACAAAAATTTTTAAAGGAGTCCTCCTTCTCTCTCAGTTAAGTACAGAAGCTAGTCACAAGAGACAACTCTAGACAGCACCAGAGGAATTCATGCAAGACAAACCTTGTTAAAACCAGTGCTCATTTTCTGCTGGTCCTCACCCTCCCCACATTATTTGCCTTCCACAAGTCACTAACCCTAGAAGCTCAAAGTCCCTTTCCTTTGTATTGTCACTTGTCTGAACCTTTAATTATTGTTATTGTTAACATGCTATGTAAGCCCAAGTTCTAACCACCCTTTTGAGTTACTGGGTACCTGTGTGAGTAAATGTGATGTACGTACTAATAAACTGCCATTTGTCTTTCTCTTGTTACTCTAATTTACAGGGTCACAGCCAGAGAGCCTAAGATGAGTGGAGGAAAAGATTTTCTTCCCTCCCGTATACTACCTGTCTGATAGTTTCCTCTGCATTGAGAGTAACTGGAGGTTATATTCTTTTAGCCCCTACTTTTGCAACAGAATGAGATATATTAATTTTTAAAATGGATGTCTCTTTTTTTCTTTTTGGGCAACTGAGTATTAAGGGCTGGGTAAATGATCCCTGTGTCTGGGCTTACGGTCCGTGAGCACAACAAGAGAGATGGGTATTTTCCTGGGAGAATGTATAGATCCTGCAGAAAGTTTCCAGCTGAAGTCTAGTGTTAGCTTGCAAGGTCCTAAGTGGCTGGCTGCTGCCATGGTGCCGAGCAGGCAAGGGAGCACATGAATATCACATTCAGAGTGACCCTGGCGGGCCCTGGGGAATGGACTGCTCATTTTGCCTAGGACCATTCCTGTTTTGAGGCACATTCCTCTTGGGTATGAGTATTGTTGGGAAAACTAAAGAAAAGATAGACCAAGGACTGTGACTTGCTGTTGTTGTTAGTTTCTCATCAAATCACGAAACAGATCAAAGTTTAAAAGGCTGTTTGGCGGGAGCGTTACTGAAGGGCACTGTTTTACTTGGGCTAATAGCTTACTATGTACGGGCTAACTCTCTTGAGTTCGTGATCTACAGAAATTCACTTAATCCTCACCATGAGTTATCTTCAGTATACATTATCCCCAGTTTAAAGATAAACGAAGCCCAGAGTGGCTAACTGACCCAAGGTCATATAGGTATTTGAGGCAGAGCCTTTGAGAATGAAAGAAGTCTGGCTTCAGAATCTGTACTCCTATGTCCTATGCCGTTCTGCTTTGCTTATTAAATATAAGATGGATGGATGGGAGAGACGGTGGAAAGCAGTTACAGGACTTACTGAGACTGATGCATCTGGCCTTATGTGCAACCAGGACCTTAGTGGGGCTGATTACTTATGCTAGAAAGATTATGGGTTTTCTTTCCCCCACATTCAGAAATGAAATAAATGATCCACAGACATAGAAAACAAATGGTTACTAAAGGGGGAAGAATTTGATATTAACATATACACACTACTACATATAAAATGGGCTTCCCAGATGGCTCAGTGGTAAAGAATCTGCCTGCCAATGCAGGAGACATTAGAGATGTGGGTTCCATCCTTGGGTCAGGAAGATCCCCTGAGGAAGGAAATGGCAACCCGAACTCTAGTATTCTTGCCTGGGAAGTCCCATGGATAGAGGAGCTTGAAGGGCTGCAGTCCATGGGGTTGCAAAGAGTTGGACACAACTGAGCACATATAAAATAGATAACCCACAAGGATGTACTATATAGCTCAGGAACTACACTCAATATTTTATAATAAGCTATAAGGGAAACGAATGTGAAAAAGGATACACACACATATGTATCTATCAATCACTATTCTGTATACCTGAAACTTATACAACATGGTAAATCAACTATATGTCAATAAAAAATTTTAAAAAAGAGAAAAAGTGAAATGAATTTGAACTCAGGATTGCCTTTGGAGTGTTTAGGGAAAATGTTGCCAGATTCCTTTTAACAATAAAAACTGTGGAGAAGCACTATATGTTTCCTAATGTTAACATCATTTTTAAGGCATAAGTGGTCTTTTTTTTTTTTTTCCCCAACTTTAGAAGAGCAAGCAGGATATAAGTAGTCTGATTCTTCTTCTGTTTTTCCTTGTTATAGCTCCTGGTAGAAGTCCATTCACAATGGTCAAGCTCCTTGAAATAGCATATGTGCACATAAACTTTATTGTGAGTAGGCTGGACTTGTTTTGAATTTTAGAAATAGTTACCACAACTGGGTTTTCAAATTAAAGCTCTGGGCCAGTATATGGATATTAAAATATTAAAAAGCATAATATGGCCTGGTCATTCTTTTAGTGACATTCAGGAGCCATTATTGAAACATATCCCAATGGGTAGTGCCCAGTGGTTAAGCTCTGGAATCAGACACCCTATATTGGAAAACCATTAGCAGGCTGTGTGATCTGAAGCAAACTACTGAACCTCTCTGTGCCTTTGTTTCTTCTAGTATAAAATGGGCTAATAAATGTTCCCAAGACCATGAGATGGTCTGTGTAATGAGCTCTTAGGACAGTGCCTGTTATACTGTAAGTACTCACTAAATGTTAGGTAGAGTGAATAAAGGACATTGTGTAATTTTCAATTATGTTATACTAAGATTTCACTCAATAAAAATATTTATATTAGAAAAAGGTCTAGCCTCAGGTCTCTGACAGAATGCAAGCTCACCAGGTGTTAAATATGTATATTAATTATCCATTGATAGCCACCTGGTGTATGCTTTTTCTGACACACTATCTTCAAAATAATCCCCCCTTAGGCCTTCCAGACTGAATAAAACAGGAAAATAATCTGTGGTTGTCTTCTCTACAGTAAGTACAACTGCAGTTTGAAAACAGCCTTTCCATAATGGTACATTATTTTTTTTCTTAGCAGTGTCACTCCTGCAGTCATCTAATACCTTTGAAGCAGATTAATCCATTAAAAGGTGTTCTCCTAGTGTCTGGTAATTGCCAGTAAATTCTAATCAGAGTGGCTACACAAGAACCTTCAAGAAATACTATAAGATAATTAAAACATAAAGGGTATGCAAAAG
The DNA here is from genome assembly GCF_023091745.1 of Budorcas taxicolor. Classification (NCBI taxonomy): domain Eukaryota; kingdom Metazoa; phylum Chordata; class Mammalia; order Artiodactyla; family Bovidae; genus Budorcas; species Budorcas taxicolor. The sequence continues at coordinate 29,800,488 of NC_068916.1, read as the reverse complement.
TAGCAAATCAATAGAGACAGTAAACATGGTTTATCAACAGTCCTGAGAACATTTTCTCAATTCTAAAATGTAAATGGATTTGGGTTGGAGCACACGGCTAGGATGACAGATAGGATCCCGGTAATGGTTTAATTAACTCCAGTTTCCTGCATGTTAAAGGTTGCCTCAGCCCACTGGCTCATGTAACAAACCCTCTGAGGATTTTGTTAGCCAGTGTCTGATACGAAGACCGGGCAGCCTTCCTTTCCTTACAGGGTTACATTTTGCCCTCTTCCCCTGGAGGCCTTATCAAAACACAGCCCTGTTTTCTCTATAAATACACAGATATTTTTAATTTCAGCCCAAACGGTTTGACTTTGTAATCAAGGTAAAAGGAACACACACACACGCGCTGCCTAAGTAATGAGAAGAGTGCACTGGGAAGAATTGCGTAATTAAAATTATATATTAAAATTCACACATAGTATATGTAGAATGTTAGAAAAACGATGGCAGCTCTCCAGATGATTCATTTGCTGTTTTAATTCTTCTATAATGTAGGCTATTTTATAATTAGCCACAGAACTCTGCCACTTGGTTAGTTCAACCCGATGAAAGGAATAGTAAGGAATATTTACTATTAATGGATATTGAAACTACTACTCTGAGCAGCCCCAATAAAGAATAGTTATTTACTGTTCTTAGCTGGCCATTTAAAATAGAATATAACCAGTGTTTTGCCTGCAATCGTGAATTTAACTCTTCCAGGAGAGATAAGGGTAAGCTCTTTTGAGGAATTACAATCTGTTTTTTAAAACTGCCTGTGAGGGCCAAGTGTTAGTTAAAAGAAAAACTCTTTTTCCAACCTGCGAGAATGAAGTTGCGCACAATTAACTTTATCATTAGTAAATAAAGGAGTTACTTAACCTCTGCCCTTGCAGAAGTCCCTGATATTTTGCTGAGGAAAGGGCAAGAGACCCATTATGTTTATTTATTCACTTTGTTAAAAGGTTATTCTTGAAGACTGTGATATAGAAATGCATAATACATAATCTGTGTTAATAAAGATCTATTTACTCCACCATTAAAGAAGCTGGTTATTATATGATACTCATTAATACTATGAAGATTTTTTTTTTTTCCCTGTTGCTCCCAATGGAAAGATTATCAAGCTGTCAGTAAAGGACTCATTGTCTTTAAATTAGAAATCACTGGGGTATCCTGTGTAAAGGATATTAAAAGCAAGTATAGTCATGCCATCTTACTGCAAGATGAGCTAGAGGTAAGCATATTGCTTGTCTTTTGAAATGAAATGTCGAAAGTGCCAACTACCCGTGATTTAAAAAATTTCTCTCTTCCTCCACTTAGGCGTTTTATCTTGAAGCAGGAATCTAAGCTTGTCCTTTTAAACAATGATTTAGGGGAAGAAATTTAACACCTCCTGCTTGCGACATCTATTTTTCAATAAATCTATACTTTCTCTGCCCTCCGCCATGCTATCAGTCATTCACATCCCAGAGGAAATGCTTCAGGCTTGGGGTTAAATTAAGGTCCTATCTCCAGTGATTGTCTAGAAAGCTGTCTACATTCTCAAACAAACTTATCTACATTATATACAGCCATAAATGCTTCCTGCCAAGCGAAGACACTGTTGTTTTTCTCCATTGATGTCAATGGTTAAGATTACCTCTTGTCAGCTGAGAATTAAAAGAGAAGCCACAATTACCTTTCATTGTAACTTGTAAACAGGTTGAACTTCTATCAGTTTCGTTCTGCGATGCTGAAATCAACATGGGATACGAATGTCCCATATTCTTACTAAAAAATACAGGTCTAACAAGATGCACTGTATTATTTCTCAAAATACTTTTTCAAGTTTTACTGCTTCTTGCTTTCTGTCTTGGATGGTTTGGTGATAACCCTTTCTGCTGATTTGAGAGAGGTACAGTATCTGAAACGTCCGTTGTTTTACAGCTTCTTGCTTAACAAACAAAAACTAGAAAAGCACTCCTGACATAAATTAGTTTTACTAAATAGAAGAATTGTCTCAGACATCAAAGGAGGTTGCTAAGCTAAGTCGCTTCAGTCGTGTCCGACTCTGTGCAACCCCATAGACGGCAGCCCACCAGGCTCCCCCGTCCGTGGGATTCTCCAGGCAAGAACACTGGAGTGGGTTGCCATTTCCTTTTCCAATGCATGAAAGTGAAAAGTGAAAGTGAAGTCGTTCGGTCCAACTCCTAGCTACCCCATGGACTGCAGCCCACCAGGCCCCTCTGTCCATGGGGTTTTCCAGGCAAAAGTACTGGAGTGGGGTGCCATTGCCTTCTCTGAGGTGAGTTGGGGTTAAATGTAATTGGGCCTGCTGATAAAAATATTAAACACACACACATGCACACATGCACACATGCGCATTCTCTTCCCCCACTTTAACCAAACCCATTCCAGTGCTCTTTAGTGGGACAGAAATACCAGCCAGCATTGATTGGGAGCTAAATGAAGCCCAGTTTACAAAATTAGAAGGTGCCCACAACAATCTACTGTAAAATCTCTGAACTGAGGACTAGAAGAAGGCATCGCAGAGAAATACCTGGGCAGGATGAGGGTAGCATATCCTGACTCACTAGCAAACCACAGCATAGTTGCAGGAAGAAGAGGGATAGTTTGCATTGTATATTTAGCCACAAATTAATAAACTCGTTCATCCAATAAACATACACTGAGTGCACACTACATGCCCAAATATAGTTCTAGGCTCTAGGGATGTATGAATTTACAAAGGCCATATCTTCATGGAGCTTATATTCTAGTGGAAGAAATCAGATAAACACATAACTAATGGGCACTCTGTGCTCTGAGAAAAACTGGCAGAAGAGGTCTTCAGATGATATTTTTAGGAGAAGATTTTATGAGCCCAATTCTTGCATCTGCTCGTAACTAGAAAAGCATGAAAATCATGAACAGTGACATCTGCTTCCTGTGACTAAGAGCGAGCCTCTGCACATACCCCCCTTCACTAAAATGATACATGATACTGACCTCTCCCCTTACATGTTCAGAGCAGTTTTTCAGAGATCTCTGAAATGCTGTCTCTTGTGCCACAGACCTCATTTTGTCCCACATCATACTTAACTCACACACAGAAAAGAGAAACATATAACTATATATATGACTAACAAGAGTTAGTGCCATGGAAAAAAATTGGCATGGAGATTGGGGAGGGCACTGCTTTGTACAGGGGAAGCTCCCGAAAGGTCTCATAGGTGATCTTTGAGCAGAGAGCTGAAGGGAGTGAGGGGCGTGGGCCCTGTAGACATGCAGGGAAACAGAACTGCAAACAAAGACAACAGTAAGCACAGAGGCCCTGGGGTGAGTGCTTGGAAGAGCAGGGAGCCAGCGTAGCATGGTTAGGGGGAAAGTGGCAGGAGACAAGGACAGAATGGTGATGGTGCACAATGAGATGACCTGTGAGTAGGCTCTGGGTAGGTCAAGTAGCACCTTGAAGGACAGACGGTCTAAGTACTGTGGAAAGAGGAGTATCATGATCTGACAAAGGGTTTTAGAGCATGACTATGCTGTGTGGAAAAGACACTCGGGACAGGGCGGAAGCAGAAGGAAGAATAAAGGGCTGTTAACAATCATCTATAGAAGAGATGATTGTGGCTTGGATGATGGTGTTGACAACAGAGGAGAGGAGAAATTTTAGGCACATTTCGAAGAAGCCTAAAGAATTTACTGTCAGATTGCATGCAGTGTCGAGAGAAGGATCGCTGTAAGGTTTCTGGTTGGTAAACTTGGAAAAATACAATTGGTACTTAACAGACATTGGGATGACTTCCACAGGACCAAGAATGTAGGGGTGGAAGTGACTGGTGTAAGAGTTTGATGGTGGACTTAAGTTTGAGATGCCCATTGGACATCCTGGTGGAGATGTCAAATAGAGAACTGGATGTATAAGCCTGGAATTCAGGGAAGAGGTCCAGGCTGGGAACACCAGTTCAAAGTCATCCAAATATAGGTGCTAGAAAAGACTGCAGGCAAGAGGAGAAGGGAGCGACAGAGGAAAAGATGGTTGGATGTCATTACCGACTCAATGAACATGAGTTTGAGCAAGCTCTGGGAGATAGTGAAGGACAGGGAAGTCTGGCGTGCTGCAGTCCATGGGGTCACAAAGAGTCCAACACAACTGAGTGACTGAACTGAAATATAGATAACATTTAAATCCAAGACACTAGATGAGCTCAACTGAGAAGTGGATGTAGATAGAGGAGAATTCTGAAAGCTGAGCTTGGAATACTCTGTGGCTAGAATGCTGAGAGGTAGGGAAGAATCAGCAAAGAAAACAGAGAAAGGTGACTGGTGAAGTCCAAGAAAGATAATTCTTTCATTAGCCAAGGAAAACTGCTTTATGGAAGGGGTAATGCGTTATGTCAATGCTGGTGATTGAAAGTAAGAATAAAACAGACAGTAAGACTAGAACAGAGAATGACCACTGTGTTTGGCTTTATGAAGGTCACTAGTGATCTTGACAAGAATGATGTCAGTGCAGCGGTGAGGACTAAAACCTTATGGGAGTAGATTCAGAACAGATGGGAAGAAAATACCTAGCAAGGTCCTGTGCTCATAGGAGTTTTATTGTCAGGATGAGAAGAAAAACAGGGAAGTACTTGGAAAAGGGTCTGGGTAGGGTTCTTTTTAATAGGAAATATTACAGTACATTTGTAGATTGATGGATATGATCTAGAAGAAAGGGAAACACCAGTGGTGCATGAGAAACAGGAGATAATGGCCCATATGCATCTTAGGTAAGCACCAAAATCTATCAGTAAATTCCACAATATAGATTTACAAATCCCTTGTCATCTCTTACAAGCTCATACAATTTTATGGAGAGAGTAATAAGGAAAGTTGTGACCAACCTAGATAGCATATTAAAAACCAGAGACATTACTTTGCCAACAAAGGTCCATCTAGTCAAGGCTATGGTTTTTCCAGTGTTCACGTATGGATGTGAGAGTTGGACTGTGAAGAAGGCTGAGCGCCGAAGAATTGATGCTTTTGAACTGTGGTGTTGGAGAAGACTCTTGAGAGTCCCTTGGACTGCAAGGAGATCCAACCAGTCCATCCTAAAGGAGATCAGTCCTGGGTGTTCATTGGAAGGACTGATGCTAAAGCTGAAACTCTAATACTTTGGCCACCTCATGTGAAGAGTTGACTCATTGGAAAAGACAGTGATATTTTGATGATAGGGTTGGCCTTACATTAAAAATGTATGACTATTTCAGGTAATTTACCACTCCATATTGTCGGTTTAGATTGAATTTAGAAGGCTGAAGACATGAAGAAAGTAGCTTTTTCATGGCATTCCTGCAGCACTGGTTTTGTTTCATGGTATCTCTGTGAGATTACTGACATATGTAAATAGAGTATTTTAAGGAACAGAGTGTTAGGGACCAAACTTGTTTTGTCCTATCATGGGAGCCACAAGCCAAGCTCCTCTCTGTGTGCCACCCCTCTTCACCTCCTTTCAGTCAGGAAAGGTCAAGAACAATTTCCTACAGTTCTGAACCATGATGAGCAAGCACTTGATTCGATGGAACCTATACTTTCTAGATGTGTTAGCTGGGCCATTTGATGTTGCTAGAAATATATATGCTTATATATAGAAACATATATTTCTAGCAACAAGCATATATGCTTAAGTGCCTCAACTGAAAGGTATTTATTCTAAGAAAAGTCTTACATAGGAAAGTAAGACAAGAAATAATTTAAACTGTATGTATCCAGGTCTCTTAAGGTTATAATGCTGCTCAAGAACTAGACATTGTTTGAAATATTCCCTGTAAATATATAACGCCATTCACCCCTCAACAGCAAACTTCTGCTGCCCTGATCTTTGCGTAGCTCTATCTCTGTTTCTTTCATTTCCAACAAAAGCACCTCTCGAATACTGCCCACTTTGCAGATGGTTCTCCAGTCTGGGAGACTGTTCACTTCAGTATCCCTATATTTTGGCCTATAACTCTTCTAACCACTGTCCATTCTCCCCAAGATAAAGGCTATGATTTATTTTTCTGGGTTTCCATCTATATCATGGGCTGGTTCCTTGTGAACTCATTTTCAAATCCCAAATCTTCCCGGTCATTAAATGTTGTGGTTTCATGTATATCAATCCTGGTCTCTCTTCTTTTCTTTAGTACTTTGTCCCCCAGCTTATTTCATTCAGCCACACTGTTGGCTCTGATATCTATACCCCTGTGATTTCATCTGGATAACTGCTTCTCCTTCAGATAGCAGATCAAATATCACTTTCATTAGGAAGCCACATTCAACCAGTCCTCCTTTTCACTATGACTGTGTCTTCCTTATAATCTTCTGTGACAGGGAAACATTTTGAAATACTTACACATACTTGCCAGAGTGTCCAGGAGTTTCTGGCAGAGGCGTGGGTTAGCAGTGTCCTGCCGTGGGGTCAGGAGCACTGAAACAACACTCCTGGGAGCCATGGGGTGTGCTAGCATAAGTCCTTTTGAAGGAAGTCACCATTACCAGCAGAGTTTGGCCTCAGCCAAACTGCAGGGAGGGAACACAGCCTTACCCATCAACAGAATAATTGGATTAAAGATTTACTGAGCATGGCCTGGCCCATCAGAGCTAGACCCAAATTCCCCCATGGTCAGTCCCTCCCATCAGTAAGCTTCCACAAGCCTCTTAACTTAATCCATCAGAGGGAAGACAGAATGGAAACCATAATCACAGATAACTAATCAAACTGATTACATGGATCACAGCCTTGTCTAACTCAATGAAACTATGAGCCATGCCATGTAGGGCTACCTAAGACGGATGGGTCATGGTGGAGAGTTCCAACAAAATGTGGTCTACTGGAGAAGGGAATGGCAAACTGCTTCAGTATTCTTGCCTTGAGAACCCCATGAACAGTGAAAGTGAAAGTGAAGTCACTCAGTGGTGTCCAACTCTTTGCAACCCCATGGACTGTAGTCCACCAGGCTCCTCCATCCATGGAATTTTCTAGGCAAGAGTACTGGAGTGGGTTGCCATTTCCTTCTCCAGGGGATCTTCCCAACCTGGGGATCGAACCTGGGTCTCCTGCATTGCAGGCAGACGCTTTACCATCTGAGCCACCAGGGAAGCCTATGAACAGTATGGAAAGGCAAAAAGATATGACACTGAAAGATGAACTCCCCAGCTCAGTGGGTGCCCAGTATGCTATTGGAGAAGAGTGGAGAAATAACTCCAGGAAGAAAGAAGAGATGGAGCCAAAGCAAAAACAGTGCCCAGTTGTGGATGTGACTGGTGTTGGAAGTAAAGTCCAATGCTGTAAGGAACAATATTGCATAGAAACCTGGAATGTCTATGAATCAGGTAAATTGGAAGTGGTTAAACATGAGATTTCAAGAGTGAACATTGATATTTTAGAAATCAGTAAACTAAAATGGACAGGAATGGGTGAATTTAATTTGGGTGACCATTATATCCACTACTGTGGGCAAGAATCCCTTAAAAGAAATGGTGTAGCCATCATGGTCAGCAAAAGAGTCTGAATGCAGTACCTGAGTGCAATCTCAAAAACAATAGCATGATCTCTTTTTTCTTTCCAAGGCAAACCACTCATTACCACAGTAATCCAAGTTTGTGCCCCAAACACTAATGTTAAACTGAAGTTGAACAGTTCTATGAAGATCTACAAGACCTTCTAGAACTAACACCAAAAAAAGATGTCCTTTTCATCATAGGGGACTGGAATGCAGAAGCAGGAAGTCAAGAGATAACCTGGAGTAACAGACAAGTTTGACCTTGGAGTACAAAATGAAGCAGCGCAAAAGCTAACAGTTTTTCCCAAGAGAGGCACTGGTCATAGCAAACACCCCCTTTCAAAAACACGAAGGACTGTACGCATGAACATCACCAGATGGTCAGTATCAAAATCAGATTGATTATATTCTTTGCAGCCAAAGATGGAGAAGCTCTATACAATCAGCAAAAACAAGATCGGGAGCTAATGCGGCTCAGATCATGAACTGCTTATTGCCAAATTCAGACTTAAATTGAAGAAACTAGGGAAAACCACTTGACTATTCAGTTATGACTTAAATCTCTTATGATTATACAGCAGAAGTGACACATAGATTCAAGGGATTAGATCTGATACACAGAGTGCCTGAAGAACTATGGGCAGAGGTTCATAACATTGTACAAGAGGCAGTAATCAAAACCATCCCCAAGAAAAAGAAGTGTAAAAAGGCAAAATGGTTTTCTGAGCAGGCCTTACAAATAGTGGAGAAAAGAGAAGCTAAAGGCAAAGGGTAGCTCCTCTCGGCTGTTCCTGCACCGTCACAGCCTGGCACTCTTGGCTGCTGCCCCTGACCTCAGACGTGGGGTAACTCCTCTCGGCCGCGCTTAGTGCGCTGGGTCGCAGCCGCCCGCGCTTAGTGCACCGAGTCGGTCAGGGGCAGAGGCCGGGAGGAGCTACCCCACGTCTGAGGTCAGGGGCGGCAACCGAGAGGAGCTATCCCATGTCTGAGGCGAGGGGCAGCAGCCGAGAGGAACTGCCCTGTGTCCGAGGCCAAGCGCGGTGGCCCTGAGGAGCCACCCTGCACTGGAGGCCAGGGACTGCAGCCGGGAGGAGCCACCCCGCGCCTGAAGCCAGGGGCAGCAGCCGGGAGGAGCAACCTGAGGAGCAGTGGCTTCGCGGTCCAGGAGGGCCTAGAGGAGCTATCCCACGTTGAAGGTCAGGAATGGCGGCGGTAAGGAGATACCTCTCGTCCAAGGTAAGGAGCAGCGGCTGTGCTTTGCTGGAGCAGCCATGAAGAGATACCCCCACGCCCAAGGTAAGAGAAACCCAAGTAAGATGGTAGGTGTTGCAAGAGGGCATCAGAGGGCAGACACACTGAAACCATACTCACAGAAAAGAAGTCAATCTAATCACACTAGGACCACAGCCTTGTCTAACTCAATGAAACCAAGCCATGCCTGCAGGGCAACCCAAGACGGGCGGGTCATGGTGGAGAGGGCTGACAGAATGTGGTCCACTGGAGAAGGGAATGGCAAACCACTTCAATATTCTTGCCTTGAGAACCCAAAGAACAGTATGAAAAGGCAAAATGATAGGATACCAAAAGAGGAACTCCCCAGGTCAGTAGGTGCCCAATATGCTACTGGAGATCAGTGGAGAAATAACTCCAGAAAGAATGAAGGGATGGTACCGAAGCAAAAACAATACCCACCTGTGGATGTGACTGGTGATAGAAGCAAGGTCCGACGCTGTAAAGAGCAATATTGCATAAGAACCTGGAATGTCAGGTCCATGAATCAAGGCAAATTGGAAGTGGTCCAACAAGAGATGGCAAGAGTGAACGTCGACATTCTAGGAATCAGCAAACTAAAATGGACTGGAATGGATGAATTTAACTCAGATGACCATTATATCTACTCCTGAGGGCAGGAATCCCTCAGAAGAAATGGAGTAGCCAACATGGTCAACAAGAGTCCAAAATGCAGTACTTAGATGCAATCTCAAAAATGACAGAATGATCACTGTTCGTCTTCGAGGCAAACCATTCAATATCACAGTTATCCAAGTCTATGCAATGGCACCCCACTGCAGTACTCTTGCCTAGAAAATCCCATGGATGGAGGAGCCTGGAAGGCTGCAGTCCATGGGGTTGCTGAGGGTCGGATATGACTGAGCAACTTCACTTTCACTTTTCACTTTCATGCATTGGAGAAGGAAATGGCAGCTCACTCCAGTGTTGTTGCCTGGAGAATCCCAGGGATGGGGGAGCCTGGTGGGCTGCCGTCTATGGGATCGCACAGAGTCGGACACGACGGAAGTGACTTAGCATGCCCCAACCAGTAATGCTGAAGAAGCTGAAGTTGAATGGTTTTATCAAGACCTACAAGACCTTTTAGAACTAACACCCAAAAAAGATGTCCTTTTCATTATAGGGGACTGGAATGCAAAAGTAGGAAGTCAAGAAACACCTGGAGTAACATGCAGATTTGACCTTGGAATGTGGAATGAAGCAGGGCAAAGACTAATAGAGTTTTGCCAAGAAAATGCACTGGTCATAGCAAACACCCTCTTCTAACAACACAAGAGAAGACTCTACACATGGACATCACCAGACGGTCAACACCAAAATCAGATGGATTATATTCTTTGCAGCCAAAGGTGGAGAAGCTCTATACAGTCAACAAAAACAAGACCAGGAGCCGACTGTGGCTCAGATCATGAACTCCTTATTACCAAATTCAGACTGAAATTGAAGAAAGTAGGGAAAACCGCTAGACCAGTCAGTTATGACCTAAATGAAATCCCTTATGATAGGGCCTAGATCTGATAGATAGAGTGCCTGATGAACCATGGAATGAGGTTCGTGACATTGTACAGAGACAGGGATCAAGACCATCCCCATGGAAAAGAAATGCAAAATACCAAAATGGCTGTCTCGGGAGGCCTTACACATAGCTGTGAAAAGAAGAGAGGAGAAAAGGAAAGATATAAGCATCTGAATGCAGAGTTCCAGAGAATAGCAAGAAGAGATAAGAAAGCCTTCTTCAGAGATCAATGCAAAGAAATAGAGGAAAAGAACAGAATGGGAAAGACTAAAGATCTCTTCAAGAAAATTAGAGATACCAAGGGAACATTTCATGCAAAGATGGGCTCGATAAAGGACAGAAATGGTCTGGACCTAACAGAAGCAGAAGATATTAAGAAGAGATGGCAAGAATACACAGAAGTACTGTACAATAAAGATCTTCAGCACCCAGATAATCATGATGGTGTGATCACTCATCTAGAGCCAGACATCCTGGAATGTGAGGTCAAGTGGGCCTTAGAAGGCATCACTATGAATAGAGCTGTTTCAAATCCTGAAAGATGATGCTGTGAAAGTGCTGCACTCAATATGCCAGCAAATTTGGAAAACACAGCAGTGTCCACAGGGCGGGAAAAGGTCAGTTTTCATTCCAATCCCAAAGAAAGGCAATGCAAAGAATGCTCAAACTACCGCACAATTGCACTCATCTCACATGCTAGTAAAGTAATGCTCAAAATTCTCCAAGGCAGGCTTCAGCAATACGTGAACTGTGAACTTCCAGATATTCAAGCTGGTTTTAGAAAAGGCAGAGGAACCAGAGATCAAATTGCCAACATCTGCTGGATCATGGAAAAAGCAAGAGAGTTCCAGAAGGACATCTATTTCTGCTTTATTGACTATGCCAAAGCCTTTGACTGTGTGGATCACAATTAACTGTGGAAGATTCTGAAAGAGATGGGAATACCAGACCACCTGACCTGCCTCTTGAGAAATCTGTATGCAGGTCAGGAAGCAACAGTTAGAGCTGGACATGGAACAACAGACTGGTTCCAAATAGGAAAAGGAGTATGTCAAGGCTGTATATTCTCATCCTTATTTAACCTCTATGCAGAGTACATCATGAGAAACACTGGACTGGAAGAAACACAAGCTGGAACCAAGATTGCTGGGAGAAATATCAATAACCTCAGATATGCAGATGACACCACCCTTATGGCAGAAAGTGAAGAGGAACTAAAAGCCTCTTGATGAAAGTGACATAGGAGAGTGAAAAAGTTGGCTTAAAGCTCAACATTCAGAAAATGAAGATCATGGCATCCGGTCCCATCACTTCATGGGAAATAGATGGGGAAACAGTGGAAACAGTGTCAGACTTCATTTCGGGGGGGCTCCAAAATCACTGCAGATGGTGACTGCAGCCATGAAATTAAAAGATGCTTACTCTTTGGAAGAAAAGTTATGACCAACTTAGATAGTATATTCAAAAACAGAGACATTACTTTGCCGACTAAGGTACGTCTAGTCAAGGCTATGGTTTTTCCTGTGGTCATGTATGGATGTGAGAGCTGGACTGTGAAGAAGGCTGAGCGCAGAAGAATTGATGCTTTTGAACTGTGGTGTTGGAGAAGACTCTTGAGAGTCCCTTGGACTGCAGGGAGATCCAACCAGTCCATTCTGAAGGAGATCAGCCCTGGGATTTCTTTGGAAGGAATGATGCTGAAGCTGAAACTCCAGTACTTTGGCCACCTCATGCGTAGAGTTGACTCATTGGAAAAGACTCTGATGCTGGGAGGGATTGGGGGCAGGAGGAGAAGGGGATGACAGAGGATGAGATGGCTGGATGGCATCACTGACTCGATGGACGTGAGTCTGAGTGAACTCCAGGAGTTGGTGATGGACAGGGAGGCCTGGCGTGCTGCGATTCATGGGGTCGCAAAGAGTCAGACACGACTGAGTGACTGAACTGAACTGAACTGAATGGCAAAAGAGGAAAGGAAAGATATAAGCATCCGAATGTAGAATTCCAAAGAATGGCAGAGAGATAAGAAAGCCCTCCTAAGTGATCAATGCAAAGAAATAGAGAAAAACAATAGACTGGGAAAGGCTAGAGGTCTCTTCAAGAAAATTAGAGATACTAAGGGAACATTTCATGCAAAGATGGTAAGAATAACGGACAGAAATGGTATGGACATAACAGAAACAGAAGATATTAAGAAGAGGTGGGAAGAATACACAGAAGAACTATACAAAAAAGATCTTCATGACCCAGCTAGCCACGATGGTGTGATCACTCACCTAGAGCCAGACATCCTGGAATGCGAAGTGAAGTGGGCCTTAGGAAGCATCACCATGAACAAAGCTAGTGGAGGTGAAGGAATTTCAGCTGAGCTCTTCAAAATCCTAAAAGATGATGTTGTGAAAGTGTTGCACTTAATATGCTAGTAAATTTGGAAATCTCATCAGGGGCCACAGGACTGGAAGACATCAGTTTTCATTCCAATCCTAAAGAAAGACAAAGCCAAGGAACGTAATTGCACTTATTTCATACTCTTGCAAAGTAATGCTCAGAATTCTCCAAGCAGTATGTGAACTGAGAACTCCCAGCTGTTCAAGCTGGATTTAGAAAAGGCAGAGGAACCAGAAATCAAATTGCCAACATCTGTTGGATCATAGATAAAGTAAGAGAATTCCATAAGAACATCCACTTCTGCTTCACTTACTATGCTAAATCCTGTGACTATGTGGATCACAACATGTGGGAAATTCTTCAAGAGATGGGACTATCAGATCACTTGACCTGCCTCCTAACCAAACTGATCACATGGATCACAGCCTTGTCTAACTCAATGAAACTGTATACAGATCAAGAAGCAACAGTTAAAACCAGACATGGAACAACAGAATGGTTCCAAATTGGGAGAGGAGTATGTCAAGGCTGTATATTGTCACCTTGCTTATTTAACTTATGTGCAGAATCCATCATGTGATATGCCAGGCTGGATGAAGTGCAAGCTGGAATCAAGAATGCTGGGAGAAATATCAATAACCTCAGATATTTTGATGACATCACCCTTATGGCAGAAAGAGAAGAGGAACTAAAGAGCCTTGTGATGAAAGTGAAAGAGAGTGAAAAAGCTGACTTAAAACTCAACATTCAGAAAAGTCATATCTCTGGGCCCACTTCATGTCAAATAGATAGGGAAACAATGGAAACAGTGACTTTATTTTCTTCGGCTCCAAAAGGGCTCCAAAATCACTGCAGATAGTGATGGCAGCCATGAAATTAAAAGATGCTTGCTCCTTAGAAGAAAAGCTATGACAATCCTAGACAGCATGTTAAAAAGCAGAGGCATTACGTTGTTGACAGAGGTCTGTCTAGTCAAAGCTGTGGTTTTTCCAGTATTCATGTATGGACATGATAGTTGGACCATAACAAAAGCTGAGTGCTGAAGAATTGATGCTTTTGAACTGTGGTTGGAGAAGACTCTTGAGAGTCCCTTGGATTGCAAGGAGATCAAACCAGTCTATGCTAAAGGAAACCAATCCTGAATATTCATTAAAAGGACTGATGCTGAAGCTGAAGCTCCAGTATTTGGGCCACCTGATGCAAAGAGCTGACTCACTGGAAAATAACCTGATAATGGGAAAGACTGAAGGCAGGAGGAGAAGGGGATGACAGAGGATGAGATTGTTGGATGTCAACACTGACTCAACATGAGTTTGAGCAAGCCCTAGGAGTTGGGGATGGACAGGGAAGCCTGGCATGCTGCAGTACATGGGGTTGCAAAGAGTTGGACACAGCTGAGCAACTGAACTGGTAGGATACTTTGTCTTCTGTTTCTCTCACAGGAGGGTAGAGCCTTCTCTGATTGAGTTAAGCATTGTGTTAGTAACCAGCTCCTTGCAGAGCATGGGACATTTAATATGATCTCAGTAATTAATGAACCAATGAATCAACCTCTAATTTAGATTTTTTCCCCCAATGAACAGAGTTCGTATGCTAAACAATCTCATAATCAAGCCCCCATGTCTGATTTATCAGTGACGATCAGGAAGTAGAGTCCCATAAAATGAAACAAGGAATCTTCTCCATCCATTTTCTTTGGAAGGGGGTTTGGTGAGTTGTAGACCTGCGGACTCTTTCCCAATACATTCTGTCGTTTTTTTTCAGAGCTTAACTATGACCAGTTTTTCCTTGTAGGACTGAGTCAGAGTATAATACATAGTCACCATTGTGACTCCCATTAAATACACCCCTGGGAGATTATGTCAGTGATTCACTCTACGTTATATCTTGTCAACAAACATTTATAAGAGGATAAATGTCATGGAAAAAAACACACAAGATAGAATACTGTTCTGTGTGTGCTTTGATTTCAGAATTTAGAGCTACTTAGACAAAAGAAGTGTTTATTTTGCTCTTTAAAGATATTCGACTGGAGTAGGTATGTCAATAGTCTAAGATTAAATAACTTTTTTCCCCCCTTAGAGCTGCAAATACTCTTTTCCCTGATTGTTGAGTTTAACACTATTCCTTTTGACTATGATAATCATTAAAAATATTTTTTAGCTTTGTGTTGAGCTCTATCAGCATTTCTGAACTGATTAGAATAAAAACTGTGTAATAACAAGCTAACAACTATTAACTCATAGTTGATAATTAGGAAAAACCCTTTCTCTTGCATTGGTATGCTCTGTTATTGCTTTAACTTTCATTTTCAAGGTCATTTCCCCCCATAAATTCTCTGGAGCCACTTAAATACACTACATTACAAAAAAATAAAATAATTTAAATCTAAATGTAACTAATTAATTTTATAGAAATGAATAGTGATACTCATGTTGTTTTTTTTAACAAAAGATTGTTGACAAATTGAAAGCAATATTTACTTGGCAGGGCTAAGGCTAATTATTAATAAAATTAATGATATAAAGGGCTAAGGCTAACCTTTGGTTTTTATACAAAAGAATTAAAATTTAAACTGTAGTAACATTATATAGAATAAAAAATTTAAATCAACCAGAATACAACCCTCCTTGTATTACTGTGAAATAATTTGATAAACATGGGTATATAGAGATAAAACTTTAAATAGGTAAAATTTTATAAGAACTTTAATTTTAAAAGCATGAACATTTTAAAATTTAATAGAAAAATATTAACTGCTGAAGCACAAGTACATGGTTTACTTTAGGAAGAAAGAATATAAAAAACCTAAAGAGACTGGACTTTATTTTAAAAGTTAAATTCTTAAACTTTAGACAGTATTTATCCCTGACCTGCTATGAAAGATGCTGACATTTGGACATCAGGACATTATAATGACCCTCTCCTTTCTTCTGGCAGTTCTAAAATTAAAGTGCCAAGGTTTATAAAACAGTATATTCTGTGATCATATTACCCCACTTTAAAAAATCTTGAGCCCATATTTCTATATACTGTTGTTTAGTCACTCAGTCGTGTCCAGCACTCATGACCCCATGGACTGTAGCACGCCAGGCTTCCCTGTCCTTCATTATCTCCCAGAGTTTGTTCAGGTCATGTCCATTGAGTTGGCTATGCTTTTATATATCTATTTTTCTATTAAGTTCCTTTTTAAAAAAGACTGATACCACTGCCTAGATTCAACCATAGTTAACATTTTTTCCATATTTGTTTTATCTTTGATTCTATATCTACATTCTCTCTCACACACACATGCACATTTTTGCTGAATCATTTGAAAGTAAGTTATAGATACCATAACACTTCATCCCTCTAAAGACTGCCCAAAGACTCCAGCATGTATTTCCTAATAAGCGCACTGTCCAACATTACAACAGTATAATCATTGCACCTAAGAAAATTAAAAATAATTTCCTAACCTTTAATGTCTAGTCCACATTGTTCATCTGTAACAGAACACTGGGGAAAAGTAATGATTAATGCAAAGGGTAGTGGTTAAATGAACTTCTGGAACATCCAAAATCCAGGCTACTGGGCACTTGGTTGGCATAGGTCAGTATTCACTCACTTTTAAAGATTTTCAAGACATATTATTAAATTTAAAAAAATCTAGCTGCAGAGAAAATTATATAGTAAAATCCCATGTATGTGAAACACCAAATTTATATATTTCATATGTATATAGCCTAGGAAAATGTATAAGAATAAATTTTAAAACACTAAACATAATTCCTTTTGAAGTGGGGAATGGACATGCCTTGAAATTCTCTCAGCCGAAGCTGCTGTATCACAGTAGAGACTGACCTCTCTTTGGGTTTTAACATCCTAAGTCCCAGTCAGAGATAAGGAGATCTAGCTACATTTGCCTGAACTGTTTCACATTACTTAGACAATACTGATAATAAAAATTAGCCTTTCGATGTGACACCATCAGTAAAAAGCTGTCTTGGAGTACTTCGAGTACACTTGCAACTAAAACATTCTTACTCTCTGAGCACTGGAACTACTTGTATTTTTATGGGGAAAAAAAAAAAAACTGTAGCAACATTTTGAAAGAAAATCATTGACACATAGGCTATTACTTGTTTTACCCCTTTCAACTCAATACCCTAGGTTAGATAATAAGTGACAGAACTTAAAAGTAAACCAGATCCACAGTAGCTATGAAATAGTGTCTAAAGTGGTCAAGTTGAAAGTCATAAAATTTTCAAACTTTCTATGAAGTATTTTAGAGATTATGTAATGCAACCCCCTTATTTTAAAATGCATAAGCAGTATCCCAGAAGATGAAATGAACTGTGCAAGGTCAAAATGGATTATTATTAATAGAAGCAAAATAAAATGTGATTTAGTTACCTGGCCCCTAATCTAATCCTGTTCCTAAACTGTATAACGAATCATCAGTAGAGTGTGATTGCTCTGAACGGGCATTTTAAACTTGGAAAGTATGATTTTGGGGGGTAATTACATTGTACTGAAGGGGTGTAATAACTGACACTATATCAACATAATGTGCATTTTTTATACATAAAATATTATAGGTGTCCTTGGACATCTATCTTATAAATTTGTACAGATTTATACAGTTATCTCTTGGTATCCACAGGGGACTGGCTCCAGGGCTCCCGGGGCTATCATAATCTGAGATGCTCAAGAGCCTTACATACAATAGTATAGCATTTACATATAACCTATGCACCTCTTCTTGTATACTTTAAATAACCTCTAGATTACTTATTAATATCAAATACAGTGGAACAGAATAGACAGCCCAGAAATAAATCCACATACCTATGGTCAGTTAACCTAAGAATACAGAATGGAGAAAATACAGCCTGTCAATAAGTAGTGCTGGGAAAACTGGATACCTAGATGTAATAGAATGAATCTGAGCATTCTCTAACACCATACAGAAAAATAAGCTCCAAATGGATTGAAGGTCTTAATGTAAGACAAGATAGCATAAAATTCTTAGCAGAAAATACAGGCAGAATACTCTGACATACATCTAAACAGTATCTTTTTGGATCTACCTCCTAGAGTGGTGAAAATAAACACAAAAATAAACAAATGGCACCCAATTAAACTGCAAAGCTTTTACACAGCAAATGAAAGCATAAAACAAAATGAAAAGACAACCCACAGAATGGGAGAAAATATTTACAAACATGACCAACAAGAAATTAATTTCTAATATATACAAACAGCTCATACAGCTGAATTAAAATTAAAAAAAACCCATCCCCAAAATGGGCAGATCTAAATTGACATCTCTCTAAGCAAGACATACATATGGCTGAAAAGTACAGGAAAAGAGGCTGAATGTTGCTAATTGTTAGAGAAATACAAATCAAATCCACAGTGAGGTATCACCTTACACTGGTCAGAGTGGATATCATCAAAGAGTCTATAAACAATAAATGTTGGAGAGGGTGTGGAGAAAAGGGAACCCTTCTCCACTGTTGATGGGAATGTAAGTTGGTATAGCCACTATGGAGAACACTGAAATCTCCTTAAGAAACTCAAAAATAGAACTACCATATGACCTAGCAATCTAACTCCTGAGGACATATCCAGAGAAAACAATACTTTGAAAAGATACATGTACCCCAGGGTCCACTGCAGCACTGTTTACAGTAGCCAAGACATAGAAGCAAGTCTAAATGTCCTTTGACATTATTATTATTATTTATCATTGTAGTATATGTATACAGTGGAATATCGCTCAGCCATAAGAAAGAATTAATGTCATTTGCAGCAACAGGCTTCCCTTGTGGCTCAGCTGGTAAAGAATCCACCTGCAATGTGGGAGACCTAGGTTTGATCCCTGGGTTGGGAAGATCCCCTGGAGAAGGGAAAGGCTTACTCACTCCAGTATCCTGGCCTGGAGAATTCCATAGACTGTATAGGCCATGGGGTTGCAAAGAGTCGGACATGACTGAGCGACTTTCACTTTCACTTTTCATGGTCCTAGAGATGATCATACTAAGTGAAGTGAGTCATACAGAGAAAACCTGGTACCACATATACTTATATGTGAAATCTAAAAAATGATACAAATGAGTTTATTTTAGAAAACAGACTCACAGATTTTGAAAACAAACTTGCTGTTACCAAAGGGAAAAGGTAGAGAGGGGAGGCTTAAATTAGGAGGTTGGCACGGACATATACAATTCTATATCTAAAACAGATAATCAACAATGACCTATGTATAGCACAGGGAACTCTACCCAATACTCTGCAATAATCTATACAGGAAAAGATTCTGAAAAAGAACAGATATATGCATATGTATAACCAAATCACTTTGCTGTACATCTGAAACTAACACAACATTGTGAGTCAGCTGTAATATAAAAATTAATAAAAACTAACACAATGTAAAAGCCATGTAAACAGTTGCCCAAACAAGATAAATTCAAGTTTTGCCTTTTGGAAATTTTTTTCCCAAATATTTTTGATCCACATTTGGCTAAATCCATGGATATGGAATAAGCAGATGAAAGACTGACTGTAATTTCTTATATAAGACTTTGGCATCATCTATTATTCTATAAATATGCAGTTCTTAATATGAAAATTGCCATTTCATACTGCTGCATCTGAACTTCTAGCTTTAACATTTTACACTAACATATGAATATATATTTTCCATTGTGAAAAAACTGAAATTGATTCCCACGAAGGTTAAGCAACTGAACCTAGGATCCATATTTCATGCTTTTTCTTCCTGCTTGATAATGAAGTGTCTAAGTTATCTTAGTGCAGAAAGGGGCATAAATATTAAAAAAAAAAAAAAACCTTTGGCAAGCCAAAATACCTTTTTAGCTCTTCATTTTTTTTTTGTATTTTCATTTTTTCCTCTCAGATTATTGAGAAATGGCAATAGTCATGGGATAGAGACCCCAGGTTGGTTCAGCATCTGTTGACGTTTCTTGGTTGTCTCACTGAGAAACCAGTTTTCTGTTAGTTGAAAATGTTCTTTGCTGTTGTAACTTTTGACAATTCCATTTTTAAGAAGGAAGGGCACTATCATTATTTGGAGAACAAGAAATAGGTGAAAGTGAAAGTCGCTCAGTCGTGTCTGACTCTTTGCGACCCTGTGGCCTATATAGTCCATGGAATTCTCCAGGCAAGAATACTGGAGTGGATAGCCGTTCCCTTCTCCACACCATCTCCCCAACCCAGGGATCGAACCCAGGCCTCCCACTTTGCAGGCCGATTCTTTACCAGCTGAGTCACCAGGGAGGCCCTAGAAACAGGTAACACTGACTGACTGATGCCTTTACATCAACAGTTGTCAGGACTGAGACATTTGTCAAGACTCCCATTAAAGTTATAGATTCTTCTTGGTTTTGAGTAATATACTATGTTACATGAAATATTCTGATGGTTTTGAGAAACTTTGATCTTTTCAAACAGAAAAATTGATGAAGATTAGAAATATCACAGGCTAAATCTTGAATGCAAGTAAACAACACATGTAAGATCTGAGGCTACTTGAGTACCTAATAGCTATTCATGAGCATTGACTGAATGTGATGCCCAATCAAGTGACTGTTTTAAGATGATTTAATTTTGAGGCTATACATGGTAACCGAATAAAGAACAAAAATCCTACAGAACATAAAATTTACTGTATATCGTTGGGTTAAAAGCTACAAATTTAATGTATGACAAAAAGGTGACTTTGTATTCTATGTAAAATGACTACTGCTTTGAAGAATCAAAAATGTAAATTGTTTTTACTATTAAGCTTTTAAAATAATCACTAAAATTTAATTTTATGTTAATAAGTGGTTGAATTACATGAGAGGAAATATGCTATTCTTGGTATGATCTTATTCCACATTATATTTTTATTCCAATTTTCATATATTTGCCATGATACAGGTATAGAAGCTCTCCCTACTACTTAATCTCCTCATGAAAAAGAAGTGTAATTTGTTTCTAGACTTGATAAAAAATTGATAACATTCATTAAGAGCTTACATGATTAAAAGCAGAACATACTTCTTGAACTTTCTCATTAAACCAACTTGTGTATGATGGCTTCAATCTTATAAAACAAATATTTGGGAATAACCCTGACAATAGGAGAAATGATAAAATAGTCAAAATTATGTTTGGTAGGAATGTGTTAATATGATCTATCCATTAAAAAGCCACCTGAGTTAATACTAACAATTATGCATTAATTTTTTGCTGTACAGTTTTGATCAGTTAGGAAACTCCAGTAGCCATTTTCAGCTCCTTAAAAGTTTAAAGAATTGTCTTTTATAACCTGCTCAACTTACTATATTACTGAGAAAATTTACAGACATATTAAAATCAGTTTCACTTAAAAAATTCAGTTTTTAAATGGAAAGGCTGATTGAAGTAATTGACATTAAGTGCTGTATTGAGTAGCAAACCAGTGACTTCTTAATTGACATTAAACAGGAAAAAGTTTGTGAAGTGATATTAAATTAACATTTACATTAAATTAATAAAAATAGTTTGGAGGATGAGAAAAGAACTTTCCCATTAGTGGGAATTTCCATTAATAGAGTTGATGTTAAGTGAACTTGATAATAATAGGCAGGGGAAAAAGATGTCTGGCTGCCTGGAAATGAGAGAAAAATTAATGAGCAGAGAAGAAACTTCTAGAAACAGCATCAGCTCCAAGACAGGTGACTTGTTTGATTTTCATTAATTAGATGGTTAAAAAATTAGCATGAACTGTTTAGCAAAGAAAAACCAAGGATCTGTTCAATAGTCCAGAGACAGTTTTTTATAAACCATACTTTTCAAATGCTGATTATCATGTTTTTCAAAAAACTAGTTTACAATTTTTTTTTCAAGAGGAAATGGAAATTGGATATTTTCAACAAGCATGATTTAATAGAAGAATCTTAATGACTAGCCAGTCCTGTGATATTTGTCCTTTAAGCTTTCTTTATGAGCAGCTGGCTAAACTATAAAGTCTTAGATGTTTACTGACTATGGTATTTATTACTGAACTATATATTCCAGCAGTGTACTTAGGTGTTATTACCTCAATGAAGAGAAAAAAGTAGGGAGAATTATGTTTAACCAGTGATCCCCTCAATGCTTTTGTTGCCTTACGATGAAGAGTGGGTCCAGAGGTTTTGCAGATCTAATACAATTATGCTTCAAGTTGCTATCAATAGCACCAGGATCATACGGTAGAAATGATAGATAAACAGATCATTCCAGTTATTGACAGTTTGAGCATACTGCTCATTTCCAAAAAGAGAACTTTCAAAATGCCAGATACTCATTTTGATAGGACTCAGCCAATCAGATATATCACCCTTAATTTTTACTTCTGGAGCTAACAACACAACACTGGACAGGAGAAAACTTTTGGGGGGTTTTGGCAAAGTTATCAACACCTATTTCCTAGGATGGCGGTATGGCTGGAGCAAGCTGGGGTGTGCAGCAGCTAGTCGCCTGTGTTGGTGTTGATGGCCCAAGTTCTGGAGAACTGTGGCCAGTGGTGGTGGTGACAGTGTTCCCATTGCACTGGGCCAGTGGCAAGTTAGGGTTGTAGCTCTGGCTGTATGCCTTCCCTCTGATCTGAGCCAGGTTGTCTAGTACTCTCAGCAAGCCATTGCAATCTTTACCTTTTCCCTCAAATAAGCCTGAGTTAGTCTCTGTTGATCACAAATAAGAACCTTACTGATATAAGTAACCTGCATTTAATTATATGGGAATATAATACATGGTGGGTATTTAATAAATATTTGTTAAGTGAATTGAAGATGTGAATAAGACTCTTGATTCTCAAATATAAATTTATCTTATCTTGACACCAGTGTCACTGCTAATAAATGAAACGTCTTGAGGAGATGTATAAGCTGTCCTTGAAATACCTCTACCAATGACAGGTAGCTTTTAGAGTGTTCTCAGTGAGAATGGCATGGAAAGCTGTAGCAATTCTGCTATCAGGAGAGGTCCCTTCGGAACTCTTCTGGTCTGCCTGTAGGGTCATGTGTGCAAAAGCAGATTTGGGGGTGATAAGAATCTGTTACCCCTCATGGGGTACTACATTTTTACAAGTGATTTTAATAGCACTAATTTAAAAAATGCCTAATGTACTAGTCTTAATTTCTGCTTTATCAAAAATGTATACAATAAAGAGGACCTATAAGCTATGAAATACATATTAAAAAGTATCATTTGTCCTTTTTCTCATGGTTTGCATTGTCCCAAGAAACCTGTCACTAAAATTGCCATCTCACATTATGTATTGACTGTTAAATTTTCTGCTTCGAGTACAATTCTTCCCAGTCTGGTCATTTCATCCTCTTTACCTACTTTCTATTATTAAAACAAAACCAAAACACTGTCGTTTTTATAGCCGGTCCCCTGTTACTTTTAGTTACTAAATGGGAAGGACCTTGTCTTCCAAGGTTTTTGCAGTATTTCCTCACAGGGCGTGCAGTGCCTCTATCATATATGCTAATCACCTCTTTTAGAACACGTTTGCTCATTACTGATGACCCTTTCGCTTTGAAGGGATACCATTTCATTATGCCATCAAGTAATCAATCTGAAAACCAGACAGGACAAAGAATAAGTCCAATTAGTGCTGTATAACTATAGGTTTCAAAAAAGGAGAGGAAATCAAGGAATATTAGAGCAGTTAGGAGTCAGCTGCAACAGGGTGGGAACGGCAGTACGGTATGTGCGGTCCCTTAACTGGGAGAGGCTGGGTGATGAAGCTGCTGACGGTGGCTGGTGGGACTAGAGGAGGCAGAAGGATGCTCAGAGGTGAGAATGTTTGGTTCTTCAAGATTTCAGTGTATTATTTCTTTTGCACTTCTCCCCATATTGGGTGAAAGGAAAGTCTTGACTGGGCTCTTTTCTCCAACTATAAAATGGGACAAAAAGTCATTGGGATTTCGGATTTCATCTGGCTCCAGTCCATTTCCTATATGGAGGGTCATGGAAATTGGACATTTAAAAAAATATTCACTCAGTTCTGCAGAGTATTACTTAATTCATAGCCTAATTTTATAGAAGAGAAGGGAACTGAAGAAAATAGTTGAAATTCCAGGAGGCAATGCAGATCTCTCAGGTGTCCACGACTAAAATGAACTCAGTTCAGTGCTCTGTGATGGTGACTGTCAGCTAGAGTGCTGCAGTTGTGAGCGGGTTTGATCTGATGGCTAGGGGGTTCTTTTTAAGCCACTTCCAATGGAAAAGGTCAGTTAATCACAGTGATTAGGAATTCTTTGGTATTAGCCTCTTTCAGCTTGGAAAGACCAATATTTATGACTTCCCAGGTACAGTTTCTTCACAGAGACTATCATCAACCTTAACCAGGGATTATTACAAAACAAAGAAATTTTCAGGTTTTGAGTCATAAGCATGGTTACCTTCACTGATCTATGGAGAGTGATTTTACAATTATGTTTTTTGGTATTCACTGTTAACAGAAAGACCCCAAGAACTGAACAATCTATAATGGATTAATCACATTAAATCCACAGATACTCAGATTTCAATACCTGGGAAAATTTAAGCATAGATCCTGTTCTGAAAAATGTACAGTGAACCCTACATCAACATCAGTCTAAATGATAGTAATTCTTTGTTGAAAGCAATTTTCTGTTGAGTTTATATGTATATGTGTATCTGTTTAGTAAAACATAAATTGTAAGATTTTATTTTTTGCAGAAAATAAAAGCAGGTTTTGGGAAACATGAATCATTACATATTGAGGGCAGTGGAGTCATGCACTTCTGACAGGCAGATTCAGCCTCTTCTCCCTCCCTGCCAGTATTTGGAATATTCACGTTATCCTCTCACAGTTTCTGTTTACCTGCTTTGTTTTATCACCACGGACATACCATTACGTTTTCTCTAGTTAATAAATCTCACAAATAGAACTCAGAAGTGTTTGTTTTGTTCCCTGTTTAATATCTGAACTGAGAAGGGGCATGACACACAAGTAGGAGCTCAAGAAACATTTATTGAATGAGAGAGAAAGAAGTAGCTACTAATTTTCCTATCAAGAGCTGACTTAAAAAATGTACTCAAGTCTCAGTTTTATCTACATACATTGGAAGGGGAAGTGTGGATGTGTAGACAAGTTTTTGACAATATTCACATATAGCCCCTGGAACCAGGGGAAGTTAATGAGCTTGCCAAGGTAACATCTGTGTGTGACATCCTCAGGACCACAGAATGTGGCTTAGTTATGAAGTGAGAGCAGAAACGGCAGGCCGTGTGATCCAGCAGCCCTGCTCCTGGGCCTGTATCTGGAAACAGCTGTCATTCAGATGGATACATGTACCCCTATGTTCACAGCAGCACTGTTCACATGGCCAAGATATGGAGACAACCTAAATGTCCACTGACAGATGACCACATAAAGAAGATGTGGTGAATATATGCAACGGAACAGCACCCAGCCACCAAAAAAGAATGAAATGATGCCATCTGCAGTGACGTGTACGCAACGAGATTATCATACCACGTAAAGTAAGTCAGAATGGGACAAATACCATATAGTATCACGTGTATGTGGAATACCACTTATTTATGACACAAATAAACAGAAACAGACTCACTGACACAGAGATCAGACTTGTGGTTGCCAAGGGTTGGGGAGGCATGGATGGACTGAATTTGAGGTTAGTTGATACAAACTGTGACATATAGAATGGGTGGACAACAAGGTCCTATATAGTACAGGGAACTATATTCAATATCCTGGGATGAACTATAATTGAAAAGAATATGAAAAAGAATGTGTATGTCTGTATAACTGAATTACTTTGTTGTACACCTGAGATTACACTGTAAATCAACTATGCTTCAAAAAAAAAAAAAAAGCAACAGAAATTGCAGGCCACTGTGTAATAAGAGTATTGAGAACTACCACAGGCTGACAGAGCAAAGCAGAAATCCTTCAGATCTGACTCTGTCCACGCCCACCCCTTCCATCTTCTCCTGGTCTCCAGAAGCCTTGATCTAGCCAAGAGCTCTTTTCTCCTTAGGTTTTTGTCTCTCTCCCCAGACTTGATTCCTTTGTTTTTCCAATTCATATGACAGGTACCATGCCACTAATATATTCTGATTTTTCCACATAAAAATAGACTTGACTTTTAAAAATTCCAATTCCAGTATTATGTGGGAAGAACTCTAATTGGCTCAAATTGGACCAGTTGGCTACCTTGGAAGAGTAATAAGCTCATTCGAGGGAGAGTCACACTGTGTTAACATTAGGATAATTAAATAATTTATCATCCAAATTGAGTTTTAAAATACTTAAATTAACTACTTTTTGAAATAATGTTTACTAATCCACAAATTGGTTTTATGATAATGGCATGCCCTTAAAAAAATAATCTCATTCAAAATTATCCAAAGAAGTAAATACTCTCCTGATATGACTTATATGTCTACAGTAAAGCAAAAAGGAAAATGGAATTTTATGTCAGTTATTTGAACATTAAAAAATGACCATGTGGCTTTAGGCTCCAGTAATTATGTCTTGGTCCATGGGATTTTCCAGGGAGGAATACTGGAGTGGGTTGCCATTTCCTTCTCCAGGGGATCAACCCTACCCAGGAATTGAACCCAGTCTCCGGCATTGCAGGCAGACACTACCATCTGAGCCACCAGGGAAGCCCAATTATAGGCACTTGACTGAGCGACTTCAGTTTCACTTTTCACTTTCATTCATTGGAGAAGGAAATGGCAACCCACTCCAGTGTTCTTGCCTGGAGAATCCCAGGGACGGGGGAGCCTGGTGGGCTGCTGTCTATGGGGTCGCACAGAATCGGACACAACTGAAGAGACTTAGCAGCAGCAGCAGTAAATAATTGCTGGATAAGAGATGAAGAAGAGTTAAATTTCAGTGAGCTTTTATTACTTTGAGCTGCTAACTGGAGAACTCAACAATTGCTATCAAATCTTCTATTTGAATAAGTCTGGATTCCAACACCCACTCAGCTGTAAAGTCTACTTTGAGAATTTGTCAACAATTCAGAAATCCTTGGAAGACAGAGAACAGATTTTGAAAGGTTCCCTATAACCAACGTGAGAGGCAGGGCTTCTTGATACCACAGCTATATGTTTATCTTGTCTTCAGATGCTTTTTGTAGACTTCCACCCTGCAAACTACTGGATAACTTAACCTTCCTAAAAAGTCCATCACCACCACATTCCCCACTTAGAAATTTTGTTGTGCTCTAAAGGGACGCCGGGAGTTGGTGATGGACAGGGAGGCCTGGCGTGCTGCGATTCATGGGGTCACAAAGAGTCGGACACGACTGAGCGACTGAACTGAACTGAAAGAGAATCCCACTGGAATCAATCATCTTTACTGATGGTCTCAAATTATGCAAATATAGAGGACCACTTATACTATGCCATTTAATAAACAAACAGGGTCACTGACAATAAAACAAATATATGACTCTAGAATGAATCCTGTACTGAGTTAGGAAAATGCTCTATAAAGCACTATTATATTATCTGACAAAGTTAGAACAGGACAGTAGATGCACGTACTGTGTGTGCAGGCTAAGTCGTTTCAGTCATGTCCACTCTTTGTGACCCTATGGACTGTAGCCCGCCAGGCTACATGTATTCTCCAGGCAAGAATACTGGAGTGGGTTGCCATGCCCTCCTCCAGGGGATCTTCCCCACCCAGGGATTGGACCCAGGTCTCTTTACATTTCCTGCATTGGCAGGCAGGTTCTTTACCACTGGTGCCACCTGGGAAGCTCAAGTATTGTTCCCATTTATAAAATTAGTAACTACTGTAGTTATCCAAGATAATATCCCTAATCTTGGGAAATATACACTATAATTTTACAGTAAAGAGCCATTTATGGATAGTTTACTCACAAATCAGAAACAAATAAAAGGTGGAGGGAGAGAGAGAGAGAATAACAAAGCCAGTGCAGCAAAATATTAACAAATTAATTTGGAAAAGGGTATATATATATAGGTGTTAACTTACAACAGTTTTATTGTGGTAACTTTTTGTAAGTTTGAAATCATTTCCAACTTAGAAGTTTAAAAAGTATTTGACTACAATAATGATACACCAAAACACAGCATTTCGTTTAGATCTATACTGCTGAAGCTACTATCATAAAAACTTTCAGTTTCTCTTTTGCTTTTCTAGAGATAGTTTTCAATTTTGATCATCTTTCTGATTTAGTCATGTGCTAAATATCTAGAAATCTATTCACTTCCTGCGCCTTTCAAAGTTTAAAGTGGAGGTCACCAAACCCATCTTGGCTTATTTCAATGCAGCTCTTCATAATGATACTTCATTAACACGTGGGAAATCTTATACAAACAACAAACCGGGTGACTCAACTATTATAAACAAGGACTGTCTAGAATAAGCTGAATGTAGAGATACTGCACTTAACAGGAAGGCTCCTGTGAAAGCCATGGAGATGGAACTAGAGGAAAGTGCTTCCTCCAACAGGGATGATGTGAAACAATCCCAAATATTTCACTCCAGATGATGAAGGTAGGGAAGGCATTAATGGTTAAAACGTCAATGCCAAGTAGTCCCACTCCGGAAAACAGTTTTAAAAATAGAGTTATGCCATTTAGACAGTTGAGGGTCAGTAGAGATTAATACTTGAAACATCTGCTGGCAGTTTATATGCATTCTTTTTAGAAGCAGTAAAAATATTATGTTACACTGTCAGAAACAGATGAAAGATGACAGTTTATAGTTTGTTGTTACCACTGGTGTAATTCCCTCATATTTCTATCTCAGTGACATTCAGTTTCATTTCTTTCTTTCTTTTTTTTCTCTTGTGAAGTTGTAGAAGCTAAATAAGCTGTCATGTGTCAAATATAGAGAAGTCTTTATTTCTTCTTCTGGAGAGATGAAAGATTACTTAGGATACACTCTCATTATATATTGTAAAATTGTAGGGTTTTGCCTTCAATTTTGCAATGGTTAAAGCAGTGCCTTATGTCAGTTTGTTCCCAGTCAAGCCAAAGAATTTTAGGATAGCTGTTACCCTCTAGGAACAGTCTGTCTAGAATGGTGTCACCTGCCTAATGAATAGATAATTATGATATATATCACAAAGGTGGTCTATTTGTATTTTGTAGCTCCAGGATGAATAGATATCAGTGCCCCCTGCCTCCCTCCTCATTAATTTCAATCATTTTTAGTGCTTTCTCTTTACCAGACGCTGCAGTAAGTTTTACGTCTATTTTCATGTTTTATTATCCTTTTCCAAAACTGTGGGGGTAGGTATCACTTCCATTTAATAGAAGAGAAAAATGACACTGACTTGTGAAACATTTACTTTAAAGGCAATTAATGAGAACAAAATGTTGGCAGAATCAGAGTTGATCTAAAGGTCTGACTCTCAAGACCTTAAAAACCACAATAATATTCTACCTTCCAATGACTCATGACCTTGATTCCTGGATGAGCAATTTCCTTTTAAAAATGCATTTCAAGGGGCTGCATTTGCCCTTTGCCAGTATCTGGAATACATTTCCAGACACCTTACAGGTGTCTTTTAGGTGTGTGTTAACTGTCCTGATTCCAGCAAGTCCACCTGTTCTCCCAATTTGAATAATTACTTAGAAGCCTTACTTCACTAGAAATGGGTTTATTTCTAATGCATTCTACTCTTGAAAAATCCTAAATTTAAGAATGCAAGGATACTGGAGTGGGTTGCCATTTCCTTCTCCAGGGGATCTTCCCAACCCAGGGTTCGAACCCGGGTGTCCTACACTGCAGGCAGATTCTTTACTGACTGAACTACAAGGGAAGCCCAAGAATGATTTTACCGTGTATTAAGTTTAGATGTGTCTCTGTAACTAATTTCTAACCATCTGTCCATATCTATCTTTTGAAATTGAACAGACTTATTCTTCCATTTGATAAATTATCAAACATCTTAAAGATAGGAACATTTTGTGCTAATTTTTTTCTTTTCAATTCTGAGACCATGGGCTGCCTATCTGGTTCCATTGAATAAATCTCATTTTTTTTTTTTCTCCCAGAAAGGTGGAGATTTAAGAAAACAATTTTAATATTTACCATTTTCTGAGATCAACTTGGGTTTTTCTTTTAATTCTAGCAATCTCTTTCAGGGATTTCCGCTTCAGTTGACTCCAGATCCTTAAAAACTTTATTGGCTCTTCTCTCCCTTCTCATGAGTTAGAACAATACCGGCAGACCAAGCATGCATTTAGATACTAGCTTGCTACCTTGGTCCTTTGTCCACAGTGGGTCTTACATCAGCTTTGTGAAGTGGTTAATTTCGAGCTGTTGGTTTCCTGTCAGTCTTCTAACTTGAGTGGTATCACTTTACAGAGTTCTTTCTATGTGCAGTTCTTGCAGTGATCCTCAGAAGAGGATGCTACTGCTCCCAATAAATGTGCTTTCCTTTCTTCTATTCTAAACTGAAGTTTAAAGCAATTAAGTAATTGCTCAACACAGTGTAATCCAATTTTCAGTATCATATCTTTGGATTCCAAAACTTCTTCCCTTACTAGTTGTGCCTTTTTAAACTCCTTGAATCATTTTCTTAAATGAAGCCATAAGTGCAACTCAGTGTCTAAAAAGATTGAGCCATTATTGAACAGTAAACAGGGTATGCTTGTGCCTAGGTGCTTAGTCATATCCGACTCTTTGTGACCCTATTGAGTGCAGCCTGCCAGGCTCCTCTGTCCATGAGGATTCTCCAGGCAAGAATACTGGAGTGAGTTGCCATGCCCACAGACTACAGGGTGTAGTTTGAGTTAAATTTATCACATTTACTATTCCAAAGTCAGTTAGTAAGGACAATGAAGCTTCTCTGGTGTGAGCACAACTTTTGAATTGGTAGTTATGCTGAAATTATATAAGCATCATCTATATCAAATTGATTTTCTTATGATTTCCATATGTACCCGTAGATAACATTTCTAATAGCTCACCTAATCTGAGGATACCCTTCAACTGAACTGATTCAATAGCTTCAAAATAGAATAGTAGGACTATTTTGTTTCAAGTTCAGTCATTAAGACTAAGAAGTGCTCACATTCCTTATTCTGGAGAGATGTGATAGATTCCAAGTGTTCTGTCATCAGACTGCTTTGTCTTCAAATATTAACTCTTAGCCGAATAAGAGTTTGAACTTGTGCAAATTACTTAAGGAAACTGAGTTTTAAAAAAGTTTATCAGTAAAATAGACACTTTGTTAAGAGTTCTCCAGATACCAGCCACTACTTTTAGATATAGTCAATTTGAGCAAACTCCAGGAGATGGTGAAGGCCGGACATCTGGCATGCTGCAGCCCATGGGAAGCAGAGAGTCCGTCAGACACGACTGAGCCAGTGAACGGCGCTAATGGACCATATGATAGGGGCTCCCCAGGCGGCGCTAGTGGTAAAGAGGTCCTCTGCCAGTGCAGGAGACATACGAGACATGGGTTTGATCCCTGGGTGAGGAGGATCCCCTGGAGGAGGATATGGCAATCCGCTCCAGTATTCTTGCCAGGAGAATCCATGGACAGAGGAGCCTGGCAGGCTGCAGTCCATGGGGCTGCAAAAAGTTGGATACAACTGAGCATACAACATATAATAAAATACAGCTCTCCAAACTGTAAGTTATATATAAATGTATCTATAGTATCATCATGACTAAATATTGACCTGATAGCCAGAGAATGATTATGTCAGAATGAAACTGTTCCCCAAGCAGATCTACTTAAACCTTCCTGGGCATTATTTGAGTGGTACTAGAGTAGAGTATTTGATATCCAATTTTATAAGCACAAACATTCACTGAGCTGCAATTTCAAAAGGGCCAGTCCTGAGCTATTAACCACTCAATAAATAACACATTTACAAGTTCAGACATGTTTTCAGTATGGGAGATGAGGCTTTTATCTCAAAAGTGACTTAAAATAAGAATGCAAGTCAATTCATATGTTAGTATGTACTATGTGATACGCTGTGCTTTTTCAGTTTTAATACGGGTTAATATAGAAATGTGTTAATAGAGAGGTTTAAATCAAGTGCTTTCTGGAACATCCGAAGTACCTATAGAATATAGTTTAAAAATTTATGATCATAATGTATCTTGAGGTTAGAGAGTTTTCTTATTAGTTTATCAATATTCCTTTCAAAATTGACATGTGCTTTCCTCTCCCCCCCACCACTTTGTCACTAATAGGCTAGCTATTAATACATCTATTTGGTTTAACTGGATACATTACCTAACTTTTCTAAGCCTATTTCTTTATAGCAAAAACAATATCTGCTATATAGCCAATATTGATAACTTATCTGATTAGTAAATTATATTTATAATGTACTTAGCATTTCTCTATAACATGGTAAGTATTCATGAAATGATACTGTTATCAGTATTGTTTTTTTCTTAGATATATGTTTCTATGTCTCAAAGTAGGCAAATTAGAAACATTATTTGAAGAACAAAATTATGAAGGACACCACCATTCTGTTGCCTGATCAGAAGCAAATATAATCAATTTTACTAGCTTAGAATTGAACTTATGCAAATAAAGAGAGCTAACTGTGGGAAACTGGCTATAATTATATGTATGCAGATGGTTTTATAAGTCAGAATATTGCCCATGTGGGAGACTTTGGTAGGTGAATAAAATAAGAACTTTAATGACTCGATTGCTTTTTATATGACTGCAGATTTGACTAATTTAAAATGTTTGGCTCTTGGAAGATTGAAGGGAGTAGAAATGCCTGGTCTAAGGCTAAATCAATTTTGCTGAAGTGAAAAAGTATGAGGGAAACAGTCTCCACATAGAAATATAAAATCCTCTAAGAAGCTTGCTTTTACTTGTTATGCAAATAACTTTTATAGGCAATGGGATCTTGTTTCTCTCATATTGTTATTTTAAATATTTCAAGGTCACCAGAGGAATGCTTAACACCAGAGCTCGAAAAACAAGCACTCCTAAATAATAATCTAAAAATTAATATATTACAACATACTTTCATAAAATCACTTTGTACAAAAACACAGATCAAAATAAATGATCTGTCTCATTATCATTCAGGAGATATCTTGCTAAGCTGGAAGTAAACTTACTTCAAACTCACATACAGAAATCTCAGATAAATTATAAATATATGGGCACACACAAATTAAATAGAATATACTTTATAAGTGTTTGAGGTACTATAATTATTTTGGAGGGTACATCTGTATATTTTTATGACATACTGTGTCACTGCCTTTTCAAATTTGAGTAAATTACAGTTTGGAAACCATAATTACATTGGCTTGTGTTTGATGGTTGTGCTTTGTAATACAGAGCCAATATTAATCAAGATTTCCTAAATTTATATCTCATTCCTGGTATGTCATGTTACTGCTTATGTGCTTTGGATAATTGTACTCATCTATGGCTCTTATTATGTGGATGGATGCCACTCCCTGAGTCCCATAGCTTTCATTCATCTTTCAGCATTCAGAGCATGGTTTAAAATTCCCTTCATTCCCCTTTTGGCCAATACTTGTTTTTTAACTGAGTGATACTTTCACCTTTTTGTCCACCATCCTTCCTACTCATCAAAACCAGATTGAATTTTGCTGCAGAAGAAAGATGTGTTCAATAAAACTTTGCCAAGAAGATGGTTATTGATATGTCTTTGAAAGGCAGCTGTATTGCTTATGTACCTTTGGGGACTGGAGTAGTGAGACTTAAATTGCTTGTGGTACTAAGCAAAAGCAAACCGGTTTCTCTGCAACTTAAAAATTTGAAATAAAGTAGTCTCTATGTCTTTCTCACATTTAAGAGAAGAGTTGTGAGTAAAGAAATGGTCCTTGGAGATAGTCTAAAGAATTGGACTATCATTATGGAAATGCTGTCCATAGGTTCACTGCAACACTTTATGGTGATAGTCTTAAGAAAGCAATTAGATTTACAGCTAACAAAGAAAAATAATTTACAGTCAGTTTCTAAGGCTTTTAAAAATTCCTGTGAAGATATCTTTGAAAATACCAACAGATGTTTAAAATCCTTAGACCACAGTTGCTTCCTGTGAAATGTTTCATTTTAGGAATATCTCACTTGCTGGCTTTGATGAACTTGGCTATGGACTGAGATCTAAGGAAGCAATGTGTACGTTTTTGGATTTATGTAAAGGAAAGTGAGTGACTTGTAAACACAGTAGGGACTCACTAAAAGGTCCCTACTTTTAGGGGAAGCGGGACAACTGAAATGCAAAGACGTGCCCCTTTGTTTTATCTAGTGAGAAAAAAAATATGCTTTTGCAAAGAGCAGTCACAGAAATTCTCCTTTAGTAGCCTAGTCTGAGACTTAAAAATGGCTTTGCTGAGGCTTTTCTGAACAGCTTTTTTGTTAAGGTTGAAAAACATTCTTGGCATTGTACATTTCTTCATACTCCCTAAGAATTGTCACCTCAAATTAAAGTATGTTTAGTGTAAACCAATCCAAACTGTTTTCAGCATTACAAGTTTGTTTTCCTTTTTTATTCTGCTTTTCTCTCTGCTCTTGTGTTAACATGATGCATCTGTGATTTTTCACATTATTTTCATCATTATTGTCATCAATAAGAAAATGGATCTTACGGACACATGACTTATCTTCACATTTTCGTCCCATGTGCGACATACATGGGAAGATACAAACAGATACGGTTGTGCAGTGTAGGAATTTACTCTCCTGTTTCTCAGGGGGCAGGAGGCGGCATATACTGTGCATGCTAAAGCACGTCAGTCATGTCCAGCTCTTTGCGACCCTATAGACCATAGCCCCCCAGGCTCCTCTGTCTATGGGATTATCCAGTCAAGAATACTGGAGTGCATTGGCATTCTCTTCTCCAGGGGGTCTTCCCGGCCCAGAGACTGAACCCACATCTCTTATGTTTCCTGCATTGGCAGGTAGGTTCTTTACCACTAGTGCCACTGGGGAAGTGGGGGTTGGGGGGAGTTCTTAAACGCTACTCTTGCCTCCAGATTCTTGCCCCTCTCATGCCACCTTCTAAAATATCACCAGACATACATTTGGTAAAGTTATATATATTTATAAATATATCTTCAATACTCTTTCCATATCTCAATACATGTGAGAGGAAATGCAAAAGGACCTAACAGGGAGTAAAGCCAGGCATTGAAATTGAACTTGGAGTATGCTGTTCTACTACCATTCCTATCTACAGTCAGAGAACTGAAGCCTTACTGACTGAACGTGCTGAGAACAACCTCTATCCAGTCACTGGATGACAAATAAGCTATGTAAACATGGGGGAAATCCCCAGGAAGCCAAAGCTAAAAATAACAGTAGTTATCATTATTTTAACACTTCAACAGAGATGTCCCCAGCCACACAGTGTGAGATAGATCTCACAGTTTTAACCCAAGCAGGTTATTAGACAAAAAAACAAAAACACAGCCAACAACAAGAACTTTGGGGGAGAATTCAGAATCAACAGTTGGTGCCATGTAGAATTTAAAATGTATAGTTTCAAAAAATTATAACCTATGAAAAGAATGAATAAAGTATGTGTTTGAAGCTTGGGAAAAATACCCCCTCCCCTACAAAATAAAAATTTACAGAAGATCACTCCAACTATCTACAGATACTAGATTTAGCAGACAAAAACTCCATAGTGGCTATTATAAATATGTGCAAAGAACTCTAAGAAAATTATGTTTAAGGAATTAAAGGAAAGCATGACAGTAATGCATCAACAAGTAGAGAATCTCAATATGGAGACTTAATGATTCCTTAAACTGTGTGGTTACCACATAGCTTAAGAAATCATTGAGATTTAAAAAAAAAAAAATGTAAACTGACATTGACATGTGCAATAATAAAATTAAAAGTGAAGTAGAGGGGTTCAATAGTAGATGGGAGATGGATTAAAAGAGAATCTATAAACTAGAAGACAAATAGGAATGATCCAGTTTGAAGAACAGAGAAGGAAAAAAATGGAAGAAAAATGAACAAAGTCTCAAAGACATATGAAACCACATTGAGTATACCAATGTGTGTAACTAGAGACCAGAAGGAGAAGAGAGAGAAACAGAGATAGAAAAAAAGATTTGAAGAAACAATGGCTAACTTCCCAAATTTGATGCAAAACATTAATCTATATAGCCAGTAAGTTCAAAGCAGGAGAAATCAAAACAAATCTATGCTTAGGCACATTATATTGTTGAAAGTAAAAGGCAAAGTAATAAATCTTAAAATCAGCAAGAGAAAAACAACTTATCCCATATAGTGGTACATCAATAAAGTTAATGCCTGATTACTCAACTGAGAGGGCAGAAGCCAGACGAAAGTGGAATTGCATATTTAAAGTGCTGAAAGAAAAAAAGCTCTCAATCCAGAATTCTATAAAACAAAACTGTCTTTCAAAGATGAAGGCAAAATAGAGACAATCTTATTTAAAGAAACATGGGATTAACTGCCCACAGTGCCACAAGTGGTATCTGAGAGAAGTTCTGAAGGAAGTGAGCTACATGTACATCTGGTAGATCAGAATCCCTGGCAGTGGAAACTACTAGTTCAAAGTCCCCAAGGAAGGGGCGTGTTCACTTTGTTTGAGGAACAGTAAAGAGGATAGTATGTTTGGAGCAGAGTGAATGATTGGCAGAATAGAAGGGAATGGAATCAGATAACGGTGGCCAGATCTAACAGGACATTTTTTGGTTACAGAAATATGATTTTTACTGGGAGAAATATGAAGAGATATTTGAAGGTTTTGAGGTGGCAGGGGGGAGATGTGGCCTGAACTGGCTTATATTTTAATAGGATTTCTGAACACTATTAATATAAATAGTCTGAGAGAGGGTTAAAGGATGAAGACCAATTAGGACTTTATAGTACTTTAATTCAGGCAACACTTAATGATTCCTTAAACTGTGTGGTTACCACATAGCTTAAGAAATCATTGAGATTTTAAAAAAATGATTGGATTCTTGATATAATTTGAGTGTAGAACAAATAGGATGTGTTGATATCATGGCTGTGGGTTGTGAGAGAAACAAGTAGGTCAAGAAATACTAGAGATTTTTGCTGGAGTATTTAGAAATACTAAGATGTGAGATTATGGGAGGAATCACTGTGGGGAGGAATATAAAGAGCTACATTT
The DNA here is from genome assembly GCF_023091745.1 of Budorcas taxicolor. Classification (NCBI taxonomy): domain Eukaryota; kingdom Metazoa; phylum Chordata; class Mammalia; order Artiodactyla; family Bovidae; genus Budorcas; species Budorcas taxicolor. The sequence continues at coordinate 29,763,615 of NC_068916.1, read as the reverse complement.
TGGACAAATTGAGATGATTATTATATGTTTAATTGAAGACATTAAATAGGCTATGGAATATACATACCTGTATTTCAGGAGGCAATGAATCTAGTCTAGAGATATAAATTAGGGGATCACCAGTATTTGGATAGTATTTAAAGCCATGGGACTGGATGAGATAATCGAGGATTAATTGTCCTAAAGAACACTTTACTATGAAGAGAACAAAACTATGAGCAGGAGCCAGCAAGAAATAAGGAGGAGTTGCCAAAGAATTAGGTGGGAGATCAGGTGAGTTTGTATGCTTGAACCCAAGAAAGGAGAATGTTTAAAGAGGAGGGTAATATTAATTGTCTGCTGCTGCAGCTGCTAAGTCACTTCAGTAGTGTCCGACTCTGTGCAACCCCATAGACAGTAGCCCACCAGGCTCCCCCGTCCCTGGGATTCTCCAGGCAAGAACACTGGAGTGGGTTGCCATTTCCTTCTGCAATGCATGAAAGTGAAAAGTGAATGTGAAGTTGCTCAGTCGTGTCTGACCCTCAGCGACCCCATGGACTGCAGCCTTCCAGGCTCCTCCATCCATGGGATTTTCCAGGCAAGAGTACTGGAGTGGGGTGTCATTGTGGGTCAAATGGGATGAGAACTGAGAACTGCTGTACGAGTATCTTTGGCAAAAGAAGAGCAGTTATATGGCTTGATGAGGGCAAAATACTTAGGATGTGGGCTTAAGAAAGACTAAAAGAAATTGGAGATATCTAGTGCAAAGAAATAATTAAAGTTTATTATAACAGTAAAGGTTCTCCAGGCAAGATTACTGGAGTGGATTGCCATGCCCTCCTCCAGGGGATCTTCCTGACCCAGGGATCGAACCCACGTCTCTTAGGTCTCCTGCATTGTTCTTCACCACTGGTACCATGTTGGAAGCCATAACGATAAAGAGAAATGTAGTAAAAAAAGTAAAGGTATAGAATGTGCTCAAATTTAGGGTGTCACAACTGAAAACTGTTAAAAATTAAAACTTTTTAAAATTTTAATTAAAATAAAAGCTAATTTAAACAAATTAATTTGAACAAATTAAAACCAATAACCTATAACTGTTAGGTTATTCTATATAAGCTTCATGGTCACCAAAAAGCAAAAAGCTATGATAGATAAAAGGTAATGAGAAAGGAATCTAAGCATACCATTAAAGAAAAGAATCAAACCACAAACCAAGAGAGTTAGAGAAAGGAAAAGGAAAAGAGAACTACAAAAGTCAGAAAACAGTTAACAAAATGGCACTGACTATGCAACTATGAGTAATTACTTGGAATGGACTAAATTCTCCAATCAGAAGACACTGAAGGGTGGAATGGATCAGAAAGCAAGGTATAGAACAACATATATGCTGATATATGAAGAGATTGACTTCAGATGTCAGACATACACAAACTGAAAGTAAAGATTGAAAAAAGATGTTCCATGCAAATGGAAAACAAAGGAAATGTGAGTAGCTATTCTTGTATCTACTTTTGCTTTATTGACTACACCAAAGGCTTTGACTGTGTGGATCACAACACACTCTGGAAAATACCTCAAAAGATGGGAATACCAGAGCACCTGACCTGCCTCCTGTATGCAGGTCAAGAAGCAACAGTTAGAACTGGATATGGAACAACGGAGTGGTTCCAAATCGGGAAAGGAGTACAAGGCTGTATATTGTCACCTTGCTTATTTAACTTACATGCAGAGTACATCATGAGAAACGCTGGGTTGGATGAAGCACAAGCTGGAATCAAGACTGCCAGGAGAAATATCAATAACCTCTGATACGCAGATGATACCATCCTTATGGCAGAAAGTGAAGAAGAACTAAAGAGCCTCTTGATGAAAGTGAAAGAGGAGAGTGAAAAAGTTGGCTAGAAGCTCAACATTCAGAAAACTAAGATAATGGCATCCGGTCCCATCATTCCATGGCAAATAGATGGGGAAACAGTGGCTGACTTTATTTTGGAGCTTCAAAATCACTGCAGATGGTGACTGCAGCCATGAAATTAAAAGACGCTTGCTCCTTGGAAGAAAAGTTATGACCAACCTAGATAGCATATTGAAAGGCAGAGACATTACTTTGCCATCAAAGGTCCGTATAGTCAAAGCTATTGTTTTTCCAGTAGTCATGTATGGATGTGAGAGTTGGACTATAAAGAAAGCTGAGCGCCGAAGAACTGAGGCTTTTGAACTGTGGTATTGGAGAAGACTCTTGAGAGTCCCTTGGAGTGCAACCTGGAGATCCAACCAGTCCATCCTAAAGAAAATCAATCCTGAATATTTATTGGAAGGATTGATGCTGAAGCTGAAACTCCCATACTTCACCTGATGTCAAGAACTGACTCATTTGAAAAGACCCTGATGCTGGGAAGTATGAAGGTGGGAGGAGAAAGGGATGACAGAGGATGAGATGGTTGGATGGCATCACTGACTTGATGGCCATGAGTTTGAGTAGGCTCTAGGGATTGGTGATGGACAGGGAAGCCTGGCGTTCTGCAGTCCATGGGGTCACAAAGAGCTGGACATGACTGAACAGACTGACTGATTCTTGTATCTGTCAAAATAGACTTTGTTTTCTCTTTTTGACTTACTTCACTCTGTATACTAGGCTCTAGGTTCATCTACCTCATTAGAAGTTACTCAAATGTGTTCCTTTTTATGACTAATATTCCATTGTATATATTACCAAATATTGTATACTAATGCATATATATGGATGAAATTATTTGCAGGGCAGTAATGGAGACACAGACATAGAGAACAGACTTGTGGTCATGGAGAGGGTAAGGAAGGAGAGTGGGATGTATGGAGAGAGTAACATGGAAACTTACACTACCATATGTAAAACAGATAGCCAATAGGAATTTCCCTGCTATGACTCAGGGAACTCAAACTGGGGCTCTGTAACAACCTAAAGGAACTCAAAGGGCTCTGTAAAAACCTAGAGGGGGTGGGACGGGGAGGGAGGTGAGAGGGAGGTTCAAGAGGGAGGGGACATATGTATACCTATGGCTAATTCATCTTGATGCTTGGCAGAAACCAATACAATATTGTACAGCAATTATCCTTCAATTAAAAAGAAATTTGAAAGTTTCTTAAGAATGTTTCTAGGAAAAAAGGAAATAGAAAAAAATAGAGACTTTGAACAAAGACTGTACTGAGAGACAAAGAAGAGCATTACATAATGATAAAGGGATTAATCCAATAAGAGGACATAATATTTACAAGTATTTATGCATCCAAAGGATTGATGCTGAAGCAGAAGCTTCAATACTTTGGCCACCTCATGCAAAGAACTGACTCACTGGAAAAGACTCTGATGCTGGGAAAGATTGAAGGCAGAAGGAGAAGGGGATGACAGAGGATGAGATGGTTGGATGGCATCACTGACTTGATGGACATGAGCTTTTTTGTTTTTTTTTTAATGGAAGCCAATTACTTTATAATATTATGGTAGTTTTTGCCACCCATAAATCAGCCATGGGTGTACATATGTTCCATATCCTGAACTCCCCTCCCACCTTCCTCCTCATCCCATCCCTCAGGGTCATCTCAATGCACCAGCCTTAAGCACCCTGTCTCATGCATTGAACCTGGACTGGTGATCTATTTCACATATAATATACATGTTTCAATGATAATATACATGTTTCAGTGCTTTTCTTTCAAATCATCCCACACTCACCTTCTCCCACAGAGTCCAAAAGACTGTTCTTTACATCTGTATCTCTTTTGCTGTCTCACATACAGGGTCATCATTACCATCTTTCTAAATTCCATATATATGTGTTAATATACTGTATTGGTGTTTTTCTTTCTGACTTACTTTGCTCTGTATAATAGGCTCCAGTTTCATCCACCTCATTAGAACTGATTTGAATGCATTCTTTTTACTGGCTGAATAATACTCCATTGTGTATATGTGCCACAGCTTTCTTATCCATTCATCTGAGGATGGACATTTAGGTTGCTTCCATGTCCTGGCTTTTATAAACAGTGCTGCGATGGACATTGGGGTACATATGTCTCTTTCAATTCTGGGTTCCTTGGTGTGTATGCCAAGCAGTGGGATTGCTGGGTTGTATGGCAGTTCTATTTCCAGTTTTTAAAGGAATCTCCACACTGTTCTCCATAGTGGCTGTACTAGTTTACATTCCCATCCACAGCGTAAGAGGGTTCCCTTTTCTCCACACCCTCTCCAGCATTTATTGCTTGTAGACTTTTGGATCGCAGCCATTCTGACTGGTGTGAAATGGTACCTCATTGTGGTTTTGATTTGCATTTCTCTGATAATGAGGGATGTTGAACATCTTTTCATGTGTTTGTTAGCCACCTGTATGGCTTCTTTGGAGAAATGTCTGTTTAGTTCTTTGGACCATTTTTTGACTGGGTCGCTAATTTTTCTGGTATTGAGCTACATGAGCTGCTTGCATTTTTTTGAGATTAATTCATCAGTTGCTTCATTTGCTATTATTTTCTCCCATTCTGAAGGCTGTCTTTTCACCTTTCTTATAGTTTCCTTCGTTGTGCAAAAGCTTTTAAGTTTAATTAGGTCCCATTTGTTTATTTTTGCTTTTATTTCCATTACTCCGGGAGGTGGGTCATAGAGGATTGTGCCATGATTTATGTCAGAGAGTGTTTTGCCTATGTTTTCCTCTAGGAGTTTTGTAATTTCTGGTCTTACATTTAGATCTTTAATCCATTTTGAGTTTATTTTTGTGTATGGTGTTAGAAAGTGTTCTAGTTTCATTCTTTTACAAGTGGTTGATCAGTTTTCCCAGCATCACCTGTTAAAGAGATTGTCTTTTCTCCATTGTGTATTCTTGCCTCCTTTGTCAAAGATAAGGTGTCCATAAGTGAAGTCGCTCAGTTGTGTCCGACTCTTTGTGACCCCATGGACTGTAGCCCATCAGGCTCCTCCGTCCATGGGATTTTCTAAGCAAGAGTGCTGGAATGGATTGCCATTTCCTTCTCCAGGGGACCTTCCCGACCCAGGAATCGAACCCGGGTCTCCCGCATTGCAGGCAGATGCTTTACCATCTGAGCCACCAGGGAAGCCCAAGGTGTCCACAGGTGCGTGGATTTATCTCTGGGCTTTCTGTTTTGTTCTGTTGATCTGTATTTCTGTCTTTGTGCCAGTACCATACTGTCTAGATGAATGTAGCTTTGTAGTATAGCCTGAAGTCAGGTAGATTCCTCCAGCTCCATTCTTCTTTTTTAAGATTGCTTTGGCTACTCAAGGTTTTTTGTATTTCCATTCAAATTGTGAAAGTATTTGTTCCAGTTTTCTGCAAAATACCATTGGTAGCTTGATAGGGATTGCATTGAATCTATAGATTGCTTTGGGTAGTATACTCATTTTCACTATATAGATTCTTATATTTCTCCATCTATTTGTGTCCTCTCTGATTTCTTTCATCAATGTTTTATAGTTTTCTATATATAGGTATTTTGTTTTTTTAGGTAGCTTTATTCCTAAGTATTTCATTCTTTTCATTGCAATGGTGAATGGAATTGTTTCCTTAATTTCTCTTTCTGTTTTCTCATTGTTAGTGTATAGGAATGCAAGGGATTTCTGTGTATTAATTTTACATACTTCAACTTTACTATATTCATTGATTAGCTCTAGTAATTTTCTGGTGGAGTCTTTAGGGTTTTCTATGTAGAGGATCATGTCATCTGCAAACAGTGAGAGTTTTAGTTGTTTTCCAATTTGGATTCCTTTTATTTCTTTTTCTGCTCTGACTGCTGTGGCTAAAACTTCCAAAACTATGTTGAATAGTAGTGGTGAGAGTGGGCATCCTTGTCTTGTTCCTGACTTTAGGGGAAATGCTTTCAATTTTTCACCATTGAGGATAATGCTTGCTGTGGGTTTATCATATATGGCTTTTACTATGTTGAGGTATGTTCCTTCTATGCCTGCCTCCTGGAGGGTATTTATCATCAATGGGCATTGAATTTTGTCAAAGTCTTATCTCTGTCTCCACTGAGATAATCAGATGGTTTTTATCTTTCAATTTGTTAATGTGGTGAATTACATTGATTGATTTGCAAAGATTGAAGAATCCTTGCATCCCTGGGATAAAGCCCACTTGGTCCTGATATGTGATCTTTTTAATATGTTGTTGTATTCTGTTTGCTAGAATTTTGTTAAGGATTTTTGCATCTATGTTCATCAGTGATATTGGCCTGTAGTTTTCTTTTTTTGTGGCATCTTTGTCAGGGTTTGGTATTAGGGTGATGGTGGCCTCATAGAATGAGTTTGGAAGTTGACCTTCCTCTGCAATTTTCTGGAAGAGTTTGAGTAGGATAGGTGTTAGCTCTTCTCGAAATTTTTGGTAGAATTCAGCTGTGAAGCCATCAGGTCCTAGGCTTTTGTTTGTTAGAAGATTTCTGATTACAGTTTCGATTTCTGTGCTTGTGATGGGTCTGTTAAGATTTTCTATTTCTTGCTGGTTCAGTTTTGGAAAGTTGTACTTTTCTAAGAATTTGTCCATTTCTTCCACGTTGTCCATTTTATTGGCATATAGTTGCTGATAGTAGTCTCTTATGGTCCTTTGTATTTCTGTGTTGTCTGTTGTGATTTCTCCATTTTCATTTCTAATTTTGTTGATTTGATTCTTCTCCCTTTTTTTCTTGATGAGTCTGGCTAATGGTTTGTATATTTTATTTATCTTCCCAAAGAACTAGCTTTAGCTTTGTTGATTTTTGCTATGGTCTCCTTGGTTTCTTTTGCATTTACTTCTACCATAATTTTTATGACTTCTTTCCTTCTACTAACCCTGGGGTTCTTAATTTCTTCTTTTTCTCATTGCTTAAGGTGTAGATTAGGTTATTTATTTGATTTTTCTCCTGTTTCTTGAGGTAGGCTTGTATTGCTATGAACCTTCCCCTTAGTGCTGCTTTTACTGAATCCCATAGGTTTTGGGTTGTTGTATTTTCATTCATTTCTATGAATATTTTGATTTCTTTTTTCATTTCTTCTGTGATGTGTTGGTTATTCAGAAGTGTGTTATTTAGCCTCCATATGTTTGTATTTTTAATAGTTTTTTTCCTGTAGTTGACATCTAATCTTACCACATTGTGATCAGAAAAGATGCTTGAGATGATTTCATTTTTTTTTAATTTAACCAAGGCTAGATTTATAGCCCAGGTTGTGATCTATCCTGGAGAAGGTTCCATGTGCACTTGAGAAAAAGGTGAAATTCACTGTTTTGGGGTGAAATGTCCTGTAGATATCAATTAAGTCTAACCGGACCATTGTATCATTTAAGTTTGTGTTTCCTTGTTAATTTTCTGTTTACTTGATTTATCCATAGGTGTGAGTGGGGTATTAAAGTCTCCTACTATTATTGTGTTACTGTTAATTTCCCGTTTAATACTGTTAGCATTTGCTTTACATATTGCGGTGTGCCTATGTTGGGTGCACATATATAATTGTTATATCTTCTTCTTGGATTGATCCTTTGATTATTATGTAGTGTCTTTTTTTGTCCCCTTTCACAGCTTTTATTTCTATTTTTGATGTCTATAAAATAGACAAAGTCTATTTTATCTGATATGAGTATTGCTACTCCTGCTTTCTTTTGTTCTCCATTTGTGTGAAATATCTTTTTCCAGCCTTTCACTTTCAGTCTGTATGTGTCCCTTGGTTTGAGGTGTGTCTCTTGTAGACAGCATATATAGGGGTCTTGTTTTTGTATCCATTCAGCCAGTCTTTGTCTTTTGGTTGGGGCATTCAACCTATTTACATTTAAGGTAATTATTGATAAGTATGATCTTGTTGCCATTTACTTTGTTGTTTTGGGTTCGAGTTTATAAACCTTTTCTGTGTTTCCTGTCTAGAGAAAATCCTTTAGCATTTGTTGAATAGCTGGCTTGGTGGTGCTGAATTCTCTCAGCTTTTGCTTATCTGTAAAGCTTTTGATTTGTCCTTCATATTTGAATGAGATCCTTGCTGGGTACAGTAATCTGGGTTGTAGGTTTTTCTCTTTCATCACTTTAAGTATGTCCTGCCTTTCCCTTCTGGCCTGAAGAGTTTCTCTAGATATCAGCTGTTATCCTTATGGGAATCCTCTTGTGTGTTATTTGTTGTTTTTCCATTGCTGCTTTTAATATTTGTTCTTTGTGTTTGATCTTCATTAGTTTGATTAATATGTGTCTTGGGGTGTTTCGCCTTAGGTTTATCCTGTTTGGGATTCTCTGGGTTTCTTGGACTTGGGTGGCTATTTCCTTCCCCATTTTAGGGAAGTTTTCAACTGTTACCTCAAGTATTTTCTCATGGTCTTTCTTTTTGTCTCCTTCTTCTGGGACTCCTATGATTCGAATGTTGGGGCATTTACATTGTCCCATACGTCTCTGAGGTTGTCCTCATTTATTTTAATTCTTTTTTCCTCTCTGCTTCATTTATTTCCACCATTTCTCTTCCACCTCATTTATCCTATCTTCTGCTTCAGTTATTATACTGTTGGTTCCCTCCAGAGTGCTTTTGATCTCAGTTATTGCATTATTCATTATTGATTGGCTCTTTTTTATTTCTTCCAGGTCCTTGTTAAACTTTTCTTGCATCTTCTCAATCCTTGTCTCCAGACTATTTATCTGTAACTCCATTTTGTTTTCAAGATTTTGGATAATTTTTACTATCGTTATTCTGAATTCTTTTTCAGGTAGACTCTCTATCTCCTTCTCTTTGGTTTGGTTTGGTGGGCTTTTATCATATTCCTTTACCTGGTGAATATTTCTCTGCCTTGTCATCTTGTTTAGATTGCTGTTTGGGGTGGCCTTTCTGTATGCTGGAAGTTTGTGGTTCCTTTTTATTGTGGAGGTTCCTCCCTGTGGGTGTGGTTGGATGACTGGCTTGTCAAGGCTTCCTGGTTAGGGAAGCTTGCATCAGTGTTCTGGTGGGTAGAGCTGGATCTCTTCTCTCTGCAGTGCAATGAAGTGTCCAGTAGTGAGTTTTGAGGTATCTATGGGTTTGATGTGACTTTCGGCCGCCTGTATTTGAATGTTCAGGGTTATGTTCCTCCACTGTTGGAGAATTAGCTTAGTATGTGTTGCTCTGAAACTTACTGGCTTTTGGGTGCAGCTTGGTTTCAGTGTAGGTGTGGAGGCTTTTGGATGAGCTCTTGTCGATTAATGTTCCCTGGAGTCAGGAGTTTTCTGGTGTTCTCAAGTTTTGGATTTAAGCCTCCTGCCTCTGGCTTTCAGTCTTATTCTTACAGTAGCCTCAAGACTTCTCCATCCATACAGCACTGATGATAAAACATCTAGGTTAATGGAGAAAAGATTCTCCACAGTGAGGGACACCAAGAAAGGTTCGCTGAGTTACATGGAGAAGAGAAGAGGGAGGAGGGAGATAGAGATGAACAGGAGGAGAAGCGGGGGAATCAAAAGGGGAGAGAGCAATCTAGTCAGTAATAAATTCCCTATGTGCTCTCCACAGTCTGGAACATTCAAAGAGGTTCATACAATTATATAGAGAGGAGAAGAGGGAGGAAGGAGATAGAGGTGACCAGGAGGAAAGGAGGGGGAGTCAAAAGGAGAGAGACCAGTCTAGCCAGTAATCAATTCCCTAAGTAAGTGTTCTTCACAGCCTGGAACACCCAAAGAGATTCACAGAGTTAAGTAGAGAAGAGATGGGGGAGAGAGGAGATAGAGGTGACTTGGGGGAGAAAAAGGAGAGTTAAAAGGTGAGAGAGCAATCAAGCCAGTGATCACATGCCTATGTAAAAATGGGTACTGAAATTGGATTCTTAAAGGTACAAAATTGATAACAAATACCCAAAAGCAAAGATTAAAAATCCAGAATAGAGGTTAGACTCTCAAAAATACAATATTAAAAAAGCAATAACAAAAAGTATTAAATATATATATATATGAAATTTGGTTTAAAAATCAGGTCTTTTTTTTTGCAAGGTAATAGGTTTTAAAATAAAAATTAAAGGAGTAATAAAGAACTTAAAAATTTTTTTTAATTAAAAAATGATAATAGTAAAATATATCTAGGAATTTCTCTGGAGCTGTTGAATGCAGTGTGGGGTCAGTTCAGTTTCAGATAGTTCCTTGTTCCAGGTTATACTTCTTCTCAAGGTCTATAGGCCCCTTCCAGTGTAGTCAATGCCAACGACAGAGTTTTAATCTGTTGTGCCTGTCACTTCCAAAGTAGTTCCCTCTTTTTTGTTTATTTTGGCTTCCTCTGTTTGCAAGTCTCTTCAGTGTCTTAATTTCTGCCCTGACACAAGGGGGCAGAGGTGGTCATTTATTTAGGCTCACTTGTTCAGTTGTGCTGCAGGGAGGGAGGAACACTGCAAACAAAGATCACTGGCGTGTGTGAGGCGTGCTTGCAGTGTCTGGGCCACACTGGGCTTGCCCCCACTCATGTCGTGTGTGCTTTCCCAGTCTGCACTGCTCAAGTTCCAGGTTGCTCCGCAGGGGAACTGTCTAAAGTGGGCCCTGGGTTGCGTGCACTTCCCAGGTCTAAGCCACTCAGGTTCAGGTTCTCGGGCACTCCACAAAGGCACAGACTCGGTTGGGTCTGCATTTTGTGCCTTTCCCAGGTCCGAGCAGCTCAGGTGACCAGGTGGCTTGGCGAGCACACGCTCCCCAGGTTGGCAGTGTGTCTTACTACCACCACCGTCCCAGCTGCTTGGTGTCCTGGGTGCATAGCAGGAATATCAGGTGTGCCGTGAGTCCCCTCTGGAGAGCTGATCTCTGGCTGCGACCTTCCTGGTGGATAGCAACCGTCCAGGATCCCAGGAAGACTTTGTTAGCAACTGGGAGCCTGCTCGCAGTTTGGTAGAGGATGCTGTCTCTGGAGCCAAGTTTGCCCCTCGCCTTCCAGCTCTGGCTGTCACCCTCCTGCCTCTGGCAGGGGATGGTTCACAGCTGGCTAGCTCACCTCTGATACCCGCTCAGTCCTTTGTTTTGTGAGTGGGCCCGGCAGTGCCTTAGGTTAGAGCTTTTCAAGGGAAAGTTCTGTCTCTCTCTCTCTTTTTTCTTCCTCTCTCTCTGGCTATGCCACAGTTTGGGTTGCTATCTCACGTTAGCTTCCTAAGACTGTCCTCAGGGCATTCAGGCCCAGTCTTTACCCTAAGCAATACACCCTTCGCCTCCCTGTTCAGCCCCCGCTTGCTGGTGGTAGAAGCGAGCGTCTGGGCTACTTCTCTGCTAGGAATTGCAGAGAATCTGTGGGGTTTATTTATTTATTTTTTCCTCCCGGTGATGTTGCCCTCTGAGATTCCAAAACTCCCAACAGACCTGCTGGTGATAGGGTTTCCTGGTATTTGGAAACTTCTCCTCTTTTACGACTCCCTCCCTGGGACGGGTCTCCATCCCTACCTCTTTTGTCTCTCCCTTTACCTTTTGTATTTTGTCCCACCTCCTTTTGAAGACAATGGGCTACCTTTGTGGGTGCCTGGTGGCCTCTGCCAGCGTTCAGAAGTTGTTTTGTGGTATTTGCTCACTGTTCAAATGATCTTTCGATGAATTTGTCGGGGAGAAAGTGTCCTGTCCTATTCCTTCACCATCTTCCATGTATTCTGGACATGAGTTTGAGCAACCTCTGGGAGTTTTTGATGGACAGGGAAGCCTGGAGTGCTGCAACCACGGGGTCACAAAGAGCTGGACATGACTGAGCAACTGAACTGAACTGAACTGATGCATCTAAGGTGGAAGCACCTAAATACATAAAGCAAATATTAACAGACACAAAGTGAGAAACAAATAGCAATACCATAACAGTTGGGGATTTAATACACTATTTACAACAATGGATATTTCATCCAGACAGAAAAATCAATAGGGAAGCACTGACCTTAAGATCATCTGGTCTGACTGTCATTTAACAGGCATATATGAAAGAGCCCATCTAAAAGCAGCAAAATGACACATTCTTATTAAGTGCACATAGAACATTTTCTGGGATAGATCAGGTGTTAGGCCCCAACACAAATCCTTAAAAATTTAAAAAAACATGGCATCATGTCAAGCATATTTTCAGATCATAGTGGTATGAAAAATCATTTGTTTCATTTGTAAATGAAGAATCATTTACAAAAAAAAAACAGAAAATTCACAAACATATGGAGATTAAATGATATGCTACTGAAGAATGAATCAGTGAAGAGAGAAATCAAAAGAATACATTTCCCCAAATGAAAACAGAACATACAAAACATATGGAATGCAGCAAAAGCAAATCTAAGACAGAGGATTGTAGCAATAATTATCTTCCTCGAGAAACAAGAAAAATCTAAAACCATGAAACAAAACCTTAGATTTTACACTTCAAGGAACTAGGGGGGAAAGAGAAAATGAAGCCCAAAGTTAGTAGTAGGAAAGGAAGAAAGATCAGAGTGGAAATATATGAAACAGAGAATAAAATAACAAGGATGAATAAAACCAAGAGCTGGTTCTTTGAAAAGATAAAATTGACAAGCCTGTACCTAGAGACTCACCAGGAGGAAAAAAAAGACGACTGAAGAAATAAAAGAGGAAATATTATAATTACTATAGAAACAAAAAGGATCATAGTAAATTTTTATGAACAAACTTGACAATCTAGGCGAAATGGAAACATTATTAGAAACATACAATCTTCCAGACTGATCATAAAGAAACAGACCAATTACTAGTAACAAGCTTGAATGAATTAGTTATCAAAAATTTCCTAACAGAGGCTAGGACCAGATGGTTTCATGATGAATTCTAATAAACATTTTAAAGTGTTGATACCAATTCTTCTCTAACTCTATCAAAAAATAGAAGAGGAGGAAGCACTTCCAAATTCATTTTACAAGGCCAGCATTACTTTGATACCATTGTCAGACAAGGACACTACAAGAAAATTACAGGCCAATATTACAGATAAATATAGGTCCAAAAGTCACCACTAAAATATTAGGAAGCCAAATTCAGCAATACGTTAAAAGGATCATACAGCATGATTAAACGGTATTTATTCCAGGGATGCAAGGATGTTTGAACATCTTCAAATCAACATAGATACCACAAAAGCAGATGAAACCCACCGGATCATCTCAAACAGATACAGAAAACCTTGACAAAATTCAACATCAATTTATGATAAAGAATGTTTAACACAGTGAGTTTAGAGAAAAAATAACCTCAACATAATGAAGTGTATATATGATAACTAATAACATAGTGAAAGCCTTTTTTCTACGATCAGAAACTAGTCAATGATGCCAACTCTCACCACTTTTACTCTACTCAACATAGTATTGGAAGTCCTAGTCAAAGCAGTTACTTAAGATAAAGAAATGGAAGGCATCCAAATTGGAAAGGAAGAAGTAAAGCCATCACTATTTGCAGATGACATCACATTATATATAGACACCCTAAAAACTTCACCCCAAAGCTGTTAAAATCAATTAAAGAATTCAGTAAAATTGCAAGGTACAAACTCAATATACATCAATCTGTTCTTCTATATAACAACAAATTATCAGAGAAATTAAGAAAATAATCCCATTTACAATTACATCAAAAAGAATAAAATACCTAGGAATACATTTAGTGGAAGATGTGAACAGCCTGTACACTGAACACTATACTACACTGATGAAAGAAACTGAGAGACACAAATAATTGATAAGATACATGCTCATGGATTGGAAGAACTAATATTTTTTAAAATGTTCATAGTACCCAGAACAATCCACAGAATCAGTGCAATCCCTACCAAAATTCCAATTGCATTTTTCACAGGAAGAGAATAAACAATCCTTAAATTTGTATGGAACCAGAAAAGGCTGAATAGCCAAAGTAAGCTTGAGAAAGAGGTAAAAAGCTAGATCACATTTCCTGTTTTCATACTATATTACAAAGCCATAGTAATCAAAACTATATGGTACCAGCCTAAAAATAGACACAGATCAAAGCAACACAATAGAGTGCCCCCAAATAAATCCATGTATATATGGATAAAAAAGATGTATATACAGAGAATGAAATACTGCTAAGTCACAAAGAATGAAATCTTACCATTTAGGACAATATGGATGGATTTAAAGGCATTATGTTAAGTGAAATAAGTCAAAGAAGGACCAATATTGTATAACCTCACTTATATGTGGACTCTAAAAAACACAAAAACAAGGTCATAGAGAATATAACACTGGTTGCTTAAGGAGGGGCAGATAGAGGTAGGAAATACGGGGACAAGGGGAAAAGGTACAAACTTGCAGGTATAAAGAATTCATGGGGATGAAATGTACAGCATGTTGACAACACTTTATGACAAGTATGACAAATACTGCATATTTGAAAGCTGCTAAGAGAACAGACCTTAAAAATCCTTATCAGAAGAAGAAAATATTTGTAAAGTCTTTATGGTAACAGATGTTTAATGAGACTGTGAGCACTTTACAATGTATACAAATGTTGAATCATTATGTTATACGCCTGACACTAGTATTTCATATGTCGGTTATACCTTAAAAGGGGGAAGAAAGAAATCAGAGCTATCTAGTAGAATTTTTTTGTGTGTGTGAAGGGAAGGAGAGAAATGGAGTGATAGCTGCCAACAGGTGGGGAGTGAGGTTTATAGAGAGATGTTTCTAATGGAAAAAATAACACGTGATTGCTACTGGTAATAATTCAGTAGAGGAAGAAAAACCTACTGATTGCTGCAGCCATCCCCTTAAATTGATGAGAAGGGATGGGAGGTCCATAAGTTTTGGACTGGTCTGATCAAGGAGTGGGGACACTTAAGCCACATTTGCATGAACGACCACAGAATATGTGGGTGCAGTTGTCAGTAGGTTAGAGAGTTCTTTTGTCACCATCCTCTGCAATAATGATCACTTTCTCTGATCACGAAAATCCTTGGGTCTATGTATTCTTTCTGATCAGTACTACCAATATTATCCTTAGAAATAAAATTAATTTATTGTACAAATCATCTTCTTTCATCAGTAGGCTGTAGGTGTACCCATATTTTCTCTGTGAGAAAAATGCACACTATCTTTGATGGTTATTTCCCTTGATACACACAAGCCCCCTTTGTCCTTATTTACAAGTTTATGACAATTTTCTAGGTGGTTTAGTTATCCAAAATATGACCATCTAATAAGCAAAATGTTACAATGCCATTATTTGTCTGTTAGTGAAGTGAAAGTCGCTCAGTTGTGTCTGACTGTTTGTGACCCCATGGACTATACAGTCCATGGAATTCTCCAGGCCAGAATACTGGAGTGGGTAGCCTTTCCCTTGTCCAGCGAATCTTCCCAACCTAGGGATCAAACCCAGGTCTCCCGCATTGCAGGCAGATTCTTTACCAGCTGAGCCACAAGGAAAGCCCATTATTTGTATAGTGCTGTGTGGTTCACATATTTTTATTTATCTTATTTAATCTTCAAAAAGTATGACAATTAAATGGATGAAATTAATTTTTTTTACTGTTGCTATTTTATAGAGTAGGAAACCACAAAAGTAGCATGTCCAAGGTACAAAACAAAACAAAAAGATACTAGAAGCTGGTGAATCCAGGATTCAAATCAGGTAATCTGATTTCAAGAGTTACCAGGATATACTATGCGAGGGGCCAGAATCCCATAATTCCCATTTACTTGTAAACATATTCTAATTTTAAAGTAAGTTTTCTGATTTAGGGAGGAAAAGCACCATTTATTTACAACAGTAAGTTTTAGCTTTTAACAAGTTTACCAAAAATTTGTGAAATAAAAACACCATCAACAGAGTTATATGTGGTAAATTTTAGTAGATTTTTTTGGTCCAAAATGCAGTGTGTGTGTTTTAGAGGTTGTTGCTGTTTTCGCTGTGTCAAAATCATTATAGGATGATTACTACTACAGTAGTCTTCAGGAATATTTTACCAGTGAATCCTAACAGTATTCTGATGACAGAGATGACATTTACAAAGTAAAAACAAAGAACAGATGTCAAGTAACTCTGTGGTAGAGTGGAATTTAGAACTAGAGCCTTAGTACATTGCCCCGAGTCCAGTCATGGAAAATGAAGCATGTTCTCGTGAAACTGCAGCTGAAACTGTGAATTCCTCACAACACAGTGTGTTCACTGCCAAACCAAAGAGATCAGAATTCTTCGTTTCAGAGCACAGTGGTAAACTCTGCAGGCTCCAGATTTTGTGTCACAGTCTTTTTTTAACTTCCTTCAACCCTGAGCTGTGGGAATGATCATCAAATTACTTACAATGGGTTATTTGACTCTTTAAGGCCAAAAGAAAAAATAAGATGAAATTTATGGTCATTTTTCTTCCACTAAAATTAAGTACCTGATTTATTAGGTAAAAGGGAATTTAATATGTATATTTAAACAACAGATCATTAGCACTTCATTTTTTAAGATCTTTTACAACAGAGCAGGGTTGAGAGATGATTTTTGCTCCTTGTTTTTAAAATGACTGTATGGTCATTTTTTATTTCTCTTTAAGTCATCTGGAAGCCAGGCACTTCTGAGCCCTGTGTCTTTTTTTCCTTCGCCACAGAAACCTGGTTTGACGTATCACAAGTGTTGTATAGCTCATTTACGCTGCAGAAAGGAACCAAGGAACTGGTGAATTGTAGCTGCTTTTAAAAAAGAGTTGAAAAAAATCAATAATAAATTATCTTCCTATACAGCCATTTAGGCTCTTTGCACATCCCCTCCGACATGTAGATGTAGTTATAAATTGATTTAGTTGGGGACCGTAAAGAATCTCACTTGCTCTGGACTGCCTGTGAATGTACATTAGTGAAATAAAAATAACCCACCTTGTCAGAGGGGCCTTTCTAGGAGCTGGCAAACCCAGCAAGTTATTTTTATAGTTTAATGAGCTAGGCCCTGGCTTCCACGGGGAGACACAGCAAGTGGAGTGCTTCATAATTTACTGCTGTAAAATGATCAGGATTCATGTTGTCTATAAAACATGAAAAACATTCTTCATTCCTTACCAATTAGATCATAGTTACAACTCACAGTTCCTTTGAGCTTAAAAGAAAAAATTTAACTGCTAGACATAAATGAATGTTGTGGTTAAATTAAACCCTTCAACAGCCCAAACAGGCTTGAAAGAAATGCCTTCTGGATGTTATTAACACACATATTTAAGTGCTATTTTAAAATTTTAACTGCAAGCCATAGCAAGCACAAATGTTTAGAGTAGCTATTTTGACATCATAGCATTACTTTCACATTTTCATCTTCACTAATTCTTTCCATTAATTATTTCACCTTTTATTATATTAAACAAAATTTTTTTCAGATATAGGACACTTGTTTTATGAGAATGACCATGTTTGAAGAAGCAACAATAATGGCAATGTAACTGTGGAGTAGAAAGACCTATACATTTATTACATCAACAGGATCATATGAGTCATTTTCCATGAGTATTCTAAAATTTCCAAGAAACGACAATTTGAACTCAACTTTTTAAAGGTTTAGAATTATTTTAAAATACATTCGTTTAAAAAAAAAAAAGACAACTTGAAACATAACCACAAGGAAAGCGATAAAATTGCTAATTTCTATCCTGAGTTCAACTAGTAGGCTACTTGGTGCATACATGCTAAGTTGCTTCAGTCATGTCTGACCCGCTGCAACCCTACAGCCTGTAGCCCATGGACAGGCTCCTCTGTCCATGGGATTCTCTAGGCAAGAATACTGTGACCTCCTCCAGGGGATCTTCCTGACCTAGGGATTGAACCCGTGTCTCTCATGTCTCCTGCATGACAGGTAGGTTCTTTACCATTAGTGCCACCTGGGAAGCCCCTGGGCTACTCAGAAGTGAATCAGTTTTGAAACATTTCAGAATTTCCTATAGATTTTCATTAACTTCAAGTTTAGTAACACTGAGACTTGGAACAGACTTTATGATTTTATTCCTTGGAAGTGTGGTCTATCTTGGTGAATGTTCCATAAGCTCATGAGAAGAATGTGTATTTTGCAGTGGAGGTTGTGGTGTTGTACAAATGATAAGATCAGGTTCGTGATAATGTTTCAAATATTCTCTATCTGTATTAATTTTCATTTATTTGTTCTATCAATTACTTGGGATTGGGGGGGTTGGACATTTAACTTTCTCCCTTTTTTCTGTCTTCTGATCCATGTACTTTGAAGCTCAGAATTAGGTGCATCCTGTAAGATTGCAATGTTTTGTTGATGACCTTTTATCATCATGGAATGTTTCTCATTATCTCACATGATCCTTTTTTCTGGAAGCCTATCTTATCTAATTTAAAATAATCACCACTGCCTTTTTTATACTTTGAGTTTGCATGGTTTATCTTTTTTCTGTTGTTTTACTTTCAAACTTTGTGTCTTTAAATATTATTTGTGATACTTGTAAACAATACTGTGCTGATATTTGATTTATCCAGTTTATGGTATATTTTGATCATATGCTGGTTAGTAAATATTATCACCCTCTAGAAGGGGTATACCCCCTTTCTGTTACACCAGTAGTATGAATGCATAAATGCATCTAATCTGTAGTTGAGTTTGCTTGGGGCTGTGTTACAGCTTTAGATAAATTTAGTATATCACTGGCTTCAAATGATTGAGGGTGAAATCAGAACTTTTACTTTAGCAAGAGTTCAGATCTGAGCACTTGCTGGATTTTAGTTATCTCTTATGTTTTACATCCTAAATGCCAGATCTTTCTCTGTTTTACAACCTGGCTGACAGCTTTGTGGCTCAGTAGGGAGTTTCTTTTTCCTCTCCAGTCCATCCTGGCTTTCTGGGCTTTGAAAGACTTCTCTCAACCCTGCTCCTCTGTCCCCGGCATTCAAAATCTGCTGTCTCCCCATTAAGAAAGATTTAGTGTGCCTCTGAGGGTTTCATTCTTTTTCCTGCCCTGCTCTCAACTTGCAGCAGGTCACTGCTGGGCACTGTGTGAATGTCTGGGCACCTGATCAGTGGGGCTTTTCTCGGTTCTCCTGCCCTACATCCTACCTTGATTAGAGCACAACAATGAATTTCCAGAGTGATCTGAAAGAATTTCTCTCAACTCTCCTTTTGTATTAACAATCTGCAACATAGTACTTCCATGTACTCACTTAGGTCTTTAAGAAAGAATTGTTGGGTAGGTGCAGATTTATTCTATGGCTGGAGATCCTTGGTATTATAATCCATCTTGTCTGCCCACAAGACTATTAAAAGTTAATTAAAAATTGGCAGGCTTATCCTTTTGTTTGTGGTATATTTCTTCTCTTCGCACTATGCCAGCAAAGCTGAAAACATGCATAGGTATTTTTCCCCTGGGAAGGGACCATCATGTTTAAAATTTAGTTCATTTAGATATCTTTGTGCCTTCAGCTTGGATTAAAAAAAAAAAAACAAAAACTAGAATCTTGTCACTTATCCAGCTTGTTCTTATTGTTGGGAGAGAGGCAACAGTCTTTTGTGGCTTTCCCTATCTTAATTGGCAATGAAAGGTCCCCATTGGAATTTTCCTTGGAAAATTTATTTCAGCTAATTAAGCATTTTGGCAAAAACTGATAAACTCAAAATATCCAAACTTATCATCCTGAAACATACTCTATCTCTCCATTTAAATGTTTATATACTTTACCCAAATCTCACTTTTAGTCACTTATTACAGGAAAACATTTTAAATGTGATTAGAGAATATTTGAATGTATGACAAACCCTTGGCTAAACTAAAAATAAAGAAAAAATTCAAGTAAAAATCAGAAATAAAAGAAGGGACATTACAGTGAATGCCTCAGAAATGAAAAGGACCATAAAATATAAGAATAATATAAAAACTATGAATAATTATATGCCAATAAACTGGTTTATTTAAAAGAAATAGATAGATCCCTAGAAACTTACAATCTATCAGTCTAAATTATGAAGGAATAAAAAGTCTAAAAAGACCTGTATTTAGTATAAAGATTCAATCAATAATCAGAAACCTCCCAATTAAGAAAAACTCAGGACCAGATGGCTTCACTAGTACATTCTACTAAACATTTAAAGAAGAATTAACACCAACACTTCTCGAACTCTTTCAAAAATCTGAAGAGGAAAGAATACTTCTGAACTCATTGTATGAGGCCAGCCTTGCCCTGACACCAAAACCAGACAGAGATACCATAAGAACAGAAAACTATCCCTGATAAATATAGACACAAAAATACTCAACCAAATACCAGCAAAGTGAGACAAACTGCACACTAAAAGGATGGATCAATATACAAAGCTCTATTAATAGGACACACCATGTTAATAAAATGAATGATCAAAGTCATATTATCATCTCAACAGATGCAAAAAAGCTAGAAAAAGCTTTTGACAAAATTCAGCACCTTTCATGATAAAAACTCTCAAACTGAGAAGAGAAGGAAAGTACCTAAGTATAATAAAAGCTATGTGTATGAAAGTTGCTCAGTCGTGTCCGACTCTTTGAGACCCCCATGGGCTAGTCAATGGAGTGAATTCTGCAGGCCAGGATACTGGAGTGGGTAGCCCTTCCCTTCTCCAGGGGATCTTCACTACCCAGGGATAGAACCCAGGTCTCCCCCATTGCAGGCGGATTCTTTACCATCTGAGCTATCAGGGAAGCCCCAGGTAAAGCCATAGATGGCAGGAATTAGCATACATGAGAAAGTGGCAACAATCAATTTTCACAGTGTGTATGTTACATTTTTGTAAGTAAAGAATTTTCTAAAAAAGTAAGTATAGAGGACAAAATATTTATATTTGAATCAAGGGACTATGACTTGTTTTCTTCTTTTTACACTTTTTGTTTTTCAGTGAACTTGCATAAAATTTTAATGGTCACCATTAGAATAAAAAACAAATTTAGCTATTGAATAAAGTGACCCAAACAGGTTTTAAAATAAATTTTTTCTTAAAACAAGAACAGAAGCACACTTTTCCTCTGAAAGCTTATGAAATGTTAGGAAAAGAATTTCAAAGCTTTGCTATTTTGTTCAGTTAAGAGTGCCTTCAGATGTTATTGTCTTGGCACGTATATTTCCTTTTTCTTTTCACACTTAGGCATATTCAAAACTCACACATGCTACTTGATTCTTTGAAACAATGTTGATTATTGGTCTCAAGTGACTTCAGCTTTGGCCACAAACTGACTTTGTAAATGTGCTTCCTGGACATGGCAAGTAAAAGAAAAATGTCAATGTTTAAGTCAGATCAGTTTCCTACCATATCCTAAGCAATGACCCTAACCAAATGCTGAAATACAAGATTCTAAGAAGGGCTCACTGGTTTTTAAAGACTAAGGAAGTATTAAAGAAAGGGAAAGTAACAAGTAAATATTTGTTTTAAAATGTTACATTTTTAAAGTTTTAAACCTTGAAAAAATAATATAGTATCCTAAATACATAATCAGTTGGGTTCTTGGCTTAAAGGCACAGAAAGATTTATTTCCAAACCAAGTACACTAGTTCAGCTTTTCTTTTAAGGAGGCTCCCAAGGGGTCCTGATGCATAGCACCATTCTTTCCCACCCAATCCTGAGCAGTTTTAGAAACAGAACAAAAGTGGCTTTTGAGATCAGATTCAAGGATATGGCTTCATCCAAGTATATCAGCCTGGCAGTGCTGGGAATAGTGGACACCAGAATTAGGCAGAATTATCCACACAGACAGACCCAAGCACGTATGGAGCCATGAGGCATTCATCCCTGAGGATGAGCAGTGGAACCTGTACTCAGACATTTTTTTACCACACTCAGCTCGTTTCCTCTCACTTCTCTTAGTTGCCTTTGCAGTACATTCCTCTTGCTTACAATTCTAAATGTCAACATGCTGACTTGTTCGTCTTTGTACCACATCTGTTCTTCTGACTACACGCACTCTCTAGATGATCTCATCCTGTCCCATGACTTCAGCTTCAGTCTCTGAGCTGATGCCAAGCTTGGGCTTTTCCTCTGAACTCCAGAGTCATGCATCCGCTCTTGGGTTCAATACCTCCTCTTGGATGTCTAATGAGCATCTTAAACTCCATGGTCTAAAAGTGAACTCTTCATCTTTACCCCCGAACTGTACCGAAAACAGCCCCTCTCCCAATCATGCTCAACTCAGCTGCAAATTCATTCTTCAGTTACACGGATACCTTTGATGCTTATCTTTGTTCTTGATACTCATCTTTCCTCACACCACCCTCTCATTTATCAGCAAATTTTGTCACTCATGCTTCAAGTATGCCCAGCATCCAACTCTTTCTAACTACCTTCACTGTTAGCACCACCATCTTGGTTCTGGATTGTATCAATAATCTCTTAACTCTAAGAGAGTGTTTCAATCTTCCCCATGCCCCAGATGCCTCTAATCACAGGAGTCAAGTGATTTTGTTAAAACACAAGTCAAATTAGGTTACTCTCCACTCACTTCCCAGCTGCTGTGTTCTCTTGCTCTCCCTCAAATTCTGGAGGCAGCCTCGGTCTCAGGCCCTTCACATGACTGTAGAAGGATCTGCTTGGGATTTCTAATCCCAGACATCTACATGCTTCTCTCTCCTACTTCCTTCTCAGTGAGGCCGTCCCTGCACTTCCTATCTAAAATTTCAGCTCCCTCCCATCTAGATATTTCTCCTCCGCTTTTTCCTTTAACAACTGTCACTTTATCTTCTGTGTCTCTTACCAGAATGTAAGGAATTTTTGTCTGTTTCTTCAGCACTGCCATTCTAGTGCCCAGAACAATGTCTGATATACATAAGCACTCATTTATTAAATTAAGAAGAGCCGAACTGAATCAAGCCGGTCTTGTTGTTGTTTTGTTTTTTTTTTTAATTTTTCCCTCCACAATTTACCATCTTATCAGAACTGCCCTTCTCTAAAGCACAGTGAGTGAAGGAGTAAAAGGGAGGCCATGGGTGTTGCAACATACGGAGCCTCAAGAACCCAGAAGAAGCACTGGGAGCAAGAAGCAAGGTGCCTGTGACACTTCGTTCCCACATTCCGAATTAAAAGCTAAAGTACTGTTGCAGTTATCATCCCAGAAAATCTAAAACAGGTCTTCTTACTATAGTGGGGAGGGCCAGATCTGGCCTGCAACCTGACTTCTGTATGGCTCTTGACTTAAGGATGTTTTTTCACATTTTGAAAGGATCAGAAAATACAAGAAAGGGGAAGAGGAGGTGGGTGAATTGAGAGAGTAGCACTGATGTATATACACCACCATGTGTAAAACAGATAGCTTGTGGGAAGCTGCGCTATAGCACGCGGAGCTCAGCCTGGTGCTGTGATGACCTGTATGGGTCGGATAGTGGGGGCTCAAGAGGGAGGGGATATACGCATACTTATAGCTGATTCACTTTGTTGTACAGCAGAAACTTACAGCAGAAAATAATCCTGTAGAGCAATAATACTCCAATTAAAAAAACAAAAATTAAAAAAAGAAGACAAGAAAAAGAAGGAAAGCATCCTCCTACTCAAATCTCTAAACTTCTCTAAGCAAGAGGGCTTACATTTTGAGTTTAATTTTGCTTTCTTTCTTGCATAAGAGATGTCATTTGCACAGTCAGTGCCATGCCAAGAAAGAAACAACACACACACACAGACCATTGTCTTTAGGAAACACGGGAGGATTCTGAACAGGAGAGACGTTCCGCATTTGCCCCCAATCTCATTGAGAAAAGCAGGGCCTCCTCCTGACATCTTCCCAGGGCCCGAGCACAAGCAGCAGGGTTAAATCTGTGCTCTGCGCTTTCTCCCAGCTGGAGACGTCAGGTGCGCTCTGCAAGGGCACTTTGAACAGGCCACCACTGCAGTGCGGATGGGAAATGGTGTCCGAGAGACAATAAACGGGACCCTGGCTTAAAGTATATTAAGGGATCACAGGAGTACATCTTGACGGCATTTTCAGATCTTCTAATTCAAAGACACACTTCTTATCTCCCAAGGGGTGAGGTCAGCCTAGCAGAGATATAGACAGAGCCTCACAGATAAGGTTGCCAACTGCACGTCAGAGATGAGGAGTGAGAACGCAGTGAGGGCTCCATCAGTGCGTGCAGAGCACAGTCAGGGAGGCAGCTCAGGGCATCTGTGCTGATCCACAGCCTAAATGTCAAGGCAAACCTGCGTCACGGTGGCACCGCAGAGACTCATGCTCCACCTGAGGCTCCACCGGGAAAGTGAAAGTGATAGTCACTCAGTCGTGTCCAACAATTTGTGACTGCATGGACTAGCCCACCAGGCTCCTCTGTCCATGAAATTCTCCAGGCAAGAATACTGGAGTGGGTGGCCATTTCCTTCCCCAGGGGATCTTCTGACCCAGGGATTGAACCCAGGTCTCCTGCATCTCCTGCACTGGCAGGCAGATTCTTCACCCCTGAGCTACCTGGGAAGCCTGGTGACTAATTTACTTTCCAAATAATGACTGAAACAGCAGGTTTACCTGCATGTGCAGTGAATACTCTCAGCAGCCTTGGCACATCTTGTACCCATTATATTTGTAGGTGTCACTTTCCTAGTAGGATCTGAGATGATTAACTCTCAAGGGCATGCATACCATACAAGTTACTATAAATATTCAAAATTGTGAAAAGGAAGAGAAAGCAAATGTGGCAGATTTGAGGCCTAGAAACAGTTGTTGTGATAGGCTTTCCAACGTCCTTCAGTTTGGGGTCAGCCAGCTCGCCTTTCCTAGTAAAGACAAGTGGGGCAATCATCCAGTCAGTCACAGTAAGCCATGAATGAACCGCCACAGAGCAGTCATCTCATTCCTTTCCGCAGTCAACTGCCCAGGGAACTCATGGAACAGACTCCCTCCAGAAATGTCCTAGCTTTCTAATTAAATGCTTCTCTGAATTTAATCAATGTTTATTTTGCCAGTGAAAATTTTATGAGGGAATGGTGTGAACAGAAGCACATTTTGTCACAGATTGCCAACCAATAAATTGAGAAATGGTCAGAGAGGAAAACCCTAAATAGCTGTCGGCTGCCTTTTTCTTATTGTATTTTTCCAATTCCTTTCAAACTTACTTGGTAGCCAAAGATCGTGTGAGGTATGTGTGTGGTTCACTTCCATCAGCCCCTTCCCCTGCAGTTTAATTGGACTGCTTTCTCACCTTACACATCCTATTCACTCCCTCCCCATAGTCCTGCCTTCTCTCCTGCAGAAACGAAGAAAGATGGGTGAAGATTTCTTTGAAGTCATTTCAGCTCCCACAAGAGTGTATATGCTCTCTCGTTATCAAAAACAAATCCCCCCCCCCCAAAAAAAACACACACACACATCACTGTAGTCCAACTGCAGACATAGCCAAACATGTGAACCACAACTCCAAAGGCTTTGGGCCTTACCTGAGTTCTTTAAAATTGTGTCTGATTTAATTAATAGATGACACCAGCAGGGTGGTTGCCAATGAGCCTCATTTTTAACATTACCCACACTCTGGTGACTCGGACGGTAAAGAATCCACCTGCAGTGCAGGAGACATGAGTTCAATCCCTGGGTCAGAGAGATCCCCTGGAGAAGGGAATAGCTACCCACTCCAGTATTCTTGCCTGGAGAATTCCATGGACAAAGGAGCCTGGTAGACTACAATCTATGGGGTCACTAAGAGTCGGACACGACTGAGTGACTTACACTTATAATCAAATTGTGAGAACTGTTACCTGGGAATTATTTCTATAGGTCTTTTTTCTATACAGGGTGCTCTGGTATGGAACCGTGCAGTCTTGCTTGTTTTCAGACCTCCAGATACACACGGCAGCTTACTCATCAAGTCCATTCTGCTATCTAAAATGCACCTCAAATCTCAACATATTCCAGAACGAGTCATCATGTCCTCACCATGCTGTTGTTCAGTGGCCGTATGCCAGTGAATCTCACTTCCCTCCATTCACTTGCACAGCCCCAAACTCAGGAATTGACTGAGAATACATTAATCCTCACCGCAAGTCAGATCCATCACGATGTCCTGTTTAACCTGAATAGCTCCCAAATATATTAATACTGTTTCCCCTCTTAATTCCCCATTGTCCTTGTCCTGGATACTGTAATTTCTAATATTTGTTCTGTTACACTCCCAATTTATTTTTGACAAAGTAGCCAGAATTATTATTTAAAAATGCATCTCTGATCAGGGTACTTAACACCTACATTCCAGTCAAAATGCTAAAAATCCAGCAGTGGTTTTCCATTGCTCTTAGGAGTCAGACCAACATCCTTAACAAAGCATTCGTGGCTCCTAACGGGTCAGCCCTGCCTACATCTCAGTCCTTACCCCATTTCTCACTCTCTCACGATCCAGCCACCCTTTCCTTTTCTCTTCCTTCTGTCCTTCCAACAGCCTGTTCTCATTTTAGCCATATAACCTTTGCACATGCTATAGCTCTACACAGAATGCCCTCTCTCCATCATAAAGCTTTTTTAATAACTTGGTCTCACCAACTTATTGTCCTCAGGTCTCAAGTCTTAGCCAACTGTTCTTTTCCTCAGTGAAGCCTTCTCTGAGCCTTCAGGACACATTCTCCTCTATTCTTCCCTTCAGATCACTTATTTGAGTTTGTCTTAATATTCTTCATATCAAGGGTGTGATCTCTAAATTAATATTTGTCTATCCCATGAGTAACTCCATAGGACAAGCAGCTGTGATGTTTACAAGTTATCTATGCCAGTGTCTAACAATGTACCTACAAGGCATCAGCTGGCTGAGAGAACAAGTAGCAATTCTAAGACAAATTTGTAAACTTTGCCTTGTATTTATTGAAGTAGAGCCTGTGGACTATGTTTCCAGATTCTGTATCTAAGAATTATCTCAACACTTCAGTAGTTTGGTCATCTGATGCAAACAGTCAACTCATTGGAAAAGTCCCTGATGCTGGAAAAGATTGAAGGCAGAAGGAGAAGAGGGCATCAAAGGATGAGATGGCTGGATGGCATCACTGATGCAATGGACATGAACTTGGGAAAACTTTGGGAGATAATGAGGGACAGAGAGGCCTGGCATGCCGCAGTCCATGGGGTCGCAAAGAGTTGGACACAACTGGGCAACTGAACAATTCTGATCTAAGCCATGCTTAGAAACCACAATTAAAGGAAAATAATTTCTTTACTTACAGCACTTGACACCAGATGCTGGTATTTCTTTCTCCCTACACCAACTACTCTTCCAACAACTGGGTGTCCTATAATTTATTCAGTTCAAACAGTAATTTCCTGGAGTTAGTGCCAGACTCTATAGCTTTAAGACTCAGTCCCAAAAGAGTGCCTTCACTTCATGTTCTGTTACAAGTAGTGGGCCCCAGGGAACCCATATTTCTGTCCCAATCTGGCTACAAAGTTGGGGTTTCCCACCATCGCCTCCACTCAGCTTCAATAATTTATTATAATGGCTCACACAACTCAGGGCAATATTTATTTACTAGTACTTATTTATTATAAAGGATAAAGATGAACAGGCAGGTGAAGGGGTACACAGTGCAAGGTCTAGCAGGGTCCCAACCACAGCAGTTTCTGTCCCTACAGGAGACGAGTATACAACCTTGCTGTCACCTGGATGTGTTCATCAACTCAGAGGTCCTCCAAACCCGATGGTTTAGGGGTTTTTATAGACACATCATCACATGGGCATGATCATTTATTAACTTGATCTCCAGGCCATCTCGGGGGAGGGTACAGTTGAAAGTTCCGCGCTTCTCATCATGGCTTCGTCCTTCTGGTGACCACTCCCATCCCAAAGGTCTCTGGGAGTCCACCAAGAGGGGCCTCATTAGAACAAAAAATTCTCCTATCACCCAAGAAATACCAAGGGAAGTAGGAGCTCCGTGTAAGACCCTATCGACCCTATCACTCAGGAAATTAAAAGGGTTTTAGGAGCTCTGTGTCAGGAACTGGGGTCAAAGACTAAATATTAGGACATACGATGCTCCCAGCCTTCCTGTCATTCAGGAAATTACAAGAGTTTTAGAAGCTCTCTGTCAGCAACTGAGGTCAGAGACCAAATACACATTTCTTATGTCACAACTGTCTTAGAAAATGTCTAGCTCACATAATGCTGGAAGGTTTCAGATAACTTCCCAGGAGGTAATTACCTGAACTCTGCCAAGCACTTGAAGGCTGGGGGTGGGGTGGGGTGGGGGGAAGTAGGGCAGAATGGCACCATAGGGGAGTCATCACTTAAAAAGCTGTATATTTCATTTGGGAAATGTTCATTGTTAGAAAACTTCATTAAATGGTGCCAGCACCATAAATCTCATTTTGCTGACCTGAGATTTTCTAGGGAGTTTCACAGTAGAAGTTCGATCTGCCTTCTAGAGGTCAGCCCTTCAAATACTGAAAGAATCTGTACTATACTACAAATATTTTTAATACCACCAAACATAAGCAGGTCCCTTAATGGTTCCTTAAATGACATGGTTTCCAGATGCTAACCCTTTCCTGATGCACTTCAGTTTTCCATTGTCTCTCCTAAAATCATCATTCAGAACAGGTCGTACAGAATGGTCTGATCAATGTAGAGGTTAGCAAAGCTATTCCCTTCAGAGTTCCAAACTATGAAGCCATCTTGTACCTGTGGGGTACAAGGAAATCAAGTTACTTACTCAAGTGAATGTAGTTAGTGTTAGAGATGGAAATAGGATTTAATTCTGTAATTTTTAAATTTAATTTTTGTCTTCCTAACAGTATGAACATTTAGCATCAAAAATGTTTGCTAAATTTATCTGGTCAACACAATTTCCTTCATTAAGCACAAAATTCAGGGATCAAACGTCTTTCACTTTCTTCTCTTTGTCATATTCCCTGATTGTTTCTGTATATTACTTATCAGTGATTCTTGATGATAAGCCATGGCGTTTATCAACATCTCCACAACTGTCCACTGTAACGTCACACATTAAAGTGGGATTGAAAGTGATCATTGAGGTAAGATTACACTGACCTCTTAATATTGTCTCTCACAGTTTAACCTCATTGCATTGTTCAATCTTATTGAATTGTAGCTATAGTTCTTAGATATGACAATATCCACACCACTTGCATTAAAAAGAGTTTTAATGTTTTACTGTTCATAATACTTTTCTTGGAGGGTACTTGGAGAGTGTTCTAGAAAGTATTTCTTTTACTTCTTTCCAGGAAGAACTGCAGTAAATTATTACAATATAGCAGAATGGTGGTATGAAAAACTGAATTTGAATTTAGGAAATCCCGATTTCAATTTGAATTATTCTGCTACATGTAGTTGTATAACATTGAAGAATTCATTTAACCTTTCAAGCCTCAGCTTTCATTAAACAAAGTATTTTATGTCACAATACTATGAGAAACATATACCATAGGAATTTAAAACATCAACGGAGTAGATAAGTTCTCAGAGGAAAATGTTGCTTACCTAATTACTGCTATCTCTCCACCTCCTCCATATAACATGCAGACTAGCAAGTATGGCAAACAAAGCTGTTCAGGACCCATATTTAGAGCCTGAAATGGGATCAAACTACATAGACTTTTGTTAAGTGTAAGTAGAGAAATCAACACCTGCACACAGCAGAGCAAGCTCTAGAGCTCACCCCAGAGAAGACAGGTGGCAGAATCGTGGGAGGACGGGGGTGGGGGTGGAAGGGGTGCAGGTTCGGGAAGGCATCAGAGACTTTGTAAGACAAAATGACAGATTAAAATTATCCCCTGGGAAGAAAGGCTTACACCCTAAATGCTGCCTTACAACACTGAGAACATGAGGCCTGGTGGTCTGAGACACGGACCACTAAAGACTCTACTGGCAGAAACTTAAGAGAATCTGTTAGAGCTGAGATGAAAACCTTGCAAGGGCCCCACTGCAGAGAGCCACAAATGCCTTAGAAAGGTAAGAGCACCACTGGAGAAAGAACGAGGTTTACAGAAATTTTTTTTTTTAAATCATAGAAAATAAAATGTCCCTCACCGACCCAAATCAAGCACTACTAATTTTAAAATGACAACATAGTATACAAAGATAAGGGCATACACACACTAAGAGATGCTGTAAGCCAAACCTACTTTTCACCCCTGCCTTCATACCTCATTATCGCTGATATAGAGAAAAAGAAGTCATTTCAAAATTAGCATAACTTGGCAGACAGCATCCATACAAAGGTTTTATAAATAGAAAAAGAATCAAAAGATGTTAGCAGATAAAAACTAAAATGCACCACCACGATCTGACTAGATATTCTTAAGCAAGCATTTGTACATCAAATAAAATAAGTCAAATTAGAAACTAAAAAATGAAGACTCAAAATGGGCATCATTGTTGTTCAGTCGCTCAGTTGTATCTGACACTTTGCGACCCCATGGACTACAGCATGCCAAGCTTCCCTGTTCTTCACCATCTCCCAGAGCTTGCTCAAACTCATCTCCATTGAGTTGGTGATACCATCCAACCATCTCATCCTCTATCACATCCTGTTCTCCTGCCTCACTCTTTCCCTGCATCAGGGTCTTTTCTAATGGGTTGGCTCTTTGCATCATGTGGCCAAAGTATTGGAGCTGGAGCTTCAGCTTTAGCATCCGTCCTTCCGATGAATATTCAGGACTGATTTCCTTTAGGATTGACTGGTTTCATCCTTGCTATCCAAGGGATTCTCAAGAGTCTTCTCCAACACCACAGTTCAAAAGCATAAGTTCTTTGGTGCTCAGCTTTCTTTATGGTCCAACTCTCATATCCGTACATGACTACTGGAAAAACCATAGCTTTGACTATATTAACATTTGTCAGCAAAGTACTGTCTCTGCCTTTTAATATACTGTCTAGGTTGGTCATAGCTTTCCTTTCAAGCAGCAAGCATCTTTTAATTTCAGGGCTGCAGTCACTGTCCTCAGTGATTTTGGAGACCAAGAAAATGAAATCTGCCACTATTTCCACTTTTCCCCATCTATTTTCCATAAAGTGACAGGACCAGACGCCATGATTGGTTTTTGAACGTTGAGTTTTAAGCCAGTTTTTTCACTCTCCTCTTTCACCTTCATCAATGGGCATACACACGTATATTACACACATACACACAAAATATGTACCTAAACTCAAAAAAGAAAAATATAAAATCAACTTGGAAATAAAGACTAAATTATAAGATGTCCAAAGGAAACTAGATTCAACTGAGGATATAACTTTGGATATGGAATAAAAGATAAATATAGGCAAAAGATCTGCAGACACCAAATACCATCCTCATGAGCAGAGCCTCTATGAGAGGACAGGCTTTATTCCATCAAGACATGACAGAAGGGATGTCAGTCACAGGGCTAACAGCGGGCACTGAATATGCTTAATCACAGAACTAAGGTGAAAGCAAATGTGGGGGACCAAGGCAGAAGACAAGTGTATAAATGTTATGAATTCTAACCTAGTAGAAATAATTCAACAAAAAATCAGAGGAGGAAAGACACAGGAAATTAGATAAGCTCATTGATTGTCACATAATAAGTAGGAGTTGAAGATACCACTTAAAGTTGTCCAAAGATAAATTTACCTAAATAAGGGAAAAGAGGACTAAAAATATCATACAAATTGTGAACAGAAATAGTAACTAGCCAGTAGTACAAAAATACAGATCTTCCTAATAAAAAGAGCACTCTAGAAAAAGGGGCAAAGAAAATGAACACAGAGAAAAAGAAAAACAGTAAATATAGCCTATAATATGTAAATATATACAATATAAAACATAAAAAGAATGATCAAATGGAGACCAAACATTCTGTGGTATAAATACCACATAGCTGGCTTATCTCACCTGTTTTTAAAATTTAGATTGATTCACAAGGCAAAACCCTATTATATGCCAAATGCAAAAAAAAAAAAAAAAAAGTTAAAAAATAATTCTAAACTGCTAACAATAAAAGGTTGGGCAAATGTATACCATGAAAATACAAACAGTAAGAAAGCAGGGATGGCAACCCAGGGAATAAATAGGGGAGAATTCAGACCAAAAATCAGCAACATGACTAAAGCTTTTATAACATTAAGAACATCAATTCACAATGATTATATAACAATTACAAATATATATGAACGAAACAAAAATTCATCAGTGATAACAGGGACTGTAAAATCCTTTTTACTTCCTTCACTTCATATCAAACCTCAAAGTCAATCAGCAAGTCTCAAATTTTATTTTACATCAAAATTACATGAAGACCTTTATAAACACTGATGGCTCTGCTTTTACACTCAGAAATTGTAATTTAATTGGTTTGTAATATAACTAGGCTCTAAGAATGTTAGATTTCCTAGATGGTTCTAATGTGCTTTAGAAGACGGAAAACCACTGAAATAGAGAGGCACAAGGATTGGAACAATAGTAAAATGACCTCTCTACAATGAGAAAATAATATTCACAACAGGCAAATAGGTAAAGTCCTTAAGAATAAACTTAGGAACAACCTGCAAAAAATGATGAGAAAAGCTGAATAAATAAAAAGGCATTTCTTCATCTTGAAGAGGATGTAAAGTCCTTGTGTTCACAGTGATTGTCCCTAAGAGAATATATGAATTTCATGCAGTACCCAGAAGCACACCAATGAGTTTTCTGGGAACTAGCTCTGTTAAATCTAACATGTCTAAAACCGGACATGTGTATATCTGGGAAACTTCATTTTACAAAGAGAAAGGGTTGAATAGCCCTAATGTATAACACATATTATCAAAACTCAAAATTATGCAGTATTGGTATATGATTGCTAGAATAGGAGGTTCAAAAACAGACTCCAAAACATGTAGCGGCTTAGTGAATAATAAAGAAGGCACATATCAAATGGCTGGTGGGAAAGATGGACTTCAAAATAGACATGCATGAAACATCTGAAAAATGGTCATTTGGACTCACACTTTATACTAAATGGACAAGAGATCCAAATGTAAAAACTGATGTTTAAGTACCAGAATAAAACATAGGTAAATTACTTTACAACCTGGATGTGAGCAAAGCTTTCCTAAATCAAAATTCAGATGCAATTAAAAAAAATAAATTCTACTGAATTAAAAAAAGAGTTTGCATTGCAGAATCATATCAAAGAATAAATCAAAATTTGGGAGAAAACAGTTGTAATGTGTCCAACAAATAAAAGGCTAATTCCCCTATTACTGGGCTTCCCTGGTGACTCAGACGGTAAAGAATCTGCATGCAATGAGGATACAAAGAACTCAAAATGAGAAAAACAAGCCAAACTGATTTTAAAAATGGGCAAAATACATCAATAGTTCACAGAATAAGCTAGAACAGATGCCTCTTAAATGTTAAAAAGATGAATCTACATTGATACCAATAAAAATGTCTCAATAAAAATTAGTCCTCTTATCACACAGGCTTTGTTCTTTTTTTGGCCACAGCTTGCCCTTGTGGGATCTTAGTTCCCTGACCAGGGATTGAGTCCAGGGCCACGGCAGTGAAAGCCCAAAGTCCTAACCACTGCACAACCAAGGAACTCCCATCACACGGGTTTCTAAATGCCATTCTTCATTAAGTGAAACCAGGCCTCTTTGTTTAAAATGGTGGATTTCAGATTTGGGATTAAAAAGTGTAAGAGCAACCCTAAATACTGTATTCTGGAAAGCAAGAAAGCACTCTAGGACGAATGAGACTATGCTAGATGGGCATGGGAGTCTACTTTTAAGTGTCTACCATTGGTAAAATTTGGGACAATTAAAGTATTAAAATATAAGGAAAATAATGATTTATATAATACTGAATATAATAAAAGGATCTATGAGTCCATAATGATACTCAAGAGTGAAAGAAGGAAAGAACGAACTGAGAAGAGAAGCAAGGGAGCTAATAAATGGGAAAGGACTGACCGAGTTTTAGTAAATACTACCAGTCACAACTTGCAGTCTAAGAGTATTTTAGGACAAGAATTGTCAATGCATGCTAAACCAGCTGGATGCAATTTTAGGGGCTGTAATCATTTTCTATCACAGTTGCAACAAATTATCAAAAAAGTAAACACAAGTTTGTTATAGTTCTGTAGATTATAAGTCAGACATGGGATCCACTAGGCTCAAATCAAGTGGGTCAGAATTCCTTCTTGGAAGCCTTATGGGAGATCTGTTTTCTTGCTTTTTCTGGCTTCTAGAAAACACCTACATTCCTTAGCTTGTGACTCCCTTTCTCCACTTTTTAAAGAAAGAGAAAGACCAATATCGTATATTAAGGCATATATATATATATATATATATATATATGGAATCTAGAAGATGGTACTGATGAATCTATCTGCAGGGCAGCAATGGAGATGCAGTCATAGAAAACAGACTTTTGGACACAGTGGGGGAGGGAGAGGTGGGATAATTTGAGAGAGTAGCATGGAAACATATATATCACCACCTGCAAAACCAATAGTTGGAATTTGCTGTATGACACAGGGAACTCAAAGCCTGTGCTCAGTGACAACCTGGAGAGGTGGGACAGGGAATGACGTGGGAGGGAGTGTTGAGAGGGAGGGGACACATGTGTACCTATAGCAGACTCATGTTGATGTATGGTAGAAACAATCACAATATTGTAAAGCAATTACCTTCCAATCAAAAATAAAAGAAAACAAGGTTACAGTTTGTTAGCCATTCTTCCTTAGTCACATCTCCCTCTGAGTCTTCTATCTCCATGTTTGATTTCTAAGGACTGACGTGATTGCTGTAATAATCCAAGATAATCTGCCCGTATTCAGGTGAGCTGGTCAGCAACCTGCTACTTTCATTCCCCTTATCCATCCCTTAAACTAACATATTCACAGGTCAGATATCTGTAGAGGTAATGGAGTGAGGGTAATATTATTTTGTTTACCATGGCAGGAAGAAAGGGAGAGAGAACTGCATATATGTATATGGGGGATGGGTGGAGGGAGAGATCCAGCCTATTAAGGGCTCAAATGCAGTCTCAGCAATAATGGGACAAATGGCCATTTTCAGGCCTCTGGATGTAAAGCAACAGCAAGAACATTTAATTCACCTATGCAGTATCAGTTTTCATTCCAATCCCAAAGAAAGGCAATGCCAAAGAATGCTCAAACTAGTGCACAATTGCACTCATCTCATACGCTAGTAAAGTAATGCTCAAAATTCTCCAAGCCAGGCTTCAGCAATATGTGAACCGTCCACTTCCAGATGTTCAAGCTGGTTTTAGAAAAGGAAGAGGAACCAGAGATCAAATTGCCAACATCTGCTGGATCATGGAAAAAGCAAGAGAGTTCCAGAAAAAACATCTATTTCTGCTTTATTGATTATGCCAAAGCCTTTGACTGTGTGGATCACAATAAACTGTGGAAGATTCTGAAAGATATGGCAATACCAGACCACCTGACCTGCCTCTTGAGAAACCTGTACGCAGGTCAGGAAGCAACAGTTAGAACTGGACATGGAACAACAGACTGGTTCCAGATAGGAAAAGGAGTACGTCAAGACTGTATATTGTCACCTTGCTTATTTAACTTCTATGCAGAGTACATCATGAGAAACGCTGGGCTGGAAGAAGCACAAGCTGGAATCAAGATTGCCGGGAGAAATATCAATAACCTCAGATATGCAGATGACACCACCCTTATGGCAGAAAGTGAAGAGGAACTAAAAAGCCTCTTGATGAAAGTGAAAGTAGAGAGTGAAAAAGTTGGCCTAAAGCTCAACATTCAGAAAACGAAGATCATGGCATCTGGTCCCATCACTTCATGGGAAATAGATGAGGAAACAGTGGAAACAGTGTCAGACTTTATTTTTTTGGGCTCCAAAATCACTGCAGATGGTGACTGCAGCCATGAAATTAAAAGACGCTTATTCCCTGGAAGGAAAGTTATGACCAACCTAGATAGCATATTCAAATGCAGAGACATTACTTTGCTAACAAAGGTCCATCTAGTCAAGACTATGGTTTTTCCAGTGGTCATGTATGGATGTGAGAGTTGGACTGTGAAGAAAGCTGAGCGATGAAGAATTGATGCTTTTGAACTGTGGTGTTGGAGAAGACTCTTGAGAGTCCTTTGGACTGCAAGGAGATCCAACCAGTCCATTCTAAAGGAGATCAGCCCTGGGTGTTCTTTGGAGGGAATGATGCTGAAGCTGAAACTCCAGTACTTTGGCCACCTCATGCGAAGAGTTGACTCACTGGAAAAGACTGATGCTGGGAGGGATTGTGGGCAGGAGGAGAAGGGGATGACAGAGGATGAGAAGGCTGGATGACATCACTGACTCGACGGATGTGAGTTTGAGTGAACTCCAGGAGTTCGTGATGGACAGGGAGGCCTGGCGTGCTGCAATTCATGGGGTTGCAAAGAGGTGGACACGACTGAGTGACTGAAGCGAACTGAACTGAACTGATGCAGTATTATTGTCAAAAAATATTTACTCTTAACTTAAACCTGAGGAAAGAAATCAACAGATCAAGATAACAGCAGATTCTACAAACATGTATCCTGGACTCTTAAGATTATGCTCACAATCCTTTAGCCTAGGCTTCAGCAGTAGGTGTACTGAGAACTTCCAAGAGATCAAATTGCCAATATTCGTTGGATCATAGAGAAAGCAAGAGAATTCCAGAAAAATATCTACTTCTGCTTCACTGACTATGAGAAAGCCTTTGACTATGTGGATCACAGCAAACTGGAGAATTCTTAAAGAGATGGGAATACCAGACCAACTTACCAGTCTCCTGAGAAACTTGTATGCATGCAGGTCAAGAAGCAACAGTTGGAACCTTACAAGGAACAATGAACTTGTTCAAAATTGGGAAAGGAGTACAACAAGGCTGTGTATTGTCACCCTGCTTATTTAACTTATATGCAGAGTATATCATGTGAAATGCCAGGCTGGATGAGTCACAACCTGGAACCAACATTGCTGGGAGAAATATCAAATAAGCTCACATATGCAGATGATACCATTCTAATGGCAGAAAGTGAAGAGGAAATAAAGAGCCTCTTGATGAGGGTGAAAGAGGAGAGTGAAAAAGCTGGCTAAAACTCAGTATTCAAAAATGAAGATCATGGCATCAGGTCCCATCACTTCATGGCAAATAGATGGAGAAACAATGGAAATAGCAACTATTTTCTTGGGCTCCAAAATCACTGCAGATGGTGGCTGCAGCCATGAAGTTAGAAGATGTTTGCTTCTTGGAAGGAAAGCTATGAAAAACCTAAGAGAACATATTAAAAAGCAAAAATATCACTTTGCCAAAAATGATCCATATAGTCAAAGCTATGATTTTTCCAGTATCCATTTATAGATGCAAGACTTGGAGAAAAAAAATAAATAAATAAACGCATGCCAAGAATTAATGCTTTCGAATTATGGTGTTGGAGAAGACTCTTCGGAGTTCTTTGGACTGCAAGATCAAACTAGTCAATCCTAAAAGAAATCAACCCCAAATATTCATTAGAAGAATTGATGTCAAAGCTGATCCTCCAATACTTTGGCCACTTGATGGGAGGAGATGACTCACTGGAAAAGATCCTGATGCTGGGAAAGATTGAAGGCAAAAGGCAAAGAGGGCAGCAGAGCATGGGTTGGATGGCATCACTGATTCAATGGACATGAACTTGAACAAACTCCAGGAGACAGTGAGGGACAGGGAAGCCTGGCATGCTGCAGTCTATCGGGTTGCAAAGAGTCAGGCATGACCTAGCAACTGAACAACAACCAAAGAGTTAATTTACAATGTCCTTAGTTTCAGGTGTACAGCAAAGTGATTCAGTTATACATATACATATAACTGTTCTTTTTCAGATTACTTTTGGGGATTAACATATACACACTACTGTATATAAAATAGATAATCAACAAGAACCTCCTCCTGAATAGCACCTAGTAATCTGTGATAACTTGTATGGAAAAAAGAGTCCTTCTCTGTATTTTTGAATTTCATATCTGTTGTGAAATTTTTAAAGTTGGTTTAAATGTTTCATAGCTTAGACTTTAATTATTTTGCTACCATGAACTTCTCTTAGAAAATATTTTCTCTTTCTTTCTTCTAAGACTTAGTCAAAATTTTACTCACCTATAAGCACATTGTTAAGATGAATGCCGTAAGCATCTTCCTATTTTCATGCCTAATGAAATGTCTTCTTCCCTGTACCCAGGTAAAGAAACAATCTGCAGTTTCTCGTATAGTTCAGAATACATGGGCTGATGACCTGTTTGTTAACTGTGTTCCGTAGCCCAAGAGACCCTTTCTTGACGTTCTGCCACACTGAGCTTCCACCTTGTGGACATTTCCTACATGTTAGAGTGGCTCAGTGGTGAAGAATCCACCTGCCAATGCAGGAGACGCGGGTTTGAACCCTGGGTCGGGAAGATCCCCTGGAGAAGGAAATGACAACCCGCTCTAGTATTCTTGCCTGGAGAAGCCCATGGACAGAGGAGCCTGGTGGGCTACAGTCCATGGGGTCGCAAGGAGTTGGACTTGACTTAGTGACTAAAGAACAGAGAAACATAAGGGAGGTTTTTCTAAGCCATAGTTTTCACATATTCTTTCAGATGGAAGCTTTCAAACCAACTCTTTATCCTCCTCTGAGGGTATAACTTTGATTTCCAGATACCAAAAGTGAGGATTAACAGAAAAGACAAAATGCAGGCGCATGCAGCATTACAAAGCCAGTATAAATGTTTAAAATCAGTTCCCCAACACTTACGGCTGTGTTTTTTCCTCATAGAAGTTTCCTTATGATTCCAGCATTGTGTCATCCGATAAGCTACATTGCTCCTTACTATCCCAGATAATACACAACTGGGTTTTGGAGAACTCTTTATTAAAATACCCTAAAGTCATAAAAGCGACTTTGAAGTAGAACAGTAGGCAGCTGCTTTAGTAAGTTGAAGATCAAAGATGTTGCTCTCCCCATGGCCAATAAGAATGAAAACTTGATTTTAGTGCAGAAGTGTTTGGAGAGAAGAAATGATTTCTTGCTGATAAAAGAAAGCTAGAAATGGAGCAAGGAGGCTGTGGGTCCATCTCTTTCACTCCACAGGTCATGTATGTCTCCAATAGCTGAGCAGACCTTCTTTGAATCTATCTTTTTAAATTTAAAATCTTTTCTTCAATTCCCCATTCTTTCTCTTCTCAACAGCTGGCCCCTTTGCCCTTGAAAGAGAACATGCTGGCCTGCCCCCCACAGACAAGCCCTCGGAGGCGAGTGTGTGCCATTTCTTATTCTCACTGCCCTCGTTCCGATACAAACCACCACATATTACACTGTTTTTCATCCTCATTATATTCCCATTCATGGGTTGTGAATGCCGGCAACAGGACTTCAGAATAAAAATGCTCACAGCAGCCACTGCAAAAAGCTGTGTCCTATTGACTTCTGAGACGGACTGCTGCTGGCTGTTGTTTTGAGCAAAACAGAGCCAGTTCAACATCTCTTGATCATACAACTCTTAAGGATTTCCTGAATTCTGATGCAGAATGGTCAGTGAATCTCAGTGTAGAGTGATAAGGAAGAGAAGAGAGGGACTGGGGAGCCAGGCTGGCTGTTCCACCATCCTGTACCCATAGATCAGCATCTGGTCGCAGGAGACCCTCTGCACGGACCTCAGAGAGAAGGTCTGTACAGAGCAAAGCCACAGGCTTGAGGTTCCCAGGGAAGGCCCAGTTCATGTTAAATACTGCACCCATCACACCACTTGATATTTAATTCACATTCAAGTATGGTTACCAAAACTTGAGTTGCAGAGTTTAGATCTGAGGATTATCCACTTTGTATTCTCTTTTAGAACTAATGGAGCTTATAGCCCAAGGAGCCATTTCTTTTGAAATTTTCAAGAATTCCCACAGCTACCCAAAGATCACATGGGGATGCCCTAAAGAGTTTAGCAGAGTCCAAACCTGATATCACATATCCATGTCAAACAGACGGACAGGTATATACATATATGTCAGAACAGAAAACTCAGTAAGCATTGGGTCTGAACACAGCTCTGCCCTCCATAACCTTCTTTGTCCAGATGAGAGAAGGTCTAAAAATTTATGACTATCCTAGGATAGGATTTAATTCTGCATGTAAACAATCCCAATAAACAGAGTACAGATTTTAACATATAATGCGAATCATAGGAAACAGACTTTTTTCCCTTTTGTGTAATTTTTCTCAAATGCTAAACAAAGGGCATAGGAATAATGAAGCCAGAAAGATACATCTGGTCATGCAAATATTTCCAACTGTGTATTTACTATACATTGCTATATATTTTTATATGCTCATATAGATAATCTTGCATGCCTAAAAAGTCATTTTCTCCTGGCATTCTCTTCCACCTCCACCCCAAGTAAACAAATGTGTTTAAGGACAAAGAGTTCTACTGGAATACTCTTTCATAAAACCATTTCAAACTCCTAGTGTGAAAGCAAATGGTGTCATCGTAACTGAAAGCTCTTTGGTTCTTGGCTCATTTTGAAATGAATGGGTCAAATCAGCAATCCGTTAGCAACCCTGGTCGTTCATGGGCCTATCTTTACACTTCCCTGCCTCCCTCCACCACGAGTACTTCTAATAGAAGAGCAGCTACAACATAGGGCTCCATGTTAAGGGACTTTATCAGGGAGTGTTTTTTCAATAACCTGGTTTAGAGAAAGAGTAATGTGAGCCTCTTCAAGAAGCCGAAAACACTTAGACTACCTTTTGGGGAAAGGAAATGAAAACACCTTGTTTTCATGAAGTGATGCTTGTTGCTTTTGTTTTCGTGTGAGACTGGTCATAATGTCTTGCTTCTGAGAAGTCAGCAACAGGAATGAACAAGGCAATGGGGAGTGGTGTCAGGGTTGCTGCTGCTGCTTCTTTCAAATATGCAGACTATTTTTTAGTTTTCAGTTCCCAGAAAAATTGAGTAGAAAGTAGAGGTTTTTCACCCATCCACCCCTATAACCACAGCTTACCCCACTATCTAGTGATATCATAGGGTGGGGCCCTGATCCTATAGGATTACTGTTCTTATAAAAGAGATGCCAGAAAGCTTCAACTGGGCAGTGCTGGCATGGCTGCTGTTCTTACGATTCCAATTAAATTTTGGCAAGAGCTGGAAGAGCTGAGAATGGGCACTTCTCATGTATGCTCAGGGCACGTATGGAGTCTTTCTGCACAGGCTGTGAGACTTAAGAGCATGAAAGCCTCAGGGTTGTCAAACTGCTTATGTGGCACATGAAGGTGTTAACAGCTAGTATCCAGCAAATAAGCCAGATGAGTCATTTTCTTTTATTGATCAAACCTCAGAAATCACTCAGTGTTACTTCCATCTATCCCATTATAAGCTAGTAATGGCCTGATCACTTTGAAGGAGAGGTAGCTAGCCTCCACCTCTTTATAGGGAAGTGGTAAGGTTTCAGAAGTATGTGTGGGCTGGGAGCTCTTTATCTGGCTGTCTTTTAAACAGTCTGCAACAGATAATATTTGGCTCCAAGGACAATGATTTTCCCACAGTAATTTGATGATGGTAAAACAGAAACCCTTCTTCCTGTGGAGGCATTTAAAATACGGAGTTTAAAAACAAGAGATGAGTCATAAGTTATTTAGGATGAAATGAGCAATGTTCTGTGACCCCCCCCCCCCCCCCAGGTCAAACAGGCATGTCCAAACAGGTATCTTTAAACCACCTCTCTTAGCTAAGTCCACTGGAGAGGGCTTGGAGTCAGCTTGGTTGCGCAAAAGGATGATTCATCTTCTCATAAAGCCAAAGAACAAGGAAGCCCTACGCATCAGCTGGGGCACTAGTATGAGGGGATCTGACCCCAAACTGAGCAATGAGTAGCTTGGGTTGGACCTTGGAGTCCCTCCCAGAATGGAGCCTGGACCAGTGGGGTATGGGGAGGAGATGAAGGATGGGGTAGAGGGAGTGACGGCTCTGCGAGAGGAAGGTGGGCACCAGGAACTCCACAGCCTTGGCAGCAGTGCATGAGATGGGGACAGCTGGAGGAAGGTGCCCTGCAAAGATACTGAGACAGCAGCACCACCCAGCAAAGACAGGAAGGAGAGAATTTTGCTTAGTATTAAAAAAGCCATGGTTGTTCAGACTAGCAGAGAAATCATAAAACCACTTGAAATGACCTAAAAGCTACATTCATATTTTCTGTCTGGTGAAAGATTGTCTCTTAGAGTTTCTGAGTACACAATTTCCCTTCTCTTATACATAGAAGAGGATGGGAAACAGATCCTGTATATTTTGTATTCAGAACACCTTGCAAAAGTGAAAAGAATGAAAAAAAATTCTCAAAAGATCTGGACTTACTTTACAAAGACAGATCAAATACTGCTCAGGCTACTGAAAACAGCTTTAATAAAGAACCCAAAAGGTTAACTGGAGGGCTTGATGCTCCCTCTGTCGATTGTTTCCCCAATACAGGTCACAGGATAAAAGAGTACCAGGGCTAGGGAAGGAGTCAA
Organism: Budorcas taxicolor; assembly: GCF_023091745.1. Taxonomy (NCBI): domain Eukaryota; kingdom Metazoa; phylum Chordata; class Mammalia; order Artiodactyla; family Bovidae; genus Budorcas; species Budorcas taxicolor. The sequence goes on along the minus strand of NC_068916.1, from coordinate 29,721,326 downwards.
GGTGAATCAAGATATTACTAGAGACATTTCTTCTCGAAGGGCAGAGAGATGCATAAATAAATTAAAACTGGGTCTGATTAAAACAACCTAAATGTCTATTGACAGATGAACGGATAAAGAAGATTTGGTATATAATACACATATGCTGCTGCTAAGCCACTTCAGTCGTGCCCGACTCTGTGCGACCCCATAGACGGCAGCCCACCAGGCTCCCCCATCCCTGGGATTCTCCAGGCAAAAACACTGGAGTGGGCTGCCATTTCCTCCTCCAATGCATGAAAGTGAAAAGTGAAAGTGAAGTCGCTCAGTCGTGTCCGACCCTCGGCGACCCCATGGACTGCAGCCTTCCAGGCTCCTCCGTCCATGGGATTTTCCAGGCAAGAGTACTGGAGTGGGGTGCCATTGCCTTCTCCGATAATATACATATACACACATATATACACAATGGGATATTAGCCATAAAAATGAATAAAATAATACCCATTTTGGATGATCTAGAGATTATCATCCTAAGTGAAGTCAAGTCAGACAGATAAAGATTATATGTGGAAACTAAAATATGACATAAGCAAAGTTATCTACAAAACAGATTCACAGGCCCAGAGAACAGACTTGTGGTTACCAAGGGGTAATGGGGGAGGGTTTGATTGGGAGTTTGGGACTATTCGATGCAAATGATTATACATAGAATGGATAAGCAACAAGGTCCTACCGTATAGCACAGGGAATTATGTTTGATATACTGTGATAAACAATAATGGAAAAGAACATAAGAAAGAAGGAAAAAATGTGTATATGTTTGTAAATATATATACACATACATACATGGGTTTCCTGGTGGCTCAGATGGTAAAGATCCTGCCTGTAATGCAGGAAACCCAGGTTTGATCCCTGGGTCAGGAAGATCCCCTGGAGAAGGTAATGGCTACCCATTCCAGTGTTCTTGCCTGGAGATTCCATGCACAGAGGAGACTGAAGGGCTACAGTCCATGGGGTTGCAAAGAGCCGGACCTGCCTGAGCAACTAACACTTTCCCTTTCTTATATCACTTTGCTGTACTGCAGAAACTAACACAACACTGCAAATCAACTCTACAATTTAAAAAATAAAAAAAATATTAAAACTGGGTCTGATAGGACTATGGGGGGAAAAAAAACATTGTTAAGATGCATTAGAGTAAAACTGGATAAAATAAGTTAACTTTCCAGTGCCCCTGCTCTCTCTTGTATAACCTATGGTAATACCTTTTTTAAAAACAGTGACTCTCTCTGAGCTACAATATACTGTTCAGGACTAACCTTAGCTCAGAGGAGACTGGTAATAATTCAGGGAACTAGAGAACATGTTTTATAGCTTTGCTATCTTTGTTATTTCCTTTCCACTTTCCTTTCCAATTTCAAGAAAATATCTACTCTTGGCAACAGGTTAGTATGAACTATTCTGAACTTAATATTCTCCCATGCATAAACTAGTAACTGAAACTAAGGGGCATGTTAATTTAGAGGAACAGAGTATAAAGACTTCAGCCTTGGGGAATAAATTATAATTTTTTATTAAATATTTGGGAGAGCATAAGAGGAAAACTTATCTATTGATGTATTTTCCTTCCAAACTTAGTGTATTCTGCCTTGATAATCATTCCTAGAAATTCATGTCAGGCCTGTCATTCTTATCCTTACCCACCTCCACAATGCAGAGTGGTTTGAAGAAACATCAACTAACTGGGGAATGAGGAATGTTCTGCTACTTGAGAAGGCTGTTCTGCTGATCTAGGGGAAAGCTTTGGGAGAGAGAAAGAGAACACCACAAAATCAATGGATTCAATCTCAGTGATCAGTGGAGGGGCTGCCAACCAATCTGAATCACGGTGGTTACCATAAAAGTCACTGGCTCTCCAAGGCCTTACTGCCAATTAACCAGCAGTACTTTTTGATAGTCCAATGGCAAGAATTTCCTATGAAGTATTGTCTTTGGAGCTGCTTTCCCCAGGAGAGTCACATACATGGAGTATTTTCTCATTCTGTTTCAACAGCCCGTAGATTTTGGAGTAGAAGTCAGAGCCAAATTAATGGAAAGACAAGCTGGGTATGAACCTCGGATGCAGGTTTAAAAGGAGAACTGAAACATCACTGGAATAAATGAGCAAAATGTAAATTGGTTTCACTCCTCACTATGTTGAGTACTTTTGTGAATTGCACATGAGCCTAAATTCAAAAATCAGTAATGCATGCTGTTTTTGTTTACCAGGAATGAGTGACTTAGCTTAATTATCTGAATGTTAAATCCTTTAATGTGCCATCCAAGATACTGTCTCATCCAGAAAATTTCAAAAGAAAATTGAGGAAACTACAAAAATGTGAGAAATATTTAGTTTTTGTTTTAGTCCACCCTTCTGCAGCCAGTCAGTGAAGTTAGTGACTGTTTTTACATAGTTTTTGTTAATTTAAAAAGTTAGCTTCTTCCAGCTTCAATAAAAAAAGGAGGTAGAAACACTTAAATATGGTATGCATGCATGCATGCTCAGTTGCTTCAGTCGTGTCAGACTCTCTGAGACCCCAAGCATGCTCCCTTGTTCATGGAATTCTCCTGACAAGAATACTGGAGTGGCTGCCATGCCTTCCTCCAGGGGCTCTTCCTGACCCAGGGACTGAACCTGCATCTCCTGAGTTCCAGGCAGATTCTTTACCACTGAGCCACCAAACCCTAAGTATGGTATAAGAGGTGCCAATTTTTCAGTCTTCCCAGAGCAACCACATGTCTCAAGTCAACTCTGAGTGACACAAGATGCATCTAACCAGCTTTAAAGCATCTTTGTTGTGGGAGGCAGTCCATAAATGGTGTGCATTTAAAAGCAGCATTGACCTTCAAAGGCCCACTTACTAGATATGTTATTAAATAAACAAGTCATTTAGTGAACCATGCTTTTGACGTTTTCCCCCCAATTCTCCACTATTAACTTCTCTGAGCATATAGAATTATTTCTTCACTTTTACTCCAGAACTTCTTTTGATGCCTGGCTAACCTCCAATTCATCATCAATTATGAATTCTCTCTCTGTTATTTATAATTCATGAAGAATCATGAAAATCCTACAAAAAGTTAATTTGGTTTCACTCAGTTATTTGAAGGCTAACCATAGCTTTTCTGGTAATTAACATGTGTCAGGCACCGGGCTAAAGGCTATATACATTTATATAATATTCATTTTATCCTCATAATAACCTAAAATAGATACTGTCTTAATTTAAAGCAAGAAAATAGAAACTAACACACATTGTATTTCTTTTTTCCCTAACATTTCACAGACAGTAAACAGGAAAAGTAGAATTTGACCCCTGGAACATCAACTTATCTGACAGCAAAACCTGTAACAGAAGAGAAAAAACCTGACTCCATATTGGATCTGTTCCCTTAGCTCTAACCTTTGTGCTCCCTTGCCTGTGCTTAGTCATGCTGGTGCTGCCTATAGCCAGACATAATAGCCCTTTCTACATAATAGCCCTCCCTCGAGGTTCTGCCTCCCAGGCTTGATCTTTAAAGGGTGTAACACTTTTCATTCATATGGAGATTAAAAAGTTGCAGAACAGAGAAAAACATTTGTCTTGTTAGAGGTATACAGGAACCTCATGACCAGACCTACAAAGACAGTTGCAAAAACAAAGGATCATCACATCCCCTCTGGGGTCTGGTTGGCACCAACAAGTCTACAACAACCAGCCACAGCCCCTCCCTTTTAGTATAAGAGAAGCATGAATTCTAATTCAAGTAAGATCTCTTCAAGAAAATTAGAGATACCAAGGGAACATTTCATGCAAACATGGGCTCGATAAAGGACAGATATGGTCTGGACCTAACAGAAGCAGAAGACATTAAGAAGAGGTGGCAAGAATACACAGAAGAACTGTACAAAAAAGATCCTCACGACCCAGATAATCATGATGATGTGATCACTAATCTAGAGCCAGATATCTTGGAATGTGAAGTCAGGTGGGCCTTAGAAAGCATCACTACGAACAAAGCTAGTGGAGGTGATGGAATTCCAGTTGAGCTGTTTCAAATCCTGAAAGATGCTGCTGTGAAAGTGCTGCACTCAAGATGCCAGCAAGTTTGGAGAACTCAGCAGTGGCCACAGGACTGGAAAAGGTCAGTTTTCATTCCAATTCCAAAGAAAGGCAATGCAAAGAAAGCTCAAACTACCGCACAATTGCACTCATCTCACATGCTAGTAAAGTAATGCTCAAAATTCTCTAAGCCAGGCTTCAGCAATACATGAACCATGAACTCCCTGATGTTCAAGCTGGTTTTAGAAAAGGCAGAGGAACCAGAGGTCAAATTGCCAATGTCCGCTGGATCATGGAAAAAGCAAGAGAGTTCCAGAAAAACAACTATTTCTCCTTTATTGACTATGTCAAAGCCTTTGACTGTGTGGATCACAATAAACTGTGGAAAATTCTGAAAGAGATCAGAATACCAGACCACCTAACCTGCTTCTTGAGAGATCTGTACGCAGGTCAGGAAGCAACAGTTAGAAATGGACATGGAACAACAGACTGGTTCCAAATAGGAAAAGGAGTACGTCAAGGCTGTATATTGTCACCCTGCTTATTTCACTTCTATGCAGAGTACATCATGAGAAACGCTGGGCTGGAAGAAGCACAAGCTGGAATCAAGATTGCCGGGAGAAATATCAATAACCTCAGATATGCAGATGACACCACCCTTATGGCAGAAAGTGAAGAGGAGCTAAAAAGCCTCTTGATGAAAGTGAAAGAAGAGAGTGAAAAAGTTGGCCTAAAGCTCAACATTCAGAAAACGAAGATCATGGCATCTGGTCCCATCACTTCATGGCAAATAGATGGGGAAACAGTGGAAACAGTGTCAGACTTTATTTTTGGGGGCTCCAAAATCACTGCAGATGGTGATTGCAGCCATGAAATTAAAAGACACTTACTCCTTGGAAGAAAAGTTATGACCTCCTAGATAGCATTTTGAAAAGCAGAGACATTACCTTGCCAACAAAGGTCCGTCTAGTCAAGGCTATGATTTTTCCAGTGGTCATGTATGGATGTGAGAGTTGAACTGTGAAGAAGGCTGAGCACTGAAGAATTGATGCTTTTGAACTGTGGTGTTGGAGAAGACTCTTGAGAGTCCCTTGGACTGCAAGGAGATCCAACCAGTCCATTCTGAAGGAGATCGACCCTGGGATTTCTTTGGAGGGAATGATGCTGAAGCTGAAACTCCAGTACTCTGGCCACCTCATGCGAAGAGTTGACTCATTGGAAAAGACTGATGCTGGGAGGGATTGGGGGCAGGAGGAAAAGGGGACAACCGAGGATGAGATGGCTGGATGGCATCACTGACTCGATGGACGTGAGTCTGAGTGAACTCCGGGAGTTGGTGATGGACAGGGAGGCCTGGCGTGCTGTGATTCATGGGGTCTCAAAGAGTAGGACATGACTGAGCAACTGAACTCAACTGAACTGAACCTAAATACTTAGCTTGTCAACACTGCAGTATTCAACAAATGGAGATAGTGGCTGTGACTGCCCATTAACTGGGGCTTTTGAGGAGGTAGCTTCAGGCATGGCTTCCACTGACCCCCACCCCCACCAACACGCACAATCTTTTATATTGCTGCCCTCATATATATCATCCTTTTGAGTTGTGGTCTGGATCTAGTGACTTGCTTCTCATGAGCAGAATATAGCAAATGTAATGGATGCCATTTCTGTGAATAGATTACAAAAATACAAGTGTTCATCTTGATAAAATTCTCTTTCTTGCTCATCCTCTCACTTTCTCACATTGATGAACGATACTGTCAAATGCTCAATGAAGATACCCATGAGGCAAAGATCCAAGGAAAGCTCTAGCTAATAGCTTATAAGGGACTAAGGTTCTGTCCAGTAACTCACAACGAAATGAATCATGCTGGCAACCATGAGTTAGCTAGGAGCATATCCTATCCAATCATGCCTTGAGATGACTACAGCCTTGTTAGAGAACCCAGATAAGAATGCTTGAATTCCTGACCCAGAGACACTGTGAGATAATCAATGTGTATTGTTTCAGTCTTCCAAGTCTTAGAGAAATTCATTAAGCAGCAACAGATAACAAACACAGCTCATTACTACCATACTTCTGAAGAGCTGTGCTGAGATATGCTTTATTCAGGCTGGCCTGCCTAGGGACATGGCTCTTTGCATCCCCAGGGAGTACCATCTACTCTCTATTCTGAAGTCCATATTTCCGAACATGGGAGCTCATTTGCTTTAACTGTTTTGCTCCTTAGAGAGAAGGCAAAACTCCATTTTCTTCAGAAATATAATCTCCACATCACTGGGATATTGCTGTGTAGTTGTCTATCTGCCTTACCTTCTTTAGACTTTTTCAGTCCTGAGTAAGAGTCAACAAATAGACTTTCTCCCCTGATTTTAAGCTCACACATTTTATTATCTATTTTAGGTTTTTCTAAATATAACAAATAAAAGCATTTGTACACACTGCTGTATTTAAAATGGATAACCAACAAGGACCTATGGTATAGCACAGAGAACTCTGCTCAATGTGATGTGGCAGCCTGGATGGGAGAGGAGTTTGGGAGAGAATGGATACATGTATAACTATGGTTGAGTCCCTTTGCTATTCGCTTGATGAAAGTGAAAAAGGAGAGTGAAAAAGTTGGCTTAAAGCTCAACATTCAGAAAACTAAGATCATGGCATCCGGTCCCATCACTTCATGGGAAATAGATGGGGAAACAGTGGTAACTGTGGCTGACTTTATTTTTGGGGGCTCCAAAATCACTGGAGATGGTGATTGCTGCCATGAAATTAAAAGACGCTTACTCCTTGGAAGGAAAGTTATGACCAACCTAGACAGCATATTAAAAAGCAGAGACATTACTTTGTCAACAAAGGTATGTCTAGTCAAGGCTATGGTTTTTCCAGTGGTCATGTACAGATGTGAGAGTTGGACTATAAAGAAAGCTGAGTACAGAAGAATTGATGCTTTGGAACTGTGGTGTTGGAGAAGACTCTTGAGAGTCCCTTGGACTGCAAAGAGATCCAACCAGTCCATCCTAAAGGAGATCAGTCCTGGGTATTCATTGGAAGGACTGATGTTGAAGCTGAAACTCCAATACTTTGGCCACCTGATGCAAAGAGCTGACTCCTTGGAAAAGACCCTGATGTCGGGAAAGAATGAGGGCAGGAGGAGAAGGAGACGACAGAGGATGAGATGGTTGGATGGCATCACTGACTCAATGGACATGGGTTTGGGTGAACTCCAGGAGTTGTTGATGGACAGGGAGGCCTGGCATGCTGCTGTTCATGAGGTCACAAAGAGTCGGACACGACTGAGCGACTGAACTCAACTGAGCTGAAACTATCACAATGTTGTTAATTGGATATACCTCAACACAAAATAAAAGTTAAAAAAATTTTGTAACTTGGTGATAGTAGTTGTGTATTTAATAATAACTTAAACCATCGTGTTCACCAAATGAGTGCTCAAGCTTTATTACATAGAAGTTAAAAGTTACAATTTCTACCCTATATTCTGTTTTTTACAGGTGAGTAAATTGGAGCTTTAGGGAGGTTGTGTATAATCATATGCCTACAGTTGCACAGAAAGAAACAGTCCTGAGATATGAACTTGAATACAGACAATCTTTCTCCAGAGGCTACACTCACAGGCTGAAAAGTACAAAAAAAACCTTTTTTTTTAAAGATTAATTGTTCAGAGAAGTTTTAGGATCACAGAGAAATTGAGAGTAAGGTACAGAAATTTCCCACCTATCCTCTGCTCCCACACATGCATAGCCTCCCTATTATCAACATTCCCCACCTAGTGGTATATCTGTTGCAACTGATGAATCTACACTGACACGTCATCACATCATAATCACTCCAAAGTCCATAGTTTATGTTAGGGTTCACTCTTGTTGTATATTCTATGGGTTTGGACAAATATATAATGACATGTATCCTCCATAAACTTGTAGATGTTCAAGCTTGATTTAAAAAAGGCAGAGGAACCAGAGATCAAATTGTCAACATTGTTTGCATCACAGAAAAAACAAGAGAATTTCAGAAAAACATCTACTTCTGCTTCATCGACTACACTAAAACTTGTATGGATCACAACCAACAGTGGAAAATTTTTCAAGAGATGGGAATACCTGAAGGTTCAGACCACCTGAACCTCCCTCCTGAGAAATCTGTATGCAGGTCAAGAAACAACAGTTAGAACTGGATATAGAACAATAGACTGGTTCCAGATTGGGAAAGGAGTATGTCAAGGCTGTATATTGTCACCCTGCTTATTTAACTTTTATACAGAGTACATCACGCAAAATGCCAGACTGGATGAAGCACAAGCTGGAATCAAGATTGCCGGGAGAAATATCAATAACCTCAGATATTCTGATGACACCACCCTTATGGCAGAAAACAAAGAGGAACTAAAGAACCTCTTGATGAAAGTGAAAGAAGAGAGTGAAAAGGCTGGCCTAAAACTCAACATTTAAAAAACTAAGATCATGCATCTGGTCCCATCACTTCGTGACAAATAGATGGGAAAACAATGGAAACAGTGGCAGACTTTATTTTCTTGTGTTCCAAAATCACTGTAGATGATGACTGCAGCTGTGAAATTAAAAGACGCTTGCTCCTTGGAAGAAAAGCTATGACAAAACTAGACAGCATATTAAAAAGCAGAGACATTACTTTACAGACAAAGGTCCATCTAGTCAAAGCTATGGTTTTTCCAGTAGTCGTGTATGGATGTGAGAGCTGGACCATAAAGAAAGCTGAGCACCTAAGAACTTATGCTTTTGAACTGTGGTGTTGGAGAAGACTTGAGAGTCCCTTGGACTACAAGATCAAACCAGTCAATCCTAAGGGAAATCAGTCCTGAATATTCACTGGACGAACTGATGCTGATACTGAAACTCCAGTACTTTGGCCACCTGATGCAAAGAACTGACTTACTGGAAAAGACCCTAATGCTGGGAAAGATTGAAGTCAGGAAGAAAAGGGACAACAGGGGATGAGATGGTTGGATGACATTGTCGACTCAATGGACTTGAGTGTGAGCAAGCTCTGGGAGTTGGTGATGGACAGGGAAGTTAGGCATGCTGTACTCCATGGGGTTGCAAAGAGTTGGACATGACTGAGCGACTGAACTCAACTGAAAGAGTATTTTTGCATGTATGCTCAACTGGTCAGTTGCCTCTGATTCTTTGCAACCCCATTGACTATACCCACCAGGCTCCTCTGTCCATGGAATTACCCAGGGAAGAATACTGGAGTGGGTTGCCATTTCTTCCTCCAGGGGATTGTTTCAACCCAGGATCAAACCCATGTCTCCTGCATCAGCAGGGCGATTCTTTACCACTGAGCAACGCAAATCCTTTGTGCTCATCAATCCCCCATCCCCAAACCCTGTAAAAGAAATTTAAAGTACAAAAAAATTATTTAAGGCATTACAAATCCTTTAGTCAGAAATAATTTCTATTAAATATTGACTTATTTGGTTTAATTAGCTCATTTCCTAGTTCTTTTCTATATGTAAATGTAAATATTATTTATGGGGTAAAAAGGTATGGTTTCTCTATTTAATATTTTATTATGAATACTTTATTATGCTCTTTTTTTTAAAAAAACATGATTTCTAATAAGTATATAACATTATTCAATTTTTAAATTGCTAATGTTGGACAGGACTCTTGTTTTTCCTAATGAATAACACTGTAGTATTCTTGAATGTAATGATTTATATCCTTGGAAGTGGAAATATTAGGTTAAATATGCATTTCCAGGCTCTCATTATGTATTAACCAAATGATTTTTATAAAGAGAAAAACTAAGTCAAATTCCCTTAAACAATTTAAATATTTTCATGTCTTGTCAAACGTACTCCATTATTTTTATTATTCCAGATTTTCCAATTATTAAAAAATTGTGAAATTATTTTAATTTCTACTCTGCATTAAAGATGAAAAATTATCCAAATGTTCATTTGCTTATACCCAGGTTTATTAATCTGGTGCTATTTTATTGGGAGAAGAAGAGGAGGGAAGAATAAGAAGGGCCTGGGAAGCAGAGGGGAGAGGCTGGTCAGAAGCATAGAGATGTGAGAAAACAAGACCTAAAGGTAAAGGAGAGCCATTATAGAATTTTACATCAGAAGTGACAGGACAAAAATGACATTTTCCCCAAGTTTATTCTGGAAACAAGGTATAGGATAAATTCACAAAATGGGAATAGAGTGAGTGGGTAACAGCCAAGTCAGAGCAGTCAGCTGGAAGCCTATTTAGTAACTGACACAAGAAAGTGGGCATCAAGATGAGTCAAAACGAAGGTGAGGAACCTGGAGATAAGGAGAAAGATTCAAGGGATGTTTGGGAGGTGGAAACAATAGAGCTTGGAGGCTCTTTGATATGGGGAAAAAGGAGACATCTGGAGTGGCTGCCAGATTTCTGGTTGGTAAGACTTGGAAAAGACTCTGATGCTGGGAGGGATTGGGAGCAGGAGGAGAAGGGGATGGCTGAGGATGAGATGGCTGGATGGCATCACGGACTCGGTGGACGTGAGTCTGAGTGAACTCCGGGAGCTGGTGATGAACAGGGAGGCCTGGTGTGCTGCGATTCATGGGGTCGCAAAGAGTCGGACACGACTGAACGACTGAACTGAACTGAACTGAAGACTTGGGTTGGAAGAATTTCAAGGATTACAGAGGAATGTTGGGGCAACCACGAGGACATTCAGGAGCCAGTCAGTGGTGGAGATTTGCCACTTGGAAGAAAAGTGGAAGCAGGATACAGAGGTTAGAAAGTGCCAGCTGGTACCTGAAGTTGCCTTTGTTTATCATTTATAATGTTTGGCAAATACTGTTTAATTCATAGGATTATTGAAAAGAACAAATGAAATAATGTTTACAGAGTTTAGCTTAGTGCCTAGAGTATCAGTTCAGTTCAGTCACTCAGTCGTGTCCGACTCTCTGCGACCGCATGAATCGCAGCACGCCAGGCCTCCCTGTTCATCACCAACTCCCGGAGTTCACTCAGACTCACGTCCATCGAGTCAGTGATGCCATCCAGCCATCTCATCCTCTGTTGTCCCCTTCTCCTCCTGCCCCCAATCCCTCCCAGCATCATAGTCTTTCCAATGAGTCAACTCTTCACATGAGGTGGCCAAAGTACTGGACTTTCAGCTTCAGCATCATTCCCTCCAAAGAAACCCCAGGGCTGATCTCCTTCAGAATGGACTGGTTGGATCTCCTTGCTGTCCAAGGGACTCTCAAGAGTCTTCTCCGACACCACAGTTCAAACGCATCAATTCTTTGGTGCTCAGCCTTCTTCACAGTCCAACTCTCAAATCCACACATGACCACAGGAAAAACCATAGCCTTGACTAGACGGACCTTAGTCGGCAAAGTAATGTCTCTGCTTTTGAATATACTATCTAGGTTGGTCATAACTTTTCTTCCAAGGAGTAAGCGTCTGTTAATTTCATGGCTGCAATCACCATCTGCAGTGATTTTGGAGCCCCCCAAAATAAAGTCTGACACTGTTTCCACTGTTTCCCCATGTATTTCCCATGAAGTGATGGGACCAGATGCCGTGATCTTCGTTTTCTGAATGTTGAGCTTTAGGCCAACTTTTTCACTCTCCTCTTTCACTTTCATCAAGAGGCTTTTTAGTTCCTCTTCACTTTCTACCTAGAGTATAGTAAACACTAAATAAGGAAAGCTGCTGTTTTACTCCTTTATAAGAAGGCAAGAATGGTTATCAATACATCACACTTAACAGACCCTGAGAAAGATAAGCCCTGAAGTGTACTGGGTTAATATCACCATGGGGAGAATCTAGGTGACCTTGCAAAGAGTGGTTTCCACAAAGAAATAATTACAGTTGGGAGAGTTGAGGGCTGCTTTGAAGTGTTCCAAAAGCAAACAGCAGTAAAATCAAGAGATTGATGAGGCTGAATATCAAACAAGAAATGCAAGAGTAAATCATGGTGTTCAGTCCCTGTCATAAGCAGAATAATGACTCTCCAAAAGTCTCTATATCCTATTCCCTGGAACTTGAAACTACATTACTATACATACAAAAAATGTTTTGTACGTATGATTAAGAAAGTTAAAACGGGGAAATTACCTTATATTGGGCTTCCCTGGTGGCTCAGGTGGGAAAGAATCTGCCTGCAATGTGGGACACCTGGGTTTGATCCCTGGGTTGGGAAGATCCCCTGGAGGAAAGCACAGTGACCCACTCCAGTATTCTTGCCTGGAGAATCCCCATGGACAGGGGAGCCTGGTGGGCTGCACTCCATGGGGTTGCAAAGAGTTGGACATGACTGAACTACTAAGCACACAGCTCTTATTATCTGGGTAGGTGCAGTATAATTATATGGGTTCATGTAAGGGGGAGGCAGGAGGGTTAGGATCAGAGAAAAAGATGGTATGACACAGGCGGAGGTCAGAGTGATGCGGCCACGGGCCACAGGCCAAGGGATGTGAGCAGCCTCTAGAATAGAAGCTGGAAAAGAGAGGGAACAGATTCTTCCCTAGACTCTTCAGAAAGGACTCAGACTTTAGTGCCATAAAACTCATTTCAGACCTCTGACCTCTAGAACTGTAAGAAAAACTTGTATTATAAGCCACTGACTTGTATAATGAGTTTCAGCAGCATGGAAAATGAATACAGTGTAAGATCCAGACCCCATGTTACAGGATCAGACCTGGCTTGGATGGGGACCTCAGCAACCTATACAGGGTAAACAGGTGTCCAGATAATCTCCAAGTGTCCACTCAGCACAGCTGTGATTAGAGTCTAGAACTATGCCTGACACATAGCATGTGTTCAATTAACATATACAGAATAAATAATTCTGAGCACTTTGTGGTTTTTATTACACTTTGATCTCACTTCTATCTTTGCAACCTCCTCAGATGGCTACCCTGATAGCTCAGTTGGTAAAGAATTTGCCAGCAATGTAGGAGACCCCAGTTCGATTCCTGGATCAGGAAGATCCACTGGAGAAGGGATAGGCTACCCACTCCAGTATTCTTGGGCTTCCCTTGTGGCTCAGCTGGTATAGAATCTGCCTGCAATGTGGGAGACCTGGCTTCAAGCCCTGGGTTGGGAAGATCCCCTGGAGAAGGGAATGGCTACCCACTCCAGTATTCTGGCCAGGAGAATTCCATGGACTGTATTATCTGTGGGGTCTCAAAGAGTCGGACACGACTGAGCGACTTTCACTTTCAGATGCTTCTATAAAAACTCCAAATTTTAGAAGCTCTTCATTTCCCCCTGGAAAGTTTTGTCTTCTCATGTGATTTGCTGAGTGTAAAACAAAAGTTGACATGTAAACTAAAAGTATACAGGTAAGCTAAAGTTGATGAATTTCAGTTTAGTTCACAACCTTTTCTCATTTCTAACTCCCTTGAATGAAAAGTTGATCTGAACAATTCAGACTCCGCTGAGATGAGTAAAAAATTAGAAGCTTTCTATGCATGTTTAAGCAGTTCTGGGATTTGTCATTACACTTCTACAAGTTTCTTTAGAAGGAGCTAACAATAAAGATTAAAGTAATAACCCTGCAAAGTACATACTATAGCTAGATTTGAAAGGACACAACAAGCTCCCACTTAATAAAAAATAGTTCCTTTGGTTGAGGTTCTGGTCTTCTGTGGATTCAATTCTTTCTCCCCCTGAGGTTCTTTGAAAACAGCAGCCATGTTGTTAATTTGACATTCAAAGAAGACCGTGTGAGCCACGTGGCTCTACTGTGATAAAATCGAATTGTGTGAGAGTACCCCCAGGCATGGAACAAGGGCCTGGAATTCTTGCACTCCTCAGCCTCTCCCTTTTCTTCCTGGACTCATACCATCTGCATTCAGTCTCATGATCTGCTTTCCTGCCACTACCATCCAGAACACCTTGTCATCAACTTAAAGGACACTTTAAGGCTGCTTGGATCATCAAAGAATAGTGTTTCCACAACCTCTTTCTCCCACAAGCATTTAATTTCAGAACATTACATTTTAAAAGCAATTCACATCTTCCGACCTCTCCTGATACTCTCTTCCTTCCTCTTCATTTGTTCCTGCCTCCAGTCAGTGAGACTAAGGATTTGATATTAATCTTGACTAGAAAGGTCAGCAAATATTTTGAGGAGAGTGTAGGGAGTATTCTGGGGAAAGGAGATGAGGAGTAGACTTATTAAAAATAAAAAGATGGAAATTATTTTAATTATAATCAGATGATCATAAGCCATGCCTTTTCATGACACCTTAACTGGTCCATTCTATCCGCCATGTAGGATAGCACTGTAGATTTCCATAGCAACTCTCTTTAATTGTTATCATGGCAATGCAGTAGTTATCACGTTCACAAAGGGAGACTGGTCATTTTCTCAGTAGGGAAAGAAAATAACTATGATCTATGGAGGAGCCAGAAAAGATGAATCAGTTATTCCCTTTCCACTTAAATACATCCTGAAGCATTCCCTACCAGTTTTGCAAAAACACATTAGTTTGGAGTTTGTTAATTTTGCAAGCAGAATGAACTCTTTCAGGGCCCTAAGGCACCTGGCAGACAGATAATCACCCATGGGTCTGGGTAACAACTGGCTTACAGTGTTGGCTTTCATGGAGTTGTTTGCAGATGAACAAAAGCAATACATAATGCCATTTTAGAGGCCTTTTTCTGGTAATCAGAGAGAGGGCCTTGAAGATGTGTGTGTGCTTTCATGTGTACACACACACACACACACACACACACACAATGCCCTCCAGCCTTAGAAAGCTCCAGTTATTATGATTATCTGGCTTTAGTATATAGATAAAAGCTCCATTCATAACAGCTTCAGGCCTTCCTGGCATCTAAGATAAATGATATTTTTAAATGAACCTTTTGTTAACTTTCTGTATGTTTGAAAATGATGGTCAACATAGCAAAAGGATCCATAAAACAGACTAGAGTTTTTTTTTTTTTTACAGCATATTTTTCAAATGTTTTCATTGATAAGGTTGAGCTAAAGAGGAGCAGTAATTTGTGTCTAATGTTCTTTCCTCTGCTTTCATTATACGGTTGTAACAGAGAAATGCCTAGTAGTTATCAGTGAGATGTGCAGTCCATGAGTCTCGATGGCATCATCCTGTCTGTATGTTCCAGGGTGGAAGATTCTGTTACTCAACACATACGCATCTTTCTGAGCTCCTGCTATGAGCCAGGCGACATCCCAGCCCCAGCAGAGAACAAACCAACCCCATTTATGCAGTCGTGGAACCTGCGTTCTCGTGGCAGGAAATGGCCTGCCCACTAATAAATATATCATGTGACAGTGATGAGAGGTACTACAAGGAAAAATAAAGCAGGATAAAGAGGATACATACTAATAGGAGTGAGGTTTATTTTATGTGGGGTGGTCAAAAGAAGACCTCTCTGAGGGGCTGACATTTGACATTTGAGCAAAGTCTTAAAAGAAATGGCTTTTCAGTCTTGCTAAATGCTCTCAGATCTCTGTACCGCTTTCAGTAAGTCTGAAGATGAAACAAACATCTGCCAGATGAAAGAAGCAAGAGGGTAAAGACAGGAAACTGGAGTGATAAATCCATACCAATGATCCAATTCGGGGACTAATTTATGCTTCCAAAGCATGTTCAGAAAAAAGTGAAGAAGAAATCCCCTCACGGAAACCCTTTGATGAATCACCAGTAGCTAACTGTTACCAAGCGTCCCACAGGCATGACATATCTGAAATCTGGGTGGATTTCAGAAGAGAAATGTTATTGCATTTAAACAATACCATTAGCCAATCTGATTTCACTTACTGGTATGCACTTTGTTCCAGCTATCTAGTCTAAAGATGAATAGCCCGATGGTTCTATTGTCAAAATGACAGCGTGAAAAGAGAAGCATGTGGGTTGTAATAATAATGTGGTACATGTGTAGAAGGTCAGAGAAGCAACAGATTAACATTCCAGCGAAAGATTTCCCCTGGGACATCTCTTCAAAGTATCAAAGGCCAAAGATCAGGACACTGATAATGTGTCTGGCATTGGTGGTGAAATTATTGTATGTATTTAGCTCTGCTGAGGACAGAGCCATGTTCTTTTCAATTAGTTGATGAAATCTCTCCTGAACAATGAAGAAGCCAACCACGGAAACCGGCTTCAATACAGCTGAATGAATGGAAATGAGCTTGTGTGAAAATACGAGTTGCTTACTGAAGATTAATGAAATAAATTTGAACATGTTCCCTGGAGAAGGCAACTAAATAATTCCCTGCCCTGGAGATTTAAGCCTGTCATGTATAGCATGCCATTTCTTTACTGCATTTTTAACCAGACTCTCAAGTTTCAACCCTTCTGCACGGTGAACCTGGGGATTATGGGATGGGGGAGTCCAGTGGTCCTTTCTAAGTGCTGGCTCTATGAAGCAACAGAGTTGGGCGGCTGGTGGGGGGTGGGTAAGTGGGGTGAGCATACCGGCTTTACAAGCAGAGGAACCTGGGTTTGAAACTGGGTTTCATTATTTACTGAATGGTAAAAGTAAAATACATTTTCCTTATTTTTAGAACAGGGAAAATAACACAGCCTAAATATTTATAAGACAGATTTTTAAAAGGCAATGCTGATGTAGTATTTTGTGTTCTTGTAAGGAATGGGAGCTGTGGCTTAATTTTACAGCTTCTTTGTGGCTTCTCTGACATTCCTGCTGCCTCACTTTCCCTGGTGCTGGGAGAAAAATCCTGGGTGGCTTGATACATATTAAGAAGGAATGGTAAGTTTTGTTTATATTTCTAAATGTAAGCACCCCTTAACTTCAGAAAGGAAGATTGTCTGTTGTCTGTTTAAAATTTCATTTATGTGTTCATTGTCAAAAGTTAAGATCTGAAAACATAGGGGGATATTTAAAAGGAAATTTCAGGAAATAAGTAAAATACAAGTGATTTGCAAAGTACACAGGAAATACCACAATAATAATTTGGGAAGCAGTGTGTGTCAAGGTTGCAATGTGCATGTGTTTAAATTCTAGCTCCATGACTTCTAGCTGGGTAACCTCCAGCAAGTTACTTACCCCCGCTGGGTTTTTCCTGCTTATCTGTAAAATGGGCAAATAATAGGACCACATCACAGGGTTGATGGAGGATTAAACTGGCAAAAAGCCTTAAACAATGTGTGTTACTTACTTAGATTACTTAAACTCTCATAAATGTAATTCCAACCAGAAAAGTGTTTCAGGGAGACTTAATGCTTTCAGATAGAAACTTTAACTGTGATTTATAATTTCATTACTAACATAAGGTGGTTGTATTATTACCTTTGCCATGAGGTCTTATTTCTTTTGATAAGCATGGCTGCTGTAAATAGCAGTAAGACAGCCTTCCTCAAAGCTGACTTGACTTTGACCTGTTTTAAGAAAGCAAGTTGTCCTCTTCACAGGGAAATCCTGGAGATTCTCAGAGCAGCACCCCCGAAACAGACAGAAGTTCTACCTTCCACCATGGGAGCCACATTTTATAGCAACATCATCAGTTCCCTCCTTCAACACAAACCTGGAGGGCCTAGGAAGACAGTCCTATCAACACTGGTTATGACTTGAGGACTCCAAAGAAAAGTTCCATGAAGATATAATATCAGTGTGGGATGCACAAATCTTTTTTTAAAATCTAGCCTCTTTTATGACTTGGATGGGTAATATTTGGGTGACATGTTTGAAACCAAAGAAGTGTAAGACCTTGGGCAGAACTCCTAATCTTTTTAAGGTCCTTGGACAGTGGTGTTGACTCCTCCCCTGTTCTTGACAATGATCACTTGATCGTCTTTGAATCAACAGTAAAATGGAAAGGAAGAGACAGTCTGACCTGGACCTTAAGAGGATGCTGTAGAGGGCTTACAACGATTACCTGAGGAAGATGCAGCCTGATGGGCACTAAAGCAGGGATTAATAGATTCAACAGCTGCTTGATGAATTTCTCTGAAAAGAGAGGCCTGAAGGACACCGGCAGAAAGAAATGGGAGAAAACATAAATGGCTTGTGAGAAAGAGCCAAATGGCCTTTTCCTGTTTCCTAAGAGACTGAATCTCCTGGGCTGGGGAATGTGCTGTTTCTTATAAGAGCTTCTGAAAATGCACTTTCTTACCAAAATTCAAAGCAGGGCCACAAATCATTTATAGGAGACAAAAAACAATAAGCAGTGTCAGCACGGAGGAATATATTTTACTTTGCTCTGCCATGAGGAATTATGGTGGGCTGTGATGAGTGGAATATAAAGTAACATAAGTTGCCTGTTGACAACAGGGTTTGAAATTATAAAATGTAAAACGAATACATTTCCTGCACACTGTGAAACAGCTGGGGTGTTTTTATGGCATCTAGCAGGATCCCATGCCATCTCTCAAAACCCTATAATTCTGTAAGCACGTTAAGTGCATCTTGATATTTATTCTGTTTGTTTATTTAGCTTCAAGGATTTCACAGGCGGTGCTGCATAGAATCACATGTAAGGAAAGCGATCAACACTGAACTGTGCTGTCTTTAAGAACACCAGGTCCTGGCTCTACTAAATGATGGGTTGGCCATTATGTTCAAAGTGCCAGAACACCTAGGCAGAACAGAATCGTTCCCTTGTAAGAAAGGGAAAGAATGACTCAAGCAAAAATTCCACAGGAATGTCTCCCTCCATAGCCTGTCTGGAATCTAAGTATAAAAATTAAGTCTTTTATGAGGTTGACAGCAGCAGAGTTCATATAATATCCCTTTAAATGACAGATGGTGATAAGCAAGTCAACACTTTATGTGTTAGACTTCAGAGGTGTTGCAGCCACTGACCCACATAATGCAGTGCACAGACAAAAGGCAGGAAGCAAAACTGCACTGAGCATCCCACCCTAAACAGTGATTGATTGTATTGTCTTTCTGCTGCTTGCTTACTTGAAACTCATGCATATCAATCAATCAGCACAAAAGACACTGATTACTTAAAATCCTTTGGCTGTTACACTTGTCGTGGTTTAATGTTTTAATCAAATATCACATTTTCAATTATTATTTATAGGCTGAACTCCTGGGATACAGAACTGACTGGCAATTTGTTGGGACTTGGGATAGTGTGGGCAGTTAATGATTTGAAGCACATAAGCAGCTGTAGAGGGGCAGAAGGTTGGGAAGGGTGCGTGTGGGGTGAGTTCCAGAGGATGCTCAGCTTGGGGATGGAGAGCACCACTGTACCCGGAAGTAGGTTTGTGCTACCTGAAAAAAGCAGAGAATCTGAGCAAATAGCCCTTCCTATTTGAGGCAGAGGTCTTCTCTCTCCTGATTGCAGGGTCAGGAATTTTGTGAGGGGAAGCATTGCCCTTCACACAGCAGTTTGTCAGCTGTCAGCAGCTCCTGACATGACAAAATCCCAAAGCAGAGGGGCTGGGGCTGCGTAATACAGAAGTGCCCAGTTGTCTGAGTTGAAAAGAGAGGAAAACATCAGATGTTGCTTTTCAAAGACCCAGTTTCATGCTTAACACCACAAAGATAACTTGGTTTTCTGTTCTTAGGATTAAAAAAAAGGGGAAAAAAATCACCAAAAAACCTTTGTACCTTTGAAGTAAGAGCAAGCTATGTGAAACGAATTTTAACCAGGTTCTGCCAATATCTATCAGCACCAGCATTTCATATTGCAGATAATAAGCATCTGGAGAAAATGACAGGTGAGAGCAAGGGAAGTCTGGAGGCGAGGTTCAGAGTTTGCAGTATCCAGGTCAGACAAGGGTTCAGAAGACTTTCGGGATGAGGGTGTGACTAGAGATGAGAACGCGCTGAGTGCTCATATTCTAATGTGTCAGTTTTTTTAAATAAAAAATAAATTAAACAAAGACATTGGGGGGTTAGTTTTCCTTTTACAATGCCCACCCGTAAGGGAAATAAACGTGCTGATGTAGAGAAGACTTAATCATAAATGAATGGAGTATGTAGCTCATTATTCATGGCAATAATTAAATATCATTTATTAATAAAGTTTATGAAGACTTTCTTATCTAGATAAGGCAGAGAAGTTGTAATTCCTTTCCACTTAAAGAAGCCAATACTGTACCAATAAAAAAGATGTCACATCTTGCCAAAGACAGCACGTTTTAAGATTTACTGTGTGTGACATCTGCAGATGGAAAAACAGATGATATCTGAAGAATAAAGTCATATAATCATGAGGGCTTGGTGAAAGGTTTAGGTTCGGTATCCTTCTTCAAATAACGTTTTAAGACCGCTTGACAACACCAGAGAATTTTTAAAAGAACATGAAAAGAAAATGCCTTAACCACAGCTGCTGGAAATAGGAAAAAAATAAAAAAGAAAGCACGAGATCCAGTTATTAATCCTGGTAGCTGTTTCTTGGATACTGAAAAGAGAAGTCAAGAAACCAGAATCAAGTTTAACGAACATCTCTAACATAAGGCTTTTTCTGGGTAGACTTCTCCACTAAGGGAAACGAGAAACCATATCGTACTGAGATTTATAGCTGGCACATCAACCATGTCTGCAAGTCTGTTATTTCCCGATGGTTTGTCTTTCTTTTATTCTGCACCATTTTTTTTCCCCTCTAAGACTTTGATATGCATGTGAGTGTGTGTGTGCGTGCATGTGTGTATGTTTAGCATTAGCTGTGCAGAGATAAAAACAAGTAAATTTAGTTAAAGGTAAGGAAGAGCCTGTGGCGACACAAGCACCAGAGTGGCTGGGAAGATTAAAGGGCAAACGGAATGCAACTCACCAGGTGACCTGAGCCATGAGAGTGACTTCCCTGGGCTTTCCTTCCTCATCTGCAAGGAGGAGGCTTTAACATCAGGCTCCTGGGAGACCTTTTCTAAGCTGGATATTCTACAATGTAAATGTTCCCCACATTTTCCCAAGAATAAAATCATCGATGATGCATGTGTAATGTAGGGTGGGTTTTCAATTGCATACACAGAGAGTGACAATTATTTTAATTGCATTTTGTTGTATTTCCTATTAATCTTAGAATAGAACTGCTATGTGTAAAGAAAACTGCAGAGGACACAACAGCTTAGAACATAGTTGTGCAAAAAAAAAATTTTAGTCTAAAATTTTGCATTAATCTAAGGCTAAATAAAAGGATACTAAACAGAGGGTTGGAGAAGATTCTTGAGAGTCCCTTGGACTGCAAGAAGATCCAACCAGTCCATTCTAAAGGAGATCAGCCCTGGGATTTCTTTGGAAGGAATGATGCTAAAGCAGAAACTGCAGTACTTTGGCCACCTCATGCGAAGAGTTGACTCATTGGAAAAGACCCTGATGCTGGGAAGGATTGGGGGCAGGAGGAGTAGGGGACGACTGAGGATGAGATTACTGGATGGCATCACCAACTTGATGGACTTGAATCTGAGTGAACTCCGGGAGTTGGTGATGGACAGGGAGGCCTGGCGTGCTGCGATTCATGGGGTTGCAAAGAGTCAGACACGACTGAGCAACTGAACTGAACTGAAACTGAAGGTTAGATTTCTGGGTCTAGATTTTGCTCTGTTAGGCTCTGGGCAAAGCTTTCATTTTCCTTTACTTCAAACCGAAGAGGGGGTTCAGGTTAAATAATTTTTTAGATGACTTCACAACTCCCTTTTCACGATGTCCTGAGAGAGTGTGTGTTGTAATGAAAAAATGTGTTCTTTTTAGTCAGTGAGCCCTGGACCTGACACACAGCTCCGCTACTCCTCACTCTGTGGTGTGGGTCTTAAAACTTCTGTTAGATTTTCGGATTATTCCAGGCATAAGGATGCATAGAAAGCGTGTGTGTGGGTTGGGGGGAGGACGGTGTGTACGCAGCTGGATTCAGAGCATCTTAGGGAGTATTACAGAGCCTGCTCTGATTTCCCTTTGATTCTGAGCTTTTGTACCCACAGCAATTTCCATGGTTTATATACAGTAATCTGTCTCTAAAAAAAATATTCATCCTATAGCATAAAGCGCTTTCATTTGTATGTGAACAACTGAGTTGAAGTTGGGACCGCTGTCACACCCTCTGAAGACTTCAGAGGCCACGGAGATTACCTCTATAGTCTCATTCAGAGCAAAGCATTGAGCCTCAAGGGCTGTAACTCGTACAGAGTAAACCCAAGGGACAGAGCTCCACCTTAGCAGGGAATCCATATAAGCCAAGACTGACTCCCAAATAAACCAAGAAAATGAAATGTCCCCAATGAAAGGGCTCTCAGGCTGCCCCCCAAAGAGATAAATCAGGTGGGCACACATCTACCCATCTGTCTATCACGTACACTTCACCTAAATTATGTGACAGATATGCCCCAGAGCCAGAGCCTCTCCCACATCAATTCTGTACTGTTAACTGAAGAAAAGAGAGGTTCTAGAGGAAAAGAATTAATATGGCAAAGAACTGCCTTTCTTAATATCTAAGCATATTCACATGCACACACTGCTTTTATATATTCCTAGGGAGGAAGCATAAAAAATGCCAATTTACACTTTGCAGAAATAAAGACTATATGAAACAGTTTGATTTTAATTCTATATTTTTGGAAAGAATGCTAACCTATGTGTCAATGATGTGGAAATGTAGACACAGAAGTCAACACTGAGATCGCTTAGTCTAGTATCATTACTTTAGAGGAGAAAATGGCTTTTAAAAATGGTTGCCATATATATACCTATGGCTGATTCATGTTGAAGTTTGACAGAAAACAACAAAACAACAAAATTCTATAAAGCAATTATCCTTCGATGAAAAAATAAATAAAATTTTAAAAACGGTTGCCATCATTTCACTATTACTTCACTTCATCTGCCATCACTTCACTCTCTGAGTCTCCCATGGCCCTTGACTTAATTCAGAATTAATATTCTATATACAGTCTGGTCACTGGAATAAATGTTCCAACAAGGAGTTAAGTGATTTATGCTTTCATGTCACTGTTTTCTAATGCCATTTCCCAGTGGCTGCATGTTGACCACACATTTTATGTGGCTAATAACCTCAAAGAAATACCAAATGATTAAATTCAAAGAGTTCTTGATGTAAATCAAGCTTTTATAGACAGAATAGGTTTGACCATCAAGTACTTAATTCTCAGCCATGCTGAAAGAGTAACTCTGTATTTTGTAATGTAACCTGAATGTAAAGTTAAGTTTTCCACAGTCAACTTTTTCCAGTGTCCAGGTCATGTCCTAGTAGAAGAATTAGTCTCTTAAAATAGAATATTTTTCTTCATTAGGCAACATTGCTTCCAGTAGCAAGGAGAACAACTGGTGCATTTATTTACCCAAGCCAGGAGATACCAGTATTCTGTAAATCATACAACAGCTTTCCTAGCACCAGAGTCAAATATGGATCCTACTGTAATCAAATGGGATAGGACAAAGCACTGAGGTATGGACTAATTTCATGTAAATCATGCCTTTAGCAGTTTTAGGAATATTTCCACTAAGTTGTAAGACTGTAGGTAACTATCTTAGCTTCTAGAGTTTCTGATAAATGAACATTCCTCTCAGGAATGTACACTGGGCTCTGGGAAAACAGGATCCACCCTGTTGGCTTATTCAGCCTAAACAGAGGAAATTCTCATATTCCACTTGGGCATCTGAACCCAGGAGAAAAGCTTGGATTGAATTATGCCTTTATTTCAGTATGGTATAATTTCTACTCTTATATTTTCAGAGTACTGGTAGGAAGTCAGCTAGGTTGATAAATTGATAAAATTAATTTTCTTGAGTATATTTATTAAATGATTCATTATCTTATTACTAACATCTACTGAGCCTAATTTCTTCATAAATACTTTATTATCATCTCTGAATTTCTTCATAATTAAACATAATGCATAAAAAGGTGAAAATCTGATTTGCTTAAATACTTAAAAGCCAAAACTCTAGAAAAAAATTTGGGGCCCAAGATACTACAAGGTTTCCTGAAATAATGGGAAACCCCAACCAGATCATCAACCAGATATTAAAGAATCAGAGCTAAGACTATTTTTTGAAATTTAACTAATTCTATTAATAAAATGTGTGCTTTTGAGTATTAATAATCTTTGTTTCCCCAAGGAGAAAAATGTACCATTGTATTTATAATTTTTTCTAGCTATTTATAATGTTTGCATAGGAGAGAGACACTCAAGTTAACTAAAAGTGTGGCAAGTATATATGTTGTTCTGCCTACAAGAGTCTCAGTCTCTGCCTGTTATCTAAGAATAATTATTCATAGTGTCTGATTTCACTTTCAAAGACACCCTGGTTGAGAAAATAAATTATGTGATCAATATATATATTAAAACACACACACACACACCTGGGATTCATTCTAAGGCTATATGAGAAAGTAAGAAAGCGCAAGTAACTGTATCAGCCACAGATAGCCAGGCAAAATGAAAAGCTGGAATTCTGTTCAGAATACCATCATACTCAAGAGACCCAATGGTAACTCTCTGTAGTCAGAGCGCAGACTGTGAGCAGAGGCAGAAAGAACAGTAAGGAAATTGTTAGTGAAGGCTATACAGATGGCAAGAAAAGTGCTAGCAAAGTCTGAGAAAAATGGTGAGAAAATTTTTACTGAAAGTTGGAAAATGGTACCCCATGTTGTACAGTAGTAGAACAGCTATAAAGCAACTGCCTGAAGAAATGTTGAAGAAAGAAAATATCCTTTATATGCTCTGAGATCTTGGTAAGATGATTTTCAGATACAGTGTTGAAAATGGCACTTGGCTTCTTTTAAATGAAAAGATTTAAAAGATCTCTTTAACTGAAAAGAAGTATTCAAATTTTAAGAAACATTTAAAAGGACTATAAAGTGACTAAGAACTTCTTAGTTGGAAAATTAAACTATTTCTAATTTTTACTCCATTCTAAAAAGATTCTCAAAGTGAAATACTGACTGGGGAATAGGTCAGACCAAGTGTGTGGCAATAAGACTCTGTTAAGATTTCTAAAATATTTAAAGCAGTTTTGAGTAGACCTGCTTCAGCTACAAAAAAAAAGAAGAAGAGTTAATTCCATCCAGTTTATTTATTTGTTAAATTTAACCTCTACTTGAGTCTGTTTTTGATATCATCACAATGTGATTTCCACTGAATTAGATATACAGTTGACCCTTTAACAGTGCAGGTGTTGGAGGTGCCAACCCTCCACATACTGGAAAATTCACATAAAATTAACTTTGTTGACTCCCCAGAAACTTAACTACTAATAGCCTCTGTTGATCAGCAGCCTCACTGACAGCACAGATAGTCTATTAACACATATGCTGCATGTTATGTGTATTAGATGTCATAATCTTACAATAAGGTAAGCTAGAGATGAGAAAGTATTATTAAGATCATCATAAGAAAGAGAATATATATTTACAGAACTCTACTATAGTTATTGATACCATAACTTTACATGGTCAGTTTCCAAGATGAACAGTCTGTCAGTATCTATATCAATATTGTCTTACATGATATGAAATATTGTTGATATTATATATATTACTAACAGTAGTTATCAAAAATGAAAAGATAATGTGAAAAAGAAATTCATGTTTATTTACATGTAAAACAACCCATGCAATGATAATGAACAAGCAGCCACAATTGTTTATGGTAGTGCAGTGTAATCAACAGATTGTTTCAGGGTAGCCTAGCCTATTCACTACTAAATGACTTATTATACAACCGTTATGGCGTACAGTATTGCAGTAATATTATAGTCTTGGTAACATTGTTAAACTTTTAAAAACCACTTACCTGTAACAGAGACACAGTTGTAGAGAGCAGACTTGGCGACATCAGGGATGAAGGAGAGGGTGGGACGAATTGAGAGAGGAGCATTGACATATATACATACGCATGTATAAAACAGATAGCTAGTGGGAAGCTGCTGTATAACACAGCGAGCTCAGCACCTGCTCTGTGACCACCTAGAGGGCTAGGATGGGGAGGGGGTGTGAGGGAGGGAGGGAAGGGATATATGTATATTTATGGCTGATTCATGGTGATATACAGCAGAAACCAGCATAGCATTGTAATACAGTTATCCTCCAGCTAAAAATTAAAAAAAAAAAATACTCACTGTCATGATGGGCTGATAAAGTGGTTTCTCCTAGTCCAAGAGAGAAGTATACTGCACAGTACTGTCTTTGAAAGCAACACTATAAAACAAATTAAGTTTTATATTAGATATCACTGACTTTATGCCTATGTAAGGATAAACTAGTACCTACATCTGTTTTATGCATTCAGGACACACTTTTTTAATTTTTATGATATTTCTATGCCTACATGGTACATCATCAACTTTTTTCAAAATGTCACAAATATCAAAAAAAAAGTCCCAATATATTCATTGAAAAAAAATTCATATATAAGTAGACTCTCACATTTCAAACTGTATTGTTTTAGGGTCAGATGCATTTTATAGTATTTCTCATGGTGCCCTTTTTAACACAGAACTTACTTCTGTGTAACACAGTTTGGAAAATGCTCTTCTATGTTAAAATAAAAAAGTTTGTTTTTGACCTTTCCCAATGTGGGTAAATAGTTCATTAGGTATTATATTTGCTGCTTGTGGTTTAGTACCACATATAAATAAATTCAAAGAAATATCCTTGTTGATTATGGAGAAGACAGTAAAGCATGTGGTGAAAATATGAAATATAAAAATTCCATCTACTCTATGGCAAAGAAAATGACAGACATGGTTACGTTTCACAATGATGTGATCCTGTCTTTCATCTTCTTGTTTAAGCAGAAAGCCATCTTATTTCTCTATAATGACCACTTCCATGCTTTATGTTCACACTGTTGCATCAGGAATCTTGGCTTGTGTATATCATTCATACACGTGTGCTAAGCTAGGATTGTGATATTAATCATTTGGGCTAGACTAAAATTATGAAAAAAAGCTGTGATAGGTAATATGGATGACATAAGTTTAAATAAACATAGCACATGATTATACCATTTCTTGAATAAAATAAAAAGCCAGGCATCTAGATATAGACGATTATATTAACTAGCTATATGTTTTGCTTTCTAATTATTACAAGTAAATATTTAGGCTTATGCTTTTGATTTTTCCTTTCTCCATAAGGTCATTTAAAAAATTTAAAACTCCTATACTTTAACTAGATTGGAGAAAGTCAAGTCATCTTTGTAACCGTCAGTGAAGGATTATATTTAACAAATGCCCAGTGTGTTTGTCAATCTCATTTCCTTCATATCTTTAATCTGATAGAAGATGTAATCATGTTTCAACAGTAAAAATTAAATATGTGAATAATTTAGCTTTTCACAAGTGGGTCTTTTCACGAGTCATTCCATGCCCTTACAAAATGTACTACACTGATGTACTAGAGTCAATGTCCAGATCTATGGATGAAGGCTCACCACAGACATTAAACACAGTTAATCTTAATTTAAATGTGAGATGTGACATGTGATTTCTAAAGAAAATAGAAGTTCCTAATGACATTAGATTGATTTATACCAGTGAAGATGCCTTTATTATTTGGAACAAATGATTAATTTTTCTCTACCAAAGTTGTTGTTGTGCTTTCTCAACTAGGCATTTTAATTTTCACGTTGACAACCAGTCAGAAAGAATCCATTATAAATGATCAAAGCATATGCTCGATAGGCTAGTTTCTTAAAATGACAAGTAGGACAGTTTTGTGATAGAGAAAACTTGATGTGTGCTTTAATCTCCATATTTTGATGCACTGCACACCATGCTGCCTTAGTTGAAATGTATTTTGTTCGTAAAGCTTTCACTAAGTGTTTCCTCTGTAAACACTTTGTCAGGTAGAGAGATGCTCTGGATGGAAGTTGTTACTAATGGTGTAGTAACTGTTTTACTACTTAATACGTGCAGAGAATTGGTTTGCCTTACTAATATCTGACCTAAAATTTTGTTCATAAAATTGAAAGAGAAATGAAAACAGGGAAAAGGAAGGAAACATCAGCATTTTATTCTCAACTATTTTAAAACTCAGGGGTTACTTAAAACAAGTGAAGCTAGTGTTTAAAAAACAAAAAACAAAAAACAAAAACGCTATTTGACAGTATTCAGAGTTGTCCAGGAATAGAAAGGCCAGGCTTGGGGGCACTGGAGCATAAAATACCAGATAATTTTAGGTGACCAGGCAAATCATCCACCTTAAGAGTCTGAAACAGGTAGGTAGGAATTTTCCTATGGTACACTTTAGGTACTACTTCCTTTAGGTACATAAACTGTCACATTTCTTTGTATTTCTAAAACAAATACATATCCATCTCCAAGCTTCAATAGCCAAAGTTCATGAAAAAAAAAAAAAAAACTTTGTAATTCCAGGGAGGGATCTCAAGACTGCAGAATAGAAGGATGTGGGGGCCCACCTCCAACCATAAACACATCAAAAGGACATCTACTTGTGGAACAATTCTCATAGAATATTAAGTGGAAAGTGGCTGAAGAATTCCTATACAGCCAAAGCTGCAAGAAAGATCTCCACATAACCAGGTAGGAAAGGGGGAAACAGGCATCCTGTTGGGATCCGTACCCTTGGAAGGAATCTGAAAGGAAAAGAAGGTCTGCAAGGGTGGACTCTCACTCTGGGGAGCAAATATGTAGAGACACAATCTGGGCATCCTAGTCCTGGGGTCCTGTCTGGAGAAGACCAAGCCCCACTGCCTACTGGGGAATCACTAGGAAAGAGACAGGCTGGAGAAGCCCAGATTCTACTCCCCAGTACACATGTGCTGGCATGCTAATAGTCAGGGGGAGAGAGTCTTGTACCAGCGGCTACTGCCTCCCCACACTCCCCCATCTGAGGGGAGGACACCCTGGCCCTGCTCCCTCCATACTACACAATATCTGGGCAAAGATTCGATCTAGCTATGCAGAGACAGCTGGGCCATCTGCTGTGTACTCAGAATGGGGCAGTGGTGGCCACTGTCAGCACAGCCACGGTGTTGCACCACAGCTAAATGTTTAATCTCTGGCAGATGGGCCCTGGGAAGGGGACTCAACCAGCTGTGCAGAGGTAGCACGGGAGGCTGGGACGTGACCCAGGTGGGGCAGCCGTGACCTCTGTCAGTACACCCAAAGTACATGGCGGTTCACACAGAGCAAGAGCACTCTAGCTCCTCCCACTCCACACCGCATCTCAGGGTTAACTGGGGCAGACAGGTCCTGGGAAAGGTCTGCCACAGAGGCAGCCCGGATCTTAGGCGGCAGCACAGTCATCTCAGTAGCCACAGTGCCCCAGCCCCCAGCCCCGGCCCCGCCTGCTCCATACCACAACCTTGCACTAGATCTGGGATGAACACAGCAGAGAAATGGATGTGACCCTGAGCTGCTCCTGAGCACGATCACAGGGGCCTGTCCACTACACAGGCAGCACAGGTCCACTGTGACCAGTCAGCCCTCACTCACTTAGGCAATCACCTTCTTTGGGGCAGGGCATGCGCTCAAGGGCAGTGGGGCCTAATCAAACCTGAACATCAGATTTTATTCCAACAACGGGGGAGCAGACCCCAACCCTGACAGGATGGTGACAGCCACAGAGCAGAGGGGAGTCCCTGTCACACACTGTGCACCAACCACATCCCTTATCAAGGGACCAATGGCCAGCACACTCTGAAGAAGGACGTGGCGGCACTCATAAGGAAACCAGTCCTCGCGCCAAAAACCCTGGATCCGCACAGTGTAAACATGAATTCTCCCACGAGAAAACATGCCTTTGAGGCCAGAGTAGATAACTGTTTCTCCTAAATTCAAAAAGACAGAGAAAGCTAAAAAACATGAAAGGCAGAGGAATTACTCTCAATTAAAAGAACAAGAAAAATGAAACATATCTCATCAGTCTACTAGACTGAGTTTAAAAGTGTGGTAATAACACTAACTGAATTAAGAAAGATTATCAACAGAAACACAGCTAACTGTAGCAAGAAACTAGAAATTATATAGATGAACAAATCCAAAATAGAAAATTCAATTGCTGAGATAAAAATCAGTCTGGAAACAATGAATAGCTAAGTAAATGACACCAAAGAATGAATAAGTGATCTGGAAGAAGGAGTAAAGTAAATCACCCAATCAGAACAGCGGAGAGTAAGTAGGTCAATTTTTTTTAAAAATGAAAGCAATGCAGGTGATCTATGGGATAGCAGCAAACATGCCAACCTATATATAATAAGGATGCCAGAAGGAAAACAAAAAATGCTACTCAGTTGTGTCTGACTCTTTGTGACCCCATGGACTATAGTCGTTAGGCTTCTCTATCCATGGAATTCTCTAGGCAGGGATACTGGAATGGGTTGCCATTCTCTTCTCCACAGGATTTTCCCAACCCAGAAACTGAACCCAGGTCTCCCACAAGACAGAGAGAGTCTGTCTTGCAGGCAGATTCTTTATGGTCTGAGCTACTAGGGAAGCCCAGAAGAGAGAGAGAAGGGGATCAAAAATGTATTATAAAAAAGTACGGCTGAAAACTTTCCAAATGTAAAGAAGGAAACAGCGATACAGATATAGGAAGCACAGAGTATTTCAAACAAGATGAACCTCTATAGACCTATACCCAGACATGTCATAATTAAAATGGCAAAAGTGAAAGATAAAGAGAGGATCCTAAAAGCAGCAAGAGAAAAACAGTCTGTTACCAGGAAACCTGCATAAGGTTATCAACTGATTTCTTTGCAGAAACTTTGTAGCCCTGAAGGGAGTGGTATGATATATTCAAATTCCTGAAAGGGAAAAATCTACAACCCGGGATACTCTACCCAGCAACATTATAATTTAGAATAGGAGAGGTAAAGAATTTATCAGAAAAGCAAAAACTAAAAGACTTCAGTAATACTGAACCTACCCTAAAAGAAATATTGAAGAGCCATCCCTAAAAAAGAAAAGAAGCAAAAATATATAGGAAAAGGAAAATCACAATAACAAAGACCAATATAAAAAAGGAAAAATTTTTTTTCTTTTCCAGATACAAGGCCAAGAGAAAACAGAAACAAATACTAAGTATCCAAATAGGAAGGGAAGATGCAAAACTGTCACTATTTGCAGGCAACACGATACTCTATGTAGAGAACCCTAAAGTCTCCACACAAAGGCTATTAGAACTAATAAATGAATTCAGTGAGTTGCAGGATATAAGATTAATATACAGAAATCTGCTGTATTTTATTACACTAACAATGAAATATCAGAAAGAGAAAGTAAAAACAATATTTCAATTAAAACCATGTCAGAAAATAAAATACTTAGGAATAAACTTAACCAAGGAGACGAACGACCTACATGCTGAAAACTATAAAATAATGATAAGTAAAACTGCAGATGATCCAAAGAGATGGAAAGATATCCCATGCTCTTGGATTGGAAGAATTAATGATAAGAGGGCCGTGCTACCCATACTACCCAAAACAATCTACCAATTTAATACAATGCCTATCAAAGTACCTGTGACGTTTTTCTCAGAACTATAACAAATAATCATAAAATCTCTGTAGAATACCCAAAAGACCCAGAATTGCTGAAGAAATCCTAAAGAAAAAAGGACAAAGCTGGAGGAATAAACCTTTTAGACTGCAGACTGTACTATAAAGCCACAGTAATCAAAACAGCCTTGTACTATCACAAAGCAAACATATGAATCAATGGAACAGAACAGACAGCTGAGAAAAACTCACACACCTACCATTAATTAATCTATGTTAAAGCAGGCAAGAATACACAATGGGCAAAAGACAGACTCTAGCAAGTGGTGCTGGAAAACATGAATAGCTAAATGTAACTCAATGAAATGAGAACACTCCCTCACACCATATACAAAAATAAACTCAAAATGGTTTCAAGACCTAAACATTAGACATAGTACCATAAAACTCCTAGAAGAAAACGGTCAAACATTCTCTGACATAAAATGTAGCAAGATTTTCTTAGATTGTCTCCCATGGCAAAAGAAATACAGGGAAAAATAAATGGGACCTAATCAAACTTAAAAGCTTTTTTACAGCAAAGGAAATCATCAATGAAATAAAAAGACAACCTATGGAATAGGAGAAAATATCTGCAAAAGGTGTAACTGACAATGGGGCAATATCCAAAATACAGAAACAACTCAGAAAGCTCAATAGCAAAAAAAAATAAAATAAAAAATCCAACTTTTAAAAATGGGCAGAAGACCTTAATAGACATTTTTCCAAAGAACACATACAAAAAGCCAACAGGCATATGAAAAGATGCTTAGTGTTGCTGATTATTAGAGAAATGGAAATCAAAACCACAATAAGGTATCGACTGACACTGGTCAGAATGGCTATCATTTATTATTACAAATAATCATTTCTAGAGAGAGTATAGAGAAAAAGGAACCCTCTTACATGGTTGGTTGAAATGTAAATTGGCATAGCCACTATGGAAAACAGTATGCAAATTTCCTAAAAACTAAAATTAGGGCTACCATATGATCCAGCAACCCCATCCCTGGGTATATATCCAGAAAAAAAGCAAAAATTTTAATTTGAAAAGGTACACGTACCCCAAGGTTCACAGCAGCACTATTTACAATAGCCAAGACATGAAAACAAGCCAAGTGTCCATCAACAGACAACAGTTTCTTCTTGGCTTATGAAGAAACATTACTCAGACATTAAAAACAATGAAAATATTACCATTTGCAGCAGTATGAATGGTCCTAGACAATATTATGCTTCAGTTCAGTTCGGTCGCTCAGTCGTGTCTGACTCTTTGCAACTCTGTGGACTGCAGTATGCCAGGCCTCCCTGTCTATCACCAGCTCCTGGAGTTTACCCAAACTCATGTCCATTGAGTTGGTGATGCCATTATGCTTAGTGAAGTAAGTTGAACAGACAAAGACCAACACTGTATGATATCACCTATATGTGGAAACTAAAAAGCAACACAAATGAATCCATATACAAATGGAAACAGACTTTCAAACACAGAAAACAAAGTTATGTTTACCAAAGAGGGGGATACACATACAGGCTCACGTTTCGCCGAAGATCCCATCCCACAGTTGTGCCAGGTAGATGTAGGTCTGTTTGCCCACAAAGGGCTTGTTCTTAATCTTGGTTCTGTAGCACTTGGGCACATTTTGGAGGTGGGAGATGGGATCTCAGAACCCAATATTTATAAGACAAACAAGAGGGATCTGCAAAAAATCACCTTGTTCTTTCTAATATGAAAAACTAACTGGGTAAACTTACTCATATAAAGTGAAAGTGAAGTCACTTAGTCGTGTCCGACTCTTTGCGGCCCCATGGACTGTAGCCTACCAGGCTGCTCGGTCCATTGGATTTTCTAGGCAAGAATACTGGAGTGGGTTGCCTTTTCCTTCTCCAGGGGATCTTTCCAACCCAGGGATTGAACCCGGGTCTCCCGCATTGTAGGCAGACGCTTTACCGTCTGAGCTACCAGGAAAGCCGCTACTCATATAAGGGACGTTGTAATTCTGTATTTGTGGGACTTGGGACCCTTTTGAGGTTTTTGGTTGCTGTTTTGTTGTTGTACTGTGATGCAAAGTAAGGGAGGTAGGGAAGAATGAAAATTATGACCCAAGGAAAGTACAACAGTTGATCACTCAGTTTTATTTGAAGCAAAGAAGAGTTCTTGTTAAAAACTCACGTTTCTTTCCTGTGACTGTTTTAACTACGATCCAATTCACTCGTGTCATGTGAATTGCATTCCAAGTTTCAAAAATAAATGAATGAAATAGTTATTGATATTTCAGCAAACACTTTCCTTCCCCATTTCCAAGAAGTTCAAAGTGGCCAAATAAAATTCATCATTCAAATACAAATCATTTTTAACAGGTCATATATACAACTGATTCTATTAACTATTGAATCAATAAAGTAGAAACTCCTTTAGTGCCCTGGGAATTATATGATGGATCTTTCCTTTTCATGAGTAACTCTGAATAGCTCTGTGTTAATAAGTACTTCATATTTCTCATCACAGATTATTTTTCAGAAAGTAGGAAGACTGGAGAAACCTCTCAGATCTCTGACTTGATTGACTGTCTATGTGAACTTCAGGGATAAAGACTCTAAGGAATTCTCCCCCCAAATGATGACAATGGCATCCGTTAGGAGAAATATAATTATACTGAATACATGAAAATCAAAGTCTTCCATGTTTTCCTTATCTCCTTTCATTCCTTCTTTATCTTATTTATAAAACACTGTGTTCTTAATGATTTTCATTTTTTCCTAATTTTCATCTTTAAAAGCACAAGAGAATTGCATGCTATTTTCCTTCTCTTTCCCTATTTTATCCATTCATTTGTCTTCCCTATATGTTTTGGGCAGATTATCAAATTTCAAGGATATTTTTCTATAGACATATAAGTCACATAAACAAAACAACACTACATACTTTCTGACGAAATCTTTCTGCGGTGTTCTGAAACAACTCTCATATTTGACAAAGTATACGTGCTCCAGTGTATGTTCCCTCCAGATAAAACGATGGGATATTAATGTTGGCATGGTCTCCTTTGTGTCTGTGCATGATCTGAACAGTTAAAACTCATGATGAAATTAATATCTTCCAGTGATCCTAACTTGGCTTGTTTATCAGTAACAGGAAACTCTAAGGTGGATGAAGAGAAGGGAAGTGATATATATTTTTAAATCTGGCTGAGCACACAGATAAGCAATTTATTTCCTAAAGAATGTAAAGAAAGAGAAAAGGTTTAATTGAAGCTTTAATAACTATCATTGAGAGATGTCAATCTCTGTTCATATTTTGGTCATTATTGTGACTCTGGATGGTAACATACTATGGTTTTAATTTACATTTCCCTAATGACTGATGATGTTGGGCACCTTTTTCATGAGCTCTCTGACCGTTCACATATTCTTCTGGGATGTTACAATGTGTTTTTTTTTGCTTTTTTTGCAGGAGGGAATTATTTGTCTTTTTATTATTGATATGTAGGAGCCTATCAGATATTCTGGATTTTTAAAAATATTCTGAGAATTTTGCTGCAATTAATTTTTTTCCCCATCTGTGGTTTGTCTATTCATTTTAGTGGTGTCTTTTGATGAGGACCTATGCTTAATTTTGATGAGGTCCAATTTATTAATTCATATTTATGATTAACACTTTTTGTATCCTGATTAAAATAGCTTTGCCTGTCCAAAGCTAATGAATATATTCTCCTAATGTTTCTTTTCAAGCTTTATGGTTCTGAGTTTCACAAATACACCTATGCCCATTCAAATTAATGATTAGGTATGGAATGCAGTGTTTCTAACAGGCCCAGCAAGATCTGTTCAATCTTCTAGCAAGATCTTCTGATTTTGCTATCCTTTTTGGATTGACTTGGTACCTTGATCAAAACTCAATTTCCATATGTGTCTATTTCTGGAATTTCAGGTTTTTTCCACTGATCTATTGTCTACCATTGTACCAAAGTACACGATTTTAGTTACCACAGTCTTATATGTCTTGGTATCAGATAGCATAAATTTTAAGAATTTTTTTTTTTTACTGTTGTTTTGCTATTCTGTTTTAGATTCTCTGCATTTCATATGAGTTTTAAGTCAGCTTATTTCTTCCCAATAGTATGCTGGAATTTTGATAGATACTGCTTCAATTCTGTATTGATTTATGGAAAGTGAAAAATATCTACTCATCCAAAAACATTTTATATCTTTCCATTTATTTAAGTAGTGAAGTAGCTGACTCTTTGTGACCCTGTGGACTGTAGCCCACCAGGCTCCTCCATCCATGGGATTCTCCAGACAAGAATACTGGAGTAGGCTGCCATTTCCTTCTCCAGCGGATCTAAGTAAGTATGCTTTAATTTCATTCAGCAATGTCTTGTAATTTCAATGTAGAGATATGGTCCAATATTTTGTTAATTTATTTCTACATATTTGCTGCTTTTAATGTTCACTTTTATTTTTCAGTCATTGCTATTATACAGAAATATAATTGATTACTATATAATGATTTTTATACTGAAAACATGTTTTCTTTGCAAATTGATCTTTTATCTTTAGAAATTCTCTTTGTCCTGATATTAATATAGTCAGTAGCTTTTTAATTTTTGGTATTTACACAGTATATCTTTTTTACTTCTTTTTACAGTTTCAGAATTTTCCATTTATGATTCTTTCAGAATCTTTTTACTTTTAACCTATCTCTGTCTCCTGGAGACAGTTGATAGTTAGGTCTTCTTTTTTAATCTGGTCCACAAATCCCTGCCTTTTAGGTGAAATATTTGGCCAATTTATATTTCATATAATTATTAATACTGTTGTTTTAAATTCACAATTTGATTTTTTTTTTTCCTATTCATTCTATTTGTTCTTTATGTGTCTGCAACTTCTTTCCTGCCTATTGGGAGAGAAATAAATATTATTGAGAACTTTATTTCATGTATTGATTGTTAAACTATTACATTTTACACGTAATTTTAATACTGCTGAATATGCATCTTTAAGTTGTCTTGTTTTTATTTCAAATAGTAACATACTAATTGCTAAAATTATAAAAATTGCATGGTGGTATTTCATGTATGTCTCCCATCCACTGTGTTCTTTCTGTATTATGGTTTACTGGTATGTATGTTAAAAGCCTCACAATACATGGTAAGGTTTTTGCTTTAAATGACTGGCCTTTAAAAAAAATAAATACACACATTTAAAACATAAAAGGGTTCAAAGAAAAACTCTTTCCTAAGTTCCATTTGGCATCATTCTCCTCAGCCTGAAGAATTTCTTTCTCCATTTCATACTGTGAAAGTCACCTGGAGATAAATTATTTCAATGTTTTTTTATCTGGAAAGATCATTATGTTGCCATCTTTCTTGAAGGATGTTTTTGCTGGATATACAATTGTAGGTTGACAGGTCTATTTTGTTCTTTCAGCACTGTAAAATGTCTTTCCAAATTCTTCTGGCTTCCGTTATTCCTAGTGAGAACTTATCCATCCTCTCTGCTGTTCAGGTGTTTACAACCATGATTTTTCTCCAGCTACTTTTAAGTGCTGCTTTGTATTTTTGTTTTTAGCAATTGTCTACAATGTGTACAATGTGGCTTTCTTTGTATTTTAATCTGCTTGGCTTTTTCAAGTGGCTTGGCTATTTCACCAGCTCTAGAAAGTTCTTAACTATTACTTCATCAAATATTATTTCTTCCCTAGTCACCTTTTACTCTCTTAGACTATGTGACACTTCCCAAAGATATCAGATGCTCTTTGCTTTTTTTTTTTCTTACTTTTTAAAAAAATTAGGTATTTTCCATTGACTATTTCAAGTTTACTGAAATCTTACTCTTCTGTGTAATCTGCTCTTAAGTTCATCTAGTAAATTCTTCCTGGTGTTATACTTTTTAATTTCTATTTAGTTTGATTTCTAAAAATAGTTTTAATATTTCTGTTAACATTTTCTATTTCTTTGTGAGTGCTATGCACACTTTTTACTATATGTTTTATCACTTATTATCAAACATAACTTAAAGCTACTATCTGATGATTCAAACATTTGGTTCATGTCTGAATCTACTTATACTGGCTCTTTCCTCTCTTGGCCATGGATACTGTTTTCTCCCATGCTGCTGCTAACTTACTTCAGTCGTGTCTGACTCTGTGCGATGCCATAGACAGCAGTCCACCAGGCTCCCCCATCCCTGGGATTCTCAAAGCAAGAACACAGGAGTGGGGTGCCAAGCCTTCTCTGTTTTCTCCCCTGTTTCTTGATATCTTTAATTACATGCCAGACACTATATAACAGACAACAGACTCTAATGCAAATAATGTTTACCTTTAGAAAGGTGCAGGTTCCTGTTTTGGTCAGTCTGCTGCTGCTGCTAAGTTGTGTCAGTCGTGTCCAACTCTGTGCGACCCCATAGACGGCAGCCCACCAGGCTCCCATGTCCATGGGATTCTACAGGCAAGAACACTGGAGTGGGTTCCCATTTCCTTCTCCAATGCATGAAAGTGAAAACTGCAAGTGAAGTCGCTCAGTCGTGTCCAACTCTTTGCGACCCCATGAATCGTAGCACGCCAGGCCTCCCTGTCCATCACCAACTCCTGGAGTTCACTCAGACTCATGTCCATCGAGTCAGTGATGCCATCCAGCCATCTCATCCTCTGTCATCCCCTTCTCCTCCTGCCCACAATCCCTCCCAGCATCAGGGTCTTTTCCAATGAGTCAACTCTTCACATGAGGTGGCCAAAGTACTGGAGTTTCAGCTTTAGCATCATTCCTTCCAAAGAAATCCCGGGGCTGATCTCCCTCAAAATGGACTGGTTGGATCTCCTTGCAGTCCAAGGAACTCTCAAGAGTCTTCTCCAACACCACAGTTCAAAACCATCAATTCTTCGGCACTCAGCTTTCTTCACAGTCCAACTCTCACATCCATCCATGACCACAGGAAAAACCATAGCCTTGAATAGACGGACCTTAGTTGGCAAAGTAATGTCTCTGCTTTTGAATATGCTATTTAGGTTGGTCATAACTTTTCTTCCAAGGAGTAAGCGTCATTTAATTTCATGGCTACAGTCACCATCTGCAGTGATTTTGGAGCCCAAAAAAATAAAGTCTGACACTGTTTCCACTGTTCCCCCATCTATTTCCCATGAAGTGATGGGACCAGATGCCATGATCTTCCTTTTCTGAATGTTGAGCTTTAAGCCAACTTTTTCACTCTGCTCTTTCACTTTCATCAAGAGGCTTTTTAGTTCCTCTTCACTTTCTGCCATAAGGGTGGTGTCATCTGCATATCTGAGGTTATTGATATTTCTCCCCACAATCTTGATTCCAGCTTGTGTTTCTTCCAGTCCAGCATTTCTCATGATGTACTCTGCATAGAAGTTAAATAAGCAGGGTGACAATATACAGCCTTGACGCACTCCTTTTCCTATTTGGAACCAGTCTGTTGTTCCATGTCCAGTTCTAACTGTTGCTTCCTGACCTGCATACAGATTTCTCAAGAGGCAGGTCAGGTGATCTGGTATTCCCATCTCTCTCAGAATTTTCCACAGTTTATTGTGATCCACACAGTCAAAGGCTTTGGCATAGTCAATAAAACAGAAACAGATGTTTTCTGGAACTCTCTTGCTTTTTCCATGATCCAGTGGATGTTGGCAATTTGAAATCTAGTTCCTCTGCCTTTTCTAAAACCAGCTTGAACATCAGGGAGTTCAT
Organism: Budorcas taxicolor; assembly: GCF_023091745.1. NCBI lineage: Eukaryota > Metazoa > Chordata > Mammalia > Artiodactyla > Bovidae > Budorcas > Budorcas taxicolor. The sequence goes on along the minus strand of NC_068916.1, from coordinate 29,682,158 downwards.
GGTTCACATATTGCTGAAGCCTGGCTTAGAGAATTTTGAGCATTACTTTACTAGCATGTGAGATGAGTGCAATTGTGCGGTAGTTTGAGCATTCTTTGGCATTGCCTTTCTTTGGGATTGGAATGAAAACTGACCTTTTCCAGTCCCATGGCCACTGCTGAGTTGTCCAAATTTGCTGGCATATTGAGTGCAGCATTTTCACAGCATCAACTTTCAGGATTTGAAACAGCTCAACTGGAATTCCATCACCTCCACTAGCTTTGTTTATAGTGATGCTTTCTAAGGCCCACTTGGCTTCACATTCCAAGATGTCTGGCCAAAGATTAGTGATCACATCATCATGATTATCTGGGCCGTGAAGATCTTTTTTGTACAGTTCTTCTGTGTATTCTTGCCATCTCTTCTTAATATCTTCTGCTTCTGTTAAGTCCATACCATTTCTGTCCTTTATTGAACCCATCTTTCCATCAAATGTTCCCTTGGTATCTCTAATTTTCTTGAAGAGATCTCTAGTCTTTCCCATTCTGTTCTTTTCCTCTATTTCTTTGCATTGATCACTGAAGAAGGCTTTCTTATCTCTTCTTGCTATTCTTTGGCACTCTGCATTCAGATGCTTATATCTTCCCTTTTCTCCTTTGCTTTTCGCCTCTCTTCTTTTCACAGCTATTTGCAAGGCCTCCCCAGACAGCCATTTTGCTGTGTGTCTGCCCTCTGATGCCCTCTTGCAACACCTACCATCTTACTTGGGTTTCTCTTACCTTGGGCGTGGGGATATCTCTTCACAGCTGCTCCAGCAAAGCACAGCCGCTGCTCCTTACCTTGGACAAGGGGTATCTCTTTACCACCGCCAATAGCAAGCCACTTAGGTATTCTTGCCTTGAGAACCCCATGAACAGTATGAAAAGGCAAAATGATAGGATACCAAAAGAGGAACTCCCCAGGTCATTAGGTGCCCAATATGCTACTGGAGATCAGTGGAGAAATAACTCCAGAAAGAATGAAGGGATGGAGCCAAAGCAAAAACTATACCCAGTTGTGGATGAAGTCATTCAGTTGTGTACAACTCTTAGCGACCCCATGGACTGCAGCCTACCAGGTTCCTCCATCCATGGGATTTTCCAGGCAAGAGTACTGGAGTGGGATGCCATTGCCTTCTCCACTTGGTCAGTCTACTAGAGGTGAATTGAGTGGGTTAGGGGAGTCTGAATTTTGTAGCTGCTTTGGTTTAACCAAACTAAAACTATCCCACAATTGCACTCATCTCATGCTAGCAAAGTAGTGCTCAAAATTCTCCAAGCCCGGCTTCAACAGTCCATGAACCATGAACTTCCAGATGTTCAAGCTGGATTTAGAAAAGGCAGAAGAACCAGAGATCAATTGCCAACATTCACTGGAACATAGAAAGAGCAAGGGAATTCCAGAAAAACATCTGCTTCTGCTTTATTGATTATGTCATGCATCTGACTGTGTAGATCTAAACAAACAGTGGAAAATTCCTGAAGAGATAGGAATACCAGACCACCTGACCTGCCTCCTGCAAAATCTGTATGCAGTCAAGAAGCAACAGTTAGAACCGGACATGGAGCAACAGCCTGGTTCCAGATTGGGAAAGGAGTACATCAAGGCTGTATACTGTCACCCTGATTATTTAACTTACATGCAGAGTACATCATGGAAATGCCAGGCTGGATGAATCACAAGCTGGAATCAAGACTGCTGGGAGAAATGTCAATAACCTTAGATACACAGATGATGCCACCCTTATGACAGAAAGTGAAGAGGAACTAAAGAACCTCTTAATGAAAGTGAAAGAGGAGAGTGAAAAAGCTGGCTTAAAACTCAACATTCAGAAAACTAGGACCATGGCATCCAGTCCCATCACTTCATGGCAAATAGATGGGGAAACAGTGATAGACTTTATTTTGGGGGGGCTCCAAAATCACTGCAGATGGTGACTGCAGCCATGAAATTAAAAGACTCTTGTTCCTTGGAAGAAAAGCTATGACCAACCTAGACAGCACATTAAAAAGCAGAGACTTTACTTTGCTGACAAAGGTCCGTTTAGTCAAAGCTATGGTTTTTCCAGTAGTCAGGTATGGAGGTGAGAGTTGGAGTATAAAGGAAGCTGAGTGCCAAAGAATTGATGTTTTTGAACTGTGGTGTTGGTGAAGACTCTTGAGAGTCCCTTGGACAGCAAGCATATCCAACCAGTCAATCCTGAAGGAAATCAGTCCTGAATATTCATTGGAAGTACTTATGATGAAGCTGAAACCCCAAAACTTTGGCCACCTGATGTGAAGAACTGACTCATTGGAAAAGACCCTGATGCTGGGAAAGGTTGAAGGCAGGAGGAGAAGGGGACAACAGAGGATGAGATGGTTGAATGGCATCACTGACTCCATGGACGTGAGTTTGAGCAAGCTCCAGGAGTTGGTGAAGGACAGGGAAGCCTAGCATGCTACAGTCCATGGGGTCTCAAAGAGTTGGACACGACTGAGCACTTGAACTGAACTGAACTGGTTTAACCAAAACCTGATTTGGTTTGACTCAGTTTACCACTGGTTTAAAATATTTTGGGGTCAGAATAAAACTTCATTATCAGCAACAGCTGAGATCTGAGCACTGACAATTTTCCAGAGATATGTCTGTACTTCACAGTGAAGAAAATAGCTTTCAGAATTGTTGGGAGTATCACCATATTTCACTGCCCAGTTACAAGATTTTGAGATTATTCTATAGAGTCTCTTTGTCTCCAGTCTTACCACAACTACTGTCCATATCTCAGGACATATTTTGCAACCTTTCCCTTTTTTCTCTATTCTTTAGGAAACAGATGGCCATATACTCATAAAGGACGTCAGGACCTTACAGTGGCTACCTTAGCTCTCTTACCCACTCTGATTCTTTGATAATTAGAGCCTGGAGTTCTTGGGCAGAGAGAATATTCCTTGAGCTCGTCTGCCAGGCCCACAATCTTTTTGTATGTAAAATTCTAGATTGTTTCAAGCAGTTTATCTTAGTGGTTCAACTAAATTTTATCCTAACAGGAGCATCTCAGAATTTTTCTTTAGAGATAACATCACATTAGTACCTAAAAAGACATCTGTTCTTTAAAATTATGTAACCCACAAAAAGACAGTTTGATATTACATATTTTAGTTGACAAAATGTGGTCCACAGGAGAAGAGAATGGGAAACCACTTCAGTATTCTTGCCTTAAGAACCCCATAAACAGTATGAAAAGGCAAAAAGACAGGACACCGAAAGATGAACTCCCCAGGTCGGTAGGTGTGCAATATGCTACTGGAGATCAGTGGAGAAATAACCCCAGAAAGAATGAAGAGATGGAGCCAAAGCAAAAAGAACACCCAGCTGTGGATATGACTCTTGATAGAAGCAAGGTCTGATGCTATAAAGAGCAATGTTGCATAGGAACCTAGAATGTTAAATCCATGAATCAAGGCAAATTGGAAATAATCAAACAGGAGATGGCAAGAGTGAACATTGACAATTTAGGAATCAGTGAACCAAAATGGACTGGAATGGGTGAATTTAACTCAGATGACCATTATATCTACTACTGTGGGCAAGAATCTCTTAGAAGAAATGGACTAGCCATCATAGTTAACAAAAGAGTCCAAAATGCAATACTTGGATGCAATTTCAAAAATGACAGAATGATCTCTGTTCGTTTCCAAGGCAAAACATTTAATATCATAGTAATCCAAGTCTATGCCCTGACCAGTAATGCTGAAGAAGCTGAAGTTTAATGGTTCTATGAAGACCTACAAGACCTACTAGAACTAACACCCCAAAAGATGTCCTTTTCATTATAGGGGACTGGAATGCAAAAGTAGGAAGTCAAGAAATACCTGGAGTAACAGACAAATTTGGCCTTGGAGTACAGAATGAAGCATGGAAAAGGCCAATAGAGTTTTGCCAAGAGAACGCACTGGTCATAGCAAACACCCTCTTCCAACAATACAAGAGAAGACACTACACATGGACATCACCAGATGGTCAACACCGAAATCAGATTGATTATATTCTTTGCAGCCAAAGATGGAGAAGCTCTATACAGTCAGTCAAAGCACGATTGGGAGCTGACTGTGGCTCAGATCATGACCTCCTTAATGCCAAATTCATACTTAAATTGAAGAAAATAGAGAAAACCACTAGACCATTCAGGTATGACCTAAATCAAACTCCTTAGGATTATACAGTGCAAGTGACAAATAGATTCAAGGGAATAGATCTGTTAGACAGAATGCCTGAAGAACTATGGACGGAGGTTCCTGACACTGTACAGGAGGCAGTGATCAAGACCATCCCCAAGTTAAGGAAATGCAAAAAACCTAAATGTTTGCCTGAGGAGGCATTACCAATAGCTGTGAAAAGAACAGAAGAAAAAGGCAAAGGAGAAAAGGAAATATATGCCCATTTAAATGCAGAGTTCCTAAGAATAGCAAGCCTTCTTCAGTGATCAATGCAAAGAAAGAGGAAAACAATAAAATGGGAAAAACTAGAGATCTCTTCAAGAAAATTAGAGATACCAAGGCAACATTTCATGCAAAGATGGGCTCGATAAAGGACAGAAATAGTATGGACCTAACAGAAGCAGAAGGTATTAAGAAGAGGTGGCAAGAATACACGGAAGAACTATACAAAAAAAGAACTTCACGACCCAGATAATCAGGATGATGTGATCACTCACCTAGAGCCAGACATCCTGGAGTCCGAAGTCAAGCAGGCCTTAGGAAGCATCACTACAAACAAAGCTAGTGGAGGTGATGGACTTCCAGTTGAGCTATTTCTAATCCTACAAGATAATGCTGTGAAAGTGCTACACTCAATATGCCAGCAAATTTGGAAAACTCAGCAGAGGCCATAGGACTGGAAAAGGTCAGTTTTCATTCCAATCCCAAAGGCAATGCCAAAGAATGCTCAAACTACTGCACAATTGCACTCATCTCACAAGGTAACAAGGTAATGCTCAAAATTCTCTAAGCCAGGCTTCAGCAATACATGAACCATGAACTTCCTGATATTCAAGCTGGATTTAGAAAAGGCAGAGGAATCAGAGATCAAATTGCCAAAATCTGTTGGATCATCGATAAAGCAAGAGTTCCAGAAAAACATATATTTCTGCTTTATTGACTATGCCAAAGGCTTTGACTGTGTGGATCACAATAAACTGTGGAAAATTCATAAAGAGATGGGAGTACCAGACCACCTGACCTGCCTCCTGAGAAATCTGTATGCAGGTCAGGAAGCAACAGTTAGAACTGGATGTGGAACAACAGACTGGTTCCAAATCAGGAAAGGGGTACATCAAGGCTGTAAATTGTCGCCCTGCTTATTTAACTTATATGCAGAGTACGTGAGAAATGCTAGACTGGATGAAACACAAGCTGGAATTGAGATTTCCAAGAAAAATATCAATTACCTCATATATGCAAATGACACCACACTTATGGCAGAAAGTAAAGAAGAACTAAACAGCCTCTTTATGAAAGTGAAAGAGGAGAGTGAAAAAGTTGGCTAAAACTAAGTATTCAGAAAATGAAGATCGTGGCATTTGCTCCTATCTCTTCATGACATTTAAATGGGGAAACAATGGAAACAGTGACAGACTTTATTTTTGGGGGCTCCAAAATCACTGCAGATGGTGACTGCAGCCGTGAAATTAAAAGACGCTTGGTCCTTGGAAGAAAAGCTATGACCAACCTAGACAGCATATTAAAAAGCAGAGACATTACTTTGCCAACAAAGATCTGTCTAGTCAAGGCTGTGGTTTTTCCAGTAGTCATGTATGGACGTGAGAACTGGATTATAAAGAAAGCTGAGCGCCGAAGAATTGATGCTTTTGAACTGTGGTGTTGGAGAAGATTCTTGAAAGTCCCTTAGACAGCAAGGAGATCCAACCAGTCCATTCTAAAGGAAATCAGTCCATTCTAAAGGAATCATTGGCAGGACTGATGTTGAAGCTGAAACTCCAATACTTTGGCCACCTGATGGGAAGAACTGACTCATTGGAAAAGACCCTGATGCTGGGAATGATTGAAGGTGGGAGAAGAAGGGGACGACAAAGGATGAGACGGTTGGATGGCATCACCGACTCCATGGACATGAGTTTGAGTCGGCTCTTGGAGTTGCTGATGAACAAGTAGGTCTGGCATGCTGCAGTCCTTGGGGTCTCAAAGCATCGGACGTTACTGAGCCACTGAACTGAACTGATTCTAGTTCATACTAGTTTCATTAGTTGGAATATGATGCTAAAAGGTCATTATTTTAAACACTCTAACTTCATTGCTTAGGTAGCTTCCAGGTCTAACTGAGCTCTGTTACAAAGTGATTCCTGATTCTATTCCTGATCTACAAAGTGATTCTATTTACTTTTTCATTGCTTACTAATGAAGCTTGGGAGCATCATATGATTTCACTGCTTCAGTTTTCTCTGTTTGTTCATTATCCACTCCAGAGAGAAATGTGAATTTAGAAGGTTCTAAAATATTTGAAAACCTTTTTACAAGACACTATGTAAATCTAAGCATTTATTACAATAGATATTTTTTATTTTTAAAATTATTTTTATATTTAAAAAATCATAGTAGTCTTTTCAATTGTGTAGTACACATCAATATAAAGGATTAGAACTCATCCTACTCAACAGCAAGTTCAGTTCATTTCAGTCACTCAGTCATGTCTGACTCTTTGCAATCCCATGGACTGCAGCATGCCAGTCTTCCCTGTCCATCACCAACTCTTGGAGTTTGCTCAAACTCATGTCCATTGAGTCGGTGATGCCATCCAACCATCTCATCCCTTGTTGTCCCCTTCTCCTCCTGCCTTCAATCTTTCCCAGCATCAGGGTCTTTTCCAATGAGTCAGTTCTTTGCATCATGTGGCCAAAGTATTGGAGCTTCAGCTTCAGCATAAGTCCTTCAGTGAATATTCAGGACTGATTTTCCTCAACAGCAAAAAACAATACAGTTTTAAAATGGGCAGAAGATTAGGTATTTTTTCAAAGAAGACCCATAGAAAGCCAACAGGTACATGAAAAGATGCTCGACATCACCAAACATCGAGAGATGCAAGTGAAAACCACAATGAGGTAGCATCTCACATCTGTTAAAATGGCTTTTATCAGAACGACAAATAGCAAGTATTGGCAAGAATGTGGAGAAAACAGGACACTTGTGCACTACTGGTAGGAATGTAAAATGGTACAGTCACTATAGAAAACTGTATGGGGATTCCTCAAAAAATTGAAAATAGAACTACCATGTGATCTAGCAATTCCACTTAGGGGTATTTATCCCCCCAAAATATATATATTAACTCAAAAGAGATATATATACTCTCATGTTCAGTGCAGTATTATTTACAATAGCCAACCTGGAAGCAACCTATGTGTTCAATGACTGATGAAAATGTCCTAGACACACACAAAATGGAATATTATTCAGCCATAGGAAGAACGAAACCTTGCCATTTGTGACAACATAGGTAGACCTCAAGGGCTTAGTACACTAAGTGTAAATGAATCAAAGAAAGACAGATACCACGTTCTCTCTCTTATATGTGAAAGTGAAAGTCACTCAGTCATGTCTGAAACTTGGCAGCCGCATGTACTATACAATCCATGGAATTCTCCAGGCCAGAATACTGCAGAGGGTAGCTGCTCCCTTCTCAAGGGGATCTTCCCAACCCAGGGATTGGATTGCAGGAGGATTCTTTACCAGCTGAATCACCATATGTGGAAACTAACAAAGAAAAAATAGATACAGAGAATAGATGGGTGGTTGTCAGATGTGGGGTAGGTAAAATAAGTGGAGGGTCAAAAGGTATAAAATTCTACTTACGAAATACATAAGTCATGGGAATACAATGTACTGCATGGTGACTACAGTTAATAACACTGTACTGCATATTTTAAATTTGCTAAGAGTAGATCTTAAAAGTTCTCATCACAAGAAAAGGAAATTTTTTTTGTATGTATGGTGATCGTTATTAACTAGGCTCATTTCTCAATGGACTTCACTGGTGGCTCAGATGGTAAAGAATCTGCCTCCAATGCAGGAGACCTGGGTTTGATCCCTGAGTTGGGAAGATCCCTTGGAGAAGGGAATGGCAACCCATTCAAGTATTCTTGCCTAGAGAATCCCATGGACAGAGAAGCCTGGCAAGCTACAGTCCATGGGGTAGCGAAGAGTCAGACATGACTGAGCGAATAACGCTCCATAATACAAACGTTAAACCATTGTGTTGTACACCTGAGACATATGTCAATTAAACCTTAAAAAAGAAAATGAATAAGAAAAAAAGTATTTATCACCATGTAGATGGGGACTTTTGCCTGGGAAATCCCATGGACAGAGGAGCCTGGTAGGCTGCAGTCCATGAGGTCGCTAAGACTCAGACATGACTGAGCGACTTCACCTTCACTTTTCACTTTCATGCATTGGAGAAGGAAATGGCAACCCACTCCAGTGTTCTTGCCTAGAGAATCCCAGGGACGGGGAAGCCTGGTGGGCTGCTGTCTGTGGGGTCACACAGAGTTGGACACGACTGAAGCGACTTAGCATGCATGCATGCATTGGAGAAGGAAATGGCAACCCACTCCAGTATTCTTGCCTGGAGAATTCCAGGAACGGAGGAGCCTGGTTGGCTGCCTTCTATGGGGTCACACAGAGTCGGACACGACTGAAGCAACTTAGCAGTAGCAGATGAGGACTAGCTGATGATTTATGGATCTAGCTTCTCAATTCTGAAAAAAAATTAATGAAATGAAAAACTGGCTCACTTTAATTTTAGAATGTAACGTTATCTACACATGGGAGCCTGTATAAGCTTTTAAAATTTTGGAAGGAATTATAGAATTCCTGGTGGATATAAAAGACCACTTGAACCAATGACAGTTCATGGGATTATATTTGGAATTGTGCTCTACGCTAATTCATGGAAAAGAATAAATCTTTTACATCATCATGGAAAATGAAGTGTAGCTAGTGGTCACAATGTGTGATAATTTTGAGGACAAAACTATCAGACTATCTCCCAGAACCCTGAGAAGCCCCTTTTCTATAAGCTATTATGAGTGTTCCAAGAAAAAATTTTAAGCTCTAAATGGGCATGTCCAATACTGAAGCACCTATAAAAAGGTACTTTATAATTAGAACGTTTGAAACTATGGTGTAAGTTAAATGTCCAAAGACTATTTTTTTCCTTCCATCATGGCATACAGTCTGCAATGTGAAATTGAACACACTATGATATGTAAATAGAATAGTGACCCAATTTAAAAAAAGATCAGTGCCTCTGTTATGTGGCAGTTCACCAGTGTCTGTCTTCACTCTTTAAAGAGGTGAAAAATTTTACTAATTTTTGTCAATAGAGAGGCTATTGAATTCTGCACATAGTGACTTAAGGAAAAGTGTATTTTTTAAAGCCATGCAAATATTCTATTCTCCAAACTACATTTTACAGTTATAAGGAGCATAATGTTTTGTTATTTCATGAAAAAATTATTCATAGTCTCCAATGAAGGCTAAAAAATACACTAGATCAGAGGTCTCTAAACTATTATGGTACACTGCTAGCAGTAACGGAGAAGGCAATGGCACCCCACTCCAGTACTCTTGCCTGGAAAATCCCATGGATGGAGGAGCCTGGTAGGCTGCAGTCCATGGAGTCACTAAGAGTTAGACACTGCTGAGTGACTTCACTTTCACTTTTCACTTTCATGCACTGGAGAAGGAAATGGCAACCCACTCCAGTGTTCTTGCCTAGAGAATCCCAGGGATGGGGGAGCCTGGTGGGCTACCCGTCTATGGGGTCGCACAGAGTCAGACATGACTGAAGTGACTTAGCAGCTAGCAGTAAAATGATGATAAGCAAAATCCCCCAATACATGCATATTTATTTGTTTATAAATTATATGCATGTACTCTCATTATTAACTAGTATCTAATGGCAGGATATACACTTGGGATTATAGCCATTTCAACTGATGATATGAATAAACCTATACTTGAAACAGTGTTCTTAATAATTGCACTTTTGTTGGTCAACTACTTGTCCACTCTGGTTATGTTTTGTTTGTTCGTTTTTCATGAATATTGGCTGATGTTGCCCTTACTTGAGAAGTAACAGTCATGGCTCTGCCAGTGTCTAGTTGTTTGTTTGTGCCTGCATTATGAGTACAATCTTTAATCCGCAGTTCTGCCAGAATCTTTTAAAGTCGTTTGTATTTTTAAATTAAGAATTATCTTTCATCAAAATGGGTGATATAATGCACAGACTTCCTAAACCAGGCACACATAAACTGTAATACTCTGGGACTTACCTGGTGGTGCAGTGGCTAAGACCCTGCGCTCCCAATGCAGGGAGCCTGGGTTTGATCCCTGGGTGGGAAACTAGATCTCACATGCCACAACTAAAGTACCTGCATGCTGCAACAAAGATCGAAGAGCCTGCATGCCACAGCTAAGACCCAGCACAGACAAATACAGAAATAAAAGTTTTAAATTGCAATGGACTGGATATTTGTCTAGCATATATGATGTATGACACCACGACATATGAACTGGGTAAGAGGGTCTTGATCATCTCACATATTAAATACTAGAAAAAATAGTTTATTTCATATTTTTAGATTATAAAAGGGACAATTTCTATTTTTGTTTTTTTCCTGTATTCCATTGTGCTCACCCACTAGGTTGCGTGCCTTCCTCTCTGGAACCCACAGGCTTAAATGACTCATATTTGAAAATGGAAAAACAGAACAAGACCAAAGGAAAGGAAAGGAAAGTGCTATTATTCATCTTCAAATACATCGTGCTTCAAGTAAAAAATCAAACTGAAAATCACAAAAGGATGACAAAACAAGCAAGAATCAAATTACATTCATTTCTAACTATCTTAATTTTTTTTTTTTTTTAACTATCTTAATTTAAAGAGGCAAGACAACTTCTTTCCTAGAAGAGAAGGAGCCAGGGTAACATATGATAGGGAGAGTTGATTCTAGGGGTATAGAAGCAGCATGCAGGAGACTGATGTGGCTGGGAGAGTGAGAACATAAAAATCAAAGACTAAGACTGCTTAAGAGAAGAGGTTTTGTTAAAATAACAGTTAAAAAGTCAGTGAAAATCAAACTGAAAAAGGAGAGATGTATTTTCATTGTAAGTGGGCCTAAGAATGTGCTTCTGTTGTCATGATACGGTGGTAATAAAGGGGAAGGAAGTTTATTATCCTTTTTAATTACTGGCTTTAGCATTTACATCACTGGTAAAACCAAGTCATCATCCGTTAGTAGTACATTTAGCTACAATGACTCAGCGACATCACTTTCTTACTTCTTATCCTCGTGTCTCCCTTTCCTCCTGTAAAGCTCAGGACTCCTTTTGTGCAACCCCGCTCTGCTCTTCCCAGTACCATCAAGACTATTCTCAAATGATTCCCGCCCTCTCAGGTACCTTCAAATCCTCCTTACAGTTTTTACCCTATACCTTCAAACACATATAGTTCTCTGCTCTCCTAGAAAATGTTCTCTTGACCCAGATGCCCTCTCTAGCTGCTGCTATATATTTTTTTCCTTTTACTGTCAAACTTTTCAATTTTTCAAATAAGCAGCCTATATCTGCTGCCTCCATTTTTTCCCCTGACATATCCTGGAATCAGGCTTCTATTCTTATTACTTTGCAAAAAAAGAATTTCCCATCCTCATCCAATCATTATTATGGCCTATTTAGGTTAGATGGTCATCTCATCTCATCTCTCTCTCCCTCTCCATTCCTGCTGTATCCTGAGCCTGGCCTTTTCTACTTCCTGTCCCTAATCCAGAGTCCTTTCTTCCTATCTAGAATCTTCACTGCACCATGATGATGCCTCTCTGCTTACAGTATTAATGTTTCCTCAGTTTAATTCCTCATCTTTACTCTGGACTTTCTCAGGTTTTCCCATCTGCATTTATAAAATCATTGTTGCAGTAGAAGGGACTGAATCTTTTGTGAATGGACATGTATCTTATGTCCTGATCAAGAACTGACTATCATGCCCAAGTTACCTTCTGTCTTTATTATGTTGATAAACTATAGTCATATAGTTTTGGTGTAACTAAATGTGTCAAGCTACTTAAATGTATGAACTAGCCAGGAAAGCTTAACCTGCAATATGTGATTACCTGCAACACAGGATAGGGTTGAGTCACACAGCTTTTTGTGGACACCTTCTCATGAACATGGACAACTACTCTTTAGGCACATTTTGTTTCTCTATATTATTCTATTTTAACACAGTAAAAAAAGATGCTAACAAACATATATATGTGACAAGAGTTATAAGAAATAGGATGTAATACTCAAAATTTAAACATTATGAAACATAGGGATTTAGGGATGACTGTTCTATTTCCAATTACTATCAATTTCAACATTTTGGTTCTTGGGTTGCCTGAAGCCTGGTATGTGTTCAAGCCTTTCAATTAACTAGCTAATATATTCAAGCTCTTCTCTAAGTGACATTCACTACTTTCTCTTTGCAAGTGCTTGCTAATCGATAGCTACTGGAGATGAACTCAAAGTCATGAATAAGGTGATGATGTGGCTTTTGCGCTTGCCTGACTATGCCACTTCCCTCCAGGGAAAACATGACATGCTGAGGTTCCTACTTGCCTTGCCGCATCACATCCCTGAGTTTTCATTTGGCTGATTTTCTACAGAATGAAAATCATATAGACCCCTCTACTTCCTCCCAGTAGCTTATTCTTGAAGTAGGTAAATTCAGCAGAGAAAGCTGTTGACAAACTTTCCTTTCTGGTTAGAGGCCCTCATCAGCAGTTTGCAAGCTGGAATCAGTAATTCCTTCCATGGAAAACCAAAACTCCACATAATAACAAAGCAAACGGATATAATACACAACATAGCCTTATAAAAACCATGATAGAATATATTGTTATTTATTGGGTTGGCCAAAAAGTTCCTTTGGGAGTTTCCTTACGATCTTACAGAAAAACCCAAAGGAACTTTTTGGTCAACTTGACACATTATTCTTTAATTTTAAGATTTGTTTCTGTTCCAGAAAGCCTTCCATAATTATTCTAACCCTTACTGATATCTTTGGCCTCTGAACTCTTATAGAAATAAAAAGTTTGCACTGAATTACACAGTGCATATGCTATCATTTTTTGTTTTGTGTCAGCCACTTATGCCTCTTTGGGTGAGAGTGGAGAATGTATCTTTTAGTTAAGATTGGTATCATATTACATATTGAAAATGCAATGTAGTAGTCAATTAGCATTTATGTGTCTCTGGACAATTAATGTCATCCAGGTGATGGCGAGGAAAATGTGGAAGGTAGTGAATAAAATTGTGTTAGAATATGAGTCAGGAATTTCTGAATTTCAAGTAATACAGATATAACCCAAACTAGTTTTATTCCTTTCATTCAACACATATTTAATGAACACCTATTTTATATGGACACTGTCCAAGGCCCTTGGAATATATTAGTGCATAAAACAAAGCAAGATTCCTCCTCCTGAGGAAATTCCACTGAAGAAGACTGAGATAGATATCACACAGTAAACATAACAAGTAATTAGAAAATATAATGGAAGATTATGGGGGAGAAAAGAAACAGAAAGAACAGTGTAATGATATTGGAGAGTTGCTGGGAAGAGACTTCAGGTCAGTGGCAGTCTCACTGTGAAAGTAACAGTTTGGTAAAGACCTGAGAAAGATGAGAGAGGATCATGCTAAAATGGGCATGTTCCAGGCAGATATGGCAGTGAGTGCAAAGGCCCTGGAGTATAATCACGTCCAATATCAAAGTAGGATGACCACTTAAAGAGGCATTTATAATAATCTAAGTGAGAGATGGGAATGGCTTGAAGCATGGGAGCAGCAGTGGCACACTATTTATGTTCTAGAAATGTAACATATTCTAGATAGAGTTGGAAATTAAAATCAAGAAGATTTTCTGATAGAGTCAACTTGAGGGGGGAGAAAAGGAAGGAGGACAAGGATAAATTCAAAGGTTTGGGCTTGAGCAATCAGAAGGCTGCAACTGCCATTTGACTAAGATGGGGAAGACCACACGTAGAGCAAATATTGAGGAAAAGATCAATTTGGGGCATGTTACACTGGACATTTCTATTAGACACTTAAAAAGATATTGATTAAACAAGTGGATAACACACCTGAAATTTAGATGTGAGATCTGAGCTGGAGCATTATTATGGCTTTAAATCATTGTTGTCAATAGCCAACCCACTCTCCAACTGCGAAATGGCTAAATGGTATTATGTCGGTACTAATTGTATAAAATCATCAAGGTTGTGATTATAAGGAAAGAAAGCCTATGGAATTGTGTTTATTACTTTATACTTACATTCTGACTGTCTAGTAAATAAATTTAAAAATCTACCTCTTATGAGTATCAAAATTTAAAGGTGATAGAAAGTACAAATATCTTATATCTACAGATATCTTCTTTTCCTATCAGTTCAGTTCAGTCGCTCAGTCGTGTCCGACTCTTTGCGACCCCATGAATCGCAGCACACCAGGCCTCCCTGTCCATCACCAACTCACGGAGTTCACCCAGACTCACGTCCATCGAGTCAGTGATGCCATCCAGCCGTCTTATCCTCAGTCGTCCCCTTCTCCTCCTGCCCCCAGTCCCTCCCAGCATCAGAGTCTTTTCCAATGAGTCAACTCTTCACATGAGATGGCCAAAGTACTGGAGTTTCAGCTTTAGCATCATTCCTTCCAAAGAAATCCCAGGGCTGATCTCCTTCAGAATGGACTGGTTGGATCTCCTTGCAGTCCAAAGGACTCTCAAGAGTCTTCTCCAATATCACAGTTCAAAAGCATCAATTCTTCAGAGCTCAGCTTTCTTCACAGTCCAACTCTCACATCCATACATGACCACTGGAAAAATCATAGCCTCGACTAGATGGACCTTTGTTGGCAAAGTAATGTCTCTGCATTTGAATATGCTATCTAGGTTGGTCATAACTTTTCTTCCAAGGAGTAAGTGTCTTTTAATTTCATGGCTGCAATCACCATCTGCACTGACTGCGGAGCCCCCAAAATAAAGTCTGACACTGTTTCCACTGTTTCCCCATCTATTTCCCATGAAGTGATGGGACCAGATGCCATGATCTGTGTTTTCTGAATGTTGAGCTTTAAGCCAACTTTTTCACTCTGCTCTTTCACTTTCATCAAGAGGCTTTTTAGTTCCTATTCACTTTCTGCCATAAGGGTGGTGTCATCTGCATATCTGAGGTTTTCATATTTCTCCCGGCAATCTTGATTCCAGCTTATGCTTCTTCCAGCCCAGTGTTTCTCATGATGTACTCTGCATATAAGTTAAATAAGCAGGGTGACAATATACAGCCTTGACGTACTCCTTTTCCTATTTGGAACCAGTCCGTTGTTCCATGTCCAGTTCTAACTGTTGCTTCCTGACCTGCATACAGGTTTCTCAAGAGGCAGGTCAGGTGGTCTGGTATTCCGATCTCTTTCAGAATTTCCACAGTTTATTGTGATCCACACAGTCACTCTTTCAGAATTTTCCACATTTTATTGTGATCCACACAGTCAAAGGCTTTGGCATAGTCAATAAAGCAGAAATAGGTGCTTTTCCTGGAACTCTCTTGCTTTTTCCATGATCCAGCAGATGTTGGCAATTTGGTCTCTGGTTCCTCTGCCTTTTCTAAAACCAGCTTGAACATCTGGAAGTTCACAGTTCACGTATTGCTGAAGCCTGGCTTGGAGAATTATGAGCATTACTTTACTAGCGTGTGAAATGAGTGCAATTGTGCGGTAGTTTGAGCATTCTTTGGCATTGCCTTTCTTTGGGATTGGAATGAAAACTGACCATTTCCAGTCCATATAAGCCTATATATATAAATATATACCTACAATATACCTACATCTTTCTCTCTCTCTCTCTCTCTCTCTCTCTGTATATATATATATATATATATAAACACACATAGCATACATATATTTTTTGAGACAATGCCATACATGTTAGTTTATTACAGTTGAATCAGACTGACAAAAGTATAACACTGCTGTCATTCACAGCTATGGGAATAAAAATTAGGGTGCCTTTTTCCAACAGTGATTTTCTAAAATGCATATGTTCACTTTACCAGCTCAAATATGGTAGTAGCATTGAATTTAAGCCAATGGACAGCCATGCTAATTTTTAAGTACCTTTAGTCTCACAGAGGTGTATAAACCACCAGATACCAGTATAAAGTTCTCATTGCCTAAAATTTTGATTCTGTTGCTACAACAGAAGAAATTTAGAATCAAATGGGTTTTAAGGTAATTCTAAGATGCAAAAAATAGTCCTAAGTAACACACAATAGGGCAACAAATCTTGACCTTGACTGGAAACCCCAGTTGCTTATTCATAACACTAAATACCAAGAATGCTGGATTCGGTGACATGCAAAGGTTGTATGCCCTGAAATCAGAATCCTAATATTTTAAGAGAAGCATCCTGAAAATATTCTCATCTGCATGCTCAGTCTAAGAGCCATGAAATTTCTTTGCATTTTAGCTTCCCACTCTGGAAAATAAGAATAACAACATTTTCTTTGACAGGTGGTGCAAAAAATGATTCAATGCTAAAGAAGGTGATGAAAAGTATTTAACCACAATGTCATGCAATTTCAAAGTCAGAGTTATTTTATTAATTACAATAAAAATCTTATTTCCAAATATTAAGTTTTTTATTATAATTAGTAACTGCTGATGGTGATTGCAGCAATGAAAGTAAAAGATGCTTGATCCTTGGAAGAAAAACTATGACAAACCTAGGCAGTGTATTAAAAAGCAGAAACAGCACTTTGCCAACAAAAGTCCATATAGTCAAAGCTATGGTTTTTCCAGTAGTCATGTACAGATATGAGAGTCAGACTATAAGGATCGCTGAGCACCAAAGAACTGATGCTTTTGAACTGTGGGGCTGGAGAAGAGTCTTGAGAGTCCCTTGGACAGCAAGGAGATCAAAGCAGTCAATCCCAGAGGAAATCAACCCTGAATATTCATTGGAAGGACTGATGCTGAAGCTGAAGCTCCAACACTTTGGCCACCTGATACAAAGAGCTGACTCATCAGAAAAGACCCTGATGCTGGGAAAGATTGAAGGCAGGAGGAGAAGGGGTGACAGAGGATGTGATGGTTGGATGGCATAACCAACTCCATGGACATGAATTTGAACAAACTCCAGGAGATGGTGAAGGACAGGGAAGCTTTGTGTGCCACGGTCCATGGGGTTGCAGAGAGTCGAACTTGACTTAGCGACTGAACAACAAAATATTAATTATAATATTCAACAGAAGCAATGATCAATTAGATTATTATATCAGGAAATCCTGATTAATGCCTCATCAATAATTCTATTATATGTATGTATATAACCCTTAGTTCTGCAAAACTTGATACACAAGTACACATTTAAGCTTTTTTTCCAACAATATAAAAGCTATTTTATGATCAACTCTTTGGCCTTCAACCACTTCATTTTGCAGAGCATATATTTTAAGAGGACTAGATACAAGAAGTTCAAAATATCTAACCTCCGTGAGCTAACTTGGGTCCTGACAGGAAAATCCTAGACTGTAATTATTCTAACAATAGAATCAGGTTACAAACTCTCTCACCACGTGGGGTCAAAATCTTCCCCTGGAAAGGCAAAGGTATCTCAGTGAACACAAAAAGCAATACGGCTCATACAAAATTCATTATACTGCCCTTCTCTTACTGTGCTAAGACAGATGTAAAGTCTGGAATTTTCCCAGTAGAGCCTTCTCATAGCATTTAGAAAATGAGGCTAGAAACACACACACACACTCACACACACACGTTAACAGAGCCTATTGAGCTTGATGAGAGAGTCATAAGTAAAGCATGTCACACGCCTCAGATCAAAGGTGTCATACATTCAACAGCAGCCTCTTTTAATGCAAAGGACCACCGCATGCACGTGCTGCCACTGCTGACAGAACTATGGGAGATATGGGTGGAATGTCGAACATGTAGAGAATAGGCCTGCAATTATTCACAAAACTTCAGGAAATAAACATTCACTTTCAAAAAATTGTTTTCAGCTGCTTTAAAGCCAAGTGACAGCTAAATTACAGTTCAGGGAAGGAAAAGTTTCCATTTTCTAATTTGATGCATTTTGTTGCATCGTACTACATTATCCAGAGTCAGCGCTGCCATTTCCTGTCATGCTTCAAACCGCAGGCTGAAAGCTCCAGGCAGCTGAAAGCCTTGTTTGTCCGGTCACACAGTGCGCTAAGTATACTGTGAGAACACTGTCTGGGGACTTGGGGCAAGTCTCTTGGTTAACATTCCTAGGATTTCCACAAGTGCTTTTGGCTGTACATGCTGTGGCTGCTCCTCAGCATCTTCTCTGTGCCAAGCTGTGATATGTTTATGGAAACTCTGCGGGTCCTGCCCAGGAACAGCCCCAAACTCACATTTCTCCCACGGCTTTGCCAGGAAAGGGGAATGGAAGAGGGGGGAGAAGAAATGGTGGGAATCTAAACAGCAAGTCTGGGTGCTTACAAGCTGACTGGTAGCTGTCAGGAAAATAAATAAGGTGCAATATATCTGACAGTATAAGAAGGAAGAAAGGAAATTAAGTTTTTATTAAAAGAGATAACAGCAATGCTATATCAGGCAGGCAGTTTGCTCTTGCCTGCTGAGCCCTGTGATGACGACTCCCAGTTCTTTAAATGATAGACTGTCAGAAATGGCCTATGAATACATAGTAAGAGATTCATAGAAGTTTTGTTTTACTACAGACCATACTCTCATAAGACATTTAAGATACTCTAACCAAAAATATAGGGGGAAAAATCCTATATACTTTGCTTAATTTGAGACCTTGAGCTAGACTTTTCAACATTAAAACTTAACATTGTGTATTCAAAAGGAAAATACTACAACAGTTTTACACGCATAAGAAACTAAAAGTCCTGGCTGAGATTATTATTTATTACAAGAAATTCAAAGTAATGTTCCTGACTCCTCCTCATTAGGATCTTATGATGCCATTTATTTCGACTTTGAGTAGCTCAAAAAAACCAAAACAAATTTTAAAAAGTAAAGATCAACCTCAAGCATTTTTAAAAAATAACACTCTCTCCCGTTAGATTAAGCCACTTCCCTGACAGAATCTGCTACACAATAAACTGCTGAGGCAGGCAAATTTTTTTTTCACTCCAAATGATACCCATACCTTGGAAACCTATCTTTTAAAAATTATGAATGGCCCAAATGATTTGGGATAGAACAAATAGAGGATAAAAGAGAGGACTTGCTCCAAATGAGATAGGCATCCTTCTTAGCACAAATCAACATTGTTCATATGCATTTGCTTTCTTCAGAACACTGAACCAAGAGCTCCCAAACATTTCTTCACACCACGCAATTTTAGCATGAAGAGTTCCTGGGTTGCAATGAAAATGGATTTTTTTTCTAAATAAGTTTTCAAATTCAGATATTATAAGCAGTGTTCGGGTGATTACACGATTCGCGGTGGCAAATCCTTCAGTACTGGTGAAGTGGGAAGATCGGCAGATTTCAGTGCAGTCAGGTTACAAGTACAGACACTCCAATTTTCAATTTAATGGGTTATTTTGGTGTGGAAAAGGTTGAAGCTTGAGTGAGAAATGAGAAAATAATTGTCTGAGGCATGAGAGATGTGTAGAGTTTTTATCGATTATAAATTATTTTTGCAGAACCGAAAAACATGAATTATACTATATGTCCTGTCAAAAAAATTCTGATTTCTAAATTTATTTCAAAAATTCTAAGAAAGGAGTGCAACTTAAGTCACATAAAATTGTGTTGAAAATCTTTGGGGAAACAAAGCATAATGATAATAAATTTAGTTACCGCATGTGCATTGTTCACTGAAATAAACTACTTAAAATCAAGACTATTCCAGAATATCTGTATTTC
Source organism: Budorcas taxicolor (assembly GCF_023091745.1). NCBI lineage: Eukaryota > Metazoa > Chordata > Mammalia > Artiodactyla > Bovidae > Budorcas > Budorcas taxicolor. The sequence goes on along the minus strand of NC_068916.1, from coordinate 29,662,164 downwards.
ATGCCAAATATTCAGCAGGAAACTTATGGCCATAAATTACTAAGAAGTCTGAAGGAAGATGAATTATACAAACAAAAGACATTTAACTAAGTCTCAAAAGGCATCTGGTTAAGATGGCTCTGTAAGTTCACACTTAAACACATATCTCTTTCCCCAAAACAGAGCAATGGTAGGTAAAATCAACTAGAAATAACTCAGTTCAAAAGAGACAAACATCTTCAAGTACTACAAGTGGAACAGAAATGCAGAGCATTAGTAGAACTGAAATTCAGTGCTTTCTCAGTTCTGGCACAGCTTGGTCAGAACCTTGGGTACTGAAAGGTTAACAGAGTCTAGAAATGTTTCATGTGAGACAGCAGGCAGAAGCTAGTGTTATCACTTGAAGCCAGGACTTGAAGCTAGGACTCTCTTCAAACACATCATATAAAAAGTCCAAAAAAAAAAGCACTGTTTACAACCCAGAAAATCAATAACTAAGAGAGCAATTTATTCCATATAAAATTAATTCCAGGGAGCATTTTGTCTTTAAAATAAGGATACTTTTCCATAACAAGAAAGAAATTACAAAATAATACACAGAGAAATGAAAAATGAAAAAAAGTGGCTATGTGAAACGTTTATTAGAAACCATGGGAATAAAAAAGGAAACTTGTATAAATTGTATAAATGCTGAAATAGTCACAAAGATAGAACCACTGAATTTTGAGAACTGATGAATTCACTCAAAGTGCATTACACAGAGATAAATAAAATAAAGAGCAATTGTGGGCCAGAGGATAATCTGAAAGGCTATGAGTCCAAATTGGTTTCTAAATGAAGAGAAGGGAGGAAATAAGAGACAGACAGTATTTAAAGAAATAGCTGAGACATTCAATAACTGAAGAAATCCATGAACCTTCATATTATAAATTCATTCTGAATGCCAAAATAGAAACATAAAAATAAATTCTATACATAGACATGTACAATAAAATTGCTCAATATTAATGAAAACAGAAAAATCCTAAACTATCAAAAAGAAAAGACCACTTATCTACCAAGAATAATTCTGAAACTGGTCAAATAATAGCAACAGCCAAGTCTAGAAAACAATTTAAGAGTACTCAATGATACCTGCAAAGTGCTGAGAGAAAAATAACTGGAAACCTATAATTTTATACCCAGCTAGCTATCACTTAGAATAGCAACAACAACCACAACAACAGAATGTAGATACAAAAAAAAAAAAAGAGAGAGAATTTCACTATAAGACTAAAAAATACATTTGATTCAGAAGAAAAATAAAGTTGAAAATTACTGGACAAAAAAGAAAATGTTAGACAAAAATTGATAAGAATGTGTCAGGAAATTTAATCATTGACAGTTAAAATGATAACTATTTTAGAAATGTAGAACTCTATAAAATAATAAAAGGTGAATTAGAAAAATGTATACCTACTTATGAATTATCTACAGAGAGTATAAATACCTTTGGTAAAATTTCTAAGTACTTTCTGTTTGTAGGTGCAATGCCTCAAGCATTCCAGGTTCATACTCAGCTCATGATCTTTGCACTTGTCCTTCTGTTTGGAAATGTATTACCTTAAATCCTGTCATAGCTTTGCTTTCTCACTTTCATTATCATCTCTGTTCAAATACTGGCTTTTCAGAAGTTAGAGGTCACATAGGAGGTGACAAGTCTATTGGAAACAGCCACATGATAGTGTATATTTGTTTACTGAATGGTAATCTCTACTTTTTGATTTAGGCCTCGCAACAGACATTCGGCGAATGCTTAAAAAAAAACAAACCCTACAAAATGGTAGTACTGACCTTTGCAACCAAACATTTTCCTAAGTATTTATTAAAATAGCAATGTGGACTAACAAAGTATTTGAATACTCTCTGTAAATGTTATTTTCAGTTTAGTCTGTTCAGTTGCTCAGTCATGTTCGACTCTGTGAGCCCATGGAGTGCAGCACACCAGGCCTCCCTGTCCATCACCAACTCCTGAAGTTTACTCAAACTCCTGTCCATTGAGTCGGTGATGCCATCCAACCATCTCATCCTCTGTCATCCCCTTCTCCTCCCACCTTCAATCTTTCCCAGCATCATGGTCTCTTCAAATGAGTCAGTTCTTCGCATCAGGTGGCCAAAGTATTGGCGTTTTAGCATCAGCATCAGTTCTTCCAATGAATATTCAGGACTGATTTCCCTTAGGATTGACTGGCTTGATCTTGTAGTCCAAGGGACTCTCAAGAGTCTTCTCCAACACCATAGTTCAAAAGCATCAATTCTTTGGCACTCAGCTTTCTTTATAGTCCAACTCTCACATCCATTACATGACTACTGGAAAAACCATAGCTTTGACTAGATGGACCTTTGTTGGCAAAGTAATGTCTCTCCTTCTTAATATGCTGTCTAGGTTGGTCATAGCTTTTCTTCCAAGGATTAAGCATCTTTTGTACTATGATACTGACAAATATCTGGAAGAGCAATAGATGATGTTTATATAGCAAAGTTAAGTTGCATTTCATACATTATCTCACTTAGTCCTCATAAAATCTAACTGGAGAAGAATTTGAAACCTATAAAGATAGTACTAGTTGTTCAAAGCCATTGAGCTAGTCAATAGTAAAATCAATATTTTGACAGAGATCTGACTCCATAAATGTAATGTTTTATCTACCACAATGCCTTCCCACAGAGATGCCTCCAATGTACCTGTTTTGTAGGAGGTTTGTACTTAACTATTAGCTGTGTTTAATTCAACATCTTTATCACCAGTGGCTCAATTGGCAAAGAATTGCCTGCAATGCAGGAGACCTGGGTTCAATACCTGGGTCAGGAAAGATTTCCCTGGAGAAGGAAGTGGCAACCCACTCCATTATTCTTGCCTGGGAAATCCCATGGACAGAGGAGCCCGACAGGCTACAGTCCATGGAGTTGCAAGAGTTGGGCACGAGTTAGTGACTAAACCACCACCACCTTCTTGCAAGTTCACCTCACAGAGGATAAATTGGGAACTACATTTCCTAAAGTCCCTCTCCCTTCTTGATTCCAGTGGAAAAGTCCAGAAGTGACTCTTCCGTGAAAATGGGGAGGTAAGAGGGAAGGATGGGTATGATTCTCTTGGGGCACATGCAGCCAGACATGTGGACAGACATGAAGTTCCCAGCAGCCTTTCCAGGGAGCTCCTAAGGCCACCTGCTTGGCTGAGATCATCAGAGGTGACTCTTCTTTGCTTCCCCAGTTCTTCCAATGTAAGCATGTAATTGTTATACTAAAACTCTTTATACCCAGGGAGCAAACAGTGGGTGCAGTTTTCCTAAACAAATACTGAGAAGCATATTTTCTTGTAGTATTTTATCACAATCTCTCAGTCTTTTAACAGATGAGAAAACTGAGGTATAATATAAAGAATGAATTTCTTTAGATCACAATAAATAACCAGGCAGTGGTCCTTCAAACCTATGTTGACTCTGATTAAATTGAAGGAGTGTTTTGGGAAGAATGCTGAGGTTGTTTGGCTCACTGAAAAGCAAGGTCATAATCTCTTAGCAGTATCACTGATGACGCATGGATACAGGAAAAGGAAGTGGTAGTGAAGGTATGTATCAAACATGTACTAAAATGTCAAGGGAGGAATGCAGTGAAAACTCTGGTTTGGCCCTCACAGACCCAAGTGGGTATCCTAGAGAGTTATACTATCACTGTGCAAATGTTCAGCACTCTGCACAAATCTGGATTAAAGACGTAGTCTCAAATGTTAGACATTGTAAATTAGGTATACTGCTTTATTTTCATATTTTCAAAGGTCTCCCAATCATGTTTTATTGCCCATTCAATTATTAATACTGGAAACACTTAGTGGGTGAATAGCCCTTCTTCTAAAAGGTTTTTATTTGGACATACTCTTTTCTGGACTTAGACAAAACACAGGCTTTTACTAGAAGCCCTTGGTCGTTCGGTCAAATGCACCATTCTTCCTATGGTGTTGTATAACCTTGCAGAGAAGCCTGCTTCAATAATAACTGTAATATAGTCTGCACAGGCAAGATTTGGTGCTTTCTTCATGAAAGACTCAAAGACACTGTAAGGAATAGTGTTACTATTACCTGGCACCCTTATTCTTGTTTTATAAGCAACATGCAGTTTAACTGGGATTTAACTTCCTTATTCTGTAATCTGTACTTCTTTCAGAAAGCCAATATTAAGGAAATGGCAAATCAGAAGAGTCCAGCAAACATGCATTTTAAACACAAGGCAGGCACTGTAACATTTACCATGTGTCACATTTTTGTTCTTGGTGCATCAGGCCACAATTCATGGCAAATCATTTATCTCATTTTTATTTCAAGACTACAATTGATACACTATGTAGTTGAGCAGTTAGAGAAAATGATTAATAGGTCTCCTTAGCTTCTGACAAATGGCTGGAAATATAAAAGTGGAACAAAACAAACAACCACCATGGAATATACAACTACTGATCCAGAATTAGAACTGCAGTCATTTGCCTATTTCTGGGAAAGAAGGAAACAATTTGATGAGAATACTTACGTATTTTCTCACTGAGGGCTTCTTATTTACAAGTCAATTTCTATTCTTAATTTATTTTCTGACAATGTAGTAGATTCATACTGTATTTTAAACTGACTGTGTCTTAGAAGTGTTTAAAGCTGCTTTCTCTACGTGCCAATTTGAGGTTAATGGGTGCTTTGGTTCAAATGGGGTATGAGCACCAATATCAGTTATTCCCATTTCATAGGCACAACGTTTGGATCACAATTTGTCAGGTGATTATGATCTGCTTATGTCCATTCATGTGGCCACTGAATTGCCTGCAATCTGCACGGGTAACCAAATTGTCTACTTGGTTGTTAAGAGAACAGAAAACATCAACTCAGCTATTTTTTCCTGTTTGGTATTTTTCATGTTTTTCCCACTATATCAATGTTAGTTACTTAATTCCTCTTTTTTACATTCATTTTCCACTCACAGTAGAAAAAATTCAGCAGTGTATCAGTGTTATCATCGTTTTTAGTCTGCATAAAAATCTGTTGATGCCTTTTAACCTGACCTTGATAATCAGACTACTAAAATTTTCACACTGAGAAATATTGCTGGACTCCAAAAACTAGGTTAGTTCATAGCATGGTAAATGATGAAAACAGAATCTTTTCAAATTTATCAATAAACATTACATTCATATATATCAACTCTCATTATGTACTTCATACTTAGCGGAAATACCTGAGTGAATATTAAGAATGAGTATAATATACCTGAGGACTTTGGTTCTATCTTCAGAGATAAAATTAAGCAGTTGCTGTTCCATCACTAAGTCATGTCTGACTCTTTGCGACCCCATAGACAAGGTTTTCCTGTCCTTCACCATCTCCTACAGTTTGCTCAAACTCATGTCCATTGAGTTGGTAAAAATTAAGGAGAGAGCTGAGCAATTAACAAATGGGTTTTATCCACAAAGAAAAACACTTAGAAAAATCTGGCTAATGTGAAACCTTCTCCTCAGTTTTAAAACTCCTTTCTTCATTCTTTCTGCCTGTTTTTTTAAAACAGTAATTAGTTAATTTGATAAATATTTAATGGGCACTCAATCTGTTATAGGTATTTGGATATTCCAAAGGATAAGGACACCCTCAAGAAGTTCTAGAAATGAGGATTCACAGTGAATTCAATTTCACACCTCCTCCCCAACCTGTCTACTCAGCAAGTCTCAATTTGGTGCCCCAAAGTAGGAGAAAAAAAAATTTTTAACCATGTAAAGGTGATACCCTCTATGAAAAATACATGAAACAAGCAACATAAATTATGAAACACACTCATGAAATCTTCAGCTAAGTGTGAAACTGTGTATACATTTTAAGACAGAAAAAAAAGATTCAAAGTTTATGACTATAACCTTGTAGATGGTCACAATGCCATCCAAATTAAAAAGTATTATATTCCATCCCAAGGTCTTTGTCTCTATATATTCTAGTAGAGTCAGAGAATGTAAAAAGCCTTGATAAAGACCAAAAAAAAAAAAAAAAAAAAAGGTTTCACGGGTGCAAAGCGAAAGAGCAGCTAAACAGAAACACACCCATGTGAGACTTCACGCTTCAGCATAGATGTTCTCTATGGTGACATCTAGGCTTCTTTTTTTCCTGATTAAGAGACTGGGGATCTAGAAGCAGACACTGGCAAGAGATAAACTATAGACATTCATTTACTAAATGACTGTTCTCTGGGTATTCATTTGTTGACTATATGTTCAATAAATATTTCTTAAGTATCTATCATGTGGTAGTCATATGGTATTTACCAAGAATCCCTTATGTGCCAGGAATTACCCTTGAGTTATACCTCTTATGCCCCTGAGAAGGAAAATAATCCTAGAAAGAATCTCAGATACATTATTTTCCCCCACTAAGTGATGAAATAAATCTTCTAACTTCTGTTAAGAAAAGCCATACAAGTCTTCCCAGGGTGAGTTTCCCAAATCATAGAGAAAAAAATTTCCAGTATGAAAATTACACATTAAAGAAATTAAACTAGTTCTGACTTGTAAACCACTGTTAAAGAAATATGGAATATTCTGAGCCTAAGGCAAACTCTAAAGGACACCTCAAAGGAGAGATATTTCTGACAAAGAATATCTAGAAGAAATGACAGAGAAGATAATCTTTTCATCACCTTTCTTTGTTTTCAGTGTTGGAAACTTGTAGAAGCCAAAACTTCATTTGGAAAAAAACAAAACAAAACAACTGTGAGTTATTTCACTTAAATGAAACACAATTTTACCTGAAAGGACTCTTTTTTCCTTTCAGTGTGAGGCAACAGTAAATTAATTTTGGAGGCTGTTAACCCCTGAAGTAACAGATATATAAATCATATTAAAACCACCTTGGAATTTGTAGGGAGCAATGAAACAGATCCCAAGACCAATAAAAGAGCTCGGCTAAGTGACTTATCTAAAATATACACCAGGTAGCCAAGAAGATGAACCAGGCTTAATTAAAAGCAAATACCCAGTTTCCTTTTTCTACATTTCTATATTTCTCTCTTCACGCAGCTATGGTTTCAAAGTAATTTTCTGATTCTTTCCATTAAGATTCCTTTTATCTTTTTTTCTTTCTTCCTCTTTTGCAGACAGTTTGTTATGAGTTTGGAAGCTACTAACAAGAGCTGTTCAGTTCAGTTCAGTCGCACAGTTGTGTCCAACTCTTTTTAACCCTGTGAACTGCAGCATGCCAGGATTCCCTGTCCATCACCAACTCCTGGAGCTTGCTCAAACTCATGTCCATCGAGTCGGGGATGCCATCCAACATTCCTTTTAAAAATCAAGTCATAGAATGGTAGAAATAAATGGATCAGAGAGGAAAAAAGAAAAACGAATTAAAAGAAATGAGGACAACCTCAGAGACCTCCAGGGCAATATGAAACGCTCCAACATTCGAATTATAGGAGTCCCAGAAGAAAAAGACAAAAAGAAAGACCATGAGAAAATTCTTGAAGAGATAATAGTTGAAAAATTCCCTAAAATGGGGAAGGAAATAATTACCCAAGTCCAAGAAACCCAGAGAGTTCCAAACAGGATAAACCCAAGGCAAAACACCACAAGACATATATTAATCAAATTAACAAAGATCAAACACAAAGAACAAATATTAAAAGCAGCAAGGGAAAAACAACAAATAACACACAAGGGGATTCCCATAAGGATAACAGCTGATCTTTCAATAGAAACTCTTCAGGCCAGGAGGGAATGGCAAGACATACTTAAAGTGATGAAAGAAAATAACCTACAGCCCAGATTACTGTACCCAGCAAGGATCTCATTCAAATATGAAGGAGAAATCAAAAGCTTTACAGACAAGCAAAAGCTGAGAGAATTCAGCACCACCAAACCAGCTCTACAACAAATTCTAAAGGATATTCTCTAGACAGGAAACACAAAAAGGATGTATAAACCTGAACCCAAAACAATAAAGTAAATGTCAATGGGATCACACTTATCAATAATTACCTTAAACATAAATGGGTTGAATGCCCCAACCAAAAGGCAAAGACTGGCTGAATGGATACAAAAACAAGATCCCTATATATGCTGCCTACAAGAAACCCACCTCAAAACAACGGACACATACAGACTGAAAGTGAAGGGCTGGAAAAAGATATTCCACGCAAATAGAGACCAAAAGAAAGCAGGAGTAGCAATACTCATCTCCGATAAAATAGACTTTAAAACAAAGGCTGTGAAAAGAGACAAAGAAGGCCACTACATAATGATCAAAGGATCAATCCAAGAAGAAGATATAACAATTATAAATATATATGCACCCAACATAGGAGCACTGCAATATGTAAGACAAATGCTAACAAGCATGAAAGGGGAAATTAACAATAACACAATAATAGTGGGAGACTTTAACACCCCACTCACACCTATGGACAGATCAACTAAACAGAAGATTAACAAAGAAATGCAAACTTTAAGTGATACAATAGACCAGTTAGACCTAACTGATATTCATAGGACATTTCACCCCAAAACAATGAATTTCACCTTTTTCTCAAGTGCTCATGGAACCTTTTCCAGGATAGATCACATCCTGGGCCATAAGTCTAACCCTGATAAATTCAAAAAAATCAAAATCATTCCAAGCATCTTTTCTGACCATAATGCACTAAGATTAGATCTCAATTACAGAAGAAAAACTATTAAAAATCCCAACATATGGAGGCTGAACAACATGCTTCTGAATGACCAACAAATCACAGAATAAATCAAAAAAGAAATCAAATTATGCATAGAAATGAATGAAAATGAAAACACAACAACCCAAAACCTGTGGGACACTATAAAAGCAGTGCTTAGAGGAAATTTCATAGCAATATAGGCATACCTCAAAAAGCAAGAAAAAAGTCAAATAAATAACCTAACTCTACACCTAAAGCAACTAGAAAAGGAAGAAATGGAGAACCCCAGAGTTAGTAGAAGGAAAGAAATCTTAAAAATTAGGGCAGAAATAAATGCAAAAGAAATGAAAGAGACCATAGCAAAAATCAACAAAGCAAAAAGCTGGTTCTTTGAAAGGATAAATAAAATTGACAAACCATTAGCTAGACTCATCAAGAAACAAAGAGAGAAAAATCAAGTCAATAAAATTAGAAATGAAAATGGAGAGATCACAACAGACAACACAGAAATACAAAGGATCATAAGAGACTACTATCAGCAATTATATGCCAATAAAATGGACAACGTGGAAAAAATGGACAAATTCTTAGAAAAGTACAACTTTCCAAAACTGAACCAGGAAGAAATAGAAAACTTTAACAGACCCATCACAAGGATGGAAATTGAAACTGTAATCAGAAATCTTCCAGCAAACAAAAGCCCAGGTCCAGACGGCTTCACAGCTGAATTCTACCAAAAATTTCGAGAAGAGCTAACACCTATCCTACTGAAACTCATCCAGAAAATTGCAGAGGAAGGTTAACTTCCAAACTCATTCTATGAGGCCACCATCACCCTAATACCAAAACCTGACAAAGACGCCACAAAGAAAGAAAACTACAGGCCAATATCACTGATGAACATAGATGCAAAAATCCTCAACAAAATTCTAGCAATCAGAATCCAACAACACATTAAAAAGATCATACACCATGACCAAGTGGGCTTTATCCCAGGGATGCAAGGATTCTTCAATATCCGCAAATCAATCAATGTAATTCACCACATTAACAAATTGAAAAATAAAAGCCATATGATTATCTCAATAGATGCAGAGAAGGCCTTTGACAAAATTCAACATCCATTTATGATAAAACCTCTTCAGAAAGCAGGAATAGAAGGAACATACCTCAACATAATAAGAGCTATATATGACAAACCCACAGCAAACATTATCCTCAACGGTGAAAAATTGAAAGCATTTCCCCTAAAATCAGGAACAAGACAAGGGTGCCCACTTTCACCGCTACTATTCAACATAGTTCTGGAAGTTTTGGCCACAGCAATCAGAGCAAAAAAAGAAATAAAAGGAATCCAAATTGGAAAAGAAGAAGTAAAACTCTCACTGTTTGCAGATGACATGATCCTCTACACAGAAAATCCTAAAGACTCCACCAGAAAATTACTAGAGCTAATCAATGAATATAGTAAAGTTGCAGGATGTAAAATCAACACTCAGAAATCCCTTGCATTTCTATACACTAATAATGAGAAAGTAGAAAAAGAAATTAAGGAAACAATTCCATTCACCATTGCAACGAAAAGAATAAAATACCTAGGAATATATCTACCTAAAGAAATTAAAGACCTATATATCAAAAACTATAAAGCACTGATGAAAGAAATCAAAGAGGACACTAATAGATGGAGAAATATACCATGTTCATGGATCAGAAGAATCAATATAGTGAAAATGAGTATACTACCCAAAGCAATCTACAGATTCAATGCAATCCCTATCAAGCTACCAGCAGTATGTGTCACAGAACTAGAACAAATAATTTCAAGATTTGTGTGGAAATACAAAAAACCTTGAATAGCCAAAGCAATCTTGAGAAAGAAGAATGGAACTGGAGAAATCAACTTGCCTGACTTCAGGCTCTACTACAAAGCCACAGTCATCAAGACAGTATGGTACTGGCACAAAGACAGAAATACAGATCAATGGAACAAAATAGAAAGCCCAGAGATAAACCCACACACCTATGGACACCTTATCTTTGACAAAGGAGGCAAGAATATACAATGGAGTAAAAACAATCTCTTTGACAAGTGGTGCTGGGAAAACTGGTCAACCACTTGTAAAAGAATGAAACTAGTTCACTTTCTAACACCACACACAAAAATAAACTCAAAATGGATTAAAGATCTAAACGTAAGACCAGAAACTATAAAACTCCTAGAGGAGAACATAGGCAAAACACTCTCCGACATACATCACAGCAGGATCCTCTATGATCCACCTCCCAGAATACTGGAAATAAAAGCAAAAATAAACAAATGGGATCTAATTAAAATTAAAAGCTTCTGCATAACAAAGGAAACTATAAGCAAGGTGAAAAGACAGCCTTCAGAATGGGAGAAAACAATAGCAAATGAAGCAACTGACAAACAACTAATCTCAACAATATACAAGCAACTTATGCAGCTCAATTCCAGAAAAATAAACGACCCAATCAAAAAATGGGCCAAAGAACTAAATAGACATTTCTCCAAAGAAGACATACGGATGGCTAACAAACACATGAAAAGATGCTCAACATCACTCATTATCAGAGAAATGCAAATCAAGACCACAATGAGGTACCATTTCACACCAGTCAGAATGGCTGCGATCCAAAAGTCTGCAAGCAATAAATGCTGGAGAGGGTGTGGAGAAAAGGGAACCCTCTTACACTGTTGGTGGGAATGCAAACTAGTACAGCCACTATGGAGAACAGTGTGGAGATTCCTTAAAAAATTGCAAATAGAGCTGCCATATGACCCAGCAATCCCCCTGCTGGGCATACACACTGAGGAAACCAGAATTGAAAGAGACACATGCACCCCAATGTTCATCGCAGCACTGTTTATAATAGCCAGGACATGGAAACAACCTAGATGTCCATCAGCAGATGAATGGATAAGAAAGCTGTGGTACATACACACAATGGAGTATTATTCAGCCATTAAAAAGAATACATTTGAATCAGTTCTGATGAGATGGATGAAACTGGAGCCGATTATACAGAGTGAAGTAAGCCAGAAAGAAAAACACCAATACAGTATACTGACACATATATACGGAATTTAGAAAGATGGTAATGATGACCCTGCATGCGAGACAGCAAAAGAGACACAGATGTATAGAACGGACTTTTGGACTCTGAGGGAGAGGGAGAGGGTGGGATGATTTGGGAGAATGGCATTGAAACATGTATACTATCAGGTAAGAAACGAATCGCCAGTCTATGTTCAATACAGGATACAGGATGCTTGGGGCTGGTGCATGGGGATGATCCAGAGAGATGATATGGGGTGGGAGGTGGGAGGGGGATTCAGGATTGGGAGCTTGTATACACCCGTGGCGGATTCATGTCAATGTATGGCAAAACCAATACAGTATTGTAAAGTAAAATAAAGTAAAAATAAAATCAAGTCGTCTATAGATACAAAAAAAAAGAAAGAAAATTAACAAAACAAAACAAAAACAAACAAAAAAATCAAGTCAATTTCATGCTTCTCATCTATTAGATAAGAAATTTTGCCTGTGTTAAGTCTACAAGCTACTATTCTTGTATGTTTATGTAACACTAATTATATTGTTCCAAATTAAAATTTTAAAATGCATTAGGGTAACTATTTTCACATTTCATAAAAAAGGTAATAGGTTTGAGATTCAGAAGCTTAACAGGTGGTTGGAATAATGCACATAAGGAATCATTCCTTGTGATTCAAGGTCATATCCTGGGTTTTTGTTGTTCATTTGAAGGTACATAAATACATTTCATGTTTGTAGAGTAATGAAATATTACATACCCCTTGTATCATCTGTCTACATTGAATTTTTGCTATTTATCAGTAGCAGTGATGGTTCTGCCAATGGGGTATAGCAGTTTTTAGGAATGGACACTAAATTGATAAAGATTTTGCTTTTCATACTCTGATGTCCTACATTCTTATCAATCCTTGAAACACATTTCAGCTGATACTGTGTCTGCTGAGAACAAGAAGAATGTGGTGTCAGGGCAGGGAACACTAAACTGTCCCAGTTATCCACATTCCAGTAGCCAGAAGGTGCTTCCTGGATTTGCTTCTTTCAGAGCTGGTGTTCTTCAGAATAGCACATGCTGACCCAGGAGTATTCTCCCAGGGTGGGCAGCTCTCCTTTCTGTTCAGTCTAAAACCACACGAAGACAGCAGACACACTCGGGTGGGCAGCCCCTGCATCTACATCTGTATCTTTATGAGACCTCTTTATCCAGTTGCGGTGCCTCTACAGAGGAGAGCCCACAGCTAGTTCCTGATCTCAGTTGTGCAAAGACTGTGTGTTACGTGTTTACCAAAAACACTTTTACTACTTGTAAAGAACACTCTGAGAAATAGCTTCTGAGTAGAGAGTTGAATGTGAAATGGAAGGGACAGAATTCAGGGCTTACTGTCCCTTCACTGGGTTAACTCCGAGACAGAATACAAAGAACAAGATAGAGAGTGGTATTTTAGCCTTGGTACAATCCCGAGGAAAGTGAGAACAGGAAAGGAGGCATGGGGCTGGAAAGAAGAGAAAGCATATGAAGGGTGGGCCCACTACCCAGCTGGCCACCCCCTTGAACATGACAGAGATACTCAGAGAGATCATACAGACTACTCTAGCTTTAGACTGTCTGTCTGTGGGAAGGGAAGACAAAAAAACATCTATCTTTCCCTTCCTTTTCATTCACCGTTTCTGGCTGGTCTAAGTTTGCCCCATGGAGCATTAATATCCATATACTATTTGTCACTATTTGACACTGAGCTGTTCTGGGTAACAACTGGAGCAGCCTGTGTCCCCAGAGCTCTAGCTTGGCCAATGTGCAGGTCCCATGACCCAGCACTGTATGTGGGGTTTCTAAATCTGCATCCACAGTCACAAGGCAGTGCAAGTCATGCTAGCGCTATGCCAACAAGTCAAGTGCATGCGTACACAGGGCAGTGTAGAAACTGACCCCACACATGAAGTCTAGCTTAAGAAAGCTGATTACCCAAGGAAAGGTGAGTTACTTTCTCTTTCGTGTTTCCATATCACCCAGTAGATGCCAGTACTATTAATTTTAACTCATTGTACCACAATTACTTACTTGTATGTCTGTCTCTCCTCAGAAGACAGTGAACTTCAACCAGGGTGACCTTACTTCTGGATTTGATTGGGAGTATTGGATTTGCCAGTTTAGATCAGTTAACACTGGACAATTATTTTAATTCTCTCTTTCACTCTCAAAGGGTCTTAGTTTAAATGCTGCATTATAGGATTACCATATTCTTATGACATGGGGCACATCTTCTTCATTATTGAAAGTATGTTAGCATCTAGTGTAATATTTGGGTCATAATACATGTTCAGTAAGGGTCTGATAAGGGATCATCTCACTGCAAATGGATATTGCTAGTGCTTATTCAATAAATATTCTATTCTCACTAACTGAGATTTGTCTGTAGAGGAAATGTGTCCAACCAAAACTTCTCTAGTTTTCTCATCTCTGTTGCAATAAGGGGTTGCCATGAGACACAGTAATGAGAAAAAGTAGAAACCTATTGAGAAGATTTCTGAAAAACAAGACACTTTCTGCCTCTCCTTCACTTTAGACCTGCCAGAGGAACAGCATCCTTAAAACCACAGGTATGGCAATGCACGTGAGTAGATGCCCCAGTCCTGGGCTGCCAAGTTCGAAGCTTCTTATCATGTACAAGAAATAACTCCCTAACTATTCAAGCCACTGTTAATTGCATTTCTGTTACATACACACTTTCCACCTGATACATTATTTAATTCCTATTATATCTCTATGGAGCATTAGGTTGAATCACATAGAATTTTGACCCACAAAAATGACAATTTTATTCAATCACTCTTCATAATTCATGTAAATACTGAATATCTACTATGTGCAAAACACTGACAGTAGAAGAACAGTGCCTCTGATTTTCAAATGTATTAGCAAAATATTTACTTTCATCCAAGATTCATAAAACTAAACTATAGATAATTTAAAGCTAAAAGGATAACTACTCGAATATGAGTCAGATATGATGTGATGAAAATTACACAGGTACATTATTTTAAGCCAAACAGATGCTTAAAGCATCCTGTACAGCGGCTGTTACAAAGTTCAGAAAATCAGAACTCTACAAAATGGAAGAAACAGAACAGGGGAATTCTATTAGTCTGCAATTTAAAAAGAAGAGGAGCCCAAGATTCAGGGCCCCTTGGTGAGATGCTTTAGTTCCCTTACAATTTCCCTTTAAAATGTAGCCCACCAACTTCAGACATCAGCTTCAATCTCAGTTCCCTTCCAAGTGATATTTTCTCTCTTTCTCTCTTGCTTGGTTTTTTTTTTTTTTTTTTTTTTGGCCATGAACAACCAGACTTGGCAGCTTGGCAGGAAGCTCTGAGACACAAGTGTTAGCTTCCAAGTAGCACCAAATATATCTTCTAAGAACTGTGGTCAGATACACTAAAGAGATTCTTATAGGGAAAAATATCAATTTTTGACTTAAAATCTGAGAAACAAACTAAAACTGAGAGAGTCACTTTGATTGATTTTTAAAGTTGGAAGAATTTCCTTTTGATTTTTAGTTTTTCTTAAGAAATATTCTCCCTCCAAGAGATTTTGATTTGGGGAACTAAGTACACTTTCCAAGCATCTACACAAAAAGGATACTCTGATAGTTCGGAGGACCAAGCAAAAGTTTTGAAATTTTAAGATCATAAGACTTAACTTGAAAGTTAAAATTCAGTTTTGCTTTATAAGATTTTTAGGAGAATTATCTGAAGATTACCTAATAAAATCACTTATTGTTCTGTCTTCACCACTAGGACTTGGAGGAAAAAAATGGTCAATGAGAACAATGAAAGCTTTTATTAAATAGACATTTAGTATCTGAATAAAAATCCCATATTACATATTTATGGCATAAGCCTACCAGTTTGTTAATCCCAAGCATCAACATATGATAAGAGGCTATTGTAGGAAAGACAGGTGTTGAAATTCCTCTTCCCCACACTTGTTTAGGTGCTTTCTGATTTTGTTGAGGTTATTAGCTCATCTGAGAGGTGCTAATCTTTCCTGAGAGAAGCTAAAGGTGGTTTTGGGTCCTGGCCTACCTGACACCATCTTCTCCAGAGCAAAACATGTGTCCTAAACCTGACATGAGTCCATGAACCTGAGGAACTGTCCACGTCAAGTTACATCCTATTATAAGGATGGAAGCACCATAGGAATAAGAAATAACAGTAACCACAAATAATCGTCTGTTAAAGAAAGTAATTTCTTTGAAAAAATTTTAGTTTTAATTCATAAAACTAAAACACATATTTAAAAGTGATAAATTTTGTGCACATTAAAAAAGTATACATTGGATCCTGATATATGTGCTCAAACACAATTTCCTGGTTGCTGATGGGTATCCTCCAGGACTCCTAAACTGACAAAAATATAACCATAAGCACAATGTAATGAATAAGATGATAGCATTGCCTAGGGATTACCAACATGGAGAGAGAGCATCGAGGCATGACAGATGAAAGTTTGCTGAATGAAATGGGAATATCTGAAATTATTTATGCTCAGTAGATTCTCTAGCAACTTATTATCCAAAGCCAACAGATACATTTTGTAAAGCATTCCACATGAAATACACTTATGATTCAGTTTAACAGGGAAAAGGGATTTTCCCCCCCTATATGCCCATAGGCTTAATTCAGCACAACTAACCACCCTATTTCTCTTTCTAGGCTTATACTTTTTTTAAAAAAATCTGGATAAGTTATAAAACTTCTCTGGTTACCTACTTCAACTTATAAAATTAATTTCTAATTGTATATAACAGATGTATGAAACATGGCTCTTAACACCCCACATTATGAATACTGGTAACACAAATCATTAATAGTAATGTTTATTAAACTTTTGATTGGAGAATTGTATGTATTGGTTATAATTACTGACAGAAATTAATATCTAGATCAGTGCTATCTTATTTGAAAAGTCTGGGCAGTATTAAAAGACCATGTTTTACTTGTGGGGATTTCTATCCAAGCCTCTTCAAGTAGTCAAAATCAGGATCAACTTATTCAAAGACTACACAGGACAGATGGGCATTTAGTGATGCAGAGGCCTCGGTGAGGGCCAAAGAGGAATTCTGGTTTCATCTGAAAAGGCAGCTACCGTTCAGCACACAAGGGGTGGGCTAAGTAGTGGCAGATATTTTTTGGATTCTTCCATGACAAATCTGGGAGATTCAGATTTTTCAGTCAATTCTTATTATTAAATGTGTTACCAGTCAAATCAGCCATGTCTACAAGTTGGTCAGTTAACAGGTCGCCAGGTTGAGACATCTTAGTTTTAGTATTTACTTCTTAAATATGACAGCTGTATGCATATTTAACAACTGGGGGTGGAGGAAGCAAAAGTAAATGAAACCGAGAATTGAGAGGAACAAACATGCTAAAAAGGACTGCTCAGTTCAGTTCAGTCGCTCAGTCGTGTCCGACTCTTTGTGACTCCATGAATTGTAGCACGCCAGGCCTCCCTGTCCATCACCAACTCCCGGAGTTCACTCAGGCTCATGACCATCGAGTCAGTGATGCCATCCAGCCATCTCATCCTCTGTCGTTCCCTTCTCTTCTAGTCAGGCATAAAATCAATAAATCAATATATGTACATTTTAACATTTATTTCTGCTTTATTGACTATGCCAAAGCCTTTGACTGTGTGGATCACAATAAACTGGAAAATTCTGAAAGAGATGGGAATACCAGACCACCTGACCTGCCTCTTGAGAAACCTGTTTGCTGGTCAGGAAGCAACAGTTAGAACTGGACATGGAACAACAGACTGGTTCCAAATAGGAAAAGGTGTCTGTCCAGGCTGTATATTGTCACCCTACTTATTTAACTTCTATGCAGAGTACATCATGAGAAACACTGGGCTGTAGGAAGCACAAGCTGGAATCAAGACTGCTGGGAGAAATATCAATAACCTCAGATATGCAGATGACACCATCCTTATGGCAGAAGGTAAAGAAGAACTAAAGAGCCTCTTGATGAAAGTGAAAGTGGAGAGTGGAAAAGTTGGCTTAAAGCTCAACATTCAGAAAACTAAGATCATGGCCTCCAGTCCCATCACTTCATGGGAAATAGATGGAGAAAGAGTGGAAACAGTGTCAGACTTTATTTTTCTGGGCTCCAAAATCACTGCAGATGGTGACTGCAGCCATGAAATTAAAAGACGCTTACTCCTTGGAAGGAAAGTTATGACCAACCTAGATAGCATATTAAAAAGCAGAGACATCACTTTGTCAACAAAGGTCCATCTAGTCAAGGCTATGGTTTTTCCAGTGGTCATGTATGGATGTGAGAGTTGGACTGTGAAGAAAGCTGAGCTCTGAAGAATTGATGCTTTTGAACTCTGGTGTTGGAGAAGACTCTTGAGAGTCCTTTGGACTGCAAGGAGATCCAACCAGTCCATTCTGAAGGAGATCAGCCCTGGGATTTCTTTGGAAGGAATGATGCTAAAGCTGAAACTCCAGTACTTTGGCCATCTCATGCAAAGAGCTGACTCATTTGAAAACACCCTGATGCTGGGGAAAATTGAAGGCAGGAGGAGAAGGGGACGACAGAGGATAAGATGGTTGGATGGTATCACTGACTGAATGGATATGGGTTTGGGTGGACTCTGTGAGTTGTTGATGGACAGGGAGGCCTGGTGTGCTGCAGTTTTGGGGGTCACAAAGAGTTGAACATGACTAAGTGACTGAACTGAACTGATAGACTTCAAGAACTACCCACAGGAGATCAGAATGTCAGCAAAGGAGTTTGCCCTGAAATTCACAACCAATTGGAGTTTTAGGACATGTCTTGTGAATACTTTAATCAACATGGTTTTTTGGTGGAATAAATGTTATAGGTAAATAGAGAGAGAATTAATTATTTAAAAAGAAGCAATGAAAGCAGCAAATCATATCAAAAACAGCTTCTGTTAATGTCGTATCTGGATGTCGTGAATGCAGGCAAACAATTAGCATCCTTTCAGTTCTGCTCTCCAAGTACACAGTGTTTGATCACTCAGCTAGATAGTGCTCTACTTGGCAAAGCTCACTCTACATCTTGAATTTCAAAAGCACTGAAGTAACCTTATGAGCCAGCTTTCTTGAAACAGTTCCTTCTTGGTGGACATAAAAAATGCAAAGTGGTCTATGAAAATATTCTCTCATAGCTACATGACATTTATATTCAGCCAAACTAAAACTATTCTGATGTAAGATGATTGGACTGCAATGTTCTTTTAATTTTAACAGAGACCTTGCTTTTTATAACCTGATATACCAACATCCTTATAAATTCACATCTTAATTTTAACTAGTCTGGAAAACTAGACACTTGCTCATGCAGTTAGAAATATAGGACAGGACATTCAGAGGAGATTTGGTTTTCCCAAGTCACAACTTACCTTCACTCTCCATCTTACTGATGATTTCCTCCACTTATAGAAAAGAGTAGAGTTCCCCACCTCTGCTCCCCACCAAGGGTCTTGAAATTCACATAACTAGGAAAAAGTAAACATGTACACAGATATGTTTTTCAAAGAATAGTAGGAAAACAGCTTTTCAAAGAATAGTAGACAAGAGGGGAGTATGTAGGACTAGGTTATGGTATGTAGGAATAGGTATGTAGGCTTGACGCATGGATCAGAGGTAATAGTTGGGAGAAGAAGAGAACACGGAATGAAAGCAAACTGGCTTACAGAGGCCCCAGTAAGAGGCAATAGACAAGAGGCTTCTGAAGTGCAGACATGAACGGTTATACAATGAATGTGATGAGATGTGGTCAAACAGCTTTGATAATTGTACCTCATGTGTTCTATTATGTCCCAGGTCTCTTACTAGCAAAACTTTTCTTTCTTTTGATTTAACATGTCTGAGTAATTTCCTCAACTCTCTTATCACTCATTCTAACTACCCCCGAACCCACTATCAATCAACCAATCAAGAGTTATCAACACAGGCAGACAGACTTGTCAGCATTTTGAAAGCTCTAAGGTGAGAATTTTGTAGTGGCTTTTGAGGTTACCTGGTCTAATCCTGAAATTTCCCACTTTCTTGCCAACATTTTATATGTCAAAGGGTAGGAGTTAAATACAAAGTTCACTCTCTATAAAGTCATTTCTGAATTTAGATTTTAGGACAAACTAAGCTCCAAAACCGGAGAAGGCAATGGCACCCCACTCCAGTACTCTTGCCTGGAAAATCCCATGGATGGAGGAGCTTGGTAGGCTGCCGTCCATGGGGTCGCTAAGAGTCGGACATGACTGAGTGACTTCACTTTCACTTTTCAGTTTCATGCATTGGAGAAGGAAATGGCAACCCACTCCAATATTCTTGCCTGGAGAATTCCAGGGATGGGGGACCCTGGTGGGCTGCCATCTATGTGGTCGCACAGAGTCAGACATGACTGAAGTGACTTAGCAGCAGCAGCAGCAAGCTCCAAAACACAATCAGAGGGACCATATACAGTTCAAAGTTTCTAAGTCAGGGTCCTAGAGACAAATGAGTAACGACATTTTAAACTTGCCCATTACCCATAATCTGGTTAGGTAACTGTTTCTGGACATGCCTTTTACAGATGTGCCTTTTTTTAACTTACATCACTGAACTTTCTATTTCTGAACACATAATTTCAGAGGTAGAAATCACAGGTAGTTTAATGAGTTTGAATACATCTCTCAAGACTTCCATTTTAATGATCAAGAATGTTCTTTTTTTTTTTTTAAAGGGGGAGAACCAAAACTTACATTAAACTCAGAATCCAGGGGATACCATTACCTACAAAGCAAAAATATCGAGACAGATAGTACTACATATTTTGTATCCAAATAAATCAACCCACCAACAACTTCTTCTCTAGGAAGAAATGTTTACTGATTGACCATTCAAAAGAATCTACTCAATGCATCTATCTCTGAAGGAAGAGACTGGGAGAAGAGGCAGGGTGAGTGCAGTCAGGCCCCTGGGTTACTTACATATTTTAGTTATTTTAGATTCTGCAAATTGTTCTGAAAATTCTCCACAAAGAATAAAACTTTTCTAAATCAGACCTCAAATTAAGATTTTGCAAATAGCTGATTAACCAAAGTAAGAGTTTTAAAGACATTTAAATGTTCTTATCTTTGAGTAATTCAACTTTGAGAAATAGTCAAAGAACAGTACAAAAATCTTAGTAAAAGATGCTCGTAATAGTAGTTTTTTAAGAAAAATAAGAGTAAAATCTACCTGATTTCCCCCAAATAGTGGGGTTTTTTAATTCAATTAAATTCTACTACATATTTTCAAACATGCAAATTACAATATATTATTCAGAAAATAAGACAGGAGGCAGAAATTTTAGAAAGAATTTTTCTCATATGTGTGAGAGAAAAATGTATTTTGCCATATTTCTAGATTTTCTATTATAATATATAGGAATCCTATGCTTTTTCTAACAATACCTCCCAAGAAACAAATAAGATTAAGATTAAAAGATATTTTTAAAAAATACTCCAGAGGGGTTAAGAAAGTTGCCCACCAAAAAAGCCCTGTCTTCCTCCTTCCTCTCCTCCTCCACCTCCTCCTTTTGTTCAAAGGTTAATGCACGTTGTTTCTAGTTGAAACTGCAGATTCTGGCTCACTGCTGTTCATCACTTGACAATAATCTCTTTGAGCTCTTAAATTACAGATTTATTTTCTACAAATGTACTGTATTATTATTCTTGGAATTATAATTAGGATCATCAGACAAGAATAGCCCTGGATTCTCAAAGACAAGTGTCTGATACCTTTGTAGACTTCTTTGAACTCCTGTCCAGGACTCCTCAAACAATTTGAATGGCTGTCTTCTCTTTCTTTAGTTTTCAATACTAACATTTTTTGGTTCCCTGATTTCTGATTTTCTGTGATTTAAAAAGAAAAACAATTATTTGGCAGGATTTTTTGACTGCTTATTTACTTTGTAGTCACAAATTTATAAATTTTCAAATTTCCAAATATTTTAACTGTAATTTTAATAGCATATAAGTCCAATAACTTCCCTCCACCATTTAATTTTTCTACCCAAATCAACTTTACCTAATGTCTCCATTTTTTTCAGTCTGTGAAATTTTATTTCAATTTACATAAAAATTCATTTTACAATACATAATGTAATACCTTCTATTTGATGTTTCTCTGTTTCTTTTAGTTTCCTTTACTGTCTTTTGACCATTTATTAACCTCTTATCTCTTTCCCACAAGCCTTTAGAAACTCTGACTAGTTGTTTCATATCTTGTTATTTTTTATAGAGTGTTGTTTTTTAAGAACATCAACAATAGGACAAAAATGCCATGCAGATACACATGTTCATCTTTCTTTACAAAGAATTACAGTGACTGTTGTGGATCAAAGACTTTTTCCAGCAAATATTTTATACTTTCTCTTTCATCTGAACTTCATCAACCTGGTTAAAGAAGTAGATTCTATTAATCATGTAGAGACAGTGGTAACATATGACCTGTATATTAATGAAAAGCAAGAGTTTGAATAAGCACACAGTAGAGGAAAACATACGAATGGTCTATAGTGAAACAAGGCAGTTTAAAACAGAGAGTTTGATTAATCAAGATAATATTGAAAGGTATTTAATTTCATGACTGCAGCCACGAAATTAAAACACGCTTGTTCCTTGGAAGAATAGCTTTGTCACACCTAGGCAGTGTGTTAAAAAGCAGAGACATTACTTTGCTAACAAAAGTCCATATAGTCAAAGCTATGGTTTTTCCAGTAGTCATGTACAGATGTGAGAGTTAGACAATAAAGATAGCTGAGCACCAAAGAACTGATGCTTTTGAACTGTGGGGCTAGAGAAGACCCTTGAAAGCCCCTTGGATGGCAAGGAGATCAAACCAGTCAGTGCTAAAGGAAATCAACCGTGAATATTCACTGGAAGGACTGATGCTGCAGCTGAAGCTCTAATACTTTGGCCACCTGATGCAAAAAGCTAACTCACTGGAAAAGACCTGATGCTGCGAAAGACTGAGGGCAAGAGAAGAAGGGGACAACAGAGGATGAGATGGTTGGAAGGCATCCCTGACTCAATGGACATGAGTTTGAGCAAACTCAGGGATACAGTGATGGACAGAGAAGCCTGGCATGCTAAAGCTCATGGGGTAGCAAAGAGTTGGACACAACTTAGCAACTCAGCAACAACAATTGAAAGGTATGGTGGAAACCACCCTTGAAATCTTTTAAACTTCATGTTATACAGTTTTTATTGATACTACAGAAAATCTAATGAAGTCATTGGGAGTACAGGGCTACAATCTTGAGGGTATATTCTTGGGTCATTAGCAACTTAGGTTGGAGAATACAAAGAACAAATACTAATTTCAGGTGTACATTTAACTGTGCCTGAAGATTCTATTTGTATATCCTCTGAAAATAGTATTAGTGAATATGGCTAAAATCTGTTTAAGTCAGAAATGCACTCAAGAATTTACCTGGTGGCTCAGTGATAAAGAATCCATCTGCCAATGCAGGAGACATGGGTCTGATCCCTGGTTCCAGAAGATCCCACATACTGTGGAGCAACTAAATCCATGCACCACAACTACCAAGCCTGTGCTCTAGAGCCCACAAGTTGCAGCTGCTGCAGCCTGCCCACCCTAGAGCTTGTGCTTTGCAAGAGAAGCCATTGCAATGAGAAGCCCCTGCACAGCAACTAGAGAGTGGCCTCCGCTTGCTGCAACTAGATAGAAGTCCACACAGCAATGAAGACCCAGCATAGCTGTAAATAAATAAATAAAAATTTTAAAAAGAAATGTGCTCAAGGTCTTCTGGATAAAGAAGACAAACATGAAGAGATGTCTCCCTGACCTACTTCTGTTCAGTGTCACTCTTACTAGACTTCCTATTATCCTGGAATAAATTAAAACACAGTCAAATTTAGCCTCACGGTTCACTGCCTCCCTAAAAGGTTATCTTCCTAAACAGTAACAGGTCCCTAAAACTGTATTATAATAAGCAGGTATCTAGTAGGTATTTCCTGACTGACACAACCAGGCTACGGCTTAGAGAGCAATTTATTGGGTAATCTTCTCAGCTCTCAGAGGCTGAGGTACATAATGAAGGGTGTATCTATATGTAACAAGATGGCAAAATGGATTTTTTTCTATTATATTTTAATTGGGAATAAATGAGGGAAAGATGCTAGTTATCCCATAGTCTCAGCCAGCAGGGCACCAGTGAGCCTCCAGAAGTGACGACCAGCAATCTATCTGTGGGGATTATGAAGAGAGACACATGATCACTTTCACTGGCACCCCCAGTTTACTTAAGAAGGGGTGGAGTGTGGTTGGATTTTTGAGCTGAAAGTTTGTGGAGAAATTGCTTTCCTCTGTGAAACCAGGTGTGTAGGGAAGGGGCAGTCACAAAGAGTCACTCTGAGAGAAGAGGAGATGGCCCCCACACCCCAAGATGAGTTATTCCTAAGCTGTAGAACCCACAGCCCTACCCTGGAGCGGCCACCAGCTTGGAACACGATGACAACATTCTTGGGAAAGACGTTTGGCAGCCTCCATTTCTAACGTGTCATTTTCAGTATCCCCCAAGGCCTCCTCCTCATGGAGAAGGGAAAGAGAGGCATTAGATGTGTATTGAATACACAAGTGGATCCAGGGATGTCTACCAGTGTGAGGCCTGCTGGAATAGCTTGGGGCACTGGAGTTTGAAAGAACAGTAACGTCAGGAGCCTGGAAGAAGAAGGTGTCCTTCCATCTTCGGTGCCTCAGAAGAACAGAGAAAGGAACTCAAGCACTTTCTGTGGCTTCATGTGTTAGAGAGTTTCAGGTGACAAATGACAGTTCCTGTGAAGAGTCTATGCAGCTACTGGGCCAAGCGAAGGGACAGAGAACCCAGGAAATGGGCTGCAGCACATGCTGATTGGTTCTGACAGAGACAAAGGAGGCAGCTCACTGTGCTTTGAGGGAAGGATGGTTCCTGAGCAACGGAGACAGCTTGGGAAAAGGACACTGTTCCATGAAACAGGAGGCACTACAGATCAGCTATGGGCTCCAGAATCTCATGTAACCAGACTGAACTAGAGTGAGCCAGAGGCACTCTCCATCACTGACATGCAGCAGCCCACAAGCCTTCTCCACTTCCTCCTTGATGGTGGACAAGAAGGTAGCCCCAAAGGACAGAGTTCAAAGAGAGCAGGGACAGGGGAATCTACTAGATGAAGTGTGGAGGAACTGCATAAAGAACAGATCACATCTACCCTCCCTTTCATTCCCAATTCAAGCCACTATATTCACAGTCAAGGCTGGCACTGGTAAGGTATGAATGAAGGAGAGAAAAGTGGGGAAAGAAGTCAAGCTTGACACTGTTTGAGACTGATCTGGTAAAGTGAACTAGACTGAGTTTTAAACAGCAACTGAGAATATCTTAAACCAAAATTGAATGGAAAGTTAAGAAATCTGTCTAAGATTTCATTACACAAAAGTGGAACTGTCACTCTAGCACAACAAGGGGAAGCCACAACTAAAACACTCAATAAAAATGACTTAACAATGCATTAACGTGAGTTGGAAAAGCCATTTTCATTTTTCCCTCCAGAGCTAAAGAAGAGAGTGATGACCTTGAAGTGGCTACTTATTTGCCCCATCTCCAAATCAGTCCATAACCATGTTGATTTGCTTAAAAATCCCAAGTATTAGCCAAAGTCTACCCTTGAGTACAGCACGAGTGGTTAAAATGTGAGCTTTGGACTCAGAAGGACTCAGGATGGAATTCCATTACTAGCCAGGTCACTCATCTACTGGAGCCTCAGTTTCTTCATTCAAAAAAGTGGTGGCAATTAAACTTACTTCAGATAGCTGATATAAACACTGATTGGCATAATTAATGAAAATCACTTAGTCCTTAGTTAGCATTCCATAAATATCCTCATTGTTGATGTAAATAATACATTACTCTGCGTTTCTGTCTAGATGGCAGTCATGATCATGGTAAAATTCAATTTCTGCCAGTACACTAACCTCTCTGCTTTTTCCAGCTAAAGGTGCCAAGCCTAAGTTGGCTCATGTTCATAATAGTGCCCTGGAACAGTACTGATGGACAAAGAATCTTGTTGAGATACTTAGAAAAAAATAAAATATTGGAAATGCTTGAGAGACTAACACTTTGAGAAGAGATCATTATTTAAATGAATCATGATATGCTTTTGACTCAAAATGCAGACAAGAAAGTAAACACAACTCTTCCAGTGTCTGTACAGTTCTTTCCCTGAAGAGTTTTTCTTCTTTTTCCGCTCACTTGATTTGTTCTCAAATTTAATTTTACTTCCATGTATGTGAATGTACAGCAAGGTTGGGGAACTGAAATCTAATCTGCCTCTAAGTATTTGTTCATAAAGCTCTAGTGCGTTTCCAGTATTTCGGGGTACTTGCCCCATCTCCTTACTGAAGGTTGATGCCAGCAGCCCAGGAAGTGGGAGTAATCCTCAACTTTTGAACAGTCTGCTGGCATAGGAGAGGAAAATATTTGACTATGCAAAGCAACATCCTCAACTCTCAAAAATCTGAGAAAATATAGAATAGAATGATTTGGAAAAGTATTCAAAAATATTTCTGCAAAGAATTTCTGTGGCTGTCATAAAAACCCTTCCAATAAATTAATTGTCTTTTGTCACCTCACCCTCTTCCCGATCTCCTAAAGGTGATTTCCTCATTCTTTTTCTATAGATGCAGTGGTTTAAAAAACGGATGCTCTTTCAAGCAATGCTTGGTCTCGATCGAAGTTAAGGTCTAAAATTTTGCTGGGTTTTAGGTGCTCAAATTGCCACCTAAAGTTGATTTTTAGAACTATTCTTACCTGCTATCTCTTCCCTTTCCAATTTGCTCAAACTAATACTATTACTTGAGTAATTTCTATTTTCACAATCTTTAATTCCAGCATCTCTAATATCCCACCAACATCACCAATACACACACACACAAACATGTGCACGCAAGCACACATACATACGTCATTTTTTTCCTGAGGCAAACTGGAATGCTACTGACAAGCCCAAGAGTGTTATCGAAAATGGAGTGGTTGGCCCTCCAGCTCCTTGGATGCAAAGCCCACGGATATAGAGCACTGACTGTATTCCTTGTACCCTACTATTTTATATAAGAGACACGAGCATCCACAGATGTGGGCATGCACAGGGGCTCCTGAATAAATCTCCCATTGATACCAAGGGACAGATGTATAAAGAAAAATGCTGGGAAAGAAGTTAAAAAGAGAAGGAGGGAGAAACTTTGGTACTAGAACTACAACAATGAAATAAAGAGTGTGGAATGGAGGGGGCTGTGTTTAAGTTTACCTCAGGAGTCAGTATGTTCCATTTCTTGCTTTTAATTCTTTCGCTCAAGATAAGCTGATTATGGGCATCCAATGCTATCACTTCATGGCAAGTAGATTGGGAAAGGGTTGAAACAATGACAGATTTTATTTTCTTGGGATCCCAAATCACTGCAGACATGAAATTAAAAGACACTTGCTCCTTGGAAGAAAGGCTATGACAAACTTAGACAGTGTATTAAAAAGCAGAGACATCACTTGGCTGACAAAGGTTCATATAGTCAAAGCTATGGTTTTTCCAATAGTCATGTACAGATGTGAGAACTGGACCATAAAGAAGGCAGAGTGCCGAAGAATTGATGCTTTTGAATTGTGGTGCTGGAGAAGACTCTTGAGCGTCCCTGGGATGGCAAGGAGATTAAACCAGTCAGTTCTAAAGGAAATCAACCCTGAATACTCATTGGAAGTTCTGATGCTGAAGTTCCAATACTTTGGCCACCTGATGTGAAGAGCCGTCTCAATGGAAAAGACCTTGATGCTGGGAAGGATTGAGGGCATGAGGAGAAGGGGACAACAGAGGATGAGATGGTTGGATGGCATCACTGACTCAATGGACATGAGTCTGAGCAAGCTCCAGGAGATAGTGAAGGACAGGGAAGCCTGGCGTGCTGCAGTCCATGGAGTTGCAAAGAGCTGGACACAACTTAATGCCTGAACAACAGCAAACAAGCTGATTATGGAATCTTTCAGAATTCCCATCATTTTCCCCCAACTTGAACTCCCTTCATTTCAATTTCAACCAAAAATTATCCAGGATTATCATTTCAATTTGCCAAAGTTTTACTTCCAATAAGTTCTATTTATTCTCTTTAGGACAGGTTGATTACACACAAATGATATGCCAAGATGATGTTGACTGTCTTTAGATAAGACGATCTAAGACAAATCCCCTAACTGCTCATTATTTTTAAAAATATATCGGAACCATTTTTTTCTAACCTGTATAGTATGTCCATTCCTGACATGTGCTCCAGTGCCCAAGAATATTTAGCTAGGAACTTATACCAATCAGAGCTGATCTGAGAAGGCAAACTGAACTCTAAGGCCAGTCCTCTCAAAAAAGACAGCAAATAAGGAAGGGAAGGACCTGGGGAAGTCAGAACTGAGACAGAAGCACTGTTTTCACACACTCCAAAGTATGTTCAATTCAGAGTTCTCCCAAGCTTGTACCAATAGAACCATTTCAAAACAGCAACAGTCATTCACTGAATTTTTGTTATGCTTCATGGGTTTTATAAACACACTGTGGTTTTATCAGCCACCCTGTGGGCTAAGTATAAAGTCATCATGCAATGAATGTTTGTTTTTGCCTCTCTAGCACCCATTCCCCCTTTTTGGATAAGGGGACTCCAAATTTTCATTGGGAATCTATCCACTGTCTGGGGCTTCTTAAGTGGTGCTTTCTAGGTGGTAAAGAATCCACATGCCAATGCAGGAGACCCAAGAGACCTCAGAGACATGCATTTGATCCCTGGGTCAGGAAGAGCCCCTGGAGGAGGACATGGCAACCCACTCCAGTATTCTTGCCAGGATAATCCCATGGACAGAGGACCCTGGTGGGCTACAGCCCATGGGGTTGCAGAGTCAGACAAAACAGAGTCTGGGCACATCCACTGCCTGTTCTCAGTCCATCTCTTTGGATGGGGCTCTTACTGCAACTACAGGAAGCAGAGCATGGGACCAGGCTTGGCTTTGCAGGCACTTCCTGGCCGGGACACAGGATGTCTTGGGAGAATAGGAATATGCCCTCTACTGATCCATAACCTAAAAGGTTGTAGGCTGAAGCTGCAAGAAATGGCTTGCCACCACAAGGGGAGAGCCTTATGAGAATGAAACTAAGAGCAAAGGGAACTAAGATAGGAGACAAAGAAATGGAGCCTCCCTGACATCGTTTGGGCTCTGGATCAATCTGAATCCTGAATTCATGCCGAAACCTCAAAATTTTAGTCCCTTGAGCCAATCCATGCCCCCTTTCTTTTCTGACATTGATTGGATTGAGTTTTCTATATCTTGCAACAGAAAGACTCTTAATTGATATGATGAATGGTTTTATAAGTCAGAAAACTAAAACTCAGAAAATTTTGTGCTTGGTTAAGAACACACAGTAAGTGGCAGACCTGGATTTTAAATCCAGTCTCTTTCAATCAAAATATCGTATTCTTCCAGTGCAAAATAAAGCATGAAGGCAATAATTTCATTTTGAGAGGTATGACATTTAATTTCATATGTCAGTTTGGCTAGGCTATGGTGCCCAGTGCTTAAATAAAGCTAGTTTAGATGTTGCTGTGGAGGTATTTTTGTAGATATGACTAATATTTACAACCAACTGAATTTAAGTTAAGCAGATTAGCTTCCATCACATGGGTGGATGAGCCTCATCCGAACAGCTGAAGGCCTTTAAAGCAAAAACCAGAGAAGAAAGAATTCTGCCTCAAGACTGTAACACAGAAATCCTGCTTGAGCTTCCAGTCAGCCTATACAGATTCTGAACTTTCAGTCAATTCCTTAAAATTAATCAATCCATCAGTCAATCTCCAGAGGTCTCTCGAACCCTGACTAACACAAAGATTAACAGAAAGATACAACCATTTACTGAGGAATACCCAGGAGAATATGGGATAGGGCAAAGGAAATACATTTTTTTCCCCTCAACAGGTCATTTCCTGGATGATTTTCCAAAATAAGACAAGGACAAAGCTCTGTGATGGAAGTCACAAAGACACTGTGTCTGACAAGTACCTAATGAGACATTTTGTTTGCTTTGCTTTTTCCCAAAGTAAAAAAAAGTCTACAGATGCTTAAGAAAGCTGTGTGTGCGCTCAGTCACTCAGTCGTGTCTGACACTCTTGTGACCCCATGGACTGTAGCCCATCAGGCTCCTCTGTCCATGGGATTTCCCAGGCAAGAATACCGGAGTGGGTTGCCATTTCCTCCTCCAGGGGAATCTCCCTGACCCAGGAACAGAACAGTATTGGCAGGCGAATTCTTCAGCACTGAGCTATCTGGGAAGCCCATGTAAAAATAAATCATGTCAAATTGTTGCTGTTCAATACTTGTTAAAATGCAGGCTGATTTTGAAAATGAAAGGCAATGAGGAAGCACTTGTGTGCACAGGTTTGAGAGGATTTTCATACTCTTTCAAAGAGTTTGATTACAGTTCAGTGCAGGGACAGAGTCTCGAAGAATTGACCAGTACTACCATGATTCACCCTTGATTTCTCATATCACTCTTTCTTATAGTCACAGCAGCCACTCAAAAGGTGCAGCGTTTTCAGTATAATATAGAGGGTAACTGAACAATCAGCCTGGCTTCACACTGCAACTCTGCTGACGTTTGCTAAAATGCCCAAACCCAATGGGATAAATAATTCAGTTCCCCTGAAATATAGAAGGGAAAGGCTCTGATGGGTTGATAAAGAAGAATACTGCTGTCCTCTTCTGCTTTCAAAGGATGCAAGACTTGTCAACTCTATCCCAGTTTTCAAATAAACCATGAAATTCACAGCCCCAAATTGAGATTCTCATTTTCAGCCACAGCTATTCTTAATTTCTGTTCCAACAATATCTACAGGCATAGAGAGATAAGTCAGATGATTTGTAGCTCGAACTGTAAAAGAAGTTTCAGAGAGACAATAGGAAAAAAAAAAGGTTTGGTAGGTTTGGAAAATTCTTTTTCTTTTAATACACTATAAAACGTGAAGCAGAAGCACAATGACTTAATGAGTTTCTGTCTCTGTACTGTGACAAATCTACAATTTGGCCATTGTAAAAGTAATGATATGTTTCATTAATTTCATATGTTCGTTTAATAGAGTATTTGGAGGAAAGGCATTTTTGCTTTAGAAATTAGAGCAAAGAAAACTGATAAAGGCTTCAAGGTGGTGTTTGGTACTTCCTGGAATACATTAATAACGTTCAGCCACCTTTTCAAACACACAGACAAATCTCAAAGCAATGCTTTGTCTTCCCAGTCATAATCCTAATAATGAAAGACCAGAAATCCTCACCTAGCATCTCCCCACAATCCGCCTCCTCCCAGTGCTTGCGTGTGTGTGTGCTCACACACAATCCTTTTTACAGGTACTTTTTTTTTTTTTGGCTGTGCTGGGTCTTTGTTGCCGTGCACAGGGTTTTCTCTAGTTATGGAAAAAGGGGGTAACTTTTTCACTGAGGTGTGCAGGCTTTTCATTGCACAGGCTCCTCTTGTTGCTGAGCATGGGCCCTTAGAGCAAGCAGGCTTCAGTACCCTCAGCTTGTGGGCTCTGGAGCTCAGGCTCAGTACTTGTGTTGCAGGGGCTTAGTTGCTCTGCAGCATGTAGGATCTTCCTGGAGCAGGGATGGAACCCGCATCCCTTGCACTGGCAGGTGGACTCTCACCCATTACACCACCAGGGAAGCCCTGTGGGTACATTTGGATCAGGAAGTTAATATTCTATAACCGCCATCCATCTATTCACTGGACCAACTTCTTTATGCCATTTCCTAATCCTGTTTGGGGAAAATTCTTTAGAAACAAGCTTTGTGTAACTGTCATGGTCTCACCTTGCCTTTTTGCAAATACCCTCATATTGGGCTTTCTTAGGTGGGATTCTCTAGAAGCTGACCCCAGACAAGGGTTTGATTACCAGAACTGTTAGGAGCTTGTATAAAACATGTCTGAGTTATGCCCACTGGGGCACTTATACCCCAGTTCTCACATGTCAGTGACCGAGGGCTGCTTCCGGGGAAACACAATCCCTGTACTCCAGCCTGCAGTGATGGGATGGAGGGGAGCTGTTGGGGGAGAAGAAGAACCTGTAGTAGGATCCCAGCAGTACATAGGGGTTGGTGACAGCTCAGAGGTTGTGGGTAGTACAAACATCACTGCCAACAGTGACACGGGACGGGTCTGTCCCTTAAGACATCCATTCAACAAGCTCCTTTCTACCCCAATTGTCCAAGCACTACCATCCACGAACCATCTGGCAAACCCCTCATCCCAGTCACAGCAAACACACTCACCTGCTGTACTTTCTCTCTGCATTTGGAGCTGGACAGTAATGGGTTTCACTTGACTTGGTCTTTAGAAAAAACCTTCAGGCTTGTTCTATTTTGCTAACAGAGGGAGCCAGACTCTATAAGCCCCTGTGAAATCTGGACGCGTTCAATGTGCTTATTCTCTAAAAATGTCGTATGTCCCTTTGTGCGATTTCTAGCCCAACTCCATGAATAGAAAAATTAGGCTGGAGTAGGTAGGAAGGGAGAATGGGAGGAGGGAAAATTTGTATCACAGAGAAAGCTTACATCTAAAAAAAAACAGTAGCAGGATGAATCTCAGGTGGGTTGCAGCTTTCTACAGTGGGAAGGTTAAGACTTCTGTTGTCTTTTTTTTTTTTTTTAAGAAATACCTTTTACCCAGGCCTGGGGAAGGAAATGCTGTCCTAGTAGCCTGCCAGGGTGGGTATCTTGGCCACAGACTGCTGGCATTCTATGGCTTCTGTGGAGCTGTTTTCCACTGGAGAGCTATTTTGACAGACCCACTCATTTCTAGGCCTTCGTTTATTTACTTTTACAAAAGTATTATCCCCGTTAAGAGAAAGCATTGATTAAGGCTGTATTGTGAATCACTGCTATAGTTAAAGTGGATAACCTATAAGGACTTACTGTATAGCACATGGAACTCTGCCCAATGGTATGTGGCAGCCTGGATTGGAAGGGAGTTTGGGGAGAATGGATACATGTATATATATGGCTGAGTCCCTTCTTTGGTTTTACCTGAAACTATCACAACACTGTTAATTGGTTATACCCTAATACAAAATATAAAGTTTAAAAAAAAGCTTATATTTCTCATTTATCTTATCACCTCATTGCTTCCTGAGAACTGAGCTGGAAGAAAGTGGGAAGATGAAAGTGGTCAGAGATTCAGGGCAGATCCAGGTGAGTCAAAATGATGGGCTGGAAATACAAAGTATTTCAAGACAAAACCGAGTGAAGAAACTACTTTGCAAATGAGGAGTTCATTGAAGGTGTAAACTCTCTAGTATGCTGTTATTGTGCATGAACAAACAGCTAGGCCTTCACCCTCATGCATATGATGTCAGTGGTTCCCTCCCTCCAAGAACCTATATTTCTAGGGCCAATTTTCTTGTTTGTAGAGTGATGAGACTTCTGACTTGAAGTCCTAGTATTTCTGAGCCTGGTAGGACATAGGCAGGCACTCCTGGGCCTCCAGAGCAGCCCTCCAAATAAGCACTTCTCTCAGTGTGCAACCAGTTAAGTCTTCCATTAATTCAGGACCTTGAAGACATGAGAACAAATGCCTAAATGGGGACTGTGCAAACGTGTGTGTATGTGTGTGTGTGTACGTGTGTGTATGCACCTTATGCAAAAGCACACACATGCATATACACATGAGCTGAAAGGGAGCATAATAACTCCCCAGTATGCCACAAACAAGAGAACAGCTGCTTGTTTCAGATATTAAAAGAATGTAAATTGGGCTGAGCTTTCTTTTGGCACAAGAACAAGGAATGCTTAAGTTTCCCACTTGCACTTAATTTATTTTTAGGTTTATTCACCACCATTTGTCAGGTTTCTTGAGCTTGACCTGAATCTAACCTTTCGATAAACGTGAAGGCAAACAGAGCCCTGAAACTCTATCTGTATGTTCTTTTGTCTTGGGAACTGTAAATCGGGGCATTAGGTGAATAACACAGCTTGGCTTTGTGTCATGAAAAGTAATTTGGGGCTGCGGTAAGGGCAGGATTTATGAAGCTGTCTGGCCAGGCTTGGGCAGAATGCCAGCTTCCACCTGCTCTGCAGACATGGCCGTGTGCAGTTGGTCACACTGCTGAAGTCGCCAAATTCCTTTCACTGGATACAGGCACGGCTGTGTGGGCCAAGGCAAAAAGCAGGTAGGGGAGGAACCTGGGGTGGGAAGGAGCCAGAGCCAACCCATCTTTAGGAAACAAATCAATTACAAACTTTCCTTTATCTCATTCCTGAGCAGCAGTCCCTCAGAAAAATTCACCTCTGTTTCCAAAACACTGTAACTAAGTAATCTTGTGGGATTGGCAAGAAAAGGAAAGTAAATCAATTTGCAAAGTTGTTTTATTTTTTAAAAATGAGGGACTGTGTCATAACTGAGGTAGTTATATCATTCATCATCCAAACAGGGGCCCTTTTCAAAGTGAAAGGGGGAAGGCTATAATTAATTATGCTGGGACAACACCCGTAAATTAGGACTGTCTAAGGCAGACTGGGACGGATGGTGACCCAAGCCGAGAACGTTTACACTGCTCAACAATGAACCCGCTAAACGACTGGTGTTACAAGGATGCTTTTCTGAGAAGTGACAGAAATTATATTGTCTCTTTGATGGAGCTGGACTACCTCCATGAAGCAGATGGCCAAACTGTCAGGGTGCCAGAGCACAATGTGCAGTATCCATAGGAAAATTCTCATGCTCCCTGGATCTCAATCCCTTCCCCTTCTGAAAGAAGTGCAAAAATCTCAGCGCAGCTCTGTTTTTCCCGACAAGGGATGGCCAGCAGGTAACATACAAGGCTTGTTGGCATCTGATTAACTAGGATGAAAGGTGCGAGGTGGTGCTTACATGAGGACCAGCACTGTTCTTTGGGATCTCAGTGACGATGAAGTTTGATGTGCGCTCCCTACTCTCAAAGTCACTTCTTAGAGTTTTCAACCTTCTTCCCACTTTCCCATATTTACAGGTTCTCTCATGAACTAGTTTCCTAATAATAAACTACCTAAACTTTGGTGTCTTAAAACAATAGGAATTTATCTTCTACAGTATGGAGGCTCATTAAAAACTCAAAACAGATTTATCATACGATCCAGCAATCCCACTCCTGAGCATATATTTGGAAAAGACAAAAGTTCTAATTCGAAAACATACATGCACCCCGATGTTCACTGTAGGACTATATACAATAGCACTACATACAATTGTATATATGTAGCACTATATCCAATATATACATAGAAAAAGAAAGAAAGTGAAGTCGCTCAGTCGTGTCCGACTCTTTGCGACCCCATGGACTGTAGCCCACCAGGCTCCTCCATCCATGGAACTTTCTAGGCAAACTGGAGTGGGTTGCCATTTCCTTCTCCAGGGGATCTTCCCAACACAGGGATCGAACCCGGGTCTCCCTCATTGTGGGTCAAGGCTTTACCATCTGAGCCACCAGGGAAACCCACAGTACATACATGGATGCAACCTAAATGTCCATTGACAGATGAATGGATAAAGAAGATGCGGTGTGTGTGTGTGTATGCGTGTGTGTGTGTATATATATAATGGAATATTACTCAGCTATAAAAAGAAGGAAATAATGCCATTTGAAGCAACATGGATGGACCTAGAGATTATCACACTAAGTGGAGTAAGTCAGACAAATAGTGTATCACTTATATATGGAAGCTAAAAAACAAACTTAATTATAAAACAGAAACAAACTTACAGAAACAGAAAACAGACTTATGACTACCAAAAGGGAAGGGGTGGGGATAAACTGGTAACATGGGATTCATAGATGCACAGTATCATATATAAAAATGATAAACAACACGCACCTACTGTATAGCACATGGAATTATATTCAATATCCTGTAATAAACTATAATAAAAAAGAGAGGAGATATGTACATACAGACATTCATTTTGCTGTATACTTGAAGCTAACACAATATTGTAAATCAACTATATATCAATTAGAAAACAGACTTTATTTTCTCACAGTGCTAGAGGCCAAAATCTAAAATCAAGATATGGCCAGGGCCTCACTCCCTTCATGGGCTGTAGCAGGGAATCTTTCCTTGACTCTTCTAACCCCTGACGGCTTCTGGTGGTCCTTAGCCAGTGACCAAGCATAATCCCAGTCTTTGCCTCTCTCTTCCCATGACCTTCTTCCCTGGGTTGTTTCTGCATCCTCTCCTCTCTCATAAGGACACCAGTCAATGGATTTAGAGGCCACCTAAATCCAGAATGATTGCATCTTCAGATCCTTAACTAATGACATCAAAAGGATACTATTTCTAAATAAGATCACATTCCAAGCTTCCAGACAGACATGAATTTGGGGGCAAGGACACTATTTGACCCACACCAATTAAGAAACCAGAAACAAATCTGTTCCTGAAATGTAGCCCTTTAACAGCTGCTGCCTGCTGCCCGGTACCCAGGTAATTGACTGCCACCACCACTCCCTCCACTCTTATTTTCTGCAGAGCTTGCAGGTGTCTGCTCCAATGTCTTTGCTTCCACTGCTGTGTAGCCCACACAGGTCCTGAGGATTCTCCATCCAGTGACAGCCTTCTCTTTCCATTCCCTCAATCAACCTGCCCAATAAACTGTAGAGAACAGTCTCACTAGTAATTTTCCAGGCTACTTATATTCCAATACTCTAAGCTAAGGGTTACAGAACTTTCACACACATAAAATAAGATGGTGAGTTAGCATCTGTTGGGCACCTCAAGAATTGTACCAGGAGGTGAGAGACAAGAAGGGGAGGCTGTCCACAGAGAAGATGGAATGTGAACTCAGGATTAATGGAAGCTTAAGAGAAGTTTGGATGAGGGCAAGGGTGTTTAAATCAGAGTTTCAAATCTCTTTCTTAATCTTCAGCCACAGTGATGACCAAAATATCTCTTCTGAATGCAACAGTGGGAAAGCCCATTTCAACAAGCTTGTGCAAAAAAATGGACTGATTTATTGGTTCTAGATATCGGAAAGTCCAAGTTTGGGCTCAGGGATGGCTTGGTATTGTTTGTCTAAGATTGCTAAGTTTACGCACTATCTTCTTAGTAAATCTGGCAGAAGGCACAGGTCTCTTTCCCTGGGGTTTCAGTAAGAGCGTGTGGGCTGTCACTGAATGGCTGCCACTGACACACATCTACTCCTGCACAATCTTTCTGGCAAGGGGCTACGTACTCTTGCCCAGCTCTGAGTCACCTGCCCCACTTGGAGCCGTGCGGTGAGGTCATTCCTCACAGGAAGCCATGGTGATGTTAGAGGTGCAGAGAAAACAACGTTGAGCAAGCAAAAATCAAGAAAGGTCCACCCCACTTACTCTGACCATTCTTATAGCCGCTTCAGACACTACAGAAGAATTTCTAGCCTGCTGCCAGAGTGGTGTCTGCCCCCCGAAAACCCACAAGAATACCACGTAACTGTTTTGGGCACTACAGATACTTCATTATGTTTTATTTACCCATAATGCCTCAGACTCTATTTTCAGGCCACTAGACAAAAGGTATATTAGTTAGCTAGGGCTGTCATAACAAAATATAACAGACTGCATGGTTTAAATGACCTACCTTAATTATCTCCTTAAAAGCCCCATCTCCAAATACAATCACATTGAGGGTGAGAGCTTCAACATACGAATTTGGTGGGGGGTGGGGAGTGGACACAACAATTGAGTCCATAACAAAAGCACAAACTTCTTTTCCTTCCTTTACCTCTTACTTATAAGAGTAAGATATGAAGTAATACATTTTGACACTAATTAACTCTGGCATATGGTGCTGTTTCAAATATTTTTTCAAGTGCAAGTTCTACAACATTTTCTAGTTTCTAATTCATGATATCTCAGAGGTCACATTCTGATCCCAAGCGCAGCCAGAATCCTATTAGTCTTCCCATATCAATTAACCCTACAATTTTTTCCATTTAATTGCCAGATGTTTTTCCTTAGGTCAGCAGGCCACAACTAGACGACTGCCCCAAAAGAGCATTTTTAGACATGAACCTCACACACACACACACACACACACACATTTTATGGCAAGCTACATTATTATATCTCAAATACACACCGATGTTACAGCTAAGCATGATTTATGGATACAATATCTAAGCATCACGGTGCTTTGTTATTTGAGTTTCTTCTCCCCCTAAGCCAACGTCAACATACAGAAAAGACCAATGACAACCATGTGATAGTGTGACATGAAACATGACACTTAAAAGCAAACTGGTTACTAATTCCTGGAGCCGAGTTTGTTCAGCTCCATTTCAACCAAGTTACCTACTCTAAGGAAGCATATACAAATCAAAATCTAGAAAACAAAAGCAAAATTCACTCCATGTATGGATTGCCTCATGAAATCATTCTGACTCCTTTCTCCAGCTTCCAAGGCTGTGCCAGGCTCTCCCAACACTTGTATTGATGGGCTCCTTGCTTGAGTTTCTCAGGTGCTCATTACCCTTCATCAGTAATGCACCGAGTCACTGCACCCGTTTTTGCCAATCAGACTTCCAAGTCACATGTTAGAATTCATTTGCCAAATAATGAACACACTTCAGTTTCTAGTGTGCAATTAAAAAAGAACTTACTAGTGAAAAAGAATAGCATTGAAATCACCTCTAACATGTTTCCATTTTTCAAAAAAAAAAAAATCTACTTAACACATTAGTTCCTTTCGACAAGCCCTAGTTTCAGATGACTTGGGTAGAATTTGGTATGTCATTCTTGGCACTACGTTTGTACTGGAACCCTGACAGCATCAACACCTCCATCTTAGTAAAGACTAAAACTAGAATTACCACAAATCTTAGATTAGCTATATATTATTATTTAGGCCTGGAAATTATCTTTGTCTCACAGCCCACTTTGGAGAAAAAAATCACAAAAAGCAGGGTGAAGGTGCAAAGTCAAACATTTGAAGACTGTGCATATACACTTACATAAAACAGAGAAATAGGTGCTGATAAGGTGGTCCAGGTTAAAGTGCTATTTTGCATGAATCAGGCAAGTTTGGAATAAGCTTGGGTATGTATATTTAGCTCTTGTAGAATCAACATACACATAAAATAACTATCAGCTCCAGGCTTGGACATATATGTTCTGACATCAGCCTATTAACAAGAGGAAAATGGCACTGAGGAGTAATTATTATATACTAGCTTCATGAGGACTTTTTTGGAAAATTTATTTCTAAACTGAAACTGAAGAAGATAACATTTTGAATGTAATACCTGACAGATTCTATTATGGTTTCTGTCACCTTTTAGTACATTTCCTAACTGTGCATGCTATAGGAAAGGGCAAGGAATTAATCAGGTTGCCAAAAGTTGGGTTATGCAGCATGCAGAAAGCACATCAGCTACATTATCTGCACAATTTCTGTAGGGAGTTGTGCAATAGAGGCTTTAAATTTAATATGTCTGGCCCCCTTCCACTTGGACTCAGTTCAAACCCATTGCCTGCAGCTCGCTGTATCCAGAGTGGGAAATCAGTCATTATATTAGGAACGGATGGCAAATGATTCCAATTCACATTCTTCAGCTGATATGTTTTTTAACCTGGAGCAACACCAAATTGGAAAATTCTGCAATTCTGCAAGCTGGACGTTCGATCTATATTGCAGTCTAAACACATTTCTAGTTTGAGGGAGTTGATAAGATGATTTTTCTTTAGAATTTCTTAGCTCCCGTGTCACCAACAGAAATTTCAAGATTCACCACATCACCTCTTTCCTTCAGATCCTTTTGTTTCTCACTGGGTGTGAGAGGATGGTGTCAGGCAATCAAACTGCAATGATCTATATAAACAGTAACTGCACTCCTTCATACCTGAAAGTGAAAGTTGCTCAGTCATGTCTGAGTCTTTGTGACCCCATGGACTATACAGTTCATGGCATTCCCCAGGCCAGGATACTGGAGTGGGTAGCCTTTACCTTCTCCAGGGGATCTTCCCAACCCAGGGATCAAATCTAGTCTCCTGCATTGCAGGTAGATTCTTTACCAGCTGAGCCACAAGGGAAGCCCAAGAATACTGGAGTGGGGTAACCTATCCCTTCTCCAGGGGCTTTTCCCAACCCAGGAATTAAACCAGGGCTTCCTGCATTACAGGCAACTTCTTTACCAACTGAGCTATCAGAGAAGTCCCTCTTCACACCTATGAACACATTATGTAGACTGAAAGGCCATGCTCAGGAAAGAGGAAAGTCTCCCATACATTGTTCCTTTAAAAAGGGAAGTAATGCCATAAAAAATGGGCATAGGAAATGAAGAAGCAAGTGACACAAAAAGGAATGTCAGCCAGCTCTTAACCACATGAAAATATGGTTGATTATTTCAGGAGCAAGGAAATTAAAAATATAATATAAATGGATCCCATTTTTATTCATAACATCAAAAACTAACATCCAGTGGTGGTGAGGATATGGGGCTATGGTAGAAAAATGAATTACTTTATAAAAGTAATCTATACATATACATTAAAATTTAGAATGTTCACACACTTGAGCTAGAAATCTCAATTTTGAGGCTATAAAAAATAAAATAAGAGTACGTAAATTTGAAAGAACATGTATAATGAAGCACTATTTGAAGCAGCAAAAATCATTAAAACAACTCATAAGAACATAACTGAAAAATGCTTAAGTTATAATAAACATAGTCACAAGTATGCAACATTTAAAAAATTGGCTCTATGAGTATTTAACTAGAGTTAGCTATGATATAGTACTGAATTCAAAAACAAGTTACAAAAATCAACAAAGCCAAAAGCTGGTTCTTTGAAAGGATAAATAAAATTGACAAACCATTAGCCAGACTCATCAATAAACAAAGAGAGAAAAATCAAATCAATAAAATTAGAAATCAAAATGGAGAGATCACAACAGACAACACAGAAATACAAAGGATCACAAGAGACTACTACTAGCAATTATATGCCAATAAAATGGACAACGTGGAAGAAATGGACAAATTCTTAGAAAAGTACAACTTTCCAAAACTGAACCAGGAAGAAATAGAAAATCTTAACAGATCCATCACAAGCATGGAAATTGAAACTGTAATCAGAAATCTTCCAGCAAACAAAAGCCCAGGTCCAGACGGCTTCACAGCTGAATTCTACCAAAAGTTTCAAGAAGAGCTAACACCTATCCTACTGAAACTCTTCCAGAAAATTGCAGAGGAAGGTCAACTTCCAAACTCATTCTATGAGGCCACCATCACCCTAATACCAAAACCTGACAAAGACGCCACAAAAAAAGAAAACTACAGGCCAATATCACTGATGAACATAGATGCAAAAATCCTCAACAAAATTCTAGCAATCAGAATCCAACAACACATTAAAAAGATCATACACCATGACCAAGTGGGCTTTATCCCAGGGATGCAAGGATTCTTCAGTATCCACAAATCAATCAATGTAATTCACCACATTAACAAATTGAAAAATAAAAGCCATATGATTATCTCAATAGATGCAGAGAAGGCCTTTGACAAAATTCAACATCCATTTATGATAAAAAACTCTTCAGAAAGCAGGAACAGAAGGAACTTACCTCAACATAATAAAAGCTATATATGACAAACCCACAGCAAACCTTATCCTCAACGGTGAAAAATTGAAAGCATTTCCCCTAAAGTCAGGAACAAGACAAGGGTGCCCACTTTCACCACTACTATTCAACATAGTTCTGGAAGTTTTGGCCACAGCAATCAGAGCAGAAAAAGAAATAAAAGGAATCCAAATTGGAAAAGAAGAAGAAAAACTTTCACTGTTTGCAGATGACATCATCCTCTACATAGAAAATCCTAAAGACTCCACCAGAAAATTACTAGAGGTAATCAATGAATACAGTAAAGCTGCAGGATGTAAAATCAACACTCAGAAATCCCTTGCATTCCTATACACTAATAATGAGAAAGTAGAAAAAGAAATTAAAGAAACAATTCCATTCACCATTGCAACGAAAAGAATAAAATACTTAGGAATATATCTACCTAAAGAAACTAAAGACCTATATATAGAAAACTATAAAGCACTGATGAAAGAAATCAAAGAGGACACTAATAGATGGAGAAATATACCATGTTCATGGATCAGAAGAATCAATATGGTGAAAATGAGTATACTACCCAAAGCAATCTACAGATTCAATGCAATCCCTATCAAGCTACCAGCGGTATTTGTCACAGAACTAGAACAAATAATTTCAAGATTTGTGTGGAAATACAAAAAACCTCGAATAGCCAAAGCAATCTTGAGAAAGAAGAATGGAACTGGAGAAATCAACTTGCCTGACTTCAGGCTCTACTACAAAGCCACAGTCATCAAGACAGTATGGTACTGGCACAAAGACAGAAATACAGATCAATGGAACAAAATAGAAAGCCCAGAGATAAACCCACACACCTATGGACACCTTATCTTTGACAAAGGAGGCAAGAATATACAATGGAGTAAAAACAATCTCTTTGACAAGTGGTGCTGGGAAAACTGGTCAACCACTTGTAAAAGAATGAAACTAGTTCACTTTCTAACACCACACACAAAAATAAACTCAAAATGGATTAAAGATCTAAACGTAAGACCAGAAACTATAAAACTCCTAGAGGAGAACATAGGCAAAACACTCTCCGACATACATCACAGCAGGATCCTCTAAGATCCACCTCCCAGAATACTGGAAATAAAAGCAAAAATAAACAAATGGGATCTAATTAAAATTAAAAGCTTCTGCATAACAAAGGAAACTATAAGCAAGGTGAAATGGGAGAAAACAATAGCAAATGAAGCAACTGACAAACAACTAATCTCAACAATATACAAGCAACTTATGCAGCTCAATTCCAGAAAAATAAACGACCCAATCAAAAAATGGGCCAAAGAACTAAATAGACATTTCTCCAAAGAAGACATACGGATGGCTAACAAACACATGAAAAGATGCTCAACATCACTCATTATCAGAGAAATGCAAATCAAAATCACAATGAGGTACAACTTCACACCAGTCAGAATGGCTGCGATCCAAAAGTCTGCAAGCAATAAATGCTGGAGAGGGTGTAGAGAAAAGGGAACCCTCTTACACTGTTGGTGGGAATGCAAACTAGTACAGCCACTATGGAGAACAGTGTGGAGATTCCTTAAAAAATTGCAAATAGAGCTGCCATATGACCCAGCAATCCCCCTGCTGGGCATACACACTGAGGAAACCAGAACTGAAAGAGATACGTGTACCCCAATGTTCATCGCAGCACTGTTTATAATAGCCAGGACATGGAAACAACCTAGATGTCCATCAGCAGATGAATGGATAAGAAAGCTGTGGTACATATACACAATGGAGTATTATTCAGCCATTAAAAAGAATACATTTGAATCAGTTCTGATGAGAGAGATGAAACTGGAGCTGATTATACGGAGTGAAGTAAGCCAGAAAGAAAAACACCAATACAGTATACTAACACATATATATGGAATTTAGAAAGATGGTAATGATAACCCTGTATGCGAGACAGCAAAAGAGACACAGATGTACAGAACGGACTGTTGTACTCTGCGGGAGAGGGAGAGGGTGGGTGGGATGATTTGGGAGAATGGCATTGAAACATGTATACTATCATGTAAGAAACGAATTGCCAGTCTATGTTTGATACAGGATGCT
The DNA here is from genome assembly GCF_023091745.1 of Budorcas taxicolor. Lineage (NCBI taxonomy): Eukaryota > Metazoa > Chordata > Mammalia > Artiodactyla > Bovidae > Budorcas > Budorcas taxicolor. The sequence continues at coordinate 29,618,593 of NC_068916.1, read as the reverse complement.
TGGGGCTGGTACACGGGGATGATCCAGAGAGATGACATGGGGTGGTAGGTGGGAGGGGGGTTCAGGATTGGGAACTCATGTACACCCGTGGAGGATTCATGTCAATGTATGGCAAAACCAATATAGCATTGTAAAGTAAAAAATAAATAAATAAATACAATAATTTAAAAAAACAAACAACAACAACAAAAAACAAGTTTCAAGTACTATGTAAAGTGTAACCATTTTAAACAATAAATTCAAGACATGTGAATAGGAGTGTATATATCTGTGTGTGTGTGTGTGTGTGTGTATTCTGTGAAGAAAGGTATGGAAGGATACACAACAGAGGAACAGGAATGAAAATTGTTAACATTTTACTTCTACAATTCGATACTGTTGGACTTGTTAAAATAAGTATGCATTATTTTGCAATTAAACTGTAACTAAATAAAGAGGAAAAGGGAAATTAATTTTGGCTTTACAATTTACAGGTATATCAGAGTCCTCTAACGAAAAAGTACCAATCAAATGGGTAGTGTGCATGTGTTTGTCGAAACAGAGATTTGTATACAAATATTTATATTTATATATAATATATAAGAGAAGACTCTACACATGGACATCAGCAGATGGTCAATACCACAGTCAGACTGATTATTTTCTTTGCAGCTGAAGAAGGAGAAGCTCTACACAGTCAGCAAAAACAAGACCAGGAGCTGACTGTGGCTCAGATCATGAACTCCTTATTGCAATATTCAGAATTAAATTGAAAAAAGTAGGGAAAACGATTAGACCATTCAGGTATGACCTAAATCAAATCCTTTATGATTATATAGTAGAAGTGATAAAAAAAAAATTCAAGGGATTATATCTGATAGAGTGCCTAAAGAACTATGGGCGGAGGTTCATAACACTGAGAGGAGACAGTGATCAAAACCATCCCCAAGAAAAATAAATGCAAAAAGGCAAATGGTTGTCTGAGGAGGCCTTACAAATAGCTGAGAAAAGAAGAGAAGCTAAAGGCAAAGGAGAAAGAAAAGATACACCAATCTGAATGCAGAGTTCCAAAGAATAGCGAGGAGAGAAAAGAAATCCTTCCTCAGTGATCAAAGAAATAGAGAAAAGAAATAGAAAGGGAAAGACTTTTAGTCTTTCCCAGAAAATGAGATCTCCAGAAAATTAGAGATACCAAGGTAACATTTCATGCAAAGATAGGCACAATAAAGGACAGAAATGGTATGGACCTAACAGAAGCAGAAGATATTAAGAAGAGGTGGTAAGAATACACAGAAGAACTATGCAGAAAAGATTTTCATGAACCAGATAACCATGATGGTGTGATCACTCACCTAGAGCCAGACATCCTGGAGTCTAAAGTCAAGTGGGCCTTAGGAAGCATCACTACAAAGCTACTGGAGGTGATGGAATTCCAGTTCAGCTATTTCAAATCCTGAAAGATGATGCGGTGAAAGTGCTGCACTCAACATGCCAGCAAATTTGGAAAACTCAGCAGAGGCCATAGGACTGGAAAAGGTCAGTTTTTATTCCAATCCCAAAGATAGGCAATGCCAAAGAGTGCTCCAGCTACCACACAATTGCACTCATCTCATACACTAGCAAAGTAATGCTCAAAATTCTCCAAGCAAGGCTTCAATAGTATGTCAACTGAGAACTTCCAGATGTCCAAGCTGGGTTTAGAAAAGGCAGAGGAACCAGAGATCAAATTGCCACTGGATCACAGAAAAAGCAAGAGGATTCCAAAAAAAATCTACTTCTGCTTCACTGACTACAAGAAAGCCTTTGACTGTGTGGATCACCACAAACTGTGGAAAATTCTTAAAGAGATGGAAATACCAGACCACCTAACCTGCCTCCTGAACAATCTGTATGCAGCTCAGGAAGCAACACTTAGAACTGGACATTGAACAATGGACTGGTTCCAAACTGGGAAAGGGGTACATCAAGGCTGTATATTGTCACCTTGCTTATTTAACTTATATGCAGAGTACATCACGCAAAATGTCAGGCTGGGTGAAGCACAAGCTGGAATCAAGATTGCCAGGACAAATATCAATAACCTCAGATATGCAGATGACACCACCCTTATGGCAGAAAGTGAAGAGGAACTAAAGAGACTCTTGATAAAAGTGAAAGAGGAGAGTGAAAAAGTTGGCTTAAAACTCAACATTCAGAAAACGAAGATGATGGCATCCAGTTCCATCACTTCATGGTGAATAGATGGGGAAACAATGGAAACAGTGACAGATTTTATTTTCTTGGGCTCCAAAATCACTGCAGATGGTGACTACAGCCATGAAATTAAAAGACACTTGCTCCTTGGAAGTAAACTATGACAAGCTTAGACTGCATATTAAAAAGTAGAGACATTACTTTGCCAACAAAGCTCCATCTAGTTAAAGCTATGGTTTTTACACTAGTCATGTATGGATGTGAGAGTTGGACTATAAAGAAGGCTTAGTGCCAAAGAATTGATGCTTTCAGACTATGATGCTGGAGAAGACTCTTGAGAATCGCTTGGACAGCAAAGATATCAAACCAGTGAATCCTAAAGGAAATCAGTCCTGAATATTCATTGGAAGGATAGATGTTGAAGTTGAAGCTCCAATACTTTGGCCACCTGATGCGAAGAACTGACTCATTCGAAAAGACGCTGATGATGGGAAAGATCAAAGGCAGGAGAAGAAGGGGACAACAAAGGATGAGATGGTTGGATGATATCACCAAATGATGGACATGAGTTTAAGCAAGGAAGGACAGGGAAGCCTGGTGTGCTGCAGTCCATGGGGTCGCAAAGAGTTGGACACAACTGAGTGACTGAACTAACCGATAATATGTAAGATGTATAAATACAAATATGGAGAGAGAGAGATATACAGCTACATAGATACACACATTTATTTTAGGGCACTTGGTATTGGGGAGGACAAGTTCAAAATCTGAAGGTTAGGCTGCTTGAATTGAGCTGTAATTTTCCTTCAACTTTAATCACGGGGACTGGTAGTAATAAGATGTGCCATAAGGGAGTTCCTGTATTCCAGATACACTCTTCTTTACCTCCACTGTGTATTAGTATCTCAATTTCTCCTTAGTAATCAGCTACAATCCCTCAGCCATTACTTTAACAGATATATTTCTTTGCCTGTTGACTCAGAGGAACGAGGACCCCAGAGAGGACAAGGTGAGTCTTAACTTTGAGTCCAGTGGATTCACTGTTCTATTTCCTGGTGGAATCATTTCTCCCTTTGGAACTAAGACCTTTAGGCCAACACAGAACAAGGTCACATGGACACTGAAGCAAACATTTTGTTAGTGTATCACTGCTAATAATAGTCAGTGGTGCCACTCTGATTTGTACCCCTGAGTTCCTGGGACTTATAAAGCCTGGATGTGGGAGAAACAGCACCATATATCATGGTGATTCAGAAGACACGAATCCAGAGAACAATGGCCCAGCCTTGCAGGGTATTATCAAGAATCCAGCATTGTAACTGAGTTTTCAAAAGGCCATTCCACCACTCTATCTAGGCAGCTGCTTCAGGCATGATAGGGAACTTGATAAGATCCCCAAATTTCACGAGGATGGGCCCACTGCTACATCTCATTTGCTGTGAAGTGGTTTCCTTGATTTGAAGCAATGATACATAGAATGCGAAGATGGTGGATAAGACATTCTGTAAGTTCATGGATGGTAGTTTTGGCAAATGCACTGCAGGCAGGGAAGGCAAATCTGTGTTTAGACTTATTACAACAGCCAAGACACAGAAGCAACCTAAATGTCCACTGACAGGTGAATGGATAAAGACTATGTGATGCATGTATAAAATGGAATGTTACTCAGCCATAAAAAGGACGAAATAGTGCCATTTGCAACCACATGGATGGATCCAGACATTTTCTTATTAAGTGAAAATTAGAGAAAGACAAATTTCACGTGATATCACTTATACGTAGAATCTTAAAAAGTGATACAAAGGAACTTATTTATAAATCAGAAATGGACTCACAGACACAGAAAACAATCTCATGGCTACCATAGGGGACAGCAGGGTGAGGAGAAGAAGAAATAAATTAGGAATCTGAGATTAGCATATGCACACTGCTGCTGCTGCTGCTGCTGCTGCTGCTGCTGCTGCTGCTGCTGCTGCTGCTGCTGCTGCTGCTGCTGCTGCGGCTGCTAAGTCGCTTCAGTCGTGTCCGACTCTGGGCAACCCCATAGACAGCAGCCCAGCAGGCTCCGCTGTCCCTGGGATTCTATAAAATAGGTAAACAGGACCTACTGGGTAGCACAGAGAACTATACTCAATATCCTGTACCTATATGGGAAAGAATCTGAAAAAGAATATATAATTGAATCACTTGGCCGTTTATTTTAACACAACTTTGTAAATTAACTATATTTCAATTTTAAAAAAGAATACAATGCTTGACTCTGGTCCACAGTGAACTTTCCTGAAACAGAATTGACAGACTGAAAAACACCTCATCTCAGTCCAACTTGGATACTTCAGGGGGGATCCAAACTGGATTGTATATCAAATCTTAAGAAGTAAAAAATGAAAGTAAGAGGTCACCCAGGTTTCTGCACTTATTTGGTGGCTGAGCAGCTAATGCAGGTTTGCCTCCATTAACATATACCCATCATTGCTGTAGACTCTAACCCTTCCTAGCCATGAAGGGGAGCAGAAAATGTTTGGACTCACGTTCTAGCTCAGCCATCTTCCTCAGGCAAATTACTTTATCTGGAAGAGCCTCATCTGCAACATCTCAGAGTTAGGCTTTCAGGTACGCATTTCTATGTTATTCAAAATGTAATATTAAAATGTTTTTTAAAAAAAACACTTAAATAATAATACAACTCTATGGAGCTACTAAAAATGTTGCTTTATTGCCAAAGACTTTACTTGTTTTCATGCAACAGGCTTTCAAAAACATGAACTTGAACAAGACTTTATATTCCCATTGGAAGTAGATGAGATTTTTCTGGAGCAGTGCTGTGCATTCTAAATCAGAGGTCATCCTAACGGGTTACACGCTCCCTTGAGCTGATGTGGGTGGCCATGACATTTGGTATAGAAAATGTTGCCTTTGCTAAATGAAAATAAAACTGTTTGACCTATTGGCTGCAGAACTTGTACTCAGAATTTTGTTCCCAGGAGTACATAGCTTATACTCTTTTCCTATTTCTTGCAGTAACTTAAGAAACAAATTTATAAGCTGCCTGAGGAGTAGCCTGCTGCTCTTTGAACAGAGGTTTTCTTGGTGAAAAGAAAATGAACCCTTCTAGACACTAAGTGTTTGGCTCTAATGCTTTCAATGACTGCCTTTGGAACCATTAGAGCACTTGCTATAAGTACTTCTGGAGGCCATGATACAATACAGCTTTATACTTGAAAAGAATGGAGCAAAATATCTCAAAATATAACCTCCTTACCTCTTATAGTAAATAAGTTTCTGTAAGGAAAAAAAAAAAAGTGGGATATGGCCATGCATATGAGAGCTACAGCATCACTTCTAGGTGTAGAACAATGCAGAGTTACCGCAGTCCCTAAGTCTCAATTGTCTTGTATAACAATAGTAATAATAATGTCTGTCTTAAGTATTCTTGAGATAATCAATAGCTAACAATGTTCATGAGAGAGATCTGTGAACCTCTCAATTTTGTAAAATCAGAACAATTTATAAAAGAAGCAGATGCTATTTGAGAGGACTTAAGCATAATAATATCTCCTTAAAATGAAATTAGGATTTCTTAGACATAGCAACATCAATCCACAATGTTTATGTCTAGAACCAGGGATATGGGAAAAGATGGTCAGTCCACTGTACAAATAATATATCCCATACAAGTTCAGAATAGTGCTAAAATATGGGTTTTACATGTCTGTTCTTCCTAGACAAAAAGACTGGCCAGGAGAAAAAAGATTTAGTGCTCAAGAGGACAGAACTAACATTTGTGGAGAAAGCCTGGCAACAGACTCTTCTGGAGAGACCCTGAAGATGGGAGTGTAGCAGACCCTTCTAATAGAATGTGAGTAAATGTCAAGACTTGAACAGAAACCTCTTAGTACAGACAGCATCTGTTTCTCCAGCTGGTTCTCAGCCTGAAATGGAGAGGAAAACAACATCAAGGCAGGAAAGGACCAGTTTGGGAAAGACTAGATTCTACTCTGGAAGCCACAGAATCAACAGGAAGCTCTTGTATGTGAACCTTACTCAAAACTAGAAGGGGCATCCAGTAGAGAACATTGGCTATGAAATTTTTTTAGGATGGATCAGACTACTTACCCAATCCCTCAAAGGATCTAACTAAATAGTGATTTCTAGGTACAGTATGTCAAACTTTCTGGCAAATAAAGATGAGAACCTAGACACCATTCTTTTTCTGTTTATTTTTAATTATCAGATTATTTATTTATTTACCAGAGAATAACCCCTTTACAATTTTGTGTTGGTTTCTGACATACATCAACATGAATCAGCCACAGATATACATACAGACATCTTTCTTGATACTTCCTCTCAAATAGTTCTCCATATGCCCATCTCTCTTCATTTCCATCTCTTGCCCTCACCAAGCCCTTCACTGGACAACTCCCTCGTGACTAGAAGGTTTGGTCACCTCTTCATGACACACAGAATCATCCTGCTAAAACCTGAATACAAAGGAGTACATCAAGGCTATATATTGTCACCCTGCTTACTTAACTTATATGAAGAGTACATCATGCAAAATGCCAGGCTAAATGACCACAAGGTGGAATTAAGATTGCTGGGAGAAGTATCAACAACCTCAGATATGTTGATGATACCATCCTAATATCTGAAAGCAAAGAGGAACTAAAGAGACTCTTGATGAAGGTGAAAGAGGAGAGTGAAAAGTTGGCTTAAAACTCAACATTCAGAAATGAAGATCATGGCATCTTGTCCCATCACTTCATGGTGAATAGATGGGGAAAAAATGAAAACAGTGACAGACTTTCGGCTCCAAAATCACTGCAAATGGTGACTGCAGCCATGAAATTAAAAGACACTTGCTCCTTGGAAGAAAACTCATAACAAACCTAGATAGCGTATAAAAAGTTTACTTAAAGGTGGAGACACCACTTTGCCAACAAAGGTCCATACAGTCAAAGTGATGACTTTTCCAGTAGTCATATATGGATGTTAGAGTTGGACCATAAAGAAGGCTGAATGCCAAAGAATTGATGCTTTTGCACTGTGGTGTTGGAGAAGACTCTTGAGCATCCCTTGGACTGCAAGCAGATCACACCAGTCAATCCTAAAGGAAATCAACCCTGAATATTCACTGGAAGGACTGATGCTGAAGCTGAAGCTCCAATACTTTAGCCACTTGATGCGAAGAGCCAACTCACTGGGAAAGACCCTGATGCTGGAAAAGATTGAGGCCTGAGGAGACGGGGACAACAAAGGACAAGATGGTTGGATGGCATCATTGATTCAACGGACATTAAGTCGGAGCAAACTCCAGGAGATGGTGAAGAGCAGGGAAGCCTGGCATGCTACAGTCCATGATGTCACAAAGAGTCAGATATGACTGAGCAACCGAACAGTAACAACATCCCTGCTTCAAACTGCCAACGGTTTCCCACAGTCCTTAAAGTCCATGCCTCTTCCAAATCACAAGGCCCTATATTTCAAACTCTTCTTCCCCTCTAACCTCGTCTCCGGCCGCTCAGTCGACATGGACCCTTTCTACAGATCCCGGCTTTCCTTGAGGGTACCAAGTTCTTTAAGGCATCAGCAACCTTCTCTACAAGTCCTTTAATGGGGAACATTGTACCCTCGGCTCCTTTTTTTCAGGTAACAGATTGAGAAGCAATTCCTAGAGAACTGATGCCTCCCACATATTTATGGCCCCTCTGATATTCTCTATCACTGCCCTCGGCTGCCCTCCTTAATAACAATTCTCATAGCATGTTCAATTATAAATTCAGCTGTGTTTTTATGTAATGTCATCTTCCTCTAAGATAAGTGCCATGAAGCCAATGACCATATCTACTCTGTTCACCACATTATATCCACTGCATAGCAGAGTGCCTGAAATATAGTTGTTGAGTGGGAAAATGGCTGAATGTTAAATGTATTACTATAATAATTATCCATTCACCTACAATAGTGAAGGCATTTTCAATTTTAGTTGTTGTTGGAACTATCTTCCCCTAGCCAAATAAAAGCTAAAATCAACTACCTTTTTGGAATTCTAAGACAGACACACGATGAAATGATGTTGAACTTGTTTACAACTGTACCTCCATAACAAGACAACTTGAGACTGTGAACTATGCTGTTTTCCTTTTGGGATCTAACATATTGCAGAGAATGAGCATTTAACACATTTATGCAATGTTTTTTACCTTTAAAGTGAAATTAGTGAGATGGTGAAGTTTTACAATATAGACCATGTCTTAATTTTTCAAAACCTATGTGTAGTTCTCACTAATCTGCAAGATCATCACATTTTACAAACTAGCCACAGCAGGAATGTTCTTTCAGTGAAAAATATCACATTCTTGTGAAGAAAATCAGGGGAACAAAATCCCAAGTATAACACGTCCCCTGTATTATATACATGGTTTCATGTATCTGATGTTGATGTGGGATACAGTTTCATGAAGGTGTCAATCTTTCCACTGATGACAGTTCATTTTAAAAGGGTTCTGGATCCAGGACACCTGATGAGAACCCGAGCTCAGGCAAGTTCCTTATCCTCTTCACATTTCAATGTCCTCGTCTACAAATGAAGACAATAACCCTGACTTCACTGGCTTGTTGTGGGGTAGCATGTGAGCTGGACACTCAATATATAAAGAGTATCAATAAGTTGTTGGGAGACAGGGAATCAAAAGTCGAAAGAGAATGGAGACGCTTAGAAAATAAACTGGAGCCAGGAATGCAAAAGGAGGCATGGTAAGAAATAAATTAGAAAGGCCAAAAGCCTGGAATGCCACATACAAACTTTGGATTTTATGCAAGAGGTAGAAAGGGTCATTTGGGGCTTGGAGGATGGATCTGGCAGGATCTGAGCTACAGGATGGGTAGAGTGAGCCAGTGTTGTGTCTGCTGCCCACTCACCTCTATGTTGATGAGGAAGCACTAATTTTCCTCTGTTTTTCCTTATCCTGCTCCTAAGGTTCATGCTTCAAGTGGAATTCGTTTCTCTCCCAGCTCCAGGGGCAGCTCTGTGACTCAGACTCGGGACCCAAAGAATTGCTTTCTCTGACCACCAAGACTGGTTCAGAGTGGACATGTGGTCCAAGACACCACTGAGAGGCAATGGCACTTTTGCTGATACTGCTCAGAGAGAGGGACACCATCTTTCCTGGCAGAGTCAAGTCTGACAGACTGTGGGCCTAGATTTGTTGGCAGATATTTTTGCCACCATGTGAAGCCTGAGAATGAAACCCTTGTATAGGAGAACAGCTGACAGAAGCAGAGACCTAAGGTCCTGGTGATGTTATCAAGCTGTACTCAAAACACCCAACCCCTGGCCTTTACATGTACCTTGGTCAGTAAATTATCTTTCCTTGAATTGGTGTTCCTGCCCCTTGCAACAGAAAGAATCTTCACTGGTACTGCAACGACAAAGATACTCACAAGGCAAAGACGAGAGACAGTGATGGGACAAAGGAAGATACATAAGGGCTGGTGGAACGTAACGGAGGACGGTTTGCACGAATCCTCATTCTTTAGCTACAGAGTTAGCATTATTATTGAAGAAGACAAGGGGCATTGTTTCTCCCTCTCATTTGACTCTTACTAAGAACCTTCCATCAGAGTCTTTTCCAATGAGTCAACTCTTTGCCTGAGTAGTACTTTGGCCACCTCAGGCAAAGCGTTGACTCATTGGAAAAGACTGATGCTGGGAGGGATTGGGGGCAGGAGCAGAAGGGGACAACAGAGGATGAAATGGCTGGATGGCATCACTGACTCGATGGACGTGAGTGTCCAGGAGTTGGTGATGGACAGGGAGGCCTAGTGTACTGTGATTCATGGGGTCGTAAAGAGTTGGACACGACTGAGTGACTGAACTGAACTGAACCTGCCAGGTAGCACTAGTGGTTAAAAAAAACCTGCCTACAAAGGCAGGAGACACAAGAAACTCGGGTTCAATTCCTGGGTGGGGAAGACCCCCTGGAGGAGGGCACAGCAAACCACTCCAGTATTCTTGCCTAGAGAATCCTATGAATGGAGGAGCCTGGTGGACTATGGTCCACAGGGTAGCAAAGAGTCGGACATGACTGAAGTGACTTAGCACACACTCAAAGAACCTTCATGACTATTTAAGAACATGAAATACTAAGATGAGTTTTCACTTGCCTATAAGATTCCATCTTTACTTTTCTTGCCCCATTTATCATCAGACATAATGTTAACACATCAGATATGATGTTAACACATATAATGTTAACACAAAGATAGGCTGACTCATATATTCATACATACCTTGAAAATTTACTTAAAATGTTAAGAAGCTTAAATGAAAGAAGGTATGCATGTCATGATTAAAAGCAGATCCTCTGTTACTCACAGAGATTATATTTTCCTTGTGACTCACAAAGACTGTATTAATTAGTACAAAAAGAATCTTTGTTTATGAATAGTAACAGCGAACATAAGCTAATACTATGTTCAAAGAGCCTTACATACATTCACAAATTTAACTCTTTCAGGGATTTTTTTTTATTTCTGTTTTACAGTGGAGAAAACTGATACATAGATAGAATAGGTAATTTTGCCTTATTCCTAAAGGTGCCAGCTGCAAAACTGGCTAGATACGCTGCAGAGCCATATGTTTAAGCACTATACTTAAAGTAAGTGAAAAAATCAAAGAACAAGTAGGTGATCACTTCTTGCTCCCCACTGGTGGGGAAAAACATGGGAACTGAAACAAGTCTTTGTGATAATTTGGTTTGTTGCCCTTCAAGAGGCTCACATTTTTCTAATGTCTTGGCTATCACCTGTTTACCAACTCAATGCCCGGGGGAGCTATGTTCACTATTTCCAATCCCCCAGGAACAATTTAGTACACTGAAAAGGCAATTTATTCAAATTCTAAATGCTAGCATGGTAAACAAAGACTAACTGCTGTTTCTCAACACGGTTTGCTAGTAGCAGGGGAGTGGCTGAGTCACCAAGATTACATGGCTCACTACCAGTGTGATACCTAGCACGGTTAGCATTTCTTGTTAATGTGGAAATGGATGCCAGGCACCATCTGTTCGATGAGGGATCGAACTCAGGTCTTCTGCATTGCGGGTGGATTCTTTACCAGCTGAGCCACAAAAGAAGGGACTTCCCAGGTGGCACTAGTGGTAAAGAATCCACTTACTAACGCAGGAAACATAAGACACGTGGGTTCGATCCCTGGGTCGGGAAGATCCCCTGGAGGAGGGCATGACCACCCACTCCAGTATTCTTGTCTGGAGAATCCCATGGATAGTGGAGCCTAGTGGCTACAGCACATGGGGTCACAAAAAGTTGGACATGACTGAGTGACTAACACTTGCCTAGAAGCCAGTGACAATTCACCCACAGAGTATTTCTAGCCTGTAGTATTAGGTAGGAAGGGTTGGATTGAAACCACTAATCTGATATGAATCAACACTTACCCTAATGGTGCAGCATTTTCCACTTGAATGTGCACCTGAGTTTGGGTCTCTCAACTTGCACAGAAGTGCTAATTATATTTCAAACAGCAATTTAAAAGTCAATTTCTGTGTTCATGGAAATATGACATTTAATTCTTGGCTGATGTCACTACCACAGGAGGGGTAAGATCAACTCCTATTTAAAAATCAGGTAGTTCATGCATTTAATTGTGAAATATCTCATGAAATACCTACATTCCCTTTGTAGGATTTACCTTTTTGAGTTTGTGATGGCGTTTCTCGTAGCCCCTGATAGAAAAAAGCCAACTATCTTAAGACATACTATATTGAAGACTATCCTTAGAAGCATCAGGAGAGATGTTGGGTTGATTTGTTTATTTCTTTATAAGAAAATAACTCAGTGCTGGTGATGGAAGAGTTCATTTTGGTTATTTTAAACTACTGTTTCTGCTGCTCCTTGAATTTTGGTAGCATCAGCTTCAGCACTTACAATGAAGCTGTATAAACCTAAGAAGCACTCCTTGGGCATGTGTTTTGCCCTCTGCCTGAGGTCTGAAAACATTTTGACTGTCTCCTTTGGGTATGACTTCCAAATCCTCAAATTAACCTCCGTTCTCTCCTTTGTCAGAGGAATATAGAGCTATGTGGAATGTCTCCTCCCCAACAGAGTTTATGGCTAATGACCTTTGAAAAAATAGGATTTTTCCTCTTTTTTTTTTCTCTTTTCATTTCCCCAGGTGCAGATCTTTATGAAATATAAAGTGTACCAGGCTATGTATTGAGCATCTGTTGCTGAGTTCTTCCAACTTTCATCCCCAGAAACCATGTATTACACTGAAAAGTAAGAAGCTCCTAATATTTTAGCATTTCTTCTGTTAACCCTCTGATAATGTTCTTATTTGCATGAGTACAAACTCAAATGTCTAAACATAAATGGAGTCATCTACTTTTCATATTCTCGTGTTAGTCGATTTGGTCAAGAGTTACTTTTCTTCACACTGAATCCATTCAGCAACTCTTATTCTACGTCAGAGTAGCTCAGACTGTTCTCAGACTTCTGTCTAGAGCTTGCCTTTTTGAAAGAAGCCTGATGGAACCAGATCCTTACACTCTGACACATACTTTACACGTCCTTACATACTTTCCTCTCTTGGAAAAGCATGTAGAATGGGTGTTCACTATGTATATTTCTGGTTTATTACCTTGATGAATTCTTCTATTCAGATTTTCACGTAGGTAGTCACTTAGACAAAGTACCTTTTTGCTGTTTTCCCTGCGCCATCTATTCAGTTAACTACTATCTCATTGACTCTCTCCTTACAATTCTGAACTAGATTTCAAGTTTCTTGAATAACCTTGACTAATGCTTTCTGTGAGAGTTGGACTATAAAAAAAGCTGAGTGCTGAAGAATTGATGCTTTTAAACTGTGGTGTTCGAGAAAACTCTTGAGCAGCCCTTGGACTGCAAGGAGATCAAACCAGCCCATCCTAAAGAAAATCAGTCCTGAATATTCATTGGAAGGACTGATGCTGAAGCTGAAACTCCAATACTCTGGCCACCTGATGGGAAGAAATGTCTCACTGGAAAAGACCCCGATGCTGGGAAAGATTAAAGGCAGGAGGAGATGGGGATGACCAGAGGATGGGATGGGTGGATGGGATCACGGACTTGATGGACATGAATTTGAGCAAGGCCCGGGAGTTGGTGATGGACAGGGAGGCCTGGTCTGGTGTGCTGCAGTCCATGGGGTCTCAAATAGTCCGACACAACTCAGTGACTGAACTGAGCTGAACTGAATGCTTTCCTTTTGCCCAATACCCAGCTAAAAGGGCTTCTTTATTTTCTGGCAGTGCTATCCACTTTTTTTGTTCCATTTAAAACTTTTCTCAGTTGTGTATTATTTCTTTTATTATTACTTTTATCAGCAAGCTGAGCCTAGAAATTTCCAGCGTAGTAGAAAACCTCTGCTACTACTTTTGAAGTAAGATCAATCAGAAGTTTATTGTTGTTTCAAGGCAAAATGTCAAGAGCGAAAGCAAAGAGAAAGGTGGAGGTAAGGGAGAGGGGCAGATTAGCTCTAAATTACAGGTTTTATCCTCTGCAAGCTTCAGCCGGTCCCCTTCCTCTTCCTTCCAGATCCCATTCAGCACACCACAGAAGTCCCCATCACCCCTTGAGTCTTCCCCGGTGACATCCTCCCTGTCTTCGAAACTTAGCAACTTGAATTCTGGCAGTACCATCCATCCCTCCTTCCAGATTCACACTGTTCACACGCGGAGGACCTGTCTCTTCTTCCCACTCCGCTAGCTAATACACACATACACTGATAGCTTATTCACTTAGTTCATATGTTGGTTCAGTTCTTTTTGCTTGGGTCCAAATGCACAGCTCATTTGTCTATTAAAACTGTTCAGCAAAAGGGAAAAAGGTAAGAAAAGAATCCAGTTTCCTTAGTTTAGGTTGATGATTTTCACAATGAGTTGAAAGACAAGGGACTTCCCTGGTGGGCCAATGGTCAGAGTCTGCCTTGCAAAGCCGGGGATGTGGATGGGATACCTAGTCGGGGAACTAAAATCCCACGTGCCGCAGAGCAGCTAAGACCACAGGCCCCAACTACTCAGTTATGCGCCACAGCTAGAGAGCCCATGAGCCACAACAAAAGATGGTATGTGACACACCAAATGAAACCACAAGACACAACGCAGATCCTCCATGCTGCAACTAAGACCTGATGCAGCCAAATATATATATATATACTTGAGGTATACATAGGTGTGTACATATGTGTATATACATATAGTGGAGCCAAGCAGAAAAGTCTCTGTGCCTTTCTTACTGTCTACATTACATAATAAGTAAGAAGCTAGAGAGGCCTATTTCAGGCTGTAAGCCTTTAAGGGAATGGAAAGCAATTCTTTAAAACATGTTGCATAGCTTTTAGAATGATAATTGGAAAATGTTGCCCTTAATAGCACCAGTTTTATCCAAACACAGAGGTTTTACTAAGGCAGTGCTCTCTAAACCTTTTCATCATGTATCATTACTAGTAAAAAAAAAATTCTGAACATAAAAATCCCATAAACATATTTAAACAGATTATTCAAATATAATCCTTTTACTATATTATATGCATTATAAAGGGCTTCCCTGCAATGTTGGAGAAGGAAATGGCAACCCACTCCAGTATTCTTGCCTAGAGAATCCCATGGATGGAGGAGCCTGGTGGGCTACAGTCCACGGAGTTGCAAAGAGTCGCATACAACTGAGCGACTTCACTTTCACTTTCCCTGCAATGTAGGAGAGAAACCACTTGCAATGTAGGAAACCTGGGTTCTATCCCTGGATCAGGAAGATCCCCAGTACTCTTGCATGGAGAATTCCATGGACAGAGGTGCCTGGTGGGCTACAATTCATGGGGTTGCAAAGAGTTCGACACGACTCAGCAACCACAAAGACTACAATTCAAAAGGAACGACATTAAAACAAATTTTAATGAAACAGCTTTTCCCTCAACTTGCTGTTTGTACACCCATGAGAAAACTATCTTTGATTCACTTTCCCCTAAATACCACAGCTAAAAAATAAGTCCTACTGATTTCTTCTCTGCATGCATTTCAATGACCACTTCTTCTCCATACCCACCACAGCCTAACCTTACACTCCTGTGAACTCTTTCTTACTTGCAATCTCCAGCTTGTCTCCTTGCTTACTTTAACTCTTCCTTTCCAACATGAGCTTTACCCAGTGGCCTAGGTGCTCTTGCCAAAACTTCCTACTGATTGTTTCCCTTCCACTCAAGTCCATTAGTGCTTGAGTCTTGCCTACAGGACAAAGTTGAAACCCCTGATCTTAACACCATCTGTGCCGCTCACCTTTCCAGGTGGCTCCTCCTACTCTTCCACCTGGCTCTCCAGCTATGTCAAAGTGACTTTTTTGGAAGGCACCAAAACTTTTACTTTCACCCTTGCATGCAATAAATTTCTCTACCAGAAATGCCCTTTTTTCATTCATGCCTACCTGATAAACCTCAGTACTCAGCTTAAATATCACTTCCTTTGGCAAGTTCTCTTTACTTCCTTTTGCAGAATTAGCACTCACCTTTCTGCGTCCCCTTAACACTTTATTTGTATTGAATTAGAGCATTTATCTTGTTACTCAAGCAATTTATTTCCATGAATCTGAATTGCTATATGATAGAAATTTTCCTGGGTTTTTTCTTGGATTATCACTGCCTATCACAGGTGAGGCATGGAGTAAATGCTTGATCTTTCTTAATAAATAGAGAGGATGGATAAATATTAATTGAACAACTATATAATTTGGGGGGGGGGCAGTGAAGAAAACCTTGAAGTTGGAAGTCTGCAATGAAACAAAAACATTTCAACAGAATATGAGAAAAAAATACCTCCTGCCTCGAGACTTAATATTTTCTCACTTCGAGTTGTTGATAGTTTCTATTAAATTTTTGTAAACTAAAAGGTCTTTCATTCTCATATGAGTTTCTAGGTCATTTTCAAAGTCTTGTCACTTATATTCCTCGGTCAACATAATAATAAGTAATATCTGTGTTTTCTATGAGGGTAGAACTGGAATAAGCAACTCATTGCAATATCTAATTTAACCATCACACAGCCTTGTGAAGTAAGAGCTAGCATTCATGCCATATAGCATGTAAGAGAGTCAATGAAATTATGAAGGCTATAGAGTGACCCTTTCCCTAGGTGAAAAAAACAAGATTAAAAGCAGATTTCCAAATGCAGGCTCTTAACCCAAATTCTCTGCTGCCTTCAGGCCATGTAGCTCCAAATCTTTTTCAGAATGTCTACCCTAATGTTTAGTTCCTTTCATTGCTAGATTGGAACAATTTCCAGTGTTCTTACAATAGCTGCAAGTAAATGTGTAATAAATGTGATGGTTTTATATATTGTATGTCCCATACAGTTTTTAAGATCCAGGAACTCTTTGGAAGCCACTAGACCAGACTGTTTATTTGTAAATCAAGTGATCTGTTTCACAGAGTGATTGGCTATACTGAATTTTACTTCGGCTACCACTATCTCTTGTGCGGCATTGTGATCAGTCATGGTTGACATGCATACTTCTGCAGATGAAGTCGTTTGTTTGTTTATATTTGTTTTAGCTAATTCCTACTCTATCAACAATCTCAGCTGAAATTTGTACTAAACTCTTTACTGCTGGATCATTCTTCACAGATATCATATTAGATTAGCCTTGCAAGTAAGTCAGTGGGCAGTTCAGTTCAGTTCAGTCACTCAGTCGTGTCCAACTATTTGCGACCCCATGAATCGCAGCACACCAGGCCTCCCTGTCCATCACCAACTCCCGGAGTCGACCCAAACTCATGTCCATTGAGTCGGTGATGCCATCCAGCCATCTCATCCTCTGTCATCCCCTTTTCCTCCTGCCCCCAATCCCTCGCAGCATCAGAGTCTTTTGCAATGAGTCATCTCTTCACATGAGGTGGCCAAAGTACTGGAGTTTCAGCTTCAGCATCATTTCTTCCAAAGAAATCCTAGGGCTGATCTCCTTTAGGATGGACTGGTTGGATCTCCTTGCAGTCCAAGGGACTCTCAGGAGTCTTCTCCAACACCACAGTTCAAAAGCCTCAATTCTTTGGCACTCAGCTTTCTTCACAGTCCAACTCTCGCATCCATACATGACCACTGGAAAAATGTGAAGTCAAGTGGGCCTTAGAAAGCATCACTAAGAACAAAGCTAGTGGAGGTGACAGAATTCCAGTGGAGCTATTTCAAATCCTAAAAGATGATGCTGTGAAAGTGCTGCACTCAATATGCCAGCAAATTTGGACAACTCAGCAGTGGCCACGGGACTGGAAAAGGTCAGTTTTCATTCCAATCCCAAAGAAAGGCAATACCAAAGAATGCTCAAACTACCGCACAATTGTACTCATCTCACACGCTAGTAAAGTAATGCTCAAAATTGTGCAAGCCAGGCTTCAGCAATACGTGAACCGTGAACTTCCAGATGTTCAAACTGGTTTTAGAAAAGGCAGAGGAACCAGAGACCAAATTGCCAACATCCGCTGGATCATGGAAAAAGCAAGAGAGTTCCAGAAAAACATCTATTTCTGCTTTACTGACTATGCCAAAGCCTTTGACTGTGGATCACAATAAACTGTGGAAAATTCAGAAAGAGATGGGAATACCAGACTACCTGACCTGCCTCTTGAAAAACCTGTATGCAGGTCAGGAAGCAACAGTTAGAACTGGACATGGAACAACAGACTGGTTCCAAATAGGAAAAGGAGTACATCAAGGCTGTATATTGTCACCCTGCTTATTTACCTTATATGCAGAGTACATCATGAGAAACGCTGGGCTGGAAGAAGCACAAGCTGGAATCAAGATTGCCGGGAGAAATATCAATAACCCCAGATATGCACTTGACACCACCCTTATGGCAGAAAGTGAAGAGGAGCTAAAAAGCCTCTTGATGAAACTGAAGGAGGAGAGCGAAAAAGTTGGCTTAAAGCTCAACATTCAGAAAACGAAGATCATGGCATCCGGTCCCATCACTTCATGGGAAATAGATGGGGAAACAGTGGAAACAGTGTCAGACTTTATTTTGGGGGGCTCCAAAATCACTGCAGATGGTGACTGCAGCCATGAAATTAAAAGACGCTTGCTCCTTGGAAGAAAAGTTATGACCAACCTAGATAGCATGTTGAAAAAAGGTGGGCAGGGAGACCCCTTAAAAATGGTCTGTATCTTTGCATTATGTTGAAATGCTGTTACCGATTTTTTAATTACAAAGTTACAATCCACATGATGTTCCTTAGAAGCATCCAGCAAAGATGAAATGGTCGTAGACTGGGAAAACTGAAGAATGTACAATAAATTTAAAACATGGGGAAAAAAATCTATCAGTTCGCTCAACTGCATAAAAATACACAGGTGTTACAGTATTTTTTTTTCCTGCTGATTCAGAATAAGTCATTAGTTGATAAAGTAGGTAAGTGACTGTTTTAGTAAGTAACATAAAAATAATTCTGTTCCTCTAAGTGTGAGAATGAAAGATCTTTTACAAAATTTTAATAGACACTATCAGCAACTCAAAGAAAAAGCATACTGAAAACAAACTGGATTTCACACATAATAAAGGAAACATTTTGAAGGGCCTTTTAAAAATGCGAGATGTTTATTTAGATTCATTTATTGTTGTCTCTGTTAAATATTATTTACTACACTTCCTCACATACATGAAACAATAGTAATCTCTCTATAAAGCAAATTAAACAGGTCTCTGTCTACAAGGATCATAGACATACTGCAACAGACATCATTGAACATATGCCCATAGTGGGATATAAACACCCAATGGAAGTATCTTAAGACAGAATACGAATAACTTGGCTGTCCCTGTATTTAGACCTCACTGTCTTGGTATTTAAGGAATGCCTAGTGACTACTGTCATCAACTCACTACTGCCATCAAGACTCCAAATGGATTTATCACTTAGTACTTCTGCTTTGTTCCCATTCAACTTGGAAAAGCTTTATGTCTAAAAAAGATATTCAAGAGGATCCTGAGATAAAATATATCTTTTCCAAAGAAAACTGCTTGCAAACCAAAATACAAAATGGAGGCAGCTAGACACAAATTGAAAAAAAAGACATTTGTAAGAAACAGAAAACTTTTAAAAGGATCTCATCTTCACGTCGCATCTTATCATGCCAGTAGCTCTACCCTCACCTATCTATCTCCCAGACTTTACGAGTTCAGTATGCGCTTGTTTACTTAGCATCTCCATTTAGATACCTAGAAGTGCTCTCAAATGTACATGTTCAAAATAAAACTCTTCCTCCCGCCCCCGTGTCCTAACCTGTTACTTCCCCAATGTTCCTCATGTCATTAAATGGCATTGCCATTCACCCAAACGTAAGTTCTCTGGAATCTGACTCCAAAATGTGTCTGGATCCATTTAGTTTCTCTTCCTTTATGCCACCCCCATTTGTTGTTCAAGCCACCTCTCTTGCCCAGTCTGCTTCCATAGCCGGCCATCAGCCTGCATCCTTCAGTAGCTGTCATTACGTTCTCCAGCTTAACTCAGATTGCAGCACAACTCTACTTAAAATTCCCCAATGACTTTCAAGTTAAGGAGAATTCTGAACAAGACTTCAAGGACTGACATGATCTACTTCCTGACTATTTCTTCTGCCTCAGTTTCTACCATTTTCTAATTCAAATTCAGCCTCAAAAGTTTCATTTAAAAAAAATTACCATTCTATTCTTTTTCCTATACTTTGCTTGGCTTCCTCCTTCTAAGTCATTCAAGTGATAGCTCAAAAAGATATTATGTCCCCAGCATAACATTCTATCACCAACCAATCTAAAATAATCCCCTCCCCAGTGACAGAAAGTCTCTTTCTAGAACATCAACTTGTTTTATTTTCTTCATGGCACTTAACACTATCTGAAATCACTGTATCTATCACTTTATTCAGTTCAGTTCAGTCGCTCAGTCGTGTCCGACTCTTTGCGACCCCGTGAATCGCAGCACGCCAGGCATTAGTCCTTTGCAAAACCTAACTAGTTTGTAAGCCACTTCAATGTAGGTTCTTGACCCAGTTGTTTACTTCTGTATCACCTGCATTGAGAACAGCTCCTAGCCCTTGATGGAGCCTCAATGAATGGCTTTCCAATAAATAAAAAAGCAACTCACAGAGTCATGGACTTTCTAGGAGTTAGAATACAAAAAGGAGTTTGGTAGCCTTGATGTCCAAGGGTATAGGGTCTTAAAACATGGAAAGAAATATGAGACCATCTGTGCATGAAGTGGGGTAAGTGTCTATATGCACAAATTGAGTAGATTCAATTTATGACTGACAAAGGAACTCACATAATTGTCTTATCTAAATAATATTAATAAAGAGCTAAAAATTCTTTTTTTTTACTGAGCACTTTCATTTTTTGAAATTTATTTTAATTGGAGGTTAACTACTTTACAACATTGTATTGGTTTTGCCATACATCATCATGAATCCGCCACAGGTATACACGTGTTCCCCATCCTGAACCCCGCTCCCTCCTCCCTCCCCATACCATCCCTCTGGGTCATCCCAGTGCACCAGCCCCAAGCATCCAGTATCATGCATTGAACCTGGACTGGCGATTCATTTCATATATGATATTATACATGTTTCAATGCCATCCTCCCAAATCATCCCACCCTCTCCCTCTCCCACAGAGTCCAACAGACTGTTCTATACATCTGTGTCTCTTATATGCATTGTTTGCAAAGCAAAAATGGAGCTTCAGAATTGCTACCTGGATTTTTCTGCTCTCTTGTACAATTTATAAAAACTAAGTGAAGCTCCAGGATAGCTTGCTACTTGTACTCAGTCAAGGGACAAACTTATCATTATCACTCACTTAAGTTGTGTCTCAAGTTCCATTGTCTTTGCAATTACTTCAGAGATGAGAGCATAAAATCAAATTATTAAAGTAAGCCAGCTACAGCTGGAGACCATTAACAGCAATACTGGGCATGCAAAAAAGAGCAGTGGGAAGCTGAAGTTATCTCAACTGCAGAAGCCACATGGAGGTTAAAAAACTGCTGAATCCTGACCCACAAAGAATACCAACAATGCTTTCTGATATTAGTCTTTCTCCGACCAAGCTTCACAAAGCACTCCATTTATTATTTCATTTATTCTAAGAGGTCTTGTGTGTGTGTGTCAGTTGGAAAATATAAGTCAAAATAGTGGGTCCCCTTGGAGTGGGAGCCAAGATTTTTAAAACATTTCTAAAATTGAAGCCAATGAACATAACACACAATTGGCAAAGATGCGCCTTACACAGATTTATAAATGTTTTGCTGCTAGGTCTAAGGTGTCACCTAAATTTTATCAACACTGGAGGGTTTAACAACTCCTTTCTGGGAAATATTAAGGCCAAATAAGATATGATGTAACAAAAGCCATGTAATATCTATAAGAAGGTATTTTCAGGACAGAAAGTCCCCACATGGGGTGGCACAGTGGGGGTGGGGGTGGGGTGGTTAGTGAACACATGTGGCTGTGTCAGGTTTCCTCAAAAATGAACACTGACCAGGTGAGCAACAGCCAGCCTCTCCATCACACTCCCCCTACCTGCAAAATCCCATCAGACATCACACTCTGCTTGCCCCCTCTGACTTATTTCACTAAGCATAATGCACTCATGGTCCACCCATGTCACAAATGCAGGATGTCCTTCTATCTCAGGGCAGCAATCATATTACAATACAAAAATGTATCAAACTAGCATGGTGTACACCTTAAATCTACACAATGTTATATATAACGTAGATTTCAAAAAGTTTATTTTTAAAAAATCCCTTGTGAGAGCTGCGTACCTGCCTCTATTCTTACAAGTTAGGAGCTAAAATCTTATTCCCTAAAAACGGAGAACACCATTCCAGTCACGACTACACAACATCCCCTTTTGGACACTTCCTTGATAAAATAGTAACAAGAACAATGACAATAATAAAAGGTACTTAGCCTGTCCCTGGGGCTTTCATTGATTTATATTTCTTCACATGTTCTTTTAATTGAACACTAAAACCCTGGAGTAAACAACCCACCGTCCCCTGCTCACAGAAGATGCACTGACCTACTTTGTTCCTGGGCGCTGGCACTATCAAGACAGAACTTACAAATGCTGAGGAAAGTCAGGTGCTTAGGATTTCCCATGCAGCTTTCCCATAACCAGTTATCACTGGCCACTAAAACCTTTACTATCTAGTTGAAATGTATCTTCTCCAGAAAGAATGTTGCATCTGGTGCTTGGAAACCAAACTACAGCTGACCTTTTACACTATATTATAATGAAATATGATGAAATTACTACCCAAATTATCATAGGTGTTATTAAATTATTATCCAAAATGGGAAAATACTTCTTTATGTAGGTAAATAGGATATTTTGTCAGCAATAACTTTAGTCAAGAAGCTTTTAATTGCTTGGAATTAAAGCAATTAATTCTGTCCACTTCTGTCCAACCACTTCCCTCTACCACTCCGCTCTCCTATGGTATCATTTTATGTAAATTGGACCCATTTAACCTCTGTAGAAAGACTCATTCTTATAATAAAATCATTAGACCATAATGACAGATGAAATGAGAAAGTGGCAGAAGGAAACAGATGTTTGAAAGACATTTATGTAGCTCTATGGAAAGGTTGGTGGCAGTTGCTATGTTACTATTAGCTAGAGGGTCTTATTATGCCTCCAATTTAATACTTAGTAATATGTTTCTCTCATTTATGCACTCAGGCAAAAAAAGTGGGGCAATGGAACCTGGGAAGATTTGCAAGTGGGTCCATTTTTAAGGCTGTGTATATATACATTTGACTGTGTGTGTGTATTCCTGCTGAGTGCTTCCAATTTGGACAAATCTGACACTGAGATCTGTTACCTAAATATACATTAGGGTGTACATTTTCTCACTTTCAGCATTAGGGAAGACAGGCATGTCTTTTAGCTCCTGTCCAGTGATATCATTTAGGCTTTAAATCATCTCCCTTACATTTTTATTTGAAAGAAGAGCCGCCTAAGAAGAATAATGCATCAATGACTTCACCATCAGACTTTAGGGATTTGACTGATATAATAATGCCATGTGACTTTTTCAAATAATGAAGTTTTTTTCCTTTTCTTTTGACTTTGGTAGTTCCATCAAACCAAGGCTGCTTTATTGAAAGGGATTCATCTTTTCTTCCTTTTTTTTTTTAAGAAACATTACTTAGGGACATAAGAATAACACAATGTGAGGCTGATTTCCCCTAAAGATAGAATGGCAATGAAATGAAAAAGAAACAGTGGTGATGTAGAGTCTAATCCTTCCCCAGAATAAAAAGCTCAAGTTAAAAGCGCAAAACTAGCCCATGCTTCTTAAGATGAAAGTGATGGTTAGGAGGATTGCTATTTTGACCTAATGGGAACTGCAAAGGGAATAATGAGGTTACCTGACCCCACGCTAGTTTGTAAATGACTACTTTCTTAGAGAACAATTCCATTTTCACCAGCTGTCTACCAATTATATTCTCAACACACACACACACACACACACACACACACACACACACACACGATGGCCGTACCTCTCCTTCCGTTATAAATCCCAAAATACCTCATTTCCACCTCAAGTGTCATTACGATGGGTTTAGAACAAGTTAATTCAAAGTAATCCTGCATTATGCAGCCAGGATTCTGCCGTTCTCTTTAATTATCTTTGTGCAAACTCCTTTTAAAGCATGTTTAATGTAGGCATTTGTCTTTCCCTTGCAGTTTTATGCAATTTTGAAAAAGATACTTGGGAACAGAAACTTGAGCCACTATTGTGTCTCTTTAGGGACCCTCTCAGGGACAGATAAAAAATTATTCATGCATTACAAACACCAGTGAGGCAGATTTAACCATTGTGCAGCCCTGTCAGAGAGCCCTCCTACTTCTGCAAAGTAAATAGCTTTCTGTCTTGCATGTCATCATTTGATCAATGTCATCATGATAACACAATAGCATTATAAAAGAAGGAAAAGGAGATATGAAGATGATTAACTTCAAGAACTCGGCAACTCTGAATGGGCCTGAAAGTGGAGGAAAAGCAAAATGATGGGGGTGGGGGATAAGAAAGGAAACCAAACAGATGTAACTCCATATATGCTTCAATTGGCTTTATTGATTCCTCACCCTCTCACTGCTTCTACCTCCAAAACAGCCAGCCAGCTTGAGACTTAATTATTTTCTAAGAAAAAGAGAGAGTGAGAGCAACAGCAAGGGAGAAAAGAACCAAAGGAAAGCATAAGGAAAGCAGTCACTGCTGCTTGTTTTTTTTTTCTTTTTTAAAGAAGCACTTAAGGGTCATTAGTCTAACACTGCAGCAAATGTATTATTCATTTTCCTTAGCCCAATTTCTCGCCTAAGAATTTTGCAAGAAAACGATACACAGTTCAGTAGAGAGGTGATTGATCAAGCCAGAAGAAACAGAATTTGGGCATCCTGATAAAAATTTTTCTCCATCTTCTCCGTTAGCATAAATCAATTTTATTTATGTAGTAACACTTGAATACTAACTACCCAATGCCATCCGTCAGAACAAAATTGATGATTATACCTTTAGGTTAATATTACTTGAACATTTCATTCTGAATAATTTATACACATTTCTGAGTGTCAATTCCAGATTGTTTATTTGGTTTCAGCAAGTATAGCTGAACCACGGTTTTTATTAGGAAAAAAAGGTTTCCATCTCTGTTTATTTTGTGCATTAAAGGGGCTCGTCCAATTTGGGGGCCTTGATATTATTCCATAGGAATTGAAACATGGAATAACATTGTACCTAATCTATGGCTGCTCATAGGTTCTCTTTTTTTAAGGGTTTTTTCCCTAAATGCTTTGTCATTTTCAGCAGTAAAAATAACTGAGATTATATATAACCAAACGAAAAGCTGGCAAAATAGAGGTCAGTAGATATTTAACAATAACACTAACATGTTGTTTGTGAAGAGGGCGTGAGTTCACCGCACTAACAGCCCCAACTGCTATTTTCACTCTTGAGCAAATAATCTAATCTGTCTACCAAGACAGATAGTGCTTTTCACCATCCTCTCCTATTGGGTGACTTTCAATGTGTGTATTATTATTTGTAAAGAACATGATACATTTTATCACTCTATTTGCTTCTTCTTCCATTGTATGGTAATCGCCTTCCTACTGGGCAGATAACACAAAAGCATGTGCACACTCAGGCTCTGGGACTGAAATGAATGGTCAGTTACGAGATGCTGGTAAGATTTACACAATAAGAACACAACTCAACTAGTGAGGATCTTGACCTAAGTCAAACCATGTTGGATTGTGTTTCTTGTCAGAAATGCACCCATAAAATCAGTTAAGCACCTACGCAGCACAGAGGTGATACCTAATTGTGTATTTTTGCATTAATGAGGAGCCTTCCACTTAATGTGAAGATAGTCTACCAGATAAGCTTATCTTCCTTTCCACCCTCTCCGCACCCTCTTTTTATACACACATTCCTCTACTTTTGAGAAACTTTCTCACAAGCAGTTGTCACAGAGTTCTGTCTCATGAGAACATCTGACAACCAATGGGAGGAAACGGCACCTTATCCAAAGTAATGCCTTAGACATTAGAGGAACAGAATCAAAACAGGCGTGAATTCCAAATAAGGCACTCTTCAGTTTGATTTACAGAAATAACACTTCTGCCATGTTCAGAGTTCTCATTAGCCGGAGCCAGCAAAGCTGCTGGATTTTATATATATCCACAGATACAGTACTGTGTGCAGGGGCATGTGTGCACACACAGAGCTGGAAATGAATGAGGGCTATCATTTGAAAGCATGCCTTCTGATTTTGCCTCAGATGTAATTACAATGTTAAAGGGAGAAAAATAAAATCTACCTAAACTGTAGGCACTGACTAAAAAGCAGCCTGTTCTTACTTCTGCGTTGACCATCACCTGTGCAGCTTCATCTTTTAAATACCATGACTCATTGACTCATCTCCACAGCTATTTATTGAACTCCAATTATATGGAAGACACTGCTCTAGAAACCACACGGTTGCCAAGCTGAGTGAGTCTGATTTCCCAAAGGACCTCCTAGTTTAAAGAGGTTGAGAACACAAGTATAATATTAAATGTTATTATGTATGCATGCATGCATATGTGTAAATAAACAAAACAAAGCCAAGTTTCATAAGAGCAGCATAAAATACTTCTGAATTACTAGAGCATGATATGCTTTATTGAAGGTATTTCTTTTGGTTGTGCTGTATTCATTATGCATAATGCTATGGGCTAATTAAAGTTTACATGCCAAGATTTTAATTTGGAATTTTTAAGAGTACTTTGTAAATTCTGTATTGCTGTGTAAGGATTTAGCAGTTATTAGAGTTATATGGGCTTTTGAGCCAAGGAAAGAAGGGTACTGTGTATTCTTAAGGGCTCAATTATGAGAACAGACTCTTAAAAGCATTATGCTAAAACCAGAACAGCTGTAGAAAACATCCAGTAAGTGTAAACAGTTTTGGTCATTTATCGTCAAAAAGGTGAGTCTTACTGCTTTGTGGCAAATCCCAAATTATGTAATATTACATATGTAATCTAGATATTAATATTCTAATAATATATCAGTGAACATTTATTGTCAACACTAGAAATATTGCTTCATGACATTAATTTGCCTCTATTGTGTTAAATGAAACTTCCCTAAAAATGATAATTTTTATAAATTGACAGAAATGTAATTATATATTTATTACTTGTATAATTTTACTTAATTAAGGAATGGCCCTATACATAATACTTCTTCAAGTTCAATAAACATACTTAATAATCAATGCCACTGAAACAATAATTAGAAGCACTGACCATTTCAATTATTAAGGCTCAATTACTCATTTTAAATATTCATTTTTTGTGCTATTCATCTACATGACTTCTGAAATAACTGTAATTCAAGATGATTTCTGTTAAGACTTTGCTCGTGACATATTTTAAAAATCTATCCAGATGGACCAAAACAGCCTGATGGATGATTTTTTCAGTTCAGTTCAGTTCAATCGCTCAGTCGTGTCCGATTCTTTGCGACCCCATGAACCGCAGCGCACCAAGCCTCCCTGTCCATCAACAACTCCTGGAGTTTACCCAAAATCATGTCCATTGAGTTGGTGATGCCATCCAACCATCTCATCCTCTGTCATCCCCTTCTCCTCCTGCCTTCAATCTTTCCCAGCATCAGGGTCTTTCCATTGAATCAGTTATTTTCATCATGTGGCCAAAGGACTGGAGTTTCAGCTTCAGGATCAGTCCTTCCAATGAACATTCATGATTGAATGTTCCCAGGATGGACTGGTTGGATCTCCTTGCAGTCCAAGGGACTCTCAAGAGTCTTCAACACCACAGTTCAAAAGCATTAATTCTTCAGCGCTCAGCTTTCTTTACGGTCAACTCTCACATTCATACATGACTACTGGAAAAACCATAGCTTTGACTAGATGAACCTTTGTTGGCAAAGTAATGTCTCTACTTTTTTAATATGCTGTCTAAATGGTTTTTTTGTTTTTTCGTTTGTTTGTTTTTAATGGGCGGGCAGGAGCCTAGATAAACTAATGTTACAAGCAGTTCAGGCTGATATTTTCCATGACACTGTTGGTGGACCAGGCTTGGAGTGGGTGTACTGAACAGTTGTCAGGCCACTGAGTGTTCTTGCAGCTCAAGCAGTGCTGAGAACACAAATCTTAAAATTCACACAGTCCAAGGATCTTCAAAGCTTCTTGAGGCTACCTAAATGCTATTGGTAATCTGATGAGACTTGTGTTACTATTGCCATTTTGTAAGACAGGAAATTGAAGCTCAGAGCCACGTACCTAATTAAGAAGTTAACCCTGATTTAGAATCCATGGTGGCCTAAATGCCAGAGCTCTGATCTGTCAACTATAGAAAGCTGCATTCTCACTAAGAAAACAACCCAGGGGCTTCAGGTTGGAGACTCTTCCTCTGCAGGCCCATCACTAGAATGAACACCAAAGAATGGTTCGTTGGGGATAAGAATACCTGATAAAAAGGAAGCACCCTCAGGTATGTTTTAATCTAATAAGCAACATTAGCTGATTGCACTATCCATCAGTTGAGGCAGTCACATGATCACAAAATGTTAAAACCAGAAGGGATTAGAAATAGAATCAAACTTACCCCTTTTTCTAAGTGGTTCCACAGCTATCTAAAATTAAATCTGTGAGCAGTCTAACTCTTTGCAAGCCCATGGTCTGATCATGGAATTCTCCAGGAAAGATTACGGGACTGGGCTGCCATTCCCTTCTCCAGAGGATGTTCCCGATTCAGGGCTCAAACCCAGGTCTCACGCACTGCAGGCAGATTCTTTACCATCTGAGCTACCAGAGAAGCCTGTGAGAAGTGATACATGTTTGCTTTTCCCATATTTCCTTGGCCAGTGCTGATTCAGGAAAGGAAAACATTGTGGCTCAGCTGGTAAAGAATGCGCCTGCAATGCGGGAGACGTAGGTTCCATCCCGGGGTTGGGAAGATCCCCTGGAGAAGGGAAAGGCTACGCACTCCAGCATTCTGGCCTCGAGAATTCCATGCACTGTACAGTCCATGGGGTCGCAAAGAGTTGGACATGACCGAGCGACTTTCACTTTCAAAGTTTTTCAAACAAGTAAGAGAGAACAGTGAAGTCGCTCAGTCGTGTCTGACTCTTTGGGACCCCCATGGACTGTAGCCTATCAGGCTCCTCCATCCATGGGATTTTCCAGGCAAGAGTGCTGGAGTGGATTGCCATTTCTTTCTCCAGGGGATCTTCCCGACCCAGGAATCGAACCCGGGTCTCCTGCACTGGAGGCAGATGCTTTACCATCTGAGCCACCAGGGAAGCTGAGAGGAGCTACCCCACGTCTGAGGTCAGGGGCAGTGGCCTAGAGTGCCAGGCTGTGATGGCACAGGAACGGCTGAGAGGAGCTACCCTACGTCAGAGGTCAGGGGCGGCGGCCAAGAGGAGCTACCCTGCGCCCGAGGTCAGGGGCGGCCGGGAGGAGACACCCTGCATCTGAGGTCAGGGTGGCAGCCGGGAAGAGCTACCCCAAGTTCGAGGCCAGTGGCGGCTGGGAGGAGACACCCCGCGTCCGAGGTCAGGGGCAGCGGCCGAGAGGAGCTACCCCGCGTCCAAGGTCAGTGGTGGCCGGGAGGAGACACCCCGCGTCCAAGGCCAGGGGCGGTGACCCTGAGGAGCCACCTTGAGAGCCCGAGGCCAGGGGTGGCAGCTGGGAGGAGCCATCCATGCCTGAGGCCAGGGCCGGCGGCGGGGAGGAGCAACCCGAGGAGCAGTGGCTATGCGGGCACAGGAGGGCCTAGAGAAGCTACCCTACGTTGAAGGTCAGGAACGGTGGCAGTAAGGAGATACCTCTCATCCAAGGTAAGGAGCAGCAGCTGTGCTTTGCTGGAGCAGCCGCGAAGAGATACCCCACGTCCAAGGTAAGAGAAACCCAAGTAAGATGGTAGGTGCTGCAAGAGGGCATCAGAGGGCAGACACACTGAAACCATACTCACAGAAAACTAGTCAATCTAATCACACTAGGACCACAGCCTTGTCTAACTCAATGAAACCAAGCCATGCCTGCGGGGCAACCCAAGACGGGTGGGTCATGGTGGAGAGGCCTTACAGAATGTGGTCCACTGGAGAAGGGAATGGCAAACCACTTCAGTATTCTTGCCTTAAGAATGCCATGAACAGTATGAAAAGGCAAAATGATAGGATACCAAAAGAGGAACTCCCCAGGTCATTAGGTGCCCAATATGCTACTGGAGATCAGTGGAGAAATAACTCCAGAAAGAATGAAGGGATTGAGCCAAAGCAAAAACAATACCCAGCTGTGGATGTGACTGGTGATAGAAGCAAGGTCTGATGCTGTAA
The DNA here is from genome assembly GCF_023091745.1 of Budorcas taxicolor. Taxonomy (NCBI): domain Eukaryota; kingdom Metazoa; phylum Chordata; class Mammalia; order Artiodactyla; family Bovidae; genus Budorcas; species Budorcas taxicolor. Next base: position 29,588,481 of record NC_068916.1, on the reverse strand, counting down.
AGAGCAATACTGCATAGGAACCTGGAATGTCAGGTCCATGAATCAAGGCAAATTGGAAGTGGTCAAACAAGAGATGGCAAGGGTGAACATCGACATTCTAGGAATCAGCAAACTAAAATGGACTGGAATGGGTGAATTTAACTCAGATGACCATTATATCTACTACTGTGAGCAGGAATCCCTCAGAAGAAATGGAGTAGCCATCATGGTCAACAAAAGAGTCCGAAATGCAATCCAAGAGTCTTGGATGCAATCTCAAAAATGACAGAATGATCTCTGTTCATCTCCAAGGCAAACTATTCAATATCACAGTTATCCAAGTCTATGCCCCAACCAGTAACACTGAAGAAACTGAAGTTGAATGGTTTTATGAAGACCTACAAGACCTTTTAGAACTAACACCCAAAAAAGATGTCCTTTTCACTATAGGGGACTGGAATGCAAAAGTAGGAAGCCAAGAAACACCTGGAGTAACAGGCAATGTTGGCTTTGGAATGTGGAATGAAGCAGGGCAAAGACTAAGTTTTGCCAAGAAAATGCACTGGTCATAGCAAACACCCTCTTCCAACAACACAAGAGAAGACTCTACACATGTACATCACCAGATGGTCAACACCAAAATCAGATGGATTATATTTTATGCAGCCCAAGATGGAGAAGCTCTATACAGTCAACAAAAACAAGACCAGGAGCTGACTGTGGCTCAGATCATGAACTGCTTATTACCAAATTCAGACTCAAATTGAAGAAAGTAGGGAAAACCACTAGATCATTCAGGTATGACTTAAATCAAATCCCTTATGATTATACAGTGGAAGTGAGAAATAGATTTAAGGGCCTAGATCTGATAGATAGAGTGCCTGATGAACTATGGAATGAGGTTCGTGACATTGTACAGGAGACAGGGATCAAGACCATCCCCATGGAAAAGAAATGCAAAGAAGCAAAATGGCTGTCTGGGGAGGCCTTGCAAATAGCTGTGAAAAGAAGAGAAGCGAAAAGCAAAGGAGAAAAGGAAAGACACAAGCATCTGAATGCAGAGTTCCAAAGAATAGCAAGAAGAGATAAGAAAGCCTTCTTCAGTGATCAAAGCAAAGAAATAAAGGAAAACAACAGAATTGGAAACACTAGAGATCTCTTCAAGAAAATTAGAGATACCAAGGGAAAATTTCATGCAAACATGGGCTCGATAAAGGACAGAAATGGTATGGACCTAACAGAAGCAGAAGAGATTAAGAAGAGATGGCAAGAATACACGGAAGAACTGTACAAAAAAGATCTTCACGGCCCAGATAATCATGATGATGTGATCACTAATCTAGAGCCAGACATCTTGGAATGTGAAGTCAAGTGGGCCTTAGAAAGCATCACTACAAACAAAACTAGTGGAGGTGATGGAATTCCAGTTGAGCTGTTTCAAATCCTGAAAGTTGATGCTGTGAAAATGCTGCACTCAATATGCCAGCAAATTTGGACAACTCAGCAGTGGCCACACACTGGAAAAGGTCAGTTTTCATTCCAATTCCAAAGAAAGGCATTGCCAAAGAATGCTCAAACTACCGCACAATTGTACTCATTTCACATGCTAATAAAGTAATGCTCAAAATTCTCCAAGCCAGGCTTCAGCAATACGTGAACCACGAACTCCCTGATGTTCAAGCTGGTTTTAGAAAAGGCAGAGGAACCAGAGACCAAATTGCCAACATCCACTGGATCATGGAAAAAGCAAGAGAGTTCCAGAAAAACATCTATTTCTGCTTTATTGACTATGCCAAAGCCTTTGACTGTGGATCACAATAAACTGTGGAAAATTCTGAAAGAGATGGGAATACCAGACCACCTGACCTGCCTCTTTAGAAAGCTGTATGCAGGTCAGGAAGCAACAGTTAGAACTGGACATGGAACAACAGACTGGTTCCAAATAGGAAAAGGAGTACATCAAGGCTGTATATTGTCACCCTGCTTATTTACCTTATATGCAGAGTACATCATGAGAAATGCTGCACTGGAAGAAACACAAGCTGGAATCAAAATTGCCAGGAGAAATATCAATAACCCCAGATATGCACTTGACACCACCCTTATGGCAGAAAGTGAAGAGGAACTAAAAAGCCTCCTGATGAAAGTGAAAGAGGAGCACGAAAAAGTTGGCTTAAAGCTCAAGATTCAGAAAACGAAGATCATGGCATCCGGTCCCATCACTTCATGGGAAATAGATGGGGAAACGGTAGAAACAGTGTCAGACTTTATTTTCTGGGCTCCAAAAATCACTGCAGATGGTGACTGCAGCCATGAAATTAAAAGACGCTTGCTCCTTGGAAGAAAAGTTATGACCAACTTAGATAGCATATTCAAAAGCAGAGACACTACTTTGCTGACTAAGGTCCATCTAGTCAAGGCTATGGTTTTTCCGGTGGTCATGGATGGATGTAAGAGTTGGACTGTGAAGAAGGCTGAGCGCCGAAGAACTGATGCTTTTGAACTGTGGTGTTGGAGAAGACTCTTGAGAGTCCCTTGGACTGCAAGGAGATCCAACCAGTCTATCCTAAAGGAGATCAGCCCTGGGATTTCTTTGGAAGGAATGATGCTAAAGCTGAAACTCCAGTACTCTGGCCACCTCATGCAAAGAGTTGACTCACTGGAAAAGACTCTGATGCTGGGAGGGATTGGGGGCAGGAGGAGAAGGGGACGACCGAGGATGAGATGGCTGGATGGCATCACTGACTTGATGGACGTGAGTCTGAGTGAACTCCAGGAGTTGGTGATGGACAGGGAGGCCTGGCGTGCTGTGATTCATGGGGTCACAAAGAGTCGGTCACGACTGAGTGACTGAACTGAACTGAAGAGAGAACAAGAAAATATCTGGCATGTTACATTCATCTGAGAGACATTCATGTTGTTAAAATGTGAAATCAATCACGTATACAGTAACTAATCTGAGATAAGGTATAAGGTATAATAATTCCTGGCAGTGAGGAGCGCTGCTCATCCTGTCTACTTACTCTGGCTATGACAATTTGCTTTACATTGCTCCTTTTGATACACCTGAGTCAGAATGCTACCTGTGTCAGAATGCTATACCTGAAGGAGTTCTGTAACACATTTTTTAAAAACATGAATATACAGGAATAAACTATGTACAGTTCACCAAACATGACTATAATTACATATGAACTACTATGTTTATTTTTGTTCCACAAACTAAAATTAAGGTTCTGTTTTCTACCTCTTTTGATATGTTGTTTTTTATTAATATGTATTCAGCAAATACTTGTTGCTCACCTACCAGACATCATAGGGAAAAACTCAAATGAACTTTTTGGCCAACCCAATACAAAGTTGAGTAAGACATCTGATCTGCATTTATTAAAAGTCTACTATTCCACAGAATTTGGGGAATAATCACCACCACCAAGAAAAAGTGAGACATTTGGAAATAGATCAGACAGTGGAATGTGATCACTCTTCTTGAGTAAAATATACCTAAGTAAACTGCTCTTCAGAGAAGGCAATGGCACCCACTCCAGTACGCTTGCCTGGAAAATCCCATGGATGGAGGAGCCTGGTAGGCTGCAGTCCATGGGGTCGCTGAGGGTCGGACACGACTGAGCGACTTCACTTTCACTTTTCACTTTCATGCATTGGAGAAGGAAATGGCAACCCACTCCAGTGTTCTTGCCTGGAGAATCCCACGGATGGGGGAGCCTGGTGGGCTGCCGTCTATGGGGTTGCACAGAGTCGGACACGACTGAAGTGACTTAGCAATAGTAAACTGCTCTTGCTAAAAGACAGGCTGAATCTTTCCACTGAGGAAAACCTTGAAACACCTGAAAAATATCCCTTTGGGAAGCCCCTTTGTTTAGGCAAACTTGTTTGATCTTTTGTATATACTTCTTTACAACTAAATTGGACATAAATTATTTACTTTGTAGCTAGTGAAGCCAAAGAAAGTCACTGATGGATGTTAACACAAATCTAGAATTTCTGCACAGAAGCACCAGGCAGATACACACACACCCTTCTTCTTCCCTCCCTCCACCACCCTGCTGGAACAGTCTGGGCTTGACCAGAGGCTCTGGGGAAGATGTCCTTTTGGAGTATAGGACTTTTTGGAGGACACTGAGCAGCTACATAAGTCATAAATTACAGAAATATCCTCTCACCATGAGAGTTTTGAATGTGATAGTCCCCTTCACACCTCTCTCCATCAACCTACTGCTTTCAATCGGCACTTCTTTTGAGAAGTCTCTTTTGTACAAAAGCACTGGGATTTTTTTTTTTTAACTTACATGGAACTATATTGTAGACATCTTGTCAACTGGGTTCTAATGTCTTACATATCTTTTCATATTAGCACATACAGATCAATTTCATTATTTTAACAGTGAAATATTTCAAATACAGAAATACAAGAATATGCTTAACACCAATTGATTTTAATATTTCTGTAAGTCTTGGCCAACACTAGTGATCTTTCTGAACATACAGGTGACATCATCTGAATACCTCTGTGAATACATTCACAGTGTGTGGTTTTCCACAGAAGAGGTTGTTAGAATTTCAGAGTTGTTATCTCTAACCATTGACAGATACTGCTGACTTGCTGCCCAAACAACCCTGCTTATTGTAGCAACGGTGTTGTGGACCTGTCTGTTGTCACACATTATCATCAGCTCATGAGAAATGAATCAATAAGATGAGGGTCATTAACCCATTATTGTTTTAATTTCACATTTCAGTGATGACTAATGTCACTGATACACTGTTTCATAGGTTTGCCATTCCTTTCTTTTTCTTCTGCAAATTGCACTTTCAATCCTTTGACCATTGGGAAAAAACAAAAATCAAAAAACTTCTGTCTTTTTCTAATTGATGTTTTGGAAGTGCTATACATATTCAATAAGTTAATCAATAGCCTGTTCAGTTCAATTCAGTTCAGTTCAGTTCAGTTGCTCAGTCGTGTCTGACTCTTTGCGACCCCATGAATCACAGCATGCCAGGCCTCCCTGTCCATCACCAACTCTCGCAGTTCACCCAAACTCATGTCTGTTGAGTCGGTATGCCATCCAGCCATCTCATCCTCTGTCGTCCCCTTCTCCTCCTGCCCCCAATCCCTCCCAGCATCAGAGTCTTTTCCAATGAGTCAACTCTTCACACGAGGTGGCCAAAGTACTGGAGTTTCAGCTTTAGCATCATTCCTTCCAAAGAAATCCCAGGGCTGATCTCCTTTAGGATGGACTGGTTGGATCTCCTTGCAGTCCAAGGGACTCTCAAGAGTCTTCTCCAACACCACAGTTCAAAAGCATCAATTCTTCAGTGCTCAGCTTTCTTCACAGTCCAACTCTCACATCCATACATGACCACCGGAAAAACCATAGCCTTGACTAGATGGACCTTTGTGGGCAAAGTAATGTCTCTGCTTTTGAATATGCTATCTAGGTTGGTCATAACTTTCCTTCCAAGGAGTGTCTTTTAATTTCATGGCTGCAATCACCATCTGCAGTGATTTTGGAGCCCCAAAACATAAAGTCTGACACTGTTTCCACTGTTTCCCCATCTATTTGCCATGAAGTGATGGGACCAGATGCCATGATCTTCGTTTTCTGAATGTTGAGCTTTAAGCCAACTTTTTCGCTCTCCTCTCACTTTCATCAGGAGGCTTTTTAGTTCCTCTTCACTTTCTGCCATAAGGGTGGCGTCATCTGCATATCTGAGGTTATTGACATTTCTCCCAGCAATCTTGATTCCAGTTTGTGCTTCTTCCAGCCCAGCATTGCTCATGATGTACTCTGCATATAAGGTAAATAAGCAGGGTGACAATATACAGCCTTGATGTACTCCTTTTCCTATTTGGAACCAGTCTGTTGTTCCATGTCCACTTCTAACTGCTGCTTCCTGACCTGCATACAGGTTTCTCAAGAGGCAGGTCAGGTGGTCTGGTATTCCCATCTCTTTCAGAATTTTCCATAGTTTATTGTGATCCACACAATCAAAGGCTTTGGCATAGTCAATGAAGCAGAAATAGATGTTTTTCTGGTATTCTCTTGCTTTTTTGATGATCCAGCGGATGCTGGCAATTTGGTTTCTGGTTCCTCTGCCTTTTCTAAAACCAGCTTCAACATTTGGGAGTTCGCAGTTCACATATTGCTAAAGCCTGGCTTAGAGAATTGCCTTTTAAATATGTTGAAATTATTTCTCTCTCAATCTCTCATTTCCCCTTTAAGCTTATATTTCTTATGAAGAAATTTTAAATTCTTATCATGTCAATCTATCATATTTTCTGGTTCTGTCCTATTTAGGAAGTCTTTTTTCATCTCACAATTTTTAAAAAAAATCCTAGATATTCTTTTATTTTCTCACGCTATGCTCTTCTATTCATCAAATATTTGTGTAAGATGCTAAATACAGGTCTAATTTTTACTACCTGTTTGTCACAAATTACTTATTGAAATGCTACACTTATTATAAACCACTTCTATATCCACAACCTGCTTCTAGGCTGTTTAGTCTGTTAACAATCTAAGTATTTATTCACATACCAAGATAACACTGCTGCAATTACTCTAAGTTTAAAGTATGTTTGATAGCTAGGAAGACAGTTCCCCCTCTCATTTATTTTTTAAAATATCACTGAACATGGAGGGAGAGGGTGGTTGAAATAGGCAAATATATTAATAGTCAAGTGGTAAAATTTTCTCATTATGAAATAAGTAATGGGGATGCAATGTACAGCATAGCAAAGTTAATAATACTGTACTGTATATTTGAAAGTTGCCAAGAGAATAGAATCTTAAAAATTCTCATGATAAGAAAGAAAATTTGTACTATGTATGGTGACAGAGGTTAACTAGGCTCACTGGGGTGATCATCTCCCACTATATACAATACCAAATCATTATGTCATACATCTGAAACTAATATAATAGTATGTGTCACTTGTATCTCAATTTTAAAAAATCACTGACTATATATATTTTATCTAACATATAAACATAAATGTGTCAATATCAAATTTAAAAGTTACTGGAACTTGAATTAGGAATGCAATATATAGAATTGTATAGGAATGAATATTTTTAAAATCAGTATTTAAATTTATTTAGGTTTTCTTTTAGGTCCTTCGATAAAGTAATATAATTTTCCTTATATATGTTACTCCTTTCTTGCTAGGTTTTTAGATATTTTGTGGGATTTGTTATCATTATCTTTATATACTATGAATGGGCTCCTTTTTATTACATTTTAAAATTATTTTTAAAATATAGGAAAACTGTTGTTTTTGTATAGGCCTCTTATATTTGCAACTTACTCATGTATCCTTCCATTTTTAATATATTATATCATATATAGTATATTATTTTAATATACTATACTTTTTTCAACCTTTTGGATTTTCTAGTTCCAAAACTAAAGTCTATAAATACTGACAGTTTATTCTCTTCCAATGTTACTATCTCTATTTTCAGAGAAGGCAATGGCACCCCACTCCAGTGCTCTTGCCTGGAAAATCCCATGGATGGAGGAGCCTGGTAGGCTACAGTCCGTGAGGTCAATAAGAGTCGGACATGACTGAGCGACTTCACTTTCACGCACTGGAGAAGGAAATGGCAACCCACTCCAGTGTTCTTGCCTGGAGAATCCCAATGATGGCGTAGCCTGGTGGGCTGCTGTCTATGGGGTCACACAGAGTCGGACACAACTAAAGTGATTTAGAAGCAGCAGCAGCTACTTTATTTTCTTGATACAATGGCTAGGACCTTGAATACGGGGTTGAAGACAAGTGATGATAGTATTTTTATGTATGTTCTGACTTTAGCAGGAAAGCTTTTAATAATTTGCCAAATATTTCACTTACTGTAGGTCTTTGCTAGACAGCCATTGTTAGTTTTAGGAAATGTATTTTTCTCCTTAGAGAGTTTTTCCTTTTAAAAAAATAAAGCTAAGTTTTATCAAATGGAGTTTTTTTAGGCATCTATATAGTTGATCATATGGATTTTCATAGTCTCTTGGACTGACAGGAGATCAAACTAGTCAATCCTAAGGGAAGTCAGTTCTGAATGTTCATTGGAAGGACTGATACTGAGGCTGAAACTCCAATACTTGGTCCACATGACGCGAAGAACTGACTGCTTGGGAAAGCCCCTGATGCTGGGAAAGGTTGAAGGCAGGGAGAGAAAGGGACGACAGAGGATGAGGTGGTTGGATGGCATCACCGACTCAATGGACATGAGTTTGAGCAAGTTCTGGGAGTAGGTGATGGACAGGGAAACCTGGCATGCTGCAGTCTAGGGTCACAAAGACTCAGATACAACTGAGCAACTGAACTATCTGACTAATTTACTAATTGGTGAATTGCATCTGTAGATATCTTGATGTGAAACCATCCTTACATTCTGAGCTACACCTTATTTAGTTATGATCTGATTCTTATTTCCATTTGCTAAAATTCTATTTAAATATTTGCATCTTTGCTCATAAGTTAGATTGGCCTGGAGTAGAGTATGTGTGGGTTTGATCCCTGGGTTGGGCAGATCCCCTGGAGAAGGGAAAGGCTATCCACTCCAGTATTCTGGCCTGGAGAATTCCATGGGGTTGCAAAGAGTCGGACATAACTGGGCGACTTTCCCTTTCAGTTTTCAGAGTATGTATATGTAACACTACCCTTATTGAAAAAGTTAAGAATCTTTCCTGCAGTTTCTATGCCATGGAAGGTTTTATGTAACAAATACTCAATGACTTGACTGTTAACCATATCTTATCTAAATAACCATATGAGTTTCATATCTTTCTTAGTGTTAATATCCATATGACCACAGTATATTTGTTAAAAACTATGAGGTTAACATTGGTACCATACTACTAACTACACTGTATACTTTATTTTCAAAATATATGATTAAACTAACTTTACAAATAAAAACTAGCATCGGTTTTATATCATTTTCTTCCCACCAATTATATTTTACCACAGTTCTTTACCCCAAGCTAGCCTTATTTCTAACATATCATTGTGAAAATCTGTACAAAAGCTGCAGCACAGAGACACTCCAAAAAACATGTTCTAACTACCTATTTCTTTGGAAAGGCCTCTTCAATCTAAGTCTATCACTCCCTTTCTCTGCATGACGTGCTCTCAGCTCTGAAATGTCAAAGAAATGGCTTAGAGGAGGAAAGAAGTGATAAGAGGAGAAAACTGATTTAAAATCAACCATGCTAAATGCAATGTAAATTCAGGAACAAAACAAGAACATTCGTGGAAAAACTGGTGAAATCCAAATGAAGTCTGTGGCTTAATTAACAGTATTGGATCAATGTTAATTTCTTAGTTTTAATAAATACATCATGGCTATGTAGATGTTACTATTGGGGAACCTAGGGTAATGGTACAAGGAAAATCAATATATTCTCTTAGATACTTCTTCACAAATCTAAAATGATTCCCAAAACAAGTTCAGCCACAGATCTTGAAAAGAGCTATTTTTAAGCTTGTTTTTTGTTTGTTTAGTCTCTAACTCCTGTCTGACTCTGCGACCCCATGGACTGTAGCCCACCAGGCTCCTCTGTCCACGGGATTTCCCAGGCTAGAATATTGGAATGGTTGCTATTACCTCCTCGAGGGGATCTTCCCAACCCAGGGATGGAACCCACATGCAGAAGTGAAAAAGGTCTGGTGCACAGTAGTCATCAATACGTTGTCAGCTCCTCTGTCATCCACCATCCCACATTCTCCTCCACCAGGAGCCCAAGGCTGTACAGTTTGATTACTCTGTGCCTAAAATATGCATTTCTCATCTAAAGAGGTTATTAGTGTGTGTGTGTGTGTGTGTGTATACATGCACATAGTCATATGTGAATGGTTCTGCAAACAGCTATTAGATATGAAGGTGTAGAAAAAATAGTGATGATAATAAAGACTATTAGCTACCATACACTCTGAATTACTTATATGTGAAGTTCTACACTGAGAACTTTCTATGCATCATCTCACTCTATGCTTCCAATAGCCCTATAAATCTGGCTTTAGCCTTATTTAAAATTGAGGAAACATACTCAGGAAAATAGGTCACTTAACCAAATTCACTGCCAGTAAGCTCCATGGCTCAGACACAGATATCATTTTCTGACCTCAGAGATTATGTTCTAAAATGCCACTTAGTTATGTTATTTACTTATTATAATAACAATGTGGTTGAAGCTTAATTTTAAAAAACGTACAGACTGACGTTTGACTTAATACACTGGTTACCTAGGGTCATAAAATTTCAATACCATCAAATAACTATTTCACCACAGGGAAGTCACAATCTCTATAGTTTTCATTTTTTTTTTATCTGTAAGATGGGTATAATACCTGTTTTAAGGTTTAAAATTAAGCTGCAACCACATTATTGTTATCATAACTAAATAACGTTTTATGGAATTACTTTTAAAATTAAAAATTAAAATTATTTTAATTTTAATAAAAGTAAAATAAATTATTACTTTTAAAAGACCGATAGTTTCTTTAATGAATGTTATTATAGGAAGTATTCATTAATGTCTCATAACTAAATTATCTGTGTCCTTCCTTACTGATAGAATGCCACTGTAAGTCATTATTGGCTAAGACAGTGACATTGTTCAGTGATGGTTACAAAACCACACGATGTCACCTAGCATGGCACTTGATTGAAATCACAGATGTAAAAATGACATTATTCTGACTGCTCTGGGTTATGCATCTGAGGGAGGTCAGGAGTGTAGACAGTTTTACCTTTAGGTCATCATTAACTCAAATTCACAGAGATACTTTCAGACCTAAGCAAAATAATTAACATGGTTTTCCCTGAATTCGCTCAACTTTAGATTATACTGCCTTTTTTTTTTTCCTTTTGGTCTTTTGGCAGAAGGTGGAAAAGATAGTGGCGGTGGGAGAGGGGGGACACAATTCCAAATGAACATACAATATATTTTATATTTTGATAAATCTTTAGCTTGGAAAATAGCAAGATGCTTTTTGTCGAGTTCAGTTAGCACTTTAACCAAATTACATTATAATCATATTTTCCAGTTTCTTCCTTAAATTTTTAACATTTATTTTTCAGTTCAGTTCAGTCGCTCAGTCGTGAATCGCAGCACTCCAGGCCTCCCTGTCCATCACCCACTCCCAGAGTTCACTCAAGTCAGTGATGCCATCCAGCCATCTCATCCTCTGTCGTCCCCTTCTCCTCCTGCCCCCAATCCCTCCCAGCATCAGAGTCTTTTCCAATGAGTCAACTCGTCACATGAGGTGGCCAAAGTACTGGAGTTTCAGCTTTAGCATCATTCCTTCCAAAGAAATTCCAGGGCTGATCTCCTTCAGAATGGACTGGTTGGCTCTCCTTGCAGTCCAAGGGACTCTCCAGAGTCTTCTCCAACACTACAGTTCAAAAGCATCAATTCTTTGGTGCTCAGCCTTCTTCACAGTTCAACTCTCACATCCATACACGACCACAGGAAAAACCATAGCCTTGACTAGACGGACCTTAGTTAGCAAAGTAATGTCTCGGCTTTTGAATATGCTATCTAGGTTGGTCATAACTTTCCTTCCAAGGAGCAAGCGTCTTTTAATTTCATGGTTGCAATCACCATCTGCTGTGATTTTGGAGCCCAAAAACATAAAGTCTGACACTGTTTCCACTGTTTCCCCATCTATTTCCTATGAAGTGATGGGACCAGATGCCATGATCTTCGTTTTCTGAATGTTGAGCTTTAGGCCAACTTTTTCACTCTCTTCTTTCACTTTCATCAAGAGGCTTTTTAGTTCCTCTTCACTTTCTGCCATAAGGGTGGTGTCATCTGCATATCTGAGGTTATTGATATTTCTCCCCACAATCTTGATTCCAGCTTGTGTTTCTTCCAGTCTAGCTTTTCTCATGATGTACTCTGCATAGAAGTTAAATAAGCAGGGTGACCATATGCAGCCTTGACGTACTCCTTTTCCTATTTGGAACCAGTCTGTTGTTCCATGTCCACTTCTAACTGCTGCTTCCTGACCTGCATATAGGTTTCTCAAGAGGCAGGTTAGGTGGTCTGGTATTCCCATCTCTTTCAGAATTTTCCACAGTTTATTGTGATCCACACAGTCAAAGGCTTTGGCATAGTCAATAAAGCAGAAATAGATGTCCTTCTGGAACTCTCTTGCTTTTTCCATGATCCAGTGGATGTTGGCAATTTGGTCTCTGGTTCCTCTGCCTTTTCTAAAACCAGCTTGAACATCAGGGAGTTCATGGTTCACATATTTCTGAAGCCTGGCTTGGAGAATTTTGAGCATTACTTTACTAGCATGTGAGATGAGTGAAATTGTGTGGTAGTTTGAGCATTCTTTGGCAATGCCTTTCTTTGGGATTGGAATGAAAACTGACCTTTTCCCAACCTGTGGCCACTGCTGAGTTTTCCAAATTTGCTGGCATATTGAGTGCAGCACTTTAACAGCATCATCTTTCAGGATTTGAAACAGCTCAACTGGAATTCCATCACCTCCACTAGCTTTGTTCATAGCGATGCTTTCCAAGGCCCACTTGACTTCACGTTCCAGGATGTCTGGCTCTAGGTGAGTGATCACACCATCATGATTATCTGGAATGTGAAGATCTTTTTTGTACAGTTCTTCTGTGTATTCTTACCACCTCTTCTTAATATCTTCTGCTTCTGTTAGGTCCAGACCATATCTATCCTTTATTGAGACCATCTTTGCATGAAATGTTCCCTTGGTATTTATTTTTAATTGAAGGTAATTGCTTCACAATATTGTGTAGGCTCCTGCCGTACAACAACATGAATCAGTCACAAGCAAGCACATGTCCCCACCCTCCTGAACCTCTCCCCACCCCCCGACCCCATTCCACTCCTCTAGATTGTCACAGAGCCCTGGTCTGAGCTCCCTGTGCCCATGCAGCAGCTTCCCACTGGCTGTCTATTTTACACATGGCAGAGTATATATGTCAGTGGTATCCTCTCAATTTGCCCCACCCTCTCCTTCGCTTGCTATGTCCAAAGTCTGTTCTCTGAGTATCTATTCCTGCCTTGCAAATAGGATCATCTGTATCACTTTTCTAGATTCCATATATATGTGTTAACATACAAAATTTGTTTTTCTCTGACTTACTTCACTCTGTATAACAGGATCTAGGTTCATCTACCTCACTAGAACTGGCTCAAATGTGGTCCTTTTATGGCATTTATGGTCCTTTTATTTCACTGTATATATGTACCACAACTTCTTTGTCCATTCGTCTGATGACAGACATCTAGGTTGCTTCCATGTCCTAGCTATTGCAAACAGAGCTGCTATAAACACTCAGGTACATATGTATTTTTCAATTATGGTTTTCTCAGGGTATATTCCCCATATTGTCCCAAATAGGTATAGGAGTATGTCAAGGCTGTTAATTGTCACCCTGCTTATTTAACCTATGTGTGGAGTACATCATCAGAAGTGCTGGGCTGTATGAAGCACAAGCTGGAATCAAGATTGCTGGGAGAAATATCAATAACCTCAGGTATGCAGATGACACCACCTTTATGGCAGAAAGCAAATGGAAAGGAAAGGAAAGTCGCTCAGTCGTGTCCGACTCTTTGCGACCCCATGGACTGTAGCCTACCAGGCTTCTCAGTCCATGGGATTTTCCAGGCAAGAGTACTGGAGTGGGGTGCCATTTCCTTCTCCAAAGAAGAACTAAAGAGCCTCTTGATGAAAGTTAGAGAGGAAAGAGAAAAAGGTGGCTTAAAGCTCAACATTCAGAAAACTAAGATCATGGCATCCAGTCCCATCACTTCATGGCAAATGGAGAAGCAATGAAAACAGTGGCAGACTTTATTCTGGGGGGCTCCAAAATCCCTGCAGATGGTGACTGTAGCCATGAAATTAAAAGATGCTTACTCTTTGGAAGAAAAGTTATGACCAACCTGGACAGCATATTAAAAAGCAGAGACATTACTTTGCCAACAAAGGTCCATCTAGTCAAGGCTATGGTTTTTCCAGTAGTCATGTATCGATGTGAGAGTTGGACTATAAAGAAAGCTGAGCACAGAAGAATTGATGCTTTTGTTGAGAGTCCCTTGGACTGCAAGGAGATCCAACCAGTCCATCCTAAAGGAGATCAGTCCTGGGTGTTCATTGGAAGGACTGATCTTGAATCTGAAACTCCAATACTTTGGCCACCTCATGCGAAGAGTTGACTCATTGGGAAATACCCTAATGCTGGGAATGATTGGGGGCAGGAGGAGAAGGGGATGACAGAGGATGAGATGGCTGGATGGCATCACCAACTCAATGGACATGGGTTTGGGTAGAGTCCAGGAGTTGGTGATGGACAGGGAAGCCTGGCATGCTGAGATTCATGGGGTCGCAAAGAGTCAGACACGACTGAGTGACTGGACTGAACTGAAGCACCTTTAACTCTACGATTCAAAACAAAAGCTGAGGTCTTAATAATTATTAGAAAATAGCTACTACTATGTGATCTCCCACCCCATTCCCCGAGCCTCCAGAAACTACAGTAAATTTCACCTTTAATTCCTTGATCATCAGCCTCTCACTTTCCCTTTATATGGTTTTTATTCTATTCTTATTCCTCAAAAAGTAACATTTTTATATTATTGCTTTTTACTTTATGAAAATCACAGCATATGTAGTTTCTACTTAATATATTACTAAAATAAGTATCTTTTGATAATAGATTACTAATATATATATTCTGTATGCTTCGCGCTGCATTTATTTTGAGTTGCTATATAGTTCTCTTTCTAATTTGTAGCATAAAAGTAGTTTTTTGTTTGTTTTTTTTTTTGTATCTTGATTTCTACATAATGTAAAGAACTCTGAGACAGGTTGCAAATCAAGGTCTTTGAAGTTGTTTGAAGTCCCCACATAGCATTTCAAGGCTCTTACATGAGATCTCCTAAAGCAGTTATCATTGTTTTGGGAATTCTAATCTTGACATGTTACTAACCCATCAATTTTCTATGATACAGAAATATTTCTGTGTACTTTATTAATTTTGTTCAAGAGCCAGCAAAATTTTCTGTAAAACAGTGAACATTTTAGGCTTTGCATGCCAGATGGTCTGTTAGAATTTTAGCTCTTCCTTTTTGCAAGAAAGGAGCCATAAGAACCGCATAAACAAATGAGTGTGGTGATGTGCCAATAAAACTTTATTTAAACCACTGGCCTGTAGATGATAAATATCAATATGTTACTAGTGCATATACTAACAGAGTGGCCAGTCATTTAAAATCACAATGTACTGAACACATAATTGCTGTTACTGTATGTTACAGTATATAATATTATAATATGCATTTATTTTTCAGGCTGTTTCTTTGTAAGTAGCAAGAAACCTATACCAAAACCTTTCCAATAACTTCAAAACAACAAATGAATCAAATCTGAATAATGCCAGATATTTTTTCCCCAACAACTCAGTAAGGTATATAATATTTTGCCCAACTTACACATGAAAAAACTGAGTGGTCACATTGAATACATAGTAAAAACAAAAACAAAAAAAAATGAGTATTTGAGCTTGGATTTTCTAGTCCCAACACTTACACCTGTTTACTTCAGGTATGTCCCTCCATGTGTCCACAGGCAATGAAAAATCACTGTGCTCTTTATTTCTGAATCCTAACAGCTCCTACTACTAACATTTACTGAAAGTTTCCTTCTTTTAATATTCTCAACACTATGCCAAGTCCTTTGCATACAGTATCTCATGTGATCCCTAGTCTTTAATATTAAATTTTAATGTGATTTTGTACTATCCTACTGTAAACACAAAGAAACGATAACTTACCAGTGAAAGTGAAAGTGTTAGTCGCTCAGTCCTGTCCCACTCTTTGAGATCCCTCAGACTGTAGCCCATCAGGCTCTTCTGTCCATGGAATTCTCCAGGGAAGAATACTGGAGTGGGCAGCCATTACCTTCTCCAGGGGCTCTTCCCAACCCAGGAACCGAACCCAGGTCTCCTATATTGCAGGCATCAGATTCTTTACCATCTGAGCTACCAGGGAAGCCTGTAGCTTATCAAGGTAAAGCAAATCGCTCAAAGTCACATAGCTAGTAATTCAATGAATCAAAAATCACAAAGAAGCACCAAAGCTGGTGCCCTGGGCACCCTGTCTCCCATCTGACCACATGTACAATAGTGAATGAGACATTCTTCTAGGGAAAATGAAGACATTGCTTTAAAAACACTGGTCATGCAGCTGTCTGGCTGTGAGTTATCATGATATATCTTACCACTATTCATGTTTTCCTGCAATACATTCTTTTCCACCAGAGCCATAAGTTATCTTGCACTCTCAGTTCAATTCAGTCGCTCAGTCATGTATGACTCTTTGCGACCCCATGGACTGCAGTATGCCACGCTTCCCTGTCCATCACCAACTCCCAGAGCTTACTCAAACTCATGTCCATTGAGTCGGTGATGCCATCTAACCATCCTCTGCTGTCCCCTTCTCCTCCCACCTTCAATCATTCCCAGCATCAGGGTCTTTTCAAATGAGTCAGTTCTTAGCATCAGGTGGACAAAATATTGACGGTTCAGCTTCAGCATCAGTCCTTCCAGTGAATATTCAGGAATGATTTCCTCTAGGACAGACTCTAGTGTCCTCCAATTCCATAATCCAGGGCACTTTTTTCTCAGAAATATCGCGACTATTTTCCTTTGAAAGGCAGAAAGAAGCTGCCTTCTGAGAGATTATCATTTCTGGCATGATTGTCAAAATACTGCTGAAACAGATTGTGAAAACATTTCTTTTAGAGAAGATACACTTGTTTGCCTGAACTGAGACATGCATAACTGCTTGCCTTTCTTCCTTCCTCTCTTCCTTCCTTCCACCCATCCATCCCTAGTTAACTCAATCATTCATCATGTATTTTTTTTCCCATTTATGCCACACTTAGTGGGTGACTACTAGGTGTCAGGCATTAAGTTCAGATGCCTAAACATGATCAGTGACCTCAGGAAGTATACCATAAAGAAAAGAGAGTAGGTATAAAGACAAGCAAATGAAATTTAAGTGTTGGTACCCAACATGTGGTTCACTAGGGAGTTTGTTAAAAATGCAGAATGGCAGATTCCACCCCAACCAACCTAATCACAATCTGCGTTCAGCAAATATGAGGAGAGATGAAAGTTTAGTTTAGGGTATGCTGAGTTTGAGGAGTTTGTGGGACATACAAGTAAAGACCTGAAATAGTTAAATATCCATCTTGTGCTTTGTTGGATATCTGGGGCTAGGATTTGGTTAAGGAGTTGCCAGTGTGTGGGGGTTGAAGGCAGAAGAATAGCCAGTAATCTCTTGAAGGAGCAGAATATTGAATAGAGGGGAACACCAGCATTTTGGAGGCTGGAGGAGCCCACCAAAGGCTGAAACAGAAAGGTCAGTGAGTTGAAGAGCAGTGGAGGGCTGTGATGGAAAATGGGCCAGGGAGGAACAGGGAGAGAGGGTTCACTTTACTCCACTTTTCCAAGTGCATTATTTGCTATATGCTTTCTTAATATTGCTCTTAATATGAACGATATAGACTAATTAATTGACAATAATATCCTTCAATGTGGGATACACCAAGGCCCACAGACTTTTACAGTAGGAAAGGCCAGAAATTAATCAACCTTAAACTTCTCCAATCCACACCACACTACCTAACATGTAGATGTCAGATTCTAATTTGTTA
Organism: Budorcas taxicolor; assembly: GCF_023091745.1. Classification (NCBI taxonomy): domain Eukaryota; kingdom Metazoa; phylum Chordata; class Mammalia; order Artiodactyla; family Bovidae; genus Budorcas; species Budorcas taxicolor. Next base: position 29,570,780 of record NC_068916.1, on the reverse strand, counting down.
CTGATGACAAGATATTGCTACCGTCTAAGATAGGTCTTCCTTACGTTATGCAAAGGTCTACAAAGCCAAGAATTTGTAATGTAGTTACTGAACAGTACTCACATAATATACTAGATTCTGAATATAACAAGCCTATTTCATCTCTACATTTATTAGCAACTCCATGAACTAGGTCCTGGGGAAATAGAGAAGAATAAAATTAGGTTCCAGGTTCTTGAAGAATGTATAAGCTAACGGTAAAGACAGATGTATGATCAGATGCCTTCAGTGCGATATGGTAAGCGCAGCCAATGACATGCATCTTTGTGATCAGAGCTGCATGGCCTGACCCCACCTGGACCTGGCCTGGCGTTGTGAGAGTGATAAACAGCGGAAGTCTTCTGGAAGACACTATACCTGACCTGAGTGATGAAGGGGAGGAAGGATTAGGCAAAGGAAACAGGGTAAGGGTCTTGCAGGCAATGAGAATGAAAATGAACAGACAGCCTGTCTTGCGGACTGTGTGTAAAAAGATAGTCTGGAATAACCAGGAGGTTCATCTGGCCAACTGCAACATTTGGTTTGCTGGCCCAAGAATCTGGGATTATAAGTGTCTTGATCTCAGCAACCTTGTTCACACAAAAGCTAATGCAGAAACCCTCTAAAGTAAAACAAACAGGGAACTTTGAGATAACTGCGATCCACAGGCATGTTTTATCATTTGCATAGATAACTGATCTATCATCAGTTTCAAGGGTATCTGTGTAAAATGAACTTGAAGGTACAAGATCAGAGGGAGAAAAACTGGTTATTGCAATTTTCTTGGAGACAAGTGATGAGTTCTTAACTAAAATGGTAGCTGTAAGAAGAAGGAAAGTGTGGGGGGAGGGGGAAGTGGCCAACTTTAAAAATAATGGGCAAGACTTTGTGACTCACTGAATATACGAACTGAGAAGCAAAAATGAGTCCAAAAGGACTAACTGGTTTGATTCAAGCAAAAGGCTTAATAGCAAACACAGTATGGTTCCTGCCCTAGACAGACTGCTAAGTTAGTCAGCAAGACACCTGCTCCTAGAAATAACACAAAAGTGCACCCGAGGGCGAGGGTGATAAGTGAGGAAAAGAATCATTCTCCTCCACAGACAAAATAAAAACACTCTCGTGTATTCTCAGAAGGTCTGAATAAAAGCAATTAATCTCTGAAAAAAAAAAAGCTCTCTGGTTTTATTTCACTACTATGCAGTTATCAAACTCTACACTCTAATGAAGAGGGTGACATAGGTTCAAATACAGAGACTGCTGGCTTCAAATTGTCACGCGAAAACTTTCGTTTTGATTAGCATAATTGAGGTGTTAAATGTGTATCTGCTAAATTGCAATCAAATCAGTAAAATGTTATTCATTTTTTAAATGGATCTGTCAGAAGTTCTACGGGTGTTCTGCCGTCAGTGAATTGGATTTGCACAGCTTAACTGCAGATACTACTATTTTATAAATGGGGAAACTGAGACACTGAAAATTCAGTCTGTTGCAAACAGTTGAATTGCAAATAGACCACCAAGGTTTCCAATAAACCAGACTCATGCTGTCCCTGGTGCAAAGTGAAATGGATTTCTTTAAGGTCCTAAATCAATGTATTGAGAGGCGCCAAGTTAGACAACGAAAGATTCATCTACTTCCTTCTATCCGGATTCACCACAAATGGAGATTCCTACTTAAAAAATCTTGAGACTCTCTGTGGGGTTCTCTGCAGACTATAAAACATAGTTTCTGGTACAATAAATGAATTAATAATTCCTGCCCAGGTCTCCATTTTCCTAAGTGGGACACGTCCATATTACCCACATTCCTTCTCCCGCTGCTGCTGCTGTCCCTCTTCCTCCCCCTCCTCATCCCATCTCCACTTTCACCTCATCTTCAGTCTCCTTGCCATCAGCCTTTGAAAGGCCTTACACTGAAATATGTTAAGACATGGGGGAGTACTTTGACCTCTTAGAAAGAGCATTTACAGAATTGTTCAACAATAAACCACAGCAAATAGTCTCTGGATTTCTCTAAAGAAGACACACAAATGGCCAACAGGCACATGAAAGGATGCTCATCATCACTTGCTCTTCAGTTCAGTTCAGTTCAGTTCTGTTCAGTCGCTCAGTCGTGTCTGACTCTTTGCAACCCCATGAATCACAGCACGCCAGGCCTCCCTGTCCATCACTCACTCCCGGAGTTCACTCAGACTCATGTCCATTGAGTCAGTGATGCCATCCAGCCATCTCATCCTCTGTCGTCCCCTTCTCCTCCTGCCCCCAATCCCTCCCAGCATCAGAGTCTTTTCCAATGAATCAACTCTTCACATGAGGTGGCCAAAGTACTGGAGTTTCAGTTTTAGCATCATTCCTTCCAAAGAAATCCCAGGGCTGATCTCCTTCAGAATGGACTGGTTGGATCTCCTTGCAGTCCAAGGGACTCTCAAGAGTCTTCTCCAACATCACAGTTCAAAAGCATCAATTCTTCGGCACTCAGCCTTCTTCACAGTCCAACTCTCACATCCATACATGACCACAGGAAAAACCATTGCCTTGACTAGACGGACCTTAGTCGGCAAAGTAATGTCTCTGCTTTTGAATATGCTGTCTAGGTTGGTCACAACTTTTCTTCCAAGGAGTAAGCATCTTTTAATTTCATGGCTGCAGTCACCATCTGCAGTGATTTTGGAGCCTAAAAAAATAAAGTCTGACACTGTTTCCCCATCTATTTCCCATGAACTGATGGGACCAGATGCCTGATCTTCGTTTTCGGAATGTTGAGCTTTAAGCCAACTTTTTCACTCTCTTCTTTCACTTTCATCAAGAGGCTTTTTAGTTCCTCTTCACTTTCTGCCATAAGGGTGGTGTCATCTGCATATCTGAGGTTATTGATATTTCTCCCCACAATCTTGATTCCAGCTTGTGTTTCTTCCAGTCTAGCTTTTCTCATGATGTACTCTGCATAGAAGTTAAATAAGCAGGGTGACAATATACAGCCTTGACGTACTCCTTTTCCTATTTGGAACCAGTCTGTTGTTCCATGTCCAGTTCTAACTGTTGCTTCCTGACCTGCATACAGATTTCTCAAGAGGCAGGTTAGGTGGTCTGATATTCCCATCTCTTTCAGAATTTTCCAGTTTATTGTGATCCACACAGTCAAAGGCTTTGGCATAGTCAATAAAGCAGAAATGAATGTTTTTCTGGAACTCTCTTGCTTTTTCCATGATCCAGTGGATGTTGGCAATTTGATCTCTGGTTCCTCTGCCTTTTCTAAAGGAGTTCAGTCCTGGGTGTTCATTGGAAGGACTGATGTTGAAGCTGAAACTCCAATACTTTGGCCACTTGATGCGAAGAGCTGACTCATTGGAAAAGACCCTGATGCCGGGAAAGATGGAGGGCAGAAGGAGAATTGGATGACAGAGGATGAGATGGTTGGAAGGCATCACTGACTCAATGGCCCTGAGTTTGGGTAAACTCTGGGAGTTGGTGATGGACAGTGAGGCCTGGCACACTGTGGTTCATGGGGTCACAAAGAGTCAGACATGACTAAGTGACTGAACTAAACTGGCTTACTTCTAGAAGATATGGGATTTCTTGGCATACAATTTATGTACCAATTTCATGCCTGTGGACATTCTTCCTCAACCCCATTTTGCTTATTTCAAATTAATTTTATTTTTATGGAGTGTATATATCCAGTCACAAAGGCAGTATACAGAAATAACTTTTATATAGCATATCTACTTGGGTGCCATAGTAAATAAGATACTAGAGCCAAATGTGGGGTAAATATTTCCTAGCCAATCAATCCACAAAAGCAAAATGATTTGCTATTAATGACATACTCGGGGGCTTCTCTGGTGGCTCAGACAGTAAAGAATCTGGTTTCAATGCAGGAGACCCAGGTCTGATCCCTGGCTCAGGAAGATCCCCTGGAGAAGGGAATGGCAACCCACTCCAGTATTCTTGCCTGGATAATTCTATGGGCAGAGGAGCCTGGCGGGCTATAGTCCATGGGGTCACAAAGAGTCAGACATGACTGATGACTAACTCTTAACTAATGACATACTCATTGTCTTTGAGGGCATGACATAAACTCCCCCCACCGCATTTCCCACAGTGTATGGCTTACAGTGGGAAAAACATAGACATTTCCCGCTCATGTTCTTGAGAGAGAAGAGGCAAGGGAAGCAGGAAGAAGAACTTTCTTAGTGGAAATCCTTGAGACTGGCACAGAAACACAGCCTTCTTTCCCCTCCTGTGTGGGCCTCTCTCTTCCCCAAAGCCCTGTGAGGACAGGGCTGGCCAAGCAGGAAGAAGAAATAAAGCAGGCAGTGGAGGCCTCTCTTCAGTTTATCCTCGGCCAGAATTCCTGGTATCAAAATCACAAACAAGATCTGGTTATCTTAAAAGCAAAGAGATTGAGAAAGTGGCAGGTGTTTACAGAGGAGATGGGAGGGAAGAAGCAGGCCTGGAAAATAGTATTGATAGAAACTAACCCACTCCAGTACTCTTGGCCTGGCAAATCCCATGGACGGAAGAGCCTGGTAGGCTGCAGTCCATGGGGTCGCTAGGAGTCAGACACGACTGAGCGACTTCACTTTCACTTTTCACTTTCATGCATTGGAGAAGGAAATAGCAACCCACTCCAGTGTTCTTGCCTGGAGAATCCCAGAGACGGGGGAGCCTGGTGGGCTGCCATCTATGGGGTCGCACAGAGTCGGACATGACTGAAGCGACTTAGCAGCAGTAGCAGCAAGACAGTTGTGGAGAGCCAAGAGGCAGGAAGCACAGAAATGATTCTTTTTTAAAAAATTGATTTATTGATTTTAATTGGAGGCTAATTACTTTACAATATTGTAGTGCTATTTGCCATACATTGACATGAATCAGTCACGGGTGTACATATGTCCCTCATCCTGAACCCCCCTCCCACCTCCCTCCCTATCCCATCCCTCAGGGTCATCCCAGTGCACCAGCCCCAAGCACCCTGTCTCATGCATTGAACCTGGACGGGCGATCCATTTCACATATGATAATATACATGTTTCAGTGCTATTCTCTCAGATCATCCCACCCTCACCTTCTCCCATAGAGTCCAAAAGTCTGTTCTTTACATCTGTGTCTCTTTTGCTGTTTTGCATATAGGGTCATCGTTACCATCTTTCTAAATTCCATATATATGCATTAGTATACTGTATTGGTGTTTTTCTTTCTGACTTACTTCACTCTGTATAATAGGCTCCAGCTTCAGCCACCTCATTAGAACTGATTCAAATGGATTCTTTTTAATAGCTGAGTAATATTCCATTTTGTATATGTACTACAGCTTTCTTATCCATTCATCTGACAATGGACATCTAGGTTGCTTCTATGCCCTAGCCATTGTAAACAGTGCTGTGATGAACACTGGGGTACACATGATTATTTTCAATAACACCTTGGCCAGGAAAAACAGAACATGGTAGGGTATCTGCAGGCTCACTGTCCTCCACAGGACATCATCCCCAAAGGACATCAATGCTACTGTTTGGATGAATCTGAACTAGCCCTCTCAAAACAGAAAGCCCTATGCAGGAGGATTCAGTTGGCTAAACAGTCACCCTACTCACTTTTCAGTTGGTTTAGGTGGGAGAAGTGGGGAGACCCTGCCTCAAGTCTGAACTCCTACCAGTAAACATTGGTGCCAACATTCAACCAGGGCTGACTCTATCTGGTTGGTGCCTGTCCTAGAGGAGCTGGTTAGCATTTTGAATATGATCCCAGAATTCTAGCTCCCTTTGGCTAGTGGCAGAGTTGTGAATTCTATCAAGACTCACACATTATGTCATTCTCTCAAATAGGAAGTTGTTGGGCAGTCAGAAAGTTGACAAATATCACTACCAGACTTGAATGAGGTCAGCCATAGAGTTCGCTTAGCTCATACGTAATGCAGCCTCACTCAGCAGGACAGGCAATTATACATATTACTAGGGGAACATGATGTAATCTGGGGAATAAAAACACACCTCCCCCAGATAGGAATCAAGGCATTGGAGGGCCCTTGGCTAAAGATTTAATCAAATACTTATTAACAGTAATCTCGAAGCTTTGACTAGGTCTTTGTGTATTTGAAGGAGAGGTCATTAAATGGGTAGATGGCTTAGCAGTAGGTCCTTTCTTATGCCTGGCAGGCCTTTAGTGTATCAATTTGAAAGGAAGGGAAAGAAAGGAGGGAAATAAGACTGCTCTCCATAATTAGGTGAAGTACCAACTCCAGTACATGGAGAATCACCTTATTCACTGCAGGAGTTCAGGCTGCAATGTCTCTGAGAATTAACACTTGTCCTTGGGAGCTCCAGGTATATGGAAGAGTATTTAATTCCACTGCCCTAACAGTTCTTGGTTTGACAAAGGCAGAAACACCTCAGCAAAGGTTTCCTTAAAAGTTCTGTTTCCAGCAGAGACCTCTCCAGAAGGCCTGTTGCTTACCAAGGTGTCTTCTACAAATGTACCCTTAACAAAGTGTACCCATGCAGGGGCACCACTGGGAGAAGTTTACAGGAAGCAGATTATCTCCAGTAAAAAAAAAAAAAAAGTTCTAGTGGTTGCCCTCCCAGTGCTATTGTGGTGCACACACTGGATTAGCTCATGAAAAGCCACGTGCAAGTCCTTTGGCCTTCGTCTTTCTCTTCTGAGCAGGCTCAAGAAGTGGTATAATCACCTTTTCAGACTCCACTGCAGCTAGGGGCAGTCATCAGTCACAGTCTGGGCCAACAGGTATCTGCAGAAGCCCAGGGTGCGTGTTCCTTCTCAAACAGAAAGGAAAACCCATGCTACATGACACAACTTTTCCTCTTTCTCACTCTTTCTTTCTCCTCGCCTGAAACAATGGTTCAATGCCTGTAAGTGCAGGAGCCATCTTACATCTAGGAGCAGAGAAGTCACAAGTTGAGAATGACAGAGGAGAAGTCAGAAGCCTAGTGCCACGATAGTAACAGTGAGCCAGTGACCCACTCAAGGGCTACTGCCCCTCAGATATCATCATACATGAAACATATCAAAGCTGACCAGTCTAAGCTTCTGAGCAGATGATTCTGTTAGTTGCAGCTAAATGCAATTCTATCAGTGTGGCGTCTCTAGCAGGGGTTTTTGTAACACGGTGACCCCTCATCCTGGCCCGGCAGTGTTCAACTGCGTTGACTTCGGAGTTTGCTTGTGTTGTCTTACCGTGATGATACACTCTCACTCACATATTTAATGAATGCTATGATATGAACTGTAGGAATCTTTCTTCTTTGATGCTTATTTGTGATGCGATTCATATGTCTCTGCTTTTTCATTTTTATTCCCAACATTTGAACTGGTATTGTTAATAAAATCAGGTACATTACCACTTACTATTTGTTGCTGTTCTTTTGTTGTCATAAATGTGGTCTGTTATTTTACTTGCCTTGTTTTGAGCTGTTCCCAAATGTTTGAAAATGCTTCAAATTGTTATTCTTCTTAATGTTGATCATAACCTTTAGATTCTAACATATATCGATTGTAGTGTTAGTCGCTCAGTCACGTCTGACTCTTTGCAACCCCATGGACTGGGCCCACCAGGCTTCTCTGTCCACGGAATTTTCCAGGCAAAAATACTGGAGTGGGTTGCCATTTCCTTCTCCAGAGGATCTTCCCAACCCTGGGAATGATCCTGGGTCCCCTGCTTTATAGGCAGATTCTTTACCATCTGAACAACAAGGGAAGTATTATATTATAAATCAATAATATCCTTCTTTTTCATAGTTTGCCCTCTTAAACTTCATTTGCTGCCTTAATCTGGAAGAAAATATGGTCAAAATACTGTAAATATCAGTTTTAACTTTAAAAATAGATTTTGGGGGCAACAGCTGACATTCAGATCCCCTGGAGAAGGAAATGGCAACCCACTCCAGTATTCACGCCTGAAAAATCCCATGGACCAAGGAGCCTGGTGGGCTACAGTCCATGGGGTCGCAATGAGTCAGACACAACTGAGCGACTTCTAATATTCTATTTCTATTGTTTCAAAAAAAAATACAATTAAAAAAAATTTATCTTTCTCAATTCCTGTACTTCTAGTTTTATTTGATCAAAACTTTTTCCCTTGCTGCTTAAAACACCTTATAAAGGAGAGTTTAAAGCCTATACTTATTCAGTTCAGTTCAGTCGCTCAGCCGTGTCCAACTCTTTGCGACCCCATGAATCGCAGCACGCCAGGCCTCCCTGTCCATCACCATCTCCCGGAGTTCACTCAGACTCATGTCCATCGAGTTCATGATGCCATCCAGCCATCTCATCCTTGGTTGTCCCCTTCTCCTCCTGCCCCCAATCCCTCCCAGCATCAGAGTCTTTTCCAATGAGTCAACTCTTCGCATGAGGTGGCCAAAGTACTGGAGCTTCAGCTTTAGCATCATTCCTTCCAAAGAAATCCCAGGGCTGATCTCCTTCAGAATGGACTGGTTGGATCTCCTTGCTGTCCAAGGGACTCTCAAGAGTCTTCTCCAACACCACAGTTCAAACGCATCAATTCTTCGGCGCTCAGCCTTCTTCACAGTCCAACTCTCACACCCATACATGACCACAGGAAAAACCATAGCCTTGACTAGACGGACCTTAGTTGGCAAAGTAATATCTCTGCTTTTGAATATACTATCTAGGTTGGTCATAACTTTTCTTCCAAGGACTAAGTGTCTTTTAATTTCATGGCTGCAGTCACCATCTGCAGTATGAAACATACTTATAGTTTCTTTTAAATGGGCGAATTCTGTGGTCCTCTCTTGGTACCCCAAAGCCCTTGTGAGTGTCAGTCTGAACACATAAAATTGGAGTAGCTTCTCTATTTGAAGGCTGCTGTCCATCACTGAGTAATGGCTCAGGACATAAGAGAGCAGAACAGCTTCTGTGTCAGGAGGTTGCTGTCCAATACTGAGTAATAGACTATCAACAGAAAGCAGTGAAGCAAATCACTGTCCTTGGGGTTTGGGGGTTTTTCAAAGATGATGTATTTCTTATTTTACAACAACTTGATTTCATTAAATAGAGCAGCAGAAATTCAGTTTGAAGTGTACACACATTCATTATAACTTACAACAATAAAGGCCGGATTCAACATGGATGTTCTACGAGATAGATATATCTAATTTGCGTAGACACTGAGGTCTCTTTGACACTGACTAAAAAGAAAACCAGAGCCTCTATTTAGAACTGGAAGTTGAATTTGGCATAAGTCCAGTGACATTTGCAAGAAACAAAGGCCCACTGAAAAGTACTAAATTTAGAAGGGTCATCTTGGACTTTTAGCTCCAACTGTGTATTCTGTTTACATGTAAATTATTCATTTAATAGTGCTTTATTTGCTTCATTCTAGAAAAGAGAAAACATGAAATCAATCTTACTTTAACTATTTCAAGGTTTAGGATTCAGGAGAATTTCTAAATTTTGTAAAAAAAAAAAAAAAAAAAAAAATAGCTCCGTGTTATTCGTCTTTCCTTAAACTCACAGAAATAGAACCATCCTTTGCTTAGGACACAAGCAAGAAGTAAAAGGAAGGAAACATATCTAGGCTGAAGGCATCTGATGAGTAGGATACATACTATTGGCAGACCAAGTACAACAAATATAGCTAAAATCCTGGCTAGTAATTGGTTCCCAGTTACGATTCTTGCTATCAATTTATAAAAATTTAAAAATTTCCCAATGTAGTTCACCTATTAAGGATTCCATGAGGAAAGAAATCCATTTTGTAACTCTGAAATAGTAATAAAAAACATCCAACCGTAGTTGGCATTGACTTTTCAGAACATGTATTTATCTATAATCAACAATAAATTAAGAACATAATGACAAGATGGTAGTAAAATAGAAGAAAATATTAAGAACAGAGGCTCTGGAATCAAAAATCCTGGATTCAAATTTAGTTCTGATTTAACAGTTCTCAACCAAGGTCCAAATCAGGAGCATCAGCAACACCTGGGAACTTGCTTGAAATGTAAATTCTCAGACCTGATCCCAAACCTACTGAATCAGAAACTCTCAGGACCGTGCCCAGCAATCTATCTTTCAACAAACCTTCCCAGTGATTCTGGTGCTTGGTCAAATTCAAGAACCATTGATCTAGCACTTAGCAGCTATGTGACCTTGACCATAATGATAATCCTGAACCTTGGTTTTCTCATCTGCAAAACAGGCAGGGGGAAAAACAAACAAACAAACAGTCTCTCTCTACAAGACTTTTGGAGAGATTAAACCGATTCAAATACTCAGAAAGCCTTTAGAAGAGTGCCCAGCATATAGTAGTGAGTCTTAGTGCTCAGTAAGCCATTAAGGGCTTAAACATAATAGTGTTATTAAATAGTCACTGTGTTGTTTGTTGTGATAGTTATGTATATTACTTTTCTGCACACAAAGGGATGTCACATCCTTGTTATTTCATCCTCAAACAATGCCCCTGAGATGGGAAGGGCAAGAATTATTGTCCTCTTTCCACTATACCCAATTATTATGCACTGATTACCTAGGAACCATGAGCTTAGCCCTGTGCTGGATACTGAAACAGAATATACACAAGATAAAGAAGGTTCCTACTCTTCAAGAACTGACATTCTCACTTAATGCAAATCAACCAGTAAGACACAGTTCCTCATGAACTTTATAACAGTGCTGAGAGAGATTATTGAAAATACAGACTCTTTGGCCAGACTGTCTAAGAATTTGACTCATTACTAGTGGGCAGGAGTCCTGGAATCTGAATTTTTTGATAACCTTCCCAGATGATATAGATATAAATGGTCCAGGAAAACCACAGAGAACAGTCAACCAAGAACATGTATCCATGTTTATAAGAATAAGTCCTTACAATACAGTGTGAGTTTCATGACAGGAGGAGCTCAGGATGATATGGGGAAAAGGGATCATTCTCTAAGAGATCTCTATCGGGATATCCTCCAAGTATTTGATTTCAGTAGTTTTAGAAAACAGAAATCTTTTTCTTGCCCCTGCTGTTTGTACATCATGGGTCACAGAAACTAGTTTTTATCTTAGTTACTCAAGGTCCCAGACTTATGAAGCAGCCACTGTCTTGAATGCTGCCACTTGCTGTTAGAGGAGGAGGAGAAAGCTGTGAGGGCTTTCCCCAAACCATTAGATGTCTGGGTGTGACAATGCACACCTCTTCCTTTCAAAAATCGTCCAGAATAAGTCACATGACTCCACTTACCTATACAAGCACTAATAACTGCAGTCACACTCACAGAATTAGAGAAGAATCAAGAAATAAGTGAATAGCAACAACCATTATCTTGAGACAGTTGATGAAACTGAGCTTTAGCAACAAAGAACTTCTCCAATATAGCAGAGTCAGTAAACACACCAAGAAAGATTCATTCTCCAGTGTTTCTTAGAACATCCATTACCCACGAGATTCAAATTCCAGCCCTATCTCCTACTGTTAGGAGCCGGAACTAAATCAATACGTTTGCTTTGAGTAAGCCCTGTTTTAGGTGCTGATGGTTCCAGATGAATGAGACATCAGTCCTGTCTCTGAAGAGCTCATTTTCCACTGAAAGAGACAGTCACAGCACAATGAACATAAGACGTCTCAGAACTGGATAAGCAATAGACCAGAGGGATAAACATATGAACTAAGTGACACCCAATCACAAAGGGGGAAATAATTCTATGGGGTGAGCAAGGAAAGGTTTGCAGAAGAGGAAATATTTGAAGTGAACCTACAAGAATAAGCAGAGATTTGCTGGTAGGATATGAGCAGAAGAACACCAGAAGGAGCTGACAAATGGACATACAGGTAAAGGTCCAATTTTGGGGACAGTCTATCCCCAAGGGTTCCTAAGGTCAAGAGTGTCAGTTGAGAGTGAAGGCCTAGAATGGCATGCCAAGGAGCTTTTCCTCTTTTTTTCCCAAGGAGATGCTGATTAAAACTTTTGAGTAGAGGTAGTAATACTCGAGCTAGGGGGAAAAGGCGAGGCAATTACAGAAAAGAAGGAGCTAGAAAACAGAATTAAGAAGATGCTTCTGGGCTAGGTCAGTAATCAGAACAATAAATGGTGACTGTGACTAGAGGCCAGTCATTCCACAATCACAATCGATCTCCTAAGACAAAAACTGAAAGTGAAAGTGAAGTCCCTCAGTCGTGTCTGACTCTCTGTGACCCCATGGACTGTAGCCTACGAGACTCCTCCATCCATGGAATTTTCTAGGCAAGACTGCTGGAGTGGGTTGCCATTTCTTTCTCCAGGGGATCTTCCTGACCCAGGGATCAAACCCAGGCCTCCTGCACTGCAGGCAGAGGCTTTACCATCTGAGCTACCAGGGACGCCCTAGACAAAAATCAGTATCAACCAAAAACACTGTAAACATGCTTAGGGAAATAAGGGTCCAGTACAGCTGCCAGCTGCATAAATGTTTGAGGACAAAGATGATTAGACATGAGGGCACAGGAGGACAGGCAGGTGGGTCTTCAATATCCATTAGCCAGTTAAAATGTTCCAAGCATCCTCCATATTTGACTATTTGAAGTGGAGATGGAAAGGGTCTTTTGAGGTCCTTTGTGCTGTGGTGGTGGTTTAATCACCAAGGTGTGTCCGACTCTTGCAACCCCATGGACTGTAACCCGCCAGGCTCCCCTGTCCATGGGATTTCCCAAGCAAGAACACTGGAGTGGGTAGCCATTCCCTTCTGCAGGGGATCTTCCTGACCTGGGTATCAAACCCAGGTCTTCTGCATTGCAGGCAGATTCTTTACCAACTGAGCCCAGTCCTTCACAAATCCATTATTTGAAAACAAAAGTAAATAAATGGTGTATAAGGACCCAATTTACAGAGTTTTATCAAGCCCAGTTCTAAAATCCAGTTCCAATAATACATGAGTCACAGACTCAGTCTGCGGTACACAGAGGTGATCACTAAACTGCTTTTTACAGCAATGTTCTTTTGATGCCTTTAGCGTCCATGCACAAAGAATCAGCTCCCTGTGACCAATGAGGCTTTCTTTGTTTGCTTCTACCAAAAGTAGTTTACAGGATTCTCATGAGAGCCTTCACCTTCCTGTGAGAATGTGGGCAGAAGAGAGTGCATGTATTGAAAAGCTCAAAGAATAAGAGTTTTGATGGGTAATGATGTATAAAATCCTTAATATTTGCTTATACCGTCGGCTCTTGATTATCCTGTAATGGATTATCTAATTTTCAGATTATCCATGCTCTGTGTTTCTATTTTAAAAAAGAAGGTTACAGCAGAGAGGAAAAGGGATGTTTTTTTTCTGTAGTCAATTCTTCAATTTGCTAGCAGTTGTCATATTGTATAAAACAGGATCCTTGCATACGCTACTGTCTAACCCTCTCATTTAAAAAGATCTAATGGCAGCTATGTCATCTGTATGCTTTCTCTTCTTCATAGAAATGGGAGACCAAAGTGTAAGAAATGTATTTTGATAAAATATATAAGCAGTTAGACACTCTTTATAAAATACAGATAAGGCCATTAAACTAGCATCATGTGATGCCAATAACTACAATACAAGGTAAAATTCAACATGAAAATATTATGTCTAACCCATGCAATAACTCACACATTTAAACAGTACAGGATAAAAGTTGCTGAGTGAACTCTAAGAGGAGTATCTTTCTTACCATGCTTGTCTATTTCTTAGGCAATTTCATCCACGGCCACACTTATACATACATGATCTAAAATTTTCTTTTGAGCTTCATACCTGATTTATTTATTGTGAGAAAATAGGGCCAGATTTAGAAGTTAAATCTAAATTTAATAAAGGCAAACCTTCACCAGCCAAAAGTCCTACAAAGGTGACAACTCAGTTTCTTCAAAATGACAGGCTCTCTTTTTATCAGTTAAAATCAATACTCCCTGAAAAATGCTTGAGGTAATAAGCAAGGGAAGAAAGAGGGTTTTGAAACTCAAGTTGTAGAGAGAACTATGAAAAAATTCATTAGGGAGGGAAAAGAGAGACCTACATATTAACAAACTTCAAAGGAGCTATTTGAAAGGGGACCTGACATGCACTTGAAAGCATCTAAACTACTGGTCAAATATTACGGTTTCTGTCTTTTGGAGAATTTTTCTTCATCTGCCTAGCAGGTTATATGATGCGTATAGCTCTGTGTGTGTTATGGAGATTGATATCCTTTATTATTTTCAAGCTGCCCCATGGCATCTCTACTTGGATACTCCAAAGCTATCCATCACATCCAAAACCAAAGTCAGGATCGTTCTTTGAAAGCCTGCTTCCAATTTTCTATTGTACCACCATCAAGACACCACACATATAGTTAATCAAGCAGAAATCTGAGCACTTTCCCCTGAGAGCTCTCTGTCCTTCATCCCCATATTCAATCCATGATGAAGTTCTACTGATGTAAGTGCCTTCTTCCCAGCCTCAGTCTGAAGTCTTTCCAATACTTTGCCACTGCTATTAAGTCGGGTCTGGATTTTGTAAGGCTTCAACACTGCCTACAATATCTTATCTTTCCTCACTTTGTTTAAAGCCAGCTAATCCATGTGGCTTCCATTCGTTCCTCTCAATAAACCACACTACTTCCCTCCACAGTCTTACCACACACACTCTTAGCTCTTTTGAAACACATCTATATAGGGATGGATCTTGCAATGTGTAGCTATACATATGGATCTTCAGTTCAGTCACTCGGTCGTGCCCAACTCTTTGCGACCCCATGAATCGCAGCACGCCAGGCCTCCCTGTCCATCACCAACTTCGAGAGTTCACTCAGACTCACGTCCATTGAGTCAGTGATGCCATCCAGCCATCTCATCCTCTGTCGTCCCCTTCTCCTCCTGCCCCCAATCCCTCCCAGCATCAGAGTCTTTTCCAACGAGTCAACTCTTCACATGAGGTGGCCAAAGTACTGGAGTTTCAGCTTTAGCATCATTCGTTCCAAAGAAATTCCAGGGCTGATCTCCTTGCAGTCCAAGGGACTCTCAAGAGTCTTCTCCAACACCACAGTTCAAAAGCATCAATTCTTTGGTGCTCAGCCTTCTTCACAGTCCAACTCTCACATCCATACATGACCACTGGAAAAACCATAGCCTTGACTAGATGGACCTTTGTTGGCAAAGTAATGTCTCTGCTTTTCAATATGTTACCTCGGTTGGTCATAACTTTTCTTCCAAGGAGTGTCTTTTAATTTCATGGCTGCAGTCACCATCTGCAGTGATTTTGGAGCCCCAAAAAATAAAGTCTGACACTATTTCCACTGTTTCCTCACCTATTTTCCATGAAGTGATGGGACCAGATGCCATGATCTTCGTTTTCTGAATGTTGAGCTTTAAGCCAACTTTTTCCACTCTCTTCTTTCACTTTCATCAAGAGGCTTTTTAGTTCCTCTTCACTTTCTGCCATAAGGGTGGTGTCATCTGCATATCTGAGGTTATTGATATTTCTCCCGGCAATCTTGATTCCAGCTTGTGTTTTTTCCAGCCCAGCGTTTCTCATGATGTACTCTGCTGCTGCTGCTGCTGCTGCTGCTAAGTCACTTCAGTCATGTTCAACTCTGTGCGACCCCATAGATGGCAGCCCGCCAGGCTCCCCCATCCCTGGGACTCTCCAGGCAAGAACACTGGAGTGGGTTGCCATTTCCTTCTCCAATGCATGAAAGTGAAAAGTGAAAGTGAAGTCGCTCAATGTTCGACTGTTAGAGACCCCATGGACTGTGGCCCACCAGGCTCCTCCGTCTCTGCATATAAGTTAAATAAGCAGGGTGACAATATACAGCCTTGACATACTCCTTTTCCTATTTGGAACCAGTCTGTTGTTCCATGTCCAGTTCTAACTGTTGCTTCCTGACCTGCATATAGGTTTCTCAAAAGGCAGGTCAGGTGGTCTGGTATTCCCACCTCTTTCAGAATTTTCCACAGTTTATTGTGCTCCACAGAGTCAAAGGATTTGGCATAGTCAATAAAGCAGAAATAGATGTTTTTCTGGAACTCTCTTGCTTTTTCCATGATCCAGCTGATGCTGGCAATTTGATCTCAGGTTCCTTTGCCTTTTCTAAAACCAGCTTAAACATCCTGAAGTTCACGGTTCATGTATTGCTGAAGCCTGGCTTGGAGAAATTTGAGCATTACTTTACTAGTGTGTGAGATGAGTGCCATTGTGGGGTAGTTTGAGCATTCTTTGGCATTGCCTTTCTTTGGGATTGGAATGAAAACTGACCTTGGACCATTGCTGAGTTTTCCAAATTTGCTGGCATATTGAGTGCAGCACTTTCACAGCATCATCTTTCAGGATTTGAAATAGCTCCACTGGAATTCCATCACCTCCACTAGCTTTGTTCATAGTGATGCTTTCTAAGGCCCACTTGACTTCACATTCCAGGATGTCTGGCTCTCGGTGAGTGATCACACCATCGTGATTATCTGAGTCATGAAGATCTTTTTTGTACAGTTCTTCTGTGTATTCTTGCCACCTCTTCTTAATATCTTCTGCTTCTGTTAGGTCTATACCATTTCTGTCCTTTATCGAGCCCATTTTCACGTGAAATGTTCCCTTAGTTTTTCTTGAAGAGATGTGTAGTCTTTCCCATTCTGTTGTTTTCCTCTATTTCTTTGCATTGATCGCTGAGGAAGGCTTTCTTATATCTTCTTGCTATTCTTTGGAACTCTGCATTCAGATGCTTATATCTTTCCTTTTCTCCTTTGCTTTTCACTTCTCTTCTTTTCACAGGTATTCAGTTCAGTTCAGTTGCTCAGTCATGTCTGACTCTTTGCGACCCCATGAATCGCAGCACGCCAGGCCTCCCTGTCCAACACCAACTCCCGGAGTTCGCTCAGACTCACGTCCATCGAGTCAGTGATGCCATCCAGCCATCTCATCCTCGGTTGTCCCCTTCTCCACAGCTATTAACCTCCAGCTAAGAACTTCAGAATGACAGCATCATTCATTGAGAAGGGTTAACTTATTTCTTGAAAAGAAGGTTAACCGTATCACTTGCTGACTCAAACATGAATACAACATACAGCTGTATATGCCCCAGCTACAAAGAGTATACAGTGATCTTTCATGCACTAAACTGTTGCTACTTGTGGGCTTGAGATAATGTAGCTTTACCTTTCACACCACAATTGTTTCATGTGCAATTTGCCATCATATTTGCAAACACATTTTAAAAATGGCTTAACGTGCATAACATAGACAACTTGAGGGACTATAGACAGAGCAGGGCCACGTGCACAGCTTCTGAGCAGCCGAAGGAGAATGGAAAAGCAAAGACACTTCACAACGCTCTAAAGCTGTTTCCTTCTGGAAATGGATGCCTTTAAGGACTTTTATGGGTTTTAGTTTTCTATTAATCTCCTAATTCTCCTTATCCTGTCAAGGTGATTTTGCTGACCAGAATCCTTTTCAAGGATTTAACTCCCTAGACAGAAGTATAGGGATTGGGAAACCCTTTCCAAACATAACAGATTAAAAAAAAAAACAAAAAAAAAACCTCAGACACAAATATATAGAGGTGATGTTAAGACTATGACAAAGAAAATATTACATGATACAGTATGAAATACACTGCTGAAAGCCCAAATCTAAAGGCAGGACACGGGGACATGACTGGGAAGCAGAGGGTGAGAACTGGGAGAGTGGCGCTGACATATGTGAACTGGCTGTGTAGCACAGGGGGTTCAGCCCAGTGCTCTGTGATGACCGAGAGGGGTGGGATGGGAGCAGGGCGTGGGAGGAAGGGGCTGTATCTATACATGGAGCTGATTCACTGCGTTGTACCACAGAAACTAACACAACATTGCACATCAATTATACTCCAATAAAAAGGCAGAACAAATGATGGTGTCTTTTTTTTCATGCGTTGGCTCCTCCAAAGTGTGGAGGAGCCACTTTGTGGCTCCTCCAGAATCAAGCAAATGATTCTGGTCCCTGGCCCTGACAGTCCTGTCACCCCATCTCCCCACTGCCCAGTCTTACGTCCCCTGGTATTAAGGCCAAACTAAACAGTCCATTCTGAAGGAGATCAGCCCTGGGATTTCTTTGGAAGGAATGATGCTGAAACTGAAACTCCAGTACTCTGGCCACCTCATGCGAAGAGTTGACTCATTGGAAAAGACTCTGATGCTGGGAGGGATTGGGGGCAGGAGGAGAAGGGGACGACAGAGGATGAGATGGCTGGATGGCATCACTGACTCGATGGACGTGAGTCTGAGTGAACTCCGGGAGTTGGTGATGGACAGGGAGGCCTGGCATGCTGTGATTCATGGGGTCGTAAAGAGTCGGACACGACTGAGCGACTGAACTGAACTGAACTGAAACTTCCGCTCCAGTTGGCAAGGGATTTTTGATATGTTATGTGCCTTCCTATGGAAAAGAGCCTTCCCTGCGATGACTGAGGGAAATATCTCTGTCCATCCCGGGGCTGCTTCTCACTCCATTCACCCATTCATCAGATTCTGGCCCATGCCATCTGCCTTCGATGTTCACGTTCTGCATTGGGAAGATCTGATTGCAAAGAATACTCAGTCTCTCCATGGATGATTATTCTAAATTGACTCAGCACCACAGTCTTGGGTACTGTGCTTTTAAGTTATGATTCAGCAGAGATTTCTGCAATGACAGTAGTTAAAAAGCTGAGTTTTCATTTAATATGCCCCTTCAAATTCTGCCTGAGATTCCATAACCTGGGAAATGTCCCTTTTTCTACCAATTTCTGGGCTCAGTGACTCTGAGTGACATAGAATCTATGAGACAATTCTATATTAACTCATGCCTTTTGGATAGGGTCATAGCTTCCTGGTTATTTATCTTGAAAAAACAAATCCCCAGAATCATGAACTTTATATTTTTTCCTAATATATTTAAACCACAGTTCCTTTTCCACTCTTTATTCGCCAACCATAATAACCCAGTTTTGATTTTTGGTGTGTCTTTTTTAACCATTTATGCCCAGATATAAACACTACCATATACATGGCATTAAAGTTAACAAATTCATGATATTCAAGAGACCCTGAGGCTCTGGCTTCCACCTATGGCTGTGGGAATTCAAAGCACACAGAGGGTGAATGTTTCTAGTGCCTCAGTTGCACAGATGGCTAATTAATCAGGAATAGCTGGGTGAAAAGATTGTTCTGTGCTGTCTATGAATTTTGTTTACACTATTCCAGTGCAAATTCTTAGCATGAATTTCTAAAACCCAGCACCCTCTCTTTGTGTGAGAGAGGAAATCTGATATAGTGGTGATAAAGAATGCTGTGGAAAAAAAAACTTTCTTTTTGTTAGTATTTCCCCTAAAGCCACATATTCACATAAAAGTTAAGATGCGTAACATAAGATGCGTAACATCATATTAAAAGCAACAAAGCCTTTTTTGGCCATAGGATTATGAGGATAGCATAAAAAAATTATTGCTGTTTATCCATAATTAGCATTAGCAAATGATCCCTTCGTCTTTTTTTTTTTAAGCTTCTCAAAAGAAACCTGTTTGATTGGGCTCTGCGCCAAGATGAATGGATAATTTCCTTACAAAAGAAATTAAGTCTTTACTGCAGAAACTCAGGAAGATTCTTCGTAATAACCCAAGGAGTATCATTGATAAATCTAGTCCCAGAAACTAAAAGTCAGATTTGCCTCAGTAGCCATGATTGAGACTTGTAACCAAGAACTATTAGCCCAGGTCTCAGAATATGGGTAAGGGGATCTTAAGACAATGGCCAAAGTGGAAGTCTGGGTCATTCTGCATGAGTTCTGTGAGTTTTCTTGGAATCGCGAATACAGATCAGGGGTAAAACAGACACCAGCACTTCAAGCCTTGTTTAGCTTGAACAGTCACAAAGAACTTTTTGTACTTTGTGTCTAATAGGCTTTGCTCTGAAAATCTTCAGCCATTGCTGTGCCAAATCCCGGCTCATGCCATATGCCATGGGCAACAATTACATGAGGTAGTAAATTCCATGTTCCCTTCCTGTCCCCTCCCCTAACCTCCGTCGGTGACACTGCCCTTAGAGAATGTCTAGGCTCTCCTATTTGCCGGAAGACTCTCTGTTCAGAAAGCAGATGATTCATTTAATTCCAGCAACTCAATATTGCAACTATATAAACACATCTCTCTGGGCTTCCCAAATAAGCACACCCCACATTTACCACTTTCTATTTTCCCCCAAGACAGACAAGGTAACTGTAAAACAAAAAAGACTAATGACTTTATATCAGTGAATGAATAGAAATAACAGAATATATACGTGCATACACACAGATGGCTCAGACAGTAAAGACTACACCTGCAATGTGGGAGACCTGGGTTCGAGCCCTGGGTTGGGAAGATCCCCTGAAGGAAGGCATACCAACCCACTCCAGTCTTCTCGCCTAGAATCCCAAGGACAGAGGAGTCTGGCAGGCCACGGTCCATGGGGTCACAAAGAGTTGGACACAACTGAGCAACTAAGCGTATACAGTGCATACACACATATCTATATTCAGAAATTCATCATAACAGAAATATTAGCCCTCCCCCTTAAGATGGAGGGAGTGTAAAGAAAGAAACTGGTGGCCGTGGGCAGCTCATACAGGAAGCTCCTGGTCACAGATGCTGCTGCATTCTCGGAACTGGAGGTCCACCGCCCTCATCGGGTGGCCTAGGCTCTGGCTCAGCCCTCTCTGGGCTGAACAGGCCACCAACAGGCAGCTCTCCCTGCAACCACTGCCCAGCTTGCTGCAAACTGCAGTGTGAAGTTCCTTGTGGGTTTTGTGTTCCCTTGAGTTTATTCAGGTGTAAGTACAAAACTGATGGCAGTTGGAGAAGGTCAGCATTACATATTCATTTTATTTTAAATAATTTAGGATGTTTCCTGTCTCTGCTTACATTAATTGCTCTCAGGTGTTGGAAAAAGGCTCGGTGAGTTGCCTTTTAATGTTTCTTTAGAAAGACAGTGTGGCTGCTCTTTGGAATACTAAGAGCAGTGTGTACTGTGCAGGACTTCCTAACTGCAGGTTAATAAAGGGGAAATAAACATATGCATTGATGCTCTCTGCTGTGTGGAGGCAGAGAATGCATCTAACTATACACCCAAGAGTGTGAGCCATGACTTCATCCTATCTCAGAACAAGACTCAGGTTTACCCAGATTCTCCCAGTCAGATGTGGCAGGAGAAACCACTCTGACGTTTTCTGAGGTAGTGACACTATGAAGTACAAAGTCATTTTTCACGATCAATCCACAGGGAGATAGTTTCTTTCAAGTACAATCCACAGGGTTTGTTTTGGTTTTTTTTTTTTTCCCAAAGAGTGCAAAGCCAAGCATTCCAAAGGATGTTACTCTATAAAAAATTGATCATACATATGGAGGAACCAGGTTCTCAAAACAATGTTGATTCTGTCTCTGTTCAAAATATGAATTGCCTCACTTACAGTCATTTACGAAGAGGTCTGTTCTTTTTAAAACAGTATTTTTAGGAGAAGTTGGCAAACAACATAGCTGATTCTAAGGCGCTGCTCCATTTGTACACATTGCATTATTGCTTCTAGGAAGGATATTTAGAAGATATATTTATTTACTTACAGACGATCAAGACACTTATTTTACATTACTTTTCTGTGATGTGTGCTCTCAAGAGTTGGACACTAATCAAATTCAAATGGAATCAACTGAGCGTCAAACTGAATCTCAGAAGTAGAATACCTGGTTTTAGAGAAGGGCTGAGGGGAAAGTCTTCAGGGGGCAGCAGGCTGCGCCTGGTGTCCCATCATCCAGTCATTCTATGTACCACCGGCTTCAGCTGTCCTCACACTCTGAGAGCCCACTGTGAAGGAAGGACTTTGGGGACATCCATCTTCCTCTTGCCTCTCTGTTCAGTTTGGAGGTTACGTATAGAAGCAAGACCAAGAGACTTCAAAAGCAACATTCAAATTTAGGGTTTATAATTCTTAGATTTTCAGTAAGACAGCAAAGAATAACCAAAGGAACTTTGTTACCACTCTAAATTTAGAATGATTAGTGGAAGACAAGGTATTTTCTAACCACTGGAAACCACAACCTGATTATCAACCTAATCATTCTGCATACAGCAGTTTATGTCACACTGACCTACACGTGCACAAAATATGTTGCAGCATTCAGAGACAGAGTAGTGTGTGTCTGTGCATGCATGTGCATGCATACACACAAACACACACACACACACAGAGTCACTACAACAGCCGTTCAGCATTATTTACAATATATTGGCATCACTGCTGACCTAAAGAGCTGAAGAAAATAACAGGCCATATTTTCAGCTTAATATAACTCTGCAGTAGGGAGCCCTTTATGAACAATTACAAACATTTGCTGGAAATACACTTGCTGATTTAACAAACTGGGAAGGACAAATGTTTAACATGCTGTCATAATGATGTTCAGATGCTTTTCTTAGTATTCGTTGATCTGAGATAATGTGTTCTTGCCCAATCATTCTACAAAGTGGCAGTAGAAATAAATAAATAAATAGCTGTAATGTGATGCGCTCCTACAATACTGGAGCTGCTGACTGCCCCTGACAGATGGGGGGGAAAAAAGTCAATATGATGCCTGAGACAGCCCGGGCTTGGCACAGCAGAATAAATTACATGATTCGCTGAATGCCTGGGCTTTGCTCAGACATACAAAAAAAAAAAAAAAAAAAACTGGAAAGATAAAAGCTTGCATTGGCTTCAGATGATATTTACTGCTTGATGGATTTACTAGCAGCCCCAGTACAGTCATACTGTATTGAATTATTGGCCTCTATTTAGCTGTGTGTCCGTTGGAGCTTGAGTGTCCATTTAAGCGTAAGTGAGCTGGAGGCCCGCCAAGGCTCTTGGAGGCTCTGGGTACAGAGGGAGACGTGAGCTAATGGCCACCAGCCCCAAGAACAGACAGCTGGAGGACACTGGGGGAGGCGGCAAAGCCCAGCTACAAAGTACTTTCTTATCAATATTAATGCCAAAATAAATATTAATGGAGGCTGCCCGGCACATCATTTTTAAATGTGCCTTGTTTTCTTTGTATTTTAACACAAATGGCTGGAAATGACTGTATGATTTCACTCTCTCTCTTTCACACTTTCTTTCTTGCTCTGAATCTAAGAAGGAATGTGGAAAAGATCATTAGTTTGCTCCTACCCATTGTCATAGCAGCAGGATTTCTGTAAGGCAAAGGAGGCCAACGAAATGCCAGCTTTCAGAGGTATATGACTTCCAATAAAATGTATGGTTAGAATAGTAATGTACAGTACCCCAGTTATTGTGATGGGCTCTTTACTGCATTGTGCTAGGGCAGTTCAACTGAGAAGTAGCATTTCAGATATAAAGACCCCAATGGGAAAGTCACATTGTTATATTAGCTTCAAAAAAAAAAAAAAAAAAGTGGTGGTGTGTGGGGACAAAGGGTATATGGGGACTCTACTTTCTACTCAGTTTTCGTGTGAACCTTTGCTCTAAAAAATAAAGTTTATTAATTAAATGAACACACACAGAGAAAGCACAGGTGCAGTGGGCATGGTGGGGAAACAAAGAGAGCTAAGTGCCTGAGGCACTGGGATTGAGCTACACAGTCTAAACTGTGAGTGAACTGAAACTGTGCACCGCGTGTGTACAAGCGGCAAGAAAGCGAAAGCCGGGTAGAAGGACAGGTATGAGAAGGCCTGGGTCTGGTGATTATTCCCAGGTGACTCGCTATTTATGGGAATAAACCAAGAGGGTCGTGATGCAGGCCTCCAGACTGGGATCCACAGCGAGAGTTCTCAGACATCCATGCAAGGGAACTGCTTCCAGGAGCAGTAACCAAACGCCCTGGGAAGACGCACGTGGAGCGGGCCGGATGACACGGTGAACAAGAGGGCAGCCCTGCCCTCACAGGAGCAAACGCAGCCTCCAGGACCAGGAAACGGGCTATGGGGGAACCATGCCTGCGTTACCTCACCACCGAGTCCACCCTGAGAAAATCGCTTAATCTCTTTCAGCCTTTATTTCCTAGCCGGCAAAATAGCGAGTGACATCATACTAAGAACAAGTTACTACTTCACAAGATATTTAGAGGACTAGGTGGGGCAAGAACAATGAAAGGGGGGGGGTCAGTGGTATAGCCACACACTCAATGCTTTCACACACGCTCGTTGACTCTCTTCACAATACAGTGATGTGGGGCTCGCTAGATCCATCTTAGATAGAGGGAAGAAAAGTGAGACACAGTGACAATATTTATGATGCTAGGTATAAATACTGAATGAAATATGAACAAAAAATACCTCATCTTATCACCCATGTGTCCAAGTGAACCATTTCCAACGTAAATCAAAAATTTCATTGTTATTAAGCTTTCCTGAACCTCACTCTTCCCAAGTTCAAGTAACAGAAAAAACAATACTTAAAGCTGTTGTTAGAATCATTGAAATGACGTATGAAAGCACTTGGCCCACAGGCTTCAGGACCTAATGATGATAAGGATGCTTGCTATTATTACCATTATTAACATAACAACTAGCACTATTTACTTCCTAGCACTGTAACTAGAAGGCCCTGGACAGTTAAGTGGCATAGCCCAAGGAGGTCTGGACAAAGAGGGATTTTCACTTCTAATAACTACCACAGATGATATTGTTAGTAGCTAATATAATCTGCAGACCGCATGGAGCAGTGGTCTCCCTTCAAAGGGAGGCTCTGTTTCCAAAAGAAAGGCAAAAGGGATTTGAAATTTGGCTGTCTCTGGCATACTGTTGGGGAGGTGATGCTAAGACACCCTTTGTTTCTCAGGCCGGCCAACATGGTTTATGATTTGTGCCCCTTGTCACACACGGGCTCAACAAGCAGGAACCCCTCTGCAGGGAGAACACACAGCGTTGCCACAACAGGAACCCAACCATCCTATCTGTAACAATGTACCTTCATGTGATGGTAGAAATGGAACTGAGGGAAAAGTGGGTTTAAACTTATATATATATAATGTGTGTGTGTGTGTGTGTGTATACACACATATTTTGATTACTCTATAGATTCGTGTTTCTATACTAGGGTATATGGCTTCCTAAAAACATGAAAAATTGAACTACTTAAATAGGAACTGCTAAAGGAAAAGTGCTACACATAATACTGTAATACATTCACATTTAATTATAGCACATAAAATGCCCACATTCTGACTCATCAAAAGCAGCAACAACAAGCGCTTTCAGGTTCTTGTACCACAAGCATGCCTATGTATTTTTAATCCGTTAGCTTAGACCCTTCAGCTTTTATCAGTAGTTGTGTGAAAAGTGACTAAGGCTTAGTCCTCAATATGTATGATGAATGTCAAATCACATACACTATCATTCACCAGCAGTCACTCAGATAGCAGAGCTCAGTTGAAATCTAGAGCTCAGTTGTAATTAGAGTTAACAGAGGCTGTGTTAACAGGGCCCAAGTTAATGGATGTGCTAATTATTTTTGTCTGGCACCTGTTTGGTTTCTAGTTGGGACAAAGATAGATCATACAACGTTAGTAAGGAGCTCATCGAGTCCAGCCCCCTCATTACACACAGGCAGTTTCAAAGAGGTATGAAAACTGCGGAAGTGAAGGATAAATGTTCATGAGAAATACTAAGAATATAGTAAAATAAATAAATAAATAAACTACTATGGTATGAATATTTAAAATTTGCACACAGGATGAAGAGGAGTTTAATGGGGAGACTAAGAAAAAATGGATAACTTTAAGACTGGAGTGATTAATAGGAAAGCTCCGTTGGGATCAATCAATACTAAGACCAGTTTTCTTCAGTATATTTGTTAACAACTGAGAAGATGGATGAGATGAGAAGTCACTGAAGTTGTCGATGACAAAACTGAAAGATTAAGGAAGACACTTTATTTTCTTGGGCTTCAAAATCACTGTAGATAGTGACTACAGCCATGAAATTAAAAGACACTTGTTCCTGGGAAGAAAAGCTATGACAAACCTAAACGGAGTATTAAAGAGCAGAGACATTACTTTGCTAACAAAGGTCCATATAGTCAAAACTACAGTTTTTCCAGTAGTCATGTATGGATGTGAGAGCTGGACCATAAAGAAGCCTGAGTGCCAAAGAATTGATGCTTTTGAACTGTGATGTTGGAGAAGACTCTAGAGAGTCCCTTGAATTGCAAGGAGATCAAACCAGTCAATTCTGAAGGAAATCAGTCCCGAATATTCATTGGAAGGACTGATGCTGAAGCTCCAATAATTTGGCCACTTGATGCAAAGAGCCAACTCATTAGAAAAGCCCCTGATGTTGGGAAAGTTTGAAGGCAGAAGGGAAGGACATGACAGAGGATGAGACGGTTGGATGGCATCACCGACTCAATGGGCATGAGCTTGAGCAAGCTCTGTAAGATGGTGAAGGACAAGAAAGCCTGGCGTGCTGCAGTCGATGGGGTTGCAAAGAGTCGGACTTGGCTGAGTGACTGAACAACAAGGAAGACACTGAACTACCATGGCGGGGAGAGTGGGGGAATCTAGGGAAACAACGTACTAAACTAAAATGAAAAAGCAAAAAAAAAAAAAAAAAGCAAATTTGGATGCATTAGACTCTCAGAAAAAAAAAAAGGATAAGAGAAACTATGCATTATACAGGGAAAATCTTTTCTGAATATTCAAGGGAAGACTAGATTTGATTAAGGACTCAGATAATTGCTGTGAATAATTTTGTTAATAAATAAGCACACACCGTACAAGTAGATGTTCATTCTGTATAAGATGAAAGGAAGCTGACTTCAGCCATGTTGTAGCTCATGCTTTTAATGTCCTGTTGCCTCTAACCTTTGAGAACTCTTCCTTAACTTGTCCACCCTGCCAGACTTCTCTGCATCTATTAATATTACTTACCCTGTCCCCCGGCTGCTAATTTGCTCCTAAATGAGACACCCAGAACCAAACACAGCTAAAAAGTCTCCAGAGAGGTACCCCCAGCTATGCAAGATATTTTGAAGAAATTTGGGACCAACAGAATAGAACCCTTGTTCTCTGAATGACCAAGACAGAAAAGAAAGTGTGAAGTGTTTGGTGCACAGAATGTGTAACTGCCTTGTATTTTGAAAATCTGCCTAGAAACTTAAGTTGTGAGTGAATGTGGAGCCTCCTTAAATTGCTCATAGTCCCAGCAGTAGAATCTGTTCACAGGGTGGAGCTCTTCCTTCCTTTCTTAACCCTGGTGACCACTGGGTTTGGAAGCCATCTTTCCCTCTTTGTCCCACTGGTGTTGCTGCTGCTGCTAAGTCGCTTCAGTCATGTCTGACTCTGTGTGACCCGATAGATGGCAGACCACCAGGCTCCCCCATCCCTGGGATTTTCTAGGAAAGAACACTGGAGTGGGTTGCCATTTCCTTCTCCAATGCATGAAAGTGAAAAGTGAAAGTGAACTCGCTCAGTCGTGTCCGACTCTTTGCAGCCCCATGGACTGCAGCCTATCGGGCTCCTCTGTCCATGGGATTTTCCAGGCAAGAGTACTGGAGTGGGTTGCCATTGCCTTCTCCACCCACTGGTGTTACTGGTGACTAAAACTCCAAGGATGGCTTCTAACTCAGCACTGTGGGCTCTGACATTAAGAGAAATGTGAAAACATGGGAAGAGAGACACAGCAGTAAGGGTCATTCAGGAATGACTGAGAATCATCCCATGTAACTTGTCCTGACTTGCGGGGAACCTTTGTACATTATGGACTTCCCTGGTGGCTCAGACGGTTAAGCGTCTGTCTACAATGTGGGAGACCTGGGTTCGATCCCTGGGTTGGGAAGATCCCTGGAGAAGGAAAGGGCAATCCACTCCAGTACTATTGCCTGGAAAATCCCATGGACAGAGGAGCCTGGTAGGCTACAGCCCATGGGGTCGCAAAGAGTCGGACACGACTGAGCGACTTTACCTTCTTGAATCTAATGAGTCCTCAAATATGACTGAACTTTAAATTTCCATCTCTAGTAAATATGAATCATTACTTCAAAAGGTTATTATTAGAATAAAATGAGAATGGACAAACATACACAAATATAAACCCTTTTAAAATTACAGCATTCTACACATGCATATAAATACTATTTCTACATCCTTGTTAAAATTATATGTGCAACAGTAGAAATTCAAGATAAATAAGTGCTGCATCCTACTGAGGAAATTTTCTCTGAAAAACCAAGGGGATTTTACTAGGCAAGGAAACCCTGAGGGGAGATCATTCCCTTGTAACAATCTCAAGAATAATGCTCTAACTGTGAGGCTCCGATGTGATAAGGAAATCTAGGATCACGTGTAAGGCATACATATATTTTAAATGGGATATTGTAAAGGGAGAAATCTTCCCCAGTAGAATCATTCATACTTAAGGAACTAATGAGATCATCTGCCAAAGATAATGAATCCATTAGCTGAAAAAGAAATCAAATTGTAAATCTATATCCTATATTTATGCTGCTATGTATAAATATTGAATGAAATATGAACCAAAAAAATACCTCATCTTATCACCCATGTGTCCAAGTGAACCATTTCCAAAGTAAATCAAAAATTTCATTGAAATTTTTTCTAGTCTTCATGATCTCCCTGGGAAGAGAGAGGGTTTTTCTTCAATAGTCTGCTGTAATTCTGTCATTATGCTGTAGTGAGGTAATTTGCTAAAACAGCTGCTTCTAATGAGTAAACCTTTCCATCTGGCACAGCCAATATAGACACAAACAATCTCATCGCTTAAAAAAAAATGTAAACTCTATTTGACAAAGAAGAATTCTATTTTAAGAAATGTGTCTTACAACTATGCAAAAGCTGGAATGCATGTAGAGGGGACAACCATGTCTCACGCTATGGGTGGTGGTGTTCTGCCTGTTTCCAGGCTAAGTGCGTACACATGTGGCCTCAACATTTGCTGTGTTGATAATGTATTGCCTCTGGATGGATCACCAAAAAGTCAGTACATGTTTATAACAGAAGCACTTGACTGACCATCCCCACACCCCAAAAAAATACTGAATAAAAGGAATGCTGTTGTGACACACTAACTCTGCCAACTTGAATAAGTAGATAAACATGTTTTTAAAGTTACATTTTTTAATCTTTCTTTTTTATTCTGAGAAACTGTTAGTAGCTTCTTAGTGTAAAGCAGCACGGTCCATTCAGAAATCCTTGCCACTTCACACCACACTTTCATCATTAGAGTCAATGAAAGCTGTTCTCTGAAAAATTGCTGAAAAACTGCATAATACTGTAACTGTCTTATTTGCTAATTATTTGGGGTGAGTTCTTATAAATTATTAACTATTTTCCCTTTACCATGTATTTGTTACTATCTTTCAGCAAATATCTGGGCTATGATCTAAGTGTCCAAACTGCCAATTTTACTTCATTTTTAACTCTAGGCATTTCGGCTTCTGATTAATCAATGAAGCATAGGCTACTCAATTTTTCTATTTCATGAAGTTGATTTATTTAGTCTTAATCTTAGAAATCATCATTGTGACTTCTGTCTCCCAAACCATATGCTTCCCAGATGAAAATTAAATCTAGACATGTGTAACAATTGTGTAAAAAAAAAATCACAGAGTCTAGGTTAGAACTGCATCTCACATCTTGCCAAATGTTTTCTAACCTAAGACTAAATAAGTGCTCATTAAAATGGAAGCTAGGGAGTTGAATGTGTTACGGATTTTCAGTATACGTGCTGGCATTCTGGTTAAGAGACCATACGTGAGATAGGGGTGCAGTCTTAGCTTGGCTGAGCCTCCTGCCAGAAAGCTATCAGTCTTTTGGGGGGCACAATAGCATGAGCTTTCATTTTTCTCCATGACTCCTCAGTACAATGTAAAATTAACGTTCATCACGTCAAGGTTATGGCAGGGCATTGCTGTCTGGAAGAGAAAACGGTTTGCTCCCCGCCCTCCAAACACTTCCCCATACTATGATAATGCATTATTGAAAAGCAAATTTCTTTGTCATTGTCAATAATGGCAAGCTGGTAAAAGGTATTCTCCAGCCCCAATTATGCAGGAGGAAGTTGACACACCTCTAAAATTCAGTCTGAAAGCAAACTATTTATTCATAAAACAAATATAACTCCACCCTTATCTAAACATTAATATCAGGAAAGAAAATTCAAACAAAAACATTTGTTTGGCAACTATCCTCTATAAAGCATTGTGTCTTAGTATTAAGGAGCTATACAGAATAGAAATGAAACGAGCACCTGCCACCCCAGTGTTTTGAGTTTTAAATCACTGATTCTTGGACTCTTATCTGATTCAGCAAGCCTTTAACCAGCCTAGAAATCCGTATTTTTAACACGGAAACTCTCAGGTAACTTGAAAATTAACAGCTGATAGAGAGTGATAGTACTATCTGAAAAGAACTGAACACCAACAACATACTCATATGCTGTCATTATCCAGCTCTTCTAAAAGGACTAACCTCACACACAAACCCACAGTAGAAAAAAATCCTAGTATTCACATAATAAGGTGATGTGTTCTTTGAGGGAAAGACTATAGGGTTAACATTTTCCTTCTGTAAAAGATTTTAAAAGGTTTTCTCCCCTTAAGAATGATAGAAAGGAAGAATAAAAAACTAATAAAATGCTTGTTGAACAAATTTTAAAAGAACAGAATTAAATGAAAGAGTTCCCTGGACTTCTCTGGTGGCTCAGACGGTTAAGCGTCTGTCTACAATGCGGGAGACGTGGGTTCAATCCCTGGGTCAGGAAGATCTCCTGGAGAAAGAAATGGCAATCCACTCCAGTACTATTGCCTGGAAAATCCCATGGACAGAGGAGCCTGGTAGGCTACATGTAGTCCATGGGATTGCAAAGAATCGGATACGACTGAGTGACTTCACTTCACTTCACTTCAAATGAAAGAGGGTGGATTATAAAGATAGAATTAAGGCAAAACAGTTGATATAAAATCAGTGTCCAAACTAACTTTTCTTAGCAGAGATGAATGTGAAAGGACAACATGCCCTGTTAGCTGATTTAAAATGCTGAAAAAAAAAAAAAAGAATAGGGATCCATTTTAACCAATATCATAAATGCAAATTCAAGTAGTCCTCCAAAGGTAAATTGATTTTAACTGTGTCTACATTTTCTCTACTTCTCTCTTTGGTAACTAATACTGTGTAGCATTACATGTGGATTAGGCATAATTCTAGATCTTTGTACAAAAGATAGAACTCTAGGAATATGACATGGAAGAGCCTGTTTGATGTTAATCTAACTTTTTGAGAAAACTAGAATAAAAGAAGAAGGCATAAAATTGAGCTTAAAGAATTAGCACAACATATTAATAGGGAGAAGTCAGAGTAATTTTGAGCTCCCTCTACTTGCCACTTCCCTGGTGGCTTAGAGGATAAAGCGTCTGCCTGCAATGCAGGAAACCCGGGTTCAATCCCTGGGAAGATCCCCTGGAGAAGGAAATGGCAACCCACTCCAGTATTCTTGCCTGGAGAATTCCATGGACAGAGGAGCCTGGCGGGCTACAGTCCACAGGGTCACAAAGAGTCAGACACGACTGAGCGACTTCACTCACTCACTCACGTCACTCTACTTGCCACATTACATGTGCTAGGTGCTCATGTAACAGATATTTGGGAGAATCTCTTCTATGTTGAAAGAACTGCTGCTTTCGAACCACGGTGCTGGAGAAGACTCTTGAGAGTCCCTTGGACAGCAGAGATCAAACCAGTCAATCCCTAAAGGAAATCAACACTGAATATTCATTGGAAGGACTGATGCTGAAGCTCCAGTACTTTGACCAACTGATGCGAAGGGCTGACTCACTGGAAAAGATCCTGATGCTAGGAAAGACTGAAGGCGAGAGTAGAAGGAGGTGACAGAGGATGAGATGGTTGGATGTTATCACTGACTTAATGGACATGAGTTTGAGCAAACTCTGGGAGATAGCAAAGGACAGGGAAGCCCGGCATACTGCAGTCCATGGGGTCACAAAGAGTTGGACATGACTTAGCAACTGAACAACAGCACAGTTTCTAGGGTCATTCTACCTTGCCTCCATATGGTAGCAGGCTAAGTGACTAAAACAACAGACATGCACTTGCATAAAGTACTGAGCTCTAGAAGGCCATGTTCAAGGCTCCAACAAACTAGGTTTCTGGTGAAGACTCCCTTTCTGGCTTGTTACATGGCTATCTTATGTGTTTCCCCATGCCTTTCCTCTATGAATGCACAGAGAGCAAGGGAGTTCTGATGTCTCTTCCTTTTCTTATAAGAATACCAATTCTATCATATCTAAGGGCCCCACACTTATGATCTCTTTTATCCTTATTTACCTCCATGAAGACCTTGTCTCTAAATGCAGTTGCCTTGGGGGTTGGAACTTCAACACATACATTTTGAGGGGGATACAATTCAGTCTGTAAAAGAGTTGGGGAGCCCTTGGAGCAAGACCCCATGTAGCCCATGGGCCACCTGTGCATGAACTAGACCAAGGGGCCCCTTCCTCTCAGTAGATGAGGTCCTAATGTGGTCATTAGTGTGGGCAGCCACAGGATCTGTAGAGTATTCACAGACTTGATTTCAGCTCCTAATTACCCTCTATAGCTCAGGAGTTCTCTTGAGGGTACTGAAACACAGAAGGACCCTGTGGGGCCCTCCCAATATAAATCCCTTCCTTGTCCCCTGGGTCTCATCAGCCTTCCTGACCTTCCTTCAATTCCAAAGGACAGATTCAGTTACTTGTCAGGTAAGTGGGAGGGAGGATGAAGAAAAAAATGGAGAAGCCGTCAAGAAACAACAGTGCAGCCTTAGGGGTTGCAAAGAGTCAGACGCGACTGAATGACTGAACTGAACTGAACTTATAGGAACTAAGGCCCCCACCTAGGTGGGAGATAATGACTCCAGGCTGAGCAAAAAACCCCTAGAACACTGCCTTACTGTCTCACCACCAACCAATCAGAAGAAAATATACACATACACCGTTTAAGATGATGACGACTCTGACTCCCTCTTCAAATGATTCTCCCTACAAAAACCTTCATGGTAGAGCAGAATCTTTGGAGTTAGATTTTGGACGTGAGTCTGCCTTCTCCCCAGGCTCCCCCTTCTCTGTCAGCCTCCTGAATAAAGCAATCTTTCCTTTCCAACCAACACACCTCTCGAGTATTGGCTTTTAGCCAATCCGCAAGCAGTTCATCTTGAGTTTGGTGATAGCACAACTTATACAACAAAAAGTGAACCTGCAAAAACTAAAGAGGAACCTGAGGTACCTTGGGACATCAGGAATAACAAACAGGGCCTTCAGCAAAGGGAACGAGAGGCCAGCATTCAAATATGCATACAATGTAAACACATTCTCAATGGTCGTTTCTATGTTAGACAACTATTAGGTAATCTAGTATTACAGACCTGGAACTCAGATGACAGCTTTTTTAGGTTCATAGCAAGTATCCTGAAATAGGCCTGTATGAAATGCCAGAGATTCCATGACAGACAAGAGTCCATCCAGGATCTGAGCCAAGTACAAATATATCCTTAGATCATGGACGCACAAAGAGTGCCTCCTACTGAAGAATAACCTAGTTCCCAAAAAGCCCTTTGCTATGCCAAGTACTGGGGGTCAGGCTTGACTTCCTGAACTGCCTGGTTGGAGGTTGCTTGAGGAAGGGCAGTAATGTACAATGGCTAAGACCCCAGTCCAAGGCCAAGGTATCTGGATTAGAATCCTGGATTGGCCCCCAGTTGGCTGCATGACCTTGGCCAAGTTACTAACTCCCTCCATGCTTCATGTCTCTCAACTGTAAAATGGTCATAAGTATACTGCCTACTTTAATGGTTGATTTGGGATTAAACAAATTAATTAACACCTGTATATAATCCCCCATCCAAAACTCTCAAATCAAACAGCTAAAAACCCAAAAAACTGACAAGCATACTTGGCAGAAAAACTGGACCTAAACTGAAATTAGGCGATGTATAATTAATCCTTATTTATTCTATACAATGTTAGTATTCCTTTTTTGCTATAAAAAGATGAGAATATTAGATTATAGAGAGATACCTCAGACTTAGCTTGGGGTATAAAGTTATATATGGTATACAGACCTTTCTAAAATAGAAACATACAAAATTGAATCCAAGGGTTACAGATAAGGCATTGTGGAGGTAGAATGGTAATTAGCACTTAGCAATCTATTTTAGTGTCAGTGTTGAAAAGCGTGTTCTGCGACAAGGTGTTCTACAAATAAAAAGCAAGAGCATGACCCTAACTATCTAACTGTAGAATCACAGAATAATAGAGCTAGAAGAAACTTGAGTGATGATTAATTCCAGTCACACAGTCATAGATCTGAAAAACAGAAATTGCACTTCTAGCCATAAGCAGAAATAGGGATCAGATTCACCCTCCCACCAGAAATAACCAAAAAATACATAAAACAACAGTTTTCACTAGGACATTAGTCAATGAAAAACACTAACTGCATAGAGTTGGGAAACAAACAAGATGAGCCCTTGATTGCCATCTTATTGCCTTAGGAAAGTTTCCAGGCTGTGGTGCGAGAAGGCTGAAACCAAGCAAAACCCAGCAGAATTCTTGAGTTGTAGATATGAAACTGAGAAACTAGAGAGACCAGGGCAGCTAGAGTCTGCAAACCAGAGTACCAGACAAAAGAGAGAGGCCTCAAGTTTGAACTTTGGAGATCAGCAGAGGGTCCCCTGGAGTATTCAGCTGAGTACTATTCATACATATATATGATGAAATTATACAGGAAAGGAACACCCAAAGAATAGGAACAATATTCTTACTCACTCACTCACACAGGGCTGGGAATGGTACCTGTTTCCATGAGCCAGAATGGAAAACAGAATCAAGATTTACTGAGCACTGGGTAAAGTATGCAAAATGGTCTTTTTTCAATACTGGATAATAATTAGTCCTAGACTAAGTATTTATCTGTTGCTGCTGCTGCTGCTAAGTCGCTTCAGTCGTGTCCGACTCTGTGCGACCCCATAGTCAGCAGCCCACCAGGCTCCCCCATCCCTGGGATTCTCCAGGCAAGAACACTGGAGTGGGTTGCCATTTCCTCCTCCAATGCATGAAAGTGAAAAGTGAAAGTGAAGTCGCTCAGTCGTGTTCGACTCTTAGCGACCCCATGGACTGCAGTCCACCAGGCTCCTCTGTCCATGGGATTTTATAGGCAAGAATACTGGAGTGGGGTGCCATTGCCTTCTCTGCACCTAAATACTTTAAAAACAAGCCCCAAAGGGCTGAAGCTGTTTCCAAGTAGCTTGAGTCCCAGAACAAAGTTCAAGAACATCAACTGGAATACAAAATATCTAGTCACCAACAAGCTAAAAATCACAAAGTCCAGCATCCGATACAAAATTATCAGGTATATAAAGAAGCAGGAAAATATGATCCATAATAATAAGAAAACGAAATCAATCAAAATCAACCCATACCTTTCCCTATCCCTCCTACTAAGTATAACTAAAACTCTGAACATAGTGTATAAAACAAACATAAAATGACCCTGAAAGACAGAGAGAAGAAAGTAGATGAGCTAAGGAGCTGAGGACCCAAGAAATAATATGGTGGTGAATTTCTGGGGTTCTCTTTTTGCTTCGCATATCATAGACTTGGTGCTGAACAAGTGGACAAGCCCAAAATATCAGTATCTGCAGACAAAAAAAAAAAAAAAAAATCCTCAGCAAAAGACTCTCTTTTTAGCCAAAGGACCGTGACAGTGCAGCATAACAAGACAGAAAACTTGAAACGACAACTCTCCACTCCAGCAGGCCTTAAAAAGCCCATAAAATGGCAATCCTACACCATCCACACCAGTAAAGGGCCAGTGGAGAGCCCAAGTTTCCACCCTCTGAGTCTCTAATGCAGCACCACAACACCCCTATTTGGGTCATGTCAGAGAAGGCCAAGGACGGAGCCAGGTCTTTTCATTGCCATCAACTAGTAAAAAGTCTCCCCTCCCCATGATGTCCCCAGAGACCAGGTAGGAAGCTAAAACCCCTACCCTCCTCATCCTGATGAAGCAGTGTTGCCTCTCGCTCTGTCCGTCATAATGTGAAGAAAGAAATATAAAATGGAAAGTCTAAATAAGACCCAAACGTAATAACACAGAACAAAAATACATAGGTTTAAATTGAAAATCACTCATCATGTCAAGACACCGGAAAATCTCAAAACAGAATAAAAAAAGACAGTGAACAGATGACAGCACTGAGATTACAGAGGTATTAATATTATCGGGCACAGATTTTAAACCAGCCCAGATAAAATGTTTTGACTAAGAGAATTAAGAATATGCTGGAAATAAAGGAAAAAATAGAGAACCTTGTCAAAAAAAATACATTTCTGCAAGTATGAGATACAAAGAAGAACTCTAGAAATTTCAGCTGTAGAAATTTAGAGCTAAAAAAATACAATAATATAAGTAAAAGTTCAGTAAATAAGCTCTAGAGCAAAATGGAGTGGACATAGAAAAGAACTTGTGATCTAGAATAGAGGAAAACTGAAATTATCCACTCGGAACCACAGAGAGAAAACAGACTGAAAAGTAAAAGTGAAGAGAGCCTCGGTTATTTGGGTGATTGAGTACAGAGAGGAAAAAGAGGACAGGGCGGAAAAAGTGCTCAAAAAAATAATGCATGAAAACTTAATGAAATCTGGCAAAATACATGACCATAAAGACTCAAGAATCAGAGTGAACTCCAAACAGGATACAACCAAATATCATAATTAAACTTTTGAAATGTAAATATATAGAATTCTTGAAAGAAACTAGAGAAAAATAACATCTTTAAGGGAAAACTACTCAAATGACAGCATATTTCTCATCATTAATCACTGAGGCCAGAAGGAAGTGGCACAGTGTTTTTCAAATGCTGAAAGAATACCTGTCAACCTAGAATCTTATACCCAGCAAGAATACTCCACAGTAAAGAGGGTAAAATCAAAGCATTCAGATGAAGAAAAACCAAGATAATTTGTCTCCAACAGATGTACCTTAAAAGAAAAACTTAAATTCACTAGACAAATAGAAACAATAAAACACAGAAGCCATCAGGAAGGAAAAAGCAAAACTATGGCTAAATATAAAAGATTTCGCTTCTCTTGAGTTTGCTAAAGTGTGTGTCATAGTTGAAGCACAAATCATAACACTGTCTACTGCTGCTGCTGCTGCTAAGTCGCTTCAGTCGTGTCGGACTCTGTGCGACCCCAGAGATGGCAGCCTACTGTCTAAAGTGGGTCTAAATATATAAAGAGGAAATAGTTAAGATAATTATAAGTAGTAGAAAGTAGAGTGACATAAAGGGAGGGAAGATTTCTATATTTCGCTCACAATGATAAAGTAACAGCACAAGAGCATTGCAATGAGACACAGATGGATGGATGGACAGTTACCTACCTACCTACCTATCAAAGAGATACACTGAAAAAGAACTAAATAACTCCAGAAAAATTCTAGGAAATATTCTAGTAACACACAGAAAGGCAGGAAAAGGAAAGGAGACAAACGTAACAGAGAGAACAAATAAAAAACAAAATGGAAAGTGGCAGACTGAAGCCCTAATGTATCATTAATCACATTAAATTTAAATATTTAAAATATATTAACTAAAAGAGAGAGACTGGCAGAGTTGATTGTTTTAAAAATCATCCAACTATACACTATCCATAAGAAACTCACTACAAACATAGTGCCATAGTTAGGTTATTAATTAAAAGACAGAACAAATGTAATATAGCATCAATGAAAGCAAGACAGGATATATCAACATTAACTAAAGTACACCTCAAAGCAAAACAAACAAACACACACCAGTCCCAAATAGGAACATTAAACAATAATGAAAGTGTCAATAGACCAAGATGACATACCAATCTTAAATGTGTATGTACCAAGCAACAGAGCTACAAAATATATGAAGCAAAACTGAAAACAGAAAAAGACAAATGCACAATGAACACTTCGCCACCACTCTCCCAGTAACTGACAGAACAGCTGCACAGAAAATCAGCAGTAGAGAATTCAACACCACCAATCAACAGAATCAACGTCTTCATAGAGCACTACACCTCGCAAGAGCAGATCACACATGCTTTTCAAGTGTCCATGGAATACATATATACCAAGAGAGAAAAAAACTAGAAATCAAAACCAGAAAGATAATTTTTTTTTAGAAAGGTAATTTTTAAATCTTCAAACACCTAGAAACTAAACAACACATTTCTAAAGAATTCATGCGTCAAGTAGGGGAAATTTTTTAAAATCTGAAAATGGGTAGATTATACTTTTCTTGTCATTTAAATCTTTGTAGCAGATCACTGTTTAAACAAAACTGAAAATAATGTGGTGGGTTTATAACATACATAAAAGTAAACTATATGACAAAAATAGCACAAACTGGGGCAAGAAAAATCAAACTGTACACTGCATACAACCACACCAGAAGTGCCACAGGTGTACACGTGTCTGAAGCTGAAAATTTATACTTTAAAATTTGTTCAGTTTTCATGTGTCAGTTATTCTGCAATAAAAAAGTGTTGTTAAGACTATAAAAATGAAATACAGAAATCATCTGAGGTCACATAATTTTATAGTGTTGTCTGTATTTGCTTACTCACTTGCTGCTTTTAAATTTGAACAATTATAGCTTTTGTTGACTTTAAAATATTTCTGCATTTGCTTGCAGAGATATTTGTTTTTATACTTCCCTATAATTTGATTATAATCTGTGTGGCTCCTCTAAGTATGTGCAAAGGCTGCAGACACAGATAATGGGCAAAGCCAAGACAGAGTATAAACAAACTAAATGCCGCCAGGGATCAACTTCAGCTGCACATTCTTTGGCTGTTATTTTTAGTAAATGAAATTAATGTAAATATTGAAATGTCTCTGTCTTTGAATGAGGATCTCCAATGTGGATGTGAAACTTCCATCCTGTGCCAAATGCCGAAGTGGGAACTGGCGCTTCCTAAAGTTGTTTTTACTTGTAAGATTTTAAGTAGATACATTTCCATGGTTGTTAAATACCAGCTTCTGGGCATCCTGCCATAATTTTAAGACAACTAAGAAAAGTAATTCTTAAAGTCTGTGGTCCACAGTCTATTGGATATTTTCAAAGAGCTTCCAGTTGATTCATAAATGCATTGGAAGGACAAATCATAGAACATTGGGAGAACCAAAGTGTTTTTCTCAATAGCAGATTTAGTTCTGTGTTACAAGTGACAAAAGTCAACATTCTCTTCTCCTATAGTACTAGCTTTATATAAACCTCAAGTTGGATATTAAGAGGCTGACTAATTATAAGTAGGTACTTTTTCATTTTTTTTTTTCTCAAAGTATTCTACAAACCCAACTATACCAGAACCATCTGGGAAAAAGTTGTAAAAAATTAAAGTGCAGACTCCCACCCAAATCTACTAGACTGCCACATAGAGACGAGAGCAGGAATCTTCATGTTTGACAAACATCCTAATGATTCCCTGGTAGCTCAGACGGTAAAGCGTCCGTCTACAATGTGAGAGAACTGGGTTTGATCCCTGGGTTGGGACGATTCCCTGGAGAAGGAAATAGCAACCCACTCCAATACTCTTGCCTTGAAAATCCCATGGATGGAGGAGCTCGGTGCAGGCTACTATCCATGGGGTTGCAAAGAGTCGGGCACAACTGAGCGACTTCAGTTCACTTCAATGATTCTTATGTATACAAATATTTTAATGCTGCAGTTTTCTCCATTTGGATCTACCCTACTTGAGTAGTAAAACATATTTCATGACATTTAGAATCTACAACTATCTTGTTTGACCATGGACTGCTTTGCTGGCAACAATTATTTTAATTCTTCTGTTTATCTTTGTGTTGAACTGAGTTAAAAGCAGAATTATAAACTCAAAGTTGACCAAGAAAACCAAGAGAAGTGGTATGAAGGAAAAATGAGGAACCATCCAGGTGTGTGTTTTGTCAATTTTGAGGAACAAAAAATATTATTTTTAGATGGCAATAACAAAATTCACTTCTAGTGAATAAAATAATTATTGAAGACATTACAGTGGAAAAAATGTGCTGAGGATAAGCCTGAAATCCCCTATTTTGTCACTGAAACAATTGTTCTTGTAATGTTTGTTCATGTGAGAAACTTAGTAACGCAATTTTAACAGAAAAATGGCACAGAAAACTTTTCAAAGATCACTGAGTTCTATGGGCCTAAAACTGTGAGGACTGAAGGGCTCGGGAGGTAGCAGTGACTGAGATCTAGGAATGTGGCTGCACCTGGCCAACCTTCTAGAAGTAATTTCAATGTTCATACTCAGTTTCTCTCTTAAGAAATAAAATCAGCACTTAATAACCTAATGGGTGTTTACAGTTGTAGGTTAACAACTGTAGGTTAAATACAAACACTGGGCTCCTTGAATAAGCAAGAGATCATGCAGATGCTACAAAGAGACAAGGGCCATGTTTAAAAAAAAGTTGAATTAAAATACACTCTTCTAACAAAGCACATCTTCAGCACAAGGAGAAAGTGTATAGGAGTCACAGTGTGTCCTTTCAGTGGATTATACTTCCAACTCCCCTTTCTCTGTTGACTCCTAACACCCCACAGCCAGTTAAGGGAGACAAGTTGGTGAGTTTGAAGGGACTAATCCTGGATTTCAGAGTTAAGACTATCCAGTTTGGATCTCAAGGCATGAGACTCTCAATACGTGAGACTCCAATTCTAGCTACTCCTATGGTGCTAACAACGAAATCATAAGTAGCCCCTGCCTTATTAAGTTATGTCTGCCAGGAAAGACAAGTCTCAGTAGGACAGTAAAGCCAAGGCTGTGAGTTCAGAATGGCAGGCTGCTTCTGTGTGAAACTGAGTGAGTGCTTCGCCTCCATTTTGTAAATCAGAAGAGGAAACCTAGAGACACTGGGAAGCCAAGTAAGACCAAGTATATTTACTATGACTTAAAGTCATGGGCTTCCCTGGTGGCTCAGACAGTAAAATATCCGCCTGCAATGCAGGAGACCCCGATTCGATCCCTAGGTCGGGAAGATCCCCTGGAGAAGGGCAT
The DNA here is from genome assembly GCF_023091745.1 of Budorcas taxicolor. NCBI lineage: Eukaryota > Metazoa > Chordata > Mammalia > Artiodactyla > Bovidae > Budorcas > Budorcas taxicolor. The sequence continues at coordinate 29,529,747 of NC_068916.1, read as the reverse complement.
GGCAACCCACTCCAGTATTCTTGCCTGGAGAATCCCGTGGACAAAGAAGCCTGGCAGTCTACAGTCCATGGGGTTGTCAAAAATCTGACATGACTTAGCGACTAACACCGTCACAAAAAAGTCATAGCAAGAAGCCATGTAATAGGCACTGGAAGGTCTCGTAAACAGAAACTGCTGGCATATAAGCCTCTGGCAATAATCCAGACTTTTTTATGCATTATGTGCCTCTCCCCCTACCGGCGCCAATCTCTATGATTTTTGGAGTTCATATGAAAAGATGCTGCATTCATGAGAAGTCCTCACCACCATCTCTTTTCCTGTCAAAATCTATGTCTACCCAAAATCAGCTACTTTCCTGAAGCCATACTTTCTCCACACAATCAGAATAATTATTCTCTGCCTCTGTCTGTAATAGCCTTTTGACCTCTTTGATAACACATACACATTTTATGATCAAGGTTTTGCCTGTGTGTCCTTTTTGATTAAAAGCAGAGACATCACACTTTGCTGACAAAGATCCATAGAGTCAAACCTATGGTTTTTCCAGTAGTGATGTATGGATGTACAAGTTGGACCATAAACAAGGCTGACCACCAAAGAATTGATGCTTTTGAACTGTGGTGCTGGAGAAGATTTTTGAGAGTCCCTTGGACTGCAAGGAGATCAAACCAGTCAATCCTGAAGAAAATCAACTCTTCCAATTAATATTCTTTGGAAGGATTGATGCTAAAGCTGAAACTTCAATACTTTGGCCACCTGATGCAAAGAATTGACTCACTGGAAAAGATCATGATGCTAGGAAAGATTGAGGGCAAGAAGAAAAGGGGACAGCACAGGATAAGATGGTTGGATGGCCGCACTGACTCAATAGACCTCAGTTTGAGCAAAGTCTGGGAGACAGAGGACAGGGAAGCCTGGCTGAAATTCATGGGGTTGCAAAGAGTCAGACATGAATGAGAGGCTGAACAACAACCCTTTGATTAAGCCCCTAAAGATAAGGTCTATGTCTGATTATCGTATCATTCACAGCACAAAGCACATTATCTTGCACAGAACTGACATTTTATAATGTCCGGTCAATGGAGCTTATAAGAGTTACAAAACTGACCACAGAATTTTCAGAGTAAAGATAGTCAGATAAAATAGTGCATATTTTGTCTTATTTTTAAAATGCATAGAAATATCCCCCAAAGTAGATAATAGATTTATCCCAATTTCAGCATGAATCTACCTGGACTAGAAGTCCAGTTAATGCCAATTACACAGTGCTGTTGCTATATTTAAATGCATTTGAAAATCATGATTCAAGAGCATCATCCTACCCAGACAGTTTGGAATATACTACATATTACTTTATAAGTATATACAGAGGCCACAACTTCGTTTTACAATCACTGGTGGGTTTTTTTTTTTTTTCCAGTTCTTCCTTGACTCATAGCTAAGAAATGTTTGATGGAATAATTTGAGTTTAGAAAAAGTCTTAACTGATGTTTAATCTCCAAATGATCAGAGATCTATTCAAAGGCCTACTGTGCTAACACATTTTAGTGGTAGGAACGCATAATTAAACATCTGTCCCTAAATAGAAACATTAAGAAAACAGTGAAGTGAAAGTGAAAGTCACTCAGTCGTGTGTGATTCTTTGTGACCGCGTGGACTATACAATCCATGGAATTCTCCAGACCAGAATACGGGAGTGGCTAGCCTTTCCTGTCTCCAGGGGACCTTCCCCATCCAGGGATTGAACTCAGGTTTGTCTCCCGCATCGCGGGCAGATTCTTTACCAGCTGAGCCACATGGGAAGTTCAAGAATACTGGAGTAGGTAGCCTATTCCTTCTCCAGGGGATCTTCCCGACACAGGAATCGAACTGGGGTCTCCTGCATTGCAGGCAGATTCTTTACTAACTGAGCAATCAGGGAAGCCCAAGAGAACGGAAGTAGATACAAATATTTTTGAAAAATTGATTTAAAAAATCAATTTATATAGGAAAACACTTGATTAATACCATTATTGTAATCAACTTTGTGACAGTGAAATCTTTTGATCATTTCCCTCAAAATTAGCTAAATACACATTTAGTTATATTCAAACTGCTTTTCATTCTACAACAATCTATGTCTTAAATGTATACACAAGTATGCAAAGTATATGTGTCCTATAAATAATTTACCTTTGGGGCAGTTCTATCTACTATTTTCCTCAAATGTAAAGATCAACTAAACAATTTAGAGGTCAATAGTGAGCAGCTGGTCATTTAAGAATGATCAAGAGTATCTTCAGCTATAATTTCAAAACCTGAAACCTGCAAGGATCTAGGGAGCAATGTTATTGGCCATTAAAACACTCTTAAGCTGTAGAATAGCATATAATGCCTCTACTGATGAACAGAGCTGTTAGTGGCCAGCTTTATTTTAAACAAATTTAAATATATTAATTTTCCTAATAAATATTTAATTGTATAAACTGTAAAGTAATTCTGGGGACTGGAGTTATCTTGAGGTATCAAAGCCTCAGGAGGATGCAGGAATTGTGACTGGGGCCACTTCTTATAACCTGGGGTTGCAATTCATTTTTCATAACACAAAAGGCCTATTTTCTTCCTAGGCAGGGTACATGGTAAATTCAACATTTTCAGTTCAGTTCCACAAACATTTATTAAGCAGATTATACAAGAGGAATCAGCATCACACAAAGGTTAACAGCTACCTGCTGGGTCGAATCCTCACTTTACTACTTCACACATGGGTGCTTGAGTTACTGAAGAGCTCTGTGCTTCAGTTTCCTCATCTATAAAATGGGGATGATAATAACAGTACTCATATTAAAGGAGAAAATAAGGTTAGACAAAATGATGTGCATAAAGTTCTTTTAAAAGTCCTGAGGTGGGAAATGCCTAATAAATTGCATTAGTCAGGAATTCTCAAAAAAAAAAAACAAAAACCTAGAGATATATATAGAGAGAGAGGGAGAGAGGGCAATGAAGATTTAAAGCATGGGCTCGTGTGATTACAGAGGCTGTGAAGTCCCATGATCTGCCATCTACAAGCTGGAGACCTAGGAAAGCCAGTGGGGTCATTTAACACAAGACTAATGCCTGGGAGCCAGCACTGTTGTTGGTATAAACCCCAGTCCAAGGGCAGCAGAAGATGAGATGAGCGATCCAGTTCAAGTAGAAAGGAAAAAGGGAGTAAAATCCTCCTTCCTCCATCTTTGATCTATTCAGGCCCTTAAGAGGTTGGATGATCCTCACACACTGCAAAGGGGCATCTATTTTATTGAATCCATTCATTCAAAGGTTCAGCACACCTAGAAACACCTTCCCAGACACATCCAGAAATAATGTTTAATCTGGGCACCCACATGCCCAGACACACAAAATTAATCATCATATCAGCGTTAGCTGCTGAGGTGTACGAGGCACTGTGTTTGGTGCTGGGATGAATGCAACATGAATACGACACAATTTCTTCTCACAAAACAAGGCAGTTCTGCAGAGCTCAGGTGGGCAGTCATCATTCTGGTCTTGTCTGTAATCCCAAATGGGTGCATTCCGAGGAGGAATATTAAAAGGAAACCATGAGAGACTTTCATTTCATATTTCCCAATGCACCTTATTTGCATACTGAGAGTTAAGTTAAAAATAGGGAGAATTTGGCCTTGAGGAAAAAGCTAACTTAAATGAAAGCCCAAGGAAAACTAACTTCCTACTGTTGATGTCCAGCAGCCCTCCAGAGAAAGATGGTTCCCTGGGAATTGCCTTTTCTCACCTGCTGTTGTTTTAACTGGTTTTCAAGTACTGTTGATCTCTAAGCCACCACAAAGTGGCTTAGAAAACATTAATTCTTTTCTGGTCCCTTTCCACTTGAGATAAAATTTAAATTTATAAGCTCAAATTAAAAGATCAATACACATTTCCCACATACCCTCTTATTTTGAAAAGCCTCTTTTTAAGAACTGAGTGGCTTAGCTGAGTGGACGCTATTGTTTTTAAGGGTCTGTTTGGATTGGAGATGACCATGGCGTGGAGGGTGGCCACAGCATGGGAACATCCAGCATTACTCAGGAATTTTTGGAAATTCGGCTTTTCCCCCCTCTATAACTCAATAATCTTTGCTCTCTTAGTGAGAGAAATCCAAATGTAGTTGGCTTGAGCAAACACAAAGGAATTTATTGGCTCACATTAAAGCCAAGGACAAAAACATCCCAAGGTAAATTGAATTCAGGGGCAGCTGGACAGAATTTGATAAATATCATTAGAGCTTCATCTTTGCATATGATGGACATGACGTCTCCTATCAGCCCAAGAGACCCATCCTGCCAGCTGTACAAATGCTTCAGGAAGACAGAATGTGCCCTTCTCTATTTGCACCATCCCGCTTCTCCTGGGCTGCATGCCCAGCCCTGAACTAATCTCAGGGTGGCTGGGATACAAGTCATCTGCCCACCCTGACTGCTGCACTAGAGTACACCATTAATGGATAAAAGCAGCAGTCTGGCAACAGACTACCCAGTTTGGATCTTGGTTCTACCCCTTAACAGCTGAGTGACATTAAGACAAATTTTTTAGCCAACCTGTGCCTCAGTTTCCCCATCCAGAGAATGGAGGTAGTAAATTGTCCCTATCATCATTTTGTTGTGCCAGTAGCTAAGTTAATACATGTAACAAATATATATTAATAGAAGGCATTTAGAACAGTGCCTGATGCCCAGTACCTAGTCAGCAAGTATCGGTAGGGCTGCCAAGTAGGAGGAAAAGGAGGAGGAAGAAAAGAAGCAGGAATCAGCTCCTGATTTCCCCACCAGAAGGATATAAGGAACAGTCTTGAAAGAAATTGGTTCAAGACAAAACAAATGAAAAATTACCCCAAACCATAAAGTATTTGTGTCAAATCCCTCCATCAAGCAGGGCTTCCCTGGTAGCTCAGATGGTGAAGAATCTCCCTGCAAGGCAGAAAACCTGGATTCAATCTCTGGGTGGGGAAGCTCCCCTGGAGGAGGGCATGGCAACCTGCTCTAGTATTCTTGCCTGGAGAATCCCCATGGACAGAGAAGCCTGGCAGACTACAGGCCATGGGTTCACAAAGAGTCGGACATGACTGAGCAACTAAGCATAGTATGGCCTCCATCAAGCTGTTATCCTCTGCTCTGTTCCCCACTAGACCTTGGACACTGGAAGACACAATCTAGACTGCTGTGAGTGGCCCCTGTGCATATTCTGCCTTGGAGTTATAAATATGTTGCTTCTGTGTTTTTAAAAATGTAGAACTCTAACATGGTAAAGGGTATGGGTATGGTTTAAGGTTCCTAAAAGTAATCTTCAACTTGTCAGTTTCACCCATATTTATATGACTTAGGCAATGATGTTAACTATGACTGTGTTGCATGGTGAGGAAATAAAAAGCTATGTTAGATGTATCTTTTTAAAAAAATAATGTCATTCACTAGAAACTTTTTTCCTACAGAAAATGGACTGCACATTAGTTGTGCATGCAGGGAGAACGGAGGTGGAAGACGCAAGGAAGCAAGAAAGGAAAGAAGGAACCAAAATAAACCCTCTCCTGTGTCGAGCATTGGAAATGTGGCACTAACAAAGACTTCCCGTTCCACGCAGAATAAGCACTGGCAGAGGCGGCATGCAGGGCTGTGGGTGTGCTCAGCTGTGCGGCGCTGATTATAGAAGATGAAAGGGCTGGCAATTTATTTCATCTCACACTGAAGCACTGCTGACAAATGAAAGTGAGGACAGAAGGATTCATTTGTTCAACTTCTGTTTTAAAAAGCAGACTTCAAATGATACCACAGAGAAAAAGAAGGAAATACTGTGGTGTAATAAAATGTCTACGTTTAAAAAATACACTAACTGGAGCATTTGTATTTTGTAGATGGGTTTGGAAGGCAAAGGGGTTGGCTTTTGTGTATGTGGTTCTTATCGATTCTAGGGAACAAAATGTATATACACAGAATCAACTACTGATCAGATAGGCCAAGTTAACCTCATCTGACCAAAGCACTCATGCCTACTCATCCTTGAATCCAAAGATTAATCAGATTTAAAAATTTTAACCCTGTAGTGTTTAAATACTTCTTAGACAATGGAAAATGAAAAAGACTTTATGCAGGATCTTTATGCTAAAAGTAAATACATAGATGCTACATGATAGGGAATATATTTTAATTTCATAATGCTGGTCTTTTAAAATTGTTTGCAGATCCAGATTTTCTTCATTCATTTATATTTTCATGTTTGCTTGAAATTCTGGAAGAAAGGGTTTAACTTCCTTTTAAATGAAATGTGGTATTACTTTTCATCAACATATTTAGTGTTTGAGAATGAGAAGCATTCTTCAGTTCAAAGGCTCATATAAATTATTATGAAGTCTAATCCACCTAGCAAAGTAGTCTTATTCCTAAAGATTTATTAAAGATGGGTAATATCCCATACTGGTAGGACATTAGTTATTTATGATTAATACACAAGAACAGATCCAAATGTTAATGACAAAACTAAAGAAATACATTCTGACTGTAATCATTAATATTAAACTAAAGCATCAGTGACACGAACCCATCATTCTTAAGCAATTTCTTTAAGAAATTCAGTTAAATGATTGATTTGTTTGTAACTTCTAATAAAACTTTCACTGTGTTTTCAATGTAGGGTTGCTTTTCTAATTCTGAGAAATCAGCAAAGTAATAGAAATGGAAAAAGGTTATAGCTAAAATAAAATTCACCAGCTTCCTTAGCCTCTTCAGACCATTATATTCAAGAGTTCTTTTCTTCAACAAATATTTTTGGAGCACTTGCTGTGTGCCAGGCACTGCTTTGGGGAGTAAGAATAATAGCATTTATCAAAAGTTTCGTCTGTTATGGAGGGAGACCATACAGGCTTACACTGACCTGGCTGCAGAGGCACCATTCACATAGACCACGATGCAGCACGGCCATTTGAACTGTGCAAAACATAGCCTGCTTCTATTCCAAAACATACAGGGAGACAAAAACGTACAAGTAAGCTAACAGACAATTTAGGTCAAAACTATGAAAAAGAAAAGTAAAAGTCGCTCAATAGTGCCCGACTCTTTGCAACCCCATGGACTGTAGCCTGCCAAGCTCCTCCATGAAATTCTCCAGGCAAGAATACTAGAGTGGGTTGCCATGCCTTCCTGCAGGGGATCTTCCCAACCCAGGGATCGAACCCAGGTCTCCTGCATTGCAGGTAGATTCTTTACCATCTGAGCCAACAAGGAAGGCCAAAACTGTGAGTTAGATAAAAGAAGAACACAGGCTAACTGTGTGTAGGAAGAGGAGCCACATATGGGAATTTCAGGGAAGGTCTTACCAATATCAGATAAAGACATTACAAAAAATGAAAATTTCAGGCCACTATCTCTGATGAATATAGATGTAAAAATTCTCAACAAGATATTAGCAAACTAAATTCAGTAATACATAAAAAGGATCAAACACCATGATCAAGTTGGATTTATTCCAGGGATGCAAGGATAGCTCAATATCCAAAAATTAATCGGATACAACACGTTAGCAAAACAAAGGATAAAAAATTACACAATCATTTCAAAGGATGCAGAAAAAGCACTTGACAATTCAACATCCATTTATGATTAAAAACTCTCTACAAAGTTGGTATGAATGGAATATATCTCAACACAATAAAGGCTAATGATAAACCAACAGCCATCATACTCAATGGCAAAAAGCTAAAAGCTTTTCCTCAAAGATTAGAACAAAACAAGAAGGCCCACTCTCATCATTTCTATTTAACATAGTACTGAAAGTCCAAGGTGCAACAATCAGAAAAGGAAAAAAAGGCATCTAAATTGGAAGGGAAGGAGTAAAACTCACTATTTGCAGATGACATGATACTATATAGAAAACCCTAAAGACTCCACAAAAACCCTGAAGGCTCCAATTTTTAAAAAAGTACTATTACTATTTATTAAGTAAATTAATATATTATTAAATGTAAACTTAATAAATGTATTATCAACTAAACAAAATAAATTTTTTAAGTTCTTATTTAATTTTTAAGTTTATAAATTCATTATTAAATAAATCAATAAATTAAACTAGTAGCACTGGATTCAGTAAAGTTGCAGAATACAGGATTCATAAACAGGAATATTATGCATTTCCATATGTTAATAATGAACTATCAGAAAGAGAAACCACAAAAAAAATCTATCATACCATATCAAAAAGAAATAAACTAAGCCAAAGAAGTGAAAGACATATCCTCTGAAAACTCTAAGACTCTGAAGAGAGAAACTAAAGATAATACAAATATATGGAAAGATATCTCATGTTCACAGATTGGAAGAATTGATATTGCTAAAATGTTCATACTTCCCAAAGCCATCTAAAGATTTAATGCAATTTCTATCAAAATACCCATGACATTTTTCACAGAACTAGAACAAATAATTACAAAACTTGTATGGAACCACAAAAATCCTAGATAGCCAAAGAAATTTTGAGGAAAGAAAAACAAAATGTTATGCGTCCTGATTTCAGATTATACCAAAAGCCACAGTAAGCAAAATAATATGGTCCTGGAACAAAAACAGATGCACAGATCAATGGAACAGATGACAGAAACCAGAATTAAATTAAATTAAATTACCATATACGCATGGTAAATTAATCTCTGAGAAAGGAGGCAAGAACGTACAATAGGGAAAAGACAGTCTTTTTATTAAGTGGTATTGGGAAAACTGGACAGTCATGTGCAAAAGAATGAAATTAGAAATTTCCTCACACTGTATAAAAAGTAAATTCAAAGTGGATTAAAGAACTAAATGTAAGACCCGAAACCATAAAAATCCTAGAAGCAAACATTGGCAGTATGCTCTTTGACATAGGTCGTAAACGATGTATTTTTGGATCTGTTCCCTCAGGCAAGAGAAACAAAGCAAAAGTAAATTTTGTTGTATGTCTATTATGTTCTAGTTTATGGACCAAACTTTGCCTTCCCAGGAAACTCTGCAATGACTAATGGTAACTTTTGACCAAGATCGTGACTACAGGCATTCCCTAGCCAAAACTTATAATACATACATGAATAGACACATCCTGACTCCTCTACTACCTCCTCAGAGTCGTTCGTCAGGAGCTATGTGAGCAGCTGTCTCCTAGGCCACAGTCCTCAGCAACACCCTGAAATAATTCAATTCACAGCTCATATTTAGTGCATGTTTCTTTTTCTTTTTTTCCCTCAGTCAACATGAAGAATATCTAAGGTAAGAACGTAAACTGGTGCAGCCACTACAGAAACCAGTATGGATGTTCCTCAAAAACAAAACAAAACAAAACAAAAAATACTTGCCATGTGATCATCACTAATTATTAGAGAAATACAAATCAAAACGACAATGAAGTACCACCTCACACTGGTCAGAAGGGCTAGCATGGAAAAGCCTACAAATAACAAATCCTGGAAAGGCTGTGCAAGAATTTGAAAAAGAATATATATATATATATATATATGCATAACTGAATCACTTTGCTGTACACTTGAAACTAACAGCATCATTAATCATCTATGCTCCAATATAAATATAAAGTTTTAAAAATGCTGGAGAGGGTGTAGAAAAAAGGGAACCATCCCATCTCTCCTTACCCTGGGTACACTTCTCATTTCCCCACATGACTTACATTTATTAAATGACTGGCTCAACTCTTCATTTTATCTACATGTTCGGAAGTTCTCTGACTCCAGTTTCAGTGCCCTAGATGCCTAGGCTAGAAGTTCAGAAAGGGAAGCAGTATGCCTACGGTCACACAGTGAGTTAAGGGCAGAGCCAGGATTTGAACTCTGATTTCCCACAATCAACGCCTGTATTCCTTCACTGACACCAGTGTTCCCCTCCAGCTCCAAGACATTACTAGGTCACCAAACTCTACAAAGGCAGTCAGCTACAAGACAGACATATTTCGCTCTGGCTTGGTCACTGACAGTGTAAATGGAAGAGATTGGAAACTTGGCTGCGCTGGTGGTTTGTGACTCTGAGCTTCCTCCCAAGGCACATCCTTGAATCAGAAGTCACTGACATGGTCAGAATGGCCATCATTAAAAAGTCTACAAAAAACAAAAGCAAGAGAGGCTGTGGAGAACAGGGAACCCTTCTGTACAGTTGGCGGGAATGTAAAGCAGCCACAGTGGAAAACAGTATGAAGCTTCCTCAAAAAACCTGCTAAATATAGAGCTGCCATACGATCCATCAATCCCACTCCTGGCCATGTATCAGACAATATTATAATCCAAAAAGATACGTGCACCCCAATGTTCATAGCAGCACTACTTACAATAGGCAAGACACAGAAGCAACCTAAACGTCCTTGACAGATAAATGGATAAAGAAGAGGTGGTACATATATACAATGGAATACTACATAGCCATAAAAGTGAATTAAACAATGCCATCTGCAGCAACAAGGTGGACCTAGGGATTATACTAAGTGAAGGAAGCTAGAAACGGAAAGACAAATACCATATGATATCACTTATATGTGGAATCTAAAATATGACACAGACATACGATTGCCAAGTAGGCAGGGGGGAATGGAGTGGGAGTTTGGGTTAGCAGATGCTAACTAATATACACACAAAATGAATAAACAACAAGGTCTTACTGTAGAGAACAGGAAACTATATTCAATATCCTGTGATAAACCATAATGGAAAAGAATATAAAAATGAACATAGGTATATGCATAAGTGGATCACTTTGCTGTACAGCAGAAATTCAACACACTATAAATCAACTACATTTCAATTTTTTTAAAAAGTCATGGACATGGTGCCCGTTCTCTCCCATATCCCTATGAGTTAGTCCCATCATCTTCTTCCATAGGACTTAGAGGGATGGGAAAAGGATTAACACCATGAGGCTACCAAACCTCAGCATCTACCTACTTGGGAGATATAACTTTCAGCTAATATCAGTCTGATAACACGGCCAGGCTGCCTGCTAAACATTTTTACGCACAATCACATCATTTAGTTCTTATAACAGACCCCATGAGTGGGATACAGTGCTCACCCCTTTTATTCAGAGGCAGGAAATGAGGCTCAGAGAAGTAAAGTGTACAACCCAAGAACTGTCACACATGGATTTTAAATCAGGATGGTGAGGAATGGCTGAAAGGATGGGTTATCCACACTAGGGAAGTGCTGGATCATGGGACACAGTGCTGGCTTTGAATATTAACAAGTTGCAGTTCCTCTGTCTTCAACATGGTGATAATACAAGATAATTATAATAATTTCACCAGAGTGATCGTCACAAAATGTGTAAGTCGCTTCTTAGAAGCTGCTCAGTGGATGTTCAATACTACTGCTGTTACTGTTTCTATTCCCTCCTCCCAGAAGCCTTCCCTTTTTCATCAACACCTCTTCTCTAACCTAAGGGAAGCAGCACCCAGATAATTTCTCCCTGCTTGCCCCAGGGTCTTTGGCTCTGTCAAGCAGAAACTCAAGAGATAACTGCTGATGTTGGGTGCCAGTTGAGTTCCCAGGGTTTCTGTACTTAGTCTGGGCTGCATGCTGGTCATAGACTCCAATGTGGTAAAAGAGCTGTTTCTAGACAAGACCCTGAATGCTCATCCTGCCGGCTGGGTGCCACTAACTTGATGGTGGTTGTGCATTTGAAAGGTGTGACATGGGGTGAAGGTGATGTTCATGGCTAAAAAAAATGATTGGTCTACAAAGAAAGATGGGGCTTCTGAGTAGCAGTAGAATGGACAAAGGCTCTGAAGGAAATAAAGGATGCTTTCTGAAGGCCACAGTGATGATCCATGGTAGTGTGTCATTCAGAAGAAGGCAAGAAGAGAAAATTCAGCAATTTAGTAATTCGCAGGAGTGGTTCATTTTACCTGGCAATTTTTCCAACCCAAAATATGAAGGAATGCAGACTTACAATTGAGGTCCCTAGTAATGAGTCATCCACAGATTCATCCATTTGGATAAGCAGATTGGTTGAAATGACTTGTTAAAATCTTCTCCTGATGGGGACTTTGATACTTTTTTTAAACTCTAAAAGTCCAGGCATCAGACAAAGGAATACTCAGTCCCAGCCCCTCATCACATCCAGCTGAATCTGCTGTCGTCAGCTTATTCTATTCGCAGGACAGAGGCCAACCAAGCACTACCAATCACCAGCGGAACAAGGGAAGCACTGAGGATGTGGTGAATGGAGCTGTGTGCTCACTCTGTTCCCATGTGACTGACCTATGGACAGTGGGTAATCAGAGAGTGGCTTTCTGTAGCAATTCACGAAGAAAGGTGCTTACTTCCATTTTAGAAAATAACAGGCACAGAGAGGTTCAGCAGCTGGCCCAAGGTCACAGAGTTGAGCCATGCACTGGAGCAGGGCATTCTTTGCTATACATACTGAGGCTAGTGCTTGTTGAAACAAGAAAAAGTAGATGAGGAAGTGTGCTCTGTGGCTAAAAATTCTTTGATGGCACTGGATTAGGGATTCTTACCTAGGAAACACTGACCTGTCTTTCAACTCAACTGGCCCTTCTGAAACAGCAACCTTTCAGTTCAGTCACTCAGTCATATCCGACTCTTTGCGACTCCATGAACCACAGCATGCCAGGCCTCCCTGTCCATCACCAACTCCGGAGTTCAGTCAAACACATCTCCATTGAGTCGGTGATGCCATCCAACCATCTCATCCTCTGTCGTCCCCTTCTCCTCCTGCCCACAACCTTTTCCAGCATCAGGGTCTTTTCAAATGAGTCAGCTCTTCACATCAGGTGGTCAAAGTATTGGAGTTTCAGCTTTAGCATCAGTCCTTCCAATGAACACCCAGGACTGATCTCCTTTAGGATGGACTGGTTGGATCTCCTTGCGGTCCAAGTGACTCCCAAGAGTCTTCTCCAGCACCACAGTTCAAAAGCATCAATTCTTTGGCGCTCAGCTTTCATTATAGTCCAACTCTCACATCCATACATGACTAATAGAAAAACCATAGCCTTGACTAGACGGACCTTTGTTGACAAAGTAATGTCTCTGCTTTTTAATATGCTGTCTAGGTTGGTCATAACTTTCCTTCCAAGGAGTAAGCGTCTTTTAATTTCATGGCTGCAATCACCATCTGCAGTGGTTTTGGAGCCCCAAAAAATAAAGTCAGCCACTGTTTCTACTGTTTCCCCGTCTATTTGCCATGAAGTGATGGGACTGGATGCCATTATCTTAGTTTTCTGAATGTTGAGCTTTAAGCCAACTTTTTCACCCTCCTCTTTCACTTTCATCAAGAGACTTTTTAGTTCTTCTTCACTTTCTGCCATAAGGGTGGTGTCATCTGCATATCTGAGGTTATCGATATTTCTCCTGGCAATCTTGATTCCAGCTTATGCTTCCTCCAGCCCAGCATTTCTCATGATGTACTCTGCATAGAAGTTAAATAAGTAGGGTGACAATTTACAGCCTTGATGGACTCCTTTTCCCATTTGGAACCAGTCTGTTGTTCCATGTCCAGTTCTAATGGTTGCTTCCTGACCTGCATATAGGTTTCTCAAGAGGCAGGTCAGGTGGTCTGGTATTCCCATCTCTTTCAGAATTTTCCACAGTTTATTGTGATCCACACAGTCAAAGGCTTTGGCGCAGTCAATAAAGCAGAAATAGATGTTTTTCTGGAACTCTCTTGCTTTTTCAGTGATCCAGCAATACCTAGAGTCATTTTCCTTACTGTGCAGAAACTGGGGACCCCTATAGGCAGGGTTCTCTCTCGCTCTAACTTTTGGGTCTTATATTTATTGGGAGGGTTTTACAGACAATCATCCCAGTAACAGGTAGGGGTAGGAGATGAAATCAAGACAACTGCCTGGAGGAGGAGCTATTTAAACCCAACTGGCACAAAAGGCAGGGCCTGGATGAAGTGGAGTCAAGGAGGATCTCCATGTGAGCAAAGACAGGACCAGCCCCCTGTTCCACTCCTCACCTCCATAAGACCCTTGCAGTTCCCCCACCTGGACCTTGTCTGCATCCTGTCCTTCCCTCTGTCCCAGGAACTCAAAATATTTAGGGTGATCCAGCTGCTCCAAGTGGCTGCAAGTCACTACAACCTTCAGCCCGAGCAGCAACTTGCAGCCTGTTCCAGGCTAGGGAGCCCTTCAGGGAGAATGAGAGGTGAGGGGAGGGAGGAATTCGTTGAGGGCAGGGTGGACTCTGTGCTGGCCAGCTCCTCAGAGCCCAAGGCCATTGCACCCTGATCAGTCCCAAACCTGCTTCAAGCTGTCCCCTGGCACACCTGGATGCCCGCTGCTGGCAGGCACTGGGAGGGACATCTGAGGGTGTCTCCTAGTAACACATAGGTGCCACTCTGTCCTGTGCCAACAGTCTGCCTTGCCAGCAGGAGCTCTCACACCATGGGCCATCAAGATGCAATTGTTCTTCAAGGCTAAGAAGAACCAGGCATCCTCAGGGCCAGGTGAGTGAGTGGGCCTGCAGTGGTTTTACCCAGTGGCTCAGTAAAGTTCTGACTTAATGTGGGCCTGGGGAGCTGGACAACTCGTGCTGGGCTCCCAACTCCCTCACTGGCCCATCTGGGGAGATTCTCCTCATCTTTCTTAGACTCAGTTTACTTCTCTGTGAAATGGGTGATGCTAAGTGGCCTCTCCCACAGCTGGGACAAATGGGATGCTGTTGACTGAACAGTTAGCATGGAGTCTGGAACAGAGTGCAGAGGGTTTGAGCAGGAGATCTGTGATTCCTGGGGATGATCCCCAATATAAGCAGACTCTTCAGCAACCAGTCCTATAATAGAGCGCCCAGAACTAATGGCAGATCACACTTCTGCAATCAGCTCAAGTACGACCAATAACTTTGCAGCAGGGACACAGCTGGGACACTTGGGGTGCAAAGGGCTAGCTCATACCAATCAGATGAGAAAAACACTATAAAGGTTTCTCTGGGATTTCCTGAATCTCATGAGAAAGGGGACAACCCTCCCCAAAGCCCCAGCACCTATTTACCTACTGGGAGGAGAAATAATACGTATTTGTCGTGAGTAATAAATGTTAAAACAGAATATTCTATTCAACTTCTATTTCTCTTAAGCCTAGAAGTTGTGGTGCCGGTGTTTTGTTTTGTTTTTGTTTTTGTTTTTTACTTTGTGACATTTAAAAGATACAGATCTCACATTCCTTCTTGAATTAAGAAAATTCACACGGTCACAGTTTACTGTATGTGGCAGAAAGAAGAAAAGCTAGCCTTCACCTTCTGGCTGCTGCTGCTGCTGCTGCTGCTGCTAGATTGTTTCAGTCGTGTCCGACTCTGTGCGACCCCATAGACGGCAGCCCACCAGGCTCCCCCATCCCTGGGATTCTCCAGGCAAGAACACTGGAGTGGGTTGCCATTTCCTTCTCCAGTGTATGAAAGTGAAAAATCAAGGTGAAGTCGCTCAGTCACATACAACTCTCAGTGACCCCATGGACTGCAGCCTACCAGGCTCCTCCATCCATGGATTGTCCAGGCAAGAGTACTGGAGTGGTTGCCATTGCCTTCTCCACCACCTTCTGGCTACTGAAGGATAACTCTAGTACCCCTCCCTCAAAGGACAAGTTCATTTCAGCACAGTTCAGCAAGGCCAGGAACAGGAACAGCCCCGCAAAACTCCTGGGATTTAGAGATGGGAGGTACTTTCACAGGCAGAGCAACAACCTCTGAAATGTAGGTGCCTCTGAAAATAGTACTTGCTAGGACCACATCCTGTCTGAAGACACTGGCTGCATTTCTGCAGCCCTTGGAGGAAGAGGGAACAAACATCTTCTGTTTTTCTGGTCGAGATTTCTTGCAACTGAGTACTGGAGCTTGTAGTTTTCTAGGTCCATCTGGTGATAATTCACTAGATAATCAGTACTAAGAGGGAAAATCACGAACAAAAGACACATGAGGAGAGGACAAGGCCAGAGGAAGGTTATCTGCAGATGTATCGAGGTCAGGCAGCACTTTTTATTCTCGGGCCTCCACCAGAGCCTCCAAGATCTACCCTTCAACTAGAGTAGAATTCTCCAGGGGTCCTTGTACATTATCTCTGAATTCCCTTTTCTGATGGCTTCATATTTGAGGAAAAGATCTGCAGTACAGCTTTAAAGGGTCAAGTTTGGCTCAAATCCGTAAACACCATTGATTCCTGGGAACTAGGATTTCTACGTATGTGTGTATTTGTTTTATATTTGAATGCGGAGTTCCGAAAAATATCAAGGAGAGATAAGAAAGCCTTCCTCAGTGATCAATGCAAAGAAATAGAGAAAAACAACAGAATGGGAAAGACTAGAGATCTCTTCAAGAAAATTAGAGATATCAAGGGAACATTTCATGCAAAGATGGGCATAATAAAGGACAGAAATAGTATGGACCTAAAAGAAGCAGAAGATATTAAGAAGAGGTGGCAAGAATACACAGAAGAACTATACAAAAAAGATCTTCATGACCCAGATAACCATGATGGTGTGATCACCCACCTAGATAGAGCCAGACATCCTGGAATGTAAAGTCGAGTGGGCCTTAGGAAGCATCACTATGAAGAAAGTTGGTGGAGGTGATAGAATTCCAGTTCAGCTATTTCAAATCCTAAAATACAATGCCGTTAAGGCGCTACACTAAATATGCCAGGAAAATTTGGAAAATTCAGCAGTGGCCACAGGACTGGAAAAAGCCAGTTTTCATTCCAATCCCAAAGAAAGGCAATGCCAAATAATGTTACAACTACCACACAGTTGTACTCATTTCACATGCTAGCAAAGTAATGCTCAAAATTCTCCAAGCCAGACTTCAACAGTATGTGAACCATGAACTTCCAGACGTTCAAGCTGGACTTAGAAAAGGCAGAGGAACCAGAGATCAAATTGCCAACATCTGTTGGATCATCAAAGCAGCAAGAGTTCCAGAAAACATCTATTCTGCTTTATTAACTACGCCAAAGCCTTTGACTGTGTGGATCACAATAAACTGTGGAAGATTCTGAAAGAGATGGGAATACCAGACCACCTGACCTGCCTCTTGAGAAATCTGTATGCAGGTCAGGAAGCAACAGTTAGAACCAGACATGGAACAATAGACTGGTTCCAAATCAGGAAAGGAGTACAGCAAGGCTGTATATTGTCACCTTGCTTATTTAACTTATATGCAGAATACATCATGCGAAACACCAGGCTGGATGAAGTACAAGCTGGAATTAAGATTGCTGGGAGCAATATCAATAACCTCAGATATACAGATGACACCACCCTTACGGCAGAAAGTGAAGAAGAACTAAAGAATATCTTGATGAAAGTGAAAGAGGAGAGTGAAAAAGTTGGCTTAAAGCTCAACATTCAGAAAACTAAGATAATGGCATCCAGTCCCATCACTTCATGGCAAATAGATGGGGAAACAATGGAAACAGTGACAGACTTTATTTTCTTAGGCTCCAATATCACTGTAGATGGTGACTGCAGCCATGAAATTAAAAGATGCTTGCTCCTTGGAAGAAAATCTATGACCAAAGTAGACAGCATATTAAAAAGCAGAGACATTACTTTGCCAACAAAGGTCCATCTAGTCAAAGCTATGGTTTTTCCAGTAGTCATGTATGGATATGAGAGTTGGACTATAATGAAAGCTGAGTGCTGAAGAACAGATGCTTTTGAACTGTGATGTTGGAGAAGACTCTTGAGAGTTCCGTGGACTGCAAGGAGATCCAACCAGTCCATCCTAAAGGAAATCAGTCCTGAATATTTATCAGAAGGACTGATGTTGAAGCTGAAACTCCAATACTTTGGCCACCTGATGAGAACTGACTCATTGGGAAAGACCCTGGTGCTGGGAAAGATTGAAGGCAGGAGAAGAAGGGGACGACAGAGGATGAGATGGTTGGATGGCATGAGCAAGTCAATGGATATGGGTTTGAGCAAGCTCCAGGAGTTGGTGAAGGAAAGGGAACCTTGGTGTGCTGCAGTCCATGGGGTCACAAAGAGTCAGACACAACTGACCGACTGAACTGATTATATTAACACGTTTCAAATTATTCATAAACTGTAAAGAAGAAAGAGAACAATCAAATGCATGTTTTTTGCAGCTGGTCACCTTTTGCAGCTGGTATTTGTAACTCTCTTCTTTCCTTACCCATTTCTTATTTTCTTTGCCCTCAACAAGCATTTCAACTGGCTATGAGGTGCTCTGCCTGTTTGGGTAGAACCTAACCTTCACTGCTGAAGGATCTGGGCCACTACCAATCCTACTGAGAATGGTTTCTTCTAGTTTTCTTTGGATTTTCATCATAGGGTCAGATGATACTAAGAAAGCCCTAAGAAATCTCCTGAATTCCAGACCCAGGCTTCCTCACCTTCACTACAGAGTAGCAGACAACTCTGCCCTTGGTAATCAGTGATTACTTTAGCCAGTTCAGCAATCTTATTCTTTGGGTATAATTTTAGAGGAATAAAGGGACCAGGAGTGGCAGTCTTTACTTACAGTTTAATGGCATCAGTGTGTCTTCTCAGAGAAGCCCTGACTACATTAGGAATTAAGCCTCTAGGCCAGAAGAGCATAAAGTTAAATGGACATGTAGCAAAATTCTGCTAGTGGATCAGTAAGGATTATAGCAGTAATAGTGAATGGCCCACTCTCATCCACCGCTGATTCCTGGACCCATGTATCTCAGCTATGGGAAAATCAGTGCTGCATACTGAATGCTGATTTAGAGCATATACAGCCTCCTGGAGAACATCATGCCAGTCCATCAGGGTACTGCCAATCTAGCTGACACTACCATTCTGCCTTCAAAAGTCCATTCTAGTGAAGTCAGTTGCTTCAGGATTACTGGGAACATGGAATGATCAGAAAATTCGATGAGCATTTGCTTACAGGCACACTTTACTCCCTGTGCAGAGTTCCTTCATCAGAAGCATGTTGTGCGAAACACTGTGATGGTGAATAAGGCACCTGTGAGTCCTCAGATGGTATTTTTGACAGAAGCACTGCACATAGGAAAGGCAAATCTATATCCAGAGTAGGTGTCTCTCCCAGAAAGAGCAAAACATGGCCCCTTCAACAGCCAGATTCCTCCAATGTAATCCCCTGCTATGGGGCTGATTATCCCAGGGAGTGGTGATATCTCAATCCTTGCTGAGAACAACCTGAAGACCATCAGAACAGCTCTCCTACAATTAAGATTGAAAAGAAAGAACCACAAGGAGTCTGGTAGAAGAGGAGGAAAAGCAATTCAGTGCCTACACACATCTAGGAAAGAGTTGAACCAGCTCGGCAGGGGCCTGCCATGAGCCAGGAAAGAGACTGTCGCTGCCAGCATGTGCCCACTTATGAACACTTGGCAAGGAGCATAGCCAGCTCAGCAGTGGCTCCAACACCTGCAGCCCCAGCCCAGCCTCTAACCAAGGCACGCAAACCAAGGAAAAATGGAATCAGCTCACAAGTATAGCCCAAGGCCCTGGGCATTGGACACACCCCCCAACCAAGGTAGAGCCAAGGTAAAGGGTCCCATCACACCTCGTTCAGGGCCCCTACTTTATCACCTTGGGCACTGGCTCAACCCCAATAGGGCAGTGACTACCATTCAATCTAGAAAAAGTTCTAGCTTGCACATGGCTCCTGCTATAGCACTCCAATTCAAGCCCTAACAAGTTCCCACCAAGGCAACAGGGTAGAGGTGGTCCAAGATGATTTCAGATCCAGCTCTCCCACCAAAGCCACTGGGTACCTGCGAAATGCACAGAGACACTCGCACAAAAGGATATACCATCAAAACCAGAATAAGTAACTGCTTCACCTAATTTCATGGAGACAAAGAGAGAAAGTTAAACAAAACTCAAGGACAGAACAACAGGTTTCAGATAAAGAACAAGGTGAAACCCCTGAAAAACATTCCTAATGAAACAGAGATAAATAATTCACCTGACAGAGAATTTAAAACAACAGTAATAAAAATGCTAACCTAACTTGGGAAAAGGATAGCTGAACACAGCACTTCAACAGAACTAGAACACATAAAAAAGAACCAGTCAAAGATGAAGAATTCAGTAACTGAAATGAAAAATACACTTGAAGGAATTAACAAATTAGGCAATAAATCACCTAATCAAAACAGCAGAAAGAAAAACAAATTGTTAAAAATGAGGATAGGTTAACAAACCTTAGGGACAACATCAAGTATACTAACATTCTCATCACAGGCATCCTAGAAGGAGAGAGAGAGAAGGCAGTCAAAAATGTATTTGACAAAATTATGGCTGAAAACTTCTCTAACCTGAAGGAGGAAACAGGTATCCATGTTCAGGAAGCACAGAAAGACCCAAACAAGATGAACCCAAAGAGACCCACACCAAGACCTGTCATAATTAAAATGGCAAAAGTTAGAGATGAAGAACTTTAAAGGTAGCAAGAAAAAACAGTCACATACAAGGGCATGCCCATAAGGCTATCAGCTGATTTTTTTTAGCAGAAACTTTGTACACCAGAAGGGAGTGGCATTTAAATTACTGAAAAGAAAAAAACCTACAACCTAGGATACTCTACCCAGCAAGGTAATCATTCAGAATTGAAAGGCAGATAAAGAGTTCTCCAGACAAGCAGAACTGGATTAATGACAACTAACTCAATATTATAAGCATTGTTAAAAGTTCTTTAAGAGAAAAAGAAAAGGCTACAACAAGAAATAAGAAAATACAGAAAGAAATAATACAAATAAGAAAATGGAGGAAAAAAAGAAAATGGGAAAAATTCCATTGGTAAAGGCAAATATATAAAAGAGCAGTGCATCAGCAATGTAAATAAGCTATTATAAAGGGTTAAAAACTTAAGTCAACTGTAACTACAATTAACAGTAAAGAGACAGACATGAAGATATAAAATGTGATATCACAACATAAAAGGTAGGGGAGGAGTAAAAAATGTACATCTTTTAGAACGGATTTGAACTTAAATAACTATCAGTTTAAGACAAGTAGATATAGTTATAGGTCAATACACATGAACTTTATGGTAGATACAAATCAAAAACCTACAACAGATACACAAAATGAGAAAGAGATACAAACATAACACTAAAGAAAATCATCAAACCACAAGGGAAGAGACTAAAAGAACACAGAACTATAAAAATAAATTTAAAAAAACAAGCAACAAAAAAGCTATCATAAAAGCTATCAAAATAGAAACCAGCACATACCAATCAATACTCACTTAAAATGTCAATGAACTAAATGCTCCAACCAAAAGATGCAAGGTAGCTGACTGGATAAAAAAGCAAGATCCATCTATATACTGCCTACAAGAGACTAACTTCAAAGCTAAAGACATATAAAAACTGAAAGAAGGGGATGGAAAAAGATATCCATGCAACTGAAAGAGAAAAGAAACCTGGAAAAGCAATACTCATATTACACAAAAATAGACTTTGATAAAGGAGTCAATATAAGAAGATATAACACATGTTAAATATACACGCACCTAATGTAAGAGCACCTAAATATACAAAGCAAATATTAAGAGACATAAAGAGAGAAATTGACAGGAATATAACAATAGGGGGAGACATAACATTCTACTTACAATCCATGGATACATCACCCATACAGGAAATCCATAGGAAACCCAGAGACCTTAAATGACACTTTAGACCAGATGGACTTAACAGATATCTATAGGACACTGGATCCAAAAAGAGCAGAATAAACACTCTTTTCCAGTGTGCATAGAACATTCTCCAGGATACATGACACCCTAGGGCACAAAACGCTACTCAATAAATTTAAGAGGATAGAATTTGTATGAAGTATCTTTTTCTGACCACAACAATATGAAGTTAGAAATCAATTACAGGAAGAAAAATGGAAAAACACAAACACATGAAAACTAAACAACATGCTATAAAAAAAACCTCCAATATATCAACAGATAGAACAAAGAGGAAATTAGAAAATACCTTAAGACAAATGATGATAGTAAAAATACAACTCTCCAAAATCTATGGGACATAGCAAAAGCAGTTCTAAGAGGAAGTATATAGCGATACAGGCCTACCTAAAGAAACAAAAATATTAAACAAACAACCTAATCTACCATCTTAAGGAATTAGTAAAACAAACAAGGCCCAAAGTCATTGGACCAGTCAATAAAAATATGCTATTTAATTGAAATTATCTGATTTACAAGTTAGTTTGAATAATATCTCTTAATTTATATGACTAAATTTGAATCTACCTGACATAAGGGATGTGTGATATTTTGTTATATTTTATTGATAAAGAAAAAAACATAAAAATGAGACTTTAATATTAGCAATTGCATTGTAACACAGAATATATTGGCAGTTATCATAGGAATAGTCCACTTGGGGCATAGATTTTATTTCCATAAAGACAACCTAGGGGGCAGTAAAAGTGTTTTGATAAGAGTCATCATAAAGAACACTTTTCTTAAATTAGTGCTTGCAAACAAGTTCAATCACAAGAAAATGCTTTAAAGATATGTTTAAAGATAGTATTTATGAATAATCAAAAACATTAAAAATACATAATTGACCTGTGAAAGTCATTCAGTCATGTCCGACTCTTTGTGTCCCATGGACTGTAGCCTACCAGGTTTCTCTGTCCATGGAATTCTCCAGGCAAGAATACTGGAGTGGGTCCTTGTTCTCTTCTCCAAGGGATCTTTCCAATCCAGGGATCAAACCCAGGTCTCCCACATTGCAGACAGATTCTTTACTGTCTGAGATACCAGGGAAGCCCACAAAATTGACCTAAGGACATAATATTAAGTAACCAGGAAGGCAATTGGGTGGTATACCTGATTGTTTTTCATTCACTGTCTTTTCTTTCCATGAGGTATAAATTACAATCAGTGAAATGCACATATCTTAAGAATACAATCCAATAGATTTTTATATATATGTACACCCTATAAACAGCATCCATACCACAGAAACTTCCCTCAAGGCTCTTGCCAATCAATCTCTTTACCCTTCTGTTTGAGGCAATCATCACCATAGCTAAGTTACCAGTTTAAGAAATTCATTGAAGAGAATTACACTACTATTTAGCAATAAAAAAAAGAATGAACTAATGATAAAGACAGCATGGAATGAACTTCCAAATCAACCTCAGTGAAAGAAAAATCAGACACAAAAGAAGTCTATAATGCATTATACCATTTATATAAAATTCCAAAAAATTCCAACTAAACCCTTAGTGACAGAACTCAGAGCACTGGTTGTCTGGGGACCAGGGAGAGGATAAGAAGGAATAATTTCAAATGGAAATAAGTAAATGTGGGAGGTACATTCATATGTCAAAACTTATCAAACTATACACTTTAAATATGTGTCGTTGATTTTTCTCAACTATATCTCAGTAAAGCTTAAAGTCATAACTTTCAAATGGCATATTAGTTTGCTGGGTAAGAAAAGTTTACCTTGTGAGTCACACAGAACTTATATGTTCAATAAGTAATTAAGCTTTCATCATTTTTTTTAACAGAGAAAAGGTTTCACCAGTTTTCCTCCAAATATTTTTCTCTAATGCAATTTTTCTCCCTTCACATGATTGCGGTTCCCTGTATGTTCAATACCCATGTTGTCCCAATACCAAGAAGTCAATAGAGCACTTTTTATTTTTTCACTCTGGGCTTTTGTTTGGTTTATTTCTACTGACTTACATGCAAGATCACTGATCTTTTCTCACCATCCAATCCATTGTTATGACCTCACTTTATCTTACTTCTCAATTTCCACTTGACCTTTCGTTAGTTTCCATTTCTCTACTATGAACCTCTATCTGTTCATACACTATATCCATCTTTACCTTAAATCTTTTAACATATTTATAATATTGTCTTAAATTCTTTTTGACTGCTGCTGCTACTGCTAAGTCACTTCAGTCATGTCCGACTCTGCGCAACCCCAGAGATGGCAGCCCACCAGGCTCCCCCGTCCCTGGGATTCTCCAGGCAAGAACACTGGAGTGGGTTGCCATTTCCTTCTCCAGTGCATGGAAGTGAAAGGTGAAAGTGAAGTCACTCAGTCGTGTCCGACTCTTAGCGACCCCATGGACTGCAGCCTAGAAGGCTCTAATTTACAAAACAATTGTATATGGTATTTAAATAATGGAGTAGATGACTTATTTAATAGTTAATTTAGTTTTAGTGTACAGCTCAAGGCATAATCTACTCTTTAAGCCCAAACCCTTTCCTTCCTCTGTTTATTCAATACTTTGGACACATATTACGAGAATGCACTAACCCTAAAATCAAGATACCTATAGGAACCGTCATATCATTGGAAGAAGGAATTCACTGATCTGCATTTTTCAATGGCTTCAATTTCATATTTGGTTATACATTACTAACTGATCAACTAAAATAAGATGGCAAAAAAACCCAGATCTACTTTTAGAAACACAATTTTCCTTATTTTTTCTTTACAAGTTGTATGTACTATCTATTAGTTTTGCTATTAAGAAACAAAACAATGTCTTAGCCCAAATTTGTTTTTGTGATGTTCCAATTCAAACTTTTTGTCACAAAAAATAAAATGCATATATCTTAATAGTACAATTCAATGATTTCAGTAATTGTAACAACCACCCAAATAAATACATAGAATAATTCCATCAACCCCAAAATTTCCTTTATTCTCCCTTTCCAGTTAGTCTGCTTTTCCCTAGAGGTAACCAGTTTCTTACTTCTACTAACACAGTACAAATTTGCCTGTTCTTGGAACTCATGTAAAATGAAGTCAGATATAAGTTCTCTTTTTCATCCAGATTAATTCATTCAGATACTACTTTTAAGATTTATCCATGTTGTTTCATCAATCAAAAGTCCATTTTTAAAAACTGTTAAGTAGTGTTCCATTGTATAAATATACTAAAATTTCTTTACCCACTTTTGTATTGATGGGCCTTGTGGATTGTTTCCCAATTTTGGCTATTATGCATAAAGCCTGCTATGAATATTTTTATACACATTCTGTGGACATATTTTTATCATTTCTCTTGGCTTAATACCTAGAAATGGAATTTCTGTATCATAACTTATATCTTTTTCCACTCAAATTGAACTTGTTTTTAGATACTATAAAACACATTTGGTAAACAACATGTAGATGGATCTTGCTTTTTATCCAATCTTATAGCTTCCTTCTTTCTAATGGAGAGTTTAGTTCATTTACATTGAATGGAATTATGGTTTTGTTCAGATCAGTTTAATTCTACTTTTTTGGTATTTGCTTTCTATTTGTCCTGTATGTTATGTGTTCTATTGTTCATTTATTTCTGCTGTCTTTTGTGATTATAATTTTTATTACTCCATTTTATCTATTTTATTGACATTTTTAGCAATACTTGGTGTGTGTCTCTGTGTGTATGTGTTGCAATGGTTACCCTATAGACAGCAACACACACAATTTACCACAGTCTCAATTCATATGATATTAAAGAACAAGAACTATATAACAGTATAATTTCATTTAATTCCTACTCAATTCCTTACATATTAGCCATATGTTTTAACTCAGCATATTCTATAAACCCCATACCCATTACTACTGTTTGTGTTTTAAATAGTCAAGAGTCTTTTTAGAAACGTCAGCAATCTCATGAACCTAAAATGATTAAAATCAGAATCTAAGAGGCCAGGATTATAAAGAGAAGAGTTCAAAGAACTGAGCCCAACCAATAGTCTGAATCTCTTTTCCTCTTGAGGCACTTGCCAATTTGTTATTAGTATAGGCTGAGAAACACACAAGCAGAGCAGAAAGTAGCTGCTATGAGTTTGAGAAACTATGCAGGATTTTTGTCAGTTTCTTGGTTTGAGGGAGATTTTTTAAATGAGATTAAAGAACCACCAAAAGGATGGTGTCTTGATAAAAACCCTGAGTATTCAATTGGACACCAAAAGGGCTACAGTCTAGGTTGAGGTTAAGCCAGAAATAGACCAGCCTTACAGACTTGAACCCAGCTGTGAATCAGCTTAGTCCGTTTGAATTAAAGTAATCCATGCCGACTCTAATTGCCTGCCAGAAGCCGACTGTAATCCCCTTTAGAGAAAGATAACACTTCAAGAATCCCTATAATTTTTACACATAGTTTTAGTAATTCAATGAAAACTTTACCAGGTATACAAAATAAAAAATAATAGACGGGGAAAAAGGTAATAGACACAGATGCAGAGGTGATCCGGCTATTGGTTTTCAGAAAAAGATATTTTAAATGGCTGTGAAAAACAGATGACAAGATGGAGAAACCAACCAGAAAACTAGAATTTATATCAAAAAATAAAATGGAGGTTCTAAAACTAAAAAATAATATCAGAAATCAAGAATGCAATGGATATTCGACAACTGCCTCATATTCTTCCACAGAACAGGTAAAACTAAAGCCATGCACTTACAACAGGTGTTGCCCACGGCGTTCCTGCAGTCTTCGGGAGCTGCGGGTGGCTCTGAGGGCAGCAAAGGAAGCTCTGGGCACTTGGCTCACGGAGTGGCGGTGATTTAGGTCCAGCTGGACGACTGAGTGACTGAACTGAACTGAACTGAAGGGCGCCAGCACCCACACAGCGGCCTACCCAGCGGCGAGGCTACCAGATCCTCGCCTTGCTTAGGCCGCCGTGAACTTGGAGGCAGGGCCGCCCATCTTGCACATGCGCACTTCCTTTGATGCGCAGAAGGCCCAGCTCCTGGGCTTCAACACCCCAGCGCTCAAGTTCAACTGCAGCGAGTTCACTCTCCTCAGCCAGACATAGATGCGCCTTCCAAGGTGGCAGCACTAGGGGCCCCGTCCCGTGGAAGCTGCGGTTGGAAAGGTGGACTCACAGGTGGGCGGAGCAGTGAACGTCCTGCAGGGCCGGAGCGTCCTGAGGCGAGGACGGGAGCGTCGGCAAGACCAGCCAACTGGCTGAGTTGAACTTCAAAGACAATAAAGGTGATACTTGCTAGAGGAAGAATGTCTCATACATGCCTGCAGTTACTGGGGAGTACCCGATCCTGCTTGCATGGCTTACTGTGCTACCAGCAAGAGTGGTTCAATAAATCATGCAAATGCTACTGGCAGCCATATTGTAAGTCACTTCAGAGGGCAAAATGCAAAGAGGTGACTCTGCACAAGAATGGGTCCTGGAAGAGACGGTTCTGGAGTATTATGACTATGGCAGCGGTCAGGCCTTCTTCCTTGGCTTCATTCTTAGCAAATCCACCTGGGTTGTGGGGCTGCTATGCAGTCAGCCCTGTACCATTTGGGAGCAGCCTCAAGAGTTCACAGCCCAGAGAGTTCACAGTGGCAGCCTGCGGTCCAGGACCACTGCTTCCTGTCTTGGCTGGTCACAATCCTTTCTGAGCAGGAACTGCTTGGGCTGGCAGATCACCACAGAGTAGATGAGCCAACTGGAGGAGCTCTAGCAGGAAAATCCTTCTACCACCTTGGAGGTCCTGGAGAAGACAGGGGCAGAGGAGGGTCCCCAGCATATCTCTGGAGGTAGGAGCATTCCCACCAGTGCCAGAACATATCCAAGCTGGAGGCCAACTCCTCTAAGAAACTGAAAGTGTTTCAGACTCAGGATCACATCACTGTCAGGCAGGACCTGGGCCTTAGCAGGAAGAGAACTGCCTACTTAACTTTGCCTGAGATGACTGTGATAATCGGACTTTAGTAATAATTTGGTTAGGAAACATTCAGCTCATGCTGGGGAACAAGATTTGCCTGTGGTACAAAGGACCTGGTGCCCGGGGGAAAAGGATCAGCCACATCATCAAGGCCTCTGATAATTATGTCAGTGAGATCACTGCTGAGCCCCATAGCAGTTGTGGGCACACTGTGGAAGTAACTCATAACTTCCAGGTGAGTTTCATGTGGAAGTAAACCTCGTTAGAGAGGATGCAGAGTGTTTGAAAACATCTGTTGTGGAGGAGATCTTCATGGCAGATTACATCTCCCATAAGCTGCTAGGTGTGATCAGAAAGCACCAGTGGCCCAAGGACTTCACAGCACCAGAGTTCCATAACCTCCACCACTCGCTGGCTGACTTTCTGAAGATGGTGCTGCAGAGACTGCTGAGCCAGATCCAGGGTCCACTAGGTACAGGGAAGATGTGAGCTCAGCCACCATCATCTACCATCTGGCTCAGTGGGCCTGTGCTAGTCTGTGCTCCAGCTAACAAAGCCATAGACCAAGAAGAGTCACTGACCTGGCTCAAAGTCATCCAGCTCTCTGCAAGGGTCATCAACTCCCCACTGCACGTCCTAGCCCTGTACAACCAGATCAGGAACATAGGTAGCATGCTGGAGCTCCGGATGCTGAAGGACTAGACCCAGGAGCTGTCATCTGCAGACCAGAAGCTGTGGTACTGAGCCCTGAAGCACAAACTGATGCTCATAAACACATGCCATCAGCTGCACATGTGGATGACTGAGACCTGCCCAGAGTTTCATGGGCGTCCAGGCCACTGAGCCCTGGAGTGCACAGTCCCTGTGTCCTCGGAGCCAAGCAGCTGACCCCTGCGGGTGACCACTGCCAGCTGGGCCTCGTGGTGATATGCAAGAAGGCAGCCAAGGCTGGGCTGTCCCCGTCACTCTCTGAGCACCTGGTGGCGCTGGGCAGCCATCCCATTTGCCTCATCTGCCTCCAGATCCAGGATCAGATGAACCCTGCACACAGCACCTTCCTGTCCAACATCTGCTGCAAAGACTCTTGTCAGACCAGAGCAGGTCATGTGAAGATGTTCTGTGTGACCCAGGACCAGGAGAAGACCATCAGGTCAGGCACCTCTTATCAAACAGGCCAGAAGCTGCAAACATAGGAGAGAAAACAGATGCTGAGGTGAACCAGATCACCATCATCATGTTCTACCAACGTAACGCATGCAGCTCAGTGGCTCCCTGCACACCAGGCCCTACCAGGAGGTGGAGACTGCCAGTGTGGATGTATTTCAGTTGCTTGACAACATCTTTAATATCTCCTTTATGTGGGCAAATGAGCACCAAAGCATTAGGTTTGTAAACAACCCCCATATTTAACGTGGCCCAGCACAGTATGGGCAACTGAAGGGCTCCATCCAGGCAACCACTCTGCAGCCACCTTCTGAGCTATGACCACCTACTGGGGATGGGAGAGAGATGGGTGCTGAACAATCTGTAGGAGCACC
The DNA here is from genome assembly GCF_023091745.1 of Budorcas taxicolor. NCBI lineage: Eukaryota > Metazoa > Chordata > Mammalia > Artiodactyla > Bovidae > Budorcas > Budorcas taxicolor. The sequence goes on along the minus strand of NC_068916.1, from coordinate 29,500,583 downwards.
TTATGCAGTGCAGCAGGGCCATCAACCCCCTAGAGCCCGCTTCATGACAACAGCCATGTATGACCCTGGAAAGCCATTTTCCCAGGATCTGTCTGTGATCAGGGGCGTCCCAGGTGGCTCAATGTCAAAGAATCTACATGCCAATGCAGAAGACGAGGATTTGATCCCTGGGTCGGGAAGATCCCCTAGAGATGGAAATGGCAACTCACTCCAATATTCTTGCCCAGGAAATCCCATGGACAGAGGAGCATGGTGGGCTACAGTCCATGGGATCACAAAAGAGTTGGACATGACTCAGCAAGTAAACAACAACATCAGTGATCAGAGCAGCCAGGGCGAGCCCTCAAACATGTATTTCCAGGCCCATAACCAGATCAGCATGATCAGTGCCTGCCCCAGCCGCATGACCTCCATGAATAGGCCCCATTGCCTCCAACCTGGGCATGCCACCCATGATGCCGCTGGGATATTTTGAACAAGCTAACAGGCCATCCACAGGTGGGGCACCCCAGAAGGCAAGACTGGTTGAGGCAGGAGTCTAGAAGAACAGCTTTGGGCCTTCCTGGGCCAACCAGAGGACACTTCTCAACAGCCAGGCCAGCTGGAATGTGCTGTCAAAGCTGTCTCACGGGGTGTCCCAAGGACAGGCTGTATCTCCAACAGCCAGTTCTCCTAGAGGGGCCAGCCGCACCTCTCCCAGCCCCAGCTGTCACTGGACAGTTGTCTTCATGACTTGGTGCGTCACAAGACTCCATGTCCCAGGGGCAGCAAGTATATCAACTTAGCATAGTGATGGAGCTGCCCCAGTACTACAGAGTCAGTTCAGTTCAGTTACTCAGTCATGTCCGACTCTTGGCGACCCCATGAACCACAGCATGCCAGGCCTCACGTCCATCACCATCTCCTGGAGTCCACCCAAATCCATGTCCATTGAGTTGGTGATGCCATCCAACCATCCCATCCTCTGTCGTCCTCTTCTGCTGCCCTCAATCTTTCCCAGCATCAGGGTCTTTTCAAATGAGTCAGCTCTTCACATCAGGTGGCCAAAGTACTGGAGTTTCAGCTTCAACATTAGTCCTTCCAATGAACACCCAGGACTGATCTCCTTTAGGATAGACTGGTTGGATCTCCTTGCAGTCCAAGGGACTCTCAAGAGTCTTCTCCAACACCACAGTTCAAAAGCATCAATTCTTTGGCTCAGCTTTCTTTATAGTTCAATTCTCACATCCATACATGACCCCCAGAAAAACCATAGCCTTGACTAGGTGGACATTTGTTGACAGTGATGTCTCTGCTTTTTAATATGCTGTCTAGGTTGGTTATAACTTTCCTTCCAAGGAGTAAGCGTCTTTTAATTTCATGGCTGCAATCACCATCTGCAGTGATTTTGGAGCCCAGAAAAATAAAGTCAGCCACTGTTTCCACTGTTTCCCCATCTATTTGCCATGAAGTGACAGGACCAGAGGCCATGATCTTAGTTTTCCGAATGTTGAGCTAGAGTAGCCCCCTCCATTAGCACCTTATGCTAAGTTGAAAAAGTAAAAGTAAAAATAAATGGATACCTGTTGTCCACTGCTAAAACTGAAGCATGGTTTTGAGCAGGAGGAGAGGGAGACAGACACAGAGAGGAAAGATGATAAAAAGGCATCCTGGGAAAAGTCATTCATGTGGCTGGAGTGATGCATCTACACGTCCAGAATGCCAGAGGCGACTGGCAAACGTCAAAAGCCAGAAGAAGCAAGGAAGGGCTCTGTCCCAGAGCCATCAAAGAGAGCATGGCTCTGCCAGTGCCTTGATTTCAGAATTCTAGTCTCCAAAATTTAGACATAATAAATTTCCCTTGTCTTAAGCCAGTCAATTTTTGGTACTTTTTAAATGGTCACCCTAGGAAATCAATACAAATACTAGTATGATTAACAACATAGATAAATCTCAAAAGTTTTGCTGAGTAAGAAGTCTTACATAAATGATACTGTATGACTCAATTTATATGAAGTTCGAGAACAGGCAAAACTAACCTATGGCGGGAAAAATTCAGAAGAGTGTTTGCTTATGGGTGAGGAAGTTTGCATTGGCTGGGAAGAAGCATTAAGAAACTTTCTAGGGTGATGACTGTGTTCTATCTTGGTAGAGGATTGGGTACACAAGTGTTCACATTTATCAAAACTCAGCAACTGAATATTCAAGATTTGTGCATTTGATTGTATATAAATTCTACCTGAAACAAAATTAAAACTACTGTAAACAATTACTGAACTCTAGCTAGTATTATTCACATGCTGAGATATTTAGAAGGAAGTATAGAGAGGTCTGAGCGACTTCACTTTCACTTTTCACTTTCATGCATTGGAGAAGGAAATAGCAACCCACTCTAGTGTTCTTGCCTGGAGAACCCCAGGGACGGGGGAGCCTGGTGGGCTGCTGTCTATGGGGTTGCACAGAGTTGAACACGACTGAAGCGACTTAGCAGCAGCAGCAGTAGAGAAGGCTGCATTTTAATTTGAAACGCATTAAAGTTTTAAATGGATTGATGAATGTATAGACAGATGGTTAGGTAGATATGTGATAATTAATGGCAGAAGATCATGAACTCCTTATTGCCAAATTCAGACTTAAATTGAAGAAAGTAGGGAAAACCACTAGACCATTCAGGTATGACCTAAATCAAATCCCTTATGATTATACAGTGGAAGTGAGAAATAGATTTAAGGGACTAGATCTGATAGATAGAGTGCCTGATGAACTATGGACGGAGGTTCATGACATTGTACAGGAGACAGGGATCAAACCATCCCAAAGAAAAAGAAATGCGAAAAAGCAAAACGGCTGTCTGAGGAGGCCTTGCAAATAGCTGTGGAAAGAAGAGAAGTGAAAAGCAACGGAAAAAAGGAAAGATATAAGCATCTGAATGCAGAGTTCCAAAAATAGCAAGGAGAGTTAAGAAAGCCTTCCTCAGTGATCAATGCAAAGAGATAGAGGAAAACAACAGAATGGGAAAGACTAGAGATCTCTTCAAGAAAATCAGAGACACCAAGGGAATATTTCATGCAAAGATGGGCTCGATAAAGGACAGAAATGGTATGGACTTAACAGAAGCAGAATATATTAAGAAGAGGTGCCAAGAATACACAGAAGAACTGTACAAAAAAGATCTTCATGACCCAGATAATCACGATGGTGTGATCACTCACCTAGACCCAGACGTCATGGAATGTGAAGTCAAGTGGGCCTTAGAAAGCATCACTGAGAACAAAGCTAGTGGAGGTGATGGAATTCCAGTTGAGCTATTTCAACTCCTGAAAGATGATGCTGTGAAAGTGCTGCACTCAATATGCCAGCAAATTTGGACAACTCAGCAGTGGCCACAGGACTGGAAAAGGTCAGTTTTCATTCCAATCCCAAAGAAAGGCAATGCCAAAGAATACTCAAACTACCGCACAACTGCACTCATCTCACATGCTAGTAAAGTAATGCTCAAAATTCTCCAAGCCAGGCTTCAGCAATACGTGAACCGTGCACTTCCAGATGTTCAAGCTGGTTTTAGAAAAGGCAGAGGAAACAGAGATCAAATTGCCAGCATCAGCAGGATCATGGAAAAAGCAAGAGAGTTCCAGAAAAACATTTATTTCTGCTTTATTGACTATGCCAAAGCCTTTGACTGTGTGGATCACAATAAACTGTGGAAAATTCTGAAAGAGATGGGAATAACAGACCACCTGACCTCCCTCTTGAGAAACCTATATGCAGGTCAGGAAGCAACAGTTAGAACTGGACATGGAACAGACTGGTTCCAAATAGGAAAAGGAGTACGTCAAGGCTGTATATTGTCACCCTGCTTATTTAACCTATATGCAGAGTACATCATGAGAAACACTAGGCTGGAGGGAGTACAAGCTGGAAACAAGATTGCTGGGAGAAATATCAATAACCTCAGATATGCGGATGACACTACCCTTATGGCAGAAAGTGAAAAGGAACTAAAAAGCTTCTTGCTGAAAGTGAAAGTGGAGAGTCAAAAAGTTGGCTTAAAGCTCAACATTCAGAAAACGAAGATCATGGCATCTGTTCCCATCACTTCATGGGAAATAGATGGGGAAACAGTGGAAACAGTGGGAGACTATTTTGGGGGGCTCCAAAATTACTGCAGATGGTGACTGCAGCCATGAAATTAAAAGACGCTTACTCCTTGGGAGGAAAGTTATGACCAACCTAGATAGCATATTCAAAAGCAGAGACATTACTTTGCCAACAAAGATCCATCTAGTCAAGGCTCTGGTTTTTCCAGTGGTCATGTATGGATGTGAGAGTTGGACTGTGAAGAAAGTTGAGCACCGAGGAATTGATGTTTTTGAACTGTGGTGTTGGAGAAGACTCTTGAGCGTCCCTTGGACTGCAAGGAGATCCAATCAGTTGATCCTTTGAGAAGACTCTTGAGCGTCCCTTGGACTGCAAGGAGATCCAATCAGTTGATCCTAAAGGAGATCAATCCTGGGTGTTCATTGGAAGGACTGATGCTAAAGCTGAAACTCCAATATTTTTGCTACCTCATGTGAAAAGTTGTCTCATTTGAAAAGACCCTGATGCTGTGAGGGATTGAGGGCAGGAGGAGAAGGGGACAACAGAGGATGAGATAGCTGGAGGGCATCACCGACTCGATGGACGTGAGTTTGAGTGATCTCTGGGAGTTGGTGATGGACAGGGAGGCCTGGCGTGCTGTGGTTCATGGCGTCGCAAAGACTCAGACACGACTGAGCGACTGAACTGAATTGAATGGCAGAATCTAGTTGTTGAACACATGGCTGTTCTATGTAAAATTCTTTCAACTCTTCTGTAGTTTGAATAGTTTTATAAGAAAATGTTACAGAAAAAAGAATGTAATAAAGGAGTTAACCAGAGGTTTAGTCAGGCTAGAGTATAGAATTTAAGAAAGAATGAAAAATACAGAAAGAAGCATACATGATACCAGTCTCAGAGATAAAGACCTCAATAGGTATAACTGGAGTTCTAGAAACAAAGAAAAAAAAAAGAATTGGGTAGATACAAAATTTAAAAAGATAGTTTTTGAGAATTTTTCAAAGCAGATGAAAGACTTCAAGCCACATATTCAGTTAAACAGTGAACTGCAAATGTTTCTTTTAAATGCAAAGGAAAAAAAAAAACTAGGTATATCTAGTTAAACTGTTGAAAAACAAAGACAGAAACCCTTTAAATCATTCAGAGGCGCAACAAAGACAGAGAACTTACTTCCCAATGGAATCCTGTCTTTAAAGTGAGGCACATGGATAGAGCTGGCATTTATTAGGCTCATATTATATACCAGGTTCTGGGCAAAACTCTTCACAAACACTGTCCCATTTTCCTCACACCCTCCCAATGAAGTAGCATTAAGAACCCCACTTTAATAAAAAAGAAATTGAGAGAGGAAAAGTCAATTATTTGCATAAGGTCAGATGGTTAACCAGTGGTAAAGATTTCAATTTAATTGTGACAGACTTCAAACTTTCATCTTAAATATTATGCTTCCTCCTGTACTATAAGTTTCTGCTTTTTTCCTCCATTTTTGTGCATCTACCAAGGCTCTAGGTCTCAGCATTCCCTGATTTGGAAATCCCCCTGCCAAGTTTTGCAGTCATTATGAAAATATGCTTGGGGTTAATATTGAAAATGGAGAGAGAGAGTCTGAAGGTAGTGTTACATTCGTATCTAATATTGGATAACAAGGATACAGATCACGTTATTGTATGATGCTGGAACACCACCTGTAGAGAGAATACATTTAATTGGCACCATTTCTTTGAATGCAGTATATCTAGTCTCCATTTTGACACTGTAGTAGATGACTGAAATGCTACCTTGTGTCTTGTTAGCACCGGATTGTAAAGTGTCTATTATTATAGAAAATTGACAAGGTGAGGAGCTGTCAACTTTAGCTAAGAGAAGATCCTATTTTAATAAATATTATTTCATAAGGAAATGTGCTGATGACAGCTTATTTCAGTGGAAATTGTTGCTGCATAACCTTTCTGCTAGACAACATTACATCAGTAGTTACTATACCTAAAAAATTATGCTAGATGCTAGAAATGTGCTTGCAAGAATAATTTTTATGAAATAAGTACATAAGCAAAATTATTTTGATATATTATATTAGCATATACATATTACAGGAGATCTTATGGGGTATATTTTTATGACAAAATAATAATTAATATCCCAATAATATTTTATATATTTTTCTTTACATCTACAAGTTGTAAGACGATGTCTTCAGAATAAATTTACATGTGTAGATGAATGCACAAATGCATGTATATATATACTGGTACAGACTTCCCTGGTAGCTCAGATGATAAAGAATCTGCCTGTAATGCAGGAGACCCAGGTTCAGTCTCTGGGTTGGGAAAATCCCCTGAAGAAGGGAATGGCAATCCACTCCAGTATTCTTGCCTGGAGAATTCCATGGACAGAAGAGCCTGGTGGGCTATAGTCTGTGGGGTTGCAAAGAGTCAGACAAACTGCAACTAACACTGTCACACTTTTCATATAGTGATATGCATACAGATTAAAAAATTTCAAAGTCATTACTTATATATCCCAAAAGTTACAAGCAATCTGACATGGAAGCATGGATCCTCCACTGATTACAGGAATTAGCAGAGCTAAATTTAAGTCCTGGTTCTATCACTTTTATTTTGTAGTCTTGGCAAAGTCTTTTAATCTCTTATTTAAGATGGCTTTACTTCTCTGTTAAAATGGAGAAAATAATATTTGCCCTCCATACTTCACAGAGTTGTTAAGAAGCTTTTAAAAGAGATAATGCTTATGAAAGAAATATGATATTGCAAAAAGATATTATACTTAGGTATACAATTATGTATTATTATGTTATATATAATATATTAAATATAATGGTGTATGTAAATATAAGTATCATGTTGTGGCCTAAATTATTCTAGGAGTCCCTAACCTATGACTTCAAATAAGATCATGTTAACAATAATAATGAAAGTTCTCTGCTTCATTGCCCACTAGCTGTTGAAGTCACCTTAAAACACAACCCAGCTTTTTCTAGCAGAGTGAGGGGGAGTGGAGTTTTAGGGGATCTTCTCATGTTCCTTGCTCTCTGGCTCGCTAATACTTTCATGAAGCCAGTGGAGGTGCTCTTGCTGACACTTTGAAGCCCACCCACCCACAGCAAGAGCCTCTGCACCTCAGCACCATCTTCCAGGATACACAAAGCGGCCAGTGTCTAGAGAGCCAGAGAGGGACTGTGTCCCCATTCCACACACAGAGAGAATGCCTGTCCCAGGGGCACAGCTTCCAAGTCACTCTTTGTTATACTGGCCACAAGTTGTTTCTAGTACCCTCTCTTTCCTCCTGCAGGACTCGGTCAGGAATCCAGGCTTACAACAATAAAGTGTCAGTTCTTTCCGGCCTCTCTCTTTGCTTTCTCCCTGTATATGCAAACCCTTGTCTCATTTATCTCTAACCAAAAGGTATTGTTTAAATGGCGTGCTCTCTGGCATATTGCACCAGTTTCCCACACTTGCCAGAAACATGTGAAATCCAGGTGGGAGCACTTAGTGTTCCAGCTACTCACTGCTGTGTAACACACTGCTCCAAAATACAGCGACCTACAACAATGCTGATGTTTTGCTAATCACTGTTCTTTAGGTCACTTTGCTGAAGTCAGCTGAGCTGACTAGGAGCTAGGCTCAGCAGGGGCACTGGGATGACCGGGCCCCTCTTTCTTCAGAGTGTCTTGTCATTGAGTAGTCTAGACCAGGCTTTGTTTAATAGCAGCATACCAAATGAACAAAGACAGAAGCTGTCAGGCCTCTTAAAAATCCAGCTTCTCAAATACACCACACCATTTCCATAGCAGTCTATTGATCAACGTATGTCACAAGGCCAGCTTAGATTCAAGGAAAACTGGGCTGCACTTCTTCATGGAAGACGTATCCAAATAGAGAGGTTGTAAGAATTGTCAGAGAGTCATCTTTGAAGGCAATGGCAACCCACTCCAGTGTTCTTGCCTGGAGAATCCCAGGGACGGGGAAGCCTGATGGGCTGCCGTCTATGGGGTCGCACAGAGTCGGATACGATGGAAGTGACGCAGCAGCAGCAGCAGCAGCAGCAGCAGCAGCAGCAGCAGCAGCAGTGTCTTTGAAGACAAACAACTATTGTTCCGTCTCTGGCCACAGCAATGCAGATCCTTCGCATGTGCAAAATATCCCCCTCCCAAGACGCCAAAACTCCCATTCAGTTATAATATTAGCTCTAAGTCCAAGATTTCATCATTAAATATAGTCCAGGTAGAGACAAGCCTCCACAGATTAGAGAGTCGGATGCAGTTGCCCAGGTGTGACTCTTCTCCAGTTATGAACTAAAACGGTAAGGTATCTGCACTCCCTACCTCATCCCCACACATACATCCAAAATGCAATAGTGAGAGGGGGATATGATAACTATGATAGACTCCTGTTCAAGAAAGAGGAAAATGGAAGGTTCACAAAGCCACTGATCCACAGCAATTCTGAAATCTTGTATGGTACATATTCTCAGGGCCTTGTTCTGGAAACAGAGAATGTTACTTGATTAGGAACAGGCTCTACCCTCTGGGAATAATTTCCTAATTCATTGTTCTCTTGACTCTTGTCTTGTGCACTGCGGTCTTAGCGTGGCCCTCTAAGTCATTACTTGGTCTCAACACACAAAAAAATAGCTATCATTTCACATTTAGTGTACCATTTTCATTTTCTAATAATGCACTCTTAATGCCAACAGCTGACTAGGACTTATTAAAAGTTCAAAATGAGGTGTGTGACCTTTCCATTTGTATAAACATGTTCAACTATGTATGTGAAAATGCTTAGGTCATTTGTATAAATTCATCAGTATAATTAAATTGACTATAATGAATACATAAATAATCTATATAATTTTTATACTAAATTGAGCTGTTGTCCAGTGGAATAAGCTGTGAAGAAATATTTCTTGTGACCTGAGAAATGCTATATTATTTTATGTCTCTTAAATGTGTTCTTTACTTAGTTCTAGTAAAGGGAAGGAGTCTATGACTCTATACAGAGGCAAAAGCAGAGCTAGGTAGTATCACTGACTTCCACCCGAGCTGACTGACTCATTGAAAAAGACCATGATGCTGGCAAAGATTGAAGAAGGGAGGAGACGGGGACATTAGAGGATGAGATGGTTGGATGGCATCACCGACTCAATGGACATGAGTGTGAGTAAACTCTGGGAGTTGATGATGGACAGGGAGGCCTGGAGTGCAGCAGTCCATGGGGTTGCAAAGAGTTGGACACGACTGAGCGACTGAATGGAACTGAACTTATGCCATACTTGAGATCATTCATTTTTAATATACTCTATGTTTTCTATTTTATACCTATCTCCCTATAGATCTATGCCTACATCTATATAGGGATAGATGTATAGTATTTATTCCAGACACTCCACTAGGCATGTTATACTACTTTTTCACTTAATCCTTGCAGTACCCCTTCAACATTATTGTGATTCATAATTGAGCTCAGAGATATTAACTACATTATGGAAGGTCTCATACCTTAGAGTTCTAACTTTGCACCTTCCTTACTTTACAGTGTTTAGGAGTCAGGTTTGCTACTTACTTCTACAGTTTATTTCTTTTTCCACTATGTCCAATAACTGACTACAAAATTTTCCCTAAATAAAATGGCAATGCTTATCTAAAATTACCAAAATTCAAATAATTTGTGGGGGAAAGCTTAATAAAGGATAACTTATTATTTTAAGGACATCCCTCAGAGCTAAAATGATAAATGAAATTATATTACATTCCTCAATAAAGCGGAAACTATGCTCTCGAAAGCACATAAAATTAGTTCCAAAATTAAAAATTCAGAAGTTAGACTTAAATGAATGCCATCAATTAATTTTTATAAAAGAACTAGAACCATTTTGAAAAAGTTCAATTGTCTTCTAAATGAAAATTAGATAAATAACTTCATTTTATTGAGAAAAATTATTATGATCTGAGAGATAGAACTGGCAGGCTTTTTTGCCTTCAATTAAAAATATCAATCCTCCAGTGGAGTCCCCCAAATCATTCATCTACAAATGAGCAGAACTCAGAGAGGATTTCACCTAGAGAGCAAAGGAGCAGGAGTTGACAGAAAGGCTGCTTTTTATTTGTGGTTCTACTATCTTCAGAGATGAGATTCAAAAAAAAAGAAATGCTAACAATGATGAATAAATATTTGTTAAAAGCTCCAGGTACTGTCTTATGAGTTGTACCTTAAAACCTGAAGGAGGGAACCCTGAAAGAATGAACGTATTTTCCATGTAATTTAGGCTTTCCTAATTTCAGTGCAATCCTACAGCTGCTTAAGAAGTCATTGCCTGTTCAGTTCTTCATAAAGCAAATAAAGAATAAAAGGAGCTCTCCCTTTATTACTGAGTTGTTGGAAAGAAATCTGTAAAGATACCATGTGGGTTCCTAACTAGCCAGGATGTGAGAATCTGACCAGCAATATGGAAAGACACAAAATGGTGACCTATTTACAGTGTTTCACACTTTGATTGGTACTGTTTTTCTTTGAAGTACACAACAGGAAGAAAACGACACAGTATTTCTGCATCCCTTGTCATCCTCTTCATTGACCCTGTTTTTTCACTACTAGAGATGCATTTGCGCTTGTTTGTTGAACTAATCTAAGGAACTAGAAACATCAATGAAGTCTGTAGAAATTTTTATGATCAAGCGAAAAGTGACCAACTCATTTGTTACCAAGTTTTCAATGGCAAAAATGGCCTAAATCCCAAATATCATAATAGAACTGAGACAAGATGAAATGGACCATTTTCTGTGCAGTTTCACATTCCTTTTTTTTTTTTTTTGAAAGCATGGAAGCATTTGCCAAAATGTGATATCTGTAATAACAAGCCATGGGGAGAAAAAAAGCAAAACATCCTTGCACAATGATGGTAGACTATTACATTTAGCCTACCCACACAAATTGGTCCCAGCAGTTTTCTCTTTAATTCAGGATTTATAGAAACATCTGAGATTATAAAATTAACCAAACAAAAACAGATGCTATAATCATGAGGGGCTCAATTCTTGGATGAATACCAAATCTAAACATTAGTATATGGAGTGGAAACATTTTAACTTAAGTTCTTGTATATCAGTTTGCAAGCTGATGTGAATATTTCACATGAAAGTAACTATCTTAAACAGCTTGGAGAACTGAAATTATGTTCACATAAGTGGCCCATTTTTCTCCCTTTCAAAAGGAAGATAAGAGCTATTAAAATGATAATTTCCTCAACTTTCTTAATTTATAATGTAAAATCTCCCACCTATATTAACAATTTCTAGGAAAAATTAGGGGAGAGGTATATCTTAGATATAGCTCCCAAATTGTGTTTTTATAGTACTCTGGGGTGATACATAATCATGTCACTGTCATATAGTTTGACAATTTATTGTACATCAATTCTGAGCAGCTCTTAGCGTTTTGGTCAGTGGCAGCATCAACCAAAAGGATAAAGAACACTTTACATTTAAATAAGAGTAACAGTTTAAAGGTAGTAGAAAATACTCTTCTAGTCTAGGCTACACTTACACATTGTAAAAAAAAATGTAGAAATTACCCTTTGGAAAAAAGAGATCTAAAAATGAGATTTGATAGTCTTATTTCCATTTAATGGCTAGGTTCATTGGTAGGAACTGACTGCTTGTGGCCTGTGCCTTGGCTGAGACTGGTTTGAAGGTAAAAATACGAAGGAAATTAGAGATTTAAAATCAATCAAAAATATGTTCTTTTTAGGAATGAAGGATCTTTAAGTGATCTAAGATGCTTTTTCTGTAAAGTAGTAGGTTTCTCTGAATTCAAATACACATAGCAAAGACTCTAAGACTGGGTTTTGTTGTTTTTTTGTTTTTTTTTTTTTTAAAAAACAGCTTTGTAAACACACTCAGAGAAATGTCAGGATAATACCACCAAGGGATCTTGGCCAAGATTTGTTTATTGGATTTACACAATTGAACCAATCATGATTAAATTGCCTCAGGGCCAAAGTTCAAAGGGATAACAATCAGAATGCATAAAAAGTAGAGCAATGAATGGCATATATTAAAATAAATAAGATGTCAATGTAAAGAGATGTGTTTTTAAGCTCTTTATGGTTCTGCTTGTAGAAGGTCATTAGACAAGCACTGGACAAAACTATGATGAACAAAGAAATGCACTTGCAAGGTCCTTCCATAGAAATCTCCTTTCTTCTTGAGTTCTTTATGGATGAAATGTGGAACTGTTAGCTAGAGCCCTCCAGCTGATTTATATGTCTATGAAGTTGAGTAAGCAGTGTTTTCCACAGTGTATTCCAGAGAACACAAAACCATAGACTGTTACTAAACATTAGCCAATCTTTCCTTTCCTACCAAGGTGAATCAGTGAGGAAATATGGATTTAAATCTGGCTTACCAATCTGTCTGTTTTTCTATAATCAAGTTTCCCAAACTTATTTTCCTTCACAGCCCCTTTTTCTAAGGCAAAACTTTCAGGAACAGTATTCTTTCGGAATGCACATTGGGGAGTCCAAGTGAAGTGAAGTGAAAGTCGTTCAGTCATGTCCAACTTTTTGCAGCCCCATGGACTATGCAGTCCATGGAATTCTTCAGGCCAGAATACTGAAGAGGGTAGCCTTTCCCTTCTCCAAGGTATCTTCCCAACCCAGGAATTGAACCCAGGTCTCCCGCATTGCGGGTAGATTCTTTACAAGCTGAGCCACCAGGGAAGTCCAAGAATACAGGGAGTAGATAGCCTATCCCTTCTCCAGGGAATCTTACCAACCCAGGAATCGAACCAGGGTCTCCTGCACTGCAGGTGGATTCTTTACCAACTGAGCTATGAGGGAAGGCCAGGGAATCCAAATCTAATTTAATTAACATATAAGATGTGTGCATAGTCCTGGGCCTGAAGGTGAAGAAAGTTGGTTGGTTGGTCTACACGTGCTTTTAAGTTCCAGTCAGGCTCATTTTTCTTCCATAATAAGCAATCTTCCTCCCCACTTAAGAGCTTAGCCTTGTCACGCTTTTCTCCCTCAAGTGTTAAGTTTACACTCCTCATAATAAGGTAAAAATGCTTGATAATAGCTGGAGTGTACGTCTTCACATTTGTGTTCAACAGAATAGACCTTTGATGTGAAAGAACGTAATTCTTAGTCAGATATTTTAGGCAAGCAAGCGAGTGCAATATTTGAATGAATAATAAAGCTATTTATAGGCATCTTGTGACCATATGCCATGCCATGAATTGATAGCTGAGATACTGAGGGCTCAGTAACTCAAAATTAGCATTTTGAACTGGATCTGGAGGTCTCTGGAGCACTTGTTTCTCAACTTCCCTCTGTCTGAGCAATTCCATGAGTCATCTGGTAAGAGTCACCATGAGGTGATGGCATCAATGTCATTTAATTGCTAAGCCTGGACTAGACATTCCCTACTAGAAAGGAACCTGGAATAAGATCAGCCCAGTTGGCTGAGGCTAAGCCGACAGTGGAAGCTTTGAGGTTTGTCTTGGCATTTATGAGCACTAAATCCTCCAGCCAGTGTTCACACAAGCTGTTAGCACCACAAATCCATGAAGTTCAGTTCCCCAAGGTATGTGGAAAGTCAAAACTCTAAAGTCCAGGCAGAAAGACCGGGAGCATCTTGACTCTTTCCTATTACATGGTTTATTCACTCACTAAACACTTCCTGAGCCATGTTGTTCGAGGCACTGGAGATAGGTAAAAAACAAGACAAATAAGACCCAAACACTTATGATACTTAACATTTTGGCTGGGTAAGACAGGCAAGAAACAAGCAAAGAATTATCAAGCATTGCCTAACAACAACAAAGAAATTATAAACAAGTGACCTGAAATATAGTGATGCTGCTATGGAGCCAATGTTCAAAGAGAAGACTCCAGTATCCAGAGATATTGGATTCTGGGTAAAGAGAGATACAAGATACAAGGTCCGGTCCTAGAAGGAGGCTAAGACACTGGGTAAGAGATTGGGAGAGAGATAAGAATATAGGTAGAATCTTACATATATGACCCCAACTGGGTGAGGGACTCAGGAAGTCAGGCACAGGAAGAACACAACAGAATGTGGGTGAGGAATGATCCAAAATGGCTGCTGTTTTTGGATCATCACTGAGCATGTTGAGTCTAATTACAATTGAAAAATATAAAAGTCAACAGTGGGGCAGCAAAGGCCATTTAGAACAGGCGGAGTGAGCCAATGAAAGTGCCTTCTCCAGAAAGTTCTGCTCCAGTTAACAAAGATCTGGTATCTAGCATAAACACATCCCTATCACTCAACGAGATGAGCAAAGAGGAGGAACCTGGTATTTCTCAACTATGGGATCAAGAGGTTCTATCCTGAGGATTCAGATATATGAAACAGCCATGCCTCCTTTGCTTATGGCGATGGCACGTAGCACTCTGCTGGAACTTCTACCTACAAAGTCAACTCTGGCTTCATATATTTGACTCATTTCTGCGGTTAATTTTACAGGTCAACTCAGCTGAGCTAAGGAAACTCAGATACTTTCTAAAGCAGTATTTCTGAGCTTATCTGTGAGGGTGTTTCTGAAAGAGATTAACATTTGAGTCGGTAGACTAAGCAGAGACGATCCATCCTCACTAACTTGGATTGGTATCCTCCAATTGACTGAAATGAACTGAACTAACTGAATCTGTTGAGGACCAAAGAGAACAATAAGGTTGAAGAAGGGCAAAGTTGCTCTCTTCACTTGAGCTGGGACTTGCATCTTCTACCCTGAGGTATGATCGCTCCTTTGGACTCAACCTGGACTTGCACCATTGTCTCCCCTGGTTCTTGGGCATTTGGCTCTGAACTAGAAGCACACCCATCCACTTTCCTGGGCCTCCAGCTTGCAGACAACAGACTGTAGGACTTCTCTGTCTCCATAGTCATGTGAGCCAATCCCTCATTGTAACCCTGGTTTTAGATATTTCTATGTATCTTACTGGTTCTGTTTCTCTAGAGGATCCTGATGAACACAGCTGGTGTAATAAGTAGCAGTTCTCTGCATCAGCAGCAGAGAGAATGCCAGGTGAGACAAACAGGCTGGACAGATATTTACAGGGTATACATTTTCTTTTGATGCAAAAACCCATATCACTCAGCCTGGTTAAGTCAGCAGTTATTAGTAAAGTTTGTATACAGGCTCTAGACTTCATATTTCCTGTGAAAAATGGATGGGAAAAGACAAATTTTCTACATATAAAGGTTTCAAAAAATTATGTTTCCTAAATGATGAGAGTTAATCTTTATAGAAATTATATTTTAACACATAATACATATATAATCTTTAATATTGACTTGGGAATATTATTTGAATCAAAAAACAGAGTAGAGATTGAGGGAGAAAGAAAATGCAACTTCAGAGGAATTCAACATTAAAATTTTGGGGACTCATCTATAAACAGCTCAAGAAAACAGTAGAAAAATGAAATGAAATGATTGACCAAACATGATATAAAATATGTTAATGACATCTTTAATTTGGCATGGATTACAATGGAAAGTATTTTTTCACAGTCCATTTGTTTCTTTGGCCGTGTAACAAAATGTGGTCCTAAAAACTTACAAGGTTCAGCTTAAGAAATGGTTTTAAGAATCAGGTTTTATCAATGTCCTAAAATGAGAGTGAGGAGCTGGGAGTTCAGTTCACTTCAGTTCAGTTCAGTCGCTGTTTTAGGTTAAATTACAGAATAAAATAGAAAACAGATTTAAAATTCTCTTGACCAAAACCTTCATGCTTTACACTAAGTTTTAATGTTTCAGAACATTCGTGTTTTCAGTATTTGTTCAAAATTTATTTTCTATTTTCAACAAACACTTCCTAAAATAAAAGGCATTACATTCTGTTGCATGCTACGAAGGCTAAAAAGATAAAAGGCATCCCAGTTCTTCAAAGGCCCTTTATGTACATTTTACAGGGCATAAAACCTAGAGTATGAAACATAACTGGTGCTGCCAAACAGTACCTTGGGGCAGCTTTAACCTCTACATAATCTCCACCAATCCCAAAACCTGTCCTGAAAACCCACAATGTCAGTAAAAGAAAACTGTGTGCCATGCACATACCGTTTTAACACACTCCCTTGCCCTCTATTTCAGTCTGCTGCCTCTAAGGCCCTCCCTGCAGAAATTTTAGACCCTTTGATGGATCCTTTGCTGTGTGACAGAGGAAGGAAGATCAGCCAGTTTTGGAAGAAAAGGGATGGAGAGAATGTAAATAAACCTCACAGAGGAGATATGACTTGAGTGAAACTTGATGGCTTTCTGTTATTTTCACATGCAGGAATGAGGACAGGCTGAAGAGGAGAGGTCTGGATGAATTCTGAAAAGGACCAAGGACAATCAAGAAGGGTTAGGAAAACCAGCCTGACTCCACATTTAGCATGACCTCAGGGGCGCCATTCACATCCTACCTGGGGTGGAGTTGGGCTCCAGGGGACCTCCTGAAGCTTAGAGCACGTGGTTGGGTAATTATATTGATTGCTCCCTTTTCAGTTTACACTTGAGAAAAAGAAAAGCTCCTTCTGAGTAGAAAGAACTCCTTAAAGGCTAATGATAATGTACTCCCCAGCGTGTATATACGGGTGAATCCTTTCTGACTTTGCTCTTTCTTGGGGGACTATTCACAGACACTTGTATATATATATGTCCTTTCCTATTGCTTCATTTGTCTTTCTCTTTCTACTGTAATAGCCCTGTCTCCAGTTCTCACTTCCACTGAGATGAGAAAAATGTCTCCCAGTTGCTGGGTCGGCAGCTTCCTTTCTGCAGATCTTTCCATCTCTTTTAGACCGTCTTATTTAATTTTATACTCTCCCCAGACCTTCCCTTATTCTATCATAGATCTCACTTTGAAAAATCTATTGTGCTTTTTAGGTTCTCTCTGCAGCCCCGACTTGTCCACCTCAGTGACATCTCATTTTCTTTCACGGCTCTCCCATGTACCTCACTAGGCCTTTATTGAACACTCCAGAAAGGGTAAAGTGGGAAAGGGTGAGCTTATAAATTATGGAGAGAAACAATCTCTCAACTACTAAAATGGTGTTCTACTGATCTCATTTGTCAATATGTTGTTTAGTACCTCACAAAATCAGACATGCACAATTGGTAGTAAAAATTGACCAAATTGAGAGATGTAAATTCCCTCTGATTGCAGGTCCAAGAAGTGGAAATCCATATGTTGGAGCAGGGAAATATTGATGGAGCTGCGTTTGCTTAAGGGCTTAAAATCATATTACTGACCTTTCATCAAAGTGTTGGGTCCTAACACCCCAGGTACATTTTGGAGCACCTAGCAGTGCGATTGTGATAAAATAAACGAAACCTTGAAATACACCTCCATTTGTGCTTGCCCTCTTGAGTGTCTCCTCTGTATTATGTGAGTGTGGGAGAGAGACAGAGGTATTCACAAGGACAATATGACCTCAATTTATCACCATTTAACATGTTAACAGCACTTCCCACTGAAAATGAGTATTTATCAAAAAGACAGGTGTTCACCACAAGAGTTACTAGATTATCTCATGAGAGTTAGGAGAGAATCCCAATGCTATGGGAATAGTGGGTTTCCCTTATTTATATTATGATTTTCTCAGGATGCAAATGGGGTCTTTCACATGAAATATATTTTAGCTAGCTTTTTGAGATAGGGAAAGCCTTTACCATAAAAAAGATATCTAGGAGGTCTGAAATGTTATGAGCAGGAAACTTACCACAGCGGCAACTTTAAAATAGCTGAATGTTCTATTTTTAGCCTTTGATTTCCTCATATAAACAAATTTCACCATTTTAAATGATGGTTGGCTACAGATGATTCCAAACATACACAATGACAACCAAAGTCAAGTGGTAACAGTTTACAATGTCTTGTGAGTACAGACCTAAACTGTGTCTTTTCTCCAGTCTGCACATTTCCCCTTATGGCTTCTTTTTTCATTCCTTTCCTCTTTCTACTATTTTACACTGAGTTTCTTGATAAACTTTAACTACATTGTCTCCATTTATTCGCGATCTAAATTTATAATTCTTAAACCCCTTCCTAGGAATATATTTCAGGGAATTATGTATAGGCTTGATTCGCCTATAAAACACGTTAATCGTGTCTTCTAGCTTTGCCTTTATACAAGTTTCCCTGCCATCCGTTACAACTAATCAATGAGTTAGATGCAGCATGCTTGTGGCGTGAGCTTGCTGGTTCCCACTAAATGCTAAAGTACGTTCTTTAGAATGATGTCATTGAGTCTGTCCTGAACTGAGACAACCAAATTGCTGAAAACCAGGGAAGACCTCATTGTTTTAAACAAAAATGTAGATGAGGAAAATAAAGGAGTACTTCTTGGGAAAATAAAAGAGAGGCAAAAATATTACATAATAATTATTCTTCCAAGGGCTTGTCTTATTTTGTGCAACTTCCTTGAGCTTCTAGGTTCTTAAAGATTGATAATAGAAGGAAAAGACCAGACTGTGTTGAAGAAAAGACTGAGTGATGGTATTGTACGTTCATGACTCTTGCATATAATAAAAACATTTTCTGGGAGAAAAATGAGGACTGTTATCAGATAGAGATGCACACGTACAGATGGAGAGATATATATATACATATATATATATATGTATGTGTATATATATATGCTTCTCATACGGAGAAGGCAATGGCACCCCACTCCAGTACTCTTGCCTGGAAAATCCCATGGATGGAGGAGCCTGGAAGGCTGCAGTCCATGGGGTCGCTGAGGGTCAGACACGACTGAGCAACTTCACTTTCACTTTTCACTTTCCTGCATTGGAGAAGGAAATGGCAACCCACTCCAGTGTTCTTGCCTGGAGAATCCCAGGGATGGGGAAGCCTGGTGGGCTGCCGTCTATGGGGTCGCACAGAGTCGGACATGACTGAAGTGACTTAGCAGTAGCATGCTTCTCATAGGGTCATTTTTATGCACCCTGACTCTTCTACTACTTGATTAAAAGACTAGGCATTTCCCCTTGAGATTTGTCCCTGTGCCTAATATGCTGTAATTGCAGCAGAGTGCTTGGTACAGCAGCAACGAACACTATTCTGTAATAAATTTGGGTCACTGCAGAGTTCATTGTGCAGTCCTTGGCAACAGCAGATAAAGCGCTGGTTATTTCATCTCTAGCTTTCAGCTGTAGTGTCACTGGTTCTCCTGCCTAATGATATTAATAGAGCTAAATGTACGCAAATTATCTATGTCCTGGCTCTTTCCCCCTCCCAGTTTCTACATATTTCATCTCTAAGAAATATTTCTCACAACTGAAATACGAATTAGAAATGTGGAAGTGTGAGGTGCCAACAAAAAGACAATTTCCCTTTCCTTTGGCTCATTCTTTTTCTCATCTTATATGTCTTAAGATCAAAATTTTAAAAATCTTCCAGTTCATATAAATTCTCTCATCTATTTCTCTGGTTGAAAAACAAATAGAGCTTGGTGTAGGGCTCTCCAAAGTGCTGAAAGCAACGGCTAAGTGGTTGAATGAGCTAAGCAAGTGCTTTTCTTTAGAGAAATGATTTTTCACTTGCTTCATTACCCTTACTCTTCAGAGCTGCTTATTTACAGATTGCTGTTCACAGGAATTAATTTCTGCCACCTGTAAACACATTTTACAGGTGGCAAGATTTAACCCATTGCTTGAAAGACTGGACAACTTTCCAGCCATCCCTTTCGAGATTTTTCCATGGCCACAGCCACATTCCTCTCTCTTTCTGCCCTACCCTGCACTGTCCACTGAGAAATCCAACACCCATTCATTCTCAAATTGTGCTCTGTAAAACTTCCAAATATCATTTTTTAAGAGAATTGGGGGGAGGGATTCGATAAAAGGAATGAAAGCAATAGAGCAGAAATCAGAACTAGAAAAATTAGAGAGAGTGAATGGTTTCCTTTTAACTCCACACACATATTTAAATCGGTGAACTCTGTGCAGCCAGCTTCAGACAGAGGGCTGAGACATGCACTTTGCTTTTGAAGATCTTTGTCTGAAAACACTTTTGAAGCATTTAATAAGTGAGTTAGGACTGTGTAAATCTCGTTAAAGCAAGTGAACATGAAGTGCACCGCCAGAAAGGCAGCCTGTTAACGCTTGGAAGGAAATCAGTGTCCTTATTCTGCTCTTATATCAATATCAGGTGCAAAGCCAGAATGCGCATTTGACCTTGCTTCATATTCATGAAAATTCTCTCTTTTAAAGAGAGAGAAGAGTCCATCATAAATAGACACCCCTGCTTACTATTTATTTGTTTTTAGAGGAATGTTTTCTTTTTATAGGGCGTTACAAGACTTCTTCCATCCTATGTAAAGTAGTAGAGCTTACCCCTACTGGGCCAGCTACAGAGAAAATCCTCCCAACTCAGACCTTCAAAACCTTCAAAATGAAGGAAGAGGCTTGAAACAGCAAAGGCCACCCCAACGCTTTGTCATCATGAATAATCACAGGAAACTATCTCAAGGATGCAGGCGGCCCAAGAAACCATACCCACCCATAGATTTTGCAGACCGTAAACTCATTTCCAGGTGACATTGAACAGGTCAGTAAACCTCTGGCTCTCACTTTCTTCCTCTGGATTATGGGACAGTATCTATTCTTCCATGCTGCTAAGAGAATCAAATGAGCTGACATTACTATAGCAATCAGCACAAGGTACCCACTTAACAAATTTCAAGTCCCTGCTAGCCACACTCTGAAGTACAACAATCATGTCTCATGACACTGAGGAAATGTATTTTAATAATATTGGCGACAGACTTGGAATTTTATCAAAATATATTCCACATTCACCCCATTGTGGACTCTCAGCTTATTGCAAGTGAGTGTTTTCTTCCTTTTTTTTTTTTCACCAGAAGGGAGGTTGAAGTCATTTATTTCCTTGCAGGAACACCGTGGATGTCTTTGTAAGTCTGATAGCATTATCTGACAAATAATCAATGTTTGGCTGTAACCTGAGGGCCTCCAAAGCTGGAGGACATTACTCAGCACCGTATCATGCATAAGGAGGCAAAGCCAGCATCAGTTGCTTTCTACATAGAAATTATCATATGATTTCTGCCCAGGCCTCTCCATCATAACACTTCCTATAGGATTAGATTTGAAGCTTCAGCACTGTTTTGGTTATTCATCATGTCATCCTTTGTATCAGGACAGATTTTCTTTCACAAACTACCTGCAGCACAAGCCTAGCTGCATGTTTACTGACGTGTATCGGTAAAGTGACAGAAAAGCTATACATCTTGAGGCTCTTCATTTCGCAGAGAGGTTAAAGTGACCTTTTAACAGACCCACAATAAAACTGGAATCTGAAAAGAGTGGAGGGCCCAGGTATAAAACACTCTCTAACCTAGCTGCCATAAATACTAATAGGATGGAATAATTTGAGTGGACACAGGAAAAATAAATCAAATTCACTTACACTTAGAGATCTAAAACTATTGTAGAGACACAGACCATGACTAAAGGTGTGATTTATTTCTGACAAAGCCCAGCAAAATTGAAATACCTAATACCGTATTCCAAACCACCTTCAGAAAAGCACATGTGTTTAGAAACTTTTTATTGCTTCCAAAATACGTTCTTTCTCTGTTATCTGCTAATGGGGAGGCATAAAACCCCACTCTTATTGACTGATAACAAAAAATCCATAGTATGTTCTTTTGAACTATAAAAAAGAGTGAGCATATAATTTAAACATAATAGAAGGTCTTTTGTTATAAATACAGGATCCTCTCTTGTCTTAACTACCTGACTCTACATAATATACTGCAAATAGAGAGCTGGAATTAAGCAGAAAAATCTAAACTTGAAACGGTGAACTGGGAATGAAGAAATCTACATGATGAGTATTTATGCCTTGTATATATAAACAGATACGTGTGAAGACCTAGGGTGGTTTGGTGACTGAAGTTCATTTTCTTATTACGTTAAAGTATTTGTATAATGAGCCATCGCTAAGCTAGAATTGAAAAATGCAACAGGACACCTCTGCTGAGATACAGTGATTAGGGAACAACAGAAGAATTTGGAAAGAAAAGTTCAGGGCAGTATTAAGGTCACTAGAGACCCCTAAAGGATTGGTAATTATTTAAAATAACCACATCAGGATTGAAGGTTGCACTTACAAGGATCTCTTAGACAACAGGCCAAGAATTTAACATCTTGACCTAGGAGACAGATGTCTTTAAAGTGAGCTACTCTTGGAATATTAACTTGATAAATTAGATTCTGAATTCCTACCCTCTTTGGACTGAAGTCCAAAACACATTGAATACAAGCTCCAAACTACAGGATCTCATGACGGGGCCTGCATTTGCAATTCAAGACAAAAATTGTTCGTAGGGCAGCCAACCTTCTTGGTATCTTACATGATGTTGAAAATGTTTTATACCATTAAAACTCCTTTACTTTTTGATGCTAAAAGAGTCTTCTGAAGAATATGGCAAGAATGAACCTGGCTATGCAGCCAATTCAAAGTCCTATAAGAGTTTCTTTGAAATTGCTTACATTCAGAAGTTCCAACATGGGGTATCTTGAAGAAACTGCAAAAGGGGAAAACTTCAATTTTCCATTTACATTTTTAAAATGACGAATATGAAATTTATAAAGGAAGTTGTATAATCCCTCTTAACTTTGGGAGCAAATAAAGAAAGGTAATTATTTAACAAAGAAGATGTAACTATAGATGACCTACCTCAAAGAGCTCACTTACCATGATTCATGCAAAAAATGTTTATTAAGCACCTACTATAGTGTGGTTTAGACGGTAAAGCATCTGTCTACAATGCAGGAGACCTGGGTTCGATCCCTGGGTCGGGAAGATCCCCTGGAGAAGGAAATGGCAAGGCACTCCAGTACTATTGCTTGGAAAATCCCATGGACAGAGGAGCCTGGTAGGCTACAGTCCATGGGGTCGCAAAGAACGACTGAGCGACTTCACTTCACTATAGTGGCTTTACAGTAGATCTGGAAAAGGAAATGGCAACCCAGTCCACTACTCTTGCCTGGAGAATGCCAGGGACAAAGGAGCCTGGTGGGCTGCCATCTATGGGGTCGCACAGAGTCGGACACGACTGAAGCAACTTAGCAGCAGCAGCAGCAGCATAGTGGTGGGGCTTTCCTGATAGCTCAGTTGGTAAAGAATCCGCCTGCAATGCAGGAGACTCTGGTTCAATCCTAGGGTCAGGAAGGTCCCCTGGAGAAGGGAAAGGCTGCCCACTCCAGTATTCTGGCCTGGAGAATTCTATGGACTGTATAGTCCATAGGGTCACAAAGAGTCGGACATGACTGAGCAACTTTCACTTTCACAGAGGTGGCTCAGATGGCAAAGAATCTGCCTGCCAATGCAAGAGACATGGGTTTGATCCATGGGTCAGGAAGATCCCCTGGAAAAGGAAATGGTAACTCACCCCAGTGTTCTTGTCTGGGAAATCCCATGGAGAAGGAGCCTGGCAGGCTGCAGTCCATGGGTTCCCAAGGATTCAGATATGACTTAGGAACTAAACAACAGACAACAACATTACACCTAAAACAGAGCTGTATAATATTGCTTTCTTTGAGAAATAGCTCAATCACAAATCAATGACTGTATTAAAGAGTTTCTCCAACCTGGTTTTTTATTTCAGGCTCGTATGTAAATTCATTTTTGGTTTTCTCTGTCCACAGCATCTTAAGATGTATTCCATGTCCTCCCTAAGACAGTCACACAGGTCTCTCATTGTGTACCTCGGTTCAGCCCCTCCAAAACTATGCTGATCTATTTGAGGTGCTCCCTGAAGCTTCTGAAAGTGTGCCCAATCATATAGCCTGTACTTTCATCATGCTAAATGGCTTCAGTTGTGTCTGACTCTGTGCAACCCTGTGGATTACAGTCTCTTGGCTCCACTGTCCATGGGATTTTCCAGGCAAGAATACTAGAGTGGGTTGCCATCTCCTTCTCCAAGAGATCTTTCCAACCCAGGGATTGAACCCAGGTCTCTTACATCCTCCTGTATTGGCAGACAGTTTCTTTACCAGTAGAGCCATTCATCAACCATCCCAATATAGCTCTCAAATTCAGTAGAAATCCATGCCACAGTCCTAAGTGATACATAAAATGAAACAAAGAGACAGAATATTTTACTATATCCATATTCCATAAGGGTGATCACATCTGACATCTATTCACCACAATGTTTTTCACCCAAATGCAGAACAAAGAAAGGTCAGGAATGCTATAAAAGTGATTCCTGCATCACTTGACCAGTTGGAAGAGTATGTAGGTTATCAATCCAAACATTAGCACTACCTGGGCAACTGTATAAAAGCACAAGTGACCAGATACTTTCTCTGGATATCTAGACTCAATAGGCTTAGAGGAGAGGCTAGGATATCTGATTTTTTTTTTTCTCTCTAGTAATATTGGTATATAGCTAGGACTGAGAAACACCAAGCTAGGAAAATTAAGTTTCATTGAAACCCATCATTCATAGTTCTATGCTGTGTGTGAGCAGATATCAGAGCCACCTGGATAGAAAACTTTTGACAGGGGACAGTGAAGATGGAACATGTACTATGACCCCGGGCAGCTGGGGTCCGCACAGGACCCTACAATGGTATTTCCTGGTTTCCCACGGGCGAAAGGAAGTCATCAGCTGCCTTGGTCAGGGTTATAAGATACATCAACATAAAAGTGTCTAGAGTCAGTAGAGTCACCTGGAGATTAACTCTGAACACTCAGCCACCTTGTTGAGTGCCTGTGTTGCCCACCTGACACTACAATGATAGCAGGGAAAGGTTACAGTGTGTGGCATGGTTGCCACAAACTGAATCAGTTCTGAGGAAATATGATACTGATTTGAACTTCTAGAACACTTGAGGTTCTTATGGAAAAGTCTGAGGGCTCTGGAAGCTTCTCTTCTCTTTTTCAGTTGTTGGTTGCAGCATGGGCCATATGTATTCTATATCACATAACACAAATACTCAGAGAATATGAGCCCATCTTTCTGTGACAAAACTGATGTCTAGGAGCATCTGTTTCCCGCCAGCACATATCAACTTGATGGCAGGTTTGGCAATGGGCCAGTGACATCCCAACTACACTCACTGTGATCCAGCAGCCGACCTCTCCGCCAAACACAGGAGACAC
This sequence comes from Budorcas taxicolor, assembly GCF_023091745.1. Classification (NCBI taxonomy): domain Eukaryota; kingdom Metazoa; phylum Chordata; class Mammalia; order Artiodactyla; family Bovidae; genus Budorcas; species Budorcas taxicolor. Next base: position 29,475,345 of record NC_068916.1, on the reverse strand, counting down.
AGCTCAGAGCCCACGGTAGTTTTAGGACTCATGAAAATGTTTTCATTTCTTTCAAAATCCGAAAAGAAACTTTAGGTCAAAGAAAATGCTAATATATTCATCTTTATACCAACGGAGCAGCAAAATGTGACTTTTACAGGGAAAGGGACCCATAAAGACCCAAAAGAGCCTAGGACCTATGAAGTCACAGGCAGACTTGATTATCTTTGATTGTGGATGGCCAGTTATATAATTCCCAGGACACTTAATAAAAATGAAAAATGTAGGGTCTCTTGTACAAATGTAAAAATTATTATGGATTTCAAGGCAGTGCCACCAAAACATTAAACCAAGCCTAGGGTCCTCAGAAGGAGAAGGCAATGGTACCCCACTCCAGTACTCTTGCCTGGAAAATCCCATGGACGGAGGAGCCTAGTAGGCTGCAGTCAATGGGGTCACTGAGAGTTGGACACGACTCAGTGACTTCACTTTCACTTTTCACTTTCATGCATTGGAGAAGGAAATGGCAATCCACTCCAGTGTTCTTGCCTGGAGAATCCCAGGGATGGCAGAGCCTGGTGGGCTGCCATCTATGGGGTCGCACAGAGTCGGACACGACTGAAGCAACTTAGCAGCAGCAGCAGCAGTGTCCTCAGAGCATGGGGTCCTATGTCATTGCCCTTGTTGAGTGATGGAGGCCACCACCATACTGTTAGGAACGAGTACTGCATAAGTTAAGAGTAGGATCTCCATCTCTGTTTTCACCCTGTCTTTCTACAGGTCCCAATTCTTTTTCTTCCTCTGTATATCTCCTTCAACCAGAGCTAGCCAATGAGAGGACAAGAGTGACAGAGAAGGATGTGGCTGTTCTGGGCATTTGGATGAGAAATTTCTTTCCCTTTATGATTATCATTACTTTGATGACACTTTAAGTTCCACCCTGTCATTGGGCAGAGGGTCTTTTTTACCTTTTCACTCACAAATACACCTTGGTACCTAATCTTAGCACATGTCACTGTCATAGGTAAGTCCCTCCCACTACCATTGCTGTGAAACATAATATGGTTGGTAAAGAAACTTCTGATGTTAAACCCAGCTCAACAAAAAGTCAGCGTTATTTATTTGTGATGTTACATGAATCATCTGTATGCTCCCTGATAAGCCCTGGGCTGTGTGTCTTTCGTTGCAGCTGACATTTTGCTGCCATTTGCCAAGCTAAGTAACTATTGTGCAATCACTCCGAGCTGATGCATGGTCATTGTTTTGCACAAAATGGATTTTTAAGTCCACTGAAAGGCTTTCCAAAGAATATAATTTGACAAAGTAAAATTTTGCCCATATAACAGAAATCAGCCAGGGCTGCACCAAATGTATTTTTTAAGATAGCTAAAAGGATTTCTGCAGAGAGTTTGACAAAGTATTTTACTTTTGTGCACAAAGCAAAAATTGATTAGTTTTGAACAAAAAGGATTTCTCGGGGCGCTGAAAGGCTTTTCTCTGAAATTAAATATATTCTTTGGCTGGCGGAATAGGATATTTGAAAGGAGTGTCTTTGAGAAGACAAATAGTTGTCAGTGACATTTTTTTTTTAGGAACAAGTTAAAAGAATCTACTTAAATGACATTTTCAACCACCAAAACCTGGTTTGGTTCCAGCTGTCTTACTACTCACAGAAAGATGTCCCATTGTCCAGTGGATGAGACTTACTGCATGATTCATTCGCTTGTTTGATCCTGCTTCTAAATTGATAGAATCACTGAGTAGACATTTCACTGAACACTCTTCCCCTTCAGTTAAACCACAGAAGACAAGAAATCTGAACATATTAGAAGGCACAGAGTTTTAACTTAAATTGTTTAGCTTCAGGGAAATTTTGCTGACAATTTTCCTGGTATCCCCAGTGCTCCTTTTTGAGGAAGGGCGGTGCAACTTATACAGAAACTGCTTCCATTTTTTCTAAAAGCATCAGTCTGCTGCCTGGAAAGTTTTAAATCAGAAGATAAATGCTATGACCTACTTACCCAATGTGCTGTGAGAGCTTTGTATTCAGGTGTGTGAGTGCATGCACGCCTGTGTATGTGCGTGTGCGTTAGTGCAGGTGGCGTGTAAGCAAGTAGGTGTGGCTATGCGCGTGTGTGTGCATGCTAAGTTACTTCAGTCATTTCTGACTCTTTGTGACCCTGTGGACTATAGCCTGCCAGGCTCCTCTGTCCATGGCATTCTCCAAGCAAGAGTACTGCTGTGGGTTGCCATGCCCTCCCTCCAGGGGAGCTTCTCGACCCAGGGATAGAACCTGGGTCTCCTGTATTGCAGGCAGATTCTTTACCATCTGAGCCACCAGGGAAGCCCCATGTAGGGTTATAACTCCAGTCAAATTTTAAAGTACTGATCATTTCTTAAATACAAAGAATGTGTTTTAGAGTATACATATAAGTAATAATTTATAACATCCATATTTTTTGGTGTTTATCTTTGTGGATTTTGTGCTTTTATATAATTCACCAGTATACATTTGGAATTTCTTTTCCCAGCTCAGTTGGTAATCTCTGAGTAAAATTACAATAGGACAAAGTCAAACCATCCCTGTCCCTCATTCTTTGGTTATACCATTAAATATAAAACCCAGATCTAAATTTCATTCATTAAGTTGCTGAAGCTTTAGAAATTATGTATATTATTACCTATTGTATATCTAGAAATTAAGGATAACTTGTTTTTAACAGTTTCCTTATTTAACTAGTCTATATTCATCTTTAGGAAACAAGTCTTTGATTTGTTTATATTAACTGTCACAGAAGATTACAATGTGTAACCTTATTTTGTCCTCTTGTCTGAAATCAAAGGAATTTAAGGTAAATAGAATCCTCTTTACTACAAGATGTTTCTTATCATGTTTGCTTTTTAAGCTGTGCTACTTAAATAGAGGAAATGAGAATCAGCAGGTCAGCTTCTTTTCATCTTATTATTCACCAACAGGAGGAACACACACACACCCACACGCTCTCAGACACTTCATTATTACAGTACTACCTCCTTAAAACTTGACAATGGACAGCAAGAACAATTTACGGACCAGTTTCTGACTCACTATCAAACCGAAACAAGCAAAACAAGTATTACAAACCAACAGGACTTTGATTACTAACCTACTTTGAGGAAAAGACTAACATAACCCACCATTTCACCTCATGTCTTGACTAAAGACCACACCGGAGGTTACTCATGTTGTAGGGCAAGCAAGTTTAGAAGTTCATGGCTAACAAAGTAAGGCCATTCACTGTGGGTGTCAAATCCAGGGGGGCCAGCCTGCAGGGTAACTCTTGACATGTGGTTTCTTTGGACACTTTACCCTGGAGTCAAAAATAAAATGGTGATATACAGCAGGCACACCTGTTCATACAAATATTTGATGGTGTACTAATTGCAAGAGTGAGTCAAGACCAGCCCTTCACACTGAAAACACAGAAAAATGCACATGTATTTTTAAATGCCTCAGAAATGGAAAAGCTTAATAGCAACAGGAAAGCAAGATGAACTAAGAGCTCAGAAGGAGCTGAACACTGATAGAAAGATAGGAAAATGTAACTGTCCATTAGGGACCACTTCACAATGACAAATCATGACATTTTCTTGGGAAATGGGAGAATATAAAGCGTCTGAGTTGCTGAGGAATGAATAGTCACGGAAACGCAAGGTCATAGCCATTGCTCACTCAGAAGCGGCAGCTAATGTTAAAATCACAGTGTAGAAGCCAAGACTTTTCCCCCTCAAATTCACAACTATAAACTCCCTTAAAAGCTACAGTTACTTTTAGAGGTGCTATAATGAGTTGGTTTCTTTATACATTGGTTGCTTATTTTTTGTGTGTGATGATATATTCCCCCTTTAAGTGAGTGACATTAACTCATGTTTGCTCAAATAGAATAGCCTTGGTACTTCTACAAACCTGGGGCAAAAGAGAAAGAAATCCTAGGAATGACTGGTAGTGAATTTTCTGGCATCATCAAAATGTGGGCTAGCACCAGATTTAGCTTGATTTTAGGGAAAAATAAATAATTGGTATTTCTTAAACTAGAGCACAGGATTTACCAGTTTATACCCATTACACTCCCATCATGATGTGTTGGGCACTTACTAGGTCTCATAGTGAGAAGAAATAACTGAGTCTCAGAGAAGTTAAGTAACTCAGAAAAGCCAGATTCTAAACCCAATCCTCAGTTCAGTTCAGTCACTCAGTCGTGTTCAACTCTCTTTGCGACCCCATGAATCATAGCACACCAGGCCTCCCCGTCCATCACCAACTCTCGGAGTTCACTCAAACTCATGTCCATCGAGTCGGTGATGCCATCCAGCCATCTCATCCTCTGTTGTCCCCTTCTCCTCCTGCCCCCAATCCCTTCCAGCATCAGTCTTTTTCAATGAGTCAACTCTTCACATGAGATGGCCAAAGTACTGGAGTAACCCAATCCTAGCTGAAGGCAAATCCTGTGCTTCTAATTTCAACACTATGACAGTCCTGCTGCTGGTACACATGAGCCCTTTGCCCTTACGTGAGTTATTTACTCCTTCTCTATTATATGTACACCCCTATGAAATCACCTAGAAGGTGGTAATGGTATTACCTGCTCCAGGGGATTGTTATTCTGAAGAATAAGTGAGAAAATGTTGCATGGTGCCTGGCATGTCAGTATGGTGCCCACTTCACGGCTATACAATTATGATTTCATACCAGGCCAGGGGGTCCTAATGGCTCACTTACCCTAGATGAGCTTCAGGGTGACAGAAAACTCCTGAAGTGGAAAGGGTGATGCTAGGGAAATGTACATATATGATTTATATAGTATGTGCCTATGTCAGTGTACTTAGTCACTCAACGTCTGACTCTTTGTGACCCCATGGGCTGTAGCCCTCCAGGCTCCTCTGTTCATATGATCTTCCAGGCAAGAATACTGGAGTGGGTTGCTGTTCCCTTCTCCAGGAGATCTTCCTGATCTAGAGATCAAACCCGTGTCTCCTGCATTGGCAAGCAGATTCTTACCACTGAACCTCTGGGAAGCCCTCTGCAGAGTACAGGGTAGATCAAGTAGCTGGGTAACCTGGGAACAGGGAAATGGCTGAGAAAATCAGAATCCATCCCCTGGGAAGTGTCTACCAAGACTTCACTGAGAGGAGAAGGCATTTACCCTATAGGGAACCCATGACAGTTAAAGAGACACTTGGGTCATTTTAAAACTCTTCTAACACCAGAATCATCTTAACACAGCAGCCATTAGTTAACTTTGCCAATTGAGAACCAGATTGCATCTGTTAAAAAGCAAAGAAAAATCACTTCCAGAACTGCTCTTTCAAATTTCCTGGATATGATATTGAGGTTCAATTTTTTAAAATTCTGATTACCCATTAAGCTTCATCTTTCTCACATCTTTTCAAATGGCCATTCATAAAGTTTCAGTTTTGAAAAAGGTGGGGGGATATCTTTCAGGAAAAGTTGCAAATCAGGTTTGAAAACCCTCCCCCATTTGTTCAAAGTTCTAAGCATACTAAATAAGGTCAAAGGAAGTTATTGGCAACTTAGCGCATTGATTTTTATTTGGAAGTTGCAAAGGAGCCATCTATTTTTATTTTCCTTCCCCAGTGTGTTTTGAAAATCTGGAAATGGCTCTGAAAAATGCAGATTTTTATCTTCCCTTGAAACACTTGAACATCTGCCAACATGCCAATATTAGGCCCAACATTCTCAACTGGCAACAACCAGCTGGAGCTGCAGGGCAGTGATCCCTATTGGTGCACTTTCTCCCCAATATATTGCAGTTCCCACCATTCTCTTATGTCTCCTATCAGTCCGCTTTTCTCATTTTTGCTATTTGTGTTTGAATTCATGATCCTTGATACGGAGACTGAGAAGGATCACAAAAGCAGCCAGGCTCTCCAAGCGCTGGACTAATACTGCCTTATGAACTGGATTGTCATCAACTGTAAGTTAGGTGATGTTCTGTGCAGGTGTTTTAGCTTTGTCTCCTTCAAATTTTGCTAGATTGACAGACCGGGAAATAAGGTGCAGTCTTTCTACAGCAGAAGCAAGAGCGATCAGGGAGATACTGACAAGTGAATTGGTTTTTCCTGGAGTCCCACACATATTTGCCTAATGCCCACATGAATGATCATTAACTGAAACATTTCACCATGGACAGCAGAAGCTAAATCTTGGACTGAGGTTGTATGTGCTTCCTTCCATAAAACTGGACTCTGATAGTGTGAAACACTGAATGAGCATTTTCTTCCCAGTTCATTTATGACCAAGTACCTGTGGGTAATAGATACTGGAGAGTAGGAACAGAAGCAAAAGTAACACATGGTTTGTACTCTTGTGGAGCTTTCACACTAGTAATGAAAACAAATGTCATTTGGGGCAGATGGACATGATACAACTGACTTGCAGGAAGGAAGACAAAATAGAGAGAGAGACTGGATTCTAGAGACAGGAGTTGGCCAAATGGGGTAAATATTTACTAATACTCCAGAGAAGAAATGAAGAGAGGCTGGACCAGACTTAATAAACAAAACATTAGGAAGGAAGGGAAGTCTTAATGTATGTAGCAGAAAGCACTCAAGAGCTCACTGTTCAAAGGAAAGTAAAGTCCACCTCAGTTCCCACAGGCAACTCTGGTAAAATTTAAATGGAGAGGGTGAAATTGTGCCCTTAGGTCCCTTTAGATCTGATCACACCCCTGGTCACTACACTTACTCTTCATTTCTCCACAGTCCCCACCATTCTCTAATGCCAGTTTATTTCACTCACTATCTACGTTTAGAATAACCATATTTATTTTCAAATATGTTTAACTATTTTTAAAAATGCATTTTATCAAGGCCCAGAATTGATCATTCTATTTCAGCCTGAAATGTAATTTTTTTATAAGGCTTTCGGGCATCCACATGCTCTCATCCCAATTTTCCACACCTCTGTGTTCCAAAAGCACTTTACCAGGCCTGTTTTCTACCACTGACTATACTGTGTTATAGTTATTTACTTGAGTGTCTCTCATACCAGCTCATGTTCAAAGTATCTGGAATACAGAAATGTAGTGGACTGAATGATGCTTCCCTCATCCCTGCTCCACAAAAAAAGACATGTCCACCCAGAATCTGTGACAGCGATCTGCCTTGGAAAAGGGGTCTTTGATGATGTACTAAGTTGAGGGTCTTTAGATGAGATCATTCTGGATTTGCTGCTGCTGCTGCTGCTGCTAAGTCGCTTCAGTCGTGTCCGACTCTGTGCGACCCCACAGACGGCAGCCCACCAGGCTCAGACAAGGGCAGATATTTAAGAGTCACAGCCACTAGAAACTGGAAGAAGCAAGGAAAGATTCTCCTCTATGGCCTTCAGAGGGACTGCGGCTCTGCCAACATCTACATTTCTGAACTCTGGCCTTCAGGGTCGTGAGAGAATCAGTTTCTACTGTCGTCAACCACCCAGTTTTCGGTCATTTGTTATGGCAGCACTAGGAAACCAGTACAAAGTGTATTATTAATGTATGTTCATTTAAACAGTTATTCACTTGATGAAGTATTTCAGCGCTAGGCTACTCCTTGGCCCAGTGATCGCAAGCCAAGAATAAACTGTAAGCTCCTCAAAAGTAAGGGTGGTAAAATCTAGTATCATAACCAGATAACCATGAGCCCTGTCTGTAGTCATTAAAGACTGAAGTATCCCTGTCTCCCTCTAGGGCTTCCCTAGTGACGCAGTAGTAAAGAATCCACCTGCCAATGCAGGAGACGCAGGTTCAGTCCCTGGGTCAGGAAGAGCCTCTGGAGAAGAAAATGGCAACCCACTCCAGTATTCTTGCCTGGAAAATCCCATGGACTGTGGAGCCTGGAAGGCTATAGTCCATGGGTTGCAAACAAGTCAGACACAACTTAGTGACTAAACAGCAATAGCAACAGCACCTTTCTCTAAGACCCTGTAGAAGTGGAAAGCAGAAAACTGAGCCTCAATGAGGGGGAAATTCCTGAACTGGCTCTTTCAGTTCCTAGGGTCACAATGCAATGGCTGGTAACCCTGTGTTGGTGTCTAAGCTGGCAGCTTCTGCCAGTCTCTGTGGGGACCAGGGAAGCCACTCTTCACCTGTTTAGCCTAAGAAAGCCATACCTGAAGAAATCATAGTTATGTATTTTGTAGAATCTTTTCTCTCCTCTGGGAGGGCCCCTCATTTTTTCCACCCCGCCCCCCACGGCCACCATGGATGATATGAATCTGCTCCTGGACGTAACATCTGGTGTTCAAATGCATTTTTCAGAAACTTGTCAATTAGAAAAGTCTGGATCTGCTTGTATATTGTTAAATGAGAGGGGGAAAAGCAAACTAAAAATAGTGTATTCAATTTAGTACCACTTAAAATAGGTTTTAAATAAAGAATAGTTAGACAGTAATGAAGATTGGAGGATAAGGAACTGAAATAGCTACAGTAAATATTTCTGGGTAGTGAGATTCCTGGTTATACATTTTATGAACTATTCTGCTTTTTATATATTTTTAACTGATTGCATTTTCTCTATTAAATATCAATATTTTAAAATCAGTAAAAATAAAATAAAAACACAAAATAAAGGCTGTAACATCTTGAATATTTAGAAGCTGAGATGAGTGTTGACCCAAGAGATTAACATATGCGTGCCAGTTGCCTAGATCATGAATAAACAGATGTATTATACCACAAAATACAGCATCAACTCCATGATGGAATGGAGAGGAAAAGCAAGGCTGTGGGAAATCCAACTTGTTTTCGATGCATGAAACAGGGCACTCAAAGCTGGTGTACTGGGACAACCCAAAGGGATGGGATGGGATGGGGAGAGAGGTGGGAGGGGGGATTTGGGACAGGGGACACATGTACACCCATGGCTGACTCATGTCAATGTATGGCAAAAACCACCACAATATTGTACAGTAATTATCCTCCAATTAAAATAAATAAATCATTAAAAAAAAAGAAATATAAAAGAAATCCAACTTGTGAAATAAAGAAGACCTGAGTTGGAATCTTAGTCCTTTAATAACCATGTAACCTTGAGCAAATTCCCTAAGCATTATAATTAACTAAGATGGTGTACAAAAATCACTTGGTATAATAGCTGATGTATAATAAGATTCATATAAATATCAACAACCTATCAATTATCATCAGATGGGTTACCAATAATTTAGATTATCATAAAAATTAACTTCCAATTGACATTCCTTACTAGAATTTTTAATTCAGTTTATATTAAGTTGAGCAGAACAAAACTGGGGATGTAAGCAATCTAATGTTAAGTAATACTTTATTATTTTAGGGTAAGTCATACTGCAGCAATGATATTAAAAGATGCTTACTCCTTGGAAGAAAAGTTATGACCAACCTAGATAGCTTATTCAAAAGCAGAGACATTACTTTGCCAACTAAGGTCTGTCTAGTCAAGGCTATGGTTTTTCCAGTAGTCATGTATGGATGTGAGAGTTGGACTGTGAAGAAAGCTGAGCACCGAAGAATTGATGCTTTTGAACTGTGGTGTTGGAGAAGATTCTTGAGAGTCCCTTGGACTGCAAGGAGATCCAACCAGTCCATTCTGAAGGAGATCAGTCCTGGGATTTCTTTGGAAGGAATGATGCTAAAGCTGAAGCTCCAGTACTTTGGCCACCTCATGCGAAGAGTTGACTCATTGGAAAAGACTCTGATGCTGGGAGGGATTGGGGGCAGGAGGAGAAGGGGACGACAGAGGATGAGATGGCTGGATGGCATCACGGACTCGATGGACATGAGTCTGAGTGAACTCCAGGAGTTGGTGATGGACAGGGAGGCCTGGCGTGCTGCGATTCATGGGGTTGCAAAGAGTCGGACACGACTGAGCGACTGAACTGAACTGAACTGAAGTCATACTGTGACTAATTTATATCTTTATTCTGGCCCATGAAAGTAGATATTTTCCAGATGACCACAAAATTACATAAAATTATAATCAAATAAGCAACTTTCTTATTTATGAAAAGAGGGTCTCTGGTTAGGCCTTTTATAATATTTGGCAAGAACTGAATTTTTTAAGATGTAACATCTATTGATTGTTCAGTAAGGGGAATTCTTGAGGCGTTTTAATGTAATCTATTAACCAATCTTACAAAGGAGGAATGAGACATGACTCTACAGCCACTCAGCTAGGGAGCAGTAGGGAAGTCAAGTCTTGCATTTCCTCAACCAGGCAAGGTCTTTCCACTGGGCTATTTTTGTTTATCTCTGGCATAGAGGCAAGCACTCCATCCATTCTGTTGCTATAATACTGGTGGGAATATGGGGCAGTCAAAGCAGCCTCTAGCAGACAATTCATGCTCAGATAAGGATATTAGTTACATAAAGAAAACAGACTCATGATTAATTGGTGCTCAAGTGAATGGTGAATACATGAGAGGATTGGGTGAGGTTTTGATACTTGGTTTAACATTAATTGAGAGAATTAAGAGAGATTAAATTATTAAAAACTTTATGATATCACTTGCTTTATTTTCATTGCATTGACTTGTATATCTTAATCACTCATGACGTCTCTCTTAAGCCTGTTCAGGATATATTTGCCTATGGGATTTTAAAGATATATGAAATAAGAATTACCCTGCAGCAATGACGGGAAGGACACAAACACGGTGCCAATATACTCATTCTCCTTCTTCCTATCAAAATTATCTTTCACATAGTCAAGTACCTACTGCAGGGGGGAAAAACATGGGACTTCATAAAAGAAATCATATTTAACTCTAAACGTAGGTAAGAGGATATTGAGAGGAACTTTTCCTGTTGCCCCAGAATCAATGATCTGGGACCAGAATTGAGGTCAAAAAGTATGCAGAACCCCAAATTTTAAAGAGAGGATCCCAAAATTATAGCAGGACAATCTGTCTGAGGCTTATAAAGAAGGGAATAAAACTAGTGTTAGTCCTAACACCTGAGGTATGGGTTAAGAACAGACTAACTGGAGTCTTCAGGAACAGGAGTTGAAGGTAAGATCTTACTTTCCCCTTTTCTGACAAAATGAAGTGTGTATGTATTGTGGACGGAGTGAGGGAGCAGCTCCAAGAAACTCACTCAAGTAGATATCCCACTGGACGCCAGTGAGAAAGGGAACCAGTATCTTACTCCCAGGTGGATCCTTGAAAAACTATAAAACATGCAAATTCACCTATGCTGTGAGCAACATATAGTGAAGAAGCTAATGTATGTACTTGATACGTGTCCCTGAAATTTGGGGTGGGTGAGGAAAGGGCAACATCTAAAGACATAGAGACAGGTGTCTGCTTTTCTCCAAGGCAGGAGGCTGCCAGAGCTGGTCTGAGCCAGGCTTGAATAGAGACCATGCTACCACGTCCCTGGGAAGAAACTGATGGAGACCACCATTTCAGGGTCTTACATCTTGTGGAGGGTGCCATAAATCACCTCCAAGTTTCTGGGAAAGCTCCCAGATGTTCCAGATAAAGTAAGCTACCATAAAGTTGCCAGGTGAAGAGCAAGTTCTGCTTGGAAAAGAGGTTTGGGGTATTGACTACTTTATTGTTGCTGCATTGCTAAGTCACATCTACTCTTTTGGGACCCCATGGACTGTAGACAGCCAGACTTCTCTCTCCATGAAATTTCCCAAGCAAGAGTACTGGAGTGGGTTGCCGTTTCCTTTTCCAGGGGATCTGTCCGATTCAGGGATCAAGCTCAACGTCTCTTGTGCTGCAGGCGGACTCTTCACCACTGAGCCACCAGACTACTACTACTGACTACTTAGCAGGGTTAAAACAATATAGGGCTGCCTCTATCTTTGTGAGTCCTTGATAACAGAGTGGAATGGCTGTGAAGCTGTCCCCTCCAATGTAAACAAACGCATCACCTATGCTAAGTCCATCCCAATAGCCGAGGATGGCTGCAGAGTTGAAAGTAAACTGAACCAAAATCTGACTAGTCAAACAGGATACTAGGGGGATTTTGCTACTGCCCTGGAACTGACTCTCTGCAGAATGTATTAGGCTTATGTGTTTTCCAAACAGGCACATTCTAAAGATGACACTTTCTAAAGAAAGATACCTACATAGGACATTAGACACTTCCTTTAATGCTTATTAATATGTGGACATTAGACCTGGTTCTCCCAGCCCCTACTACAGTTTCCCACCTGCATTCCCTCCTCAATTCAAAGAAAACCGAAGAGAGAAGAGGAGTCAGTCAAGAAGTCTAAGCAGTATGGGAAATACTGTGTTCACTGTGATATGCCACTTTTGCCATAGTTTGAAGCCAAGAAAGTAAGGGGCGGGGAGACTCCAAAAGAGTTATCCATAGAGATTAGAGCGATGACAGAAATTGGGAAGTGGCATTCTACCCTCATTTGGACATCTGCTTTTAGTCAATGGACCTGCTAATCTAGCCCTGGGTCTGTGTGATGAGAGAAGAAAAGCGTTGGAAAGAAATGACAAAGAATTGTCCTATACACATGCCTTTTGCTAAAACAGCAAGATCCATGCATTTCTGGAGCTTAAACTGGACTCTGCAGAGGGCGCCTACTATTTTGCCTTCCTGCTATTAACCCACATGAGACTTCCCTACTGAGCAAGGGGACCCCAACAGCAACAGACTCTGGGGTGGAGCCGAGAGACAAGGAAGAGGTTGCCTGAAGCCAGATTTCCAAAATCAGGCAACAGGGCAGTGGGAAGGCACTGCAGGCCCCCCCATAGAATTCACACTTGCTCCCTATGAAAGAGCCAGCACTTGAAATCTTAACATGGTAAGACATAGACACCGCAAACAGAGAGGCTGCAATGTCAGTCACTGAGTGCAGAGACAACTGTCTCTTTTCTCTCCCTGTTTTTGCCCCAAACCACAGGTGAAACTAGGCCTAGAAGAGGCAGGAAGATGTCTCTAGGCAAGATCACCTCCTCTCATCTATTCAAGCTGCCAGGGTCCCAGGCTCTGCCTGTTCTAAAGGGAAGAGAGAAGTTTAAGTTTCAGACTGATCCAGACTTAGTAATGCTCATTTATGGGCTAGACAAGGGAGACTGAATGAAGTAGTTGAAAACAGGGAATGAAGAAAAAATATTTTATATTATATGGCTCAGAGAGTTAGTCTCTTTAATATGTCTTTAAAATATACATAAACTTATTTTTCAGGGTAGTTTTAGATTTACAGCAAAACTGAGTAGACTATAAAGAGAGTTCCTATATGCCCTCCCTTTACACATGGAGAATCTCCCCCACTCACATCAACATTCCACACTGGAGTTTGTTTGTTAAAGTCTATGGACCTACACTGACACATCATTAACATCAAAGTTCAGACTTCATTATAATCAAAAGTTCATTATCAATCCAGGTTTACACCAAGATTCCCTGGTGGCTCAGTGGTAAAGAATCCACCTGCAATGCAGGAGAGGTGGGTTCAATCCCTGGGTCGGGAAGATTCCCTGGAGGAGGAAATGGCAACTCATTGCAGTATTCTTGCCTACAGAATCCCACGGACAGAGGAGTCTGGTGGCCTACATATAGTCCATGGGGTCACAAAGAGTCGGACATGACTGAAGTGACTTAGCACACACATACCACGCACACACCTTTTTAATAAGGCATTCACTTATAATTCTGATGTGCTCTATCCTTTGAAGAGCTTGATATTATCATCATTTTACAAATGAAATGAAGAGCATAAGCATGCCCTGAATGTTAAATGCCACATATTCAGTTGGCAGAAAACTAACATTAAGTAAAAATAAGCATCTCTTGCTTAACAAAAGTAGTTCTAGAAAAACAAAAGACATTTTTTTCCCCTAAAGATGATCAGGAGCATATTTCCTTTTCAAGTGGAAAAAAATGATAATTCATCATATTCTGATATGAAGTCCCTTACTAATGCCCTAAAAGGTAGTTAAAATATAGCAAATTACCTGTATACATAAGCAACAAATTATCACATTTGGATACAGCATTTTTAAAAAATTACTTTCTAATCACTGAAAAATTAATGTTGTTAACCAGGAGTTGTTAGTATGCAATAATTTAGCATGCTTTTCAAATATTCTACACCAGACTGTGATGTATAACAACTGAATTTCAAATAGAATTTGAGACCATTCCAGTGTATCATTTAATTCAATATGATTTGCTAAGTTTTAGATTTATAAATAAAACTTTTGAAACAAACATGGGTTGAGAAGTATTTTATTAAGAAATACGTAAGTTCTGTGAAGTTTGGTTACTGAAAACAATGAGGCATTGTACCAGGCAACAGGCCAGGAGACATTCTGCATGGTATGCTGGAATATTCATAGAATATGTTGAATATATGAATATTCAGCAAGCCAAATTCCAAATAGCTATGGGAAAGTGCAAACTAAAAGATGAACTATTAGGATCCGCTACTAATGGAACTGTAATATAAAAATCACATTCATGGTGGATTTTTAAGTAGAATGAAATTCCAAGGAAACAAGTCATTCTGTGTGCATACAAGTTTTTAGCAATGATCTACCAGGTTTGAGATATTTATTTTGAATGCTTTAAGGAAAGTAAAATTATCAGCTTTCCTGTCTTCAGGTACTATTCCTGTAAAGAAGTAAAGGGTTGGACAACTGTTGTTTCTGAACAGGGATAAGGAGTTTCAGGGACTTTCCTAGGTCTGGAGTGTATTAGTCACTCAGTTGTATCTGACTCTTTGTGACCCCATGGACTATTGCCCACCAGGCTCCTCTGTCCATGAGATTCTCCAGGCAAGAATACTGGAGTAGACTGCCATTTCCCTTCTCCAGGGGATCTTCTCAGCCCAGAAATTGAACCCAGGTCTTGTCTACTGTAGGCAGATTCTTTACTGTCTGAGCTACCAGGGAAGCCCCTTGGCTCTGAAATTTTTCTTAAAAATACTTGAATTAAGTAACTTTTGTCATATTGCTTCTCACAAAGTTTGTGCTTTAATAATAATTACCAACAAAGTATGGGAGTTCACTTATTTCATTCTTTTTTCATTTTTGCCTATGGAAAGGTATAAAATGTAAACATTTTTGACTTCGCATTTCTTAATTCGCAGCAAGGCTGATCATTTTCTCCATAAGCCAGCTAAATATCTTTTCTAGGAATCTGGACCTAACAAAATCAGAAGATATTAAGAGGAGATGGCAAAAATACACAGAAGAATTATACAAACAAAGATCTTCACAATCCAGATCATCATGATGGTGTGATCTCTCACCTAGAGCCAGACGTCCTGGAATGGGAAGTCAAGTGGGCCTTAGGAAGTATCACTACGAACAAAGCTAGTGGAGGTGATGGAATTCCAGTTGAGCTGTTTCAAATCCTAAAAGATGATGCTGTGAAAGTGCTGCACTCAATATGCCAGCAAATTTGGAAAACTCAGCAGTGGCCACGGGACTGGAAAAGGTCAGTTTTCATTCCAATCCCAAAGAAAGGCAATGCCGAAGAATACTCAAACTACCACACAATTGCATTTATCTCACATGCTAGTAAAGTAAAGCTCAAAATTCTCCAAGCCAGGCTTCAGCAATATGTGAACCATGAACCTCCAGATGTTCAAGCTGGTTTTAGAAAAGGCAGAGGAACCAGAGATCAAATTGCCAACACCTGTTGGATCATCGAAAAAGCAAGAAAGTTCCAGAATAACATCTATTTCTGCTTATTGACTATGCCAAAGACTTTGACTGTGTGGATCATAATGTACTGTGGAAAATTCTGAAAGAGATGGGAATACCAGACCACCTGACGTGCCTCTTGAGAAATCTGTATGTAGGTCAGGAAGTAAAAGTTAGAACTGGACATGGAACAACAGACAGGTTCCAAATCGGAAAAGGAGTACGTCAAGGCTGTATATGGTCACCCTGCTTATTTAACTTATATGCAGAGTACATCATGAGAAATGCTGGGCTGGAAGAAGCACAAGCTGGAATTCAATAACCTCAGATAAGCAGATGACATCACCCTTATGGCAGAAAGTGAAGAAGAACTAAAGAGCCTCTTGATGAAAGTGAAAGAGGAGAGTGAAAAAGTTGGCTTAAAGCTCAACATTCAGAAGATGAAGATCATGGCATCCGGTCCCATCACTTCATGGGAAATAGATGGGGAAACAGTGGAAACAGTGGCTGACTTTTTGGGGGCTCCAAAATTACTGCAAATTAAAAGACGCTTACTCCTAGGAAGGAAAGTTATGACCAACCTAGATAGCATATTAAAAAGCAGAGACATTACTTTGTCAACAAAGTGCCAGGGTCCAGCCCTGGTGGATCCAGGGAATTCGAAGGGGAGATGGAGTCGGAGTCCTAAGAAAGAACTGTTTAATTAGAAATATAAAGAGAGATTAGGAAAGAATAGTGTAGTAGGAAAATTAGTGGAGAAAAAGAGGCTGAATAACTTGGTTTATGTGGAATACCAATAAAACTTCGAGACAAGAGGTTTGCACCACCTACATAGGGCGCAGGCGTCCTCCCATTCTCCCAAAGCAGAGGATATACTAAGGCCTCCCTGGTCAGATCTTCGAAGCCCAGGCAAAATTAGTAGGCTTGGCGAGCATCCACGCTCCAGATGGGAATCCAGCCAGGAAGTGAGAGAAAGAACAACATGAGGAGACCAGTCTTTCCAGAAACTGACCCGTTTTCTTTATTTTTTAGGTTCGCTTATATACTTTTTGTTACACATAGAGATAGAATACAGAGTCAAGCGGGGTCAGCAGACCTGACTTTTATCAAAATCAGGTGCTTCATATAAATGTATACAAAGGTCTTAGGAGTTTTATATCATCTTCTGGCCAGGAGGCCTGATAACATTTTATGACCCTTTCTTTCTGATAATGGTCAGTCAACCAGAAAACTTATTTTTTCCAGGGGTGATTTTTCTTAAACCAGGCGCCACCCTCCAAAGGTACCAGATAAAGTTGCATTCCTATAGGATGAGGGTGTAGTGGGTTACAATTAAGAAAGGAATTTACTTAGCCTAAGGTTTAACATGATTAATATCAAAGGTAAATACTTATTTCTCCTATATGCTAGTTATATTCATTATAAGGGCAGGGAATATGGAGATTTAGCAGCAAATATTGGCTCAACAAATGAAAAACCCTTCACTGATATAATTCCTAATCAACCCACTATACTATACTAATAATTTTCTAACTTCTCAAAAGAATCTGTATTTAGAAAGTTTAAAGCATCTCGTGCCTCTCATGGTTTGGAGGCTGTGAATAATCACATGTGGCCAGACAAACCTGCTCAGGCAGGCTAGAGAACCTTCAGAGGAGTTTGTAAGTTGAAACATTCTTGTCATGCCCAGGAATTTTTATTAACTGGAGCTGTAAGTTAACTCCTTCCCGAGAGAGGTGGTGAGGGACAGCCTCCCATAAAGTCAGAGGTGTAGGTGAGAAAATAAAGCAGTAAAGTAGGCAGACTCTGGTTTTTAGGGGTAGATGCTCGGGAACAGGGGGTCTCCTGAGGCTCGATCCCACCTTTGCATATGCCAAGCCTCCTTCCTCATGACCTTTGCCACAGGGGGAGGTCCTCATACTGGCTTCCAGCAACAAAGGTCCGTCTAGTCAAGGTTATGGTTTTTCCAGTAGTCATGTATGGATGTGAGAGATGGACTATAAGGAAAACTGAGTGCTGAAGAATCGATGCTGTTGAAATGTGGTCCTGGAGAAGACTCTTGAGAGTCCCTTGGACTGCAAGGAGATCCAACCAGTCCATCCTAAAGAAATCAGTCCTGAATAGTCATTGGAAGGACTGATGTTGAAGGTGAAACTCCAATACTTTGGCCACCTGTTGCAAAGAGCTGACTTATTTGAAAAGACCCTGATGCTGTGAAAGATTGAAGGTGGGAGGAGAAGGGGACGACAGAGGATGAGATGGTTGAATGGCGTCACTGATTCAATAGACATGAATCTGAGTGAACTCTGGGAGTTGGTGATGGACAGGGAGGCCTGGCATGCTGCAGTCCATGGGGTCACAAAGAGTCACACACGACTGAATGACTGAACTAAACTGACTGAGGAATCTGCCTTAAAAATTTTTTAAAAAAAATTTTTTTAAATAATCTTTTTATTATTAATTTGTTGTTGCTCTGTAGTCACCAAGTCATGTCTGACTCCTGTGACTCCATGGACTGTACCCTGCCAGGATCCTTTGTCCATGGGGTTTCCAGGCAAGAACATTGGACTGGGTTGCCATTTCCTTCTGCAGGGGATCTTCCTGACCCAGATCAAACCCGCATATCTTGCCTAGGCAGTTCTTTACTATTGAACCACCAAGAAAGCCCTACTAATTTGTAGCAACTTATTATGTATTGAGAATATCAACACTTATCCTAGGATATATATTGCAAATATTCTCCCAAGCTTTTTTTTTTCTTTTAATGAGTTGATAATTTTAAGTACTTCTGAAGACAAAATTTTCAAATTCATACTTGGTTAACTCTAATAGCATTTCAGACTAAACAGCCCTTTCCTCTCAAGACTGCATAAATATTTACTTATATTTTCCTACAATTCCTTTTTTTAAATATTTGAATGTAATAGAAAATTATTTTGGTTTAAGTTATGAAGTAAGGATACTGAATGATTGATTTCCATGTGATGACGATTATTTAGCAAACTTGATTGAATAATCCTCTTTTCCCTCAACTTATATGAGGTACTGCTGCAACTCCCCCATCTCTGTTCAGTTCAGCTCAGTCGTGTCTGACTCTTTGCGACCCCATGAATTGCAGCACACCAGGCCTCCCTGTCCATCACCATCTCCCAGAGTTCACTCAAACTCACGTCCACCAAGTCCGTGATGCCATCCAGCCATCTCATCCTCTGTCGGCCCCTTCTCCTCCTGCCCCCAATCCCTCCCAGCATCAGAGTCTTTTCCAATGAGTCAACTCTTCACATGAGATGGCCAAGTACTGGAGTTTCAGCTTTAGCATCATTCCTTCCAAAGAAATCCTAGGGCTGATCTGCTTTAGAATGGATTGGTTGGATCTCCTTGCAGTCCAAGGGACGCTCAAGAGTCTTCTCCAACACCACAGTTCAAAAGCATCAATTCTTCAGTGCTCAGCTTTCTTCACAGTCCAACTCTCACATCCATACACGACCACGGGAAAAACCATAGCCTTGACTAGATGGACCTTAGTTGGCAAAGTAATGTCTCTGCTTTTCAATATGCTATCTAGGTTGGTCATAACTTTTCTTCCTAGGAGTAAGCGTCTTTTAATTTCATGGCTTCAGTCACCATCTGCAGTGATTTTGGAGCCCAAAAACATAAAGTCTGACACTGTTTCCACTGTTTCCCCATCTATTTCCCATGAAGTGATGGGACTAGATGCCATGATCTTCGTTTTGTGATTGTTGAGCTTTAAGCCAACTTTTTCACTCTCCTCTTTCACTTTCATCAAGAGGCTTTTTAGTTCCTCTTCACTTTCTGCCATAAGGGTGGTGTCATCTGAATATCTGAGGTTATTGATATTTCTCCTGGCCATCTTGATTCCAGCGTGTGCTTCTTCCAGCCCAGCGTTTCTCATGATGTACTCTGCATATAGGTTAAATAAGCAGTGACAATATACAAACTTGACATACCTCTTTTCCTGTTTGGAACCAGTCTGTTGTTCCATGTCCAGTTCCAACTGTTGCTTCCTGACCTGCATATAGGCTTCTCAAGAGGCAGGTCAGGTGGTCTGGTATTCCCATCTCTTTCAGAATATACCTTTCGGTCTATTTTTTATTTTTAATTTTTTTCCATTGATCTCTCTTACTCTTTCTTGTGCTACTGCCACTCTCTTCTGATTACTACGTCCTTAGGATTTACCTATTCAGATCTGCAGCTACCCTAGGCCAATTTTCAGTTCAGTTCAGTTCAGTCGCTCAGTCGTGTCCGACTCTTTCCGACCACATGAATCGCAGCACGCCAGGCCTCCCTGTCCATCACCATCTCCCAGAGTTCACTCAGACTCACGTCCATCGAGTCAGTGATGCCATCCGGCCATCTCATCCTCGGTTGTCCCCTTCTCCTCCTGCCCTCAATCCCTCCCAGCAGCAGATTCTTTTACAATGAGTCAACTCTTCTCATGAGGTGGCCAAAGTACTGGAGCCTCAGTTTTAGCATCATTCCTTCCAAAGAAATCCCAGGGTTGAAAAGCAGTCATTTGATTCAAGAATTTTAAGTTTATCAGAGGACAAGTATGACATTTCTACTATGTCTGTGGTTTTCTTTATATTATATATTTCTCTCTTCCTGTCCTTTTAATTAGCCTGGACCATATTTGGTTCCATTACTAGGCTTTTTAAAGTTCTTAGATTTACTTTTTAAATCTTTTTCCTCTTTCAAATTAATTATTTTAATCTTTAAAAAGTATTTTGGTTTACTATTTTTCTTTCCTTTATTTATTCCTCTTTTATTGCTATTGGCTTTAACTGGATGTTGCTGATTTTCTTATTTCTTGAATCAATGCCAATTTGCTTTTATATTATTTAATAATAAAAGCCTTTAATGCTATGAGTTTTTCTAAGCAGAGATTTGGTTATATCCCAGAATTTAGTAAGTAGTGTTTCATATTTATTTATTTGTAAATAGTCTTCAATGGCAATTCTGGCCAGCTCTTTGACTCAAAAGTTGCTTAAGAAAGTAACTAAATTTATAACGAAGGAAGAAAGGCTAAACCATTTGGAGAATATAATGGAAATTTCCTTATGGCCAACTGGATGGTCAGTTTTTATAACTAATTCATGAGGACTAGAAGACAAAATTGTATTCTTTATTTTTTGGACATGAAGTTTTAAGCATTTCTGAAAAATTAATTATATCATTACTGACTCCATATATTTACAGCCTCTATACTCTTTTGTGATATCTCAAAGACTAGGAAGAGTATGTTGATATTTTTTCACATCATCATGATTAATTTACTTTAATAAGAGGGACTAAACATTTAAAAGTAAAAATCAGGACTTTCTTTATGGTGTAGTGTATAAGTATCCACCTGCCAATGCGGGAGTGTGGGTTCGATCCCTGGTTTGGGAAGATTTCACATGGTGAGGAACAATTAAGCCTGTGCATCACCACTACTGAGCCCAAGCTCCAGAACTTGTGCGCCACAGCTACTGAAGCCCACACGCTCCAGTTACTGAAGCCTGTGTGCTTTAGGGCCCACAAGTCAGAACCAATGAGCCCTGTGCCACAACCACTGAAGCCTGCCCACTGTAGAGTTAGCAAGTCTCAACTACTGAGCCCGCGTTCTGGAACCACGGAAGCCTGTGCGACTCGGGCCTGTGCTCTACAGCAAGAGAAGCCACCACAGTGAGAAGCCTTGGCACCGTGATGAAGAGTGGCCCCTGCTCATTGCAACTAGAGAAAACCTGTGCAAACAATGAAGACCCAGTGCAACCAAAAATAAAATAAGTAAAATTTTAAAAAGATAAAGTAAAAATAACAACTGAGAGAAATATAAAGAACAAAAACATTAATGGAAGATATTTTTATAATTTTGCTGAAAGAAATATTTTATAATTATAATCAAGACACGAGGAACAGAGACTATTAAAATATATTAACATATTTAAATACAGAATTTTGTTTTAATTTATGGTAAAAGACACCATAAGCAAAGTTTTAAAAAATAGCAAACACTTGCAACAAATGAAGCAATAGTCCCAAGCAGATAAGTTCTCTCTTCTGAAAAAGATTCAGGAAAAAATGACATATAAAGGACCTAAAATGTTTATAAAAATAAGTATCAGGACCCTAAACTTTATTCCTCATTCATTTCATCATCATTTGTGAGTAGACAGTCTCTGTTAGCACTGAGACCACCATGGCCTCAAGTCCCTTCTGAACTGGATGGTCAAAGCCTATTTCTTTCCATTGGTTTCCATCCCTCGTATAATGTGTCCTGCAACTCTGTTCACAACTCATTGTAAATAACAGCTAGTGTCTAATGCAAACAGAAGTCCCCCTCCTCAAAATAACGAGCATGAGCCGGCCTGTGAAGCAGCCTAGCGTGAGAACTTTCCCCAGTAGAGACTTCTTATACCCACTATTGACTCATCAGTCTGACTAGACAACTTGCACCCTCCCTCTCAGGGGGTTAAAACCCAAGACAGGAGAGAGGGTCACTAGCAGAAGAGATGAGCCACATAGAGGAAAGCCAGTAAGCAAACACTGTAAGGCTGCAGAAATCATACATCGAAAAGAAACCATGAAGTCAAAAGGTGAGTAAAAAGAGATGATCAAAGAAATAAAAGCGAAATACAGTTATATCTGAAGGAAAGAGAGAGAAACTTAGTAAGGTACAAAGCAGGACAGATAAAGTAGAAGGACACAGCTGTCCTCTGAGACATCAAGAGCTCCTCTTTTCCCTGGCAGGATGAGTGAGGTTCTGCTTCCTTGGGGTCTGTCTTTTCAGCTGTAGAATATCATCGCATGTTCCCTGTTCTTCAGATATCCTTTACGATAAATCACTCATCAGGAGATACCCTAAGCTATTTTCTCAACCTTTTAATCTGAAAGATCCTAACTGGCACTACTTCTTCGAATCACAACAATTGGTGGCATTCTAATTTCATAGAGCATCTTCCAAGAATGCTATGGGCCTGTTGAGCATCACTGCTCCATAGCCATACTTTCCCTCCCATGGAATGTGCCAAATAATTGATGACTTCCCTACTCCAGAACTGTTAATGCTCCCTGCAATCATCAGTATAAATACTTTATTAATAATTTGTATTTATAGAACATCTGCCTCCTAAAGGGCTCAAAGCTGTTTACAAACATCATTTCATTAATCCTGATAGCAATTCCTTTTTTTTTCTTTTAATAAGGTAGGAACATGTAGCAGCTAATGGGTACTGTCATCTCCATTTGACTCATGGTAAAGCTGAAACCTGGGGAAGAGTTACTTTTTCAACGTCAGGCAATAATCTGAGAACTAGCACAGAAATACAATCTGGAACTTTTGCCTTCTTGTACTTTATTTCTTCCTAAGAAACCTCTCTCATTTCAGTTCACACACATACTCATTGGAATGCTCCAACATAAATTTTTTAATATACTTGTCTCTACAGAGGGTAAGAAAGAATCCCATAAACTCAAGTACGAAAACTTACTGGACTTCAGCTTAACTTTTCAGGAGGTTATCACTATAGTCAGAGGCATGAAGAATGATTAAATTTGAGAATTAGCATTTTTTCCTGCCACTTTTAAACCAGTAAAGGAGTTTCTGCTTAGTTCTGAATGTGTTCCTTCTCCATACTGGAAAGAGAAAACCAACTTCAAGATGACAAAAGTCAAAGTAATAAGCATTTTTTTAAGAAGGATGCAAAATAATGGCACCTAAATAACACCGCTGCTACTGCTAAGTCACTAAGTCGTGTCCGACTCTGTGAGACCCCATGGACTGCAGCCTACCAGGCTCCTCCGTCCACGGGATTTTCCAGGTAAGTGTACTGGAGTGGGTTGCCATTGCCTTCTTCTGACCCCATGGACTATACAGACATGGGATTCTCCAGGCCAGAATACTGGAGTGGGTAGCCTTTCCCTTCTCCAGGGGATCTTCCCAACCCAGGGATTGAACCCAGGTCTCCCGCATTGCAGGCAGATTCTTTACCAGCTAAGCCACAAAGGATCTTCCCTAAATAACATTATATACTGAATAATTGCTATATCCTAGGCATATATGTGTATTATATCATTGTAACCCTATGAAGGTGACATTGTTATCATTATTTCACTAGTGAGAAGACTGAGACTCCATGCAGTTAAACAAATGGAGGAAGCTGAGAGATTTTTTTTTTTTTAGTTTATTTTTTAATTGAAGGATAATAATTGCTTTACAGAATTATGTTGGTTTCTGCCAAACATCAACATGAATCAGCCAGAGATATACATATGTCTCTTCCCTCTTGAACATCCCTCGTACCTCCCTCCCCATCCTACCCCTTAGGTTGTCACAGGTCCCGTTTGAGTTCCCTAAGTCATGGAACAAATTCCCATTGGTTCTTTCACATATGATAGTGTAAGTTTCCATGTTACTCTAGCTGAGCTTATGGCGCCTCTGTCTCTGTTTCTCTTACCTGTGCTTTTATAACAACACACAACTACTCCAAATAATAGTAATAGTTGCTGCTTTTGCTATTTTGAATGGTGTAATCCTATAATCAGAGAGCCAGATGACTATAGAGTGATGCAGCCACAATAGTTTGTGCTTTATGTCAGTTACAGAAAAAAATCTAAGGAATGCTATTAAACAAGTCTTTGATGCTGCAAATCTTTCTACACAATTTGCAAACTTAGACCCTAAAATACAATTTAGCTGAAAATCCACCGTCAAGACAACTCTACACCAAGATGGCAAGGTTAACAACACCAAGAAAAAAGGAAAATTTTCAATCTGATTACTTGTCACTAGCGAAATAAGACTAGGTCCAGATTTTACCGCAATCACACAGATCCAAATGAAAATTCCAAAAAACACTTAGAATATATTAAAGGAATGCATGTGTAAATATCTATTTAAAATTTTCCCAACTCAACAGCTATACAGACAATGAAAACCATTAGGAGGATCTTCAAAAAATTTCTTAAATCAGGAGATCTTCATTTGAATCACAGCTTGCTATGGGCAGAGTAAAGCCTAAAGGACTAAATTAATAGCTGTGAAATAATATAGCTAACATTTACCAAGTACTTATAATGTGGTAGTCACAGTGCTTTATATTCATGTTTGTTTAATCTTCACTGTCAAATAGGTGCAAGTATTATTCCCATTTTATAAATAAAGAAACTAAGGACTAATGAAGTTAAGTATCCTGTCAGTCCTAGGATACTAAACCCAGCAATTTCACTTAAGCACCTGATACTTGTATATTAGCTTCCACTTGTATTGGGAAGCACACAGCATATTTATGAAAATGTTTTTTACTTAATGCAGAGTTTCCCTTGTGGCTCATATGATAAAAAAAATCCACCGACAACGCAGAAGGTCTAAGTTCAATCCTTGGGTTGGGACGATCCCCTGGAGAAGGGAATGGCTACCCATTCCAGTATTCCTGCCTTGAGAATTCCATGGACAAAAGGAGCCTGATGGGGTTGAATAGGCATTCTTATTTTGAGAATAAATGAATAGTGAATAAAACAGTATGATCATTGGAAATGCAGAAGTAACTGTTTATATTGTGTAGTCCTGAAGAAGAAACACAATATTCAATGATATACTAATCAACACTGCTATATTTAAAATAGATAACCAATAGGGACCTACTGTATAGCATAGGGTGTTCTGCTCAATATCCTGTAACAACATATATGGGAAAATTACTTGAAAAACGATATATATATATGGGCTTCCCTGGTGGCTCAGATGCGACAGAATCTGCCTGCAATGCAGGAGGCCTGGGTTCGCTCCCCGGGTCAGAAAGATCCCCTGGAAAAGGGAATGGCAATCCACTCTAATATTCCTGTCTGGAGGATTCCATGGACAGAGGAGCCTTCAGGTTACATGTAGCTCATGAGGTTGTAAAGAGTTGGACACAACTGAGTGACTAACACTTAACCTGTATATATATAACTGAATCACTTTGTCGTACACCTAAAACTAACTCAACTTTGTTAACCAACTCTACTCCAATATGAAATAAAAATTTTAAAATATTCTAAAAAGATATAGCGATCAACATAAATTAACCAAGTCAAATGGCCTTGAGAGGCACGGAGCTATGGTGAACGTGAGAAAAACTGTCTATGATTTTTTTTTCATATGACCTCTGTAGCACAGACTAAATCAAGGCAACAAGTTGCTTTTCCCAGTACAAAAGATAAAACTAGCTCTTTTGAGTTTCCTAAGGTTCTCATTCCACTTAAAACCCACCTAGTGGCCTATATCCATCTAACCTGAAGGAAGTCGTGTTTTCTTACTCACGTAAGATGATGGGATAGCCGAAGATGAAACACTGTTGTTGACTTAAAGTATTTTCCTTTTGCTTTAAATAAAGAAATATTTCAAATATATGATATAGTATTATAAATTAAAGAACTACATCCCAGGCACCTCACCACCATTCAGATTTAACAAATGTGTTCATTTCACCCTACACTGACCTTTTTTCCTAGAAAGAGGTTTCTAATAAAGTCCCATCAACCCTATTCCCTCTCCCTCTTTCCCAAATAAACCACTATTGTGAAAGTTGCATGTGCTCCTCACAGTGACGTTTTCATATTTTTGTTATACCTAGAGTATCAATATGTAATATTGTTGTGTATTCATAAAGTTTACACCAATTGTCTTCAACTTATCCTTCTATAACCTCAATTTTTTACTCAGCTTTTTTTTATTGCAGCAAAATAAACCTAAGACAAAATTTACCATTTTAACTACTTTTAAGTGTGCAGTTCAGAGTCATGAAATACATCCACATCATTATACAACTATCACCACCGTCCATCTCCAAAACCTCTGCATCTTTCCAAACTGATTCTTTGTACCCATTAAACAGCAACATTCTATTCCAATCTTCCTCACAAATCCTGGCAACCGTATTCCACTCTCTGCTTCTATGAATTTGATTACCCGAGGAATAGCATGTAAGTGGAATCATATAGTCTTCATCTTTTTGCGACTAGCTTATTTCACTTAGTATAACATCTTAAAGGTTCATCCACACTGCAGAATGGGTCAGAGCCCCTTCCTTTTTAAGACTGAACACCACTCCATTATATGTATATATCACAAAGATTCGTTTATCCATTAATCTGTGGATGGACACTTGAGTTTCTTCCAGCTTTTGACTATTGTAAATAATGCTGCTAATAGGTATAGAAATACCTGTTCAATCCTCTGCTTTCATTTCTTTTGGGTATATCACCAAAAGCGGAATTGCTAGATCTGGATCATAAGATAATTCTAGGTATAATGTATCAGCATTCTCCAGATAAGCATAAGGATAGATAGGTAGGTAGGTAGATAGATATAAGAGGAGATTTATTATAGGAACTGGCTTACATGATTGCAGAGGCCAAGATATCCCATTGGTCTGTCATCTGCAACCTGGAAAAATAGGAAAGCCAATGGTGTAATTCATGCTGAGACTCAAAACTCCCAAGTCAGGAAGCCACGGAGGTGAGTCCCAGTCTGAGTTCAAAGGTTCCAGAACTAGAAGTGCTAATGTTTGAAGGAAAGAGAAGATTAATGTCCCAGATCAAACAAATAGAGCCAGTTCTCCCTTCTTCCAACTCTTTCTCCTATTCAGCCATCAATAGACTGGATGATACCCATTCACGTTGGTGAGAGCCATCTTCTTTTCTTGATCAATCAATTCAAATGCCAATCTCTTTCAGAAACCACCTCACCAACACACCCAGAAATAACGTTTTACCAGATATCTGGGCATCCTTCAGTTTGGTACTTGACACATCACATTAACCATCACATTTAAGCACCTCCACACTGTCTTCCACAGCAGCAGTATCATGTTACATTCCTGCCAGCAACACACAGTAGTTCCAGTTTCTGCACATCCCTTACCAATATCTTCATCTTTGTTCTTGAGATTTACCCCTAACAATACAGGTAGATTTAATTCACCCATCTTACCTATGGTATACTTTCCTCCTATGACTACACTGCAATTCATTATCTATCCACCAAGGGTAGCATCTGGGTCCTTTCTTATCTTGTTGCTATTACGCTCAATGCCATATTGAACATTTCTATATATTTCTCTGTTCACAAGTGCAACAGTTTCTCTGGGCTAAGTAATCAGGAGTAGAATTTCTGAATCACTGGTCATGTGTAATTCAAACCTTAATATGTATTGCCAAAATTCTCATCAAATAAGTATTTCCCTATTTACACTCCACACCCTTGACACAATAATTGGTATTCACATAATTCACATAGCACTTCTCAGCATTTAGAACAGGAAGGAATTCTGTGTCTGCTCAGTCCTCAAGTTTACAATGATTTTCTCTGTTAGTGCTTTTTCATTTCATTTACCTCTTCCTTGCCCCACATACCCCCTATCACTGGAGAGAGTCCTTTTCTCTTTTTGATGCCAACTTTATCATAATGCTAGTCTTGGATTTTTTTTTTTAACCACTTATGAAACTGTCAGAAGTTCAACCAATAATCTCCTTCTTTACAAGAACTATAAAGTGAAATGACTTAAGGACCTCTTGGAACTTGGCAAATAGTGAACAAACACCCACGTTTCCTAGTTAGCCATTAAACCATGCTTTGGCTAAACTTTGGGGGAAAGTCCAGGGAAATGCTGTGGGAACAGAAAAGAAGTGCCTGGGTATGACTGGAAACATCCTTTTTCTTACACATTCAGGAGTGCGACTAGGGTGAGGCAAGTGAAACACACAGGAGCCAAATTTAAGGGACACAATAAAAAACAGTAATCAAAAAAGGTTTATGAAATATTTTAAGAGCAAAATTAATGTGAAAAATTCACAATAAGCAGAATATCAAAATCATAAATAAAAATAAGATCAGTATTATTATCATATCTCTAGTAATTATAGCCTTTTCAGTTTAATGAAGTAAATTTCATCTGTATATGAAGAGTGTCTTTGACATTTTTTTAAAAATGAGTTAATAAAGGAAAAATAAAATTTATATGTGTGTTTCATTTTTAAACTTCAAAATAAAATAGCTTTGTACATCCTCTTGAATACAAGACTACCAAGAGGAAAATTAGACAAGATTGGTAGCCAGTAAAATACTTATTTGAAGATTAGTATATGTCAGCAGTTTTCTCATTTATCAACTTGAAATCGACACTGATGGCAATTTGTAAGGTGTGGTGAACTGTATGAGTTACTCATCAGCATCCTATTAAGACTTTAATTTTAATGGAGATTTTGTACAATCAAGCAAAATATAACCCCCCACCATCCAAGAAACATGTATCAGTTTGCTAGGGCTCCATCATAAAATACCACATACTGGGTGACTTAAACAATAGAAATTTATTTTCTTACAGCTTAAGAGGCTGGAAAAGGAAATGACAGTATTCTTGCCTGGGAAATCCCATGGACAGAGGAGCCTGGCAGGCTAGAGACCATGGGGTCACAAAAGAGTCAGACAGGACTTAGCAACCAAACAACAACAAACAAGAGGCTGGAAGCCTAAGATCAAGGTGCTGACAGGGTTGGTTTCCTCTGAGGCCACTTTCCTCAGCTTACAGAAGGCCAGTCTCTAACTGCCTCGTCACATGGTCTTTCGTATGTGTGGACACGTCTTTAGTGTGTCTCTGTGTGCCCGTATTTTCTCTTTTTATAAGAACACCAGTCCTCTTAGATTAGGGTCATCCTAACAACCTTATTTTAACTGAATCACCTCTTTAACGAAAGGCTCTATTTTCATATGGGGGCTTCCCAGGTGGTGCTAGTGGTAAAAAGTCTGCCTGGCAATGCACAAGATGCAAGAGATGTGGGCTCAGTCCCCGGGTCGGGAAGATCCCCTGGAGTAGGAAATGGCAACCCACTTCAGCCTGGAAAATTTCATGGACAGAAGATCCTGGTGGGCTATAGTTAGGAACTGGGATTGCAAAGGGTTGGACACAACTGAGTGTGCATGCAAGCATGTGCGCACACACACAACACACACACATCTCCATACAGTCACATTGTGATGTATTGGGCATTAAGATTTCAAGATACGAATTGTTGGGGGGACATGCTTCAGCTCATAATGAGGGGTAATAGGACATTTGCCAAATAAAATTTTATCCCTCAGCAACTAATTGAGAGCTGAGAGGAAAAGCAAGCCCTTGCTATAAAAGAGAGATTTTCTCAGTCATTCAGCCTATCAGGATCTTACTAACATAACAGCATGCTCTGGTTCAAAATGAACAGATATAAGTTGTGAAACCTCCAAAGCCCTTTGGAGCTATCACTGCAATGTTGTCCAATTCCTTAAGTAACCCATGAATCCTACTGAAAAACATCAAACTGAAAGTTGCTCAGTCGTGTCCGACTCTTGGTGAACCCATGGACTATGCTGTCCATGGAATTCTCCAGGCCGGAATACTGGAGTGGGTAGCCTTTCCCTTCTCCAGGTTGGTCTTCCCAACCAAGGATCCAACCCAGGTCTCCCACATTGCAGGCAGATTCTTTACCAGCTGAGCCACAAGGGAAGCCCAAGAATACTGGAGTGGATAACCTATTCCTTCGCTAGTGGATCTTCCCAACCCAGGAATCAAACCAGGGTCTCCTGCATTGCAGGTGGATTCTTTACCAATTGAGCTATCAGGGAAGCCTCGTCATTAAGGAGTAGGACAAAATGGCTTTAAAAAAAGAATCATGCTATCCAATCACTCTGCCAAACACACAATATCACAACTTTGTTGTAAAAAGTAGGAGTCATCAGGACTCTGGGTTCATCCCAGGACACTGGGATGAAGTCATCCCATCAGGGACATAGAACCATAGCCTCCAGTAATGCAGCCCAATTGTAAATGACTGGGGAATTTCAGTACCTATGAGCTCAGCTTTATCTTTATTTTCAGTATAAAGATAACTCATTCCAAGTCAAAGTTGGATACTTTTTGTGAGTCTAAAAGGTAGCCTCATAACTACCAGCGGACCTTTCATCCAGCAAACTGAATTACATCCCAAAGATCTTGTATAGTTTATTTAAGCAGCCTTGCCTGAAAACAAATCTGATATTGAAATTGCTTCCCCAAGTTTCCCAAATCTAATGGAACAAGCAGTTATTTGAGAATTCCTATTCCTCTGTTCTTTTTCTTCAAGAACATATAACCTTTATAATCTTGAACTACCACACTTGGCAAATAAGAAACGCAACATCAAGGACAGTGGTGAACTGTGTGAGTGGAGTGATCGTGTATAAACTTCTTAGCTGTCTTAGAATGATTGTATAAATCTGAAATAATAATAACAACTTCATTTAAAATGGTGATATGTTTCACAAAGGCAACTGCAGATAGGTAGAGTTAACAAAAGCCATTGTCTATGATGCTATGTTTGCCTCTTGTAAGGTACTGGAATCTTGAAATTCAAGTTTCTGGGGTTTGAATTTAGATGTTGTTTGAGGGAGGGGGTGTTGACTGATTTGTTGTTTCTAAGATAATCATATTTCTCCTTTATGTAGTGGCTGGCATCTTAATAAATGTGGACATGACTTAACAATCAGGCAGCAAATCCTTTCCAATGTTAGCATTTGGGGATCTGCCTTATGGTAAACTGCTTTTCTTATTACCATTCCTCCTTAATGCTTAAAAAAATAAAAAAAAACCTGGAATAATACTCCTTACTCATCTCACCTACTTGTTAATCTGGAGTCGATTAAAGGAAGCATATTGTAGAAAGCATATTATAAGGAGTGAATAGATATTTTTTAAAAAAAGATTTGGGGTGGGGGGAGAGACATGACATTAAACAGTACAAATGATCCAGGCTTTTGCTCTACCAAACCTTGGGGCAATGTCTTTTCAATGTCATTCTTTAGAAAAAGTCTTGGAGACCATGCATGTCTTTTTAAACAAGGAGGGGAGAAAAAGAAAAGAAAAAAGCAAAAAAGAATAGGAAAAAAAAAGAAAAGAAAGGAAAAATGGGGTGGAAAAAAAAAGCTTTTATTTTAAAAGCAAACAGCTAAGTGATTTGCTGCACACTTGCCATGAATAATAACGAGCAGATCTGTGGTGTGTTCCTCGTTTTAATTAGCACGTTGCCTTCTGCAGCAGCACCCTGTCTTATTACACAGCACCTAGAGAGCCCCACTTGAAGCACTGCACAAAACAAGATGGGCAAAGAAGCCCCCATGAGGAGTCTTGCCATTGATTCAGAAAACTCCCGTTTTGTTCTCTCCCAACCCCCACCCTCGGTTTCATTTTTCAGAGAGCTATGATTAGCGTTTTTGTTGTTGTTTTATTTGGCGCAGAAAACAGATATTTCTGAAGCTGTATCTGAATGATTTCTTTGCAGTTCAAACTATAGTAAGAGCTCAAAAGCATTTTGAAGGGCAAGAAAAGCGCAGATGGAGTTCCTCTCTCTCAAGATCTGAGGTGGGACAGAACCTGCCACATAATTTGCACTCAATAAAAGTGTTAAAATGTTCATGAAGCACTTCAGACACCAGAACAACAAAAGAGTTCCTTAAACACTTCTGTTCCAGAGTCCTTATATTTGGAAGAGAGAGTAGTCTAAAGTAAGTGTCAAGGTAGCAAAGGTTAACTCTGAGTAATTTTATCATCTCTTGCAAGAGAGGCTTCTCGTGAAATATGTCAGGACAAAAAATTAAAAAGAGCAGTTGGAAAAGTGAAAACCTCACAAATCATATCCCTAGCTGTAATTAAAAAGCGTTAGCCACAACCCTGTCAGCAAACCCTGAAATTAAAGTTAAAAAACCAAATGGCTCCTGTGTTGCTCTGTGATTCTGTTTGCTCACACACGTGTGAGTGTGTGAGCAAATCTGGTACAGAATATGCCTTTGTTTTTTGTCACCAAGAATGCTGAGCATGCTGACACAGCTAGGTGAGACAATCTCAGATTGTTCTAGGATGTGATTTTCATATGCATGCAACCTACAGCTGCATTTGATAGTGTACCGCATTGATATGACGTCTTTTCTAGAAGGTCTTTGGTGGATACATCTGCTGAACAGAACAGGAACAAAATATGTGCCTTGACTCAAACTTGTGGCAGAGAGCTATCAAAGTGGAAATGTGCTCCAAGTCATTTGCATAATATGCAGATGAAAATCTAATGAGAAAGGTATATTGACAGACTTTGCCTTGTTATCTGGCAATGCTGTGCATAACAGTATGTGGTACCCAGACATAATCTCCTGTAATGTTATTTTGCAATTTAAATGTCTTTTCCTCCTCCAAAAGAAGACACACGTCAATAAGTCCCAGACATCAATGACTGACATTTGAGATAAGATAAACTGCACAAGCCTATTCAAATAGAATCAGCCCAGTTTCTTTCAGGACACAGGTCTCCAAGTTATGTCCTATTTATTGGCTGAAGGAGAGGAAAGGGTGGTGTCCCCAAATACTCACTGATGCCTCATTTTTACTGTGCTCCAATGGCTGCTCTTTCAGCCCTGATGCCGGTCCTGAGTATATTTGAAGGAACATTACCAAGAACAAAATCGAAGGCCATCAATATTAATGATCTGAACCAGGAAGATAGCTTTTAGTGTGCAAATTAATTATCCTAATCACAGGGTTTTTTGTATCCATTTTAATGAAATAACTATTTATTTCATTGAATCCTGAGCTTTTCTTTTGCAAATAAGGCACATTTACATGATAAATACATGAAATTTAAAAGGATGACTAAATTAAATTGAGAAAAAAAGACCTTTTTAAATACAATTTTCTTAGGAAAAACAGCTAGATTAATGGGTTGGTTAGCTGACTGGCATCTGTGATTAAATCTTTTTTAATGTATGTCAAATAGAATTTAATGGACCCTGAGAAATGTCTACACAGCCAGTAATATTCAGGGACTGGGGAAGATTCCAGTTGTCTCCTGTCATTTGTTGGTGAACTCCTGAAGCCTTGGCCTTGGGACTCAGGCTGACACGTGGGATTGACACTTCCGGTCCCTGCATTCTCAACCATCTCTTGCGTCCTCAACCATTTCTTTGACTCACCCTCTAATTCTCTTCTGGGGGTTGGGGGTGGCTGTGGCGGGGGTGGTGTTGGGGCAGGGGGTTAGTGGGGGTGGGGCTGGGCCTTCTTTAACAATGTAACCAACACATTCACCTCTTAGAAGCATGGGCCAAAATATAACTACAGGAGCAATGAAAGCATTAAAATAGTTTAAATATGCCTTGTATCTCATCATCTCATTCACATTTGTTTCAAGCTGTGCTGGCCTTGGTAAAAAGAGAGAGAGAGAGACGGGGAGGGAGGGAGGGAAGAAAGGAGAGAGAGAGGCTGCTTAATTCAGAGGAATTTTCAATGAATCTTTTAGAGTCTGTGGGTTTTGAAAACTTTATTTATTGTGGGTGAGCTTTGAAGGGCTGCAAATTCAACAGAAGAGAGATTTGAAACACATTCGGGCTCGTTTTTTTGATAACAGACCCAAAGAACAGAGCATCTTTCTCTGCAAGCCTTCCCCCCTGGGTTGTGCCACCAGAGATGTCTCCCTCTGCCTTTGATTCGGGATGATCAATTGCAGCTGTGGCAGCCGGGCAGGCGGCCCCAGGCTCCGGGAACAGGAGCCCTCTCCCCAGCGTTAGGATTTACATTTCAATGGCTGCCACCATTTTAAAGATAATTATAACCTTTTTTAGATTAATAATATTCTGTGGCTTCTCTAATATTTT
The DNA here is from genome assembly GCF_023091745.1 of Budorcas taxicolor. NCBI lineage: Eukaryota > Metazoa > Chordata > Mammalia > Artiodactyla > Bovidae > Budorcas > Budorcas taxicolor. The sequence continues at coordinate 29,441,047 of NC_068916.1, read as the reverse complement.
AACAACATAAATATTAATTTAGCTGGTTTCAGAAGAAACATCTCTCTCTCAGCTCACCATCCCACCCACCCCCATCCCAACCTTGGAAAATACAAAACACACGCTTCACCCCAAACCTGTTTGGGGCAGGATGGAGTGGGAAGGGAGAATGTTGAACCAACAGATATGACTAAAATACCTTGACCCTTACCTGGCCCAGATCTCATCATTTGAAAGTAAATAAAATATGGCAAATGGGGTGAGTGAGGGTGGTGGGGGTGGGGGTTTGGGGAGGTAGGAGGTGAGGGGGTGCAGTTTTGGGGGGCAAAAGACCAGGAAGCTACTTTCTACAAGGGTAATGTTTCCAAAGCTGATTTTTTTTTAAAAAGCAAATTGTGTGTAGTTTTATCTAACTCAGCAAGTCGACTTGCAAAAAGCCGGCAGATGGGATTCACGTTTCTTCGATCATATTCCAAGTGTGGTGGGAGATGGCAAAAAGATGAAGCTGTCTTGATGAACTCAATAGTCTTGAAAAGAGAAAAAGGAAAATTGCCCACAAAAGATATTGAGACTATAAAGAGGCTTATATTTCACTGTTACTGCAAACTTCCTTTCTGCTTATTATCATTCCAACACTTTATTTCCCACCAGCTGATGCAGCTGGGGAAAACATCACATTGTACAAACAGATGTCGACTCACTCAGATTGCCTGACCATGCTCTGTGGACCATGATCTATTTTTTGCCACGCCACAAGTATTGAGCATGTTGTAGGCACCAGGACAGGGCTTTTTTTTTTTTTTTCTTTCTATTTACATTCATTAGGTTGCTACAAGTATTCTCTTTAGGGTGATCGCCTTTTATCACTCAGCATCATGCAAACAATTTACATGGCGCAAATAGAATCAGAGGAACACATGTCCCAGGTCCACTGATAAATAACAGGAATCATGTGCATTAAGAAGAAAATTGATAATGTGCTGGTCAGATGTTGCAAGCAGGTCATTCGGATGCACTCCTTGATAAAGTGCAGAGCTACAATAATTGCTCTGAGATCTCTGTACGAACAAGACCTTTATTTCCTAGGCACCAAAGCCATGGGATTGAGCATTGCTTGAAAGTGACTTGGGGAATAAAACCACTCATGAAATATGCATGACTAACACATAGGCTGCCAGGGGAACTTAGTGTATTATGTATGACCCTTTGGTAATTGTAAGGAAATGATATTCATTTAAGTGGATGTTTATCACAGTTAAAGGTGCACCTAATGAAACAAAGGTCATAAGCCTAAAAACATGAGGTTAGAGACCTTTTATTGCACCATTTCTCTCTCTGTTTGAAAAGACCTGGCCTTTCTTCACAGCTGTTTTCCTAACACCTGTGTGTGCTGTTCACGCAGCCTTAAAGAGTTCCTGTCACCCCTAGTTGAATGCCAAAAGGACTATTACATTAAATGCTCTTCTAATATTATACCCACACATCTGGGAAATATCAGACAGTGTGCTGCAATTTATCAATTCAGGCTGGAGTTTTTAGTTACTGACATTTGGTTAGCTACAGAGTGTTTTTGTTTTTGTTTTTTTTCCTCCCTGAGTATGTCTCTATGGAAAATGCCTACCTGCTCATTCAGTTCAGAGGGTGGCTTTTACTGTGAGATCAGTGGTAATGTGATTCTCCTGCAATAGACTCATTTCTCTGGCAAAATTATGAGGCAACACTGCAGAGAAGATGGATACCCAGATTTGGAGGTCAAATTCCCCATGTTAGAATCCCAACCCTAGTGTTCACAAGTCCTGAGACCTTAGGCAAGTAACTTGATTGTTCTGGGCTTTTGAATAAATTTCCATCTATAAAATAACACCCATAAATAGCTGTGGCCTCACAAGGCTGTCATGATGATAATTAAGTCACTATCTGAAAAGCATTTAAAATAGTTCCTGCCACACAGTAAATGCTATGTATTTGTTTAAAAAAAAAAAAACAAAAACAGTTTGCATGGTTGGTTTGTCCTGCCCTTTCTCCGCCCAAACGGTTCTTTTCTTTTGCACCTAATTAACCCCCTCATGCCACGCATGCTCAGTTGAGTCTGACCCTTTGCGACCCCATGGACTGACTGTAGGCTGCCAGGCTCCTCTGTACATGGGATTTCCCAGGCAAGCAAACTGGAGTGGGCTACCATTTCCTTCTCTAGGGGATCTTTCTGACCCAGGGGTCGAACCCTTGTCTCTTGTCTCTCCTGCATTGGCAGAGGGGTTATTTACCAGCTGAGCTACCAGGGAAATTCTTCTTATATGGTTACCATATAGTAACTCTAGAGAGTGTTACAAATTTAATAATTCTTTCATTCATTATTTCCTTATGATCACAAGATTATCATTTGGGATAAAGAGGGCAGTCTTCTCCATCCCCAAAATGTTTTGATAATTTACTAACTCTAGACTACCCCTTCCAAAATGTCATTTCTTCCTATGACCAAAGCTGTCTGACATAAGATAAAATAGAAGCTGTAGGGGATTTTTATAACTACCGCTATACTAATAACATAGTCTAATAATACAAAATCACAAACCCTGTTTGTGAAAGAAAAGTCACCGTTATGTGATCACATGTAGCAAAGTGGTTCTGAAACTGGCTTGCTTCCATGTGTTTGAATCCCAGCTCTGGCCCTTACTGTGTGACCCATGGGAAGTTATTTAACCTCTCTGTGTCCTCAGTTTCATCAGCAAACAGAGATAATCAGAGTACGAGCTCCTATGTTTGCTGTGCATTTTAGACAAGGGAATGCAGGTGAAGATATTTAGAGCAACATCTGTCATATAAGTACTCTATTATCATAAGCTATTGTATTATTATTCTTTTCCAACATCAGCGTTGAAAAGACCCTGATGTTGTGAAAGATTGAAGGCAGGAGGAAAAGGGGATGACAGAGGATGAGATGGTTGGATGGCATCACTGATTCGATGGACATGAGTTTGAGCAAGCTCCGGGAGTTGGTGATGGACAGGGAAGCCAGGTGTGTTGCAGTCCATGGGGTCACAGAGAGTAAGACATGACTGAGCCAGTGAACTGAACTGATTATATTATTATTACTTTTAGACTGGAAACCAGCATTTCAGGAAGTTTTTGACATCGTCATACCACCACCAGGGTCTTCTGCTCAAGGTAATTTATTCACTGCAAATTACTGGTGGTATTAAAATCTGTCCATAAACTTGATGCTCCTCCCTTCAAAAAGCAGAACTCACTTCACCCCTGAGTGTTGGCCGCACCTAGTGACTCGCGTTTAATAATTAGAAGGCGGTGAAAGCAATGGCATGTGAATTCCAAAGCTAGGTTATAAAATGTATCCTTTCCTCCTGCATTTGCACAGGTCACCAGCTACAGGCGGAAGGTAGCTGCCATGTGAGCACACCGCCCCTGTGGAGAAGCGATGGGAATGAGCCACCTTAGCAGGAGAACTTTCAGCTTCTGTCAAGCTTTCACGACTTCAGTCCTCCAGGCTTTGAGTCTTCCAGATGAGGCCCCAGACATGTGAAACAGACATAACCCATTCTGCTGGGGGCACTCTGAATTCCCAGACCATCTGAAACCATGGGGTAATCAATGGTCATTACTCTTTTAAGCCACTAAATTTTGGAGTCACTTGTTATGCAACTAACACGACATTCTCCAATATAGAAATGGAACTTATGCTTGTTAAACTGAGGACTTGTTTGTATAGGAATGGGAAGTGTGGCAAGGTTTTAGAGCAGATCCAAAAGTGCAAAGACTATAGTGTAAATTAGTATACTTTTTATTGGGTTGGCCAAGATTTCATTTGGGTTTTTCCATAGCATCTTACAGAAAATCACAAATGAACTTTTTGGCCAAACTAACATATATCCTAAAGTATATTTCACTCCTATATATCTATTAGCATGGGGATATTTTTTCCAAGCTAAGTAAAATAATTCTCCCCAATGTATAGTTCTTATTTCTAGGATAACCAACCACCCCAAATAGCCCAGGAGTGTCTCTGCTTTAGCAATGAACTTTGCATGTCCTGGGAAATCTCTCAGTCCTAGACTAACCAAAATGGTTGGTTTCCCACTTATATTTTAGATTAGATGATTACCAATATCTCAACTGAGCTATTCTTACAATCAAAGAAGGGGATACCTAATAAAGGTTTTTGTGAGAATGTGTGTGTTTTTAGAGGAAAAGAGAGGCACCCCAAACAGTCCCTATCTCATCATATAACTCCACACTTCTCCCTATTTTACATGTGCCTGGTGAGTCCTTCACTTGGGGAGGAATGGGGTGAGAGAGGAGAAAGACATCGCTGCTCCTGGGCCTTCAGCACCTTAAGCTTTCACAAATTCAGAGGTGCAGGGTGGACAGTGATGCTGGTTTTGGGGAGGTGAGACAGTGCGATGAGAGCAGAAAGCAATGCTCTAGGAGACTATCTGAAGCTCTTAGTAAAGGCCTGCTTAAACTGAATATGAAGGAGAAGGCCCACAGTCACCTTCCTCACCTCTGCCCTTTCATTATTATTTCATTTTTTGCAACTAGGGAGTTTATAACCAGTGTTCTTTGTTCATATAACAAAATGCTTTTAAGTCTGGAAAAGGTGATAGCATGTATGTACTGCGTGCTAAGTTGCGTCAGTCGTGTCTGACTCTTTGACCCTATGGGCTGTAGCCTGCCAGACTCCTTTGTCCATGGGATTCTCTGGGGAAGAATACTGGAGTGGGTTGCCACGCCCCACTCTAGGGGATCTTCCCAGCCCAGGGATTGAATCTGCATCTCCTGTGGCCCTCGCATTGGCAAGTGGGTTCTTTACCACTAGTGCCACCTGGGAAATGGGACTTGGTCTTACTTAAAAGTAAACCAAAGAACCAATAAATTCAGCTGCAACTCCACCTTGTCTTTTTGTTTGCTTGTTTACCTTGTCAATAGCCAACATAGTACAAAATAATGTGTATTTTTTGTAGCACTGTGCTTTAGACAGTGTGCTTATTGTTCAGGATTATATGATGCCAAGACTAGTCACACCCAGATGAGCAACTGCTTCATGTCATGGTGGAGACATGACAATAGCTTTATCCTAAAAAACTGTTCAAATGGCAACCTGCTTGGATTATAAACACGGAACTTATAGGTAAATTCACATGTTACCAAGGGAAAGGCTAGCTTACACAACACAATAGCAATAGCATCCAACAATACGTGTGTAAATGATACTAATAAGTTGTTTTCATCTGTTTGTGAAAGCAATCTTTTTCCTTCGCGTCCAGAGGGTAACTCTTGAACCTTATAAGGAGCACTCATCTTAACATCTGACATTTAATGAGCACTAACTAAGTGCCAAGTACAGGAGAAGGAAACATACACTAACTTAAATGATACAAGAAGCCTCATAAGGCAGATGGTGTCAGATCCCTGTTTTATTAATGGGAAATCTGATGCACAGAATCGCTGAACAATGTCTCCAAGGTCACATCACAATTAGGTGGTAAATCCAAGTGTTCATGGTCCATACATGGCCCCTTTCTGTGATTAAATCTCAGAGTTTAATTTATTCAAATTTGCTCTCCTCTCCCAATTAGAGTACATTAGAAGTTAAACTACCTGCTCAAAGCCTCACTGAGAACAGGATCTTGGACCCAGAAGCATACATGAAGAGAAGGTAGGAAGATGATAACAGTGAAACAAGTGATGAATGGGCTTCCCAGGTGGCTCAGTGGGTAAAGAATCTGCCTGGAATGCAGGAGACACAGGTTCGATCCCTGGGTCAGGAAGATCCCCTTGAGAAGGGAAAGCAATCCACAATCTACTCCAGTATTCTTGCCTGGAGAATTCCAGGCACAGAGGAGTCTGGTGGGCTACAGACCAAGGGGTCACAAGTGATAGACACAACTTAGAGACTAAACCACTGCTAAGAATCTAAGGAAAGACAGGACAGAATAACAGCTAAAGAAAGAATGAGAGGAAGAATGAGAAATGAGAGGTGAGACCAGAGGAAAAAGGAGGAAAAGGGGTAGAGAAAGGACTGGCAGGGCAGGAGCAGAGGAAATATGAGTACAAAAGTGTTCCAAGCACAGATGTTATCAGTATTTGATAGTGAGTGAAGTCGCTCAGTCGTGTCCAACTCTTTGCAACCCCATGGACTGTAGCCTACCAAGCTCCTCTGTCCATGGGATTTTCTAGGCAATAGTACTGAAGTGGATTGCCATTTCCTTCTCCAGGGGATCTTCCCTACCCAGGGATCGAACCCCCGGTCTCCCGCATTGGAGGCAGACACTTTACCGTCTGAGCCACCAGGCAAGTCCAAGTATTTGATACCTAGTAACTAAATCAAACGCTGACATAAGGTTGTAACTGAAGCTTTCTATGAAAACTTTCTAACTGAAGTTTTCTTTAAAACTTATTGTCAAAAGTAAAAGGGGAGGGAGCTTCCCTGGTGGCGCAGCAGATAAGAATCTGCCTGCCAGTGCAGGAGACAGGAGTTTGATCTCTGGTCTGGGAAGATCCAACACAGCTGGGAGCAACTAAACCTGTGCACCACAACTACTGAAGCTGTGCCCTAGAGCCTGGGGGGTCACAACTACTGAAGCTGTGCCCTAGAGCCTGGGGGGTCACAACTACTGAAGCTGTGCCCTAGAGCCTGGGGGTCACAACTACTGAAGCTGTGCCCTAGAGCCTGGGGGTCACAACTACTGAAGCTGTGCTCTAGAGCCTGGGGGCTCACAACTACTGAAGCTGTGCTCTAGAGCCTTGGCGGGGGGGGCGGGGGGGGGCGGGTCACAACTACTGAAGCTGTGCTCTAGAGCCTGGGGAGGTCACAACTACTGAGCCCGCTTGCCCTAGAGCCTGTGCTCTGCAACAAGAGAAGCCACTGCAATGAGAAGCCTGCACACTGAGACATCTCACTGCAGAGTGATAGCCACAGTAAACAGGGAAAATCTAGAAACCATGTAGCCACACATATATAGACAGAAAGCATGGTTTTTCCAGCAGTCATGCACAGACATGAGAGTTGGACCATGAAGAAGGCTAAGTGCCCAAGAATTGATGCTAGAGAATTGTGGTGCTGGATAAGACTCTCCAGAGTCCCTTGGACAGCAAGGAGATCAGATCAGCCAAACCTAAAGGATATCAACCCTGAATATTCATTGGAAGGCCTGGTGCTGAGGCTGAAGCTCCAATACTTTGGCCACATCATGCAAAGAGCCAACTCATTGGAAAAGACCCTGATGCTGGGAAAGATTGAGGGTAGGAGAAGAAGGGTACAACAGAGGATGAGATGGTTACATTGCATCACTGATTCAATGGACATGAATTTGAGCAAACTCTGGGAGATAGTGAAGGACGGAAACCAGGCATGCTGCAGTCCATGGGGTCACAAAGAGTCAGACACAACTTAGTGACCCAACAACAACAACACTTCCTGAGAACAACTGCCAAAGCCATGTCTTTCCAAACATTTTAGGAAATGTATGGGCATTACAATTGTTAAGATAATGGAGAAAACAGGTACAGTGGCTTTCAAGCCTGGTGATAGATTAGAATCCCTATGTGAATCTTTAAACAGTACTGGTGAGTTCACCCATCCCAGACTAATTACGGTAGAATCCTTGGGGGGAGAGCTGGACATTTTTGTTGTTGTTTAGTTGCCAAATCGAGTCTGACTCTTTGGGACCCCACGAACTGTAGCCCACCAGGCTCCTCTGTCCGTGGAATGTCCCAGGTAAGGATACTGGAGTAGGTTACCATTTTCTTCTCTAGGAGATCTTCCTGAACCAGGGAGAGAATCGCATCTCCTGCATTGGCAGAAGGATTCTTTACCACTGAGCCACCAGGGAAGCCCTGAGTTGGACATTAGAATTCATTAAAAAATTCTCTAAGAGATATCATTGGGAGAAATTCCAGTTTAAAGAAGTAGCAAGAATGTTCCCAACAAGTTATTTTATCAATATTAACAAATTGACGATTTCAAAGTTGATATGCAAGGTAAAAGGCCCTAAAGGTAAAAAAAACCCTGAAGAAGAGCAAAAAGTTAGAAGACTGACACTACCAAATGACAAGACTTACTACAAAGCTATAGTAATCAAGACGGTGTGGTACTGGCAAAAGAATACATCGAGAGATCAATGGAACAGACCTGAATGCCCAGAAATAGACCCACATAGATACAGTTCACTGATCTTCAGCACAGGAGCAACGGTAGTACAATGGAGAAAAGAGAGTCTGTATAACAAATGATGCTCAGACAGCTGGGCATCTACAGTTTTTAAAAAATGGATCTAGCTACAGACCTTACAGCTATCACAAAAGTTAACTCAAAATGGATCACAGACCTGAATGTAAAGTTATAAAACTCCTAGAAGATACACAGAAAACCTAGATGACATTGGGTGTGGTGATGACTTTTTAGATACAACATCAAAGGCCCTAAATGAATAATTGATAAACTGGTTTTGATTGAAATAAAGAAACTTCTGCTCTGCAAAAGACAGTGTCAAGAGAATAAGAAGACAAGTCACAGAATGGAAAAGAAGTAGCCAGAATGTAAGATCAAGAGAGGGATGGGGATATTTGATAATGAGTTTCATTACAGATAAAATGTACCTCGCTTACTCCTGCTCCCAAAGTCTCCTCCCTAGCAATGGAATCTGGGTGGAATGAGATGGGGATGTGGATGGGCATGGATTGGGTGACCTCTGTTCTTTAGAGATGGTGTTGTCATGTTCAGACAGTTATCCTTAGTCTTCTGGATTTCTTTTCTAACATTGAGTCCACAAAGCCTCTGAATTCCTAACAAAACAAAACATAGCACCCAGCAAACGTGGGCATCTGTGTTGTGGCTGCCGACCTGGTTTTTCTTTCCTTGCCCTTCCTGTCTGCTTGGGTGCTTTAGAGCTTGCTTTCATTTTTCCCCAGGAGAGCTGGTTGTGCTCTGAGATTATGAAAACTCCAGCACAGTCTCCCTCAAAAACTCTTCAGGGGGAAGCTCAGTTCCTATAAAAAGCAAACCGACCACCCTTGTCATTTCCATTTTTCATACATCTGCTTTCGGTGTGTGCAGTATGCATGCGATGTCTCCGTGCCGTTTCATCTCATTTGCCTGCTGCCATAGGCTACAGGGTGGAACAAAGTTCACTTTCAAATTCAATCTCAAACAAAATGAAAGAGCAAGAAAATCATGAAAGGGAAAGGTGGCCATAGCCATTAATATGGATCTCACTGCCAGATTCTTCTGGTTTATCCATCAAATGGGAGGCAAAGGAATCTGCTCCCGTGCGCAGCTGCTGAAGCTCTGACCCGGGGTACAGGGTACTGTCAGTCACAGGAATGGGTCCTGTGAACAGCCTGAAGGGACTGCGGACAGCCCAACACACTATCTAATCATGCCCTGAATGGCACCGGACCTCTTTTTCTGATAACAGTAGCAGTCCCTGGGGCCTTTCAACAACATAGTGGAAATACCCTAAATTTATTTCAAGACACCAAATTTAAGATTAAGGGAACCAGAAGAAATGAAAGGGTTTCCAGAGAGAAAGTGTACCTTTAAAAAAAAAAAAAAAAGTCTTAAAACCCACATAGCAGTTTACATCCCTGAAAGAAAGTGGCCAGTCCAGTATTCTTTCCACATATCAGTAGGCCCTGCTGGATTATACATGCAGTTGACATTAGAGAGGCCTGTGTCTTATGTCTGCTTTTCTCTGACTTGCTGGATTAGCTGGCAAAATCAGTAATTGCTCAGCTGGAATGAAGTTGGGTTGATAAACACACACACACACCAGCTGGAATAAAATTGGGGTCAAAACACACACACACACACACACACACACACACACAGACAGACACACATCAAGTGCAAGGCTAAAGTGTCCTGGTAGGCTGCCGAAGTACAGGGAACATAGGAACTATCCTGTAATTTTATCCAGAATGTTCCTAAAGATGGCAGAAGTCCTTCATAGTGGACCCAAAAATGACCTGGCGCCACTTCTACAAAATCAACACTGTATTTTATTAGCCCCCAAAATTCTGAGCACCTTCTACATTTTTTTCCTCCTCAGTTTGGAATGATATGTGTGGGATGTACTCAGAGACACCATGGTCTAGGCACTTAAGAATTCTAGCATCCTCTGTGTTTCCTACAGAAGTGCTCTCTCATACCTGGCTTGGTAAGAGTTTTAATTATGAGATAGCCAGAGAGGAAATACCGAGTGGCTGCAGTTCATGCTCTGAGTTTGTTGGACTGCTCAGTGGGTGCCAATGGCGGCCTCTCTTCCACGAATTATATGTAGTTGATCTTCTTTAAATAAATCTGGGTAGCTAACAAATAGCTTTCCCTTGCCAGCATTTTCTCAATATGGTCTCCAGACTCTTTATGGTTTGAAAAAATTACCAAATAAAATTCATGAAAAGGCAACAAGAAATATATCTCACAAAATCTCTGTACAGAATTCAAACATTGTTCTTGTGCCAGAAACACACAGCTGTGGGCCTGACGTGGCAGAACCATCTGCTAGGAGCTCCACGCTATAGCTTCTTGAAAGATGCAGAGTTGGGTAGGTGGGTCCTTTGCTGGAAACACACAAACATCAGAGCTCTAGAATGTCCCTATTTTTTTCCCTTCATTGCCGTCTGTGCATTTGGACAGAACAGTGACTGGAGTGTTACATGCACAAGATGGTTCAGACGATGTGTGCAAAATACAATTGCTTTCAGCAAATGGATGTTTGCATCATCGCTTAAGTTTTCCTGATTCCAGCTGGGTTTGGGACCAATGTTGTTGTTCTTCAGTTGCTAAGTTGAGTCTGACTCTTTGCAACCTCATGGACCATAGCCCACCAGGGTTCTCTGTCCAAGGGGTCTACCAGGCAAGGATATTAGAATGGGTTGCCATTTCCTCTTGCAGGGGATCTTCCCAGCCCATGGGTTGAACTCACAATTCCTGTATTGGCAGGCAAGTTCTTTGCCACTGAGCCACCAGAGAAGCCCCTTGTGACCATTACACCTACTGAAAAGATGGATAAACTGAGGACACAAACACTGAAATGAGTGTTTTCCAACACAGTGACCAGTTCAAGTCATTCCTGATCCGGGGCAGGTATCCTCAGTGTCTTTTCTATAAGTCTGTTTTCTTTATGAACATAATTACAAACATATTTTAATTAATAAAACTATTTGAATGCAGAGTTCCAAAGAATAGCAAGGAGAGATAAGAAAGCATTCCTCAGTGATCAATGCAAAGAAATAGAGGAAAACAACAGAATGGGAAAGACTAGAGATCTCTTCGAGAAAATTAGATATCAAGGGAACATTTCATGCAAAGATGGGCACAATAAAGGACAGAAATAGTATGGACCTAACAGAAGCAGAAGATATTAAGAAGAGGTGGAAAGAATACACAGAACAACTATACAAAAAAGATCTTTATGACCCAGATAACCACAATGGTGTGATCACTCATCTAGAGACAGACATCCTAGAATGCAAAGTCAAGTGGGCCTTAGGAAGCATCACTATGAATGAAGTTAGTGGAGGTGATGGAATTCCAGCTGAGCTCTTTCAAATCCTAAAAGATGATGCTGTGAAAGTGCTACACTCAATACCAGCAAATTTGGAAAACTCAACAGTGGCCACAGGACTGGAAAGTTCAGTTTTCATTCCAATCCCCAAGAAAGGCAATACCAAAGAGTGCTCAAACTACCACACAATTGCATTCATCTCACACGCTAGTAAACTAATGCTCAAAATTCTCCAAGCCAGGCTTCAACAATACGTAAACCGTGAACTTCCAGATGTTCAAGCTGGTTTTAGCAAAGGCAGAGGAACCAGAGATCCAATTGTCAACATCTGCTGGATCATTGAAAAAGCAAGAGAGTTCCAGAAAAACATCTACTTCTGCTTTATTGACTATGCCAAAGCCTTTGACTGTGTGGATCACAACAAACTGTGGAAAATTCTGAAAGAGATGGGAATACCAGACTACCTTACCCCCTTACCTGCCTCCTGAGAAATCTGTATGAAGGTCAGGAAGCAACAATTAGAACCAGATGTGGAACAACAGACTGGTTCCAAATCAAGAAAGGAGTATGTTAAGGCTGTATATAGTCACCCTGCTTATTTAACTTATATGCAGAGTACATCATGCAAAATGCTGGACTGGATGAAGTAAAAGCTGGAATCAAGATTGCTGGGAGAAATAGCAATAACCTCAGATATGCAGATGATACCACCCTTACGGCAGAAAGCAAAGAAGAACTAAAGAGCCTCTTGATGAAAGTGAAAGAGGAGAGTGAAAAAGCTGGCTTAAAACTCAACATTCAGAAAACTAAAATCATGGCATCTGGTCCCATCACTTCATGGCAAATAGATGGGGAAACAGGGGCTGACTTTATTTTTCTAGGCTCCAAAATCTCAGCAGATGATGACTACAGCCACGAAATTAAAAGACACTTATTCCTTGGAAGGAAAGTTATGATCAACCTAGATAGCATATTCAAAAGCAGAGACATTACTTTGCCAACAAATGTCCATCTAGTCAAGGCTATGGTTTTTCCAGTAGTCATATATGGATGTGAGAGTTTGACTATAAAGAAAGCTGAGCCTGAAGAATTGATGCTTTTGAACTGTGGTGTTGGAGAAGACTCTTGAGAGTGCCTTGGACTTCAAGGAGTTCCAACCAGTCCATCTTAAAGGAGATCAGTCATAAATATTCACTGGAAGGACTGATGCTGAAGCTGAAACTCCAATCCTTTGGCCACCTGATGTGAAGAGCTGACTCATTGGAAAAGACCCTGATGCTGGGAAAGATTGAAGGCAGAATGGGAAAGGGACAATAGAGTATGAGATGGTTGGATGGCATCACTGACTCAATGGATATGAGTTCGAGTGAACTCTGGGAGTCGGTGAGGGACAGGGAGGCCTGTTGTGCTGCAATCCATGGGGTCACAAACACTCAGACACGACTGAGTAACTGAACTGAGTGAGAACCTACTATATAGCACAGGAAACTATTTAATATTCTGTGTTGACCTGTTAAATGGGAAGGGAATCCAAAAAAGAGGAGGTATATATGTATGTATTTATGTATATATATGCATAGCTGATTCACTTTGCTGTACAGTAGAAACACAACATTGTAAAGCAACTATATTCTGATAAAATTAATTAAAATATTTTCTAATAATGGAATCATGATTTTGGAATATAACGTTACTAATAAGAAAATATTAATAAAATTAATGAGGAACCAGAAAAAGTCAGTTGAGTTTCTCTCCTCTATTTAACGTTACATTTACCCCGTCTTTCTCCTTTCCCTCATTCCTTCTGGACACTATGTATACCTCTGTCTGTCCTTTCTCATTTCATAAATACTTCTGCTCCTTTCCTGTATGGCTTTCCCTTTCTCTCTAAAGCTAACATTATTCGTGTATAGTCACCACTGGTAAATGCACTGAATCCCATAGACACATCACACTTCTCACTCCACTAATGCGCTAAGAACTTTTGAGGACATCCTTCTCCCTGCTTCCCACCATCCCCCCACTATTCCTGACCATACAGCTATGAGAATTCACGTGAGAACCACTGATAATGTCATTAACTGCTTTCTGAACATAGTCTCAGAGGGAGTAAGAAGCCTGTTCTTTTCTCTTGAGAGTTTTGGCAAACTGCAAATTATCAAAAAACTTGCTTAATTCTCATTAGATATAAGAGCTACATGCAGGAAAGGAATCATACACTAGGTAGACAAGTGAATTACTATATCTTACAGGACTTGGCTATTTTTGGAGTTCCCAGATCCCTGTAACAACTGTATCTTGACCAGCTCAAAATTTCATACCCAGATCCTGTATATGTAAATTGGTTCTGACTGGTCTCTTCAAACTTTAAAATGAAATTGGGAATGGAGATTAGGAAAATTGTCTATTCATGTTTGTTGAACACATGAGTTACATTTTTATTTGGTTATCAGTACATCCTTTATGTTCCTTTCTGATTTTGCTATGGAAGGGCAGGTTTAAGGTTCATCTAATATGACACTGCCTAGTGTCAAAAAATGCCTCAGCCACAAAGGAACACTTTGTCAATGTTTTCTGATACTACTGAAGAGGATGAAATGGCATAGCTGCTCAGAAAATTACCAGAAGGCATCTTTTATGAAAACGAAGTTAGCTTTACTTTCTCCTGCTACAAAAATAAGACTTTCTCGCTCCAAGAAATTTTAAAATGACACACACAGACTCAAACACACACACACAAACACTCAACTGTTAGTAAAAAATATTTTTCTTTTTTTGAGGTATAACTGACAGATAACATTGTGTAAGTTTAAAGTGTATGATATAATTTGATATATGTATATATTGCAAAATGATCAGTATGATAAAGTCAACACATCTATCACTTCACATAGTTACAATAGGAAAAAATTTTCATATCCAAATCTTATCATCCAGAGATGACCAGAGTTAAATTATAAATAACCCTCTAGACATCTGTCTGCTGCTGCTGCTAAGTCGCTTCAGTCATGTTCGACACTGTGTGACCCCATAGACGGCAGTCCACCAGGCTCCCCTGTCCCTGGGATTCTCCAGGCAAGAACACTGGAGTGGGCTGCCATTTCCCTCTCCAGTGCATGAAAGTGAAAAGTGAAAGTGAAGTCGCTCAGTTGTGCCTGACTCTTAGAGACCCCATGGACTGCAGACTACCAGGCTCCTCCATCCATGGGATTTTCCAGGCAAGAATACTGGAGTGGGGTTGCCATCTGTCTAGATATATAAATATATAGAAATGTAAATATCTGCAACTTCACATAAGGGGGATAATTTTAGACTTGTTATTGTGTCATGAGCATCTTTCCAGATCAATAAACATAACCCTACACCATCCTTTCTAATGGGCTCTTGGAAATCCACTGGATAGAAGTACCATAATTTGTCCAACTAGTTCATCTTTTAATATTAAAAATACACTTTCAGATAAACCCAAGCTTGTAGATACAGAGAACAGACTGGTGGTTGCAGAGAAGGGGGCTGGGGTAGGCAAATGAGTGAAAGGGGCAAAAAATATAAACTTCCAGGTATAAAATGAGTAATTCATGGAGATGTAATATACAGCATGGTGACTATAGTTAATAATGTTGTGCTGACATTTGAAATTTGTTAAAAGAATAGATCTTAAAAATCCTCATCACAAGGAAAAAACTTATAACTGTGTACAGTGAGTAATATTCAGGAGACTTATTATGGTGATCACTTTTCAGTATATACAAATATTGATTCATTATGCTTATACTTGAAATTAACATTATATGTCAATTATTCCTTAACTAAAAATACATAAAATATCAGAAGCTGAATAAATCTGGTGGAACAGTGTGACATGGCCTCAGCAGTCTCTGGCATGCTTCACGCCAGACAATGTCAACGTTAGCCCTAAAGTCACTATATTAATAAAGTAGATAGTTAGATCAGATGCTGAGACATCAGAGTCTAATATTAAAGACCAAACCAAATCAGCAGAGAGCTTAAAGGAATCACAGAGGTATTAATCAAGGAATAAACCCCCAGTGTAGACTCATTGCCGTCAGGGTTCCTGACCCCTCCCTCTCCCTCTGGTGGGAACATGACCTCTGGCCAAATAACCTGGCCATAGCCTCTACACCCCACTTGGTGCCACGAAGGAGAGAGGAGGCCATTCTCAGGCACACATGGTCAGTGACTCCCTGGCAAGTCTGGCCCATGAGCAAAGGCCGTCACTGGTTCCAAATGTCACTTTCTGTCCCTACTCAGAGCCAAAGTAGGACATGTCTCTGCCAGCATTGGCTGGAACATCGTGTGGTTGGCATGTCTCAAAGTTGGAGGGCTTATCATATTTACACAATCAGTGTCCCTTATGTGGAAAGGGAAACTGGGACCAGGATCCCAGTTTTAAAGATGAAGAAACCAGGACACATAGATACACAGACTGTGCCTTAGGAGTAAGTAAAATTAGGCAAGAGGACTCAATCTCCATGAGGAAAAGATTTAAAACCTAGATAGAGTCTGAATGGGTATATAGGTAGGTTGATACAAAAGAGTGAAAACTGAGGGACT
The DNA here is from genome assembly GCF_023091745.1 of Budorcas taxicolor. Lineage (NCBI taxonomy): Eukaryota > Metazoa > Chordata > Mammalia > Artiodactyla > Bovidae > Budorcas > Budorcas taxicolor. Next base: position 29,424,971 of record NC_068916.1, on the reverse strand, counting down.
TCCCTGCCGGTCCAGTGATTAAGACTCCACGCTGTGAATGCAGGAGCAGGGGCCGGGTTCGATCCCTGTTAAGGAACTATATCCCATACATGCAACTAAGAGTTTGCATGCCACCACTAAAGAGTCCACATGCCACAACAAAGACTGAAGGTCCCTCATGTCGCAGCTAAGACCCAGCACAGCCAAATAGATAAATATTTTTTTAAAGAGAGTGAGAATTGAAATGATAACAACTATCATCTCACTTCTGGATAATTTTGATGAGCCATATGGCATGTGGCATCCTCAGTTACAATGCAGTTTGACTTATTATCTCCCTGTGAACTTTTGCTTCTACTAAAAATTAGTGCTGTGATGAAGGGGAAGCCCAGACTAATGGGGAGACTTCTGGTACCACGGACTTGTGTGCATCTTTTGAGCCATTAGACTTTCATATATATAGAAAGAATTGTAACTGAGTAGGACCTGAGGATTGCCGGGAGAAATATCAATAACCTCAGATATGCAGATGACACCACCCTTATGGCAGAAAGTGAAGAGGAACTAAAAAGCTTCTTGATGAAAGTTAAGGAGGAGAGTGAAAAAGTTGGCTTAAAGCTCAACATTCAGAAAACTAAGATCATGGCATCTGGTCCTATCACTTCATGGGAAATAGATGGGGAAACAGTGGAAACAGTGTCAGACTTTATTTTTCTGAGCTCCAAAATCACTGCAGATGGTGATTGCAGCCATGGAATTAAAAGACGCTTACCCCTTGGAAGAAAAGTTATGGCCAACCAAGACAGCATATTTAACAGCACAGACATTACTTTGCCAACAAAGGTCCATCTAGTCAAGGCTATGTTTTTTCCAGTAGTCACATATGGATGTGAGAGTTGGATGGTGAAGAAAGCTGAGCACCAAAGAATTGATGCTTTTGAACTGTGGTGTTGGAGAAGACTCTTGAGAGTCCCTTGCACTGCAAGGAGATCCAACCAGTCCATTCTGAAGATCAGTCCTGGGTGTTCATTGGAAGGACTGATGCTGAAGCTGAAACTCCAATACTTTGGCCACCTCATGCGAAGAGTTGACTCATTGGAAAAGACCCTAATTCTGGGAAGGATTAGGGGCAGCAGGTGAAGGGGATGACAGAGGATGAGATGGCTGGATGGCATAACCAACTCAATGGACATGGGTTTGGGTAGTCTCTGGGAGTTGGTGATGGACAGGGAGGCCTGGTGTGCTGCAATCCATGGGGTCACAAAGAGACGGACATGACTGAGCGACTGAACTGAAGTGAACTGAGGACCTGAGGAGCATTCCCAGGACAGATCCCTCCGTCCATACAAAAATAACAGTTGGACCATAGGAACTGGTAAGAAATGAAACAATAAATCAGCCACATGGCAGTCACAGAATCTTTAGTTTCTCCTTGAAGTATGCAAGATAACAAAACCTGATGTACATTTCCTGAGTTGTTTTACAGATGCTAAACCCCCCCTCCCCCGCACCAAATGGAAGAAGTTAACTACTAGATGACCTTGAGTACATATCCCCTAGACTCACTGGAGCCTTAGGACTGATAATGCTAACCCCTGTGACACTGCCCTTTTCTCTCACCATCAACCAATCAGAGACTTATACAAAAGCTGATCACACACCCTGTGAGTACCCTACCCTCATCTTGCCTTTAAAAATGCTTCCCTGACACCCATTAGGGAGTTGGGGTATTTTGAGCATGAGCCACCGCATTCTCCTTGCACGGCACCTGCAATAAACCTTTCTCCATTCCAAACTCCAATGTTTTGTTCTCTTTGGCGTCAGGGACATGAACATGGGTTTGACAACAGAGTGACACAGAATAACTGCTTCATCTCATGAGACTATTGTAAAAGTTATTCAAACTTTTAAAGGGTTAAATATATAAAAATGCATATCTTTCCTACTCCTACATGATAAACATCAAGGTGAAGGTTCATAGCACCTGGGTGAGACATAGACCAAACGTGGCAAACATTACTGACTACACCACACAGGTATTTCTGCAAAGGTCCAGGAGTCAGACACTCTCTTGAACATGCCTGCTTGAGCAGAGGTAAACATGAAGTCTCTGAACTGTTTTACAGATCCTGGGAAATGAAAGGGGTTGATTTGAGTTGTCAAGAAACCCTGAATCCTAAGGACCAGAGATTCCATCTTTCCTGATTATGAGCTCAACCAGACAGTAAAATAACATCGAGTGCGTGTACACGTGTGTGGCTGGGTGGGTGGGTGTGTTGGGATTATGGGGCAATGGGATCAATTCAGTCCTGCATGCAGATAATGTTAAACTTAAAAAAAAATTGACATGCTTGGGCGGAAGTGTCTCTTTAAATATCCCCATTGAGTAGAGAGGAATCTGATTTGTTTATTCCACTCTAAGCAGACCCTGGCATCCTGTTGCCAAAAATATCCTTGCCTCACCCACCCACCCACCCCCTACCCCCAGCCCCTTCCCGACATGGTCTGCAGGTGCCTTTGCCCTGAAAATGAAGTCCTCTGCATGAGGCTCTGCCGACTCTTTGGCAGCCGTGGCTGCTTGGCCCATTTCACACATGCATTTGGGAGATTTCCAAACAGATGCATACGCATCTTCACTTTGCTGGCAGGGAGGACTGAGAATTTAAAGATTCTTGCGGGGGGAATTTATGCTGCTCTGAAAACTTAACCCATCACAGAAGCAACATAAAAGAGTCTGTATAAATGACGTGACCTTTTTGCCTGTGTTCGGAGTGTGTTGCTTGGCCTCCTGTGTCTTTGTTGCCTTTCATTAAAGCTTGGGTGACTTTCTTTGTGAAAGGGTGATTTTCACCATCCTGGGCTCTCTGGGGTCTATTTTATTTTCAACAATGATTTCCATTTCATCTGAATTTATTACCACGGCCAAAGATGTGTTTCTTTATTCAGAAAGTACCATCGGTAAGGATGAAAAAAATATATATTGTTCAAAAGCCATTTGGGGGCAATTTAACAAAGTGGGAGTAGATAAATTAGAGTAACCTATAATTTTATTACCTAGAGCTACATGCTAACAAGGACAAAACAAGAAGTCCCAACAATAACTTGGGTGAGCCAGAGATGGATCAGCAGCCTGACTGGCAAATCCTAAACAATAATTCTTATTCCTCTGAGTCATTTAATCCCCAGATGATTAGAGAGAACAAAGAAAGCCATGCAAATCAGGAAGATTTTGTAATTTCATATCTGCCTATATTTGTCTGGGCTAAATGCAGCCAAGAGCTTTTTAATATTCTCCCCAAAGGATACTTTGAAAACTCACCAAACAGGAATTACCCTGTAAAAAGGCAGAAATACAATGCTCTGCAAACAATATTTTCTTAGACTCGGTAAACTGCAAATGAAACAAACACACAAAGAAAACCAAACAGTGGGTGCAAAGAATAAGAAGGTAACGCAGTCTCCTTTATTTGACATTGTGAATGATTTAAATAATGCTTTGCCAGATTCTTCCTTGATAAATACACTGAGGGAATACATTTTTGTGGTTGTGTGTGGGTGTGCGTGTGTGTGTCTGGCTGGATATCCCTGGTCCTGTTTTAAATTAGTTTCCTTGGTTGTGCTTTTACCCACCTGTGATTCCTTCCCCTCCTTCCTTCCTCTTACCTGTGTAACCTGATTATACCCTGACACAGATTCCTCCCAGCACAGCTCCCCCACTGCTCAGAGACTTGGAGTACAGGCATTTATACATCTGCACTGACTCTCTGAATCTATTCTTCTGCTCAGTAGGATGCCCTGAAGAAAGGTTCTCAAGCAGGGTCTAACAGGAGTTTTATGAGTTGGGAGTTTATTTTTCCCTCTTTAGGGGAACCACTTTGCTAGGAGATGACAGAGATGCTGAGATTCCCTGCATCAGCTTCCCTCCTGGTACCCAGCACCAGGGATTTCTCATCAGCTGTGACCAGGGACCACCCCCTCCCCGCCACCCACCTATGGAGGATGGTGCACAAGGCCTTGTAAAACAAAGACATTTCCTCAAGCAGCTTATCTGCATTAGCAGCACTTGATTCTAGACAGGCTAGTGCACCAACAGTTCCTCCAAAAAGAATAACAGTGGCTGAGGAGAACATACTTCCAACTGTGAAGCAATTAGAGTGCTGCTGAATGGCTGATTGCTTGCGTGTGGTCCCCTTAGTTCCCTGGTGGAGTGCGCTGATGGTTCTGCAATTGGATAAAATGGATTGGGATGAGCGCTGTCATAGAGAAATGCCAGCTGTTCTACTGTTAATAAAGACGCTATTTAGCTATTAATACATCCCATTCTTCCAAGTTGTGCCCATTCAAACAAAATATCTTTGTCTGTGGAGGGGGTGTGCCTGCACCTGTTCTTGATTCCAGAATCTGTGCCCTATGGAGGACCCCTGGTTACGACCCTGCAGCAATTGTAGCTTCCAAGCGGTGTCTGCTTGTAAAAGCAATGGGGCCACGAGACAGTGGGATGAAAACAAGATCAAGCCAAGCTCTGGGTTCAATTGAGCTGCCGTTTCCTCAAATGGTTTTTAGGTAATAAACAGCCTGGTTTATTGGGCAAGTTAAATTTACTTGTAAACAAATTCCATGTGACTAGTGAGTCCTTCTCTTTTGCCTGGAGTTACTGTGTTTTAAATATTCCTGGGTATGAAGGCAGGATTTGCCACGGTGATCTCAGTAGGTGATACCGGCAGCCTAAGGCTGAGGAGGAACTGACAGGAGGTACCACTCCCCACACAGGCAAAGCAGCCCAGCATTTTCTTTCTTCCCACAAGCAAGCATGATATTAGACATTTTGGAGTGCTGTAAGACTTACAAACACAGGGGAAAATAACCCATAGGAAGTAAGCTATGCTGTTTCCCCATTTCAGTAGAGATAAGTAGGAAAGGCAATAGAGTGCTGAGTGGGTTCTATCCTAAAATTGCAGTTAAGGCCCAAGGTAGAGACACTGGTTAACCACTAGCAGTAAAAGTGAATCCGCTGAGAGTTTGTGAAGATGCTGCCCCAGCACTGATATGATGATACCACTGCCACTGCCATCATATAAGTCTGATATGAGCAGAGGATAAAAGAAAATGGAGGGCTGGAATTGAAAATAAGCTGTATCTACCTGTGGGAATTAGGTGTTCCTAAGTGTATTAGTCTGCTTGAGCTGCCACAGCAAAATACAGACTGGGTGGCTTAAACCACAGCAAGTTATTTCTCACAGTATGTAGGCTGGGAAGTCCAATACTGGTGTCATCAAGGTAGGTTTCATTTTGAAGGGCAGCCACCATCTCACTGTCCCTTCACATGGCCTTTCTCTATGAAATAGAGCAGGACTCGGTGGGGCCCTCCCAGTTAAAAATTTTTTCTGAGTCTCCTGTTTCTTATTTGAAGGAAGTAGGCTTCATTCAGCCTTCTTGACCTTCCCTGAGTTTCAAAAAGTAGATTCAAACAGTTACTTATCGGGGAGGGTAGGGAGTGCTGAACTAAGGGAGAAGCTATCAAGAAATAATAATGCTGCTTTGGGGCAGAGTCCTGGCTCTTCCTCAAGGCATATACAGATGTATAACAATACCTTTGAGTTCTTCTGCAGGAACTAAGGCCCCCACCCCGGTGGAGGATGGTGACTTCAGCTTGAACACAAGATTCCTGGAACACCACCTGTGTCGGTTGCCTCACCACCAACCAATCAGAAGAAAGACTTCCCACAGTGGAAGATAAGGAAGATTCTGAGCCCCATCTCCAGATGATTCTCCCTTTAAAAACTTTCATGATCAAGCAGAATCTTTGGAGCTGGCTTTTGGACACAGGTCCATCTTTTCCTCAGATTGCCAGCCTCCTCAATAAAGTAAACTTTCCATTCACATCAACACTCATCTCTCAAGTCTCGGCTTTTTAAGCAGTGAGCAGCCAAACCTGAGTCTGGTAACATCATTGCACAGTCAAAGATGAGATGAAGGGAGGAAAGAGAGTGCTCTCTGATGTTTCTTCCCACAAGGGTACTAGTTCTATCACACCTGGGCTCTAGCCTTATGGCCCCACTTAACTTTAATTACCTCCTCATAGGCTTTATCTCCAAAAATAGTCATATTAGGGGTTGGGCTTTAGCATAGGGATTTAGGGTGGGGTGGGAGGGGACACCATTTAGTGATAATTTTCCCTTCATCCCTCCTGGAGTCCAGCTGGGGCACGGAACTACAAGCCACCTACTCCATTCCATGGTACCTCCTGCAAGGAGATGGTGAGGGGCTCTGGGAAAAAAATATGACACAGTCTTCGGAGGTGGAGGAGATGAACTTGGATGTAGAGACAGTATATTTTCTGCTCTAGAGACTTGGAAGGGCTGGCTGGAAGGGTATATAGAGACTATAGGATGAATCAGTATTCATCCTGTATTTTATTGTCTGTATTTTATAATGTTTCGACATCTTAAAAATCTTCCTGGTGAGGGAGACTGCCACTTCCGGGACTAGCCAATTCTTAGAGCGAAGAACTGGGAGCACGCATTTCATATGCAAACCAACCAATCTCAAACCCAAATTCCCCAACCATCTGCTCTATCTAACTCTCACATACAAGGCGATATTTCCCTTTCTCTAAATCAATGCACAGCCAAGTACCAGATGACAAAGACTCTCCCTAGAGCTCAGAGTCCACCAACATCATTTAAACCAGCCAATCCTAAACCATTTATTCTTCTCAGCCTTGTCTTTCCCATGGAAACCCCAATAAAAGTTCCTTCTTAGGCTCTCCCCTCATTTCTGTTTATGCCTCCTGACCAAAACCTGGTAGGTTTTTGTGATCTACCTCCATGTGACCCTGCATGGCATGGTGTATCCCCTTCTCTCAGGAAATGTAAGAAACAGATTCTTCTTTCAGTGGCATCTACCTCTCTGCATCATTCTTAAGTCACCAATATAAATTAAACTCCTGTCGTTCTTTTTGAGACAGGGTACCATAGTGGCACCCTTTTCAAGGATAGAAGATCTCAAATGTTCTGTGGCTCCACCTGAGGAGTCTATGGTTGGAAAGGGCAAGAGGTTGAGGCAGTAGGTCACAAATGAAACTGAAGGCTCAGCTGGGCCTCTCTGAAGTGTTTTTGGTTACAGAGGGGCTGATTGGATCTGCTCCTTCCCCCAAAACAACTACATTCATCTACTCAAGACCACTGCATCAGCAGAGGCCACCAGCAGTTGCTGGAACTAGATAAAACAAGAGGTTTCGAAGGCTGGGACACTTCTTGTCATGGAAATTTTAAGTTGCCCAGAGATAAAAGGCTCTTTACCTCCATCACACGTTTGCCAAGTCCCTGACACATGAGGAGATAGAAACGGAAAGGAGAACAGGAAAGGGACATGTCAGGGCCATTTCACCTCCTGGCATCTTCACTCTGACTGCTTTTAAGCTGGTTTCTAAACTGTCCTGGAGAACTTCAAATCAGCAATTGGAGAATTAAACCTGGAAACCTGGAATTAAACCTGGAGGTGGTGTTTTATAGATTGGAATTACAACTAACTGGCTTAAATTTTCATAACCAAAATGAAGGGAAAGTCGCAGGGTCCATCCAATAGAAAAACAGAATTTGACAGTGTTGAAAGCAGTAGCAGGAAAGAAAGTTTCTCTAATTACGCCATCTAATATTTTACTTATCTTTCCTAGTAGTCCCTGTTTTTTCTGAAAGAGGTATATAAGTAAATAATTTGGGAATGCTGAAAGAACAATATCTAGTACAGTACTTAACACAAAATAGGCTCTCAGCTTAAGTTTGTTAGACAGTCACTCACTAAAATCTCCCCTTTTCCCTTTAGGAAATTTCTATAAAGGGTTTGTAGAAATGTGTCTTTATAGACAGCTCATCCAGAAACCCAAACCACCACAGATATGGAGAAGATGACCAACAGTAGTATGTGACGGCGTATCTCCAGAGCAGCTCTCTAATTTGGGCACTCCTGACTTCATAGTCTGCTGCCCTGGCTGCAGAACAGTTTCCTTGCACACATTCATTTTGAAGGATAACTGGGCACGTGACTTTTTCACATTGCTCTTCCTTTCAACTTTAACTTGGTTTCTTGCTTCTTCATGCTTCCCAGTGAGTATATCTGATCTTGATGTGAGGATTTCTCTTTTCCCCAAATTATTTGTCATCTCCAAGTCCATGCTTCCGGATACTCCTCTCATACAGATTCAACCCTCCTCTTCACAACAGGGTGGCATGATTTGTCTTTCAAGACACCTGTCCATTTAGACCAGAACTCAGGAGACCAAATTTGGTCTCAGTTTTACCAGATGCATGAGCGCAACCACTTTGGGGCCCTAGTTTTGCACTGCCCCCAACACCAGACCTTTTCTGACCCCTGGATAGAGGAATTACTCCCCTGACCTCTATTACTCTGCATTTATACCTTCTCATCGGCTCAGACAGTAAAGAATCTGCCTGCAGTGCAGTAGACCTGGGTTCCATCCCTGGATCGGGAAGATCCCCTGGAGGAAGGCATGGCAACCCACTCCAGTATTCTTGCCTGGAGAATCCCTATGGACAGAGGAGCGTGGCCAGCTACAGTCCACAGAGTCACAAAGAGTCAGACAAAACTGTGACTAAACATATAAGCGACTAAACATAACACATTTGTGTATCTGTCCCTTCTATTAAAGTATGAGCTTCTTCTAGGTCCAAAGGGTATGCTATGTATTAGGAGTTTAAGGAATGTGTTGAAAGAATGGATGGATAAGCAGTACAGGATGCATGACCATTTGACCTAGTTCTTATGCTCCTGGTTCCTACTGTCATGACACCAGCACTGTGGTAGGTAAAACAGTGGAAACTCTGCTCTCGAAGGTCTACAACCATTATCATCATTGGATAAACTTGCCCTCTAGCTTCATCTTTTCCTTTATTCCATTCTCTTCCTCACTTACCACTGAGACTGTTGGACCTCACCTGATACAAAGAGACAGTATCAAAAGAAGCAGCATGATCCAAATCATATCTCTCTTCTCTGATAAAACACCATTGCTCGTGTAGAGATCCGTGAACAGAAATAGGCCTCAGGAGTAGACTTGTATTTGGTCCTAGAGTACTTTTAACTCAATTGGTAAATAATTCATCTTCTCAAATATATGGGGCCTAAGAGAAAAGGTTAGGGCAGCCTGACGGTACAGTACCCAGGTCTTGGCCACATGTGGTACAAACTGTCCACAGTAAAAAAGGTGTAGAAGAGAAATAAGCAGACTTTGCAGACCAAAAAAGTAGAAGCATGGCCTCTTTCTGAGAGATTTTACTTCTTTGTACTGCCTGATACTGATAATATAGAACTGTGAAACATAGTAGGTACTCAATAAATCCCTATTGAAAGGATGGAGGGTGTTCTCGTTCACAATATTTTCCATAGCAAGTAAGTGAAAATCCATATTCAGCTGGCTTAGGTATTCAGTCATTTATTAAACCATATAAATAAAAATCCAGAAGGTCTGGACTTCAGAGGCTTTAGTCAGTTCTACGTCCAAGTCTCTGGAATTCTCCTGGATCTGTTCTCCTCTGTGGTTTTATTTGGGCTGGCTTTCTTTTTGGTGGGCTTCCCTCATAGCTCAGTTGGTAAAGAATCCACCTGCAATGCAGGAGATGCTGGTTCAATTCCTGGGTAGGGAAGATTCCCTGGAGAAGGGATGGGCTCTCCACTCCAGTATTCTTGGGCTTTCTAGTGGCTCAGCTGGTAAAGAATCTGCCTGCAATGTGGAAGACCTGGATCCAATCCCTGGGTTGGAAAGATCCCCTGGAGAAGAGAAAGGCTACACACTCCAGTATTCTGGCCTGGAGAATTCCAGACAATGGGGTTGCAAAGAGTTGGACACAACTGAGTGACTTTCACTTTCAGCTTCACTTTCCTCCTTCTTGGTAGCAGAATGGCCTCCTCAGCATCAGACATTATATTTGTTTAATTTCACCATCCAGAGGAAAAGAAAGGGCCACTTAAGCTTGGAGAATTATCCCCTATTTTTGAGCCAATGGCTGGAGAAAGGGGAATGAGATTATAGTGATTTAGCCCAAGTCAATCAAGATTCATGTCTGGATCAAGAGGTGGCATCAATCCCAACCTGACAATCATCTGGGGAAATATCTAGAAACTGAAAATAGAAAATGGGTACTGAGGAGGAATCCAGAGAATTCTACAAAAAGTAGAAAGGGAGAGAAGGAGGGAGAGGGAGGGAGGATGGGAAGAGGGAAGGAAAGAGAGTCATGGGGAGGGAAAGAAAGGAAGGGAAACAGAAAAAAAGAGTCTATTCTTGTACCTGCTGCTACTGCTGCCAAGTCACATCAGTTGTGCCCGACTCTGTGTGACCCCATATACGGCACCCACCAGGCTCCTCTGTCCCTGGGATTCTCCAGGCAAGAACACTGGAGTGGGTTGCCATTTCCTTCTCCAATGCATGAAAGTGAAAAGTGAAAGTAAAGTCACTGACTCGTGTCCAACTCTCAGCGACCCCAACTCTCAGCTCCTCCATCCATGGGATTCTCCAGGCAAGAGTACTGGAGTGGGGTGCCATTACCTTCTAGTCCCTAGGTTCTTGATAATGTAAAGGATGTAAGTCTCCATTGGGGATGGGGAGGGACTTCAAGGGGTGAAGCATTAACTAAACTATTTGGGTTAGACTGACATTCTATATCAATGTATTCCTCCAGCTTACATTATGTTTAATTAAAACAAAAATAGTTTAACATCTCCACAAGCAACTGGATTGATGTTGCTACACATAGAGATGTAAGAGGTGGATCTTCTTCCCAGTCTAGGTGTCTATCCCTATATCTTGATCACACACCAACATGACTCCACTGATGTGCAAGGCAAGAAGAGAGGGAAGCATGGTGTTAGAGAAGAATGATTATGTACAAGTATCGAGTACATATCTAAAGATTCAAGTTCAAATCTGCCCTTCCACTTACTATATAAATTTAATCGAGTCACATAATTCCTCAGCATTTTAGTATCCTTATCAATAAAATGGAGATAATATCGACCTCACAGTGTTATTGAGGGGATTATATAAAATCACCTACCAATAGAACTGAGTGACTGGGCACAGCAACAACATACAAAGCTGCTATGAGTGTGTGCTGAGTTGCTTCAGTTGTGTCCAACTCTGCAACCCTATGGATTGTAGCTGGCCAGGCTCCTCTGTCCAAGGGATTCTCCAGGCATGAATACTGGAGGGAGCTGCCATGCCTTCCTCCAGGGGATCTTCCTGACCCAGGGATTGAACTGGAGTCTCTTGTCTCCTGCATTGGCAGGTGGATTTTTTACCACTAGTGCCACCTGGGAAGCCCAAAGCTGCTATAGTAGGTATTTAATGAGCAGTGAGTTTGAATCCCCTTAAGAATTTCTTCTGAGAATGAATATATATATATATATATATATTTTTTTTTTTTTTTAAACCAGCTTTAAGACATTTAACCTGAGGGACTTTCCTTATGGGGCGACTAAGCCCTTGCTGTGCGCCACAACTAGAGAAGCCCTCGCTGCAAGGAAGAGCCCGCAAGACACAATGAAGACCCTGTACAGTGAAAACTAAAAAGGACATTCAACCTGAATTCTTAGCTTCAGATATAAGACTGTCAGATCAGATCCCAAAGGCTCTTAATCCTTTATTCAGAGCTCTCACAATAGCAGAAAAATGTCTACCATTTCTCAGGACAAACTGTCAGATATCTTCTATCTGCATTTCCTGCAATAGACATTTATTCAATATTCCTTAATAGCTATTGCTTGGCAAGAACCAGATGGATAAGAGGAAGAGAAGGAGAAAATAACAGAAAGGAGGGAGGAAGGGGTTGAATTATTTTTAATTTAGTAGGTTCATTATCATTGTTAAAGGTGAATATCATCTAACCCTTGTATATGAATCTCTGTTGGTGAAATATACATAATGTAGCCCCACGCTTACTCTTTTCTCCTTCTTTAAATCTCAGGTTTTCATCATTTAACACCAACAAAAAGCCGAAACCTGAGTGAAGAATGAAGCTGCCAGGCCCAGGAATCGCTGTCTCAGCACTTGCTCTGAGAATATTCTACAGCCCCTTTAAAGAGCTGCAGTTCTCAGTTCTAAATTCTTTCAATTCTATGAGCACAGTTCTTAATTTTGCTACATATTATATACTAGTAATCTAAATGGATAACCTTAACATTGACCGTTTAATTATTTAGCAACACTTCACACACCTGAACAAAAATATAGCTACTGTTTTGAACTCTATACTCCTCAGGTCTTCAATTTTTGTGATTTCATTTATCAAGGCTGAATTCAGTAACTTTTAAGTGCAACATCTGTAATTATACAAATAACTATACACATACCATCTTAAATTTCTAACACATAGTAAGTAGGCTATTTAAATAAGTTATTTATAAGGATATGAAAGAATATAATGACAAAAGTACCTCAGTGATCTAAATTCAAAACGAAAATGCAGCAGTAGGCAAAAAAGCCCGATGTTCATTGTAGTTTCTTCGGGAAAAGGAAAAACTGTAACTTGTCCACCTGGCATAGGGTTAATGAACAGGAAGATATAGTACATAAGTCTTAAATTATTCATAAATTTGTTAACTAAATGAAAGCTATTCCAAGACAAATTCTACTCAAAGTGAACTGATTTCAAAATAATAGCAGGGAAAAAACTTTTCTTCTACTCCTTAGCTTAGTAATATTAAATAAAAAATTCTATACAAACAGCTTCCAAGGAAGACATACTGATGGCCAAGAGGCATATGAAAAGGTGCTCAACATCACTAATTCTCAGAGAAATGCAAATCAAAACTACAACAAGGTACCACCTCACACCAGTCAGAATGGCCATCATTAAAAAGTTTACAAATAATCAATGCTAGAGAGGCTATGGAGAAAAGGGAACTGTTGGTAGGGATGTAATTTGGTAGAGTGACTATGGAAAACTTTATGGAGGCTCCTCAAAAAACTAAAACCACAGTTGTAATATGACCCCACAATCCCACTCCGGGGCATAGACTTAGACAAAACTACAATTCAAAAAGATATATACACCCTTATGCTCATAGCAGCACTATTTGTAATACCCAAGACAAGGAAACAACCTAAATGACAATCAACAGCTAATGGATAAAGACACGATAACAACAGATAATGTACACACACACACACACACACACGATGGAATATTACTCAGCCATAAAGAAAACAATGCCATTTGCAGCAATGTGAATGGACCTAGAGATTATCATACTAAGAGAAGTAAGTCACAAAGAGAAAGACAAATGCCATGTGATATCATTTATATGTGGAATCTATAATACAACACAGATGAACATATCTACAAAACCAGAATAGCCTCACAGACACAGAGAGCAGACTTGTGGTTGCCAAGGGGAAGGAGGGTTAGGGGAGGGAAGGAATGGGAGTTGGGATTTGCGGAGGCAAACTATTATATGTAGGATGGATAAACAACAGTGTTCTCTTGTATAACACAGGGAACTATATTCAGTATCCTGCGACAACCCACAACGCAAAAGAATATGAAAAAGAATAGAGACACAGCTATTTTATATATATATATAGCTAGGGCTTGGAGTAAGAGTCAATAGAGGGAAAGGTGGGCAGAGGGACGTTGCAGATCCAGACAATGGCACGAACAAAACCAGGTAACGTGAAACGGCATGACACATTAAAAAAAAAAAAGTCAGGTGCTGTGTTGATTTCCTAAGGCAGCTGGAACAAAGTACCACAACCCGAGTGGCTTAGAATCGACAGAAATGTATTGTCATCCAACTCTGGAGGCTGGAGGTCCAAGAATAGGGTGCCAGCATGGTTGGTTTCTATCCTGAGGCCTTCTCTTGGCATACAGTCAGCCATCATCTTGCTGTGGGCTCCCAGGACTTAATCCTGGTGGGAGCCTGAGCTCTAGCAGGAGGGGAGGGAGGGAGAGAGACAGAGGGAGAGCTTTATGGTGTCTCTTCTTAAAAGGGCATTAATCCAACGGTAGAGCTTCACTCTCATGACTTCACCTGACCCTAATTACCTTTTAAAGGCCTTGTCTCCAAACACCAGCATACTGAATGTCAGGGATTCAACATATGAATTTTGAGGGGACCCAAATATTCAGTCCTGGAGAAGGCAATGGCACCCCACTCCAGTACTCTTGCCTGGAAAATCCCATGGATGGAGAAGCCTGGTAGCTGCAGTCCATGGGGTTGCACAGAGTCAGACACAACTGAGCAACTTCACTTTCACTTTTCACTTTCATGCATTGGAGAAGGAAATGGCAACCCACTCCAGCGTTCTTTCCTGGAGAATCCCAGGGACGGGGGAGCCTGGTGGGCTGCCATCTATGGGGTTGCAGAGTCGGACATGACTGAAGTGACTTAGCAGCAAACATTCAGTCCATAACAGCTTGTACATAATACTTTGTCGAGAATTCAAAAAATTTAACAAGATGAAAAGATGTGAGAATCTATTCTTAGCATTGAGATTTAGGCTTCCAGATTAAATACAGGACACCCCATTAAATATGAATTTCAGATAAACCACAAATACATTTTAGTATAGGAATGTCTAATAACAAAATAACATTTGTTATTTTTCTGAAGCTCAAATTTAACCAGAAATTGTATATATTTATTTTCTGAATATGATAACCACAGGAAGATTTTTTTGAAAGAACATACATTTCTTAATGGAATCAGACCTACATATATTTGGGACATGCAACACTTGGAGCACATTGATACAAGAAAAAAGTATTCAGTGTTATCTGAAACTGCAATGTAACTGACCCTGACCCTGTATTTTTATTGGCTAAATCTGCCAACCCTAATTGGAATGATTTACTGATCTGCAGGACTGGAAGTTAATAAGAAGAAAGATTTCAAAGGCTATCAGCAAAAAAGAAAAGTTATTCTCCCAAGGCATATAAAAACCACAGGTTTTCTGTTGGAGGCCCTGTCTGAAAGGACTGGATCTTACATTTTTTTTCCCCTAATATCTATAAAAGCACTGGAAAATTATGATCAAATAAGCATTTATTGGAATTCCAAAAGACTGAATTATCCAAAAGATAAGAAGAGATTCACATGAATACCCCAACTTCCCAGACAGGAGAGACTGCCAGATGGGCAAGCCAAAGGCTCCTGGAGTTTAGGTACTAACAGTGGAAGGCTCAAACGCTGCACCACACTGAAGGCCGGTCAGTGCTGCAGGCGCAATGCTCTCTGGGAACGCTGCCAGTCTTTGCCTGCCTGACTCTCCACCCACAGAGTCTGCTGTCCTGTTTTCTTCTCACCTTTGCCCTGGCCCTGGTCTCCTACCGCTTGGAGGGAGATGTTTCTTCATTTTGCTGCCTCTCTTGTACACAGGAAATAAACTTCTGATGGGAAGCAAGCAGCTTCCCAAGAGACTCCTGCACCTGGCACAGAGCAGCCGGAGGGTCTGCTCTGCTGGGGTTAGGCCTGCCCGGATCTAACAGCCGCACGGCTCCTTTTGCCAGCTTCCTCAGGCTCACTCTCGCCCTCGCTGCGCACCGCCACATTTTTCATTTGACACGTTTTCTACTTACATTTAAGCCTCTGAGATCCAGTCAGATCCTAATCCTAGAGCTTAATGCATTTAATGAAATGTTTGTTTTGGACAAGATTCCAGTTGAAACCTTAAAAAGCCAACAGAAACCCTTTTTTGTCCATTATCTACTTTAAGTGATTCTGCTCTGCATGGAGATTTCCGATATTAGAGATAAACATGGATGAGGCTTTTATGACATCACCAGGAGCACACAGGCCCATGGAAACCTTGCAGATAACCTGGATTCCCCTCTGCCTGTACTTTTAAATATGCTGGTGAGGAGGGGTTGCCAGGGAATAGTTCTAATGAGTATCAGCGCCAACCCAACGTTTAGTTTCTTGCATAGTAAGTTCTCTCACTTCTCTAATATCTATTAGTCCAGCACTGCACGTGCCATACAGAAAGTTTCCAATATCCATTTCCTTCACTGTGAGCAGGTACTGACTGAAGTCTCTCCAGCTTTCAAATGAGTATAAGCCCTAAAATACTCCCAAATGGGGAGTCCCCAACAAGAGGCTAAGAGCCGTTCTTTCAGACTATGTTTCCAATAAGTCCTCACAATTTCTTTCTGATTATAATGATGTGACCAGAGAAAAGTCAGATCATTGCCTTATCAAGCACATGAGATCACTGTCTAGTGAAGATGATGACCTTCATACAAGGACGAGAGCCCAGTGGTCAGTACAGTCCTACTGTTAGGTAGCTAGTTAGACATGAGTGGGTTCTACACCATCCTGAGTGGGGTCGTGTTTCTCTTCTCCACCTGCACACTGGTGATCAGGACACGCCAGGAGATCCATACCCTTCTAGTCAAGGACCACCATAAAGTTCCCAGGCTTATCAGGACCAAGCAAGATAAAACCAGCACAGGTTGGTGCAGGCACTCAAAGACCTAAAAGGTGACTCAACGTAACTCAGGTTCGTTACGCCATATTTGTAATAAACTAACATTGCAATTCCCCCCACCCCCACGGGTTTCACTTGGGTGCTTATGGATAAGCGCCTGTGTCGCAGGAGAAAAGTTATGTAACCTAAAGCTGTCAGTCAATTGACACAGGATACGGGAAAGGACCACCACTGTAAAAAACCCAACCCTACCCCATTGTGGGGCTGTTCCTGGTCCCCAGACAGCTTGTCTCATCCTCTCTCAGGAGTGTACTTTCACACTGCTTAATAAAACTCTTGCTATTTAAATCTGCTCTATGCTTCTCAACTGTATTCTTTCCCTTGACAGAGCAAGAACCGAGGATCACCATTCTGAAGGGGACTCTAGGATACATATGAGTAATATATAATGAATACTCTCTAATGTCACTGAAGTAGAGTCTTTAAAATAGAATTATGAAACTATAAGTAAAATCTTTCTAATAGGTGGGTTTTTTAAGGAGATAATGGTAAAGCACTATGAAAACATCATGGATTTCTTTCCTTGAGTATGTCTTTGTAAATATGCTATTCCTCTAAGTAGAAACCTTTAGGAGAGTCTTCTTTAAAACCAGAAAAATATATCTACTGTATTGCCTCTTTGAGGACTAGTCCCAGAATCCTATAAAACTCTTCTATTCTATTCAACTCTTTCAAGCTTGCTCCTTATCACTGAGTTGTTTTTTCTTTTTTTTTAATCTCATCAGAATGTTCCTAAATTGCCTCTGTTGGTAAATTATTCATATAAGGCAAAAAAAAAAAAAAGCTTTTAAAAAGATTTGACAAGACAACTTCTTCAGCAAAGTCATTAAGATAAGAGACCTCAGCAGGGTTGGATGTTATTCCGATTAGATACAAAGCCTGCTGCATGAGGCAAGGCTTTTCTCTTCTCCTCTCCCTTTCTACCTCACAATTTTTTGTTTGTTTTTTGTATCTTTAACTAAATGTCATTCAGTATAACAAATCACCACTTTGCCACAAGTAATGTAGGACTCTGGCAGAGTGCAAAACCGTTTCACTTGCAGTATTATAAAACATTGAACATGGAAATGTAGCCTGAGGAAAAAATTCAAAGTTCAAAGATGATTTTAGACACGGAGACTATTAAAGACAACCTCTTTCCAGAGATTCCAGTGACAGCAGTAATGGAAGAATTGGGTTAAGAATGGGTGTAATACGTGTGTTTGCCCAAGATAAAGACATGAATGACACGCTCTAAAAGCACATATGTGCTTATTTAGACAATATTTAGTGGCTCCAGAATTTTCACGCAAACAAAAGACATATGTTCAAACTTCAGCATTACCAGCAGATGACCTCAAAATCCTCTGTCAACCTAAATTCAAAAGAACCAACAGAGTTTACCCTGTGGGGGCTTTTAGGCAATAAAGTTTAAGGGGTAATCTGAGTAGGCAGAAAATTCCACCAACAAAATTATGATATTACTTCAGAAGCAGAACCCGAAAGGGAACCAAGAACTTCAAAGTTTCTACCGAACTGTTCAGAACTTCCTCTCCACATGTAGTTAATTCATTTGACTCCACACATCATTACAAGCAATTTGCATGAAACCTGATGTTAATGATTAAACAAGGCTGAATGGACAACTTCAGTCTCAATATTGCTTATTAAACTGAAAAAAAAAACCTACATTTGAGACAATACCTTTATTGGTTCATAACTAATCCATTATACTGTTACAGTTTTTCAGTACTCCAACTTGTTGAAAATTGTCTTAGCTCCCTTATAAGAAGATTCAGTAAATGGAAAGCTAAGGCAATTATTCCTAGATCATTTGATTCTCCTGTCCCAGGAAGACCACCTTCTGAGGGGATTCTTTGCTGAGGATGAGGGTTATAGATCCACACAGGAGGCAAAACACGATAAAAAGGATTAAAAAAAAAAAAAGCGCCAACTAATGCAAAGTCAGGTTTTCCACAGGAGACCACTAAATGCTCTTCTTGGTTTCCATATCACCATCATCTATAGTGAGATGAGACATCACAACACTTGAAAGATGGCACAGTCTGTTTTTTGTTCATGACATTTGACACTTTAAAAGAATTTTAAATGTTCTTTATCTAGAGGTCACATAAAATCAGTCCATAGGCCAAGTGTAACCTCAGGTTTGTTTTCTTGACTTGATTATTTTTTAAGACGTACTAATTATAAACCTTAAAAATGATGAGATTCCATATAAAAACATCTATGTCTGGCTCCTTTTGAATACTCAAAGGAAGAAGTAACATTTGAAGCTGAGTCATTGTATCCCCTTTAGATCTAGTATATCAGTTTGCCAAAGTTTCAATCCAGCCTGCGAGCTTCTATTACATAATTAGCCAACCTGAATCTTGTAGAGATATTTGACTTTCTAATTCAAGGCTCAGGGAAAGTACTTGTCCAATATCAAGAGCTAATAGTCAACAGTTAGGCCTAGAACCTAGTTCTTTCCATTGTAACTCTCTATCGCTTCTTTTTGATATCCTACCTGATCCTGATTCTGGAATACTGATTATGATGGCACATTTTAATTACAATAACCGTAACTGAAAAAACATCTTTTTCAATGAATGAATCCAAGGAGTTATAATAAGATAAAAAATGTAAGAAAGAAACTAAACTTTAAGATTGGTGAACACATCAACTGAAGATTTTCAGAGTTTCCACAATATTTTTAAACAATGAAATATATATATACGTTAAAAAAAAAATATATATATATATATATATGCTGTGCTGTGTGCTCAGTCATGTCCAACTCTTTGTGACCCCGTGGACTGTAGCCCACCAGGCTCCTCTGTCCATGGAATATATATATATAATATAAAGCAACTCAATTCTCTTGCCTGGAGAATTCCATGGAGAGAAGATCCTGGTGGGCTACAGTCCATGGAGTTGCAAAGAGCTGGACACGACTGAAGCGACAGAACACAGCACATATATACATATGCTGCAGGGCATGTGGGATCTTAGTTCCCTGACCAAGGATTGAACCCTGCAGTAAAAGCACAGAGTGTTAACCACTGGACTGTCAGGAAAGTCCCTGAGCAATGTAATATACTAATTAAAGCCATACTTAGGGCCAATAAATGACAGGTAGGAAAATGTAGCAGTCAAATTATGGTAATATCTAGTAAGCAGGACCCCAAGAACTTCAGTGTTTATTACCAACTCTGTAGAGCTTCCTCTCTATATAATTATGTGTGTGTTTATCAGAACTGAAAAATATGGAAACTAATTTTCGGTTTGAATTAAGTTTGCTTTTGGCAAGTAGCATTGAGGATGCCTTTGTCACTCTTTTGGACAGATTCCTGTTCTGTTCAGTTCAGTTCAGTTGCTCAATCGTGTCCAACTCTTTGCAACCCCATGAATTGCAGCATGCCAGGGCTCCCTGTCCATCACCAACTCCCGGAGTTCACTCAGATCCACGTCCATCGAGTCGGTGATGCCATCCAGCCATCTCATCCTCTGTTGTCCCCTTCTCCTCCCGCCCCCAATCCCTCCCAGCATCAAAGTCTTTTCCAATGAGTCAACTCTTCGCATAAGGTGTCCAAAGTACTGGAGTTTCAGCTTCAGCATCATTCCCTCCAAAGAAATCCCAGGGCTGATCTCCTTCAGAATGGACTGGTTGGATCTCCTTGCAGTCTAAGGGACTCTCAAGAGTCTTCTCCTGTTAACATGAGATATTAGTCCAATGACTAGAGAAAGTCTTTGATTCTTTGAAATTTGGAATCTGACTAAACTCCATGGCTGATTCATGTGAATGTATGGCAAAAGCCACCACAATATTGTAAAGTAATTAGCCTCCTAATTTATTAAAATAAATTTTTAAAAAAAGAACGCTGTAGATGTTAAGTGTAGATGACTGTTTACAATGGACTGTTAAGAGATTCTTTCTAAAGCTGTCAGTCCCTGCTTCAACACCCCCAATTGCACCTGTACACCTCAACCCTTTCAGTCTGATATAACCATGGACAGAATCTTAGAGTCCCATCAGGTCTCTGAAGTTCAAGCAAAGGAATAATCATTTGATTTTTCTAACTTTAGGAAGCTCCATTCTGTCTTTACGCCCACACTGGGGTCACCATTTGCACTGAGTGACAATAGATGGTACCAAGACACAACACTTGAGGTTCTCAAAATTCAAAATCAACAATCTATTTTACATAGGCGGCTCCTGCTCTCATACATTCAGTTCAGTTCAGTTCAGTCACTCAGTCATGTCCAACTCTTTGCAGCCCCATGAGACACAGCATGCCAGGCCTCCCTGTCCATCACCAGCTCCCAGAGTTCACCCAAACCCATGTCCATTGAGTCAGTGATGCCATCCAACCATCTCATCCTCTGTCGTCCCTTTCTCTTCCTGCCCTCAATCTTTCCTAGCATCAGGGTCCCTTCAAATGAGTCAGCTCTCTGCATCAGGTGGCCAAAATATTGGAGTTTCAGCTTCAACATCAGTCCTTTGAATGAACACCAAGGACTGATCTCCTTTAGGATGGATTGATTGGATCTCCTTGCAGTCCAAGGGACTCTCAAGAGTCTTCTCCAATACCACAATTCAAAAGCATCAATTCTTCTGTGCTCAGCTTTCTTTACAGTTCAACTCTCACATCCATACATGACCACTGGAAAAACCATAGCCTTGACTAGACCGACCTTTGTTGACAAAGTAACATCTCTGCTTTTTAATATGCTGTCTAGGTTGGTCATAACTTTCCTCCCAAGGAGTAAGCGTCTTTTAATTTCATGGCTGCAATCAACATCTGCAGTGATTTTCAAGCCCAGAAAAATGAAGTCAGCCACTGTTTCCACTGTTTCCCCATCTATTTGCCATGAAGTGATGGGACCAGATGCCATGATCTAAGTTTTCAGAATGTTGAGCTTTAAGTCAACTTTTTCGCTCTCCTCTTTCACCTTCATCAAGAGGCTCTCTAGTTCCTCTTCACTTTCTGCCGTAAGGGTGGTGTCATCTGCACCTCGTAGATTACACATTCCCAACCTGTCAAGGACTAATGGTCAGAGCACTAAGACATTGACATAAAGTTCATGTTTTACTGTCTGCCACCTCTTACCAAGTCTAAGATCACACCACTTTCTCTGTGTGTTTTCTGAAGAATGCAAGGGGATGATGGAACTACAAAGGACCCAGATTCAGAGGGAATTGAGAAGATGGCATTTAGGCACAGGCTCCACAATAAGCACTGGTCCTCTTCTATGGTTTCGACTTCTTTGCTCTATCAAAACCACACACACAACACAACTCCCTCTGGCTGTTAACTCAGAATCCATACTCCTGCTTTGAAAATCATGAAGTGGCTATGGCTCAGGATTCTGTCATTGGGGAAAAAAATCAGTTTTCTCATTTATAAAGTGAAGAGCTTGGGCTGATCTCTAAGATCAAAAGATAGGAATTCTAAGATCTTGTTAGTCATGAGTTACTTTGCAAAATTCAACTAATTCAGAAATAGAACACCTTGACATTATTAAGTAGATGCTGCTGTGTAGGATGATATTCACCTGAAGGAAAACTACAGTTTCTTCTCTTTTGAAAGTGAGTTTCAGAGATGATGGCATTTTTTTCAGGTCAGCTCAACCAACATTCCTTTAGCCTTGTTAGATATCGGGAGCGTGGGTATGCAGTCAACCATTTCACAAATATTAAGGAGATAACATTGAATTGATACATAAATAACGTGACTAGGCAGAGAAAGCAGCAAATATAAAGACCCTAAGACCCATATTTGGCAAGTTGGAAGAATCTGAAGAACATAAAGGAGGCCGATATTTGTAGGGAAGCATAGTGAGAGATGAGACACAGCAGGAGGCCAGGATCAGAGTGTGTAGTCCAGGAAAAGACTTCAGATTTCATTCTGAGTGCAACTTAGATTTTATCCTTTGTGCTTCTGGAGAGTTGGAGAGAGAGTAGCAGCAAATTCAACAAGATTGATGAGGTGAGGTGACCTGAGTGAACTGCAAAAGTTGATGGCTAAGCTGAATCTTAAAGGATTAACATGTTTCAGCAGGAGAGTAGGAGGAAATGTTGAAAAGAAAGGGGAAAATAGGAGAAAGAGAAGGCAGTTGAAGTGGAGGCAATACCATGAATAAAGATAGAGGGTTTTCATGGTGTTTGGCGGAAGCCATAGGGGACCAGAGTTGCTAGGGCATAGAGTAAGAGACAGCACAAGCAGTACCTGAACCTAGGAAAGGTGGAAGGTTCTAGAAATGTTAACACTGCAACTGCTGCCACTCATATATATAAAGCACATTTGCTTATACTTGCTAAGATTCTATATTTTATTAGACTACACTTGTGACCAGCAGGCTTACAACCTTAGGCAATTTGCTTCTTCTCTTAGCATCTAGCCTAGAATTCCACGGACTGTATAGTCCATGACCCAAAAAGAGTCAGATGAGACTGAGCTACTTTCACTTTCACAGAGCTAGTAGATAATCAGTAAATACTTGTGACTTGAGGACCCTTAAGTAAACTGCACTGACAGTTTCAACTCACTTCCCCCAAATGTACCACCAGGGTTTTCACCAAGTCCCGTAAATCAAGACAACTTGTAGGCATTGATAATTGCTGCTTAGAATTCATGGTGAAACAATGTTCAAAGGGCCCCATCACCTCTTATATTTCTGGCCTATAAAGTTAACAAGATACCCAATTTGTTCAGATGACTTGTCTTGCCTGAGTAATGCTTTATTACTTTACCTGAAGTGCAAAGCAACTTCCTTAGGGAAGATAATTTTACAGGGAATAATAATAACTTATGTAGAAAAGCTTTAGCGTTTTCAAAATGCTTTTACATGTACAATGTTTTATTCTCATAGCAATTCTTTGTGTTAGACAAGATAGATATTGTCATTTTCATTTTACTTTTATGAAAACTAAGGCCTAGAGAGGTTACACAACTAATAGACTGGATCCAAGATTAGAACTAAGTCTCAGACTCACAGTTTTGTCACCAAGGGCTTCCCGCGGAGAACAATTTTAAGAAAGACAAATGCATTATAATTCTACTATTTTGGTAAGAAAAGTACCTGAATTTGCTAAAGTCAAAAAGACCTGCATCTGTTCTTCCATTTCTTTATTGAGCTAATATTAATCCAGTACCTAGTATATATCAAATATTTTTCTAATCATTGGGGACATAACAAAAGAAAAATCCCTGACCATGTGTTGTTTACATTCTATTGGGAGATGGGCAGTCATCAAGTAAGTTACATGGAATGTCAGGTAACAAGTGGAATGGAGGCAAACGAAGCTGGGAAGGGAGATGGGAGCCGTAGAGTGAGTATGTGTAGGTTAAATAGGATGCTCGGGAAAAAGGCATGACTGAGATGACAGCAATGGAGCAAAAGCCTGTGGAAGGTAACGCAGAGCCCAGCAGATAGCTGGGAAAAAAGGCTCTAGGTCAATAAAATATCAACCGCCAGAGCCCTGACATGGTAGAATGCCATGCTTATTGGTGGAGCAGTAACAGTTCCACGTGGCAGGAACAGTGGGCAAAGCAGATAGAGTTCATGGTGTACGTGCTGAGGATGAGGAAGCCTTGGGGGGCTTTGAGCACAAGGCTGACAACAGTTGTTTTACTTCTTAAAACAATGATTCTAGCTGCTGTGGGAAGAGTAGATTATATGGAGGAGGTGGTGGTAAAGATAGATGTAGCAAGACTCATATAAAGATGACCACAATAACCCAGATAAGGGAAGACATTGCATAAGTTCCAGGTGGCAACAGCGGAGGAGGTGAGAAGCAGTTGGACTGAGAATATATTTTGAGAGTGGGGCCGTAAGAACGTGCTAAAGGATTCAATGAAGATTGTGAAAGAGAAATATCTTTGCTGTGTCTCTTTCTTGCTCCAGGAACTTGGTTAAGCAAAGAGAATGTAAAGATGCTTCAGATATACATAGTGCTTGCCTTTGTTGAATAGCCACCTCCAAATTTGACCAGTGGCCACACAGATCAATATAGCCTCATTTGTTTCAGTGTTTCCATTCTAAATGATCGCCCATCACCCTAGGCCTGAGAAAATCCACCATTTTCATTAAGTCTCATTTTACTCATAGGGAATTGGTAATACAACCAAACTTCAATTTCTTTTAGTTTCCATAGTTTAAGAGTTGGTGCACCTAAAATAAAAGGAGAAGTGTTCTCTTTTTCAATATCTTCTATAAGAAAGGACTGTGGTTTGTTTGTTTGTTTTTTCAGGAAACCTAGGACTGCTCCAAAAATTGGAAATGTTAGAATTGGGAAATATGAGGAGCCTCTTCTATATCTGTGTTCTCACTTTAAAAGCACATGATTGCCAATTCATCTGTCACAGACTCTGAACTGCAGTCTATACCCTGCTAAAGTGCTACCTCCAATGCACAGGAAAAAATGAGATCCAAGAGAGCTCTATCTTTGGGAAACCCCTGGCTTTCTTAGGATGCCAAGGAGGTCGCTGAAGCAGGAGGTCTGGCTCTGCTTTTCCCCAGCAGAGGCTTAGAGAACCAGGTTTACAGCCCCACTTTGGACTTGATCTCTCTGTGTTGCTTCTGAAAGGCTTTATTTATATTTCATTGTCTCACTATTTATCATTGCTCCTTCTTTTCCTTTCTTTCTTTGATACAGAAAAGCTGCACAGGCTCTGAGTGATGTATAAGGTGGATTCTAAACATCACATTCGCTCTCGCCACTACAAGTCCAGCTGGGGAAACAGGAGCACAGCAATGGCCCATGTAGAGCCCAGGAAGACAGTGACTCACTCAGTAACTTCCTCCCACAGGTTGGAGCTCTGCCAAGGAGGTGCATGGAAACGGAACATTCCCCCTGCCTCCTGCTTTGCTCCCGGGTGTCCACTCCTCTCCACTGCCTCACCTTTCACAAGATGACCTTGTCTCTTAGGCCCCCACCTTCCCCTCCTTGTCAATGGATGATTGCATCTCTCTGCCTCTCCATCCTCAGCTAACCCTCATAACAAAGGTAGCTTTTCTCTGCTCAACTCTCTCTCTCCAACTGGCCTCATATACAGAACCTAGGAAAGAGGCAAAGCTTAAAAACATTTTCTGTAGATAGAATCCTATGATGCAACCCATTTTGTTTTCATGAAGATTTTTTTCTATGGGAAAAATTTGTCCTAGGGCACAAGGGATCATCGGGCCAATAGCAGTCTTGGTTCAGCGGCACCGTGGGCCACTGTGCATCCAAAGATCGGTTTTCTTCACTCCATCCCTTCGGCCTTTGTCTTCTCTGGTTTCTGTCCTTATTTTCAGGAGTCTGGGGCGCACTTCTTCCTTTCTCCCCTCTCCCCTACAAATTAGTCATTATTTTGAACTTCCCCCACCTGTATCCTCTTCCTCAGTTCTATGCTTAAGATGTGTGGACTGAGAGATACAAATCCATGGTTAATTTCTTTTATTTTTTGATGATAATTTAATTTTTATTGAATGTTGTGTTCGTTTCTGGCATACAGCGAGGTGATCCAGACTCTTTTCCATTATAGGTTATTTTGTGTGTACGTTCAGTTGTGTCTGGACTAACCTTTTGGACTATAGCCCACCAGGCTCCTCAGTCCATGGGATTTCCCAGGCAAGAATATTGGAGTGGGTGGCCATTTCCTCCTCCAGGGGATCTTTCCAACCCAGGGACTGAACCTATGTCTCTTGTATTTCCTGCATTGCAGGCAAATTCTTTACCACTGAGCCATGGAGGGCTTCCCAGGTGGCTCAGTGGTAAAGAATCCACTTGCCAGTGCAGGAGACACAGAAGACACGGGTTCAATCCTTGGGTCAGAAAGATCCCCTCGAGGAGGAAATGGCAACCCACTCCAGTATTTGTGCCTGGAGAATTCCATAGACAGAGAAGCCTGGCAGGCTGCAGTCCATAAGTTTGCAAAGAGTCAGACACAACTGAGGGACTGAGCACAGAACTGCACACTTGAGGGAAGCCCATTATAGGCTACTACAAGGTATGATATACAGTTCTCAACACCATGGTTAATTTCTATACAATCCTGTGTTTCTTCCAGTGCCAAGGAAGGTTTCTTTTTTTTTTTTTTTTTTTTTTTGCTGAATATGCTTATGTTTGTTTGTGTGTGGAAGAAGGTGGTTATTATTTTAAATAAAAAATCTTCTCTAGCACTGTGTAGCCCTTGCCAGAGGAAGTCACAGTCTGGCTGCCTCTCTACCCAGAAAACACTACCCCACCATTCCTGGATCCAGGGCCAGAGTGAGCATGTGGCCCTGGCCTGGGGCCAACAGGGCTCTGCTACTGGCAGGGAGGTGGTGACAGATTGAGGGGGGTTCAGAATCCTCTCCTCGCACTTTCTCTGGGAAGCTAGTCCAAATTCATGTCTCTGCTTCATACATTCTGTTAGAGTCAAAGCCAGCAAGTATCTCGGAAAAGGGAGATTTTTAAATACACTTCAGCCTACAGGATTGTTTTCTCATGATCAGGTTTGTAAATTATGGGGGAGGAAAAGTGCTGGGAACTTTTCCTACATACAGAAATGTGCGGTTGTGCCTTTGGGGTTAGGAAATAAAATGAACACTGGCAACCTGTTCTCTAGGTGGAGGCGAGAAAAAGAGAAAGAGAAGATTTCGGGGTTTCTCTGCCAAATGGTGGTTTTGACTTTGCCAAAATCATCCTGGCGTAACTCCTGCTTTTCCAGGAAGGTCCAGGATCCACATAACAGCAGCCAGATGTGAGAAATCCTTCCAACCTGCCTCCAGCCCCTCCCCTGGCTGAGGACTTTCAAGGGTGAGTCCACCTGCATGCAGCAGGCAAACAGAGGTCCTCCTCGCTGCCTGTAGCTTTATGAGTTGGCAGCACCGGAAAAGCCTCCCTTTGATCTGGAGCTTTGAAGGGATCAAACAAGCAGCTTTAATGGGTGGGAATGCTACTCTGAAAATCCTACCTTTTGTCTGTAAAGCATTTCTCCTTCTTCTCCTGGGGCAGGTGCAGCCAGAGGATGGAGTCTGCTTTCCAGGCCTTGCACCAGATGTTCGTTCTTGCAACCAGTAGAACAAAGGAGTGAAAGTGAGATCAGGGCAGCGACTGACAAGGCCTTGTCCACAAATGAGCTCAGCTGGGCTGGGGAGTTCGTTCTTGATGTGTTCCTTCCTGAAGCCTGCTTTATGTAACGCTGCATTCTACAAAGGCCAGAAATCAGCCACTTTGGTGGTAAACGTGCTGATCATGATTTCTTCGGAGCTTTTCGATTCTGTTTGGAAGAAGGCTCACCTTTAAGCAAGGGGATTTGGGCTAACATCCTTTGATTTATGAGATATGTTTTCAACCCTTTCAGCCTAGGATCGCAGACTCTTTCTGAATGCCAAAACAGTCTTTAAATAACCACTTTTATTCCCTCAGCCTGTGCTGCTACTATGACAGCAGAAAGAGAGAAAGAAAAATTGGATTATGGTTGTTCTCCTGAGGACCTTTCCAACATGCCTCCAAGGACTTGCTGTTAAAATCTCACATCAGAGAGATATTTCCAAAGCTCACCTAAAATAAGCAAATTCTGCACACTTTCTAATTCCTGGATAAGTTTAATACTGTTTCCTTATAATGTTTTCCAGAAATTGCCTTCCATACCTTTAGGGAAGAAACACTGGTGATGATTTCTCTAAACGATTCCATAACTGTTCAAGCTAGCAGCTAAGGTTTTCTTGGTGATGCTTATATTTCATTAAGCACCCCATAGAACTAGATCTCCCAGGGTATACTGTGTAAATCCTTAGTCCCAGGAGATGCTTCTTGAAGAAAGTGCTCCATAGCCAAAGGACTTAGGGAAACATGAGTACCACAATTACCTCCTGATAATCTCACTGAGCATTAAATGCAAAATCTCTTAGAAGAAATTTGTTAGGTATCATTTAACCCATATGTCCCTAAATTATCTGACCAGGAGAAATGTTCTCCATATTACAATTAATATCCCATGGAACTAACTCTTGGGGGAACACATGTCAAGATAATCTGCCTTAGAGCAGGAACACAGGATATACCAGGAGCAGTTTCTTAGCAGATTCCCAGGTCCTTCCCTGGGGATCTGATGGGACAGATCTGGAGTCGGGGCTGGGAATCTGAGTTTTAAGATGGACTCCTGATGTTTCTTATCAATGAGGAAAGTTTGAGAAGTTCTAGCTTTCTGTATACCCATCCTCTCTACCTGTCTCTCTCTCGCTCACACACACAAACACAAATATATGCTAGTTATAAAAGATCACCTAAAATATATATATAAGACCCTGAACGTAATAAAGCAGATTTTTTCTTGCAATAAGAAGGCAGAGAGAATGTAGGCAGTAGCATTCTAGCTTAAGTCAAAGCAGGTAAAACAAGTCTATCTTTTTATTGTCAGGCCTCTAAGAATAAGGAACAGCAGCCTGAGAGTGGACACTGGTACAAGACAGTGGGTCAGGCCACAGACCAGGAATGCAGCCACCTGGATTTGGGACCCTCACTCTCCTGCCCTGTTTTCAGAGCCTCGATTTCCTCATTGGGTAAAATCAGGAGTGAACAACATAATAGTTTGTTAACCCAAGTTGTTAGAGAGGATTAACTTCCACAACATAGGTAAATTGCCAAGTATAACACCCAGAGTGTTCTAAGTGCTTGATAAACATCAGCTATCATGTTGAAGTAAAGATTTTAGGAGGCACGAAAATACCCAAAAGAAGCAAAAACTGAGAGTGGAGAAAATCTTGGATGTCTGGAAATTCACCGCTGCAGAAGACTCTTTGGAGGGAATCACAAAATGACCCTTGGGGCATGTGCTGTTGGCCTTGCCTGTGCTGCGATCAGTTGCTGCCAGACTCCTGCCGCTGGAGCAGGTGAGCCTTTCTGGAAATGCTCAGACCTACCAAGGCCCAGGCCACCAGCCCCCAGGGTTAACCTCAGCATCCTCCTCAAGCAAATGCAAGGCAGCACAAAAAGGGTTACAGCCACGCTTCTAAACAAATAAGAACTGCCAAGGCTTGGTGCTGATATGAAATTATAATCAACACATTCGTGGATTGGTAGTATTTATCATGTTGTTAGCATTGTAAATTTGTACCATTGTAGATAGGAGTCACACAGCTTGGGGCCCTGTACCTTCACCTATTGTTTTCCCTGTGTTATGATAAATTTCCAGCAACACTTGATTAAAACTGCCAATTTGTTGGGAATAAAGAGAATCTCTCGACACCACCAGGACTAATTACGTTGTCCTTGCCAAAGGGGTAGTTGAATAATTGCACGCGATTATTGCTCAGGCCTGGTGCTTTTCACGTCAGCAGTAAAGCAATGAAGATTGATTCCCTTTAATTAATCATTCAAAAATAGCCCCCTTGTATCATTCCCCAAATAGGAAGGAGCATGTTCCTACATTTTTCTTCCAAAAGGCACCCTAATGCAATGGGTTCCCTGATGAGATATCAAAATGTGTGTGTCTGTTCGAGATAGGAGGATCTTCTCTGTAATTGATTGTGGATCCTGGTCCCTGGATCCTTTCTCCCTAGCCCTGAACTCTCTTTGTAATGTTAACAGCCTGGAGCACATTTACAAAGCTTTCGTTAATTGTACTCCAACTTCTCATTAGAAAGGGAGGCAACAACACTTCTCTGATCCAATCTAGGCTGTATTTTGTATTCCTACTAACCGGATAGTTTGCCAGGCCAGGCTCAGATGCTCAGTCATGTTTGACTCTTTGCAACCCCATGGACTGTAGCCTGCTAGGCTCCTCTGTCTATAGGATTTCCCAGGCAAGGACACTGGAGTGGGGTGCCATTTCCTCCCCCAGGGGATCTTCTCTATCCAGGGACTGAACTCACATCCATTACCACATCTGTGTTGGTAGGTGGATTCTTTACTGCTAGTGCCGCCTAGAAAGCCCAACAGGTTGGACTGGGCTCAAGTATGCTGAGTATTTGCTTGGAAGACCACAGGTTCCACAGGATAGTATATTTTAAGAAGGCCTTGATATACACTATTATTTATTATTTGCATTGTTTCTCACTTTTCCTGGCAATAGCCGAATTCAGTCTTGTTTATGTTTTTGAAAACACCAATGTCTACTTTCTCAACTCAACCCTTTAAATTTGAAGATACTGTAAGTCATCTTAAAATGTTGCTTGGATTTTTCATATATTCTTCATTAACTTGACTGTTGTCTGCCTTTGCTGTGGAAAAAAATCCAATCAGCAGTGTTTGTGGAAGGTCTGCACAAGCATTCTACTTGATGCAAAAGGATGGGGGTGGCGCTGTTTTTCTAATTGGAAAGCAAAATTGTCAAGTAGAGAATGTCCGATTTTGGCACACCTCCACTTCCCATGCTTCCCTCTCACCAACTGTTCCCCTCCTGTTTTCAGACAGTATCATAATAGCAAGTTTTCATATAACCTGGGTTTCAACTTTTTAAAATGCTAGAGAAATAGGGCAGAGGCTCCTCTTAGTATGTCATCTACTTATCCGCGATCGGAACCTTCCTCTCCTAAGCTCCTTTTCCTTTCCACCAACCCTCTGCCCACTCCTGCCCTGGGAACCAAAGCCCTTTCCCTGTCATCTTTCAAGGCTTAGTCCATCCACCAAAAACAAAGGACGAAAAGAAAAGGAAGACGCAGCATGTGGAGATCACGTGAGGCTTTGTGCTGCGTACACCTGGATGTCTATCACTGCCAAATTTTTTTGTGGTTTAAAAATGCATTATTTGAACAAACTTGAAGAGCTGGGTGGCTGAATATTTGCTTGTATGGGGTTGGCTTTTTAATAAATTATAGAAACAGGGAGCTGGACTACATCTCAAAGATCATCTGTTGAAATGAAAGCAGAGGTCCCAAAAGAAGAAGTGTTCCTTTTTGTGAATGTTCAGTGGATATTACAGAAGGAGGGAAGGCAGACAAGAGAGGAAGAACAGTGGATGAGCAGAACACAGCTTAGGATATGCACTCGAGGCTCTGGAGTCAGTCCTCTACCGGAACATCAACTCCGGCATGAATGTTCAGTGCTCGACCCTCAGTTTTCACTTTGGACACCCAAAAATAACAACACTTTCCTATAGGATTGTTGTAAGAATGAAAAATCATACAGAGACGTAGGCTGTGACCCGGGACCCTTTGCTGCAGTGCTTGCTCCGATGTCTCCTTGAGCCACAAAATACAAAGAAACTGTGAGGGACTAAGAATAACCACATGCATGGGCAGTTGGAGCAAATTATGGACAAGATACAAAAAGACCAAAATCTCAGCTGCTACTTCTGAAGAGCAGGGAGCAAAAACGGCGTTGGGAGCAAAAGGGCAGTAATGTACATGCCCTCTTCACTCAACACCATCAAGCAACCACCTAAGCCACTGCCCCAACCTGAGCCCTGGATCCATCCCTACCCTAACGCCATGTAAGAAACCAGCACACCCAATCTCAAGGAATGAGCAAGGAAGGGGATCTGTTACTTGTTTTCGCTCCCCCTGCTGCAGCAGGGGCCAGTGAGGCCTTGCCTCAGCTTCTCATCTGGTCTCTTATCAATTTCTGTCAATTGGGGGAAGGCCAAGAACCCTGGTTGATACCAGTAAAGGCTGGGCAATGGACGTTAAAGAGAGTCTTATTGAAAGAGAAAGAAAATGACAATAATGTTAACAAAGTGTGGTGTTTGTCCCCGCATGTTCCCAGCTTCAGTGTTTTGAGATTTGAAAAGAACGTGGGTTCATTCATCAAGTGAACTTCATTGCCCTCCTAGGACTTTATTTTTACTTTGGAGTCAGCTGGGAATAGAATAATGTTAAAAAACAAACAAAAAAAAGTACCACTGCTGGCTTTCTAAGCTACTCCCTTATTACTCTTTCTCTTCTCTCCCCGCCACTACTGGGTGCAGAGAGCAGAACAGAATAGAGTGAGGAGACAGGTATAAAATCAGTACCTGCCAACTGGCCAATGTAAGTTCTTGTGGCTCTGAGCTCATGGAGGAGGATGGATAGATAACTGTGACGTATCTCAAGGAACTCCTGGAAGAAAGCATCTGTTAGCTGCTCCATCTTGGAGAACCCTGATAGTGACACCCAGAAGCTTCAACTGTGGATCTCAGCTCTAGAACCATCTACCTTAGGTAGAATTTAACTTCCCATCTACCTTGTGTGACCAACCTACTCATCTTCTCCATAAACTGGGGTCCTTCCATTGACAGATGTTTCTTACTTGACACTACACATTAGTAATTCTCAAATGTTAATTGGCATGGAGATTCTGTTAAAATACAAATTCTGATTCAGTAACTCTGAATAGGGCCCCAAATTCTTCACCTCAAATGAAATTCAAAGAGATGCTGATGCTGCTGATCTGTGGATCATTATATCAGCATCACTGTCCTCTGGGCAGTGAAGTTGAACAATCAACTTCAATCTCAGTCTCAGAACAGTTTTAGCCAATATGATCTCTCCATCCCCTTAATGGATTTATAAGAGTCAACGTATAGTCTCATTTCAAATTTGTATTACTATATATTATGATATGCTTGTGGAAGGAGTGGCAGATTTTATTTGGGGGGGGGGGGGCTCCAAAATCACTGCAGATGGTGACTGTAGCCATGAAATTAAAGATGCTTGCTCCTTGGAAGGAAAGCTATGACAAACCTAGACAGCATATTAAAAAGCAGAGACATCACTTTGCCAACAAAGGTGCATATAGTCAAAGCTGTGGCTTTTCCAGTAGTCATGTATGGATGTGACAGTTGGGCCAGAAAGAAGGTTAAGTACCAAATAACTGATGTTTTCAAACCGTGGTGCTAGACAAGACTGTTGAGATTCCCTTGGACAGCAAGGAGATCAAACCAGTCACTCCTAAAGGAAATCACCCATGAACATTCATTGGAAGGACTGATGATAGAGCTGAAGCTCCAATGCTTTGGCCACATGATGCTAAGAGCTGAATCATTGGAAAAGACTCTGATGCTGGGAAAGATTGAAGGCAAAAGCAGAATGGGGCAGCAGAGCATGAGAAGATTAGATAGCATCACCAACTCAATAGACAAGAATCTGAACAAACTCAAACTCTGGGAGACAGTGGAAGACAGAGGAGCCTGACATGCTACAAGCCATGGGGTTGCAAACAGTCAAACAACGATTAACGACTAAATGACAACTATAATACCAGTAGTCCTCTGTTTAACTTCTCACATAATCCATACCCAAAACCACCAGGCAATGGACGGGAGAAATAGAGGAGCTATAGCTCCTAACACAGAGGGAATTTTCTGCCAGACCCTTTTCTACCTCTCTTAGCAATCAGCTCTCTCACTTGGCTGGTAAGGCTCCTTCCAAGCCCCTGTACGAGTCCCTTCTCACTGTTGCCTAATTGCATTCCAGGTGAAAAAGTGAAGGTGGTCTTTCAAAGTGTAATGGCAGCATAGACATAAAGAAAGGGCTGGATATGAGAATCACAGTTGAAGGTCAAATACCATATAAAACAAGCCATTTAAAATTAAGCTAGGATATTCTTGAACTCCTAGTATAAATCTGCTAAGGCTGCCATCGCAGAGTACAACCCATTGGGTGGATTAAACCACAGAAATGTATTTTCCTGCAGTTCTGGAAGCTAGAAGTTGGAGACCAAGTTAGGAGCAGGGTAAGCTTCTGAGACCTCTCTTTGGTTTGTGAATGGCTGTTTTCTTTCCAGTGATCCTTGTTCTATGTCTGTCTTTGTCCAAATTTCCTCTTCTAATAAAGATACCAGTCATATTGGATTAGAGCTCACCCATATGACCTCATTTTATCTTAACTCCTTCTTTCCAGGACCCATCTCCAAATGTACTCATATTTTTGAGGTACTAAGATTAGGATTTCAACATATGAATGTTGAAGAAACACAATTGAGCCCATATACTAAGTTCTTGTTTCTCACTGGTTGAATGCACTATGCTTATTCAGTCACCTTCAAAATCTGGCAATGAAAATGTGCTTTCAAATGCACCTGCTGGGTTAGAGCAGCTTGTTTAGAACCCCCAGAGCAATCACATTTCCATCAGGTCCTCCCAAATCAAAACAGAACCAAATAATGATGTAAATAAAAGCTTTTATACTCAGGCATTTCTGAAATAATAGCTCTTGTTTCTGAAAGAGAGGTCAAATACATCCCATGCAGACAGATTGGATTAGAGATCTAATTACATCAACAATATAAGAGAAGTACTCCTGGTTTCCCCTACAGACAGGTCAGAGCAAACTGGGCCTTTGTTTTTATATAGATTCGACCTCAAAGAAAACCATTTTTATATATGCAAGCATTGTTACTAAAGAAACGCAAAAGTCTCTCTCTCTCTCTCTCTCACACACACACACACACCATATGCAATTTCAGGAACTGGCCCCTTGCCTCTAACTAAACATACCAGCAGATAACTGACTACGTTACCATGTTTTAAGTCCTGAGGAAGCAACAACCGATTATCAATACTCCAGGTGTAATCTCAAATTCTGTGCTGCTTTCCAAAAGAGCATTAGCTTTTAAGGCTCACATTAGGTGGTGTAAACTTTCTTTTGATTTGTCAGTCACTATTACCGTTAGGTCTCCTCCTGCCTTTCTGCTTCCGACGTTCCTCCCACCTGCAAGTCCTGGACAATGCTATGTCAGGTTATAAAGAAAAATAAAGTACTTTCCAGCTCCCCAAATTGTCTCTTCTGGGGGCCTGTTTATCAGGAGGCACAGTACAAAAGATAGGCAGTGCTGTAGGTAGATATTATAAATTCCATTGGGGTTTCAGAAGTTGAACCATCTATTTTATTCTAGCAGGAGATGTTTTCTATATATCTGCTGATTGCACATTCATTCTTTAATCTTTATACATGAAAAGCTACAAGCAGAAAGCCACGGACTAAAATGTTCACTGTAAATTGTTGAACATTTGCAACAGATATAGAAAATCACAGTGTGAAAGCTGCTAAAGCTGGGAAAAAATAAATTGGAGGCACCACAGGAAATGAAGGTTTTACATAAGGACAAGCAGCCAGCTAGAGTTTTCAAGTCCATTTTATAATAAAGGAAATTATGATCCATATAAAGCCCACTTTGGGAAATTTACATTTTGATGGATAATACGCTTATAACAATTAGTATGAAATGTTCCTGGTTTACTTACGACACGTTTCTAATAGATAGTCCACACGTGTCCTTAGCAGAATGTAACTGCTAATATTTGAAGTGCAGGTAATTCCTTGGTTCTCATTTAAAATAGCATAATGCTCTCCTTGCTCCAGGCAGGCAAAAATAAAATCTCAATTAAAGTAAAAGCAGGCATGGTTCCAGTTAAGCGATGATCATTTCGAGAATTAATGCAATAAAGCTTTTCCCCATAAAGTGCATAGCCAGCGTGGTGTGGGAGCAATAGCACCAGACTGCAATTCCAGTTCCCTGGATCCAGAACCAGCTTTGCTTTTACCAGGCTGTTTAACCTTGCCCACTTCACTTAACCTCTCTGGGCAAGAGCTTCTTCACCAATAAAAAAATGAAATGGTTGTTACTTGTCATCCCTCAGGCCTCATTGGGCTTTGGAATACTGGCCTGCGCAATCTAAGCAACCTGTGGAAGACCTTGTAGCAGTGAGAAATAAAAGTACTCAGAGGAACTTGGCTTCCCACACAACTTGAGAAATGATGAAAATCCTACAGTGACTAGGAGCAGAGCACGCAAACTAGCAGCCCTGTGCCAAACGTGGTCTTCAGAGCTTTGCCTGACAAATAAAGCATTTTAATTAAAAAGGAGAAACAAAGAGCGCTGTAGATGTCCAGTCTGCGCCAGGACTCTGCTTTTCTATTGTCCTCCTGACAATTAAAATTGGCTCTCGCCATCTGCCTCTACTAGGATGAAGTCACTAGTCACTGCAGCTGACCTTCAATACACCCTGGAAGGGGTTCAGGATAGAGATCAGAAATGAGGCTTTCTGTGTTCTGGGAAAAACTGGTAGAAGAGACCTTCAGAAAGTTAGGTATTTTCAGAAGATTTTATGAGCCCAACTGTTTTGTCTCCTCATATCTATAAAAGCACTAAAATCATTAATGGTGACATCTGATCATATCTCCCTTTACTAAAATCAGGTATATTCTGATCTCTCCCCTGACCTCTTTAGAGGAGTTTCTCAGAACCATCTGAAATGCCATCTCCCAGACTATATCCTCATTTTGCCCCAAATAAAACATGACTTGCAGCTCTCGCATTGTTTTTTTTTTTTGGTTTCCAGTCGACACTCTATCCAACCTGATGCAGTCACTTAAGTCATCTGCCTGACCCTTGGGGGAATTCTCACTGATGATTTGAACGGCTGCTGCTGCTGCTGCTGCTAAGTTGCTTCAGTCGTGTCCAACTCTGTGAGACCCCATAGACGGCAGCCCACCAGGCTCCCCCGTCCCTGGGATTCTCCAGGCAAGAACACTGGAGTGGGTTGCCATTTCCCTCTCCAATGCATGAAAGTGAAAAGTGAAAGGGAAGTTGCTCAGTCGTGTCTGACTCTTAGCGATCCCATGGACTGCAGCCTACCAGGCTCCTCCATCCATGGGATTTTCCAGGCAAGAGCACTGGAGTGGGGTGCCATTGCCTTCTCTGGATGACTTGAACTAGACACTCACTAATTCTTTACTCATAATTGCTGAGTTCCAACTCTAGGTATCAAATACTGTTCTAAGTGTTGAGGTTATAATAGTAAATAGAAGAGACAAGATTCCTCTGCCAAAAACATCTAGTTGGGTTATTTACTCTGAAATGAATTTTTATCTTATTTGGAAATGGAAGTAGTCAGATCAAACTTTGTCATGGCTACTTTCATTTCTAAAGCCGAGAACTTAGATGACTCAAAACCCAGCATGGGTTGTCATGGTGCCCCAGAA
Source organism: Budorcas taxicolor (assembly GCF_023091745.1). Classification (NCBI taxonomy): domain Eukaryota; kingdom Metazoa; phylum Chordata; class Mammalia; order Artiodactyla; family Bovidae; genus Budorcas; species Budorcas taxicolor. Next base: position 29,387,641 of record NC_068916.1, on the reverse strand, counting down.
GATACAGAGCTGTGTTGCCATCATTACAAACTTGATCAAGCACCTGAGTTTCAGAAATTATTTCTACTGCTCCCCTCTGCTTGTGGCCAACATTTCTCTCCTCCCACGTTCCTGAAGTCTGAGAGACTCTTCCTACATGGGCAACGAACAAGAAATGCTAAGGCAGAAGGAGTTGGATCCCACTGTTGAATGTCCCACCACTGCTGCTGCCTTGTCCTCATGCCCTATGTCATTTCTCCTTCACGCTTCCTTCTGTCTCCATCCCAGGTCTCTCTCAACCCACTGCCAATCTCTGAGTGTGAATGCAAAGCAGGGAATCAATGAAAATGCCCAATAAATAATTGGCTTCTTAAATCCATCTGCTTATCTTTGCAGTTTGGGAGTGGGGAGAGGAAGGGAATAATAAATCAAAGCATTGGCTCAACAGTTATCAGATCAGGAAAAGAAAGTAGGAAAAGAATAAATGCAGTCGTGAAACCAACTGCCCACCAGTGGGAGGGGGGAGAAAAGTGGTGAAAATTATTCTTAGGTTTTTCTGTTCCATGACCTCACAACTAAAAGAAAAACTGAAGTGTAGTAGAATGAATGCATGACCAAACTTGAGCATTTTTCTAAACTTTAAGCTGAGTCTTCATCAACTCTTAGCAACTGTTTCTAAAAATGTGGAAAATTGGACTACTCTGGTTTTCAACCATGGTTGTACGTTAGAAGGGCCTAAGAAAGATTTTGTTTTTAATGCCAATTTCTCTGTCTCACTCAGACCAATGAAATAAAAATCCTTGGAGGTAGATCCAAACAACAGAATAAATGTCTGCTTCCCAAAGGATTCTAATGTCCAGCCAAAGCTGAGAATCACTGGCTTAAAACAGCCATCAAAATAATTTCTGTGTAGCTGGCACTAAATTAATGTTGATTATTTGAATTAAATGAGCTTAATGTTTCTAACTCCAAAATTTTATAATTCTCATCTTTTGTAATAACTTTATTTTGTTGTGATTTTTTTTTTGATATAAAGTGTCTTTTCGAATTTGTACTGGAAATTTAGAGTTTCAACAGAACTGAAACCAAACCAAACGAAAAGAAAACAAAGTGTAGATGACCCTCTAATCTGAGGATATAGAAGTCACTCCAGACATATAGGTAAGAGAAGTACAAGAGGAGCCCAGGATGCATGTTTAAAGATTTGAAAAAAACTAAAGATTCTATATCACAAAATATAAGTGAAAAAGTGAAAGTAAAATCCCTTAATTTTGTCCGACTCTTCGCAACCCTATGGACAATACAGTCCATGGAATTCTCCAGCTCAGAATACTGGAGTGAGTAGCCTTTCCCTTCTCCAGGGGATCTTCCCAACCCAGGGATTGAACCCAGGTCTCCCACACTACAGGCAGATTATTCACCAGCTAAGCCACCAGGGTATTGAAGAACACTCTTGAGAGTTCCTTGGACTGCAAGGAGATCCAACCAGTCAATCCTAAACGAAATCAGTCCTGGGTGTTCATTGGAAGGACTGATGTTGAAGCTAAAACTCCAATATTTTGGCCAGCTGATGCAAAGAGCTGATTCATTTGAAAAGACCCTGATGTTGGGAAAGATTGAAGGCAGGAGGAGAAGGGGATGACAGAGGATGAGATGATTAGATGACATCACCAACTCAATGGACATGAGTTTGGGTAAACTCCAGAAGTTGGTGATGGATAGGGAGGCCTGGCGTGCTGCGGTTCATGGGGTCACAAAGAGTTGGACACAACTGAGTGATTGAATTGAACTGAACTGAAGTCACCAGGGTAACCCATATCACAAAATATAAAATACCAACAAAAAAATTGGCAAAAATATTTGTACCTATGAGATCTGATGGTGGTTTAGTCAATAAGTCATGTCTGACTCTTGTGACCCCCTGGACTATAGCCTGCTAGGCTCCTCTATCCATGGGATTCTCCAGGCAATAATACTGGAGTGGGTTGCCATTTCCTTCTCTAGGGGATCTTCCCAACCCAGGAATCGAACCTAGGTCTCCTGCTCTGCAGGCAGATTCTTTACTGAGCTATGAGGGAAGCCCTCATATGAGATATAAAGGGATGAGATATATCACAAGAGATATATCATACCTCATATGAGATATAAAGGGATGTGATCTTACTACATACAGTGCTTTCACAAATGATTAAGTAAAATATAAATATCCTAATAGATAAATGGGAAAAGGCTATGAGCAATCTATATATGGTAGATGAAATATTAAAAATTAATAAACATTAACCAAAGCTTAAATTTGGTAGTAATTCTCTTTTGTTAGAGAATATTTTTTGAAGAAATACAAGTTAAATTAATTAGGTAGCATTTTCATCTAACAAATCTGAATGATCTTATTTTCCTTTTAAGGACTGGTCAGACAACACATTAAGAGGCAAGGGTAGCTATCTTTGTCTATGAACAGTACAATTTCCTTGCTAAAATAATCACCGCCTTAAATTTGTAAGCATACGATACGTGCCTGTTTGCTACTTAGATGTCTTCAATGGCCTCAAAAATGTTTCCCACATGAATGTTAACTATGGAATCATTTTTTTCCAATATTTTTTAGGTTGACGTTTTTACTCCAAGACAAGGAAGAGCAAGTCGAGGATAATGAATCCAGATGTCAGAATTACAGGCCTGCTGGGAGGGCTGCAAAGCACAGGAAATTGGGGGCAAGGACCAGTGAGGGCAGAAGAATGGCTGACCTGAGAAACACCTACTCAGTAGAAGGACAGATAAAGAACAGGTACTGAAAGCCTTTTGCATTTTCAAATCTTTCTGGATTCGGATTACTTCATGGCGCCCAGAAGACAAGAATCAGGAATTGCAAGTGATAAAGCAAGAACAGTATTGAGCACGTCCATGAAGGATCAAACACAGTGCGAAAAAGTCTTTATGTTGTATACATTGCCTTAAAAAAAAGAACAAACATCTTATTGAAGCTGCAAGGGAAAGAATGCATCCATTGAATTAAGGGTGAATTGAAATTATTAACTTAGGTGGGGTTTTGTTGTTGTTGTTCGTCTAACTATTGTTTTGTGGGATATATAAGCAATTTACTTAAATTTCTTCCCCTTAAAACATTTTAGATGAGCCTGCCATGGATTTTGCTACTCACAGGTCTTGCTTTCTTATACGACCTTCAAAACAGACAAGTCTTATCCAGGAAATGCACCAATTTCATCTCGCTTCTGGGTCATTCTAGGCTTTCAGTTTCTTTCATCTTGAGGAGAAGCCCCTTCTCAGCCTTCTGGAGCTAAGTCCCATTTACTCATCCTTCTTACTTTTAACCACAAAATAAGAACATGAGCCAAACTAAAGCCATGTTCTACCCAAAGATTACACTGACTTAGAAGTTGAAGCCTTTCCTGAGTGTCACTGCTGAAGAATCCTCTCCAACAACCATCTCTTTACTTAATCGTTTTGAAATGTTGAAAGTTTTTGGTTTTAAAAAATCTTAAATTATAGATAGATAGACAGGCAGAAAGAATGTCATGTGTTTCCCCAGTTACCACTCACAAACCCTATTGATAAGACAGAGCTGAATTTACTGCTTACCATAGTGAAGGAGAACACCATCTCAAGAGAGCTTTGATGGTATCTCAGAATTGGAAGGCAAGATCAGAGTTTAGTTAGAATTGGAAGTTTGGATTAAATTAGGTCTTTCAGTGTGGGTATTCTCTTAGGACTGGGTGAGAATCGTGATATAACAGTTTAGGATTAGCGTGTAGGGGAGGAAAAAACTTTTCATCTAGTCTCTGAAGTTTTGTGACTGAGGCCTGTGAATTAAACTGACAAAAGATACATGATTAGAAAAAAAGATTTATTTGTTTGTATATGGAAGCCAAGAGAAGAAGTACCTGGCTCACTAAGTAATTAAAGTAAAGGCTTATGATCCTAACTTAGAAGAGGAGGAGGAAAGGGGAGAAGTCTTCTTGACGGAAGAAGAAAAAAGTTTCTGTAGGAAAGAAAGGGTTTTTAGGAGAACAATCAGGAGATAAGAAAGTTTATAATGTTTAGGGATACAGTATGAGAGGGTCTTTCTTCCTCCTTTAGGGCCATAAAATTCCTCTAGACAACGGATTTGGGGTAGGTTTTATTCACATTCACATTCTCTCTTCTAGGAGTAAATCTGCCCAAAGGAAGAAATTTATGGGAGTCTTATTTTCCAAAAGTTGTTGCCTTTAGTCAGATAAGGGAAACTTTGAGTCAGCTTCTCTCTGTCTCTGTGGATTCTCAATTATCTTCAGCTCGAAACAGTCCTCCTTATGCCACAGTGGCAATTTTGGGGTAACATATTCTGGTCTCCTTCAAGTGGAAACAGCAAGGCCAGGATCTTTGAAGCAAGGAATTCAAAGACTCTTGGGACTGTGTAAAACTGTTGATGCTTGATTGAAGAACTAATTTTTTTTGGAAAGTTCTTAAAATGAACAATCACATTACGTGTCTGTACAAAACTCTTCCAGAATCATAAAGTTATGTTATCCAAGATAATAGTAAAGTCAAGTCCTATTAATGTAGAGAGTAAGATCCATGGGGTTAGGTAGTGTAAGAGAAAGTGTGTGTATGTGTGTGCACGCACACGTGTGTGTGTGTGTGTGTGTGTGTGTAGCTGAGATGTAGGGCATGGATCCCCAACTTCTGGGATCTAATGCCTGATGATCTGAAATGTATCTGTTGGGGACTGTGGATGTAGAGGATACTCAACAAATGTTAATTCTCCTCAAATTTGTAAACAGTAAGTGCAGAAAATATCATAATTGCCTATTGATTTGAATAAAGTGCAAATTATTGAGCCTGTATTCAAGACTCTTAATCTTGTATACTTCTATCACTATTACCTTTTTCTGCCAGCTTAGAGTACTCAAATCCCTACCACTTCCCAATCTTTCATTTTAAATTAACTTTTTGCCATGTGTCTAAACTATATTTTCTGGCTGGTTGATTATCACACACAAAAAAATTATCATTAAACAAGTATAGGAAAAGCTGAGTAAAATAAAGTTCAACAAATTTCTTTACTCAAAGACTTCTCAAGGCCTTTTTTGGATTTTTTAAGGCAAGCAATTGGTATAATATATTTTTTCCAAATTTATTATGGTACAGAACACTTTTTTGAAGTCCATATCACATGACTAATTCTCTAAGAAATATACTCAAAACAATACTGGTCTAAGTCGTACCTATTCCTCAAGCCCCAGCTCAAATATCTCATTAATGGAGGTATTTGAGTTTATTCCTCCAAACCCTTATGAGACACTGAACATGAGGCAGACTATTGATTCATGGGGATTTTTATAACAGTAACTATAGCTTTTATTTCAAATTTAAGTATTGTTTTCATGACTAATATTACTCATATTAGGAAATCTTAGGAAAACAAAGTTAACCTTTTGACTATATAATGGATATTATTAATATTCTATACTAGATATGAAGAGAACAATCAGAAAGGTCTAGGCATTCCATAAGCTCTTAAATGAATGTCTGACGGCTGCTATGAGAATATGTGGGGAGAATTATTCAAGTAGAGTCAAGCTACTGCTCTGTAAACCACTAGTGAGCTTGCATGAACAATGAGAACAGCTGTTAAATCAAAATCTACTGTAGTTAAAGTGAAAGCACGCTTACACACCAAGCAATTGTCAACCAGGAACACCCACCATTCCTCTTCCCCTTCCTTCCTTTCTTTAAAAAATAGTTCCTTCCCTTCTCGCTTCCTCCCTCCCTTCATCAAAAAGGCATAGGCAGGCTTGAATAAGGAAGGCACCAGAGCAAGCAGGTCTGAGCCATGATCAGGGCCTGCAGGAGCATTAGGGGAGGGGAAGGGCAGAGAATGGCACCAGATAAGGACAGACACTCAGGTTAAATGTAGGGATAGTAAAATAGAAGGAGTCAGGTTTCTTCCTGTAGGGAAAGTGATGGAAGCATGGAAAGGAAGAGGCTGGAATGAATCTGTGGTGTTGGCTTGAAATTGGAGGCCTCAGTGTAAATTCAAAGTTGTCAGTATAGATAGATATAAAACGAATACACTTGTAAATGTGCATATAGAGGTATATCCCAACTCTTTCCACTGAAAGACTGAGGAAGCAGTGATGCTCTAGTGGCCAAATCTTGATTCCCAGCGACTACTCTGGATGTGCCACAGATCTTTGAAAGCATGGATGATTCTTGTAGACCAGATGGTATTGGTAAAACAGGAGTCCGAAATATCATGTGGCATCAGAAAGTATGGAAATAGAGGATAAAGGAGTCATATAAAAGGGACACATATAAAAGGGAGCTCGAAGGAGCTCCCACTGGCCAAATCTGGGGAGAACTAATCATCAAAATAAATAATTATAGGGTCTTCCCCAGGTGATCCAGTGATTAAGACTTTGCCTTCCAATTCAAGGAGTGAGGGCTGGTGCGAGAGCTAAGATTCCACATGTTTTGCAGCCAAGAAACCAAAAACATAAAACAGAAGCAATATTACAACAAATTCAATAAAGATGTCAAAAATGGTCCAAATATTTTTTAAAATCTTTAAAATAAATAAAGGGATGGATTGAATAATAAAAGTTCTCAGGAAATAAGAACCTTAAGTTTTAATACTGACATAAATAAATTAAAAGCCACATAAATAAGAAGAGCTATTCCTCATAACAGAAAGTCACATAATAAAAATACATGCTAAATATAAAAGGAATAATAAAACCATCTTTTGGCAACCATTATAGTAACAATTAATTCAGGCAGGAAACATCAGAGGATGTTAGAACTCATGAATGAACATGGGGTGAGGAAAAGAATTTTACATGGTCTTGAAGTCTTTGCCCACAAAATATTAATCCACATTTCTTTAAAAGTAACTTATGGTGAAAAAACGTGGCAGACATTATGTGAACCAAATGATAAATGCGAACACCATCACCAATGGAAAAAATAAACGTGATGTATCACCCAGTAGGATACAACAGAAACAGCATAGCATCTATAATATTCTAGCTAAAGACTTATTACCAGGATCTACTCATAAGGAAACATTAGACAATCCTAAATCAAGAGGCAGTCTATAAAATACCTGACCTATCATCTTTAAAACTGGCAAAATCATAAAAATCAATGACGTACCAAAGAATTATTGCAGATTAATTATAGATTAAAAGAGCTAGAGAGAGGTGACCACCAGGAGCAACCTGTGATGCTGGGCTGAATCCTTTGCTACTAGAAGGACATTACTGGAACAACTGGCAAAATTTGAACCCAGTCTCTGGGCACTGGGGGAGAGCTGTGTATTATTCTTGCAATTTTCTGTAGTTTTGAAATGCATTACCTTTCTCCCCTGGATTACAGTTATATACCTGTAGTTTCCCTTTCCAGTCCATCAGGCGTTTGACCTCTGCATCCACAGCTGTTCCTCCACAGCACCCTGCAGCATAGCAAACCCTCATAAATGTTTGCAGAAGACAGAAGGGGAGGCAGGAGAGGGGAGAGAGGGCAGGAGGGAGGGGGGGATGTGTTACCTCCTCTGCCAGACAGTTCAGTTGGGCTAGGTTTCTGGATGACGCTGGGCTAGATAATGATTGCAGAAAATTCTATCCTTGCTTTACTTAAAGTGTCTCTGGAGGAAAGAAAAATCATTCAAGTGTGTTTTTGGACCAGCTTGTCATTAAGCTGGAAAAAGCTATTTTGTTGCCTTAATTAGTTTTATTGTTTTGACATTTTAGCTTTTTAAAGGCTTTGTGCTGGAATTCAAGTACTGTATTTCATTGCCACGGAGTCTATTTTAATGAATGATTATTATACAAATGAACCTGCTAATAGGATCCTTTTTTTCCAGAAAACAAACAAAATCCACAGAGAAGTGCTAGAGGGCCCTACTTTATATTAAACCTGCATGTTGCTTCTGCCTTCCTTCAAAACCAAACCAAATCAAAAAATAAAAAGTTCTGCTACAAAAACCTAAATGGAAATTTTGGTAAATTGACACATTAATAATGCCAAGTATTTAATGGTAAGACCACTTCCATTTAATTTTTTTTTTCTCAGATTATAAAACTAATAAAATAGTACTCATGAAATAATGCATTGGTCTAGGAGCCTCAGATTGTTCACAGCGATCTTTTAAGGACACTGATTCTTGGTGTTTTCTGTATGAATGTCTTATCCTCAGTGGTTATGCCTTGAATAGGTTGCCAACCACATAAAACAGAACTCACTCCTGGAAGGAATGCCCCACCCATTTCACATAAACAAGGACAGCATTTGTAGGAGCTAAGCCTCCCTGGACTTCAATGGATGTGGTATCATCACTTCCTAGAGAATGCTGTGGTGTGTTACCCAGCAGGATTCCTGTTACAAGAGTATGGTAAACAATTAGACCTCATTTACATTTTACAATTAGGTTTCACTTACATTTTGCTGTGATTTTTACATGCATCAAAGGCTTTATTTCACGTCTTTACTAAATCCACAAACCGTGAATTGAAGCATCCCATATTTTTGACATGTTATTCCACATGCTAAATGTCGGTCGTCTACATTTCGTTGAACAAAGGCTAAGAATTATACAAGAGTACTCCCAAATTGAAATGAAATGACTCTGAAATCTAAAAGCTGAGCTAAATCATTTACAGCCGCTTCGTAAAAGCCAGAGAGATGAAATGCAAATTTCCTCGGGTGTTAAATAAAATATGTTTAACTCATGTCATGTATTCTAAAGGTCTCCCCGGATAGATTTCTGAAGGTCTGTCAGTTTATTAGGGCACAGATGATATCCATCAATTGGAAATCAATACTTACTGCTGGGTTCTAATTATAAATTATTGGAAAAATGCAGGTGGTAAACAGACCAGGCACTTCTTGCTCATAATTCGAAATAAAATTGATTTCCAGTATGTGAATTGAAAAATATTTTTTTGTTGTTGTTCATATGTATTTGCTTTTAAACTTTTTTTTTTTAAGATTTGGTTGCCAGAGGAACAGTTTCTCTCTATGGATTGTTGCATTTTAAATTCTGGAAAAGAGTGCTCTCTAAATCCAATATGCTGATGTTCACAGGGAAATTACAAGCATTTACATTTTATTGGTACAAATCAGAAGTTTTTCTGCCTCCTTTCTTTCCTTTTCATGGTCACTTTACTCCCGAATATACAACAGTGCGCCTGCATTAGCATTTTGAAACATTTTCCACACAGAACTGCTTTTCTTTTTCAAAGTTCCTCATCCTACATTTATGCCTATATAATAAAGCATGCCTCCTTCCTTTTTGTAAAAGCATATAAAAGAATTTTGCACTCAGCAAAATAAGCTGAAACTTCACACAGAGAAAAGAGGTTCTTTTTAACATGGGCTGCCTCACTGCTCCAGTAAAATCTGCCACTAATGTTATTTACAATGTAGTTATTCAAAAAATTGGCTTTGTTTGCCTCGTCAGCAGAGGAGAAAGATTCTGTGTCCAGGACTAATTCTTTACACTCAGCATTTGCATTAGATTCTGGGAGCTTTCCCCAGTTACCTGCTATTGATTCATTTATGACTTTAGGCCAGTATTTAGTTAGTGGTCATATACCAGGTGCCAGGCACAAATATGACAGCCTCTGCCCTTATGGAACCCAGAGTCTAGTAGTGAAACATGACAATACAGAGTGACACTCATTGTGGCAAGAAGTGGAAAAGGATGCTTGGGGAGTATCTTCAAAATGTCAGACATAAAGTACCATATTGGAGGGTAGTCGGCAGTCTTTCCACTATACAAGTTGAAATCAGCAAAGGCACAGAAATCTAGGGTACTGTCCAATTGCCTGGCTAGTTTATCAGGAAGCTGTAAAGACAAAGCAAACAAACAAAACCTCAGAGACTCTGATTAGAGGGCTGGTCACGCACCAACTCAGGAGACCTGGGCACACAGGACTGTTACAGCCTTTGCCCAAGTTCTGCGGAACTGCAATCAGCAAGTCAGCGACTAAGCCAGGCCTAGGATATCCTCAATGCCAGTAAGTTACCTAAGATCTGCCCTCTTATTTTTGGCTTCAAAGAAGACCAAAGTCTCAGGAAGTTATTAATAATAATATATTTTTAGTTCCTATGCAAATATTACTCACAGAGTCAAATATCCATAGAGGTTTCAGGTGCAAAAAAATAAAGAGCAGAACAGTTCAGCCCATCAGTTCATAGTAAAGTTGTTCAGTCATGTCTGACTCTGTGCGACCCCATGGACTGTAGCCCACAAGGCTTCTCCGTCCATGGGGTTTTCCAGGCAAGAATACTGGAGTGGGTTGCCATTTCCTTCTCCAGGGGATCTTCCCCACCCAGGGATCAAACCCGGGTCTCCCGAATTGCAGGCAGAGGCTTTTCCCTCTGAGCCACCAGCTAAGCCCATCAGTTCATAGCTCTAACCTATCGCCCCAACATTGTACTATACATCCTATAATATCCACACAAACATACACACATGTTATATGCACACATGCACACATATACATATAAAATACACATATACAGATAGGCATTATACTCGTATACAGATACACAAATACATCTATACAGGCTATCACTTAAAAATAGCATCCTAGTGATAACATTAAAAAATTACACACTCTAATTTCAGTACATGTTTACATATATTATTCCACTAATCTTCACCAATTTTCCTCTTGCTTGATATAACCCCCAATTACTGAAAACCTAAATACAGTGCCTGCATCCCCAAAGTCCATGCTGTTTTCCTGCTCCAATGTCTGCTCTGATACTGGGTAACACTTTCACTCACTGTGACCGTAATGGAAAAGCAAACTAACTGGAAACTTAAACTTAAAGAAATAATGAAAGGTATGCTAGGACAGGAAATATTACAATGGTTAAAGAACCCAAACCACAAAGTTCCGCTTGGAATCATTTTAGAATTGTTTATTCTCCTGATGATGAACCACTGTAAGGCTCATTTAACCTGGGTATGGTTGGATGGAACATTTCTGCTACCCACCTCTTTAAGTCACAGGCAAGGAAGCTCTACCCTCAAGGCCCTCGTACGAGAGTCCAAATCGAGTTCCTTGTTGCTAAATTTAAGATTTTGTCCTACATACAGAAGTACAAGAGAAAGACATGAAAGAAGAAAACTTTGCTACCAGCCCCAGACCCATCTCTTAGTGGCTGTGAAATACTGTATATGAATTTGAATCCCAGTTTCCTCATTTATAAACATTATGTCTGTCCACTTTTGAGTTTTGTAATTTGTATCAGTGTGCATATCAAAAGAAAGTAATGGATGTGAGCACTCTGTAAGGAGGAAAAGAAACCTCTCTTTCCTACCCACCTGAGGTTCTCTGACTGGGGCCCTGTAAATTAGAATGGCAAAAGACAGGTTAATCGGAGAAAAATAAACACAAGTTTATTCACATGTATATCATGCATGCACTTAGGAGTACCCAGTGACAAGTAACTCGAAGGGGTGGCTGAAACTTAGACTTCTATAGCATCTTAACAAAAGAACAATAAATTATTAGAGAAGGGACAGGCATAGGAACAGGACTTTGAGCTTCACGGGAAAGCATGTGGTAGGCAGACATATACATAGGGAAACTAACGGTAGATGAGAGCTAGTCTTGGGCAAGGCTTGTTATGTAGGTTCCCTCTCTCTCACTGGATAAGCGTTTAAAGTTGTCTAAGTGACTAACTTCTCTCTTCCTTGTAGAAGAGGGTCAAGAGTACCTTTACAAATCTGTATCCTGCTTTTAGGCAAATAGAGGGAGGACAGAGAGCTTTTCTTATATCTGGTTCTTCGTAAATGCCTTCAGCTCAAAATAAACCTTATGCCAAAGCAGTATATTTTGGGGTGGCACATTCTAGTGCAGTGGTGTTAGCTGTTCAGTCCTGTCCGACTCTTTGCAATCCCATGGACTGTAACCCTCCAGTCTCATCTATTGGCCCTCAGTTCAGTTCAGTCGTTCAGTCGTGTCCGACTCTTTGCAACCCCATGAATCGCAGGCCTCCCTGTCCATCACCAACTCCTGGAGTTCACTCAGACTCACGTCCATCGAGTCAGTGATGCCATCCAGCCATCTCATCCTCTGTCGGCCCCTTCTCCTCCTGCCCCCAATCCCTCCCAGCATCAGAGTCTTTTCCAATGAGTCAACTCTTTGCATGAGGTGGCCAAAGTACTGGAGTTTCAGCTTTAGCATCATTCCTTCCAAAGAATGCCCAGGGCTGATCTCCTTCAGAATGGACTGGTTGGATCTCCTTGCAGTCCAGGGGACTCTCAAGAGTCTTCTCCAACACCACTTTTATGGGCCCTAAGGTTTTATAAATATTTTAAGTCTACTGTTACCCCAACCATATGATCAGTATTCAGGAAAAAGCAGTGCCTCAATATGTATAAATCTATGCCACATCTAAACAGAGAGCTAGAAAAGAGCATAGATTTACCCCACACAGCTTTACATTCTGATTAGGTTAAATCCCTCATCTACACTGTATTTTACTTTTCTCTGACTCACCATTTCAGCATAGCCTTGAAATGCTCATGCGTCAAAGGGTTTTAGGACTACAGCAATTTTGCAACCTTGAAAAGTACTTTCTAGAGCACGCTCAGTTTTGTTAAAATGTAGTTTTTATATGTTTACATTAACAAGCATTAACCTTATCTAGCAATAAGTAGATTGTGTTGTCAGCTTACACATTCTTCTTTTTTTCTTCCTCTGTAAGTTTATCCTTCCTAGATTATGATGTGGTTCTTTCCATTCTTGGTCACAAGCAGAATGATTTTCCCCCCCTCTGATCAGATACTCCAGCTTACAAATTAGATATGGTGGCAGTTTTCCTCCATCTGGCATGTAAGCAAGAGACTTGGCAAATGCAGGTTTTATATTATTCAGTGGTGAGATTGACAGGCTTGCAGAGTCAGAAATGGCTACAGTAGATTCAGCTGCCATGTCAAATCAGATGGAAAGTCTATCATTGTTTGTGATCTGATGAGGACAGAGGAGTCAGCACTGTGGTATTACATTCTACAGTTGAAATCAAGTGATAGAAATTTATAACTTTCCCCAGGTATCATTTATCTAGCTGTATGGAAAGAGTTATTCAGCCTTAAAGAGTTGCATTTCTACGATGCCTAAAAGCAATGACTCTCCAGTCACAGTAACCACAACCCTTCAAGGCTTCACATGGACCATCAGATCAGTTTTGTGCTGCATGAGTGGTGGATGAAGTTGGAGTAAGGGTGACTTTTGTGAATTACATAATTTGGTGGATTACCTTCAAAGGTGAATCAAACAGTGACAATGAGAAAGTCAAGAATTTTCCTTTAAAGGGCTGAATCTCTAGAATATATTGCACATACTTATTTGAGACCCTATTTCCTCCCAAAAAGGAATTCAAATTTAGAAAAATCCCTAGGATCAATCATTTAAAAAGAAAAAGCCAGAAATATGAACAACGATCTTAGCTCAAAGCTCTCCATCACAGATTAATGACAATAACAAAAGGGAAAGGAAAATGTCCAACACCATGGGAATGGATAAATGCATTATAGTCTAAATGTGGTGATATAACGGTGCCCTTAAAAACACTTGTAATAATTTTGATAGCAAAAATGCATATCATTAAGTTAAACAAGTCAGGATATAAAACCATATGTACATTATTGCTTTAACTATGGAAGAAGCCTATATGCATGGAAAAATAGCAGAAATAAAATATACTGAAATATGACTAATAGTTACTATGGGTAGCAGAAATATTAGTTGTTTCTTTTCCCCCATATGTCTTTCCATATATTTCATTTTTTTTTCTATAGTAAACAAGCATAACTTTTATATTTAGGGGAAAAAAATGACCAGAACTAAAATAAAGTCCTTTAAACTGACCAATTCTAGTGACTGGCTGATGTAATTTTTTGTATAGTATAGACTTGCAAGTCTTTATCCTTTTTAAAAATACCCTTCCATAAATTTTTAAAAGGTAACATGCTCTTTGGGGTCTTAAATTTAAAAAAAAATGTACAGAACATGAACAAAAGATGCCTACTTTGCTACTTTTTCCAATTTTAAGAGGTAAAAAAAGAACTATTTTCTTTCCAGTGACCCATATTTTCCCCCTTCCCTATGTGTCTCTGGTAGGTGGGTTCTGGCCCCCAGGCATCAGGCAATCCTACGCATTGATTGACCCACCACTCTGACCTGGGGCAGCCTGGGAATTCCTGACCTGTTCTATTCATTTTATTAATCATCAAAACTTTGACTATGAGACATGTTGCTACTGAAATAATTTCACCTATGGGGTTCATTTTGCTTTAATCATTAACTTCAGCTTTCAATCTCTTCCCCTTTATCCCCATCAGAAAACTTCTCAAGCCTCCAGTCTGGCTTGGAGATTTGCATTGAGGCCTGTTGGTTCAATCAGCCTCTGTGCTTCATTATCAACTATGACATAATGACAGGATGTGACTTGCCCTGGTGCACTCTGAAGTGACTTGCCGGTACAGTGAAGCAAGGCAGCAAGAATTTTTGAGAAGCCACATTCTTATTGATATCATACTTTTAAAAACACCAGATTTCTCACTGATTTTGCAGAAAATTCAGTTTCGATAGTTTCTGTATGGCTAACTCCACCACCAGAAAAACATAGGCACTTGTGCATATACAGCCATGCTAGTTCACATGGAAAATCCTATTTTCTTATTTTGTAGGAATTGCTTAATAAATTTGGGGTCATGTTTTGGACTCAGTAGTGTGTGTGTATGTGTGCATAGGTGTTGAAAAAATAAAGGAGGGTAGATGGAAAAATCACTTTTTAAAATACTGCTGAAATAAATGCTGAACTACATCTGCTATAGTAATTATTTTCTATATGTGACTATCCAGCATTGTGAATGCCTTTGAAAAACTCAGAGATATATGTTCAATATTTAAGGTAAAATCATAGAATTTGACCTTAAAGTTTTTATTTATTTGGGCCAGGTACAGACAATGAAAGCAGAGTATGCTTTTGGCCCATTCACCCTGACTGCTCAATGGTCCAGTCATGACCTCCAGACAGAGTTTACTTGGTCTCCAAGGATACACCACCATTTATGTACAACTTTCCTTTGGATCTAAAGGCACTGAGTTCTCTTCACTCCTGGCTCCAGTCAGTCCAAAGAAAAAGACAACAGTAAAGTTGAGTGTTTCTTTTGCAAGACACCAGATCACTATTCTTGAGTTAAAAGCCTTTTTTCCCCTATATCACCAATTCAAATCCAGGCAGTTTTTTCTCGGTTGTTTTAATTGTGTGGTAAGCAGTCACTAGTTAAACATAGTCATAAAATCACACAAAACTATTACTCTTCTTTTTGTAGTTACTTGTTCTTTATTTTTCATCTTAATATTACAGAGTCAAAGTTGGGTCCTCTTTGAACTTAAATCATTGGAAAAGTGGGCACACAAAAAATGTGTGTCTAACTATGCCTTAATAATATAATGTTTTAGCACTGAAAAATGCTGCAAAGAGTTCATAATTTTAAGCAATAAAACTTTTTTGTTTTATTAAGCACCATAGCCTTATTGAGATTTAATATCTTGCTTGTGTAGAATTTGTTTTGGCATTGAGTGGCTTTCTTACATCCTGTCTCATTTCTTTAGTCATCAAGAAAATTGGTGCACTTTGTTTATTACTGGATTTAATACAAGAGTGAAGATGAATAAAATGTGTGAATCAGCTCATTCACATCTGTCATCAATAGAGCCAACTTTTGGATCAGATAAATAATTCATATTAAGTGGAGTTGGGATGCAACTATATTGCTAATACTTATACCAAATGCTGAGAAACACGCTCAAATAAAGTTCATTGTCTCAACTTTTCTGAAAGATGAACTACTTAATTCTAAATTCAATTGAAAAGTTTCCTGGAGCATTTGAAATAAACACTAAGCCAAGTGTACCTTCAGAAAGTAACTATGCTTGGATAAGGAAAAAATCTTATGCAATGTCTAAGAATCAATCCATAGCTTCCGAGAACAGTCACAGAGTTCAGTGTTTACGGCAGAGCTTAAAGGAATGGCTTGGAGCCAGACTGCTAGGGTTCAAATTCTGTCTCTGATGTCTACTCCAAAAACTTGGACAACTGATTTACCTTCTATTAGCCTCAGGTATCGGAGAAGGCAATGGCACCTCACTCCAGTACTCTTGCCTGGAAAATCCCATGGACGGAGGAGCCTGGTAGGCTGCAGTCCATGGGGTCACTAGAGTCGGACACAACTGAGCAACTTCACTTTCACTTTTCACTTTCATGCACTGGAGAAGGAAATGGCAACCCACTCCAATGTTCTTTCCTGGAGAATCTCAGGGACGGGGGAGCCTGGTGGGCTGCCATCTATGGGATCACACAGAGTCAGACATGACTGAAGTGACTTAGCAGCAGCCTCAGGTACAGAGGAGACTGGCAGGCTACAGTCCATAGCGTTGCAGAGTTGGACTTGAGTAAAGCAACTTAGCACGCATGCACAGATTAGGGTCATCATTGTGGATTGCGGCTAATAATGTCTCCTACTACCTAGGGCTGTACAAAGTAAACACAAGTTAAACCACCTACACAAATACCTAAAATACATGGAAATTACCTAGGATATGCAGAGTGAAGTCAACATCACTCAGTCATGTCCGACTCTTGGCAACCCCATGGACTATACAGTCCATGGAATTCTCCAGGCCAGAATACTGGAGTGGGTAGCCATTCCCTTCTCCAGGGGATCTTCCCAACCCAGGGATCGAATCCAGGTATCCCGCACTGCAGGTGGATTCTTTACCAGTTGAGCCACAAGGGAAGTCCAAGAATACTGGGGTAGGTAGGGGTCGCACAGAGTTGGACACGACTGAAGTGACTTAGCAGCAGCAGCAGCAGCCTATCTCTTCTCCAGTGGATCTTCCTGAACCAGGAATTGAACCAGGGTCTCCTCCATCGCAGCTGGATTCTTTACCAGCTGAGCTACATGGGAAGCCCAGGAAATACAGAAGACTATCCCAAACTGGATCAAATTCCACAACTAAAACAAATGACTGGTTTCAAAGTCAGTGGGTAAAAATCAATTATATTATTTTGATTTATGGCAGTATTGTCTTCTCCTTGACAAAGTAGGGGAACCAGTTGACTTTTATTAGATGCATTTTCTATTGTAAAAGACACCATCATCTTGATTCCTGCAGTTGAAAACTTCTCCAAAGTGGGTGAGTTATAAGGCACTGCTAAGAAAAACCAAGTGTACAAGTGCTTCTTAAATGTACAAGTCTATATTTAAAGCATTGTGTGCAGGTTATAGCAATGTACCGTTGAGGAAACAAACTTTGCCAACTCTCATCAGTGGACAAATATCTCCCTGTGATTGACAGACAACAGAAATCAGCTTTTATTTTTAGCTACCAGAACTAATAAGCTGAAGGACTGAGCTTTGCATCTCAAAAGGAAAGATTCTGTGGGGCAGCAGAGGGAGGGTATGTCCAAAGAAATCACCAGAAGCAACTTCGAAAGGAAAATTGGGTGACTGGAGTAGTTCAGCCCTGAGGCAAAGAAACATAGTGAATAAATTCATGAAGTAATAAAAGGACTTTCTTTCACCAGGGAGAGTACTAACAAGTACGTTGAGGAGGAACTGTTCAGAGTATAATTTGCCTCTAATGAAACTCAAGGTAAATTTTAGAGCACCCAGGTTAGAGGCACGCTTTGACCTATGAAACCGAAATGCTCATAAATTGCATAATCAAAAATATGTACTTTAAAGACAAATTACCCATGAGAAATAATGATGAAGGAGTAGTGCCATTGGAGTTTACCCCAACCCAGGAGACATGACAGGAAATTATAGCCTCTTTCATGAAATGCTCTGTACATTTGAACGTATAGCAGAAGCGGAAGGATTGTTGGAAGGCCAAGTGTATAAGCAACAGGATAGAAAGACAATGAGGTAACTGTGGCGACCACAGGAGGTCCACCCCTGGCAACACCTCGATAAGCTGTTGGCTCTCAGGCTTTACCTCCTTGGTAGAGAAATGGAAGCTGATAGCTTTGGATGATGGATTGTCTTCTACGGCAAATCTCACCTAGGATTAGGAAAGCAATCTAACAAAGTAAACTTTGCAGTTCAGTGAACATAAACCAGGCACAGATGAGATGCTCAGGAAAAGAAGTTGCTGAAGAACATTCAGTTTGTTACAAATATAGCAGGAACAAGTTTCCTCACCATAAACCCTGACGGGTAGAAGTGTACATTTATGGGTTGTTTCTCTTTGCCCTTTATCTTCCACTCTGCCAAATGGCAGAAGACATAATATTGCCAGTTCAAGGTAATCTTCGTCATGCCCATGTTTTTTCTTTTTGGGGTATACAGATAAATTCAAGAATTTCTCCCACTCACTCCTTTTTCTTTCCTTTCCAAGGGATGCTTATAGAAGAGACTTCCTAGGGCAGCTCACCGGAAGAGATGTTTCCCTTCCATGGTCACTGGCCTCGGTCAGCAATGGTTTTAACCCATAAGTACAATCTCCAGAGGCTTTTAGTGGTTGCCAGCCATTCTCACTGGGATATGTTGAGAGGGCCCAAGGTCAAAGCTGATAAACACACACACATTGATTCTTCCTCATTCCAAATCTGAAACCCCCTGGGTCCAGCTGCCTCCTCAGAGACACATTCTTATCCTCCCTAGGGAATAAGGATTTTCACCTCCTCTTCTGGCAGCATTCCTTGGTAAAAATCCACCTTATCACACTTCCATTAATACTGTGATACTGGTACAACAAAGTGCTTGTCTCCTCTTTCAGACCTTACTCTGTTGATCAGTTACAAGGCCACATGTTGATTTTAAAACTTAGGGTGCACTACTCTAAGTGACGTATTATGCTTGACAAACATTTGACAATGTATTTAACCATACATACATGCATCTTTGGGCTTCCCTAGCGGCTCAGTGATAAAGAATCTGCCTCCAGTTTGATCCCTGGGTTGGGAAGATCCCCTGGAGAAGGAAATGGCAACCCATTCCAGTATTCTTGCCTGGGAAATCCCATGGACAGAGAAGCCTTGTGGGCTATGGTCCATCAGGTCACAAAAGAGTTGGACACGACTTCGTGACTAAACAATGATGTATATCTTTACCCATCAATGCACAACATATGTATATATGCTCAATAGTGTATGATATATAGAGGAAGATCTGTGTTATACATATATAAATTGTGCCATTAATGTTATTATGTTACCATCTCCAAATTGCTATTTAACTTTAAATTTAAATATTCTAATATACGGTTTAATTTCACAAGCACATTTGTGCATTGAGCTCATTTTTAGAAATGTTTATAAGCAGCAACATATATGATGATTTCTAGACATGCTATAGAGTCTAATTCTTAGACTGAAAATCCAGCCCTATCACCTGAAGAAAAATTGGGGTCATTACCAAAAGAGAGGAGAATGGGACATGGATCAGTCAGTTTAAATATCTGCTTTAAGGGTCAATGTAAATTATGGTTAAAAAATTGTGTTCTAGAGCCAGACTACCTAGGGAAAAAAGTTGACTCTGTTCCCTTCTAGCTTTGTGATTTTTGCACAATGTCCTTCATCTGTCTTTGCCCCAGTCTGCCCATCTATGAAATGAACAGGATTATCTTTGCTGCCTCACAGGATTCCCTGGGAATTCAATGAACTGACGAATGTAAAGTACTCACAGTATCGCCTGCTGCACCATGAGCTTTCAAAAAAACAATAACTATTACTATTTGTTTGTTTAATTTTTATAAGATGCCATTTTATATTTATATTGATTCAACAGCTAATCATTGCAGACTTGCTAAAAACCACGTTCTGGTCTAGACACTGAGAATGGAGCAATGATCCAGACAGACTGGTTCTTTCTAAGATACAGTTAAATAAACAACTTGTTTAGGATCAAACATCTAGTCATTTTCAGAGCTTGGAATTGAGATCAGGTTTTCATGCTCTTATAGAGCCCTCTTTCTTCCTTTCTTCCCTTATCGTTCTGTACTTTCAATTATTCTCTGCCTTCACCTTATGCCTAGAGGTAGGCCAGGGGGCTTTGCCTCTCCTGCTGCTGACAGCTAGGGTGAATGACATTTAGGGTTTGCTAAACCTTTGTTCTGGGCGATGGGACCTCAAGTGGAATCCCTGACTAGCTGCGATGGTTAAGGATTTCGTGGAACTTCTTACTAAGGTGTTAACCGAACCATCTGGCCCCTTGCCCTCTGAACTCTTGCTTTGCCCTCATGCAGACCCTTGCCTGTGGTTCTCCTTCACATCTTCAAAGACTCTTCCAGTGATCTGCCACAATCAAGGCCATCTCTAGGCAATTTTTCCCCACTGTTGCTGGACTTTGGAGTCTGTGTCCCTAATCACAGCCATTTCCTCCAAATCTCCAGTGATCTCAGACCATTTCCTGGCCACCAAAGGCCCCCCAACTTGAGAACTGTACCCAAGTCTGTCTTCTGGGTGGCATCATGTGCTCTGAAACTGGTCTTTCACCCGTTCTCATTCTCCTACCGGAACAAGTTGGTCCTACATCCTATTCTTGTAGGACCTACCTCTCTGTTGTTATTTAGTCACTAAGTTGGATCCGACTCTTTGTGACCCCATGGACTGTAGTCCAGCAGGCTCCTCTGTCCGTGGGATTTTTCAGGCAAGAATTTTGGAGTGGGTTGCCATTATCTTCTCCAGGGGATATTCCCGACCCAGGGACTGAACCTGCATCTCCTGCGCTGACAGGTGAATTCTTTACTGCTGAGCCACCGGGGAATCCCTCTCTGTCCATTAGGGAAAGTTATCCAGGTTGAGAAATGAATCCGTGTGAAAGGGACACTTACAAATGATCAATATTTCCCCCCCTGCTTCCCCTCCCCTACAAAAATCCTCAGTTCTCTCCCCAGAATTTTATTTCTAAATTACTGATAACAATACCTCTATGAAACAGCCTGTTGAACACTTGTGTAGGTATTTACATTGGCATATTTAATGTTTATAACAAACCTATAAATGCTATTAATGCTATTATCAGACCCATTTTACAGATGAAGAAACTGAGACTCTAAGAGTTTTGAGAATTCACCCAAAGTCACAGAGAGAATAAGTCATGGAGCCAGGATTTTCTTCCAGACATTGTGGTCCCTGAGCCTTTGCTCTTCCTTGCACCCCAGCATCCCTGTTTCCCTCCTCTGGTGGGATCTCACAGCTCTGCTACTTAAATACCCTCAAAGATAATGTGAAGCTGGAACCACCTAGACAGCAAAAAGACCCTTCATCATCCACCCCCACACTATCCTTGAAGAATTATCCTCCATCTCTCCACCCCACATGCCACGCTTGCCATGCCCATTCCCTTGATAAAGTGCATCCTCCTGTAAATCTACATTTCATCATGCTGTTACCTCTGCCCAAATGCCTTTTCATCCATGCTCTCTGATTGGAAAACCCTTGCTCATCCTTCAAAACCCATGCCTTGTCTTCTTTGCAGCTGTCCCGCAAGGAGATAACCACTGATGCTTCTTTGCTCCCTAGTAGTGTAATGTGTGTGACAGTATGTAAAGTAGCTTAGGAAAAGAAAGATGACTTGAGCCATTTCCAGGGCTCAAAATACAAAAGCAAGATTTCAGCTTACTCATTCACTCTCTCTCCAGTCCGCAAAAAGGCTCTCTCCAGGTGGCCAGCCTGTGTCTGTGGGCAGTTCAAGACTCATATCCTACTAATTTAGCTGTTCCAGTAAAAAGAAAGCATTTTCTTTCATAATGCTAACACCAACATCACACAGAGGGCTCTCACGATCCTGGCTTAGATCACACATCCAACCCTAAATCAGTTCCTGTGACCAGGGGAAAGGAGACGTTTAGAATTGAACAGCCTGTGTTACACATCCAATCCATTCATGAGGAAGGTACTGGGAGAGGAGGTGATGGTGAGTCTGCACTCTCCACCAAAGAAATGGTTGCCCCACAGAAAACCAGGCTCTTTCTTTCAAGAGGGCATATGGGATGCTGGGAATAACATAGGTCTCCATTGTATTCTACCGCTTGTCTGCTTAATATTTGTATCACACTATCATACATACCATGAGAAAAACACTTTCAAAACAATCTCACTATGAACTCTTCTACTAACAACTAGAAGTACATTATGTTCAAAAGAGACAAACCAAAGGTCTGTCCAATTACCATGTCCAGCTCCATGTTTGTTCAGCACCCTTGATTTCAGTCAAAGCAAGTCAGGTTCTAAAAGCTGTAACCACCTGTGAAATGAACCACCCAACACACTCCAGGGGATCTTCCCTACCCAGGGGCTGAACCTGGGTCTCCTGCATTGCAGGTACATTCTTTACCATCTGAGCCACCAGGGGAGCCCATACCAAGACCTACCACTTAGAAACCACCTACAATGGCTACAGCCCCAAACATATAGCATCTCCTGCCAGGCAAGGATTACAAAGATTCCCTATCCAGGCAATAAGGTGGCTTCCTCGGTCATTTACTCTAACTGCCCTGATTCTGTCCTCTGAGAAAATCATCCGTGTCCATTGCTCCTTGTAATCATGAGAATATGAGAGAACTATCTGAACTTCCTTGGTGGCTCAGATAGTAAATAATCTGCCTGCAACGCAGGAAAGTGAAGTCGCTCAGTCGTGTCCAACTGTTTGCGACCCCGTGGACCGTAGCCTACCACGATCCTCTGCCCATGGGATTTTCTAGGCAAGAGTACTGGAGTGGGTTGCCGTTTCCTTCTCCAGGGGATCTTCCCAACCCAGACATCGAACCTGAGTCTCCCACATTGTAGGCAGACGCTTTACCATCTGAGCCACCAGGAAAGTGGCAATGCAAGAAACCCAGGTTCAATCCCTGGGTCAGGAACATCCCTGGAGGAGGGCATGACAACCCACTCCAGTATTCTTGCCTGGAGAATTCCAAGGACAGAGGAGCCTGGTAGGCTACAGTCCATAGGTTGCAAAGAGTCAGACACGACTGAGTGACTAACACTTTCACTTTTATCAAAGAATATTCGTTTCCTGAGGGCTTACTTGCCATAACAGCCCAATTCTTGTTTATTAAATTTGGAGGGATGGGAAATCACAGACCTTGCAGAATAAGCACCTTAAAACTTCACTTCATCACTGAACAATAACCTTCCAGAAAACTTCACATACAAGCAATTGAAGTTAGAGAATTTGTCCAGGCGTGGTCTCTGAATCTAACTTAGGGTTCTCTTTCTACTTCTCTGTCTTACTGAGGTGCCCCCATGACAGTCCATCCTCACAGTCCTCAATTGAAACTGTCGTCCCAGCAGAGTTCTCCCCACTCCTCTCTGATTTCAGATGGTCTAGCTTAGACTGCGGCTGGTAGGTACCTTTATTATAATACTTCATCAAAAATCTTCAAAACTAATCAACAAGAGGAGGTGGTATGTTTGAGGAGACAAGGGGAACTTTCTGTACTTTTCTGTTCAATGGTTCCGTGGACCTAAAACTGCTCTAAAAGGTAAATTAATTTCATTAATTTAAAAAAGACAATGTGGTACATATATACAATGAAATATTATTCAGCCATAAAAAATAAAATAATCCCATTTGCAGCAAGATGGGTGGACCTAAAGATTATCATACTAAATGAACGAGAAAGACAAATATCATATGATATGGCTTATATGCATGCATGCATGCATGCTAAGTCACGTCAGTCATGTCTGACTCTGTGTGACCCTATGGACAGCAGCCCACCAGGCTCCTCTGTCCATGGGATTCTCCAGGCAAGAATACTGGAGTGGGTTGCCATTTCCTTCTCCAGTGGCTTATATACAGAATCTAAAAAATGATACAAATTTATTGACAGAAAAGAATCACAGACTTAGAAAACTTACAGTTACCAAGGGGAAGACTGATATATATACACTGAAAGTGAAGTCGCTCAGTTGTATCTGACTCTTTGCAACCCCATGGACCATAAACCTACCACGCTCCTCTGTACATGGGATTTTCTAGACAAGAGTACTGGAATACTTACTATATGCTAAATAGATAGTCAAAAAAGGACCTCCTATGTAGGACAGGGAACTCTGCTTAATCCTTGAAAACTGAGTGATAAAGATCAATATATTTGCATTTATTTGATATGATATAACGTTCATAAAAATAAACCAACTCTTCTAATTATTTTTTTAAGTAACCAACAAATTCCAAGTTTCCCACATTTTCCCATAAAACCTCTTACTTTTAAGAGGTCTTTTATTATTCACTCGCTCAGTTGTGTCCGACTGTTTGCAACCCCATGGACTTACAGTTTAGCAGCTATATTTCTGTACAAAGAAACTACAAGCAATGATGTTGTAAGAAGCTGTTTTGGTGTCACTGAATGAGCATTGCCACCTTCTCAGTCAGAACTGGGAGAATTCCCAGGGTCCTCACCCTGCCATGTTTCTGCCAATTTTATCCTTTAGCTTGTGTTATCTGCAATACCCCATTCCTAATACCAATTTCTCCACCAGTCAGAGTCTTCTGGTCATAAGCAAAAATGAAGCTCTAGTTAACAAACAAAAAAATAGGAAGTAACAACCAAAAAATATGGAAAAGAAAGATACAATTACATAAGAGAAATTAGGTGACAAACTCGAAGTCTCACAGACCTGCAGGAGGAGTTGGACCATCAGGCCTCTGGGAGGACAGAAATAGGGCAGTTACGTGATTCATGATGGTAGAGAGCAACGGGCCATCTCTGCAGTGTTGCCTTCACAAAGAAACAACGCCCCTACCTCGTGTCATTTACTTCAAGACTCACATTCATGAGAAAGAGAATGGGACTGGTTGAGCCTGAGTCACGTGCCCATTCCTGAATGAATCCAGATGAGACGAGAGATATTTTCTCTCTGATTGGCTAAGTCTACATCTTGGACTCATACTTAAACTCAGGGTCATGGACAAAATGGATTTCCTACAAGAAAGATAAACTCTGTCACCAGATAAAGGGGAAGGGATGGTAGGAATGCCTGCTTAATCAACCCCCACTACAATATCCAGCATGGTACTTATTTATATTTTATTTTGTTGTTTATATGTCCAGTATGTATGTTTATATGTCTTGCCGGACTTGATATTGCTTTAAACAAGGTTCCAGTGTCTATTTGCAAATGAGTCACATACACAGCTCTCTCAATAGGTGTTTTTTAATTGTTAGCTTACAGTATTATTCATTCAAGATATACTAGCAGGGATCTTCTAGTAATATTGCCCCAAATTTTAACATGATGATATAGATTGCAGATAACATGTTAGGATAAGTGGTTTATCAAAGCACATCAAATCACTCCCACTGAGGACTCATGAACTAAGGGTGGGAAGGGAGCAGTTCACTCTCAGGCTCTTCCCTCATCCTCACATTCACTCCATCACTCCACCTACATGTGTCACACTGAGAAAAGGACTTTTCCACAATCTGGATGGTTTTATTTCAGTAAGACCTGAATCCTGTAGTTTGAAATGTATACTGATACCCTTAGTATGAGAATTAAGTGTTTACCAATTAGGAGAACAGCTGGATGACACAGCCCTGCAGAAGACAGGCTGTGTGGAGTCATAATTCTCCAACACCCCCAACACACTAGTCAGTATGTGAAATGGGAAAAATAATATCCACTTCAAGGTTGACATGAGGACTAAATCCAATAATGTTTATAAGGTCTTAGCACAGTTTACGATGTATGATAAAAGTCAATAAACAAGATAGCTTTTATTAAATCTGATCTGCCATTAGATTTGATATGTGAATATTTCCTGGGGATTTTTTTTTTATAATAGCCACACATTATAAATAACCTAATAGAATAATCATGTGCGAATCTTTGCTACTTTGCTAGCTCTGATCACATTAACAGTGTACCATTGGTCTTATTAATGATGACCATGCTATCCCTTACACAAATATTAAGTTTTGCCTTTTAGCCCTGGGCTCTTTATTGCTATGCACATTAACTTTGTACTGTTATAAAATTATTCTCTGTCATTCTTTATTTGTGCCCCTTTACGTGATTTTATACTAATAAGAACTCGTTGCATTTAGCAACCTTGCTGTGGCCCCTAGAGCATGCCTTGCTACTGGCCCCTAGGCTCTGAAATTAAGCTGTAAAGCTTAAACATATAGTTTGCAAAACTTCTACAATCACTCCCTACCTGTGCTCCTTTTCTGCTTTTCTTTTTCCTTTTGCGTTCTTTCTGTTCCACATACACCTGAGGGAGGCTGGACATCACCTGCCATGGCTCTCCTTGAACTGTGTCAACGTGGGACTAACTTGGGAATCACTGCAGATATTTATAAATGTGCCCAGTCAACAAATGATCTCATCTCACCTTTCCCTTATGCCAGGTCTTTCTGAGAAAGTTTTAAAGACCTCCAGAATGAAAAGATAAACTTTAAACAAAACTTTTCTTAACTCCTTGAGTGAGAAGCAAGTTATCTTATTATTATTACTTGAATGGTGATAGTATTGGCAATATTATGCACATTCTCTTTCCAAACTTTGAAAATATTCACCCACCTATTCATTCCATAAATATTTACTAAGTCTCCCCTTTACTCTAGACGAGAGAGACACAATAATGAATAATGCAGAGACCAGTCTATGCCCTTAACCCTGCACAAATGGTGGGGAAGACTGGTCAGTAATTAAACAAGCAATTAGAGAGAAAGCAGTAAGCCACAGAAGACACTGAAGCCGCCACGGAAACATATAGTAGGAAACCTTAATACAAAGGGTATCAGGAAAGACTTCCCAGGTAAACTCCAGGATAAGTAGTGAGTCAGTTGCATTTGAAGTAGGGTGAAGGCGAGAAAGAGTGAAAGCAGGGCAAACAATGAAGGAGCTGAGCGCAGTAAACGCTCAGTAAATCACTGTTGACTAAAAGAGAGAAAAAATCAAGGCACATTGGAGGAAATAAAATATGTTTACTAGTTTAAAGAATATATGCAGGGAAATCAGACAAGATGAAGTAGAATTGATAAGGAGAGTCCAGATCACATAACTCACAGAAAAAGGAGTTAAGGCACTGCCTTTTAGGGCAATGGAGAGCTAGGAAAAAACTAGACGATGACTTGAATAGACTTTCGTTGTAGTAATACCACTTTTGCTGCAATAGAGAAAGTGAATTGGAAACAATACAGAAGATAAAGAGAACAATTAAAAGTCCATGGAGTAATTCAAGCAAGAGAGACAGTAGTTGGGATTAAGGCATGTGGGAAATTGGATGGAACTGAGAAATATTTAGGGTTGTGCGAGAATGTCTTGGAGACACAGGATGATAAGAAGTACCAGGTAAAAGAGTCAAGGAGAAATCCCAAGTTACTGGCCTGGGCTACTGGGTGAACTCTTACTATTCACTGAGATAAGTAACATGGGAGAAAGAACAGGTTTGAAACAAAAGGTGATTTGCTCTGTACTGAGCTGGAGCTGCCTGTAGAACATCCAAAGTGAGACATCTTATAGGCATTTGGATAACTGGGTCTGAAATTTAGAAAACATACATATGTTGGAAATGAAGATCTGAAATTTGCCAGAACATGTGTGAGAAGTTAAACATAATGAAATGGGTGGATCATACAATTTAGGAGAGACTCTAACCAATGCCAAGAGTAAAAACCTGAGCAGAAGGAAATGAGCATGCAAAGAATTCTGAAATGAAATGGCCGGAGGGTTATGGAAAAATAACAAGAGTATATAATGCCCTGTCATCAATAAAGAAATTGTTTTTAAGATAAAGATATCATGGTTAACAAATGCTGGCCATGGGTTAAATATGATTATGCCTAGAAAGTATATAACCAGTGAATTTTGCAACAAGCTATCTCTTGGGACCTACAAGAGTAGATTCAGAAGTATAGCAGAAGTAAAACATAGATACTTTAGGTTGAAGAATGAGTGGGAGGTAAAAGAAAATTTTTTTTAAAGGAAGCAGTAGCATAGACTTCTTATTTCAGGAAGATTTGCTGTGAAGAAAAAGAGAAAGATAAGTCAGGAGCCAAAGAAGATAGGGAGTCAGAGGAAGTGGCTTAAGCACAAATTGGAAAGAACCACAAAACAGAGTCATGCTAAACATACAGGGAAGAGCACAATGACTAGACTGAGCTCCCTGAAAAAAGCACAAGGGACAAGAGCAAAGAACCAGTAAAGAGGGCAGATTTGGGAGAAGAAGCATGAATCATTTGGGAGTTGCTTGGGAGAAGAGACGTGAATCACAGGTAGATGAAGGAGAGCAAGATAGGTAGAGATGTAAGTGGTGGGGGCTTAGAGATAGGAGTTTGAAGGAGACCGTTAACAGCTTCCACTTCCACTGTAAAATACAGAGTGTGCTCAATGAATGAGAATAAGCAGAAAATTGGGGGGATGGTCAGGAAGCTGAAGGAGAATGGAGGCTTGAAAAAATTAGGCAAGGAGAGGATAATCAGGAAACACTGAGAGCCCGGGAGAAGTTGTAGATCTTAAAGATCACAGAACCAGTCTTTCTGGTTCTGTGATTTTAGTAGTTTTCACCACCCCAGAGAGAGGCAAAAAAGAAGCAGGTAATTGGACCAACTGACCTAATTTACTTGCTCAGCTTCAGATGACAAATAGCTAACCGTCTTCCGGGCTTAGAGGGAGGAGTCAAATCTATAGATTTAGAGAGATTCACTTAAACTTGACATATTTCCTAAAATTATTTCCATCACCAAAGCCGTGAGAATGGGAGAAATAGGGGAAGCTGTAGGTTAACAATTAGACCATAGTTCTGTCCTAAACAGTTATGCCTGCTTCATCAAGTCACTGGGTCTCGATATCCTAATCTATACAATGAAAAGATTGTTGGAGGCTTCCCAGCCAGTGATCTAAGTTTCTGTAGAAACACTGCCACTCCTTTCTACCAGGTGTGAGGCTATCTCCACAACATAAACACAAATACAGGAAAGGTGATCCTAAGCCCCATAGCACAAACAACAGAATGGAGGAAACTTCTAGAAATCCTCTTATGTTGGAGAACAGAGATCCCTGTCTCCAAATCTATGTCTCGCCCACATTCAGAAACACCCTCAGATTAGGTTTACCTATGAGAGATAAACTCTGTGGTGTCATCTAGAAAAAGAGTTTGATTGTTAGCATATCGCAGGGAAAAAACAGTCCGAGAGGAGAAGACATGTTAGCCAACAAGATTTCCCAGACCTTGGTGTAACTCTACAATTAACTGACACACAGTGTAAAGCCAAATCAAAAACCTTAAAAAAAAAAAGAAAGAAGAAGAAGAAGAAAGTAAGCTTCCTAGAAACTCAGGCCAGAGAGTAGCAGAGGGATTTTTCTTTCATTCTCTTTCTCTGCCAGATGAGTTATTTCAGAACAACTGCCGAGTGCTGAACAGTAAGACATTCAAGGACCAAAACTCAAGAGTCCTTTTTTTCACCACAACACCCTCGGGTAGCTGTTCCCTGTCTCTGGCAGACAAAGTTATTTTCCAGCCGACTCCTGGAGGACCATCTATAAACAAATTAGAAATTTCAAAGGGTTTGTTTTCTGCCTTCTGGCTGCCAGTAGGGGCCACTCCCTTTGTGTCCTTCATATGAAAAAGTAATTTAACAAAGAAAAAAAGATAGCATGCCTCGGTTCAAAACAGACAAGCACGTCCCCTCTCTCCCCCTCGCTTTCCTCACCCTCCCTCTGCCCATTGTCATGTTTGGTCAGCTCTCTGTCAAAACAACTTTTATTGTATGCGGCTTTCAGCTCGCAGGGCGCCAAGAGCTTGAGAGACAAGCTGTTTTCCTCCAGCAATTCCATCAATAAGGAGAAAATGGAAATTGAGCGCTGATATATGGCTACTTCTCCATAACAAACAGGGGCAGTAAACGCCCACCCGGCTCTACAGGGTGAAGTTAAAAGTGGGCCCATTCCCCACCCAGCTCAGATTCAGAGCAAAGGAAGTACAGCCTCAAAACAGAAGCGATCGCTTGAAACATTTTGCAGCAGCTTGTCACAGGAAAGGCACAGGACATATTTTAATGGGAAAAAAAAACAACAACAACATCAAGTCTGTCTTACACTAACTCAGAAGAGGAATTCAGCTCAGTATCTGGTCAAAACCTTCCCCCTCAACACATCCCAGAACCAGGTATTTAGATATAAGAATGCATTATATTCCAAAGGAGGAAGTCAGCAAAATTGTCCCCAGTTTACTCAAAAAGAAACCAAGACCTAAAGAGAAGGAAGGGTCTATGTATAGTCACACAGAAAACTGTCCTAAAGACAGGACAGAGTCACCGCTACTTGCTTAATGTGGCCTGAAGTCAGCATACAAAAACTAAGGTCCTTTCCTGGGTTTTGGCTTGAAAAGTCAATTTTCTCATTATTATCTTATTTTTCATTCTTTGGGATTGATTTGGGGCTTGGCGGACAGTCAAGAGCTGGAGAACATGAGGTTCGCAAATGCAGCTATTTCTAGCCTGCTGATACACTCCACTAATCATGGTTTAAGTGGCATGCCAAATTGAGACTTTGCTTTCTAGGTTTGCACTCTAAGGTGAAGAGGCCTTAAAAGCCTTCCTAGCACAAAGCATGTCATTTAAGGAAATTCCTGACTCAGGCAAACCAATTTGGAACTATTGGGAGTATGCCAATAGAGACAACAATACCGTGTGGCTTAATTTGGTTTTGTGTACTTTCTTTAAACATATACTTTGCATACCTTTTACTTCTAATTCTTTGTCTGCAGAACATCTGGATTCTGCAGCTAGATTTCCAGCAGTGAATTCCACCTTGGGGGTCAAGGAAAGAAGGAAAATGACTTGTAGGAGTAAAAAGCTTTGGAGCAGTCAGAACTCAAGCCTAGAATGCATGTGTGTGCATGCATGTGGGTGAGTGAGTGACAGTCGCTCAGTCGTGTCCAACTCTTTGCGATCCCATGGACTGTAGCCCACCAGACTCCTCTGTCCCAGGGGATTCTCCAGGCAAGAATACTGGAGTGGGTTCCATGCCTTCCTCCAGAGGATCTCAATCCAGGGACTGAACCCAGGTCTCCCACATTCCAGGCGGATTTTTGGCCATCTGAGCTGCCTGAGAAGCCCATACTTGTGCGTACGTATGTGCTTTCTGCTGGAGGAGTACAGACTGATAGTGAATGAGGTAGAGACGCAGGACAGAGGTGTGACACCTCAATCTGGGTAAGGCTTAAACACCACCTCGTAGCCCTGATTAAGCAAAATCCTCAGAACAATGTTCCGGCCATGGGAAATGATACCAGCTTGCTCACTGCCCACTCTAAGCACTCCTTTCACTCACCCTCCATACGTATGTACTTTCCATACATACCCCCGAAAGCTTGCTTGGGAGCCAGTTAAGAAACAAACGCTATTTTAAATTCATTTCCTTTTTAAAAATAACATTCACAAGAAACATATTTCAAGTCTGTTTCTCATGAGCAATGTGAAGCCATCCCTTTCTGGCCACGTTAAGGAAAAGCCTAATCCTGGAAATACAGAAAAGGAGTTAGATTTCAACGACAGTATTCACAGCACTTGGGCAAAGATGACTGACCTAAGTTCAAATGACTAATGGAGAACAGACAAATATGCCTTCCCTTCCCCCAATAGCATAAAAAGCATACAGGATTATGCCAAAGCCAAGATTTAATAAGCCTAAACATGTGCAATATAAGGAAGAAGAAATGTAAACCACAGAGGGGGGTCTAGGTAGTGTATTCAATATCATACAGCAGTTTTACAAATTGTTTATTTCCTTTACCAGATGGGCCTTTTAAAATTTCCTCTCTGCGTACCTTAGGACCTAATGGCAAACCCACCTGAATCCCTTCCATCCTGCACAGCCTTTACCGGGATCTCGGTCAGATGCGGTGCAGGCAGGGTTAATACCAGCCTTGAACAGCCCTCTGCCCTGAGTAGGGTTATTAAACAGGACCATTTGACTCATAATTTGTTCTCCTCATGTTAAGTAGATTGCAATAACTCAGCTGTCCAGGATCTGTTTATCAATGCTCTGTGGCTTTCAGCAGCAAATATTTTATAACCACTAAGTAGATGTTCAGACCACTCATCAAATTAAAATCTCCTGTACTCAGAGCTGGTTTTATTATCACAACCCACCAACTAGAGAGCTCTGGAGAGGTGGTAACCCTGCCCCAGAGCCTGTCAGGCTTAGCCAGATCCTCATTTTGGGAAATTCTCTCCCCTAAATAAGAGAAACTAGCCCACTTTCAGAAAATAACATTGCAGAGATTCTTCATCGGCCCAAACTGTCTTAGTAAATGGCCATTTTATTAAGTTTTATTGTCTCTTTTATATGCATTCTAACAAAAGTGAAATGGGGGTATATGTCATAAAGAGGAATGAAGATGAAGGAAGATGTGGATGAGAAGAAAGCAAGAGAGAAATAAAGGAGAGAAAACAGAGAAGTTTAAGGGTGAGAAAACAGAGAAGTTTAAGAAGGGTGAAAGAAAGGCAGGTAGATGGATCCTACTACAGGTTGCATTATATTGATGTTGATGCTGAATCCCTAAAAGTAGACCATTTGAAATTAAAAAGGAAATTATTATTGCCATAGATGTGCTTTCTCCATAATAATCTTTTTTTTTTTTTTTAATGAGCTACAGTGTTACTGGTATTTTCCATTTAGGATGTAAGGTTCTATCCCCCTCAAGCAGGTATACAGTAGTTTATTGTAAAACTGCAGAATATTTGACCAGTTGTTAAAGAATTAGTAATGAAACCAAATCCATTGACCTATCATGCTGATAAGAACCTATTAAATAATGTCATGTGTAAAATAATACAAAGTAGAACATTAACATACATTATTCTCATTATTAAATGAAATCCACATGTTGAAAAAAAATGCTTGTGATCCAACTTTTGAAACCAACTTCTTGTACTTTTCAGCGACATAAATACGTGAATTGTCTGTATTGACTAAGCTTAAGTTGGGAGACTGTGCCTTGCAACCTTGTGTGTGCAGTGTTGTGTGCCTTGCAATACTGAATAATACTGATGTTGGTACTTAGTAGGGTTCTCTGGTTGGCTCAGCCTCCATCACTTACCTGCCTAGAACAGGAACGAGGTATAACTAGGAGGTGCCGTACAATAACCGTCCTTAAGTCTCTAGAGAACATGTGAGAAGCATTTGTCCAAAGGAATGGGGGCCACTGATAGTTAAAGACAACAAAGAGAGGGCAAGACTGACAAAAACACAACTACTGTCCAGAAAATCCTCTTTTCCCCCTATCTGTTCGTATTTTTGGTTACAATAGCCATATTAATCACAGAGTATTAGTCCTATCACTATGACAACTACTGAGAATCTCACAAAGGAAATGATTTACAATTAGAAGAGAAATAAAAGGATTATTAGAAGAAATCTCTCCTAAAGAAATGATATTTAAGCTGAAACCGGAGTGGTAAACATGAATTTGACAAATTCCTTTGAGGTTGAAGGGACCCTAAATGTGAATTCTCTTAATTCTAAGGAATTTGGAAAATTCTGCTCGAATTCATATGTAGAAAGGAACAAAAACTAAACAACAACAGAAGGCTGGAAAAGCTGCAGAATCATACTTTGAAACCCATCAGAAGAGGACACAAAGGAACTCAAGTGAACCGCGCCCCAGAGAGTGAGGAATGCTTTCCAGGAGAAAAAGGACCGAGCACCGGTCTCATACCTGGCACAACTTCAGCAGGAGAAGAAATCCATCCATAGACTTAGCAGTCAAAATTCTAATGACCTTTTAATAGTCTCATGTGGGAAGCATGACTGATTACAATTCAAAGAAACTTCAGCAAGCCACAAGGCAAGTCTCCGATCACTCACCAGGTCTCTTCCACGGGTCTTCTCTCAGTGCTTGGGAGCAGTGACCTAAACAGAAGGAGAGGACATTTGAGAGAGATGCCCCTTGAGATGGAGTCTATTTCTATCCATCTATCTATCCATCTATCTGTCATAGATTTGTATGTATACACACACATACATATTTGTTTTATATAACATAATATGTATTATACACACACATATGATTTCCTTATGGGATATTATAGATTCTATTTACACATAAACATGTTTTTCTTTAACAAACTTTTTATTAAAACCAAAACAGAAACATTGATTATGGTATTTATAATATATATAGTGGTAAAGTATAAAATGATGAGAATACAAGGTGTGGAAAGAAATAGAGGGAATTGTTCTATTCAAGGTACTTATGCTGTTCATTAAAGGAGATGACAATTAAATAATTCATATTGTACACTCCAAAGCAATTACTAAAAGCAAATTTAACACAAAGGATTATGAAGATAATACATAAACGGAAATGGGATACTAAAACAAGTGCAATTTGCTCCAGAGAGGAGGAAAAAGTAGAGGAACAAATGGGTTAAACATAAAACAATAACACGGGAGACTTCCACGCAGCTATACCAATGACGATATTACGTGTAAATGAACTAAACATGTAAATTAAGTGGTAGAAATGATTAGTTGGATTAAAATAAATCAAGAGCAACATCATGCTGCTTCTAAGAAACATATTTTAATTACGAGCATAAACAGATTGAAAATGAAGTGGGGGGAAGATACAGGGTATAGTAGATAATCGCTGGAGAAGGCTACCATCAATCCTACCTTGCAGATAAGCCTACTGTCTCTCACATCAAAAGGTACAGTCTAATACCCCTCCCCTGGAAACCAAACTGGCTTTATTGACTTATTTAATGAATTGAATACAACAGACATAACATTCTGCGACCACTGAAGCTACTTTATCATAAGCAGACAGCTTCTGCCTGAGGTGCTTAGAACGCTTACTTTCTAGATATTGCTTTTGAAAAACCAAGCACCCTGCAGTGAGAAGCCTGGGTCCTCACCTGTGGAATCAGGTAAAGGGGAGAAAAGGGACAAGAATTATACTACATGAGATCTCCCCACATGGAGAAAAACATCTGGAAGAGAAATATTGCTCCAAAAAATTCCCTTTGTTTCCCCCGCCTTAACATATTGGGCTTAATCATGAAGTATGTAGTCAGTTGGGGATGGGGGCAGCTGGCTATTATTCTGGGGTGAAGATAGGTGTCTATCAGAAGAGTGGGCTTCCCAAGGGGGTCCGTGGTAAAGAATCCACCTGCCGGTGCAGAAGATGCAAGAGACATGGGTTCGATCGCTGGTTCGGGAAGGTCCCCTGAAGGAGGAAACAGCAACCCACTCCAGTATTCTTGCCTGGGAAATCCTGTAGACTTAGGAGCCTGGTAGGCTGCAGTCCACAGGGTCACAAAGAGTTAACACAACTGAACACACATACATGCATCAGAAGAGTGCTTCATGAAGTCATCCCCACAACATTCTCTTTAGGCATCCTCCTGAGACCACTGGGAGTCAATATTGATTTTCTACCTGGAAAGCTCTAAAAATGAGTTTGAAGGATGCAATAAGTAAATTAATTTCAAATTTCTATTGCAGCCAACACTGAAAACCCATTCACTGTTTTATTTTTTGCCCTAAATAATGTCCAGGCACACTGTCTGACATAACATATGAGAGAGTCGGTAATGAGATTAAGTGACAACATGAAAATCTTCAATAAAAAACTGCAGAAAGATACTCTAATAATAAAATGTCAACAATGTAGAGATGGCTCAGATTTTAATATACACACTCTCCCATTATCATATTACAATTCAAAAGCATTGCATTTTAAAATCCAAATCAAATTATCTTGGCTTTGTGAGTAAAAGTTGTTGCGAGTTGAAGTCCAAAGGCAATCAAGTTAAAAATCAGTTTTTCTTGATCAAGTGAGTTAATGATCCAGTCTGAAATTTTTAACAGTTCAAAATACACCTTCCCTAGCCACCAGGGAAGCCCAATTTAGTATCCTTTCATCTGTCAGGTAAAGGAGTTCTTAATGCCTCAGTAAAATTATTGTTCCTTCAGCAGCCCTGTCCTGTGTTGTCTCTCCTTAGGATGGATGTAATTCCTTCCTGACATCAAAGCGGCATTTAGTTCCATGCCAGTCCTCTGTGTGCACCTCCAGCTGCTGAGCCCGATTCTGATGTGTGTAGGTTTTCTATACCATCACATAATTCTCAGACACCAGCTGGGAGTCCTATCATTCAATTCAATTCTGACACTTACCAGGAGATAGTATTAGACTCCACAGGTAAAGGACAAAGTCTCCCAAGACTGTCCTACACTTCAGATGCCAATTGCAAGTCCAGGTTGTTACCTGTGGCTTTGACAGGCTGGCTATGTATCAGAGGTTCCCATGACTCCCTTCTTGGATTTGATAAATTTGTTAGAGCAGCTTACAAAACTCAGGAAACCTGTTTACTCAGTAGCTTCCTGGTTTATTACAAAGGATATTAAAGGATGTAACTCAGAAAGCCAGATGGGAGAGGTGCATAGGACAAGCTGGAGAAAAGGATTAGGAGTTCCCATGCCCTTCTGGGGCACCACTCTCCTCAAATCTATTTGCTCACCAACCAGGAAACTCTCTGAACCCTATCCTCTTGGGTTTTTCTGGAGGCTTCATTACATAGGGATGATTGAGTAAGTCATCAACCATTGATAGCTGAACTCAAGCTCCAGATTTTGGGGAGTAAGGGAGTGGAATTGAAGGTCCCATTTCTCTAATCATGTGGTTAACTCGACTGGCAAGAAACACGCATTCTTAGGTACTTTTCATCTCATTGACATAACAAAAGACAACTTTATCTTTCTCATCTCTTGGGAAAAATCCAAGAGTTTTAAGAGTTCTGTGCCAGAACAAAAATAAAATATGTATTTCTCATGGCTGATCACAATAATCGCAATCCCGTTTCTAAGATGCTGAAGACTTCATATGACACACAAGATTATTACAGCCCTGGCTCCAAAAACACCAAACTACGGAAACCAGATGATCCCCAGCCTCTATCAACAATTCCTGCAGTCAGAAATATACTCTGAGAATCCATTCTAAGAGTTGCTAAAGACCAGATAACAAAAATTCAATGATGTCTGAGGGGAGTAAAGTAGATGGGAAAAATACTGGTGTAGCATCTTCACATGCAATCGGTTGATGTCTATTATCCAGAATCCGCGAACTATGAATGAAAAATTGGTCGGGTGAAATCTCCCAGCAAATGTTACTATTGACACCATTCATTCACCATTTCTGTGGTGGTCTCTCTAAACTCACCACCTCATTTCTCAAAGTGCATGCCAGATATTGCTGCCTACTTACAAAGATTAGAAATGTGAAATACTGGGAACCCAATCATAAGGAATTATTTACGGTGCCTATTTTTTCCATCCAAGGTACTAAACTATGTCAGTTTCACTTGCCTTTTTGTCTTTTGCATTCCTGGAACCTGCGTGCTGCCCAAGGGGGAGGTCTGTCTAGTAACACAGACTTCACACAATTTCAGGAGAAAGTGTTTCTGAGCCTGTGCTGCTGCCTTTGCCTCCTGTATTAGAATTGTTTAGGTAAGAATTTCGGCCCCACACTGAATACATTCGGCTAGAAATATACTCACAACTGGATATCCACTTGCAAAGAATAAAAGAGGACCCCCTACCACACACTATGTGCAGAAGTTAACTCTAAATGGATCAAAGATCTAAACATAAGGGCTAAAATTATCCACCGATTGAAAGAACCCAAGCATAGAAGGCCACATGTTGTATGTTTCCATTTATATGAAATGTCCAGAATAGGCAAGTCCATAGAGCAGAAATAGATTAATGGGTGCTGCGGTAGGGGGAGAAAGGAATGAAGTGTGACTGCTACTGGTTGTGGGGCTTCTTTTAGGGCTGATGAAACTGCCTGGAATTAGAGAGTGGCGATAGTTGCATAAATTTGTGGATACACTAAAATCCACTAGATTGTATACTTTAAAAGTGTGAATTTTATACTATGTGAATTATCTTTACAATTTTTTTAAGTACATTCAACATATTCTAGAACCAAAGTTGCTGCTGATACATCAAATCCACATCAAATCCCCAGCTTTTAGTGCCTAGGGAGGACCAGCACCATCACTACATCCTCAACATGCTGTCTTTACTCCTCCCACAGATTCATCTAGCACCTTCTCTTGGAAACCACTGTAACAGATTTTGCATAACTACTCTAAAACTTAGTGGCTTAAAATGGCAACTATTTATTTAGCTAGAGATTCTGTAGTTTGGCCAGTTGAACTAGGCTGAGATGCATAATTCTTCTAATTGGCAATCTAATTCTGGATCAACTAGGGTTTACCTATTCTAGGACATCCTCAGTGGAGTAGATCATCTTGGTTTCACATAAATGTTCATCCTCCAGCTAGACTGGGATTGTTCTCATAGGGGCAGCAGGGTTCCAAGAGCGAAAGAGGAAATGAACCTAGGAGGAAGAGGCACATCATCACTTCCGGTGCGTTCTATTGGCTGAAGTCAGTCACAAAGCCAGTCAAGTCTCAAAGGCAGAGAAATAAATTCCACTGAGGGAAGCTGCACAGACACATTGTAAGGGGTGGGGATTCAGATATGGGTAAAGGATATTGAGGACTTTGGTAATCTACCATTTCCTAGCGCAGAAGTTCCAAGACAACAGTTGTACAGTGGATCTAGAAAACAACCAGTACACATCAGAAAAGGCTAGAGGATTGAAGGAGGGAATTTCTGCAAGGGGAAAAAAAAAAAAAGGACCTTAATACATGACCTGAGTATTAGAGTAAAAGGAGTCTTAGAATTCTTTCAGAAAGTACTAGTTTGGATTATAGGATCACAGAAAACAATTCCTTCTGGGTCAGGTGGATAATATAATTGTGTAAAGTGGCCATATGGAAGTCAGCAAAGAATGAGGTGCAGAGTGCATACCAATCTTAAGACACTGGGATCATTAATTTCAGGGAAAATAAAAAGGGTTTCATATATATTAAATATAGCATAATATGACCATATATGCAATGAACTCTATATTTACCTACTTACATATGTATATGGTCATAAAAATGAAACACTGAATATTAATTTATCAAGAAAATATATAATGCAAGTACAATGATAAAATAAAGTACAGAAAGATGCATGTTTTTGGATTAGGGAATGAGGTGAGATTTGGGGAATCAAAATCCCAGGATCAAGAGAAAACTTAAAACATCTCCAGTACTGCTGATAGGAACAGAGACAAGATTTTGATGTCCTGAGAAATTTTCAAGATGCAACTAAATGCAAGGATGTAAAACTAAGCAGTTAAACTTACAGACTTAGATTGTCCTATATATTATATTAGCATACTCTACTTGTCTGTCCAAGGATAAGTTTATTTGAAGAAATCTGGGCAAAGTAGTACAAAGTTTAATTCAAAACATGTGGTAATTACACTTTAAATAAACTTAAGAGTTTTAAGATTTCCAGTTGCACATGGTCAATCTTTGTGGCTGCCCTTAAAATAGTAGTTAATGTAGCCACAGAATGATAATAAATGATGTCAAAACCTCAAAGCTTATTGGGAAGAGTTCCAAAATGTATCAGCATTTGCTTGAAATGACTCTACCCATGAGTATGGGTTTAAAATTATTACAGGACAATTATCCTTCTTCAAGATAAATTTGGAAATTGTGCCATAAGTAGGACCTTCTATGTTAAGGACAACCTTGACCTTCATACCAAGAAAATTAGTATGTGCAAATTTATACAAAGTCTACAGTAGTAGAACATGAAAGCAAATGCATTCTTGAATGACAAATCATCTCTTCATCTTCTAGTTTGGGTCAGGTACCTATTTTTAGTTCAGATGCTTTATAATTTTTATAAAATAAGATTACTCATAAATCTTCCTTGTCAGAAAACCAACAGTTAGTGACAGAGTTTTTTGGATTTCTGTTTCCTTGAAGCGGTCCTCTTTCATTTTCTGAAAACCACATACCAGAGTTTCTCCTTGAGGCCTGTTAGATTGATGTACTGGCCAGTGGGGATGGGTATTTTATAGAATGAGGAACTGGCCAGAGCCATTGTTCCCACTGGCATTCTCATGAGA
Organism: Budorcas taxicolor; assembly: GCF_023091745.1. Lineage (NCBI taxonomy): Eukaryota > Metazoa > Chordata > Mammalia > Artiodactyla > Bovidae > Budorcas > Budorcas taxicolor. Next base: position 29,347,620 of record NC_068916.1, on the reverse strand, counting down.
CACACCTAAGCTTCATTCAAGGTTTCACTGTGTAATACCTTCATTTAAGCACAGCTTATGGATTTAAAAAAAAGAATAAAAAAATCCTCTTCGGAGTAAAACCACTCCATCCTGTTCACCAGGTCACATTTTCAGGGCCTCTGGGAAACCAAACACCGTTTTACGATTTTTGAGGCCAAAAAAAGGAATCAGACCAATATGCAAATTTTGGTCTTGGTGTCTCATCTTTCAGCTCAAAATTCTAGATGAGTGACTGAGAGGGGGCCGGTGTTAATCAAACTATTTTAATAGTTTTAAATTACCTTAGTATGGATAGAGTCTATAGAAACAAAAATGACTATGAGTTGGAAGACTAAAGGCAAGTTTTTCATTTTTTCATTTCATTGAATGGACATCTATTGGGTATCTACTTATTATTGGGAAAAGGCCTGGACAAGACACAGAGGGTTTGCTAAATGAGGAGTTTCCAGACCCTGAAGATCTTTAGTTATAGAATCAGGTGTTTAACCATGGTTTGCAAACCCACAGCCTGTAGGTAAATCTGGTCTACAGCCTTGTTTTGTTGGCTTGCTTTATTGACTGTCCAATTTGAATGTTTTAAACTAGGCATGCACTCTCCAGCTCATTCTCTGCTAATTTACTTTTGACTATGCCTCACAATTACATTATCCACTTGACCTCTGAGGGAACTGACTTTGCAACTTTGAAGACTAAATATATTACAGAAGAAATGAAATAAATTGGAAAACTGTGCTATAGAGAGAAGCACAGACTTCTACCGTGAAAGAAACATGAATTCTGGTTCTGCTATTTAATATCTATGTGATCTTAAGCAAGTTGTAATAACTTTTTCAAGCCTTAGTTTTCTTATCTATAAATGGGACTACAAATACTGTCTCACAATGTGGTTGTAGGGATTAAACAATGTAATATTTCTTATTTGTACACAACCATCACACTGTAGAGGCTCCAGAGTTTGCAGCTATTCTTTGCTTCCCCTACAGGAGATGCCTATGGAAGCTCAGAGGAAGAATCCATTAGTTCTGGCTGTGTGGGCAGGGAACATTTGACAAATTAAGTCATCATTTGAACTGGATGATGGATGAAAAGGATTACAATGGACAACTCAGGAATATAGGACTTTCTAAACTTTAGGATCTTCTGTTTTGAGAAAATGTGTTTTGAGTCAAGCCATTTGATGAGAGTTCTGTGGTGCCAGGGGCAGGGGTGGGGGGCATCTCCACAGAGTAGGCAGAGAGCCAGTCCAGTCTAGATCAGGTACTGCTGCACTGCTGTTTATCATTTGCTTTCACATGTTCCTGCTGTGGGGTATGATGCACTGCTGCTATATTTGTGGGTGTGTGCATAAGTGCTAAGTCGTTTCAGTCATGTCTGCCTCTTTGCAACCCTATGGACTGTAGCCCATCCATGGGATAATCCATGGGATTATCCAGGCAAGAATACTACAGTGAGTTGCCATGCCCTCCTCCAGGGGATCTTCCCAACTCAGGGATCAAATCCACATCTTTTACATCTCCTGCATTGGCAAGCAGGTTCTTAACCACTAGCACCACCTGGGAAGCCCTATACAATGGGGCAGGAAGTAATTCCCAGGTTCCTTTGGGAAGGGCTTCAGTTCAGTTCAGTTCAGTCACTCAGTCGTGGCCAACTCTTCGCGACCCCATGAATCGCAGCACGCCAGGCCTCCCTGTCCATCACCAACTCCCAGAGTTCACTCAAACTCATGTCCATCGAGTCGGTGATGCCATCCAGGCATCTCATCCTCTGTCGTCCCCTTTTCCTCCTGCCCCCAATCCCTCCCATCAGAGTCTTTTCCAGTGAGTCAACTCTTCACATGAGGTGGCCAAAATACTGGAGCTTCAGCTTTAGCATGGAGGGCTTTTAAAAAGGGCCATTCATGGAAGATAGCCATGGAAGGGAATATTAGGCTCCCAGGACCAGTCCTATCGTTGTGATCATACACAGCTATTTTCTTGTTAACAAATCAGATGACTTATCTTAGTTAAATAACCTCTTCTTGGGTTTAGTGACAAGCAAATTATGTTTCACTTAGTCCTTAGGATGATCAGAATGTGCTGTAAGTCCTTCTGAATGGACTGTGACTTCTACAGGTGATAGCTAACCACCTGAGACTAAGGCAGTATTAGTTGCTGGAGTGGTTGTACTGTGGGTGGATGAATAGGCAGGTGAGTCTGTGCAGATTCTGCAGGATCTGAAGTTATAATTTATGTAGGGTAAGTAGGAATAGAGCATTCCTAAAGGAGCAGTTGAATTGTTCCATCAGGCCATTAGTGGTGATGAACACGTGGGTGGACATGAAGACATTTGAACAGTGCTCCCAAAATCTAAGATATAAATTGGGACCAAGTATCTGAGAACGGGAAGAATGATACTTTAAGGAGATGAACATCTTCCTTCATGACAAGGGTTGCAGAAATTATCACAAACGTGAGGAGAACAGAGGAATGGTAACATTCAGGACATATAGAGTGTGCCATCAAAGAAAGTGTCCATCTTTATGACTATAGGAGGAGAGAAGGCACAAGATCTGAAATAGAGTCCATCGTGAGACTGTCCAAAGGATACAGGGATTAGGAGTAGGAGGGTCCCCCGATCAGGTGTCTTTGTTATTTTTCTAGTGGTATGCTTGCCATCTCTCAGACTGGTGACACAAGCACTAGGTATCTGGCCTTACCACACCAATGGTCCTGCCGACCCTACCTACTGATACATGCTGTTTCAAGTACCCAGGAGAGACCCAGGAAGCCACTATTTGTGTAAGTGCATCAGATATCCTCACCCCAGTATGACGGTTAAGTGGTATGGCGGGAGTCTTGGCAAAACTCTAGCCTTTTAGTAGTCTACGTGCTCCAAGAAATCAGATGATTCTAATGCTCTGGACTCGGAGTGCACTTTTCTAAATCATCTTCTAACTCTCTACCCAAGGGATTAACCATTCTACTCAGATGGCCAGGTGAGAATGCAGGATTCAGTGTATGAAAGTCCATAAAACCTACTTTCTAAAGAGTTCATTCACAGCATTTGCCACATTCTAGCTGACAAAGTCATCACACGTGAGCATCCTGTGATCAGAAATCTAGGGTTAGTCCCATAGCCAGGGTCACCCGGTTAGAAGATTCAAATTACCCATCGTCCCACCACTGCAAAACACAGCACCTTACTGCATTCTCCCTTGATCGCCGAATCCGGGTCCTCACCACAAAGCTAACTGCTTTTGCCATTGCATGTTGAGAAAATTGATGGATTCCCCCCAGATCTCTCCAGATGCAGGAGTGTGAGCTGGTTTCCGCTTCCAACATATGAGAATCATCAGATGGCTGCCTTGTTCCGCATTTTTTTTAACCACATGGTTATATTTCTTTCATGCAGTACACAGAATATGAACCCCCACTGAATAATGAGCAGGAGGATCCAGAACCTCGTGCAGTACATGGAATATCCACATAGCTCTCTTCAGGGGATGTCTGATGTGCCTCTCTAGGGTTCTGTTGCACTGAAACTGTCACAGATGCTCTTACACAAGTAGATCCCGTACATATGATAAATTCACATGATTATTGGTTCTTGCACATCTGCCCAGGGAGTTTCACATAAAAATTCAAATTTTCAAGTTCTCTTGAAAAAAATAAACATCCCCAAACAAAGAATCTACACCCCACATGGCAGCAACCCAAGGACAGGAATAAAACTATTTCTTTACACTGGTCCTGCTGCCCAATCGTCACAATCACCTTCACTCTTTGTCATGTTACATCGACAACCTCCCTCATTTACATGTGCAATTGCATGTCTTAATCTAAAGGAATAGGGAAGACAGAGGGAGGAGCATGACAAAAGGGAGGGAGGTATGAATTGTGAATTATTTAAAGGGATATATGCTTTTAGGAAACTCATGCTAAGAGTTCACATGCCACAACTAAAGATCGTGCAAGCCGCAAGGAAGATAGAAGATCCTGCATGCCACAGCTGAAACTTAGTACAACCAGGTTAATTAACTAATTAAAAAAGAAATATAACCAATAATACGTTTTTTTAAAGAAAGTGGACATATGCTAAGCTATGAGAAGAGAAAGATTGGTAGGGGTTACAATGAAATGCTCTATGAAAACTCACCTAAGCTACTGAGCTTAATTTTTAGATAATGTTAAGACAATGTTAAAATAATGTTAGGGATGCTCTTGTCTACCAAAGGAGGGCACCTGTCACATGGTTGTTTTATGATCTCCCTCAGGAGAAGGCAATGGCACCCCACTCCAGTACTCTCACCTGGAAAATCTCATGGACGGAGGAGCCTGGTGGGCTGCAGTCCATGGGGTTGCTAAGAGTTGGACATGACTTAGCGACTTCCCTTTCACTTTTCACTTTCACGCATTGGAGAAGGAAATGGCAACCCACTCCAGTGTTCTTGCCTGGAGAATCCCAGCAACGGGGAAGCCTGATGGGCTGCTGTCTATGGGGTCGCACAGAGTCGGACACGACTGAAGTGACTTAGCAGTAGCAGCAGCAAGACAATGAAGGTTTTCACTAAAGTGTTTAACAAAATGTGTACTGTTTTAGAAAGATAATTTCAGCAGTGTGGGGGACAGAATGAAAGAATTAAAGACTAGAAGTAAGGATGTTATTACTTTTAAAAAGAGCACAGAAGAGAAAAATGAGAGTATGACCTAGCCTTGCCCATTCCCTGGTGGCTCAGATGGTAAAGAATCTTCCTGCAAGGCAGGAGACAGGTTCGATTCCTAGGTCAGGAAAATCCTCTGGAGAAGGGAATGGCAACCCACTCCCAGTATTCTTGCCTGGAGAATTTCATGGACAGAGGAGCTTGGCGGGCTACAGTCCATGGGGTTGCAAAGAATCGGACTCAACTGAGTAGCTAACACTTTCACTTTTTTTTTCATGGTATTAGAAAGAAGAGAAGGAATATTGTGGAATATTTGGAGAGGATTTCACAGAACTTTGCAGACAACTGGCTAGATAAGAGTGAGGAAAAGAGTGAGTGTGATGATGTTAGCCTAAGTCTCTAGGAGAAGAACATGAACTCCGAATAGAGTTCAGGGAGAATTCAATGGAAAGACAGATGAGTTCCATCTGAATGTGTTAAAAGTAGAGGGAGCGGCAAGTATTTTCATATGAACACATGTTATGAATGGAGCTTGGGAGAGAAAAAAAAAAAAAAGCCAACTATAGATAGGGACTTGGAAATCAACAACTAAGCAATGCTATTTGAAGCCAGGAACTAGGTGAAATTGTCTAGGGCAAGGAGAAGATGGGTGTACAGAGCCCTCAGGAACATTATACTTACAGAAGTGGTGATGAAAGAAGTACCAACAAGTGAGACTAAAAAGAAAATGTAGGAGACGTGGGGATGCAGTGGATATTTTCCACTGGTTCTTCCAAACCCACTTTCTGCCCAGCTCTGTGCCTGGGGAGGCTGACCTGTGTGGGCTGCTTCCTTTGGCTTGTCCTCTGGCAGTGGTCTGATTTGGCCGACAGGAAGCCCTGAGTTGGGCTTCCCAAGTGACTCAGTGGTAAAGTATCCACCTGCCAGTGCAGGAGACACAGGCTCAGTCCCTGCATCGGGAAGATCCCCTGAGGAGGAAATGGCAGCCCACTCCAGTATTCTTGCCTGGAAAATCCCATGGACAGAGGAACCTGGCAGACTATAGTCCATGGCATTGCAGAGAGTCAAACATGACCTAGTGGCTAAACAACAACCAGCACTGGTCAAGGTGAGCATGATGCTGGGGTATCCAGTCCCCTAGCTCACTCCCCACTGGGTGGTCCCAAGTTAACTACATTTCTCTCTGTAGCTACATTTTTCTCAGAGCTCACAGCTCTGTTGGGTGGGTCCTCTTCGTGTAGCTGGTTGGCTAACTGGTCCCATCTCTCAGCCTTTGGGGCAGTCACACTCCCCTTTGCCTTCCTAGCATACTGTTCCATCCTTCGTTGGCTACCTTGATCTTCATAAAGAGCCCCTTGGTTACACTCCTTTCAGTGTGAACGTGCCATCTGTTCTCTGCTGGGATGCTGACTGATTCCAAGGTAAATCCAGGAGGGTGTAATATCCTGGAAGCCATGGGAGAAGGACTTGCATAAATGCTCCAAATCACATCATGGGATAAAGACTAAAAGGAAGCAGAGTCTGACAATTGTTGTCAGAAGACTGGTGTGGGCGGGAATCAGGATGCAAGGTTTGGGGGAGGAAATGAACAGTGAAAGAAAACAAAGGCGGTGAGTTAAAAATATTGCTTCAAAAAGGCTGGTGGTCTAAGGAGAAAAGAGCAAGGACATCAGTCTGAAGCAGAACTAATCCATTCCTTTAAAGTTAAAGAGAGATGGAAATAGCCCCATAAAACTGCTTTTTTGGTCAATTGCCTCATTGTCACATGATTCAAATGGCCTTCTTAAATTAGCAAATCACCTTCTCCCTGGGATTTTAATTTGACAGAAAGGTTTCAAATATAACCAAGAGACAGCTAAGGATGAAATATCTAGCTCAGGCTTACCTCTCTCAGCCATTCCAGCTATTAATCATTTATAGCACACCATAAGCCACCTCTAGGAAAATGATGATTCTTTATTGCTTGTTAAAAATATTTACATTTTCCTCTACCAGCTGTATACAAGGAATTGATATTTTCCGAATTGCTAAGTCAATAACATCTTCCCTGAACCATCAAAGGATTTGATAAACCAGCAAAACATGAGAGCCTCTGCTGCAAATAAGTGGGAGGCACGCAGGCTGTCAGGCAATTAAGTGGACCTGAATAAGCTGATGTAATTAAGCCTCTTACTGCATAATTATCTTTATTTTAAATGTGTCTTTTGATGAAACATCTGTTCCCTGCTCCAGATATGAAAAGAGGGACCCATGCTCGGGAAGCAAGCAGGCTTGTGAGGCCCTCACACGTGCTGCCTGGGCTGCTCAGATCCAAGGCAACAAATGTTGTCATTTGTTCTATCTTTGCATGCAAGAGGCAGGTGTCCTCAGGTCCTGAGCCTGCATTCGACTGACCTCCAAGCTCACAGCAGCTGCCTGGAGCCCTGTCACACAAAGAGTCCCTGAGTGCCAAAGGGAACACTGAGCAGCAAAGGGGCACCAAGCTGTAAGGGCTAGTGCCTTGACCATCTGCACAGCAGGACAGAGGTGGTTAGCAAGGTGGGGAACTGGTCAGCAGGATCCCCTTAAGTCCCTGTCTTCAGGGAGCAGTGCCTGGCTGCTTCCCCTTCATCAAGGATAGATATGATTAGTCAGACCTGACTGATGCCAGGCACCATCACTTTGGTGAATTTTTGTATGGTGATTTTGTCCATCCTCAGTTCTGGAGACTCCAAACTCTAGTGTGTCAGTTTCCGATGTTTTCTCAAATCAGGAATTTTGAATCACGCTAGTGGATACTGAAGTGAGAAAGTCACAGATTTGCACAAAAAAGGGACTGGATTTTATCAGATTGGCCAAAAAGTTTGTTTGGATTTGTCCATAAGATGCTATAACATACAGGCCCATATTTACGTATACATAACATAAGCGCCTATATAGCATACAGGCATACTTCATCCTATTGCGCCTTACTTCATTGTGCTTTGCAAATGTTGCAGCTTTTGCCAATTGAAGGGTTTGCGGCAACTCTGCGTTGTCAGATGACGAATAGCATTTCTTAGCAACCAAGTGTTTTACAATTAAGGGATATACATTTTTAGACATCATGCTATTGCGTATTTAATGGATTATAGTGTAGTCTTTTAGACACTGGGAAACCCCAAGTGTGATATTCACTTGATTGCAGTGATCAGAAACTGAACCCATGGTGTCTCCCAGGTCTGCCTATATTTCTCATGCTGACACTTGTGGCCTTGGTGGCCAACTACCTGTTGTTCCCTTTCAGCCTCAATTTACTCAACTCTAAATTGAAAATAATGATATCTGTCTTCCAAAGTAATTGTGAGAATTCATAAGTAGGCAGAAAGCCTAATGGAAGACATTAAGTATGGTAGCTGATCTGAATAAACATTAGTTCTTTCTCGTTTCTCTGACCAACTCAATGGACATGAATTTGAGCAAACTCCGGGAGATAGTGAAGGACAGGACAGCCTGGAGCACTGCAGTCCATGGGGTTGTCAAGAGTCAGACAAGTTTAGCAACTGAACAACAAAGCAGCTTTCTCTGATCCACCTCTTCCCACCGTCCATGAAGGAGCCGAATGCCCATTTCTTAACTAAGGGTTGGAAATCTGCTGTCAAGAACACCTTCTGGTTCGAGATGGAAGGAGATCCTGGACTCAAATTCTCCCCACAAACGTAAATCCACAGCTATACATGGAAAAGTGTCCTCTGCAAAAAACTGGCCGAGCAGCTCCTACACATGGGGCAGACAAAGGAAAGAGGAGGCTGGGACAGAGTCTCACCATAAACCTCTCAACCCCAGCACAGCAACCCGCAGTCAGAAGTCAAAATCTGGACCTTCTCCCTGAGGAGTGGAGGATTTGAACTCCACATTGGGCATCCCCAACTTCTGAAACCTCCACCCGAGAGTTTAGCATATGCAATATCCAGGTCTGAAAACTCTCAAGGCTCATGTCCATGGAACCCATGAAGTCCTAGCAATCTGAGGAACAGCTCTTAAATGGCTCAGCCGTGGACTCTCCCCACAGGGCTCACACCCAGCAGCTGATCAAGAGGGGCTTGGGTCCTGACGAGGAGAGGCTTACTTGCTTTCTTTGAGTGTTGGCTGATGGGCAGTCATCTGATCTGACACACATTCGGGGTTACTGGGTGCTTTCTGAGGATGGAGACTGGGGGCCCTATCTTTGCACTCTTCCTCTGCCTTACTCCAGCCAACAGGTGCCATTTTTTAATTTTCTTTTTCCTTCTTTTCATCCTCTCTTTTTTATTTTTATTTTTTTGGCTTATAAAACTCTAGGTATTTTCCATATCGTTTTCTTCTTTCCTGGCAGGTGCCATCTCTACACTGTCCCTCTGCTTCACTATCATCAGCGTGCGGCCTTCACTTTCTCTGTGCTGGGCTCCAGAGTACCACAGTCTCCCAGAGGGGAGTTTATACATGCTTCTAGAGCCCCAGGTTTTTTTTAATACATACATTTTATTGACGTATAGTTGATTTACAATGTTTTAGGGGCACCTCATGGCGATTCAGTTATACCAATATACATTATTTTGAAATTATTTTCCATCAGAGGTTATTATAAGATATTGACTATAGTTCCCTATGCTATGCAGTAAAACTTTGCTTCTTGTTGCATGTCTATTTTTTAAGTAGAAATCGAGCATTCTACTCATAGTAAGTCAAGCAAGTACAATCAAAATGTCACCAGGGACTCTCTAGATCCCCATGGCACTGGTAGTCTGTGGGGTTTATGCTTGCAGTCACTACAAAAAAGCTCTCTTTCCAGTAGTTCATTGTTAGTGAATAGGAAGGTAACTGATTTTTGCCATTAGGTTACTGCAACACCATGAAGTCAATAATTGTTTTCGTTATTTGTCAGGTAAGGAAATTGAGACCCAAGCTTGAAAGCATAGCTTGTGTGATAATTCCAGGTTTAGATGCAGGTCAGTCTGACATCTACGAATGATGCTAAAGATTTGAGAAAAGTAATCTTGTTTGCCATGACCAAAGCTCACATGGAAGTTTCTCTCTTCTCCACTTCTCAGTATATCAGGACTCACACAAATGGTTCCCTTTTAGAACTTTTTACCCAAGAGATTCAGCTTCCCCTCTGGAAGGTTTTTAATGCCCTTTTCCTGATCTACGATTTTGCTCTTCCCTTAAAGTCTGTTTCCCTGTTAAAGAAATGTGTTCCAAGTCGGGCCAAATTCAGTCAAGAAACATGAAGTAAACTTCAGAGAAAACATAAATAAGTTTTTCCTACTTAAAAAGTCGTTTTAATTTTTTAGGCTAATGGAAAAGATGCAGAGGTTCTGTTGACTGGGTAATAATTTAATCTTGGCTTTAATTTTCAGTCTTACATTGGATATTCTTATACACTTTGATCAATATAATTGAAGAATTATCCAAAGAGGTTTTTTTAAATATGAAAAGAAGGGAAAGACAGAAAGAACAGTAGACAGATTATTTGATCGGATCACTTGAGCTCTACAAATTACTAGCTATATGGTCTTGGGCAAGTCATTTCACACATTGGGGTCCCAGTTTTCTCATCATTTAAATGAGCATTAAGCTGGATACCCTCTCAGCTCTTTCAGCTCTCACATTATTTCATTCTAGTGCCAAAGCATAATTTCATGATATACTCTACATATTTTTTCCCTGTAAAACACATTGACATCATGCTAAATTAGACGGACTCAAGTTCCCTCCTGTAAACAAATGTGGCTCTTACCAAGATTTGCTAGCAAACAGAAAAGAGGCATGGCATGTCTCAAGTTCTTTTTCCTGTAATGCTCTGAGCACAGTTTTGATGTGTTGAAAAACTGCAGAGTATTTCTGTATGCTGCTCTTTATACGACTTGTTAGATCATACCAAAAATATTTCACAGAGCCTCTTTCATACTTTTTCTGGACTCACATCCAAAATTGAACAAAAATATTAGACTTCTAAAAAATATACCTGTGTTAGGAAAGAAGCAAATGCACAAACTCTATGTTAATCTTTCTGTTCGACAAACCAAAGCATATTGATAAGCCCCTGCCAAATAGCTGAGATGTATTATAAATGAACATAACTTTTGTTGGACAGCACGCTTACTGAGCTGTAGAATGCAGCCTGGAGGCATTTGTAACCAGACAGAGATACCATAGGACATAGTGTCCTCTGTGGGAAAAACATGATGGAAATTGTGAAATGTTTTAGAAAGCAGGAATTCCAAACTATCAACATCCTAGCAGATCTGATTACTCCCATGTGTTCCGATTTCTCAGCAAATGCCAATCCAGTTGACATTTAGGAAGGAAGTTTCCCAAACAAACCATTTGTGGCATCCTTGGAAATACTTCTAGATAGTCATGCATCATGAGAAAGCTTGGTATCATCCTAAATTGAAATTTGACTTTTTTTGATTAAAGGAAATCTTGAGTAAGGACATAAGCTCCGACCTTAACATACACTGCTAGTCAACACCCAGCCTGGAAACTACTTGACCTTTACAAGAAGTCCTGACATGGGGCAGCTTAACCTAATGTTCAGTGGGCTTCGGTAGTTCTGATCCTTTTTCTTCTTCCTGAGTGTCTCATAGGCTCATCTGAACACAATGCTCCCATACTCTTTGCAAGTGACTTCATATTTACGATCAGCTCAAAAGGCCAAGAAACACAAGAATAAGCCAAGTTTTCCATGCCCTAACCTTGTCTCCCCACAAAAACCACTATACCTTGTCCTGGGGTGGGAGGAGGAAGGAGGCATAGGTATATTTCTTCACTAGAATTTTTTCTTGGCTTCACCTCATCAGTGGAGAGGTTGGCCTCTGCACAACCTTCCTCAATGTCCACCACAGTCCTTTACATCATATTCACCTGTCTTTCCCTAACTACTGTCTTTCCACTGCCAACTCAGGCAGTATCCCTTTTCTTCTTAGTTATAGCAATCTGATACCTAGAAGGACCCAGGGAAAAGAAAGCTTTCCATCTTTCTGTGAGCAAAGTAAGCCAAACCTGTGAAAGAACAGGAAGAACTCAGACAGGAGAAGGAGAGAAGGGAGACGCACAGAGTCTGCCCCAACGAACTGACTGATCCGACTTCCCTAGCTGCATCTTGGTCCTTATTTTAAATATCCTAATTTTCTCTGATTCACTTTGCATCCAAAACTGAGTTGTTCTTTCTTCTGAAGGAGTGGATAGACATTCTAATTGAAGCACAAGATTCTCAGTCTTTAAGAAAGATCTTACCGGCAGAAGTAATACCCTTAAAAAATTGTATTTTCCCAGGACTTCTGTGGTGGTCCAGGGGCTAAGGCTCTGTGCTTCCTGTGCAGAGAGCTCAGTTTCGATCCCTAGTTAGGGAACTAGGTCCCACATGCCACACCTAAGAGCTCCCATGCCACAACTAAAAAGATTGCACAAGCTGCAACAAAAACTGAAGACCCCAAGTGCTGCAAGTAAGACTCAGTATAGTCAATATATATATATATACTTATATATAAAATTATATATTTAAATATATAAAAATATATTTTAAAATTATAAAATTTTTACATGTGTGTGTATGTGTATGTATATATATATAAAGGGAAGGGCTTCCTTGACCCTCCACAACAATTGCTCAGACATCAGGAGAAAAGAGAAGCCTAGATACAGCATATGACTGAAACAAGACATCCTCTGGATCCATCCATCAGCACCATGACCAAGCCAGGAGGAATTTAGGGGGACAATGGGATGACTTCTGTACATGGAGGACAGCAACTTCATAGCAGCTTTGGGTAACGAACAGTACATCTCTTCAGAAGACAGGCCCCCTGATTTCCAGTGAGTACCCAGTCAACCCCCAACTTTAAGCACTGGACCACGAGGCCAGGTCCAGAGAAGCTGGAGCATCTGGATTTCAGCAGGATCACAATGGGTAGCAACGTTATCAAGAGCCCCAGACAAGGCCTCTTCAGAAGGCTGAGCCCAATCTCATGATTTCTTTCCTCTGCTTGAGACCTTGGTAGTCAGAATTGACCCTCCGGTCTGAGTAGTATTACTTGGGAGTGGTCATGTAAAACAAGTGGAAGGAAAAATGGCATCCGTTCAGTTGCAATAGGAACTAAGAAGAATCATTGAAGTTGAATGTGTACATTTTATATCCAAAACTGATTTCACATTTGTAGATACTTGGAGTGCCCAATATCCATTCATTTTCTAAGAGCACTCTGTTTCCTTTTGAGAAATAACTTCTTTCCCATTGGACAATGTCTATTGGGGTAATAATTTAGGATCATGGCCTTCCCTACCCAAGGAACTAGCTCAAGATGCATACTGAACCAACTAGATGCCCCTACCCTGATATTTAAATCTGAGCACAGGTCAAAGGATCTGGAAGTAACTAGATCCTGTCTCACTCTGTCCCCATGGAGAGTTCCTACTGGGGCCTCTAGAATATTTGGCTTCTGGAGCTGTCTTATTTCTTACTTTATCCTCAGCATGATCTCCTAGGATCCTGGCAATTCTGTGAACCTCTGATAGACTCCCAGCAAATTCCTTCTAGCTTTAGTTAGCCAAGATTCATGACTGCAGCTTGTCATTAAAGGCATGAAACTAATATACAACAACTTTCATACAATGGGCTAAAGTTTACATGACTTTTGTTCATCTAGTACTCCATTTCACTCCCATAGAACTCTGACATTAATAGAGCAGATACTATATCCACTCACTGACTCATGAAAAAAACCTAGGCACAAAGGGTTTAGACAACTGGCCCATACTCTCCCAGCCAGAAAATGCCCCCGACACTTCTGGCATGACACCCAAGCACTCTGTACCTCACTGCAGTGAGGTGTGAGCTTCTCATCTGTTCTCCATAAAGCAGCAAAAGGAAGACAGGTTAATTAGAAACACACACTCTCTTCTACCAGCATTCATGTGACTAATATCATGGGCCTCTTTTTAAATTTCCCTTTTGTGCACAGGGATCAAGATGTAAAAACATTCTTTAATATGCTACAGCAACGTTAATGGATCCAGACTGTAACAGGGTGACATATTTACATTCATAAAGATTGGAAGTAATGGCAAATTGGCTCTGATGTCACCTATAATTGTTGCCTTTTAGAGGAGACATACCTAAGTCTATCATCTCTATGTAGAGGGAAACGGCTTCCTGGAAACAAAAATAAATATGCCTCTTTTCCAAAAGGGAGTTGACACTAATCAAGAAGCATCTGAAAATAGGTCACACAGGGGCAATAATTATTCCTTGACTAACAGCAGGCAATTCCAGGTTTTCTTTACATATAGAAGGACTAAATTTAAAGTGTCAGCGAAACTTAATTGAGCAGTACAAGCGTTGTCTGAAGTCAGTAATATTCTTTTGGAATTTAAAATCACTAAATAATTTGCCTGAAGTCACATTTCAAGTCGTTGGTAATGTTTGATGCAAAAGGCAAATAATTCAAATTAGAATTAGAGCAGTGAAAAACCACCCAAAGCAAAGACCTGAGGTCGCAGCCCCCAACACCCCCACCCCCATCACCCAACATTAACTGTAAACTTAGTGAGTTGAGACTTAGCATCCACCTTAGTCTCTTCTCTTGGAACAAGTCTTTCTCACAGAAGAGTAAGAAAAAACTTAGTTCCTGATATCACCTGTTTTTGCAATCCCACAATATTTCTCAGTTTAGGTGAGAGGACCCTTCATGAAGATACTTGAAATAAAAGCACTTAAAAAATAAACATGACAGGAACAAGTTCATAAAGTGTTAAATTCATGCAGGCATTAAGGTTTTTATTTATATAATAAATTTCTGCTTGTCAACAGCTGCTCCCTGTCAACATCTATTTTAGATCATTTTACTATAAAAGATAACATCATCTAGATAAAATATTTTTTATAAACAATAGACATTTCATGACCTTAGGTGGAAAACCAGGCGATAATTTTTTTCTTCATAGTCCCCTAGTGTGAAAATTAGATGTTCTTTTACACCAGGGAAAATGTGAAAAAAATTCCCCTTAATAATTAGGGCACGTGATCCCATGGGTACACAGTTTGTTCTATTGGTTTGATGGGATATGCTTCTCAATTCCCACAAAATTGATTTACTAAACCAAAACTAAAATCTCAATGTGTCTAAAATATAAGTTTAAAAGTGACCAGTAAGCAAAAAAAAAAGGAAGTAAAGCAGAAAAGAATTCCTATGAATGTCAAAAATCACATAATTATGTGATATGCCAGTAGGAATGTCCCCAAACATCTATGAAAAGAGATCCATGAAACTGTTCTTTTTAAGCAGACCTGAAATAGTAAATAGTTCCAAGAGTGATGGTTGTATAGCGTCAAGTTCAATGCTAGGGCTGCAGGTCAAATTTGATTACCTTTCTTATCTCTGCCTTCCTTTACCAGTCGTCTTCTTCTAGCTTAGTGATTTGTCAGTACTTTGTTTTTTCAAATATATTGCTCCATCTTGCAGGACAAGCACAAGGTTAATCTTTCTATGGATAACAACTATTCTAGATGTATAAATCAAGTATTGTCAAAAGCAAATAAAGCGTTTTGGAAAATCAAGAGGCTAATTCATAGGGTGTGAATGGGGGTGGGGTGGGGAATGGGAGGAATGTTGATTTTTTTTTTTTTTTTATTCTTGAGAGTTCTCTTCTAAAAGAAAAATGTTAGATTGTTCCAAAGAATACATTCTTTGGCAGCATTCTCTCTTTCCCCCATTAAAAAGAAAGTTTTACACATGATAACTTACAGAGTACATAAATGTCCTTGGAGGATAAGTGAATCCTACTTTATTTGGGGTAGGAGGGAGGGAAAGTGTCCACAATTTGCTTGCTTTCTTTGACCTTGTCCATAACTCTCTCTTCTACCCATCAGACAGGCTCTATCAAAGATGCTGAAGTAGATCAAATTTCCTTTTTCCTTTCTCCAGGTTAATGACATTTGCTGTGAGGGTCAGGAGATTACCAGAGAACTGTGAACTAGAGGCAAGTAGCAGGAAGGCTGTATCCCAGGAATAATTTCCTCCACTTCTCTGACAAGAGAACTGTGAAAGTTCTCATTATTTGTCTATATAAACAACACTGCCCACCCACCTGGCATTTTCTCAGAGAGGCAGGCTTCTGATAGCCTTCTTTCTAGTTTCTATAGTGAACAAATTTAAGTCCTGTTTCGAGTCACCTTGGAGTGCAATGCATTCTATTTATACCCAAACGTACATTGCTAAAAAGAAGGGGGAAAAAAAGGTTTTCAGATCATTTTTTTCATCACTTCTCTAAATATTCTATTTCTCGGATTCATCACCCACCTACTTATTCATCAATCTTCGCACCAAATAAATCCTGACAGTCTTCCAAATCCAAACACACCCTCAAAGGGTGAAAAATCTCTGATAACATGCTTTGGAATGTTCAGAAACTGAGGGAAATGTCTGATAAAGCCACTCTAACAATAAGGCCATGATGCTAGAGCCAGCTCTTGCCAGAATGGTATTGATTATGCAAGAAGGACATTTCAAAGCTAATCAAGACACCCTTTCCCCTCAATACACACACACACACACACACTCTCTCTCTCACACAAATCAAGGCCTTTCAAACAAGACAAATCAATAGTGTCCCAAGGTAGAAACAAGGAGGAAAAGAAAAAAATTCTTGAAGTCAGTTCTTTGGAGAGAGATTATCCAAGTCTCCCTTTCGCTTCCCATTCCATAGTGACTTCAACTCTTAGTCTCACTAAATTATTATGAAGTGCATGCCTCTGTTTCTGTTGTATTCCTGGATCTTTATGTGCACCAACCATCCAAGTGACAGGAACTCTCCCATCCATAGCCCTTTCTAATTTTCTGTGTATGGTGTTATTTAAGGAAACAAAGTGTGAGGAATTTTCATGCTTTCTAAAAAATAAGCATGTTTCATGCCATCTTTCTTATGGATTCTGCAATAGATGAATTGGTTCCAAATGGTTGGGTTTTCACTCCCATTAACTAACACTAAGGCAATGCTCTGTGGATTATTCAGCATTCAGAATCACACAGGTCCAGAGGGAAAATAAAGGGCAGGATATATGAACCCTGACTCTTGACATTCCAGAAAGTAGAGTTGAAGAATGGTATTCCTTAGGTAATTATGATCTCGGCCAGTTCTAATGGAGCGGTAATAGTTTGGCAGATCCTATGGGTGGTGTGCATTTCAGAGCCCTCACAAATTCCAGGGAAAGAAAGTTATTCTTTTACCTCAGGAAAAAAAGAATAATTGACCTATTGGGACATAGGAGAAAATTGACTACAGTTCCTTTGGCACTAGGGTCCCTTGTCATTTAGAAAACAGTGATTGGATTACAGGGTGGATTAGCATAATTTAGTGGTAAAAGCACTTGCAACCATTTATCTTCTGGACAAATGGCTACTGAACTATATTTCTTCAATTCCTTCCCTTCTACCTATCTCAATTTGGTAGAGGGAAAAAGAGATGGGAAACCAAAAGGGTATAATGTAACTCTAAATACAAAACCACATGGCATAGTAAATGTCCCACTGTGAATGAGGATACCAAGTCCTGGATAGTATTATCAGAAACACAAAGTGGAAATAAAAGTACTCACTGGACCTGCAGATTTCATACAGCTAACAAGGTCATCTTGAATAATTATGAATTTCCACTTTGAGCTGATTCTCCAGGCAAGAGTACTGGAGTGTGTTGCCATTTTCCTTCTCCAGGGGATCTTCCCGACCCAGGGATCAAACCCCGGTCTCCCGCATTCCAGGCAGACGCTTTAACCTCTGAGCCACCAGGGAAGCCACCAATAAATGATTTATCTTAGGGTTTTAATGGATCCTTTATAAACACACACACACTAATACATACACATTTTTTTTAAGTCAAATACTACAGAAATGACTTTAAATTTTTAAAAATTGTCCTCATCTCCATTCTGGGCTCCCCAGGTGGCATTAGCGGTAAAAAGCCCACCTGCCAAAGCAGGAGACATAGAGATGTGGGTTCAAACCCTGGGTCAGGAAGATCCCTGGAGGAGGGCATGGTATCCACTGTTTTTGTCTGGAGAATCCCATGGACCGAGGAGCCTTGTGGGCTATAGTCCATGGGGTTGCAAAGAGTTGGACACACAACTGAAGCGACTTAGCATGCATGCAATCTCCATTCTGGGTGTCCATTCCAGGGACTGCTTCCCAGAGACAATCACCTTAATCTTGTCATTTTTAGTTATTTAACTCTAAATAACTAGAGTTAAATAACTTTTTATTTAGTTTAGTTATTAACTCTAAATAATATGTTACACTGAAATTATTAATTTGGGGGGGGCATTCTTCTTCAGCTTGAAGTTGAGGATTTAGTTAAGCAAACACTGAAAATCAACCAGAGTGTGGATTAAAATGGCATGTAAAATGATATTCACTGCAGAGCTAAGCAGGATGCCAAGACTGTATTTCTCTCTTCACAGGTCCAAAGTCACGCACAACCTTTGTGCCATTCAAAGGAGGAGCAATATGTGAACTAAGCATTCAGTTAAATGAATGAACTCTTCTTAAAAATCATTAAATCTAAGAAATCATTTCACATTGGAGTTTGCTCCTTATTTGTACCATTACTTGTAACATTTTTGTTGCATTCATTTTGCTTTATTCTTTCCTGCATTTTACACTTGCCGTTTTTTTAAGGGAAAATAGAAAACTCTTACACTTCTTTATCCATGAAACATGACCTTCTCTGTGAAGTCTCTCCTGGCTCCCCAGTGTGAGGTCAGTAATTCATACCTTTAAGCTCCTATAACACAAAATTTGTCTGCAGTTCTACTCTAGTAAACGATTAGTTGGAAACAGTGTCTATTCTATTGCATTATAATTATACATTTAAGTCTGTGTCTACTGGAGAAGACTCTTAAGAGTCTTCTCAGACTGCACGGAGATCCAACCAGTCCATCCTAAAGGAAATCAGTCCTGAATATTCATTGGAAGGACTGATGTTGAAGCTGAAACTCCAATACTTTGGCCACCTGATGCGAAGAGCTGACTCACTGGAAAAGACCCTGATGCTGGGAAAGACTGAAGGCAGGAGGAGAAGGAGATGACAGGGGATGAGATGGTTGGATGGCATCACCGACATGATGGACATGAGTTTGAGTAGGCTCTGGAAGTTGGCGGTGGACAGGGAGACCTGGCATGCTGCAGTCCATGGTGTCGCAAAGAGTCAGACACAACTGAGTGAGTGAACTGACCTGACCACTGGAATAGACTACGAATTCTTTAAAAGGAACAAATCATACTATTTTTTTGTGCTTTACCTCCTGCACACAGCCCAGCACTTAGTATTTATTTATTTTTGTTGTTTGAATAAATGAAAATAGTCTATAAACACGTGCCTCTCAAGGGACTGATGCTCACTCATCTAACCCTCTCATCTCCCTCCTCCTTATTTCTAGATTTGTTTCAGAGCATTTAAAATTAGAGACTATTCTAAGTTTTAATTGTTTTCTTAAGAATTCCAGGAGAATATAGCCATGTTATCCTCTGACCTTGAAAATTAAACAAGAACCACCACAAAGATGTTGGCATTCTCCTTCTTTACATCCTCCATTTATAAATCAGTCTTCAAAATATTTTTTAGGAACTTGAAACAGAAAGCATCAGAAAGGCTTGAATTCATCTTACTGCCTTCTAATCCCATTTATAAAGACAGAATTAAATGCAATGATATAAAATATAGACATTTAAAGATATGGTATGTGAAAATATGAAGACATAAACCAATGCTGATACTAGAGAAAAGGGATTAATTGCCTTTTTGCCAAGATGATCAGATTTCAAAGTAACCTATGATTAGAAGTTTCTGAGGGGCTTTCCTAAATCTGTCTCATTTTATGTTACCACAGTAATTTCCTGTTATGGTAGAGCATTTAGGGATAATATTCACAAAAAGTTTTTATATAGACTTTTCAAATGTCCTCTCACTTATTGAAAGTATTTAGTTTTAGTTCTAGGTTGTATGTCAGTTAAGGGGTTAGATCATTTTTTGAGCTACTGTCAGTCATCACAGCCAAAGTGTGTTTGCCAACACCAAAGTCATCTTAACTTCAGCCACTCAAATCTTAAGATAGGAATTTTCTTAGCTGAAGCACCACCTTGACAGTGTGGTGTCTCATGACACCCTGTGACACACTTCACCCCACTCTCCTCTGTGGCTCCTGCTAGCCTCCCCAGACCATAGTTACATGAGTACATTATATGCTTGGCTGGTAACACACATCTGTTTTTGAACTTACCATCTCCTTGAAGACAAGGCTGTATGTTTATAATCTGAGTACCACCATATAATAGGCATCAGATACACGTTTGCAGAATAAATGAGGAAATCTTTCATATGGAAATCTTCTTTTAAAACAGTTACCCAGTAAGTCCTTATACAGACACTCCAAAACTGTTTTGGGCCCTAATTTTGCCTCTAATTAAACAATTACTTTTATTAAGAAACACATTTTCTAACAATCAAAGCATGAGATTTCATGTAGCTGGGGAGATTGTAGGACTGTAGAGCACATTACTGCCTAGTGCCAGCATTCAGGCATGTCTGGAATTGTTTGATGAATGGGTAAAACAGAGCTGATGAATGTTTATTTGTATGGACCTGAGGTTACTCTGAGGGTGAAAAAATGATCTCAGAAGAAAAATAAACTAGACATTTAACTTTGCTTCTTGGAAATATGTTTCCTTCAAAAAAAAAAAAGAAAGAGAGATTATAGGTAAACACTCGGGGGTGGGGGGAAGCTTTTTCTAAACTTTTTGAAGAAGTAGGATGTAGGAGATGCTACTTTCAGAGTTAGTAACACAGAGACATTACTTTACCAACAAAGGTCCTTCTAGTCAAAGCTATGGTTTTCCCAGTAGTGATGTATGGATGTGAGTTGGACTATAAAGAAAGCTGAGCACCAACGAATTGCTGCTTTTAAACTGTGGTGTTGGAGAAGACTCCTGACAGTCCTTTGGATTGCAAGGAGATCCAACCAGTCTATCCTAAAGGATATCAGTCCTAAATATTCATTGGAAGGACTGATGATGAAGCTGAAACTCCAATACTTTGGCCATCTGATGGGAAGAGCTGACTCATTGGAAAAGACCCTGATGCTGGGAAAGATTGAAGGCAGGAGGAGAAGGGGATGACAGAGGATGAGATGGTTGGATGGCATCACCAACTCGATGGACATGAGTTTGAACAAGCTCTGGGAGTTGGTGATGGACAGGGAAGCCTAGTGTGCTGCAGTCCCTGGGGTCACAAAGAGCCAGACACGACTGAGTGATGGAACTGAACTGAACTGAACAAAATGGAACAATGAGGAAGATTGAGCTGTTCCTCTTCAGACCATCACACAGTCCTACCTCCACAGTTAAGGGGTCCTCCCATGTACAAAAGTCCCTCCAGGTCCCCTGTTTTTTTTTTTATTGGTGGGGGGGGGCGGGGAGTCTTTGGTCTCCTTAGCCTTCTCTGAGTTTCAAAGAGCAAGCTCAAGCAGTTAAGGATTAAGTCACAGAACTCCTGTGCTAGTCACTCAGTCATGTCCAACTCTTTGTGACCCCACAGACTGTAGCCCACCAGACTTCTCCGTCCATGAGATTTCTCCAGGCAAGAATCCTGGAGTGGGTTGCCATGCCCTCCTCCAGGGCATCGTCCATCTAAGCCACCAAGGAAACCTCACAGGACTCCTAGTTCCTCCAGAAGGGATATACATAAATGTTTAATACAAATTCTTTTGTTTCACAGAAAGTAAGATTCTTCACTCAGGTGAATGTTGACCTCAAGTACACAGACCCCAGACTGACTGGAACCAAATATTTAAGATTCCACCAACCAATCAGAAAAAGTCTACAAGCTGATGACGCATCCTATGACCCTCTCTCCTAACAACGTCTTTAAAAATCCTTGCCTGAGGGACTGCCCCAGCCATCAGTGGACTACAAACTTCCACTGCAGAGGGCAACAGTTTGACCCCTGGTAGGGGAAAACAAGATCCCACATACTGTGCCTTGTGGCCAAAAATTAAATTTAAAAAAATTTTTAAGTCATTGGGGAGTTTGGGTCTTTTGAACATAAATTGCCTATCCTCCTTGCTTGGCCTTTGTAATAAACCTTTCTTCGCTCCAAACTCTGATATTTCATTTGTTTGGCCTCACTGTGCATAGGAACATGAACTTGGATTCAACAACAAGGACACCCAAGTGTGGTGGGAGGGAGCCATATGCCTGAGGAGCAGGGGACACTATGGTGCCTGGAGTTGGAGAGTAACGTGCATGCTCAGTTGCTAAACTGTGTTGGACTCATTGCAACCCCATGGACTGTAGACCGCCAGACACCTCTGTCCCTGGATTTTCCAGGCAAGAATACTGGAGTGTGCTGCCATGTCTTCCTCCAAGGGATCTTCCTGACCCAGGGATTGTACCTGCATCTCCTGATTGGCAGGCAGATTCTTTACCACTGAGCCACCTGGAAGCCCCTGGAGAGTAGCAAGAAATGATGCTGTGACCACAAGGGTTATGATGCCCAGTAGAGCTTTGGCATTGTCAGTTAAGAAAGCATGTCTGTGGCCATGTGTGAAATGGACCTTGAGGACTCCCAGATAGGCTTAGAGAGAGCTCATTTTTAAGAGGTGAAAGATGCTACAGAAGTAGGTAGAGTCAGAAGTCAGTGAAATTTTGATTATCTATTCATTGTTTATTGACTACTGATTATGTTCTAACCACTGTGCTGGCCTTGGGTTATTGCTGCTAAAGTGACTTCATCTGCACCCCCCAGATGGGATGGCCTGGGAAAATCCTGGTTGCCATAAAATTAAAGTAGCTGCTCACAACAGCTAAAGGTAAATGTAAAACTGAAGTGGGGAAAATATGACCAGTATATATGAATGAATGCAGATTTCAATAACAGAATATCAAGTTTTCTCTCATCTGGGTGGCAAACATTTTCAACATCAATAACATCAAGTGTTGACATGATGAAAGAGATACTCATACAACATAGGTTTGAAATGGAAATGAGTGCAATTTTTGAAGGCAACTTGGCAATATATATCACTGTAGAAATTAATACTTTTTTCCTTTCATTAAGAAATAAATGCATGCATGTTCATGAAAACACCAACACAAGGTGTGGCTTTGTGATAAATACAGTGAAAAAACAGTAACAATCAAATGTTGAGCAATGCGGAATGGCTAAATCAAATATGATTCATCCATAAAACAAAGAACTATACAACAATTTCGAAGAACAAAGTAATCTAGAATGCATCAATATAGAAAAGCTTCTTGATACATTGTTGCTTGTACAGAATACAATTTCTACATAAGGACACTATTTATGGGCAAGAAAAATAGAGCAAAGAGGTTAGAAGTATCAACCTGGATATTAATCTTGGCTCTGCTGAAACAGAAAAAGACCCTGTGGGGCAGCCCAGAATATGCCTGTTTGGCTCAGTGATTGTTTTTGAGGTGATTATTTTGAGAAACAGAAGAGTCTCTGAAATTACCCTCTTGTAAGAGACATTTACATTTACAAAGGAAATTTCCATTTTTTTCATTCTTTAAATTGAAGTATAGTTGATTTACCATGTTGTGTTAGTTTCTATACAGCAAAGTGATTTAAATATATATATATTCTTTTCATATTCTTCTCCATTATGGTTTATCACAGGGTATTGAATATAATTCCCTGCGCTGTACAGTAGGGCCATGTTGTTTAGGTATTTTATATAATGTGCATGAAATCTCCATTTTTTAAGGAAGAAGATGACTCTAAATCACAGGAGAGTCTTCTCACTGGAGAATGACGCCAACTTAAATCTGCATAACAACTTTATCCTTATTTATCCTTGCTTTCCCTGGTAACCTCCCATAACTGTACCTACAAACCACATACACCCACACACCCCATACACCTTTGTCATTAAAGACAGTATTCAAGCTAACGCCTTAGGC
This sequence comes from Budorcas taxicolor, assembly GCF_023091745.1. Lineage (NCBI taxonomy): Eukaryota > Metazoa > Chordata > Mammalia > Artiodactyla > Bovidae > Budorcas > Budorcas taxicolor. Next base: position 29,323,989 of record NC_068916.1, on the reverse strand, counting down.
CATGTAAGCTAGTTACTCATTTTTCCCTGCGTGTCTCCTGTGTATGCATGATAGTCATATATTAAGAAACTTCTTTTTGCTTTTCTCTCATTAATCCTTTTTAATATTTATCTACTTATTTGGCTGCATCAGGTTTTAGTTGCGGCGTGTGGGATCTTTCGTTGTGGCACACAGACTCTCTAGCTGTGGCTCACTGGCTCAGTGCTTGCAGCTCAAGTTAGCTGCAGCATAGCATGTGGGATCTTAGTTCCCCAACCAGGGATTAAACTCTCCTCCCCTGCATTGCAAAGCTGATCCTTAATCCCTGGACCATCAGGAAAGTCCCTAGTCTGTCTTTTTATCACAGGAGGTCACAACCAAGAATTCAGAAGAGTAGAAGGAAAATTATTTTTCCTCCCCTAGAAATATAATAGACTCTATGACCAAAACTCTTTAGTGTCATTACCTGGACTCAATAAACCACGGAATACTGTTATTTCTAGAGTAATAAAACTCATGATTTCTAAACAAAAAAATATTAAGAATATGTCCCAGGAATACCTCAATAATCATCTAAAAACTGCCATAAATTATTCAAAAGGAAGAGTACCTTTATTCATACACACACACAGACATATATATAGCATTTCGCTTTTATATGATTTCCCACCACTTTATGCTCTCATTCTAATGGTTATTTGTTTTCTTTTGGTTAATTTCCCTTTCCTTTTCATAGAATGTTGTGAGCCTTGTAAAGCTCTGTGTAAATATTAGACATGAACTGCAAGGTTATAAACTTAGGTTCTGTTGAAAGAATGATAGTAACTCCATGCTGTCAACTCAAGACCTGACAACAAAATGGCTCCATGAAGTAAGCCGAGGCCTCTGTGAAGAAAAGCAGCTTTCCGGGCCAAGGAGTAAGCATCAACTGCCATCTCGGTCTCCATGAGTCTCAGACAAGCTGCTTAACAAGATCAGATAAATGGAATTTGGAAAACCAAACTTCGGGAAATGTTCTCTCGAAAGAGCTGGAAGCAGAGTGGGTGACGGAGCCCTCAAACTCAGTCCCTATCAGAGACGAGCAGAGATAAAGAGTAGACTTTGGAGCCCCACCCCTCACACTTCCGCCCCATTCTGCCCAGGCCCTGCCTCCTGGCTGCCTCAGCCCTTCTTAATGGACCCCTCACCCTCTTCACCACTGTCAGGGAACTAAAACAATCCCACCAACAAAAGACTTTCCCCTGAGCAACGTAGAGGAGTGAGAATACAATGTATTAGGAATTTGCCCACATAAAACGGTGAACAAAGTCTAGACAGACTTTCATACAAGTTTACACAGAAAAATGAATGAGAGAAAAATTTTTTAAAAATTTTTTTACTTGCTATTACCTTCTCTATGACTATGTGAAAGTCAAAGAGTTAGTTGGTCAGTCTCTTTGCAATTCCCTGGATATCTGCCAGGCTCCTCTGTCCATGGGATTCTCCAGGCAAGAATACTGGAGTGGGTTGCCCTTTCCTACTGTGGGTTGCCATTTCCTACTCCAGGGGATCTTCCCCACCCAGGGATTGAACCTGGGTCTCCTGCATTGCAAGCGGAACTTCTACTGCTGAGCCAGAAAAACCAATTCGACTATGAAGAGCTTCTAAATTAATCTCAGAGGCATGTATTTATAGTTCTAAGCAGTGTTAGAAGACCCAAGACCTTGCACGCATTGTAAAATCAAAAGCCTGAGTTTCTATAAACACAGGGTCTATATGTATTGGAGAAGACACCCTAAGGAGGAGAGGGTGGGAGAGGCTGCTGCCTCCCTCCTCCTGATGAAACCCAGAGAGCTTGATCATCTTGCCTTGAGATTTGAAAGCTTACCTTACAACACAAAGGGGAAAATCCTGATTCATGTGTCAAAACCTTAGATGATTCACTATCTGGGGCCTCTCTTGTCAAATGCAATTTTTAAGGCTTTGTCTGTAATATCAAACAAAATCTTGCCTTTGGGGCTGATAAGATGAGAACTGTCTTCATTCTTTTCCTGGATTTGACTGAAGTGGGCGAAGAAATGAAGTTTCTATCAGGCTGCCTTGGGGGGGGGAGGGGCGTGGAGGGGGGAGCTGTTCACCAGCCTTCAAGGTCAAACCCTGGTCTCCAGAGGGGCTCACAAAAGCCCTCTCTGCTTGACTCATTCTGGAGATTGGAGAGGAGGAGCAGACAGGTTGGGGCTCCAGAGCTGTGAGCACTTAGGGGATATTTCCTCTCCCCACTTGTCTGCCCACCAAGGCCACCTCTACCCCTTTCCTGGCTTCCATCTCCCCCCCCCTCTTAGGGCAACGCAGAGGGATGGGCTTTAAGTGGAACAATCTTAAGAACAATCCCCAATAAAGCAGCTGATTCTCAAAGAAACTGCTAATATCGCAGGCAACTTAACCCAGGTATTCGGAGTCACTTTTTTCAAATCCCCATTTAGGAGGCAACAAAGGCTTCCCTGGTGGCTCAGACAGTAAAGCGTCTGCCTGCAGTGTGGGAGACCTGGGTTCGATCCCTGGGTTGGGAAGATCCTCTGGAGAAGGAAATGGCAACCCACTCCAGTCCTCTTGCCTGGAAAATTCCATGGACTGAGGAGCCTGGTAGGCTACAGTCCATGGGGTCACAAAGAGTCAGGCACGACTGAGCGACTTCATTACTTAAAGCTTTGCTACCAAGCTCTGAGGCTGCCAGAAAAAGCAACTCCCAGATATTTAAGGTTTATAATGAGACTTCAAAGCCACAGCCCCAGGCTTGGTCCACCACATCCTTGGCACCGATAAATGAACTATCCCTTTGCCCTGTTCTGTTGACAGCCGCATTTTTCCAATCTGACTTTCCCCATTCCGGACAGCATTATCCTTTCAGATTCAGGGCAGGCCCCTGACGACTGGACTTGTGACAAGCAGATTACAAAGCTGGTTTATCCAGGCATTGTATTTCCGAGGCTCTTTCTGCAGCCAAAGTGGCAGCAGCAGCAGGGAGCAATAATTGCTCATTTGCGGCGCTGACCTTTTCAACTGGACGGCACCTCAGCTCTAGTGCCACCGTGATGTCTCTCTTCTTTAATTACCGGGTGCTGGCAGGGGAAGGAGCGCCCGGTGGCACCGAGCACAGCAGTGTCTGGTGCCAGGACCTGTCTCACTCTGCTTCTCAAAGCCGCAACTGAAGAGCATAGCTATCTGCCTTATTCACTGTTTTTATACTTGGATTTTTAACAGGAATTTAAGTCCCTGGGATCAGAAGTGCATGAGGAAATAACATCAAGACATTTATCTGGGGGTCATTCATTTTCAAACGAAAACTGGACAAATTGGCAGCAGGTGGAAGAGATTCCGAGAAATCTATTTTGCTGTTTAATCAACAAACCTTGGAGTTTGGGTGGAGGGTCATATTGGTGGCAGCCCAGCTAACCTCGTCTGTTCATTTGCTCACTGCCTTTTGGCTGTGCAAATTCATTACAATACTAATCTCATGTAAGCAAGATGGTACTGGTATCATCAACAAAAATTTCCAGGAAGATTCATGGATTGTTGGCACTTCTACAAGGACTGTGTGAGACCAGAATGAGCTTGGAAAAAGGAAAGAGAAAAATATGAGTGAAACATTAGCTGAACTGGTCAAAGTCCTGTGATACGATCTGCGGGTTGGAATGAAGGGATGAAGAGAGGCAGCAGCCATGTGACGCACTGAAGGGGCAGCAAGGTGAGAACTGTCATGTAGACTTTATGCTCTGGTTCACGTACGCTGGTTCATCTCTCTGCTACCAAGACCTAACATCCAACTATGTGCTGAGAGTGTGGCAGAGTGGAGATGAGAGGAGACATGCCCCCAGGCCCATCAGCCAACCAAACTCAAATGGAAAACTGACCACTTATTAATGCAAAAAGGAAAGATGCCCAGGAAGGAAACAGAATTCTGAGCAAGGAATAAGGCAATTCAAGTAATGATCAGCGCCCTACAACAGGACAGTCACACCTGGGCTGCATTTCTCAATAATCGTAGATAGTAATTTTATTTTCCTTTATTTATTTCACCAACAACCTGATGTTTAAACATGAAGCATCCAGTGAACAGTCCCTGCCCGTCCCCCTCAGCCCCTGCATCTTTCCCATTCATCCTTTACCAATCTGTCTCATAAAATAGTTTTAAAAACACACATATATTCTAAAGTACAAATGTGTTAGTCATTGTAGGGTTTAAACTATGTATATTTCACATGTAGAAAATACATATATGATTATATATATGTGTGTGTGTGTGTGTGTATGTATATATATGGTAAAAGTCTCAGAAACTTGTTAAGACTGTTCAAGGGATTGCAGTCAACCCTCCACCCTCATCTTAAAAAGCTACCACAAGAAAAAAGGTGAAAATTTACGGAGAAATATAACTTTAAAAAGAATGACTGTATTGTGAGGATGACAAGCACTGGTGTTAGGTATGGTTGTGATTCTACCTACATGGCTGGTACCATCACCTACTTGAAGGATGCTATCATGCTTGTGTGGTGGGGGAAGGAAGAATTAAGAAGACTTCTTCCCAGGTGAAGACCACAGATCAGGAACCTAGGTCTGGCTCTATGCCTCTCCAGTGACTCTTTCTGTGATCAAGTTTTCTCTTTCTCAGCTATAGTAATGTTTGAGTTATAGCTACCATCATCATCGCAATGTTTGCTCTATGCAAAATATCCTCAGAGAAATATGTAAATCCCTATCAGGCACTTGATATGATATCAACTAGCCAGAACTTGGAGATAGAGTAAGATTCTTAATAGATTTTCTTTTTGTAATAGAAGAGAAGCATTTTTCTGTGTAATTCTATGAGTAAACCAGTTAAATCCACCCTCAGAGACAAATGGGTGGCTACCATGATACCTAGTAATGTGATGATGCCCTTATAAGAGAAATGAGGGAATTTCCTGGATTTCTCATACCACATCACTGAAATGTGTTTTGAATTGCTCAGCTAAACCTTAATTCCATTGCCTTTACTTAAAGGGGCATATTCTATGGCCAATCCTCAGCCTAAAAACCCCACTGACTTCAGAGGGAGATTTTTCTGAGTAAAGATGACAGGATACAATTCCATGCAGGCTGAGTGACTGTCTATCATTTTTATTACGTGAGGCTGAAAATGTCTTCCAGCCGTACAACCCCAAGGGACCACATGGTGCTGAAATTATCCATCTGTTTGGCTGTTTGCATCCTTGTCCATCTGACTCCACAAGGGACCAGAGTTGCTCACCTGCTATTGACCACAAAGGCATAATTTCTGTGCCTTACATTACTGACCAAGGAATGCATTTTCCAGCTGTGAAAAGTACAAACACATTAAAGTACAAGGTTATTTTCAGAAGCAGAACAACAGTGGCATCCAGGTAGAGCTGACTGATCTTTATCAAGGCAAAGAATTTATCTGCATAACCAAAACTGAACCCCAAAATAATCCATCGTGTAGTGGACTCAAATGTCTTTTCAGTGTCAATCTCAATTATTGGTTGGGGGCTGGAGAGAAATACCGAAAGGGAGATGAAAGGAGGAGTGGAGTAGTGAGCTTAATTTTGTTAATATTCTTTCTGGCTTTTTCAAAAGAACAAAATATTTCACATCTAGATTTTTATTAAGCCAAGTCCTTAGCATAGTCACTATTCCACACATAAAAATTTTGGAGATGTTATTTGGATTCATATTCTGGCTATAGGACTTCATAGAATTAGAAGAATGAAAAAAACACAACAATTTTCAATAAGTACAATTTTGGCTTTGTTCCCTAGAGTCTCCTCACTAAGGAATCTGAAAGTTACAGATTTTTTTTTATCCCCAGTGAAATACACAGGCAAAATGTAAAAACCCATTTTAAGAGAGAATGGGTACCCTAAAGCTAATGAGAGACAACATAACATGTTGTTTTTTTCTTTTTTTCCTAACATTGATCTGGTGCTTCATCTTTATGTACTAAAAGAAACATGACAGAGAAACAAATGTCCTCCTATTGTTTACATTTGAGGTTTACAGAGAGAGCAATCAGCAGATTTTCTGCAAGATCCATCTATCTGTCACTATGTTTTATTGGATACGGCTGCAGCTGAATCAAAAAGAGGAAAAAAAGAAAGAAGTGAAAGTGACAAAGATGGTTATAAAAATAGAAAAAAGGAGTGAAATCTCTGGGGCGTAAGAGCAGTCCAAACACAGCTGTGAGCAATATTCCCTCTGTTTTTATAAAGTGTGAGCATGCACCCTCAACACATGGAAAACAAATTATAAAGACCAAGCATGAAAGAACGGATTTGGGTATTGTATTCACAGTGGAAGTTTATCAGACACATTTCACATTATGTCCAGTTGGAGCTGTGCTACATAGCAATGAAGTAAGCCTCACCAACCCCCCTCCCCCAACACACACACACAGAAATACTGTCAATCAGTTCTACTCACCCACAGAGGCAAGTCAAAACTCAACTTGCCATTTAATAACCCCCATAATCTGGCTGCAACTTTTCTGTAACCTAATTCACCTTGCTCTCTCTCTGGCCCAAGAAAAGTAATTCCTGCACAACAGACTCCTGTTTTCTCTTTCATCATAGTGCTCAAGTTCCTCCCTTATTCTGATGGTATTCCAACATCCCCTTTCCACCATCCTTCCTTTTTCTGTCTTGCCCCTCTTTCAAGATCTTCCTTTCCACTTAGACACCACCACCCCATGGAAACAATAATCATACCGCAGATTTAGGCGTCACCACAGAAAACTGGCATGAAAACACAAAAGGTCACTGGCCAGAAACCAATAAAATATTTGCAACCAGCAACTTTCTTCAAAGACATACAACTATTTTATCTTTTCTCATGGTTTCTGTGGGTCAGGAATTCAACTGGGGTGGGGGTGGGGGTAGCAAGGTCTCTTGTGTGGTAGGTTTAGAACAGCAGGGAGCTGGACTGCCCAGACTCTGTCTCTGTGTAGTCTCAGGGCCCTTCCATGAACTCTACCTGGGCTGATTTAGAATTCCTTATAACAGGAATTCTTACCTAGAGACTGAAAGCTCCAAGAGCAGGTATTCCAACAACTAAGGCAAAATTTAAATCACCTAGCCTCAGAATTCATCTAGGAGCACTCGCCTCATCCTCACTAGTCAAAACAGTCACCCAGTCCTGCCTGATGCCAAGAGGAAGACATCAGTTCAGTTCAGTCACTCAGTCATGTCTTATTCTTTGCGACCCCATGGACTGCAGCATGGCAGGCTTCCCTGTCCATCACCAACTCCCTGAGCTTACTCAAACTCATGTCCATCGAGTCAGTGATGCCATCCAGCCATCTCATCCTCTGTCATCCCCTTTTCCTCCTGCCTTCAATCTTTCCCAGCATCAGGGTCTTCATCAGGAAGACACAGACTTCAACTTTTGTTGGCAAAAGCATCAAAGTCACCTTGTAGGGAAAGCACTTGAGATATTTAAAATATTTTTGTGGCCATTCTTTAAAAAATGCCATGGGCCACAAGAGATTAGAAAAGGAGGAATTTCTGGATCCTACCATTTCCCTACAAAATACAGAGTTCCAGGTAAATATTCAAATACTGCATTTTTATATAGTTTTTAAACTAAGGAGGCATTTTTAAAAGTTGTATTTTAAATGATTCATGTTTGCATGTTATAAATTCTTTCCAAAGATACTAAAATATGCTTAGTGGTGAACAGAGTGGAGTGAATCTGGTTCTACACTTCACTGTATCTATCTTAGAAAACACAAGAAATATTTGTCCTGTAGACACTGGGATAACATAACTAGCAAATGATCAAAGCACAGCTGCATCCCCCTTTAGGTTCTAGGCAGTCCTAGGCCAAGGGTGATTCAGTCAGGGAAGGCATGGTCCTGGACCCAACCATCTTCATCACTGTCTAGTTTGCTGTCAGCAGATAAGCATGACCTAAAACATAACGTTCCCTGGTGGTATATTTCACAGGGTTTAAACAGAAACATAGTCTTGAATCTGATAACAGTGCTCCTGAAGTGTAATCTTTCATAACCCTATCGAAGCTGTTATTTACATAGTCACATTCAGGCTCAGTGCTGCCATCAAAATACAGTCCATGCTTCAAAACGTACTTTTGAAATAACTCACACTTACACCTGGGATTTCTCTCGCTCCATGAAGAAGATAAGTAGCCTTATGAGGACAAGTAGCTGGCTTTCTAAATAATTCTTTCCTTTTTCACTTCCTTCATTTATACCCTACAACACTCCAAGAGTCCCTTTCTCCAGCCTCTAACAATGCTTCTGGCTTGAAATGAATCTCTCATATCCTCATATGCCACTCTCTTTCCTTCAAATCTGGAACAATAACACTGCTAATGCCACACCCTTTCCCCATCTGAAGTCTCTTCATTACCAACACTCCTTGTTCATATTTCTTTCCCAAATTGTTCTTTTAAAGCTATCATGTAAGAAACTAATTGCCAGTCTATGTTCGATACAGGATACAGGATGCTTGGGGCTGGTGCATGGGGATGATCCAGAGAGATGATATGGGGTGGGAGGTGGGAGGGGGATTCAGGATTGGGAGTTCATACACACCCATGGTGGATTCATGTCAATGTATGGCAAAACCAACACAGTCTTGTAAAGTAAAATAAAGTAAAAATAAAATTTAAAAAAAAGAAAAAGAGAAAAAAAAAGCTATGTGTAAATAGTCTCCATGTCGTCATGGCATTTCCCATTATCAAGGGAGAGTCCATATTTCAAATGGGTTAGTTAAGGGCCTCAGCGGCACTTCTCAGACTTCGTATGTATACGCATCACCCAGGAACCCCCCTACATTCTGATCCAGGGGCTGCAGCCTGAGCCCAAGACTCTGCATTCCCAACCAGCACCCAGGAATATGTCAAAGCTGCTGCTCTCGGAGCCATACTACCATAGCCAGGCCCCTTTTTTATCTTATTTTCAGTTATTTAGATTTATAATTGCTTGGTTTGAACTCTTTCCAGTCAGCTGGGGATTGGGGAATGTATGAGGTAAACAAAGACAAGAAGGAAAATCCGGTGACCTGAGTCAGCAAAAGCAATGTCAGTGGTGGCCGTGGGAGTGATGAGGCGATAGACCAGTGCCAGGCAGATGAGTGGCAGGCAGGCATGAGTGGCAGCAGATGGAGCGTCCTTCCCTGAAGTGCCAAGCCCACCACCAACCTGCCCGTCCCACCATACTCTCCTTTCTCTGAGTCTTGAACGTCACCCCCCAGAGGAGCTCCACCCTGTGTTCTCACCTGCTCAAGAGTGAATTATTACTTCATGACCAAGTTGAGAAGAACTGAACAGACACCAAGAGGTTGGATAAACCACGGCATCCTCATCTAGGAGGTAGGGAGCCAGGAGAGAGGAGGGTACCTATAGGATCTTCAAGAAAGAAGAGAAAAAAACACTCATAGCAATATCTGAAAGATGTCCAAAACAAAATTCCTTGATTTCCAGATCAACTTTCTTGATCTGGCTCACGTTGAGTTCCTGGTCCATTTCTTTCTTTTATAATTAACTATATAGCTGGATGAACATGAGCCATGTATTGAAATCCTAGTGAGCTGTTTGGTTGTGTTTATTTTGGTTTCATTTGTAATCTCAGATTAGGTCATTTCCTCTGTAAAACTGTACATGAACATGAGGGTAGAAGGGCCTTTATCTGATTGCTACTGAGGACACAGGTGTAAGGAGAATTTTGTTTTAAAAACTTACAAGGATGACTGAGCTTTTAGATCAAACAATGTGAGCCTTCTAATGTGACTAAAGAGAAACCCACATATTCACAGTCAGCCTTTAAAGCTATTGAGGTTTCTCAGTTTCTTTGTTTGAGCCTCAGAAAACTTCTGTGTTCCTAAGCCACTAGAGACACAAACAAAATGGATGTGCTATTGCTTCCATTTCACATTTCTTCCATGCCACACCTAGCCTGTCATTGTCTCCACTCGCCCTTCTGGGAGGGGATTAATGGATTTGAACAGAACTTTCTGTGGGCCTTGGAGGAGGTGCCTGCCTGCTTGATTTGCCCTGTGTGCGTGATTGTAAAAACACTTTGGCCACATGACCCAGCATTGCCAGTAACACACCCTTCCCACCCTGCCGTGAATCTTGAGGCAAGATCACCACTTCTTTCTAATCCCTTGAGATTAGTGGAACAAGAATATTTTTTTTCAAGGTTATATTAATTTATATTTATTATAAAATGTTGACTCTAGTCCCTACGATGCACAATATATCCTTGTAGCTTATTTTATACATAACAGTTTGTACCTCTTAATCCCCTATCTCTACCTTGCCCCTGCCCCACTTTCTTCTCCCCAATGGTGCCCACTCATTTGTATCTGTGAGTATTTTCTAGTGAAACTTCTGGCTCAGAGCCCACACTAAAATCATGGTAACCGTTTATTAACATTAAACACTAATCCTTTTCAAATAGGGTGTGATGAGGATAAAACTAACTGCAGTAATGACGTGAAGTGTGCACACTGCCGTGCGTTCATCTCCCCCGCCCTGTGGGACACATCGCATGGAATTCTGGAAGTTGCCGTGCACGTGTCTGACTACATGAAGGCTGTTCTTGGGCATTCCTACCAGTGGAGCTGACTGATTTCTGCTAATGAATTAAAAGGTTAAAAAAAAAAATCTTATTTTAGGCAGCTACTGGAATTTAACCACTTTTCAGAGACTAAGCCTTTATAAAAATCCTTTTGAATGATTCCTATTCCATCATGTATTTTCGTTTCCTACTTTTAACTATAGAGAAAACTCCAGTTAAGTGAAATGTTTTAATATTTATTCATCAAGGAGAATATATTTATGTAATGTCCATGCTTGCTTCCACAGGTACTTGGGCCATAAGAGTTCACTTTGATAACAGAACAGTGTATATCAGATTTAAAGTTCATTTCCAACAGGATGAAAAATGAAAAAAACACCACAGTGGGACAATTCACCGTATTTCCCTCCCCTGCCACATTTTCTAACCGCCCCCCCCCCCCCCCAACACACACCACATTTGGACCCAAGATTTTAAAGAGAGTGAAGTTTTGCATTCTGGACATTCCTTTGTTTGGGAAAGCAAAGATAATGAATATAATGGGAAGAAGATGGAAAACATTCCTTCCCTATTCTTCTCTATTTCCTATCGTCAGCTCCAAGGACAGGCCCTGATTTGTTTACCTGAAATAACACACACACACACACACACACACACACACACACACACCCTTCCATCATGTCTCAGTTCCCATGACAAGAGCCAGACTTACTTTCTTCATAGCAATGATTGCCATCACTGTTTCTTTTTATTTACCAGAAAGATGAACTGTCTGAAGTGAAGTACATTAGTGTGTTAATTACCCCAGCACCTGACATCTAGAAGTGTGGCGGCGCCTAGAGTGAATAATCCACCTCCCCACTGCAGTGGGGCCCTCACTGGTCAGCCTAGCTCAGATGTGCTCCCACACCTGCAGGCCCTTCTCAGCCAGCTGCTATCTTGGACCGCCAAGAGTGGGTGATTCACAGAGAAACCGAGCATTGCTTTCCTTGATGGACCAGAAAGTGAGAGAAAGCTTGGCCAAATTTTTACATATATACTTCTCTCAAACTTGGGAGTCAAGTGCTACCGTGACTTCCTACAGAGGTAAATGAATACATTGACTTGGGAAGCAATTAATCAGCTTCATAAAACATGTGGGAAACAATTACATAAAATGATAAAAGCATATCTGAAAGTTATTTTTACTTAAAGTAAAATTTAAGGGCTTTCTACTGAGAGGATTTTTTTTTCTGATGATTATAAAGGAAAAGCACTTCAATGAAACATTCTATTTTTTTCTTTCAGTATCATTTGATGATGAAGGCTGTCTAATGTGAACTAAAATATTGCTTGCCATATCAGTAAACAAAAGATGTTGTAGCCATCACATTACAGCCACCTGTATGGAGCACCCAGAGGAGACTCAAAATGAGGACACACAGGACACTGGCCCCAGGTAGCTGAGATGCACATCAAAGGAATGATTTCAAGGAGCCTAGGCTCTGGCATCTTCCCATACATAGAAAAGCTCTAAAATTCCTTTACTTGAGATATCTGGTTTTCTTTATTAACAGTAATCTTTTGATGTTCCAACTACCTGGTCTTTGTGGTAAAAATGCCTGTATATCCTGGCCACTCCCCCTTGCCTTTTCAGAACAGCCTCTCAGAATCATCTGAGATGCTGTGTCCTGGGCTTAAGTCCTCAGTCTTGTCCACCAAATAAAATGTAACTCTCAACGTTCATGTTGTGCATTTTATTTTTAGTTGGCAATAACATACTTAAAAGAATTTCAGAGAATACCAGAAATTTATACAGTTTGCATCCTAGATTTAGCAGATATTATTACTCTTTCCATTTAGCAGGTATTATTACTCTTTCCAAACCTTACTGTTGAAAAATAAAGTAGGATGTCTTCAGAATGGAAATTAATGAAAAGATTTGGTGCACCAAAAATATCAGTTTGAGTATTACTGTGACCCAGAGGTTGGAAGGATTTCTGTGTAACAATTTCAAATGTTACTAAGTCAAACTAATGCGGTTCACTAGAAATAACATACATATAGGCATGTTAACTCGAAATGCCTTTGAGGTTAATATGTAGCTTGAAGTCATATATCCAGGTGGTGGATCTGAGGTCTCACCTATCTCCCTATAGATTTTGAAATAAAAGTAAATTATGTCATTTCCCTAAATGGTAATTCTCCTCTAAAACACCATTTCTTCTATTTATGGTTTAGTATGTGGGCAGCTATACCCTGAAGGAGGTAAAACAGAGCTTTCCTAATTGAGAGAGACACTTAAAAATGAGGGGAAAAGTAAATTTCAGAAAAAGGAAGAGGAAATTGAGGAACATTCTTTTCTTAATTGAAGAACTAAAGTAGTAAAAACTTTCAGTCATTTTCCTTCTCTACCCTTGCAAATATATATATAATCAAGTAATGGTTTCTTGGTACTGGCCACAGGAAACACCTGATATACACGATTATCTTTTCTGTAAAGGAGCTTTGTCAGAAGCAGAGCTGAATTAAGGGCAGACTAGGCACCCCACTCCAGTACTCTTGCCTGGAAAATCCCGTGGATGGGGAGCCTGGTAGGCTGCAGTCCATGGGGTCACGAAGAGTCAGACACCACTGAGCGACTTCCCTTTCACTTTTCACTTTCATGCATTGGAGAAGGAAATGGCAACCCATCCAGTGTTCTTGCCTGGAGAATCCCAGGGACGGGGGAGCCTGGTGGGCTGCCCTCTATGGGGTCGCACAGAGTCGGACACGATTGAAGTGACTTAGCAGCAGCAGCAGGCAGCTTGCTGGCCTGGGTACCACTTTGCAGGAGCTAATCAGAGGGTCATGGAAATGTGACAAGATAGAGAAACTTGTATGAACCACATTGCTCCTTATGGATAGAGAAGTTATGTGTTTGGACGAAACACTTGGGGTGGGGCTGAGACCTCCTGAGAGCATTATTGGAGTCTGACTTCCAAGAAGAGTGGGCCAGGCAGCCTCAAGCACAGCCTTCTTGAATGGAGTATTCAAGTCTTGGTAGAGCTGACTAGCTGAGACACGGCAGCAGACACTGAGACGCCTCTACTCCCCTTCCGCCTTTCTGCTTTGCACAATTCAGTGTCTCTTCAAAGTAAATGTCCATACTGAAAGAATATGATTTTAAAAGGAGCAAATATTAACTTGTCAGCATGCCCAAAGCCTCTTAGTCCATTCAGGCTACTGCCACAGCATACCCGAGACTTGGTGATGGCGAGGGGATGTTAATGAACAACAGAAATTCATTTCTCACTGCTCTGGAACTAGCAAGCCCAAGATCAAGGCACCAGCATTGTAGTTCTTGGTGAAGGCTCTCTTTCTGGTTCATAACTGGCTCCTTCTGGCTACGTCCTCACATGGTGGGAGGGGCAGGGGATCTCTCTCTTGTTACAAGGCACTAATCCTGTTCATCAAAACTCTATGCTCATGACCTAAGAATGTCCCAAAGCCCCTCATCTTCTAAATCTATCAATTTAAATTTTCAAAACAAATTTTGTGGGGACGCAGGGCTCAGACCATAACAGGCTGCATCTGGGCCTGCTCACGACAGAACTGGGAGAGCCACACTGTTCCTCTGCCATCTGTTTGTGGAAATAACTGAGACCTTTAGAGACCTTTGCTCTCATGATGCTCCAAGTAGTGGGATGTTAGGTAGATGTTCCATTCTTTATAAGCTGTAATTAATATTTTTTTTCAATGTGTGAAGTAATTGTTAGAAAGGAAAATAACACTTTTAATTCAGCTGTTTCCTTCCCCATGTCTCCATCTTACTTATTCCCAGGTATCTGTCACTGGTAGGTCTCAACTGCCTTGGACATGAATGATGGTACCCAAGTTCCTGGATCTGAAGTGGCTTGCCTCTACCTTCATATACTTGCCCACTAGGGAAAAAAAGTAGTATAAGAGCAATTGGCTTTTAGGAGACTTATTGATAATTTTTTTTTTCCATTATCTTCTGGTCAAAAAAAAAAAGACCACCAAAACAACAACTCCTGATGAAGAAGGGTTACTAAGCAAGATTATCATCTGAGAAAACATCACCTACAAAAATTGCTTTCTGTCTTGTTGCAACTCTATGACTACATCAGAGCACTCATCTTTCATTATTTGCATATGGTAATTCTAGAAATAAACCCAACCCAAGCACAGTGGACCATGCAAGAAATTTCAAATTAGTTGTTTCTGAAGGTTTCCTCATTTGTGAGTTGAAAGAATGAAAAACAGAAATATGTTGAAGGTTGAATGAGATAACATAATATCTTACTTTTGTGAGCTGTAAGTTGAGCTAAAAGGAAACTTTCATGTTGGACGTGGATTAACCCAGTGGTGGGTAGAGCTGCAAACTTTTCCCCTATTTAAAGTGGATTACTAATTCTGAAAGAAGGTGCTTTGTTAAGTCCTATTTCACTGTAAGGATCCAGTTAGGGTGTTTGGGGATTCAGTTATTCGGTTTTTGTTTTGTTTATTGCAAACCCTGGGTTCTTTTACTGCAGGCATCTGATTTTGTTGCTGTAAACCCTAGGTGGTTGTTTTTTTATCAGAACTTTATAAAGGAAATGTGGATGGTTATAATCCAGAGAATGGTGTGGTATGGGGCTCAAACCTAGAGTTTAGCTCTTGACATTATCACTGTCCCCATGGCAGGTGGAATTCAGCTACAGGACATCTTTGCTGTCATGGTGGGTGGTACCAGAAGAATACCATTTTGGCCAGTTTTACCAAACTAAGTTAGAGTTAGAAGCTATGACACAACAAACAGTAAAGTCTTTTAGACTGTCTTCTTGGTTTTAAGGAAAACATATGAAGTTCCAGATAAAATAATGTTATTAAAAAGGTTGCTGTTTATAATAGCTACTTAAATGTTTATTATCCCAGCAGATTTCTTTTGATTAGGCTGAATGTATGCATTAATTGGGCTTCCCAGGGGGTGCTAGTGGTAAAGAACCTGCCTGCCAAAGCAGGAGACCTAAAAGACGCAGGTTTGATCTTTGAGTTGGGAAGATCCCCTGGAGGAGAGCATGGCAACCCACTCCAGTATTCTTGCCTGGAAAATCCCCAAGGGCAGAGGAGCCTGGCAGGCTATGGTCCACAGGGTCACACAGAGTCAGATATGACTGAAATGACTTAGCATGCAGCTTGCATTAATTACCCTCACATGGATTATTTTATAAAAATAAAACAAAACACAAAAGCTTCAAAGTTGAAGGTCCATCTTGTAACTTTCATAAAACCTCTTCAGAGTGAATGAGAAGTGATGAAGATGCCCATTAGCTTAAATTCCTGAGTGTGGGTATAGTCTAAATTCTTCAAGATGCCATGGCAGAATGTTTATATATCAAACAAATGTATCATTTATTTGTAATAAGCTCAACATTACCTTCTGCTGCTGTTTCTGCTGCTGCTAAGTCGCTTCAGTCGTGTCCGACTCTGTGTGACCCCATGGATGGCAGCCCACCAGGCTCCCCCGTCCCTGGGATTCTCCAGGCAAGAACACTGGAGTGGGTTGCCATTTCCTTCTCCAATGCATGAAAGTGAAGTTGCTCAGTCGTGTCCGACTCTTAGCAACCCCATGGACTGCAGCCCACCAGGCTCCTCCATCCATGGGATTCTCCAGGCAAGAGTATTGGAGTGGGCTGCCATTGCCTTCTCCAACATTACCTTCTACTGAAGAGTAAATATTTATTTAAATACTAGTATGAAATAAAATTTTCTATAATGATCAATCTCCCAACATTATATATTAATTTCACCCAGCTTTAACTTTACCTCATATCAACTCTCTTCTAGTTACTTTTGCCTCTAAAATCATGATTTGATAGCCCAGACATAAATATCAAACCAGAAACTATTCAGAATTTATTATAATCAACTGGTAAGAATTTGCTGAGCCCCTAACAAGTACAAAGACTTCCCAGGCGGCGTGGTAGATAACTCGCCTGCCAATGCAGGAGACACAAGAAATGCGGGTTGAATCCCTGGGTCATGAAGATCCGCTGGAGAAGGGCATGGCAACCCACTCCAGTATTCTTGCCTGGGGAATCCCATGGACAGAGGAGCCTGGCGGGCTATAGCCCACAGGGTCATAAAGAGTCTGACATGATGGCAGCAATTTAGCATGCACATACCATGTACAAGGTACTTAAGGAATATTATGAAATATAAAGCACTTTCTTCATTAGAGCATCCAGAATTCTTTGCAATTTCTTGCCATTAAAAAAAAATTAACATCTATGAAACTTAACAAATGGTGAACTCAAAGAGAAATGAAGATTTTGGGCCTTTCCAAAGTCCCTTTGAGCTCTAGGTAATTAGGTTTACTTCCACGGCTCTGTCAAAACACTGGGTATCAAGCCCACCTGTAGTTCTTGGATGCAAGTTCTTGTATAGTAGACCCAGTGCCAAGGTCAGCCAGCTTTGCAAAGCACCAGGATTTGGAAAAAGAATAAGCATGTTCTGATATCAAGGGGAATAAACCTGGGTGTGAACTCAGATGATGACATGGCAACAGGCTGGCATAACTTAGTACCAATATAGTCACCCCCAAATATAAGATGCCACTCTTTCACTACAAATCTGGTCGTAGGTTGTTTCAGTTGCTTGCTTCACATAGGTTCATCTACAATGTGTCCCTAGCAGTCATAACAACAAATTGCCTGGCATTACCGATCAAGATGACATCACTAAATCAGTGATGACAGTGGGGGGCTGGGGGGTGGGCAGGAAACGTCCTGCCTCGAGGACCAGTCCTGCTTCTGCCTCTTCAGTGCCATGAGCTGTGGGAGGGCAGAGGGTAGGACCCTGAACGGAGCAATGGGTTTACTGATTAAGGCCTTTGGAGAAGCAAAATAAGGAAGCCATGAAGATTAGGCCATAATGACCTACTTTTAATACAGACACTAAGGTGCCCCAGTAGACTGTGAGACTGCACTGCAGAATGCTTTAAAGCAAAGCATGTGCAATGTGAATCCCATAAACAGAGAGGCATTTGAAGCTTAAAAAAATACCCAAATAATATCCTCTCGTTTAGTTATAGTAATTGTTCATCAGGCTCCAGATGTTAAGAAAGGAAAAAACTTTATCTTTTTATGATTAGAAGCACAAATCCTTTCCAACATGTGTGTCACTGGACTGGAATGTATCTAATCATCAAATTGCAGATGAGAGGGTGCCAGGTAAATAACCAAAGCCAACCCAGATCCTTATGAAAAGAATTTGTTTCCAAAGGGAGAGAGAAATACCTTCCATTCAGAAGAAATCAACCCTCCATTTCAGTCCTGCAGGAAAAAAAAAAAAAAAAAAAACCTTGGGCATTCTGGCAGCATCAGGACTCATTTTACAAACTTCCATCAAATTCTCATCCAAATACCACTGATAGCTGTGGATTTTTTGTGACTTGCTGCATTCTTTTAAAGCTAGTTGAGAGGCCCAGGAATCAAACCTATCCTCCCCTCAACCAGCCATCCATGTATGGCATTGGGGAAGAAAGAAGACAACCGTCTTCTCTTTCTGCCAGGGTGCCAAAGACCTAAATGGACAGTAACTACTGGAGTCTGATAACCAGCCTCCAAGATGGCCCAGGGATTCTCACTTTCCAGTATCCATGCCCTTGTGTAGCCCCTTCCACTGTGTATAAGGCCTCCTGTGTATCCAAGAGGATATTATGGAAATGACAGCATCCGCCTTCACAGGCCAAGACATAAAAGGCATGGCCACTTAGTTCCTGTTCTCTCTAGTATCTCTCACTCTGGGGAAACCAGCCTCAGAATCAGGAAACACTCCAGTTGCCCAAAGGAGAAGACCACGTCATGAGACACTCAGGATCCCTGCCCACAATCAACACAAATCTACCGTGTGAGTGGGTCTCCCAGTCCTCAGGCTCCATCTCGTCCCCAGTGACTGTAACCACAGCTACCATCTGGACTGAAGCATCAGGAGAAACCTCGACCCAGAAGCACACAGCTAAGCCATTCCTGAGCTACAGTAACTGGGGGAGATGTTTGTTGATTTAAGTCACTGAGCTGTGGGTTAACTCATTACATAGCAATAATGACTGAATAGTGTGATCTTAAGCTGCTTGACTGGATCCTTTTACCTTGAAGCCTCTCTATAAAAAAAGCCACACATTTCACTTCAGGCCCAAATAACTACTTGAGGGTGGGGATCCATTCAGCTACAAGTCTCTTACATCCCACAATGCAGAATTTAGCACAAGGACCCCAAGACATGCCACATTCTTCCATTTTTATGGACTCTCATGTTACAATATATAATTCATGTACTGTTTTATCTGCATTTTTTAAAAAAGAAAATGGTAGTTTCATAAATGATGAAATGATTTTTATCTTTAGACAGCCACCATGTTCAAAGTAACATGCCAAATTACAAGAGCTATTCACAGATATAGAACACTCATAGTCCTTTTTCTCAAAGAACTTCTACTCAGGGGAAGATGCGGTGCACATGCGTCTGGAAAATAAAAATTCCATTGCTGTTGTTGTTCAGGCATTAAGTCGTGTCTGACTCTTCGGGACCCCCTGGACTGCAGCACTCCCTGTCCTTCACTATCTCCCGGGGTTTGCTCAAACACATGTCCATTGATTCCGTGATGCCACCCCAACCACCTCATTCTCTGTCACCACCACCCCCCAACCCCGCCCCGCCACCATTAGAGATGTGTATAGAGGTAACCAGGGAGAAGCGAAGAGATATTATTTATAGTTTGGTTAAATAGTAAGTAGGACCTCAGACAGTAAAAAGAGGAAGTGAGAAAGTCGTTTCAGAAGGAGAAAGCAACCCCAGGATCTGTAGAGAAGGAAACCTCAGAATCTATACCAGGAATGGACAGCAGTCCTTAGATGATGGAACACAGGACTGATATTTAATTCGGCAGCCAGCAAGAGGCACTGGAGCATTGTACAAATTGGAGTGACCACATATCAAACTGTACTTCAAAAAAAAAAACAACCGATTGCATATATAGGACAAATCTGCAAATGGAGAGGCTGAGGGCATCACAGTCAGTAGACTAAACATGAGAGATGAGGCGTGAATCAGGGCGGGCACAGTGAGAACAGAAAGGATGGGCATGTGGGAGAAGTGCAATGATGGGAATTCTGCTCCTGTTGGGACAAAGCTGAAGCAGAGAAACGGAGGAGAGGTCAGAGAGACAAAGACAACGTGGCTGTTTCAGCTTGAGATAGAAACAGGGCTTTTTAAAACAGAATTAGTGATGAGCAGAAAGGCTGCCAGGAGTGCTGGGCAGGGAAATAGGGTCGGAGATGATCATTTAAATATAGATTCACATTTGAACTCTAGCTTCCACCACGTCACCGCCAGCCTGCAGGTGATCACTTTTTGCAAGTACAAGTTCTTTGATTTGCATTGGAAACCATCAGCTGGACTTGCAAATAAAGTATAAAGCTGTTTTATACACGGATGCAAATATACTTTGAATTCATATAGAAATATTGAAAAATGCCAAATTAGACATCAAAAAAACCCTTTGCCTTTTTTTTTTTTAAGACAAATGAACTTTCTGTTTTAAGACAGTTTTAAAACAAACTCCCCATCTGACCTCCACACCTTCCTTGCAATAAACAAACTCTTTGCTTTGCCATATTTGCATGAAATGGCTCAAGACCATCATTACCCAACCTGGTATTCTAACCTCACCATTCTCGCATCTCAAAAAGAAATATCAAAACCTGTCTTGCTCCACGAGCAATCAGCTAATTGTGTGAAGTACCAGACTCCCTCTCATTTAAATGCACAGTTCCCCCTGCGTTTTCTTAAAGCTATGTGTTTAGCTTAAAATTTTCTCCACATCTCAAAGATACAGCTTTTCTAAATGTACCAATGCCATGGCTTTTATGCAGAGCTAGGGTCTGAATCCAGATCTTCCAACTTAAGCAACTAAAGTTTAAATTTTTCTATGTATACATGAAGTCAATGTTTACTAAATACAAGGGATTTTTCCCCCCATTAGAACTGGCCCTGGCTAGCATGGAATATAAAAATTAGGTAAAAATAATAATCACAGCAACAACATACTAGGGGCTTAGCAGCACCATTTTTAGCATTTAGATATACACAAACTCACTTAATTCTTACGTTTAATATGAGGCCTTATATCAACATCTCAGAGCCAAGATTTGACTCAAGCAGCCTTGGAGCCTGGGCTCCTTACGATTAAACCTAGATGGAGGAATTTCCTATTCATAGTTGGCATTAGAATCCAATAGATGAGACTGCCAGACGTTTTTGTAGTCATCACCGTGCTCCTTCTCTACTGGTGCTATAAGAAATGAGCACAAACAGAGCTGCTTAAGTGACACAACACTGCGTCTCTGTTTCTTCTTCCCTACTCACATCCCCCTCTTACTCTAACCTCCTCTGCCTCCCTTTTCCAGGTCTAAGAAACTTTGTGATTATGTTAGGCCCATCAGGAAAATCCAGGATAATCTCCCTTTTTGCAGGTCAGCTAATTAGCAGCCTGCATTCTCATCTGTCATGTGACCTAACATATTCACAGGTTCCAGGAATAAGGACAGGGGTATCTTTGGGGGGTGGATGGGGCCATTGCCCCGTCTACCAAACATGCTAAGACTGCTAAGTAAAGAACCTAAAAATCCAAGCAGATTCCTAAAGCTAGAAATCAGAAAGATAAAGAAGAAAGGAAAGATGAGTGAGTGGATAAGAAAAAACCGTTGACCGAATTTATCAGGCGTGCAGGGCAATGAAGGCAGAAACTGAGCTCCACCTCCCAATTCCTCTCCATTTGCCCATTCCCCCTACATCATTCACTCTCTGAGACAGAATACACTCAAACTCCAGCTTTCTAATACTACCTTCCTTGCAGCTCAACTAGGGAAAACCAAAACCTGTCTTCCTGCCACTACCCTTCCTCATCATCGTCTTGCTGACTTGCTCACAGCGCCCTTAACCCGTCACAGCATGCTCTCTTCCCAGCCACAGAGGACTGTTGTGGCTCTCAGCGCCCTGAGGTGACCCTAGGACCGATGCGTGCCCAGACCATGGTGGCAGCACTATCACGTGCTCCATACTCTGGGAGATGGTGACACCATCTGAAGGTAGAGCAGGTGGGCTCCCTCAGGTCCAGAGGAAGGGAGAGGGTGGGCTGGGAAAAGACGACGGCGGCTCTAGGACCCAGCGGTAGAAAGAGCGTGAGCTGGTTTCTCTAAATACTAACGTACTGGAGGCTGCAGCAGGGAGGGATGAGAAGTCAGGCCTCAGGGTCCAGCAGGGTCCCATCCTGCAGGACCTACTGGGGGAGCAAGTAAGAAGTCTGGAATTAAACGCTGAAGTCCTAGGGAGTCACTGGGGGCTGTCAAGTCAGAGCCAGAATCAATGTACTTGTTGACCAGCTGGGAATTCATGTGGCAGGTTCCTCTACTGTGAAATGGAGATATGAGAAACCATCGTATCAGGTGGTGGGAAAGAAGAAATGAGGAGCAAACCACTTAGGAGAGGTGAAACAGAAGCAGGGCTCAGGAAATGCTGAGAGAGAAAATGCGTATGGGGGGACTTCCTGGGCAGTCCAGCAGCTAAGACTCTGCTCCCACGGCAGGTGGCACAGGTTTGACTCTTGGCCAGGGAATTAAGATCCCACATGTCACGCAATGTGCCAGAATGTAAATAACAATAAAACAAAATTTCTAACAAAAGAGAGAGAGACAATATGTATGTAACAAAAATATCCATCCTGGAGATCTAAAGTACTATTATTCCAGGGCCCCCAAGCCCACTGTGCAGAGTCCCAAGTCCCCTCTAAGATGTCTGCAAATTTCCACAGAAGATTGATCCCAAGGCTTCTGCTGCCTCCAGCACATCTGCTTCCCAGCACTGCTCTGTGTCCAGGTGAGCAGCTCAGGCTCCCTCTAAAAGAGGGGAGGGGGTCCCTGGAGGAGGCACAGATCAGGACAGCTGACTGACTCCCAGGAGACCAGGGTGTCAGGTCTTGCAGTGCCCCGAGGCCACCCATCAGTCAGGGTCCGCTGACTGCTGCTCTCTTTCATCCTGGCCTCCCCTCTTTCAAAGCGCTCCCCTCCCTCCCCTTCCTACTCTTCACTTATCAACCCTTCTCCAAGAAGGGAAAATATCAGTTATTCCTCTTATTCAGATCATCTTCTCCCTCCTGCAGGCTTATCAAGGGGTATCAAGGCTTATCTCAGTGCAGGCTTATCAAGGTGTTTCACCAAGACTGTGAAGAGGGATTCTAGCGCCAACTATGAAAGTGGTTCAGCACTTTCAGTAGACAGACACAAAAGTCAAGGACGTGTTTGGCTGGATTTGAGAAATGAGACTCAGACCTTGTGTTGGTTGCGGCGTGAGGCATCCCACTGATACTGGAGGAGTTCTTATCCCGCCCCTGACAACTCTGCCCAGGCAAGGAGACAGAAGCCTCTTGAGAGAAAAGGCCCTGGAATTTGTCCCCTTTCCCATAGAAGTACAAAGATATTACAGTGGACCCTATCTGGTGTTAGCCAAACTGCAAAACATAGAGGGCACAGTCTCCACCCAGTATCATCCTCACTTCTGATACCAACTACAAGTTCAGAAGGTTCCAAAACCACCTTCATGTTCCATAATCCACTAGACCAGACTAATGGAACTACTCCCAGTTACACTTTGTTACAGGCAAAGAATACTAGTCAAAATCAGCCAAGGGAAGATGCATACGGACAGAGTCAGGGGAAGAAGAGAGGGGTCTCAAACATTCCTTCTCCCTGTGGAGTCAGGATGCATTACCCTCCTGACATCAACATGTGGCAATAAGCAGGGAACATTGCCAATCAGGAAAAACCATGAAAGCTCACCCAAGCTCTGGTGTCCAGTGTTCTTAGCAGGGCTTTATTAGGCAGGTTTGGTGGGTTGATCAAGTGTCCACATGGTTGATCTCAGTCACCAGACTGATGGCTAGTACCGCAGGAAACAACACCCTCATCCTAAACATCAAGGTTGGCCTTGCTGGTGTGATCAGCCCCCATCCTGTATCTACTCACAGAGGCTGATATCCCAGTCTACGACCTGATGTGTTCAGCCTCTGCCCCAAACCAACACCCTCCTGTCAGGTATGATACAGATTACATCCCAGAAAATGAGGGTAAAGGCCAGAACTCTCTTCCAGCAAGGCCAAGTTCTTTACCACGCAGACGCCGTGAGACTAACAGAGCCCTACTCTCTAAGAACGGATAAGCTCCTTCCACCTCCTGTCATCACTTGAGGAGGACATGGAATGGGCAGGATGTTGAGATGTGCTGAGGACAGCACTTGAGTTATCAAGGGGCACGGGTTCTAGTTCCTGACACAGGGCTGAGCAGTTCTCAGGAGAACTGTAGCCACATGCGTGTCAGGAGAGCTGCCTGCTCGGGGACCTCAGATACATCCTCTAGAAGAAAAGAGTACAGGAAGGTTGTTTCATAGGAGTAAATACAGAGGGTGGAGGAAAGTGTGGGCGAAGGGAAGAGGGCTAACATATAAAGTGGGAAGAGTCATGGTATGCTAACTAGAAAAAAGGATGAAACACATAAATGCTAGAGGATGATGCATGATCAGGGAGGGTGAGTGTGATCTTGTCCCTTAGCAGGGATGGTACTTACAAGAGTAAATGGAGGTCCTATTTACAATCGTGCTAGGAGAAGTGTATATCAGATTATCCCCAACAAGTGTATTCACCAAGTTTTAGGTGGTAACTGGGGGGTGACAAGAATCAGAGCTGGTGGCCAGCAGTCTGCAACTGTCACAGTTCATTCTGGTCCCCGAGTTGGCCCAGCCTCCTGGGCCATGTTTGGCCTCATCTCTGGTGGCTTAGAGGTTAAAGTGCCTGCCTCCAATGTAGGAGACCTGGGTTCGATCCCTGGGTCGGGAAGATCCCCTGGAGAAGGAAATGATAACCCACTCCAGTATTCTTGCCTGGAAAATCCCATGGACGGAGAAGCATGGTAGGCTACAGTCCACGGGGTCGCAAAGAGTCGGACACGACTGAGCGACTTCACTTCAATGATAGCCGCTGTAAGACTACGTTGGAGAAGCCTGCTCCCAGGCAGGGCCTGTCTGATGGGTGAATGTTAGTGAGGGCTGGGGTCTCAGGAAGGGCTGTCCAGAATATGCAGAGCAGTGTGGAGGGGTCTTGGTCCAGGCAGTGACCCCTGGCCTGGGTGAGAGTCCTCCCCAGAACATGCGGGCCTGTGCTGAGGGCAGGTTCTCAGCTCTCCTCCTGTATACAATCTTTAAGAATTACACATTTAAGGTTACCTCTTTCAAACAAGGTCCTCCAGGGACTCAGGGTGGCTGATTGCACCCTGCAAGTGTTTGACTGGCCTGAGGCTTTCTGTAGTACTTCAGCTGAATTGGAGTAATAGATAAGACAGACAGATAAACATAGAAAAATGCATACGGCACTGTATACACAGTCCTGATGCAGAAGTCATGGGATTAAAGCAAGGGAAACTGTTCTGACACCATGTCTATGGAATCTATGGAATAAATGGGTAAAGTTGGAAAATCAGGAGAGTTGTGGAAAGAACCTGGTATCGGAGTTGGATCTTAGTCTTCTTTATGGCACTAGATTTTACCCAGACACTAATTTGGGCTTTAGTCTTGGTTAATTTGAGAGCAAATTAGAAACATGAGATATAGAAAACAAAAAAACAGCAACAATAATAATAGCAAACACTGTTGAACTCTTAGGATTAACCTCTGCACAAACCTAAGCAGTAGATACCCTTTATTCTCATTTTACCAAAGAAGAAACAGACAAGTTGAGCGATCTGCCCAAGGTCACACAGCAATTTTGTGCCAGAAGACAAATCCAGTTCTTGAGTTTCTTCTCGCAGCGTTAGCGTGTTTGTTATTGGTCTCCAGCGGCCGCTGCTCTGGAGTCAAGTGTGGACAAACAGAGCAACACTCCAGTGGTGTAGAGTCTTAAAACACACACTCACATTTTCAATAGCAGGGGAAAAACATCCAGTTAATACAAGCCTCTAGTTCAGCCGAAAAAAGGTTTTTTCCAACCAAAAGTGACCTGACGATAGTGTCTTTGTTTCCATTCTATCTCCTTTCTTCAACGAGAAGGGAGAGAAGGCGATAGATATCTCAATGTTTCTGTGGTGTAGGCCAGGTGGGTCTTCCATAGGTCCCACTTTTTTGCTAGAGTCCTTTGCTCTCAGAAAACCCCAGGGCCTTTCTCATGTACTCTCTCCTTATTTTATCTTTCCAACATTGCCCTTTCCTCTTACAGGAAAAAAGGGCCAGGAAAGCTCAAAGCTTTCCAGGTAACATCCCCTCTAAGACCACAGCTCTAAAGTAAGCTCTGGGTGAAATTTCATCTATTCAGTCCATGCTAGAGAAATGCCCAGACAGTCATGGAAAAACAAAACCAGGGTACCAGTGCCCCTCTGGAGAAGTGAGGAGCCAGAGAAGGCTTCAAGAATGAGATGATCCCTATGCTGATCATCAATGCAGGATCATGGACAAGCAAGACAGGAGTGGAGGAGGGCATGCCAGGCAGATGGGAGATCATGGACTAAGCCCAGGAGCTAAAGACATCCTAGCACGGATCCTCAATGTGAGCATCAGGATGGTGCTGACAGGAGGAGCTCCTGAGGAGGAGAGCAGGAGCCCAAACACAGGGCTTGTCTGCCTTTATCCTGTGAGATACAGAGTTACTCAGGTATAGTGACACCAGGCCACAACTGGCTTTACAGAGGTCATCTGACTGATATGATGGGTGTGAGGGTTCCTAGACCAGAAAAGTTAACAGACAGTGGCTAAGAGCTTATATCGTAACATCTTAAATATCTTGGATGCAAAACAAGGAAATTTTGCGGTATGGAAGACACAAATGGCCCTAGAGATGCCTCTTGGGTGAAAAGATTGTCGGTTATGCCGATCTCCAGCCTCCCACAACATTCATGGAGCCCTGGTCCATGACCCTCCAGGTCCCCAGAGGCTCACATGCACTCAGGAAGGTCTGACCCTGTGGTAGCTACGTCTGGACCTGTGTCTCCTGTATCTGTATTTTTTATTGTTTTACAGTGAAAGTGTATTAGTTTACAGTTAAAAAAAACATATGAATACCTTGAAAACACACTTATCAAAACCATCTGAGAAGAATCCCAACCTTTCACAGTTAGAGCCAAAACCGTCTCTGGATTGCAGAAAGTCATTACAAAAGCAAGAAGATACCTGACAGGTACGGGGACACTTTAAGAAAAGTTGACATATTAAATTAAATTTTGAGGCAGTTGCCCCTACAGTTTAGGGTATCCTGAATAGGAAAGCCAGTTAATGGGATATTTGAATTATCCAACACATGTTCTGGCCCCATTTTAAAAAACAGGCAAATCTTTAGCAGTAGGACCAGGCACTTGTCTTATGGCCACTGGGAGATAAATGGCTTACAATAAAATAAGCTGTATTTGGTAATTAAGATGATGTGCATTGATTCCTACCACTTATCTCTTTTGAAACATCCTTGTAAGAAAGATCAGACAATCAGGCCGCTGAGCTGTCAAAAGGGTGTGTGGGCTGGGAAGGAGGAGGACAGGGAGCAAGGTGAGAGGTGTTTGTTTTTTTTTTAAGCGCTGCTAAAATTAACAGTGCTATTTTCACACTTGTGAAGTAGGCAGCATGATTCTCCTGCGAGCAAGGATGCTTCCTCTCCCCAGAGACCAGGGCTTTGATGCAACCGGACAAAGGCGAAGCTATAAACAATCACCATTTACTCCTGTGGGAGAAGTCAACAGCCTCCTCCAGAAGGACTGGGGCCTCATGCATTAATGCAGGCGTGCTGTTGGTGAGAAACTTCACGTCCTGATGGAGTTTTTCTCATGGAGATGCCCTCCCACTGGCCCCATTCACCAATGAACCTCTGGGCAACAAGGCTGGAGCAGGGTCCAGCATGCAACCCAAGAATGTTGCTGAATCAGTAAGGTGCCTAGTGATGACAAGAGGCAAGCAGCTGGTTTCTCAGTCCTCTCTTTAATCCCTAGTATCTATTGGGTTGCAATGTTCAACTCACTGGAGAAAGAATTTGTGGTCCTGTTTAAATAGGGGCTTTGGGGCTTCCCTGGTCGCTCAGATGGTAAAGAATCTGCCTGCAATGCAGGAGACCCAGGTTTGATCCCTGGGTTGGGAAGATCCCCTGGAGAAGAGAATGGCTACCCACTCCGGTATTCTTGCCTGGAGAATTCCAAGGCAGAGGAGCCTGGCAGGCTACAGTCCATGGGGTCGCAAAGAGTTGGACATGACAGCAACTAACACTTTTGGAGGGTATTTAAAAAAAAAAAAAAAAGCCAAAGTTCTCATCATGGAAACATTCATTTTTACTGAAAGCACATCTCCCACATTTGGGCCTGAACAGGGATGGGGGAGGGGGTTAGGTCAGATTCCTGAGTATTGTATATAGATACAATTTTAGGGTCCAGAAATGTAAGAACACTTACGTTTGAATTTTTTAAAAATATGGACATAAAAACAACAGAAAACAAGTATTTTAAAATCTAAGTTGGAGATAAGATGGAATTTATTTGAGGACAGTAGCAGTGACCGCCGTCCCCCGCCACCCCGCCCCCTCACAAAAAAGGCAGGGGTGCAGTACCTCACATGGGAAGTGATCAACAATAATGTGCAAACCCAATAACCTGAATGCTGACAAAATGCAACAACTATTCTGCCTTAGTCATTCTTTAACTACTCATCTGCTCTAGAAGAGATGGTTTTAAAGGATATGAAAAGAACACATGGAGAAGAAAAAGCTCAAAATGACGCAGTCTAAGAGTAGACAACTCCAGTGGAGAAGTCAGTTTCCTAAACAGATTAAATGAACTGTATTCAGAATCAGATGGAAATCCAGGGGAATATGTATTTCCCCACATTCTTAATGCTGTCCTATAAGCAGGTGTCACACTCATTGATGTCGCTCATCAATTCTTTATTTCAGAGCAAATCCATTTTTTTCATCTTTCTTCTTAAACTAAAGCACTTCTCTGAATTGCGTTTTTTCTTTTTTTCCATGTGGGTTTGGTATATGGGGGGTGGGAAGGTGACAGGTGGGGGTTTGCAGGGAGAAATGGGGGTGGGGTGGGGTGTAGAGTTTCAGAGACCACAAAGCCTGCTTTCTCCACAATGCCTCCTTGCCCTGTAGAATCCCCAGCCTTACAGTTATTACCCACTGTGGCTAATCAGATTAAGAGTCTTCAAGACAACTCTTTGATCCTCTGTCAAACAAAGGTATGCAAGCAAACAACAAAAAAGCTGGGAAGATGCTAGTGTTGCACCTGTGGGATGGTGAGAGAAGCAAATAGGACCGTCCTGTGTGCCCAGGAACCTCTGAGACCTCCCTCTACCTGTAAGAGGCCTGAAAGATTTCTTGTGGCCCTGGTAATCAGATTTAATGAAGGCTTGGGGCAATTAGCAAGAAAAACACAGCTGAGGTTCTCTGACCATAGACTACATCCAAGGAAACACAAATAGAGCAATGGCAAAGTTCTCTGAGCACTGAAACTGACTACCACAGGACAGCCCAGCTGCAGAAGGCCTGAGCGCACCGGTGACATCACAGTATACAATCTGAGCCAGCCTTGGGCACAGCACTGCAAGTCCAGAGAACAGGGTCTGTGCATCACTGGAACACAGAGGGCATTGAGCCCAAACCCTCATATACATGAAAAATATAATGGGAGAGATTTTTTTCTGCCATGAATATTTAATTTTCCTGACAGCTCACTATCTGCATATCACAAGGTCCCAATGCATGTGTGTGATTTTCTCTGTTGTCTTTCAAAAGAAAGCAGACCATTTCCTGTGATGCCTTGAAAGTTGCTTCAATGTGCATTGATCCCTTTGATCTAATGAGTGTGTGTATTTTAAAACCAAGTCAGCTCTGCCTCCCTCCTCTATTTGTGGGGAGGAACCAGAACAATGGGGGGAAAACCAGGTTGGTTTCCACTGTTTTCCTGCTGGCCTCTGTCCCTCTTCACGGAGGTTTTGGATGCTGCTTAATTTTTGCTGATGTCTTTTTATCTTAGGCTTCATGTGAATTTAAAAAGAGTTCCATTGATATGCAACCTACTGTGTATTCTGATACCCTGCCCACCCTGTGGCACTGCAGAAGCCTGCAGCTGTCTGAAGCTTAATTATGCATGCATGCATGCAAAGCCCAGATGCTTGGCCAAGAGTGCCTCAACGACTACAGTTTCTCACTTGTTTTTGTGTGAATTATAATTGGGCTGATCTCTATTTCTCAGCCCATTTGTAACTTCAGCATGTTCCTCTTTGCCTCCATCACTTCCTCTGCTTGACTTGGCTTCTTCCAGGAGGAGCCCTTTGCCAATCTGCCATGCCTCTGAAATCTGAGAAGGGTCATTCATGGGTCTGACAAATCATTTTACCTACATGGCAATTTTAAAAGGTACAAAAATGACCCTAGCCCCAATCAGTTTTCCTCCAGATGGTTGGTAGCTTACAGGGGAAAAAAAAAAAAAAGAATAGTTAACTAAAAGCTGGCATCTGGGTGGAAACAAAGGCGGCTTAGAGCCAGGCATCTACAATGGAATGGAATACCGGGTATAAAGCTTTACACCTGCTGAAAGAAGGTAATGGAGACCAGCAAAGGCAGGTTTGTTAAGCACGCACATCCTCCATTCAGAGGCTTTTGTGAACAGTTTTCCAGCCTACCTAAGGGATCTCAGTCTTGAAGAAGAACAGAGCTTCATGTCAGAGTGTGAAACTGGGTATGGCATTGCACAATACACAAACGTATTGTGTTACCCTGACTTCATCAGGAGATGGACAAATAGAGTAACTCACTCATGAAACATGGCAGTTGCTCGTTAATCCTATTCCTGAAGAATACTCAGGGACACCTGGCATGATTTTTTTAAGTGAAGCATCAAATGAAGTGTCCAGATTTATCTTGTTGAAAGCCATAGGATTATTTTGTACTACTAAAACTTGAAAGAAAAATGTTATGGAAATAAATCGAGGCTTCAAAAGTAAGCAAGAATCTATGAAAGCATAATTAACCATGACAATTTTAAGACATAAAAGTCATCAGGTGAGCATTTGCCATTCAATCAGATGATTTCTGTTTGAAGAATAACTCTTAACAGCTAACATTTTCATCTAAGACATCTTACTATCATGTGCCATCGCAATTACTTGAGGCAGATTATATCATGATTCCCATTTTACAGATATGACCACTGAGATGAAAGGAGACTTTCCCAAGGCTTTTGTGTGGTAGAGCTGGGACTGGGATTGTCTCAGTTCAAAACCCATGCACCTAATAGCTACTATATTTCGCCCACCTAAGAACATTATTGAATGTATATCAAGTGTCAAACACTGTTATAAGCTCTTTAGAACTACCCTACAAGGTAGGTACACTTTTTAACCCCATTTTCTAGAAGACATCTTCACAATTAACCGCTCTTCTTTGCCCAAGCTTTTCGCCATAGCCCACTCAGTCTTCCAGCCAAGTGGTCTACCAAACTCACTAGCCCTATAGGATAAGGATTGTAGTATAACAGGTATGCCTTATACTTAATAGCATTGTCATACAATACAAATGAAGAGTTATAATTCCCTGGGATGTACAGAATAGTACTACTGTCTTGAAATATTGCTTAGAAAATAAAATAGTTTCATGGATGTCAGCACTGTATAAAATGACAGGATACATCATACAGATAAGAAGATTTTCATGACCAAAGATACTATTATTGTTAAGAAAAATGTTTGCCAAGACATTAAAAACATCTTTTCTTCTACCAGTGGATGGTGACATGGAAAAGAGGAGAGATGAATATGGTGGCCTCCCAGGGAGCAGATATTTATAGGTATAAAGACTTTTAAGTTTAATTTTCTGAATTGGATAGCTCTAATATTTTTAAGAAGAAATTAAAAGATCACAAGCTTTTTCACCTCTCAATACCAAATTAGCAACAATATCTAAATTAGTAGTATTATTCTACTCACAGATGAGTCTGTGTCCTGAAGCACAAAGAGCACCAGAAAGTGGATTTTCATCGTTCATTTGCTTGTGTTCTAAGAGGAAAAAAAGAACCTCAAACTCCATGACAGAGATTTCTATCTACAACATCAACCTCCTTCCTTTTCTGCCAATTGGAAATTAAATTTATAAGAATCTGTTTATGTAATGTGATGCTAACCTATGATCCATTAATATCTGAAGCAATCATATTAAACTCTATTTCTGAAATCACAGTTTTATGTAACATTACAGAATGGAATAACCAAATGAACATTAAATTCTTTGTTGTAATGGATTGGTTTGGGCTTCAAACACAACTGTATTGGAATACCCACTTTGTCTCTTCCTCCTAGCTTCCCCTTAGATATATGTGATTTAAGCTCTCTGAAGGTTATTATCTCTATGTAAGATGGTGATCCTAATACTTACTGCATAAACTTGCCATGAGAACATTTGCAAAGGTTTGCGGGAATAATGTTTGTTCAGCTTCCCCCAGACTTTCCTATAGAAAAATTGAAGAATGTCTAAAGGGTATGAGGACAGTTTTGACTATTTTGGTAGGATTCCTTTTTCTCATGTCTTTCTCACTTTCTTGTCTGGGAAATAATAGAAATAGAATATCAAACAATGGACAGACATGGAAGGGAGAGATGAATTTTCAAAGCCAAGCACAGAACCTTTTACAGCATCAGAGCTTCTAGACAAGTTGTGGCATTAAGGGTGATGTTCTGTTTTGTAATTTTATGGACCACTGCTCCACATCTACCTTTCCATTCTTCCCCAAGGAGGGTTTTTCCAAGCCAGTATCATGCTTGGCGCATATCAGATGCTGTTCTTTATCAGGGTACATGGTACTCCAGATCAATGGGAAGGAGTCTAGTTAGAGCTAACCAGGTCAGAAATCAACCTAAGAGACTCAGCTCCAAAAGATCCAGTCATCACCAATTCATTCTAATATACTTTGACACCAGTATACCCAAGGCTGCCAACAATCATCCATTAAGAGAGATATGAATCAGAACTTAGACTAAATATAAAGTATTGGTCTCCCCAGTAGTAGGATGTCTAGCATCCCTGAGATGAGATAAGCAGAGTAAAAAACATCTTTGGTCTTAATTTTGGTGTGTGCATGTTCAGTCGCTTCAGTCACGTCCTACTCTTTGAGACCTGATGGACTGTGGGTTGCCAGGCTTTTCTGTCCCTGGGATTCTCCAGACGAGAATACTGGAATGGTTTGCCATTTCCTCCTCCAGGGGATCTCCCCGACCTAGGGATCGAATCCGTGTCTTCTGCATCTGCTGCGATGGCAGGCGGGTTCTTTACCACTGGCGCCCCCTGGGGAAGCCCTAATTTTGGTAATAATGTGTAATGAGTTGCTCTTTTCTGAGAAGTTAATGCAAACTGAAGTATTATAAACTAGTAATTCATTCATCCAATAAATATTTGCCGGAAGCTTACCAGGTGTTCCTACTGTGCCAGAAGCTGGAGATAGAGCAATGACCAAAATACCAAGATACACACTTTCATGAAGCTTATGTTCTGGTGACATTTTAGTGAGTTGTGAAAGACACTTTCACTTTCTAATAAGAAACAGCAAACATCTGATCTGTAATTTAGCCAATAGGCTTACTTTTCTAACTGTGAACCTTGGAGACAGTTCAAGATGGCAAAATAGGAAGATCCCAAACTCACCTCCTCCGACTGAGGCAATGAAGCTACAGCTACATATTGATCAATTCCCTCTGAAAAAGACCTGAAAATTAGCTGACTAAGTCCTCCAGAATAAAGGGTAACTCCACTAAAAAATATACCACAGGGGTTCAACAGTAGACTAGACGATGCAAAGAAAAAATTAATGATTTGGAGAACAAGGTAATAGAAGTCACCCAAAACAAAGCAGGAAAAAGAAAAAAAAAAAACTTTTAAAGTGAAAATTTCTTAAGGGACCTATGGGACAATATCAAGCAGAGTAACTTTTGCATCACAGGGGGCCCAGAGAAGAGTGAAGAGAATGAGGCAGAAAACTTATCTGAAGAAATAATGGCTGAAAACTTTCCTAACCTGGGGAAGAAAATAAACATGCAGATCTAAGGGGCCCAGAGAGTCCCAAACTATGAATTCAAAGAGACCCACACCAAGTCACATATTTAAAATCTTGTCAACAATTAAACAAAGAATTTTAAAAGCAGTAGGATAAAAACAACTTGCTCCATAGAAGAGAACTCTCAGAATACTATGAGCATATTTCTCAGTAGAAACTTTGCAAGCCAGTAGGGAGTAGCATGATCTATTTAAAGGGGTAAAAGGGAAAAAAAATCTTCAAACCAAGAATACTCTACCCCGCAAGGTTATCATTAGAAATTGAAGGAGAAATAGAGCTCTCCAGACAAATGAAGGCTAAAGGAGTTCATTACCACTAAACTGGCCTTATAAGAAATGTTACAGGAATTTCTATAAGTGGATTAAGACACTAATTAGTAACAAGAAAACATATACCTTCAAAAGATAAAAATCTCACTGGCAAAGTTGAACATACAATAAAGGTAGTAAATTAATCACTTACAAAGTTAGTATGAAGGTTAAAAGACAAAAAAATAACAAAAATTTAGAAATACAATAGCTAGTTAAGGGATATACAAAATAAAAAGATGCAAAATGTGACATCAAAAACATAAAACTTGGGAGGAAATATAAAAATGTAGAGTTTTAAGTACGTTCAAACTTAACTTGCTATCAACTTAAAATAGACTGACATGTACATGTACGTGTGTGTGTGTGTGTGTGTGTGTGTGTGTGTGTGTATAGGCTATTATACGTGAGCCTCATGGTGATCATAAAGCAAGAACCTATAGCAGAAAACACACAGAAAAATGAAAAAGGAATCTAAGTATAACATTATCGAAAGTCATCAAAACACAAGGGAAGAAAGAAGATAAGAATAAAGGGATAGGGACTTCCCTGGTGGTTCAGTGATTAAGAATCTGCCTATCAATGCAGCAGACATGGGTTTGATCCCTGGTCCGGGAAGATTCCACGTGCTGCAAGGCATCTAAGCGCATGTGCTGCCACAACTATTGAGCCCACGCTGTAGACAGCATGAGCTGCAACTACTCAGCCCCTGCGCCACAAATACTAAAGCCTGCATGCCCTAGAGCCTGTTCTCCGCAGCAAGAGAAGCCACCACAATGAGAAGATCATGCACCACAATGAGAGAGTAGCTCCACTTGCCACAA
Source organism: Budorcas taxicolor (assembly GCF_023091745.1). NCBI lineage: Eukaryota > Metazoa > Chordata > Mammalia > Artiodactyla > Bovidae > Budorcas > Budorcas taxicolor. Next base: position 29,289,164 of record NC_068916.1, on the reverse strand, counting down.
TTAGAGAAAGCCCATGTGCAGCAACAAAGATCCAGAGCAGTCAATAAATAAATAAAATAAAGAATAAAGGGACAGGACTTCCCTGGTGGTCCAGTGGTTAAAAATTCGCCTGCCAATGCAGGGGGCACAGGAAGATTCCACATGCTGTGGGGCAACTAAGCCTGTGTACCACAACTACTGAACTCTAGAGTCCCCAAGGCACAACTACTGAGCCTGCGTGCCACAACTAATGAATCCCTCATGCTCTAGAGCCCACGCTCTGCAACAAGAGAAGCCACCACAATGAGAAGCTTGCATACCACAACTAGAGGGAAGCTGTTTGGTACAACTAGAGAAAACTCGAGCAACGAAGACCCACCACAGCCAAAAAAGAAGATGAAGCACACAAACACACACAAAAGAATAAAGGAATAGAGAAGAACCACAAAACAGCCAGGAAACAATGAACAAAATGGGCAATAAGTATATAACTATTGATAATTACTTTACATGTAAATGAACTTAATAGTCCAATAAAAACATGGAGTGGCTCAAAGGATAAAAAACAAGAACCATCTACATGCTGCTTAAGAGACTCACTTCTGATAAAAGGACACACACAGAAAGAAAGTGCAGCGATAGAAAAAGATATTTTATGCAAATAGAAGCCAAAAGAATTCTGGGGTGGCTATACTTTTATCAAACAAAACAGACTTTAAAATGACATCTGTAAGAAAAGAAATAGATGGGCATTGCATAATGATAAAAGGGTCAATCCAGCAAAAAAGATGTAACATTTGTACTATCTATGCACCCAACACGGGAGCACCTTAGGATATAATGCAAATATTAACAGATCTAAAATGAGAAACATAGTAATATAGTACTACAAAATAATGAGGGGCTTAATACCCCATTTACATCAATAGACATGGCGTTCAGATAGGAAAATCAGTAAGGAAGCATTGGCCTATAACCACACATTAGACCAGATAAACTTAATAGATATCTACATAACATTCCATCCCAAAACAGCAGAATGCACATTCTTTCAAAGTGCACACAGAACCTTCTCCAGGCTAGATCACATGCAAGTCCACAAAACAAGTCTCAATAAATTTTAAGAAAGTTGAAAGGATAATCAAGCATCTTTTATGATCTTTTCTGACCATAATGGTATGAAACTAGCAGTTACAAGAAAAACTTGGAAAAATTACAAATATGTGGAGATTAAGCAATATACTACTTAACCATTGGTCAATTAAGAAATCAAAGCAGAAAATTTTAAAAATACCTTGAAACAAATGAAAAAAAAAAAAAAAAACACCATAAAAAAATGTATTGGATACAACAAAAGCAGTCCTAAGAGTGAAGTTTATAGCAATACAGACCTTCCTCAAGAAACAAGAAAAATCTGAAACAATCTAACTTTATACCTAAAGGTACTAGAGAAACAAGAACAAACAAAGCAAATGGTAGAAAGAAGGAAACAATAAAAATCAGGATGAAAATAAATAAAATAGAGACTAAAAAGAAATAGAAAAGATCAACTAAGAGCTCTTTCTTTGAAAAAACAAAAAACAAAATTTTGATATTTTTATCTAGACCTGAGTAAAAAAAAAAGAGAAGACAAATAAATAAGGTCAGAAATTAAAGAGAAGTTACAACTGATATTAAAGAAATACCAAGGATCCTAAGAGAATACTACTAACACTTCTATGCCAACAAATTGAACAACCAAGAAGAACTGAATAAATTCCTAGAAACATATGATCTTCTGAGTCAGGAAGAAATAGAAAGTCTGAATAGAGTGATTACTAGCAAAGAGATTGAATCAGTAATCAAATCCCAAAATACAAAGTTGAGGACCAGATGGGTTCACTGATGAATTCTACAAAACATTCAAAAATTTAATAGCTATCCTTCTCAAACTCTTCCAAAAAACTGAAGAGGAGGAAATGCTCTGAAACTCATTTTATGACATTAACATTTCCCTGATACTAAAATCAGATAAGGACCCCACCTGCCAAATTAAATAACAGACTAATATTCCTGATGAACATAGATACAAAAATCCTCAACAAAATATGAGCAAACTGAATCAACAATACATAAAAGGGTCATACACCACAATCATGTGGGATTTATTCCAGGGATGCAAGGATGGTTCAACATTCCAAAAAATCAACATGATACCTTGAATTAACAAAATGAAGACTACAAAAAAAAAAAAAATCACACAAAGATCTAGATACATTTTGAAAAGTATTTGACAAAATTCAACACCCATTCATAATAAAAATGGCATTTTTTTTTTTTACAGAAGTGGAGCAAATATTTCTAAAATTTGTATGGAACCGCAAAAGATTCTGTGTAGCCAAAACAATTTTGAGGAAGGAGAACAAAGCTGGAGGGATCATGCGCCCTGATTTTACACTATACTACAAAGTATAGTAATCAAGACAGTACGGTACTGGCAAAACAAGAGACACATAGATCAATGGAACAGAATAGAGGGCCCAGAAAGAAACCCACACCTGTATAGTCAATTATCTACAGCCAAGGAGACAAGAATATGCAATGGGGAAAGAACAGAGTCTTCAATAAATGGTCTCAGAAAACTGGACAATCATATCCAAAAGAATGAAACTGGACCATTATCTTACACCATACACAAAAGTTTGGATTAAAGACTTAAATGGATTAAAGACTTAAATATAAAACCAGAGACCATTAAACTCCTATAAGAAAACGTAATTGGAAAGCTCCTTGACGTGAGTCTAGCTATCTATTTTTTGGAGCTGACTCCAAAGGCAATGGAAGCAAAAGCGAAAATAAACAAGTGTGACTTTATCAAACTGAAGATCTCTCTACAGGAAATGAAATCATCAGCAAAATAAAAAGGCAATCTACTGAATGGGAGATGATATTTGCAAATCATATATTCAATGAAGAATATCCAAAATATATGGTTGGCACTTGAACATGGGTTTGAACTTCACAGGTCCACTTTTGCATGGAGTTTTTTCAACCAATACATTCGGCAGGACTACAGAATAGGCAGCTGTTTGAATGTGCAGATGGGGAATTGTGGCTGTGAAGGGTCGACTTTAAATTATGTGCCAATTTACAACTGCATGGAGGACTGGTACCTCATCCTGAGTTGTTCTAGGGTCAACATTATAAAGAATTCATATAACTCAATCACAAAAAACAATTCAATGAAAAAATGGGCAGAGGATCTAAATAGGCGTTTTTCCAAAGAAGACATCCAAATGGTCAATGGGCATATGAGAAGATGCTCAACATCATTAATTATCAGGGAAATGCAAATCAAAGCCACAGCAAAATATTACTTTACACCTCTTATAATGGCTATTATCAAAAGGACAAGAAACAAGTGTTGGCAAAGATGTGGAGAAAAAGGAACCCTCGTGCACTGTTGGTAGGAATGTAAATTAGTACTACCACTAATGTGGAAAACAGTATGGAGGTTCCTGAACAAATAAACTACCCCATGATTCAGCAGTTCCACTTCTGGATACTTAACTGAGGGAAACAAAAACACTTATTCAAAATATATATATATATTTTCACCCCTGTGTTCATTGCAGCATTATTTACAATAACCAGGATGTGGAAACAATCTAAGTGCCCTCAATGGATGAATAGATAAAGAAGATATATATATATATATATATATAGTGTATATATATATATATTTATAATAGAAGGTTCAGTGCAGTTCAGTCGCTCAGTTGTGTCTGACTCTTTGCGACCCCACGAATCGCAGCACGCCAGGCCTCCCTGTCCATCACCAGCTCCCGGAGTTCACTCAGATTCATGTCCATCGAGTCAGTGATGCCATCCAGCCATTTCATCCTCTGTCGTCCCCTTCTCCTCCTGCCCCCAATCCCTCCCAGAAGGTTAATTATCCATAAAAAATGAAATCAATTTTTAAATTTGCGACATGGATGGACTTTGAAAATACTATGCTAAATGAAGTAAGTCAGAGACAAATTCCACACGATTTCACTTACATGTGGAATCTAAAAAACGAAACTCATAGGTCCAGCGAACAGGTTGGTGGTTACCAGAGAGGAGGTCAGCATGGGTGAGGATCAAGAGGTACAAACTTCCAGTTATAAAATGAATAAGTTATGGTGATATAAGTATAGTACAGTGACTACCCTCACTAATGTCATGTGGCAAATTGGAAAGTTACTATTAAATCTGAAAAGTTCGTATCACAAAATTTTGTAACTCTGTATTGTGACAGTGACTAGACTTATTGCGGTGATTGTTTCACAAGTATATGAGCGCCAAAACTGATGTCATGAAACTAATGTCATGTTGCATGTCAATTACACTTCAATTAAAAAAAAATTCAAATCCTGTCAGCCTCATAAATCATGCCCTCCTAACGTTCCCCTGATATTCATCACCCAGCTTATGTCAGTACTTGAGTCACTCAGAGCTCTCTGCTTCACAGCGCAGGCCACTACATTTCTATATATCCCATATTAATTAGAAAATCCTTTTAAAAAATGATCAAAAATTTCCTTCATCCTAGATTTCCCTCTGAAACTACACAGTGTTGCCACATAAAAGATGGAGGTGCTGTGAGTTCCCAGTCAGCGGTAAGATGTTAGCCTTAAAAGGAGAGCTTGGCTTCATTCCTGGGGTAGTGGAAAAGAAAAGCCTAGCTTTATATAGCTAAGTGGGCAGCACAGGGGCCCCCAGCTCTCCTACATTCTGTAGGTGATACTTTTTCATTTCCAAGTTTACTTTCCAAGAATCTTGCCAATCAAAGCACTTTTTGCCTTCCACCAATTTCAGAGACTTAAAAGATTCCGTGAAGGGAAGCAGTAGAATAGGTACCTGCCTTCTGTGCGTAGCTTTCACAGTGTCTTTTTATGGCATCTAAGAGAATCATTTTTTATTGAATAACGTAGTTCATGACAGTTTTGAAATGTAACCATTCAACACTTGTATTTTAGGTGAGTATACGGTAACAATAAAGAAACACACACACTCACGCACACACACCATACAGACAGGGTCGATCAAGATTGAATTTTCCCCTAGGATGAAAGTGAGGTATTTGTGTGGAAACAGGCAGGTCCCTACCCCCAACAAGTCCACAGTTAGAAAAGCAGCTTTATCTTTACTTCAAAAAGTTGCTGTTCATTACAGCATCCATGTCGGAAACCAATAAAGAAAAAAGCACCAGGGAGAGTGATTACTGTGTTCCTCCAACACAAACAAATTGTTTTCCACTAAGGATGAACACAAAGCTCTGTATCCACTAGATTAAGCATGTTAACTACAACCCTGTCTCTGGGCCACATTGAAGAAGAAAAGGAAGAACAAGAGATTATACACACAACCTACATATAATATATATATAATGAATATTAGCTACCCCACAGTAAGGTTAATTGTGGCTTCTCTGAACACTTAATCTGCAAGCCGATGATAAATCCCATCCTGAATAGAAGTGGCTCGTATTTAGGTCACACAAAGTCATTGCCGTTTTTTAATTTAAACCACGCACTAGATTAAAACACAAGAGTATTTCAGGAGGACAATTCCGAAGCCACAGCAATAGGCTGTCATTTGGCGTAAAAAGTTTCCACAGCACACCCCAGGGACATGTTAATCAAAGCTTTTTAATGGATTCAGTCTGATCTGTGACAGGCTTTGTTCCAAAGATGGCATTTGCTGGAGAGAGCTGCAAGTTATCAATAAGACACAGTAATTGTGAGGAGTGATGGAGCTGTGTTTCTGGGGCTTTCTACCATCCAGCTCTCTCTTTTTTTTAATCAGCTGAGGCAGAAATGTCTTGCCGTAGAAGTCAAGGCATGACTTGGTTTTTCCTTTAATCACCCAATAGAGAATAAAGAGAAATGAAACAATAACAACAATAAAACTGACCTTAATTTTTTTTTTTTTTTTTTAAACCCTCACACCACCTTCTTCTGTTTCTCCTCCTTGTTAAATCTTTGTCTTAGACTTTTAAGCCCGGGCTGGGCAGCAAGTCTTTTAAACTGATCCACTAAATCTATTTTAACCAGAGGCAGCCTTGGGAAGCTCCTCTGTGGGCTGGTGCAGGGCCTTCTCCACCAAGTTCTCTGTAATCATTCTGAAATCAAAGCAGCCAGAGGCTAAATTAATGACAGAGGATCACGCTGATCACCTATCAGGGATAGTTAGCTTTTCAGCCACTTAAGAAGGTTAAAATGCTCCCCGATGGATGGAAAGTGTCTCGGTGCCCATTCAAAATTGTCATGTCTTAGGAACTGAACGGTTGCTTTCTTTAGTCGGTCACAACAGTCACTCTGGAAGACCAGAATCCTTCCCTGAGTAAGAGATATGAAGGTGGTTAAGCGAGGGCAGGAGGGACACAGTATTCAAGAAGCAACCAGCCTCATTTATAGTGCCTTTTCACAACCACATGGCCGCCTTCAGCTCCAGTGAAGTCCCTGAGCTCATATGTCACCACTGAAGACTCCCACACCCGGATAGCCAGTGTCAACACCTCAGAAAGCAAGGAAAGAACAATCAGACATCCACAGCTCAGCCTGAGAGGACCTCTTCCTATTTCCCAGTGTATTAATGTCTATGCAGCTGTTACCTCGGTTCCCCAGATTTATCAAACTCCAGCTAGATACACACTGCTTGCCTTTCCCTGTCTTTGACCAGGAAATAAAACAGTCTAGAGATACAAACATGGGATAGAACACTTCTGACGCTGTGCCTCTTATTTACACACTCCATGTTTCCTGAAATAAGCCCAAACTCCTGAGTGGGCTCTTTAGGACTGATGACAAATGACTTTTTCAGTCTCGTTTCTTCTTCTCAGCCCCACTGTTGGACTTCTGTCGCTCACATAACATGTCTTGTAATTCCATCCCTCTTGTCTTTGTTTATAACATTCCTCCAGCCTGAAATATCCTTCCCCTCATTCTCCACTTACCAAATCCTTAGCCCGCAGGCCCCACTCCAATGCCATCACCCTGGTGAGGTCGGAATGAACCAAGACAAGGGACAGAGCCACAGGAGGCAGGGGCACAAAGGGTCACGGTACCAGGGACCTGCGCTGTCATAAAGCTTTAGGGAGATGACTCAGCCCCCTAGGCAACAAGTCATTTGTTCTCAGAAGTCCATAGTCGACTGCTTCTAAGCAAAAGCAAACCTCTAAAACTGAGTGAAGAAAACTAAGAAAGAAACTAACCTGGTGTGCGACAGCCGACCAGGGAGCACACTCAGAAGTCACTCGAGAAACCATATGCCTGGCCGTGGGCTAGCATCTAGGGACGCAACAAGGAACGAGGTCCTTGCTGAGACGGCAGGAGACATGGCTTTGCCTTCCAGTGTCCATTTGCCATCTTTGGTTAACAGCTCCTTGATTATCCTTGAAGACAGTGGTATTCAAACTTTGGGGCTTCCCAGGTGTCTCAGTGGTAAAGAATCCACCTGCCAATGCAGGAGACACAAGAGACACAGGTTGTATCCCTATGTTGGGAAGATTCCCTGGAGAAGGAAATGACAACTTACTCCAGTGTTTTTCCTGGAAAATCCCATGGACAGAGGAGCTTGGTGGGTTATGGTCCATGGGGTCACAAAGAGCTGGACTCGACTGAGTGACTACGCATGCACTTTAGATCATTAGAATCATCTGAAGGCTTATCAAACACATTGATAAGCCCACCCCCTTGCTCATCTACCCAATAGGCCTGGAGTGGGGCTAGATAATTTGCATTTGTAACAAGTCTCAGGCGATGTGAATGGTGCTGGCCCCGCCAGAGCACGGGCTGAGAACCTCTGCTTTGGGAGACCACCTGATCCCCCTTCTCTCTGTTGTGTGGAGTGCGGATTTAAGGGCAGCAAGAGAAGAGGAAAGAAAGACTGGTTAAGAGCTGAGTGCTAAGGTATTCAACAGAGATGACAAGGGCCCAAATTAAGAAAGGAGATAGAGGAGTGAAGAGAGAAAAGAGAAACTGAACATTGACTGACTAACCAAATTTGGAGATGAGAGAGAGAAGAGTCTAGAATGTCCCTACATCTTTGGCTTAAGAAATTAAGAAACTCATATCCCAGAGAGGGTCTGTTTTATAAGAACAGGCTTGTGCTGGATAATTGGTAAGAGGAAGGAGACAGTGAAGCTGAAAAGTCGATACATGGTGAATCATGCGGATATATAAGCAAAGACATGTGAATGTGTAAGAGGGCAGGCCTGGCTCATACCCTGGGACACAGAGAGGGCTAAGGAGAGGGCAAATGAAGATCATTTTGTGGACAGAAAGTTAAGAAACTGGGGGAATTCTCACTCGATATTTTACGAGATAGAAGTTTCTGGGATTAGACATTTGAGGAGAGAAGCTGGTAAGGGAGGCGGAAGATCAGGCGGACTAGAGACAAGCGATGTTTCTGAGAAGCACTGAAAGACTCAAGTGACAGCCCCAAATCGTATATCTCAGGCCACTAGGCTCATTTGAGCCCTATAACAACCCTTCAACACTTCATAAAAGTGGAATTTGAGCTCAAGCAAGGTCTCATAGCTATTAAATGGTGGGCCCAAGTAATGAATCCAGGTCTACTGATTTTCACAACAATTAAATAGTTTCCTGTGTAAGGCAGCTAGTTGTTACCTAAAACAAGAGAAAATGCTTTTCTGGGAGGAAGGGAAAGGATTTGGATTCTCTCTTGCTCTCTCTCTCCACAGGTGACCAGAGCCTGCTCTGACTTGAATGTTTGCATCCCCCGCTCCTCACACCTCTCCCCGCCATCACCAAATTCATATGTTGAAATCCTAATACTCAGAGGTGATGGTATTAGCAGGTGGGGCCTCTGGATAGTAAAATGGCGAATGGGATAAATTATTTTTATAAAAGAGACCCCACAGAGCCTCCTGGCCCCCTCTTCCATGTGGGGACACAAGGAGAGGTCTGTGACAGAGCAAAAGGCCCTCACCTGAGCATGTTGACACCCTGATATCGGACCTCCAGCCTCCAGAACTGTGAGAATTAAGTCTCTGCTGTTTACAAATCACAGTGTTATTTTCCTGAAGCAGCCAAAATGGACTAAGAGTCCCAGTGAAGAAGCTTCTCCACACGTGTTTCTTACAGCCCTCTGCACACACAATGTCACATTTCAGGAGCAGTATGAACCCTGGCCTCATACTCTAAATAACTAACAACCCACCACCATGGCGCCCAGTTTTGTCAATACCTATGATAAAAGTCTCCAAAGCAAAATTCACTTTAGCTACTATTTAAAGTCATTTAAAGTCTAAGCCAGCCGTCTCCAACCTTTTTGGCGCCAGGGACCGAGTTCATGGCAGACAATTTTCCCACCGACTGAGGGTGATGGTGGACAGTTTCAGGATGATTCAAGTGTATTACATGTATAGTGCACTTCATTTCTAATCTAAAGCAATTGCTGATCTGACAGGAGGTACCCAGTCCTCAGCCTGGAGGTTGGAAAACCCTGGTCTAAGCAACAGAGCCTCTCTGTGAAACCCTGTCCTTCCACAAAGTAAGATGCTACATTTCCCCAGAGGTAGACAGCATCACTCTGGTCCATTTTAGGTGCAGACAGATCCCATTTCAAAGCGTGTCTCATAATGGCTGTTGGATCAAATAAAGGCCCCTCCGCACAATGTTCTCAGCAGCCTGCATGGGCCTGCCATCGTAGAGAGTAAGAGAACATATTCAGAGTAGGGTTACACAGCCTTGGTGTAGAAAAGCTTCCTGAATGGGTAACCCGAGAAGATAACATATATAGAAACACTCAGCTGTTCTCAGAACCAACCAGATTTGTTTTTGTGTATAGGTGGAAAAATTGGATTCTGGGAACAGATGCTTTCATTTTCCCAAAGCAAAAACAAGCACCTGCCATTCACCCACCCACCCCCTACCCTCCCACACTCACACAGATATGTGCATACGTGATATACCTCACACACATTCTCACAAAACTAGGCGTGGTTAGGAAATGTCAAGAAAACTAAATGTAATGTTGATCAGTTTGCCACAACTAACCGTGATTTTCAGTCTGTTAAAAAAAAAATAGTATGGAAATAACCGACTTGCCATCTTCAGTTATATACAGCAACAAAAATGTTGGCCTCCTTAGGAACTGTGGGACCATGTCTACAACAGTTGCTGGAAGCACCATGTTTCTGGAAGCACAGTCTCCTCAACAGGCTACCTTATCACGCAAAGGCCTGCGGGCCCAGTCTTCTACTTGCTCAGAATAAATCGCAACCAACTTTGTCTCCAGTCCCCACTTGGTGTCTATTTCATTTTGCAGCTGGCTAGAACAGCAGCAGTCTAATAGGACCAAAGGATAATCAGTTCTTCCTTAAATTTTAAGAAGAACTTCCATTAATGCAACTACCACCATGAGACTAACAGTCTTCTAATTCAATCCCTAAGCTTAAAGTTTACGAGAATATCATTAAATTTAATAGTTTAAGAAGATTTCCAGCAACTGAATACAGCAAAAGAAGATCATGCAATTAAATGCAGTGGTCAGATTTTCAATTCAGGATTTCAAACCTCAGATGGGGTCTCCGAACCTCTTCTTGCCTCCAGCACCCCACACTTCCTTGGCCCTCCCTCTTAGCCGACAGCTTTACTGCATACTTCATTAAGAAAACAGAAATGTAACAAAGCCACTGGTGCAGGGATATTCACAAAGCACTGTTTTTAATTGTAAAAAATCAGATGTCCATAACTTGGAGCAGAAATTAATGCATTATGGTATATTAACACTATGGAATGCAGTATAGCAGTAAAAAGGAATGAACAGAATCTACACACATTAACATGGACAAATTAATAAACACACCGTTGAATGAACAAAGCAAGTTCCAGGCTTTAAGAAAACAAACAAAAAAACGGAACAGAAATGAAACACAGATCCTTCATCTTACCACGCCTAGCCCACATTCCCACTCTGCTCTTCTTTCTTCCTGACCACTAAAGACCTCCTCTCACTAAAAGCCAACCTCCCTATTCTCCTATCTTACCACTCCTCCAGGATTTCTCTCCTAAAGTCACCTTCTACTTCTCCTGCATCACCAACCTCCCACTTTCAGATGGGAAATCCCCCCACTGAAGTGGCTCCCTCACTGAAAGAAAACAAAACCGAACATCTTCTCCCCACACGTCTGCCCAATCCCTCTACAGTCCTTCCCAGTAAACCCTCTCAAGGGTGGTCTATAAGTGCTATCGCCACTTCCTCATCCTAGCACATTCCCAAGACCCCACCCTGTCCTCCTCCCCTCACTCCCACCAAAACTATCCTCACTGAGGGAGCCATGGCATTCTATTTCACCAAACCCAATGGACGCCTTACCAGACCTTTCCGTAGTACTCCAAATACTGATGTTTTCTCCCTCATGCTTGCCTTTGTTGGTCTTATAGTCTCTCAGAGTTTCCCTCCTATCATATCACATGCTTCTTCTCAGTCTTTTTTCCTGGTTTCTCCTCCTATGGCTGACCTTGAGGATCAGCCCTGGATCTTGTCTCCCTTCCCAGATGATACTTATCTACACGTGTTTCAAAATCATCTATTGCTGATGACTTGCAAGTTGATGTGTTTAGTTGAAACTTCTCTGAGTTCCAGACTTGTGATTCTAACTGTCTAACTTATGTCTGTACTTGTTTTTCCAATGGACAGTTTAAACTATGTCAGTAACAGAACTCTTGACAGTTTCCCACCAAAACTTTTTCCAACTCCTCTAATAGGTCTTCCTATTTCAGTAATAACAAAAGCTGGTGTGTGTTCAATGCATGCTAAGTGCCAGTAAGAAAGCCATCCACTGCTTAACCTCCTTTAATGCTCATAGCATTCCTATGGAATAGATATTTTTATTATTCCTATTTTATAGAGGAGAAAACCAAGGCACAGAGAGGTTAACTTTGCTAAAGTCAAATAGCTAATAAGAATCTTAAATGAGATTAGGAGCCAGGCATTCTAGCCCAAGGGCCAATGCTTTTAAGCAATACATTATAGTATCTTCTCCTCAGAAACTCTTAAAAGTTTCATTAATTAGTCTTTTTCCTAAATCCCCTTATTCTCAGTCATCAGTAAGTCCAGTTAACTCCAGTTCTAAAGGATATTTTGGAACCCCCACTTCTCTTCATATACTCTACCACCATTTCGGTGTTGTGTACAGCCTCCTAACTGATTTAACCTCACTTTTTCTACCTCTGAGCCACTCACCATGTTACTCAACTCAGGTTCATCTGTTAGCCACTCAAAACCCAATAATTGAGAGGCAAGTATCAGTAGGAAGGAAAGATGCTTCAATCAGCAAAGCTAGCAGTCTTGGGGGAAGGTGGATTCATGTCCCAAGACCAACTCTGAGCATTCTGCTCAGCCATGACAGCTTTTAAAGGGAAAAAGGGGGAAGAATCTCAGTGAATCATTAAGGCATGAGGTTGGATTCTGCATCATTCTCCACTGTGTGCACTAACTCTTCAGTTTTTATCTTGCCTGCATGATCTGCCAGCAGGATTCCTAAGGGGACTAGTGGGGGTAAGGAACCAGTCATTTTCTAACTCCTTAATCTTCTTCCTTACTTCTTTTAATCTAGGAAAAGAATCAACAGGTTAGTCAAGGCATGGTGCACATTCAGGAGTACATAAATCAGGAGTTAGATGAAATTGCCTAGTCATCTCATTCCTATATTTAGGTTTTCATAAGGTTAGAGTGGAACAGAAATGGGCAAAGACCAAAGGGGCCAAAAGAGATGCTTTCAACCATGGATGGACAAGCATATTAAAAAGGGGAAGATCATATCATTCTGAAATTTAAAAACCAACAAAGGCATACCACTGCAGTTAGACAAAAATCTAATGTTCTCACGGTGCCCTCCGGGGCCCTGCATTTCCCTCCAACTTCTTCATAAGCCACACGTCCCCACCTCACAGTTCCTCACCCCTGCTGGCCTCCTTTCAGAACCGCAAATGCACCAGGGTTCCCCCTCCTCCCTATGTAGAGTGCCCTGTCCTCCTGACTGCCTCCTGCCTACCATTCAGATCACTCCTGAGAAAGGGTCCCCTTCAACACTCTACCTAAAGTAAGGTTCTGGTGGGTGCACTATTTGTTTTCCATTTTCTTGGCTTTCTTAAAAAAAAAAAAAAAATCCCCTCTCCCAAGAAGCTCCACAAGCTCTGACCCAGGTCTTTCTTGTTCCTTATGAAAATGCTCATGTTCAGGACAGCACCCAGCAGAGTCGAGTCCCTCAGTAAATCTTAAGTAATTAATATACTGATTTTCGGTTTTTAAAGTATCTTAATGGATCAGGAATCTCAAATTTTAAGGTTCCATTGTTCCTGAAAGGGAGAATGATTATTGTGAATCACAAGAAATTTAGAAGTACTTATTCCTGAAAGAACTAAAAGTAAAAGGGGAAAAAATTTTTTTTCCTTGGATGAACAGGAATGCAAATTGTTGAGGGAAGCTTAGCTGAGCAGAAAAAATAAAATTTGTGTTCTTTGCCTTTATGAGCTAATGGGGTATATGGGATCCTCTTAACCTGAAAAGTGAGTAAGAAATTTAATTTAATAAAAATGTTTAAAATCCTAGTCAAAAAGTATAAATTCTCTAACATAGGAATCATGTGGAGAGTTATTAATATATACCATGAATAAGATGTAAATGCATCACCTAAACTGGTAGGCTTCCTGAAAAAAAGCATGAAGTTGACTTTGTCCCTGAGGTTTCTGAGATTCTCACGGAAAACAAGAGCATTTGTTGCCATTTATCAAGACCTCCACTTTAGACTTTCTAACAGGCAGTGAGAAGGGCACTACTGATATTTGCTGGGTTCAACAATGACTGTTCAGCGTCATCTTGGGGCCAGTAAATCCGGCAGAGACAACTTAAAGACGTAATGTGCTGCTCTGTTATGGAATGCAGCATATCTCGGCCAGCGTCCTGGGCCGCCTTGTCTGTTTGCTACATTGTTTGATATTGCACACCCAAAACACTCCACTTGCTCATTCACTAACTCACGCGTTGATTCAGAAGATATGTCTTGAGAATCCAAACTATGCCAAGCACTTGACCCAGAGGTTGGGGTTCAAGCAGGGAATAAAACAGACAAGGCCCTGTCTTACAGAGCTTTTACCTCATAGACAATAGTAAGGAGAAGTATGTTAACAACCTAAGAAACTCTGAAGAACATGAAGAAAATAAAACAAGGAAACAAGAAATGAGTGAGTGGGGCCCTGTTGGGGTGAGAACTGTGTACAGAGATAGAACAGAAGTTGGGGTGCTCAGAGGTGGACTCTCTGATCAGGCTACATTTGATCCAAGGGAGAACCATGCCAAGCAAAGCACAGCACCACCAAAGATTCAGGCTCATCAGTGCAAGTCCTTGTAAAATCTAGTTTTAGCAAGAACCCTGCTAAGTCAGTTTAACCAGAAACGCATCCCCTTGATATCTGATCACCCTCAGTATGTGATCATTTATCATCCACCAACCCCAGGTGATGTCTAATCATCTTGGCCTGTCTTCAGTAAACAATCTTGTTAGGTCAGTGTAGCCAGAATTCCCCTTACCCTTGGTGTTCTCCCTGAGTAATTTTCCATCCCTGGACCCTACCTCCTTGGCTATACGTTCCCACTTACCCATGCCCTGCCTCTTGTCCCCACTGTAAAATCCCATTGTATTCAATCCTATACTTAATGAGATGGTCCTGAATAGAGTCAGTGCTACCAACTTTAACAAGCGTCATTGAATTTTTTTTTTCCTTTACCAAAACAAATGGCCAGTGGCCCGAGGTCACTTTGGCTAACGCAGTAAGTGGTATGCAGAGATATCAGGAAAGTGGGTCCAGGCCAGACCAGGTGGAAGGTCTAACCCGGATATTCTGGCCCACTTCTGCACTGTGGGTACGTGCACACTGAAAGGCAGACGTTTTGGTTTCTGTCTGAGTTAAGCCGCTGCTCCCACCTGTCCTGCTTAGCAGAGCACAGAGGGTGGGAGCTGGATGAAGTTCACTCTGGACAGGCTGTGCTACCCACAAATCCTCTCCGGGGCTTTCCCACATGATTTTCTCGCTTGGGTCCTGAAACTGTTCCCTCCACTTTCCCCTTCAGGCCTGGCGCCATAGCTCTGCACTCTTACTCTTCTTTGCAGTAAGCCTGTCCCACCTTTAGCTGCTTTTTCAAAACTCTGTCTCGGACCTCCTAGAAATTCTCATTAAACACCCACCCTGTGAGGGAAGTTCTCACCAGGACCTTGACTGAAGGATTGTAACCTAAAAATACTGCCCAACCACTTGCTGTCTTTCAGCTTTTACCTTTCACTTCCTCCTTATCCTTCGTAAGCCACCTGCTAGAAGCTGGTTCCTCTAAGTGGCACGTAACTCCATACAACATCGCTTTGGGACTCTTCAGAGGTTTCTCAGCTGATTAAATGTTGTTCAGCATCTGTGGTTCCCTTTCTTTGCACAAAGCTTGCTGG
The DNA here is from genome assembly GCF_023091745.1 of Budorcas taxicolor. NCBI lineage: Eukaryota > Metazoa > Chordata > Mammalia > Artiodactyla > Bovidae > Budorcas > Budorcas taxicolor. The sequence goes on along the minus strand of NC_068916.1, from coordinate 29,273,695 downwards.
TGATCAGAGCTCTCTTTCGGGTGATGCAAGTCATTCCGATAAAATGATTCAGCATGGAATTTTTAAAAGGCGAAAGGCAGTGTGGTACAGAAAGAGCACTGGATTTGTGGTTTAACCATGTGACTCTTGGCAAGTTGATTTCCTTATCTTTAAGATAGTAATAACAACAATGTACAGTGATAAACTTATTCATCAACACCACAATGAAAACTCCACTCCATTCTGAGGAAGAACCCGTCAGTAACAGCCAATCAATCTAGCATTAAATTCTTCACGTCATTGTTTCTGGGACACAAGCTATAAACAAAAGCCAGGAAGACTCTTGTTTTGGTCACTTCTTAAAATGGCAATGCCCTCAGAAATGTTAGAATACAAAGGTTACTGTATCAACCAATTTGGTCTACTATAACCAGATACTGCAGACTTGGAGGCTTAAATAATAGATATTTCTTTCTCACAGTTCTGGAGTCTGGACATCCAGTGCCAAGGTGCTGGCAGATGCAGTTTCCAGTGGCAGCTCTCTACCTGGCTTGCACATGGCTGCCTTCTCATTGTGCCCTCACGTGGTGGACAGAGTGCTAGCGTTCTTCCTCTTCTTGTAAGGGCACCAGCCCTATTGGCTGTGATTCCATTTAACCTTCATCATTTCCACACCAGCCCTGTCTCTAAATTATAGTCACATTAGGGGGTTGGGGCTTCAACATAAACGTTGGAGGGCGATGGGAAAGACACAAACATTCAGTTCGTAACAGTCATCTAGACCAACTGCATGGTAATCCTTACCAAAATACTATTTCTCTTGGGACCAGGGACAGAGATGACTGAGAATTTCATTAGATTCAAAACTATTTTCCTATGGAGTATGTTGAAGATTGTAGTTAAAAGCACTAAGTTAGGTCTAGTGATCATTTATATGAACTAGACCCTGATGCTGTGAAGGATTGAAAGCAAAAGGAGAAGGAGGTGGCAGAGGATGAGACAGCATCACTGACTCAAGGGGCATGAATCTGAGCAAACTCCAGGAGATAGTGAAGGACAGAGGAGCCTGGCATGCTGCAGTCCATGGAATTGCAAAGAGTCAGACAGGACTTAGCAACTGAACAACAACAACATATAAACTAATTGCTTACTTAGAGTATATGCACAAAACTAAACCAAAAAGCCAGGCTTCAATTTATGCTATGTGATATCTAAAAATTTAAGTATCAAAGGTTGGTATGGCTTCACTACAACTTTAACCAAAAATCTTGACCAGTATGAGAAGTAGTCTTGCCACATCATTCTGTCATTGCATTCATGCTTTCATAAGGGATTAAAAATTTTTAACCATTAAAAAAAATGCAAGAAACTGAATTTACATAATAGAATACTTTATAACAGTTTTAAGTTAACCAGATTGACATGTTTCAATGTGGATAAATCTCAAAAACAGATATGAAATGAAAAAAAAAAAAAGATTCCAGAAGGATATATCTGCACTGTGTTCTCCCAGCCTTCTTTTCCACCTTGAAGAGTATAATCTACGATAAATGTTACAACGAACACTTTGTGAAACCCAAATGGCATGGTTCACGGAGCTTACTATTATTTTTTGAACTTTTCTGAATTTTCAAAATATCCAAAATTAAAAATAAAACATTTTAAGAATAACAAAGTAATATACATCAAGACAATAAGATAAGTTATAATAAAAGATACAGAACTAAAGATTACATTTGGGGAAAACCCAAAATACTTTCTCAGTACATCAGTGCTCAAGGATCATGAATCAGAATATCAGTCTCTTACCTAATAAGTATGGAAAAAGAGCAGAGTTTCACAGATTTCTTTCTTAAGTTTTGCAGGATGTTAATGTGCTTTTGTGACTTCAAGGATGGTGAGGAACAGAAGGTGAATACTGGACAAGATAGAGTATGGTATTTCCCAGTTCACATGCATTTTAGGAATGAATGTCTTTGCCCACAAATGGATCAGACCATAGAGTGGAAATGACATGTGCCAAACACAAATACTTTTGTTGACTTCTTCAACTCTTTGCTGTATTATCTAGCATAGTACTTTTCAATCTTTTTGGTCTCAGAATCCTTTATACTCCAAAAGAATTATTAAGGACCCCAAGGAACTTTTGCTTATATGGGTTATATCTGTCAATATTTATCCTACTGGAAATGAAACCCACCCATTACATGTCAACATTTTTTAAGTGGAAATAACTATTTTCAAAAAACCATGAGAAGAGTGGCATTGTTTTACATTTTTTCAAATCTCTTTCACATCTGGCTTAATAGAATACAGCTATAACTTCATGTCTGTTTCTGCTTCTGTTGCAATATGATTTTTTGGTTGAAGTTCATGGAGAATATCTTCACACGCTATTCCTTGGAAAAGGAGGCTTTTTCAGAAATCTATAAGAATTCTTTTATACTACACCAAAACTCAACAAATAGCAGTTTTTAGCTGCAATAAGCAATACACTCCTCAAAATTCACTGCTCTACCTTATACTTCTGATGGATATTTAACTCATTCATAATTTTGTAACATACACTGGTCATTTGGAAATGTTTTGTTCCCTGGGGTATGCAGATCTTCCCAAGACTGACTTAGTTCATTACACAATGTCAAGTAATCACATTTGTTAATCATCAGTATGGAAAGCCCAGATCTTATGGAAAGCCCCTTAAGAACATGGAAGCTGTCAAGCTCCCAGGGGTAAATACACATTTTCCAAAATTCTGCTTTTTCTTGAAAGCTCAGAAATACCACGGGCAAGAAATACTGGAAGATGTTTTTCCTGAAGTAACAGGTTCACTTTGCTCATTTTTCAGAAATCATCTGCCAAAAGTCCAAGCCTGAATAACCATGGTTTGTCCATCACTCATTATCTCAGATAAAAATGATGCTCCAGGGCAAAAGGAGATAGTTCAGCTCACAACTCAAACAATCACACAAGTGCTTTTCCTCAAGACAACCACTGTACTTCCTTCAGTTGCAGGGGTGCTTTATACATATCTTTGTCACATAGAATATTAAAAGATGTGTATTCAGAGTCAAAATTTTTTTAAAAATTACTAATTTTACTGCTTCATCAAAGACATTCTCAAAGAAATTGGAGATTTTCTTTTTTTCAAATTAAAAGTAGGTGCCAGTGAAGAATAACTATTAGTATAGTTTGGTGCCATTATCAGGATTGATACTAAGGTACTTTTAGCCACCACTGCTTTTCTAGCATCAAGACAAATATAAACACAGTGGAGAAGGCAAGTTTTAGCATTATTATAAAAATACTTTGACATCACAACCTCCTAAAAAGGCCTTGTGTGTGTGTATGTGTGTGTGTGTTAGTCACGCAGTCATGTCCGAATCTTTGTGACCACAGGGACTATGGCCCACCAGACTCCTCTGTGCCTGGAATTCTCCAGACAAGAATACTGGAGTGGGTTGCCATTTTCTACTCAGAAAAGGGCCTCCAGTTCAGTTCAGTTCAGTCACTCAGTTGTGTCCGACTCTGTGCGACCCCATGAATTGCAACATGCCAGGCCTCCCTGTCCATCACCAATTCCTGGAGTTCACTCAAACTCACGTCCATCAAGTTGGTGATGCCATCCAGCCATCTCACCATCTGTCGTCCCCTTCTCCTCCTGCCCCAATCCCTCCCAGCATCAGAGTCTTTTCCAATGAGTCAACTCTTCACATGAGGTGGCCAAAGTACTGGAGCTTCAGCTTTAGCATCATTCCTTCCAAAGAACACCCAGGACTGATCTCCTTAAGAATGGACTGGTTGGATCTCCTTGCAGTCCAAGGGACTCTCAAGAGTCTTCTCCAACACCACAGTTCAAAAGCATCAATTTTTCGGCACTCAGCTTTCTTCACGGTCCAACTCTCACATCCATACATGACCACAGGAAAAATCATAGCCTTGACTAGACAGACCTTTGTTGGCAAAGTAATGTCTCTGCTTTTGAATATGCTATCTAGGTTGGTCTTTAACTTTCTCATGATGTACTCTGTATATAAGGTAAATAAGCAGGGTGACCATATACAGCCTTGACATACTCCTTTTCCTATTTGGAACCAGTCCGTTGTTCCATGTCCAGTTCTAACTGTTGCTTCCTGACCTGCATACAGATTTCTCAAGAGACAGGTCAGGTGGTCTGGTATTCCCATCTCTTTCAGAATTTTCCACAGTTTATTGTGATCCACACAGTCAAAGGCTTTGGCATAGTCAATAAAGCAGAAATAGATATTTTTCTGGAACTCTCTTGCTTTTTCGATGATCCAGTGGATGTTGGCAATTTGATCTCTGGTTCCTCTGCCTTTTCTGAAACCAGCTTGAACATCTGGAAGTTCACGGTTCATGTATTGCTGAAGCCTGGCTTGGAGAATTTTGAGCATTACTTTATTAGCATGTGAGGTGAGTGCAATCGTGCAGTAGTTTGAGCATTCTTTGGTATTGCCTTTCTTTGGGATTGGAATGAAAACTGACCTTTTCCAGTCCTGTGGCCATTGCTGAGTTTTCCAAATTTGCTAGCCTTAGGAGCTCTCATTTACCTGAAGACCCCGCTTTGAGAACCACTAACATAGGACTGATGTAGAACATTAGAAAGATAATTTAGTCTTAAATTATTTGAAAAATTAAACAAAGGTAAATGCCTTTGGCCACTACAAACCCTTAAAAAACTAACTCACATGCTTCTAAATTGAAAGGAATTCAAAACAAAATATATCTCCTGACACCTTTGTCTGTCTATGACAGCATAACCTCATTTAGACTTTTACTTTTTTTCCTGGTTGTTATCATCTCAAAGATAAAGACAGTAACATCCAATATGAAGAATTTTAATCATAGAGAACTGCCAGAGGTAAGAAACAGAAAATTACGCAACTTAAATTCTCCATTTAAGTGGTTTTGTATATAAGATTTTATAGTTAAGTATCAACTCTAACATTTATCTATTAATAATATCAGCTGATTGTCAGGCATTATAACATGCACTTCAGTTTTCAACGTATATTTATCCTTTACAACTCATCAGATATTGGCACATTTTACAGCTAAGAAGGTTGAAGCACATACAAACACAATTACTTTTTAGGAGTTCCACAGTTCTGAAACCATTATACAAGTCTTCAAATTGAAAGAGTCTAAGTTTTGCCCTTGTCCCCAAAGATGGGGTAATGGCAATGAGTAATCCAGGTCCTCAGAAGAGCCTTACAAAAGCCCATGAGATGAAGCAGCCAATGAAAACAGAGCCTCAGGGTGAGACGGCCACAGAGCCAATAGGCAGTCAACAATTACTCTTCTGTATCCAGAAATACAAGCTTGTCCAAGAGCACGGATTTCATATGAACCCTGTCATATGAACCTTAGCTAGAACGAAACACACAAAGCCAACTTTGAATGCTTGCTGGGGAATAACATGCTCATTAAAAAAAAAAAAAAAAATGAAGCGAAGGACGTTCCACTATGCAATCAAAAGTAGAAAGTGAAAGTCACTCAGTCATGTCTGGCTGTTTGCGACCCCAGGGACTGTAGCCTGCCAGGCTCCTCTGTCCAGAGGTATTCTCCAGGCCTGAATACTGGAGTAGGTAGTTAGTCCCTTCTCCAGGAAATCTTCCCAACCCAGGGTTCGAACTCAGGTCTCCTGCATTGCACTTGGATTCTTTACCATCTGAGGCACCAGGGAAGCCCACCAGAAGAGAGGAGTGCAAACTTACCAAATCGGTATCCTAAAATCACTCCTCAGCTTAACACTCACTGTTTTCCCCGTAAGACCTTTGCCATCATAAAAATGTGTTTCTTAAGACTCAAACCCCATTATCTTCCAGGACAGAAGATCAGAGCCTCCTCGTACACTTGGTATTGGAAAATTCTTTCTTCCATTTGTAGGTTCTGCATCAAAACAGACGCAGTGCAAAAAGCCACATGTCCATGCATTCGGGACCTGATGAAGCAGGACACATCTGGTTGAGTGGAGGTACTGCAGATGTCTCTCCTGTCACAGAGAATAATCTGCCTGCCCAGGGAGGTGGAGCCCAATCACAGCAGAGGATGATATGTGGAAAGCATTTCCCTGAAGGAGGGGGAACTAATTCACCCTGTTACATTTCTTCCGTCGAGGAAGGCTGGCAATTTGAGAACCTATGTCTAGATCCATTTTCTACGTGAAGAGGAAGACTTTTGCAATAAAGTAGGCATTTTGTCATCTTTTAACAAGATGTCCATTTTATTTTTAGAAACACACATAAGAGAAGTGAAGACAGGGAAACTTCTAACAGGTCCTCTTCTGTTCAGTAATGCCAGGAAACAAGACAAAATTATACCAGTACCCACCAGTCCCCTGTAGCTAAAAATATACATGGTTTTTCTTGAGGCTTTTAAGAAATGGCACAAAGCAGCCCAACTGTGAATATTATTTAGTTTAAGACTTAGATATAAGGAAAATTTGATTTTATTTAATCCTTCTCTATTTGGAGAAGCACTTATGATTACTGCTATATGCAACAGCTTGTTTTAATTCATTCTTTCCATTTTAAAAGCCATAGGAATATATCAGAAATGGCCAAATCATGAATAAGTTATTTACTTTATTCTAAATGTAACTAGACCTAAGGAGGCTTCGCTAATTACTGGTATCGCAGTGAAGCAGAAATCTGTTCAAATCTCATTCAGGCAGTGGATGAGATAAAACATTAGTTCCATGGAGTTGAGCACTCTGGAGATTTACCCATTTTCCTCAGTGCAGTAAATGTCGGCATTTTAGGTCTCCTGGAATATCCTGAAGCTGGCCTAATAACACATCTGCTGAGTTTATTTTTGAACGTAAATGGCACTCAGAAGTATGCTTCGAAAATTAATTTCAGCTGGAATACAATAAACATTAATAAATCCAGATTTTGTTTCTGCTAACAATTACTTCATGAAATTGTCAGATGTGGTGGAAAGCCCTAGTTTACAAATACAGTTTGTAGCAATTAAATCCTTTCCAAGTCTGTCCGCTCCAAACTCAATGGGTTCCTCTGCGGTGCTGTGAGGGATATCAATACGGACTTGCAGGATTTTTATGACTTCATGATGGGCACGTGAAGAGCAAAGGCACGCTTAGGTCAAGGCTGCTGTGGCCATGAAAACTAAGGAAATTTGTCTCTAACAATTGGCTCAAGACAATAGAACAAAGTTACACAATTCTTTGATGAAAATGAATTCTCCACTGACGTGGGCAATGAAAACAACAAAGGTGCACTTCCTACCTCAGTGCCCGAGATCTCTTTTAAGCATGGCAACAAAGGCACGAGGGTGCTTTCTCTTTAGGTCCCGAAATCTGAGACGGTGGAGCTGCCGCGAGGGTGTTCTGGCCTACAGTACATGTTAGGGATGGGTTGCTTTGTCCTGATGGTTAAAGGGGCCAGACTGAAGCATTCAGCTGGTTCTCTGAACCACGGCCCATCTGTTTACATCCTGTGGTAAAATCACAACGCTGGGAATTGCAATGGGGACCCTTAGCATGGTCTGCAAGTAATCACTCCTGGAATGTTTGGTTCTGTCTAACCCTCGAGGAGTAAGAAAATAACCCTGTCCTGAGCATCCAGAGACGTCCGTTCATTTAGACCCAGCCACAGATCTCAGACGTTTCACCCAGGGCTTCCTATACTCAACTTCAACACTATGGAATAGGAGAACTAACCATCACCTTATCTCCTTTAGACATGCTCACTGTACATCTTTACATTTTTACTCCTTCAAATAGGTGACTGCAAAACTAAGTGATAGATACAGAAACAGGCAGAAGTTTTATACAAATAAGATGAAAAGGTGGTTCTCTAACATAAACCAAACAACTCTATGAGAATAAAATATGGGATTAAAACAAAAACAAAAACAGGACACTGATCTAGAGAAAACTAGGTAACTATATTGAGTTCTGTAACTAAGACTCCTGGATCATAAGCAACATGCAGGCCTGGGTTGAGTGTGAGGCATCTTTGAGCAGTGGGGACGCTGGTTACCAAAGCAGGTAAACATAATGCTTATCTGTTGACTGAAAAGTAGCTAAATTATATTTGTAAAGGTAAAGTCCAAAGTCATTGCTTTCATGAAAATGGCATGACATTTGTGAGTTTACAAAGTTTTAAAGAGTTCGAGAAACAGAAGCTGAAGAATTGCAAATTAAACCACGTGGCCCTGCCCTCAACCGAGCTGAAGACACCCCGCATGCATGGAATGTGAAGAGATGAGCAGAGATGCAGAAAGCGGCACCCGTGGATGCTCTCTGGTAGTAAGTAGGAGGACTCGGGGACAAAGAAGACACAGCTCCTCTGCTCCACTTAAATTAGCTACTTTTAAATGCATTTTATTCATATTTCAGATACACAAATATAAAACAGTGAGTTTTCTGCTGCATTCCATCTTTTCCTAAGAAAAAAATGAAATACATTTGGGAGGGGGGTATGCTATGAAAAAAAGAGTTAAAGCAAGAAAATCAGAAAAACCACACTGCCTTATCTAATTTCATTTTTACCATGCGCCTACAAAGTCTTCAGAAAAAATAAGGGTCCCACTTCTATTGGTTGTTTTTTTTTTTTTTTTTTTTTTTTTACCCGAGAATAGTTCTATTGGTTGTTTATAGTTCCTCAGCAGTCCTGTCTTGGTTCCTGATCACAGTGCTGTTTTCATCCCAAGACAAGAACGCCCAGTATGACATCAGCTTCTATTTTAGAAACTGGTTTGTTAATGACATTCTAATGCCGATCATCATATAGCAGGAACTATATTAATTTTTTTTTTTCCTCTCCGGCACTGTTACACAGATGTCAGCTCTAATCCCTATAGAAGGCTGCTACAAATCAATCTTCAAGGAAATCTATTAGCGATGCCTCTGAAGTTTCTAGAAATATAAGAGGTGTGAAAAGTATAACTGGAAAAAAGAAACCTTAACAAAAAAAACTTCAGCTGAGCTCGGGATGCGTAAAATGATTCAGCTTTGATGACAATAACTGGCCTGCAAAATATTCTAAGACCATGTAATGTAAACTCATAATACAAATATTAAAATCTGTCAAGTTCTCTAAACACATCAACTCTTTAATACAAATCAAGCACAGAAAAGTTCTCTGTTTTGGCTGTAAGTGATGCCCAAGACTAATGTTTCACAATGATACATTAAATGAATAAAAAATCAGTTTGTACAAAGTTACTGATGTTTCTCTTTCAACATAACCTTTATGCTGTGTTCAGAGAGCAGGAAGACAGATGTTTGCCAACCTGCAGGCTGGGGCAAGCCTGCCTTTTAAGAGCTCGATTGTAAACCGATGAAAGGTGTGTAAACAGATGACGGGGGCAATTACGACGTGGCATCGATTACGCTCTCGATTACTAAAAGCACATTGTCCACATTATTCTCTTTATGCTGCTCTTTGATGATAAAAAGCATGAATAGTTCATCAGGACTTCAGTATGTTTGTATTTCGAATTTCTCTCCATAAGGGAACATCTGCAGCTGTGGGAGGGACTAGAAAAAGAGGATGAGCCGGTACACATGTTTATAGTAAGAGGAACAATGCTTCTATCTCCTACTAGTAGCAGTCACCTTTCGATTTTTCTAAATGCCAAAGAAGAGTAAGCACAGCCCCCCAAGCAAATGGAATGTCATGGTGTTAGAGGGGAGAGGTTGGGACGTGTCAGAGGGAAAGCACAGTGGAAACTGAGACATGCTAAGTTAAGAACAGAAGTATGAATGGGAACAGAATCTGTAAATCAATGGTCACTCCTCCTCGAAGATGAATTTATCACTCCTGCTTCAACACACACATGTAACTTCCAGATCTCAGGCCAATTCCTGTCTCAATTCATTCTCTGCCTTTGCAGCTTGTCTTGTAGATGCTGAAGAGGCTCCCAAAGTAATATTAACAATGGTTGGAATTGTAGTTATAAAGATCGCATGCAGGACTCAATTCTCAAGCCCCCTAGCCTGCCCTAGAAAGGAACAGAACTCTTGGGGTTTAGTCCAAAATTATCCAGCCTCCCAGAGGGCCTCATGACCCACAGGACTCTCCACTGCTCTGCCATTCCTAGACCTGGGCCAAGGAATCTCAAGAATCAGACTAGAAAGCAGCCCATTACTGAGGTCACAAGGGAAGGCTGCCATTCCTTGAGTGGGCTCCTCATCTTAAAAATACCTCTTCTCTGCAGGTTGTTTGTTTGTTTGCTTTGTGTTTTTACAGGGTTTTGTTTTTGTTTTGAAAGGCAACAAAACCAGCTAGGCTGTGACCAATACCAGAGCTGTTAAGCAGAAGGGTTAATTCTATACTTGGCCTCAAGTGCTGGCAGATGTTTTGGAGGATGGAGTTGGGGGATGTTTGAGAACACTGAGAACTCAAGCTTGTCATGTGCAGATGTGGTAAAACTGGAGTAAGTTCAGAGAAGTGACAAAGATGATTAAAGGGATAAAGAATGGTTTCTGAGGGAAGGCTAAAGGGATTCTTTTTGCCTTTATCCCAAGAAATGAGAAAATAATGATTATTAACTTCAAAGTCTGTTTGCTCTTCATGTCTGCAACAAACCCCATGAATGAAAATGGGCTTGAATTAAAAGCAGGAGAGAATTTGGTGGCAGAAATAGAAAACTTTCTTGTCCTTCAGAGGGAAAAGCATGACAATCTGATCAAGGAGTCTACATTTGTATGCAGTTTTTAACAAAGGGATACACCACACAGTTCTCTAAAAAATCTAAATCCATTAACAACTTTGTTTTAATGGTTTTTATTTTCTTGGAGCCTTGACTTTGAGGAGCAAAAACTGGAAACATGTAAATGTTTCTGTTCCCCCATCCCACACAAGTTCTGCAAGCCCCCTCAGTCCAGTTTCAGGATTGCTCCATAAAAGGAAATTTATGGCTCAATCTCAGCTCTCAGTGGACAATATTTTTCCTGATTTTTACTATTTTCAGCACTTCGCAGAGCACATATGGGGAAAAGGAAATGGAGGATTATGGCTAGTCGGGGAGGCTTTCAAGTAAAGAGAAATAGGAGCAGATCTGGAAGAAAGCCTGTGTCATTGATCTTGTCCACAAGCTAATTGAGAACATTCCCGGGCTTCACAAGGCAATACTCTGTCTAGACTCGCAGGATTTAAGAAGCACTCAATAGTTCGACATGAGGCGGTGTGCCTGCTAGATACAGAGTCTGGTTAAGCAATAACTCAATCTGCCTTCTGAGCCTCCAGTGCAGAAAAACCTAAGGAAGTTTTTTTTCTGTGCAGAGGCACCTCCGTGCCTGCTATTTAAAAATAATAACAGTTGCTGTATTTAGGTTATTGGTTATTTAGGCTGTTCTTTATTTAGCCCCCAATCATAAATAGTTTGGAGCTTTGTTCTAAACAAACTGGTTCAAGCGGGCCTCTTTGTTTTCCCTTTCAACCCAAATATTCTCTTTCCCAAGACCCTTCCTTTAGCAACCAGTCTATCCCTGTGGGCCAAATAAGGCTCCAACTACATGTAAAAAGAGCAAAAGCCTCTGTCAGTGACCTTCAAGCTGGCTAAAGACCCAGTCAAGACATGTCACCATATGGAGTTTCCATTCCCCTGTGAGAAGCCACAAGGGCACTTGCGTGGCTGACGTGAATGGAGGTATTCGGTTGTAAAATGTTATTCATATGCAAGAGATCATTGTTATTGTTTCCCGTAATTATTCTGCCTAATAACAAAAGGAAAATAACTGATTCTGACACCCAAGTTTTGCTGTAAATAGGCAGAATGTTGTCATGAATATGCAAAATATTATGATCATTGCCATACCTAACTAATTGCATTTGAAACATGCTGGCCATAAAATAATTAATTAGCAGTACAGAAAGGCATCATGATACTAGCTATAAATACTAAACATAACTAATTATTTCCATCATGAAATGGTCCTGCCCAGTAATTTATAACAAAACCCAGCATAGAAGGCAGAGCCCAAGCTCTCCAACAGCGTGGCATTCAAGGGCTGTGTCACCCAAGACTTTCTATTTTGTGATATTGTTGGGATGAGTGGATACCAATTTGAACATAAACTAAAATGAAACTAATCTAGGATTTTCAATGTTCTTTGAGCTCTGGGGTGATTGTTGTGGAAAATTCAGGCAGATCCTTTTGTTGTTGACATCAAAAGTGGTAGGTCACTCTGGACCTGCGGAGTACATTCTGAGCTCAAGCAAAAATTGATTTTCTTTTTTAAAAAGCAGCTGGCATTACAATGAATAGCCTTCTTTCGATTTTTCTTCTCCACTGAAGCATTCAGTGAATGCAGCAGGCATAATAGGCTGAAGTAAACAGTGTCAGGTTCTGTTATATCAGGAGCTCTTTTAAACCGAGCAGACAAGCTATCATCAGTGCCTGAAACCCTGCAAATCATGGCAGTCGGAAAATGAGTTTGTTTCCTGACCAGTGTGCTGATGACATTTTGAAGAATGGAAGGAGGCGCTTTGCTAATCACTCTGGCTGCCACAAGCTCCATTATGATGCCATCTTGTTAATGAGCAAAAATAATGTGCCTGGATGAGGCAGTAATAGAATTAGAGGCTCTGGGAGCTGGACTCAGGACCCTCACTCGTGAGCATTCTCTGATTTTTTTGTGAAAAGTGAAAGAATCTTGGGATTCATCTCTGAGAATCATTTATCAGAATCCTTTGGCCTCGTTTGTTGTTGTTGTTTTTGTTGTTGTTTTCCTGGTGGTTTGAAAATCAGAAATCGGCCTACATCATAGCAAAGTAACTTGCCCTACTTTTCAGTCCTTAGGGTGAAGACCTCACAGCCAACTCAAAGATAGCACATCTGAGCTGTGACTTTTTTTGTTTCTGCTTTTGTTCCCCACCCTAGCCCCACCCTCTGCCTCCCACAACCGCCCCGCTCCACTCAGTGACTGTAAAAGCTGATGGTTGTAAACAAGGAAGCAGGTGATGGAAATGTTAAAATACATTCATCCCTGGGGAATTAGGCTTGCGATGATTCAGTTGCATACTAAAGAACCTTGGGAGATCAGCATTCATCTTCTTAAACATATTTCTACATATATAACTGAATCATTTTGCTGTACACTTGATACTAACACAACATTGTAAATTAACTATGTGCTGTGTGTGTGCTTAGCCGCTCAGTCGTGTCAGACTTTGTGACCCCATGGACTGCAGCCCACCAGGCTTCTCTGTCCATGGATATTCTCCAGGCAAGAATACTGGACTGGGTTGCCATGCCGTCCTCCAGGGAATCTTCCCAACTCAGGGATCAAACCCAGGTCTCCAGCAAATTCTTTACCATCTGAGCCACCAGGAAAGCCCAAGAATACTGGAGTGGGTAACCTATTCCTTCTCCAGGGGAACTTCCTGACCCAGGAGTTGAACCTGGGTTTCGTGCATTGTAGGCAGATTCTTTACAACTGAGCTACCAGAGAAGCCCAAAAAATCAACTATATTTCAACATAAAATAAAAATTAAAAAAGAACAACAAATAAATTACTCTTAACATGTAAAAAGGAAATATTTCTCTTCTAAGTACATAGTCTGCTCACCTACAGAGCAGCGATGGTGAGGCTAGGGCCCACTCAACCAGCCTTCTTTCCATCCTGGGGACAGAAGGAGAGCTAAGAGCCTTCAGAGAGACCCTGGAATTCAGTCTGAGTGCTATTCACATCCAGTCAAGGAAGCTTTCTCCTGAACGCTCCTGCCCACTGCTCTCAAGATGAGAGGCAGCCACTGGGATGGGAGGGACTCCGGAGGCACCCCGATGGGTAAGTGCCCAAGGGAAAGCAGGGAAAATAACTACTTGCTGTGTGGTGCTGGGGACCCCTTCTTCCTCATCCCTGCCAGAATCAAAAAGCTTTTTCCGCCAGGAGGGTATTTCTAAGCAATCGCACCTCTAAATAGAAAGTAATTACTGAGGAAATTAACTTCACAGCTAAAGATTGTGTTGTCAAGATAATTTAGAAGAGTGGGAAGGATGTTTTCTGAGCAATCCCTAATCTTTTTTTCTTCTCTTCTTTTTGGTTATCACTTAATGGTATTCATTAAAACCGATAACAGAAATTGCTTCTCTTTAAATTTCCTACTGAGGCCAGATTTAGTTGAGTTAGACTTTCCTTGAAACAATACATTAGTGTCATGGCCAATTGACTTCTGCTGTAAAAGAAATAAATCCCTCATGTGACTTTGTTGCTTGCCATCTGGAAATGGTTAAAAATGTGCACTCTGTCAGCCCATTGTTTAAAGAACAACCTGGATTTCCTTGTCCCCTAATCTCCGTGTACCTGTCACCTCTCTGTCCCCTGCTGAACATGAACTTATGACAGGCCTTCTTTCAGCTCAAAGCAATATTTTACCTTCGGAGATAAGTCATGCTCAGAACCTAGTAACGCTTTACCTTTGATGGTTAGCCTACGGGTCACTGCTCTTTCACTCACACTGGCCCTGTGTCCCTGCAGATCAACCCAGAAGCTTCCCAGAGAAGCAAGGCCATTTTTCCCCCAAGATGTTCAAACTAAAGATTTGGAAGGTGCTAACAAAATTATAGCAAACATTGATGTCCTTGGAAATTGTGTTTCATCTTCAAGCCATTAATACAGAACACAGTATCTTCTGCCTTCACTCTTGAAATACTAAGTATACTTTTTAGGTTCATTAGATAGAGCCCCTAGATGTGTGTGCATTCTCAGTTGCTCAGTCATATCCATCTCTTTGTGACCCATGGACAGCAGCCTGCCGGGACCCCCTGCCCATGGGGTTTCTCAGGCAAGAATACTGGAGAGGGCTGCCATTTCCTCCTTCAGGAGATCTTCCCTTCCCAGGGATCAAACCCACATCTCCTGTGTCTCCTGCTTTGGCAGGAGGATTCTTTACGACTACAACAGAGCCCTCAGGCACATGACATCATATGTATCCTTCACCAGATATCCTCAAGGAAGGAGGTTGCATTGAAAAGTGGTATAAAGTTTGTAAAAAATGATAACTAATGCTACTGTTGGTCTTGGCCACATGTTTATCAACCTAGAGATTCTGTAACTGAATCAGTTCAGTCGTTCAGTCATGTCAGACTCTTTGTGACCCCATGGACTGCAGTGCCCCTGGCTTCCCTGTCCTTCACCATCTCCCAGAGCTTGCTCAAACTCATGTCCATGGAGTCAGTGATGCCATCCAACCATCTTATCCTCTGTTGTCCCCTTCTCCTCCTGCCTTCAATCTTTCCTGGCATCAGAGTCTTTTCCAATGAGTCAGCTCTTCACATCAGGTGGCCAAAGTATTGGAGTTTCTGCTTCAGCACCAGTCCTTCCAATGAACATTCAGGACTGATTTTCTTTAGGATTGGCTAGTTTGATCTCCTTGCATTCTAATATGCTGTCTAGGTTGTTCATAATTTTTCTTCCAAGGAGTAAGCGTCTTTTAATTTCATGGCTGCAGTCACCATCTGCAGTGATTTTGGAGCCCAAGAAAATAAAGTCTCTCACTGTTTCCATTGTTTCCCCATATATTTGCCATGTGACTGAATAGCTGAGTCTCAATCTGTGATCTTCAAGGCCACAATCCAACAGAGAATGCTGGCCTAAAAGGAAACTTCTAGGGGTACACAGTAGACAGTGTGGTTGAACCCCTACTATGTGCAAAACATTCCAATCACTTGATACCCACAGTACTTTATTTAATCCTTATGATTCTTCCGGGTAAGAGAATTCCTAGAATTTGTCTTATTAGAATTTCTATTTTATGGTTGAAGAAATTAAGACTTGAAGAGGTTAAAGTCATCCAGTTAGTGACTGGGAGGATCAGGATCTAAATCCTGGTGTTTTGGTCTCCTGGAACCAACATACTTCAATATACTTCATGTCTGTTTGATTTAACCACTGTGTGGTCTGGCATCAGTTTCAGAAAAGATAGTACCACTACTTTTCCACTTGCTAATACTTTCAGCAATCATTATAACTAACTCTACTTTAGAGATGTGAGTGAACGTGAAAAAAAAATAAGTTACTTCACCCTTTCTAAAGGAGAGTAGGAAGGGAACCAACATTGGATGAATCTCGTATACACATACACACACCAACCTTTCATGGTGGGCATTTTTATCTACCTTTTATAGATGAAGAAACTAATGTTCAGATAATGATTTCTTAATTTGATACAACTCAAGAGTACAGAAGCCTGACTCAAACCAAGATCTGGTTTGTCCCATATGTCATTCTGAAACTTAGCTTGAGATAAGCACATCAAATCTATGTAGTCTGATTATGTGAATGAATGAACAGAACTACTCCAAATGCAGTGCTAAAACTGTTGTATTTAGAGACATCATCATTTAAAGCTTCATTTTCTAAGTCTTCCAAAGAAAAGAGAATGAAATAACCTTAAAAGCATTTTCTCAACTCCTCGTGGTAAAAAGCAGAATAAATAGGCTGGATTTCCTCATGAGGTTGTTTGGGGTTTCATGTAAACCATGATGTCACTCTGTATGGATAATAAGGAACTTAAACAAGCAAACCAGGAAGTACAGTGATAAGACTTGAGAATGAATTATATAGTTCAGCACCTTTCACTGAGGGATTTCTCACTATTCAAGGTCAGAGTGCCCTCCAAAATCTCCCTGCCTTTTCTGCAAGCTAAGCAAATCTGCAAGGGTTGCACAGCTCCTCACTGGAGCTTATTTTTCTCTTTGTTATTAGAACATTTCCTGAGAACAAAGTCAGTGTCAGATGCAAAAATGATATAATGCTCAGCTTTGCAAAAACAGACAGAGTGCTGTGGAATACATATCGAGCAGACACCACAGCGAGCCAACAAGCATCACATGAATACATGAGATGAATAAACAGTGAATAACATTGTGCATTTATAAGCTGTTTTTTATTGAAGCAGTAAACAGTCACATGACCTTGAATATAGCCCTTAGGATTGCAGTGGAGCCAGCTTTGATGGTAATCCAAAAATATTGCTGCCCTAGAGAGACAGAAAAGTACTAAAATTGATCAATGCCTTTGGCAGAGTTGATGAAAGTTTTACCTAAGAAGAAATGCCTATTTCAATCTGAATATCATATGTAAAAGTTCATGCCAACTGTCTAAACTAGCCGCTTTATCAAAATGGAGAGTTGACTTGGTCATGAATTATAATGCCTTTATCTTGTCATTGACTACAAGATGTAACATCAAGTATTACCTTCCACATAAAGGTGATAGTCACTGAGGGAGCTGAAAAATGATACCAAACTCGAAAATCTAGAATGCCTAGCAGCAAGGAACAAGATTTTGACATGTACACTTGCGCTATTCATAGTAAATGGCTTCACAAATGCACTAGCTGTGAAAACAAATAAAGTCTAGACACACTTGCCTCCGGTTTGGAAAGCGTGCAACATTTTAAATACATTATGCTGTTGTGGTTACAAGCATACCTGTCATGGGGCCAACATAGCTGGAAGGTGAATTCTTAAACTAATGTGACAAAAGTCTACTAGCATGAGCAATTTTACATCTTATTCAAATAAATTTTATTAGCATATATGCCCTCTAAAATGGCAGAAAAACTGTTATGTACGGTCTGCTTTTGAATCAGTAAGACTGAATGGTGGAGGTCTTAACACTTTAAGAATAAACTTTCTCATTTTCTTTCCTATGTGATCTGCTTTTTTACTCATTTGCACTAACATAAGATAGCACATGCAAGAAAACATAGGCACAAAAGGCTTAGATTAGCTCTTATTCAGAGAGCCCAGTGAAGCCAATTTCTAGGGCAGAGCTGTTTCCTCTTATAGAAAACTCAATCTTATTTTAATTTTTAAAGAGTAGTCCTACTGGGCAGTAGCCTATTGAATCACCACTGTGTATGCGAGAATTTCATGCCTTCAAAGGTACACACATGAGAGTCTTCTGGGCTGGTTTGTTTACTGGCAGCACAAGTACTGCCAGTAAGAGCATCCCTACTGAGCCCTCCAAGTACTTGCTCCTCCTCTCTCTAGTGCATGAACTCTATAGAGAAGAAAGAGGGTTAAAGCTTTGGGCATTATGCAGAATCTCTACATTCAACATCCTGTTCTTTCAGGATGCAAAGCTATAGATTCCAATCCCTGGATGCCCACTGTAAAAAGCTTTTGAAAGGCAACTTTGTTTTTCTGGATTGAGGCTTCCCTGCTTTTATGATGGAGGTGATGGATAATTCTGACCTACAGAAATTAATTAGTATAATTCACTTGAAGGCTTATTGCTAACAGCATTATAATTCATTCCCACAGGAGTCATTTGATTATTGCCTTTCTTGCCAATAAGAATTAAAACAGCTAGTTACTAGTTGCAGATCATTAATCCATTCAATCTCTGCTATCGCACAGGACTGCTATATGGAGGACATCAGGACCCTGACATTTCCCTGTGGCCCCTCTTCTCTTCCTGTATAGAAATGCATTCTAGGATATCTGTGAGCCCAGGCTTCAGCAATACGTGAACCACGAACTTCTAGATATTCAAGCTGGTTTTAGAAAAGCCAGAGGAACCAGAGATCAAATTGTCTACATCCGCTGGATCATGGAAAAAGCAAGAGAGTTCCGGAAAAACATCTATTTCTGCTTTCTTGACTATGCCAGAGCCTTTGACTGTGTGGATCTCAATAAACTGTGGAAAGTTCTGAAAGAGATGGGAATACCAGACCACCTGACCTGCCTCTTGAGAAACCTGCATGCAGGTCAGGAAGCAACAGTTAGAACTGGACATGGAACAACAGACTGGTTCCAAATAGGAAAAGGAGTATGTCAAGGCTGTATATTGTCACCTTGCTTATTTACCTTATATGTAGAGTAAATCATGAGAAATGCTGGGCTGGAAGAAGCACAAGCTGGAATCAAGATTGCCAGGAGAAATATCAATAACCTCAGATATGCAGATGACACCACCCTTATGGCAGAAAGTGAAAAGGAACTAAAAAGACTCTTGATGAAAGTGAAAGAGGAGAGTGAAAAGGTTGGCTTAAAGCTCAACATTCAGAAAACGAAGATCATGGCATCTAGTCCCATCACTTCATGGGAAATAGATGGGAAACAGTGTCAGACTTTATTTTTGGGGGCTCCAAAATCACTGCAGATGGTGACTGCAGCCATGAAATTAAAAGATGCTTACTCCTTGGAAGGAAAGTTATGACCAACCTAGATAGCATATTCAAAAGCAGAGACATTACTTTGCCAACAAAGGTCCGTCTAGTTAAGGCTATGGTTTTTCCAGTGGTCATGTATGGATGTGAGAGTTGGACTGTGAAGAAAGCTGAGAACCGAAGAATTGATGTTTTTGAACTGTGGTGTTGGAGAAGACTCTTGTGAGTCCCTTGGACTGCAAGGAGATCCAACTAGTCCATTCTAAAGGAGATCAGTCCAGGGTGCTCTTTGGAAGGACTGATGCTAAAGCTGAAACTCCAATACTTTGGCCACCTGATGCGAAGAGTTGACTTATTGGAAAAGACTCTGATGCTAGGAGGGATTGGGGGCAGGAGAAGAAGGGGACGACAGAGGATGAGATGGCTGGATGGCATCACCGACTCAATGGACATGAGTTTGAGTGAACTCCGGGAGTTGGTGACGGGCAGGGAGGCCTGGCGTGCTGCAATTCATGAGGTCACAAAGAGTCGGACACGACTGAGCGACTGAACTTAACTGAACACCAGAGATATATAGGTCACAGAAGGAGCACATGCTAGATTCCAGAATATTCAGGAATTACTTTCTTTCCCATCTCTCTGTTTATCTTAGGAGAAATGCACAAAATTGGATAGAAAGAATTCGATAGCTGCCAAATCCGAAATACTCTCAACATGACTAGAATTGAGTTATAAATAGCATAGCATGCCTACAGCAGGTAACTTATAAATAATGATATTAATTAACCCATTAATTAATTAATCTAATTTCTAAACACACCATTGTCTGGCAGGAGCAGCGTCTGATCCACCTTTCAACTTGTCCTTTTTAAAACCATTTCAAGTTCTGTTTCCAATATCATTGCAATTTTTCCAATGTATATAATAATTACAACTTATGAAACTTTTTATAAACTCTATACATGTAAGAAAGACCTTCGTGCCTATTAGAGTCAGAAGGATACTTTACTATATTAAACTAGATTTATTGATTCTACAAAGGCATCAATAGTGAAGGAGAAAAGTTGAATGAAGTTGGTTTTTCAAATTAGAAAAAAAAACACATGATAATAGCATAAACCAGTAGTTATTGTTTAATTTGCATTTATTTTTCCTCACTTTAATTGGCCCATTTAGGTCACTAGTATTTCCATTTCTTTCTTCAGCCCAGTATGTCTATAGAACTAGACAGGGAATAATTTATCCTCAGGGTAAGTTTTGCCAAACTCCTTTACTTTGCTCTTTTTTGAAAGAATTCTCTGAGTTGATATATATTCTCTCCATATTCCAGAGTTTCATGAAGAAATTTTTATCTGTGCACGAACCTTTCTTGCACAGGAAATCTAGTACAGTTAGCCCGAGGGTGACTCGAGTTTGTACACAATTACTGGGATCAGTAATGTTAAATTCAAATGAGATGATTCAAATGAGATGACTGGGGAAAGATGATATAAAAGTCTGTTTCTGGAAAAACTGTTCTTCATTCCTATAAATATTTATATGTTTATTACCCCAGCAACCAATAGCTATAGCTTCCGAAAGAATGACCTTACAGAAGGGAAAAATAAAAGAAAATAAAAAACTATTCTAGCAGAACCTAAAATACATTGAGACTTAGAAAGATACTTTTTAAATTGCTATTCCTTTCCAAGCTAAAAAAAAGAGAAAAGAAAGAGGTGAACCCACATCGACCCAAAATCATTTCACGCTAGATCTAAAATACTTTAAAAGGAAGGCACAAACATGTCACCAAAATCACTAGGACTGGCACATGAAAACTAGCATTGCAGCCTTGACCCTACCACCAAGCAGATCCATGGTTACTAGTACCGTATCTGAAGGAAAAATGGTTTTTCACAAACAAAAAGCAGGTGCATAAAAGCCTGAGCTACCTTTAGTGACTGCGGAAATCTACATATCACAAAACACTCCTTCACTATTTAAAAGTGTCACCTATAATTTAACAAACAACAAAAAAAACTAAATAAAATAAATTGAAACAGATCGCATGTGAAGCAATAATAATAAAGTAAAGGTATGCTCTAAAACCCTTCACATACAAGAACTGGTTTCACATCACTGGTTTTTGTCACAGCTAAACACTTCTACACCGCAATGCAGAAATCCAGCAACTCAACAATTAAATCTGCATCCCAAAGCCATTTACAATAGGCTTCTACTCTATTTGATCATTTGATCTATTTGATCATCTACTCTATTTGGTCTTGTATGTTCAATATTTTGTCAGTCTTTTCAGAGTGAGGTGGGAGCAATAGAGAAGAAAAAGCATATTAGCCCTGGGCTTAGGCAGACATGTGCTCAAATCCCAAGTCTGCTGCTTTTGAGTTGGGTGTCCTTGGACAAAGGCAGCATTTTTTTGACCCTTGTTTTCCTCGTCTGTAAAATGAGGATAGCGTTAGTATTTACTTTATAGAAGCATTCATAAAGAATTTTTAAAAATTATATACTCAAGGCACATTTATACATCCCAGCCATGTAGTTCTTAACAGGGATAGCTACTACTAATAAAATAAGGCAAAGATTAAGGGAGGATTTAGTAACTGAAGAGAAAAATCAATTGTTGCATTGGTTTAAGGGAGAAAATACTTCTTGCTGAGCATGATGAATTCCACTTTCTAGGATCAAACTAAGGCTTTTTGACTGATAAAATTTCTGTGAACATATTGAAATGATAATCTCTACAAAACTTATTTTTTTTCTTAGTATAAACAAAGCTATTTCAAGCAACTAAAAAAAAGAAGAAGAAAAGTAACATGTTTCCTCCTCACCCAGTTTGTTTTACTACGAAAATACAACGTTCTAAGGATCGCCGATTTCACAGAAATTTGGTTAATTGCGTTACCCAGGTTTCACAAGGGGCCGAGTGAAATAGCTATGCTCTTGCAACCCACTTTGCATCTCATTTAGAGAAAAAGGAAAACAAATTAACATCTCAGATAAAATAGAAGTTACTAGCATGAGTTAGTAACATCGTCAGCAAGCACTAAAGCCAGTCAGTCCTACTGAAGTGACCTTGGAATTTACTGGACTCCAACTGCCTCATCTGTGAGATAGAATTATAGAGAATATCCACCTCACAGAGCTGTTACATGGATTAATGAGACAGTATAAAACTACACCTGAGGCTCTGCCTAAAGTTTTCGGAGTCACTGTACCCACAGTTTAACTTAAACTAGATGCTTTATGGAAAATGGAATTAGTCTCTCGAGTCCCTGAGGGCCTTCAGGACTCTAATTGAATTTGTTATCCACTGCTGCATAACAGAATGCCTCAAAACTTAGTGATAATCATCTATTACCTCACAGTTCCTGTGGGTCATGAATTTGGGAAGGAGGCACACGAGTGGTTCTAAGGAAGGCTGTGGTCATCCTGACCCTGTACTGGTCCTGGAGTCCCTACTTCTAAGACAACTCACTCACGCGGGCTGGCAAATGGGTGCTGGTAGATGGCAGGAGGCCTCAGTTTCTTGTCATATAAAATGCCTCTAGGGATGTTTGAGTGTCAGCTTCCCTCAGAGCAACTGATCTAGAGAAAGCAAGCGTTTCTAGAAACAGCAAGCAAAAGTGGCAATGTCCTTCATGAGTCTCACACGTCAAAGACCACCAGTTCCATCACTTCTGTTTGTCATGTGGAGCAGCCCTTCTACACCGTGGAATTGTTGTTGTTCAGTTGCTAAGTTGTGTCTGGCTTTTTGCAACCCCATGGACTGTAGCACATCAGGCTCCCCGGGCCTCCAGCACCTCCTGGAGTTGGCTCAAATTCATGTCAATTGAATTGATGATGCTATCTAACCATCTCATCCTCTGCCAACCCCTTCTTTTGCCTTCAATCTTTCCCAGCTTCAGAGTCTTTTCCAATGAGTTGTTCATTCACATCAGGTGACCAAAGTATTGGAGCTTCAGCAACAGACCTTCCAATAAACACACTGCGGAGAGGACTACCGAAAAACTTGGGTACCAGCATGCAGAATCATTGGGGCCATCTTGGGACCACTGCATTAGTACTGTCTTGGAATGGAACCCAAATTCCTCTTTTTGAGGAGTTGGTAGCTCCTTCTAATAAAAAGAAAATGTTGTCCCCCTAAACTTCATGGCCTAGAAACATACAGTTTCTTCAACGATGTATGGCATAAGCAATTGGCTTATGTTCAGGGAATCTGTTGTATGAAAGGCACAGATCTTTAAACTGCTAAAATCACACTCAGTGTGGTGAGATATTCGCACAGCAGGAGGCCCTGGGTACCTGAGTTTTCATCTTCCCATCTCCAGCTCTTGCTAGTATAGTCACTTGCAGAATGGACTAGCTGGAGGGAGAATTCACTCGATTTAAACTGTTTTCCTCTCGCTGGCCATTGACACTCCCCACCCGTCTGTTTAAATCTGTATTTGATGCTGAAGGGTCAGAAAGATGAGGAGTGAGAACTCATGCTTAAAACAGATGTCGTTCTTAAAGGCCAATTCATCAACAGAATACAGGCCTTTGCCCATACATTTCCATCACTCCTCTGCTAATAAAATACAGGTAGAGAGCAACTAAACATCAACTTGACCATAACCATTTGGGAGTTTCCAGATACAAAAAGAGGAGCCAATGAATTATTGGACTAACTTTCAGCACTCAGGTCAGATTTCCTGCCAGGACATTTCCCACCAGGAAAGGGGGAACTGAGGGACTCATTCATTTAGGGCAACTTAGGGAAACAGTTTAACACAACTTAAAAAAAAAAAAAAAACTACTTTATTCAAGTGTAAAATGAGATGTAATAAGCTTTATATTTTTAATTTCGGTTAGAAGAGTTTTGTCAGACATATATATACTTGAATGTACATCTATAGTTTCATCTCCTGCTACCACAATCAGGATCCAGAATATTTGTCCTTACCCCCAAAATGCTCCCTCAAGCCCAACACCATCTCTCCTCCATTCCAACACCTAGATGACCACTAAATGACCTGCTCTGTCACTATACATTTGTTTGCATTTTCAACAACTTCACGTAAATGCAATCATTCAGTACGTACTCTTTGTGATCGGCTCTTTTCACTCAACATAATGCATTAGAGTTTCATCCATGTTGTTGAATATATCAGTAGCTCATTCCTTCTTATTGTCAAGGATCATTCTAGTGTATGGATATAATACACATTTCAAAAATCTATTTACCTGTAGTTCCCAGTTTGGGGCTATTATGAGTAAAGCTTCTAGGAACATTCATGTTGTGAGAAACGTGCATTTTCATTTCTCTTGATTAATGTGAATGGTATGGTATGTATATGTTTAACATTTAAAAACACTGGCAAACTGATTTCAAATCAGTTCTTTAATCTCATAACCCCACCAGCCGTGTATGAGGACTTCGCATGCAATACAGCTCCTTGAACACACTTTTTGAAGACTAGAGTATGCATCCTTGTCAGTATTCAGCTGAGAAAAGCCATTGTGGCATAAAACAAAGCCACTATTAGAAACCCTAAAAGTTACAAGACACACGGGCCTCATTTCTTGGACCTGGAAGATCGATCAGCCGTCCCGAGGTGTCTGCAGCTGCACTGGCTGAATTTAGCACACTGGCAGCAGAGACAGGCTCATAGATGAGGTTCGCTGCACAGGCAAGGTCCCCCATCTTCAGAACTTCCAAGGTAGGAAATCCTATTAGGAACAGAGTATCAGGGCTTCCCTGATGGCTCAGTGGGTAAAGAATCCTCTTGCAATGCAGGAGACACACAAGACTCGGGTTCCATCCCTGGGTATGGAAGATCCTCTGGAGGAGGAAATGGCAACCAACTCTTAATATTCTAGCCTGAAAAATCCCATGGGTGAGGGAACTTGGCAGGTTACCCTTCAAAGGGTTGCAAAGAGTCGAACACAACTGACTAACCAAGCATGCACGCAGATACAAATAGCTAAAATAAGTAAAACTGAACTTAACCAAATCTACTCCCTTCTCTAACTGATCATGAGTTTTGTTTTTCACTGAGCTAACATGTTCCATGGCTCTTTAGGACAAACTTCTATGAGGAAATAACTAAACAGCATAGTTTAAAAGGCTTTGCCATCCTGCTCTCTACCCGATGTAAGCTGAAGGAGCACTGAGCACCCATCAAGTCTAGCTCTTATTCATCTGCAGGTTATAGCCACGGTATCAGTTTTAACAAAGAGAATGACAATGGCACCAGAGAAGGGAAAGCAACATAAACTATGTTCTGGCCCTAGATCCATCACATGAGTTTGAAAACAGGTTCTCATGAGCCCAATAACTTTCAAAGGGTTAACTGTCAGTGGAAAGACCACAAGCTCCAGCCATGAGATTGTTGAGACTCATTTCATCTCTTGAGCATCCATTACTTGATTTATTCAATATGAGCAAAACCAATGCAAACCTAGTAATGAGGAAGAAAGGGCTCTGAATTTGGACTTAAACTGGTGTCAAAGTCTTGGCTCAAGGCTACTGATACCATCACTAACCTCTCTGAGCCTCAGTTTCCCTATATTCAAATGGAACTATTAAAATCTCCTTTGCAAAGTGGTTGTGATGATCAGCAAACGAGTGAAAACCAACCAGCAAACTGCAAGGCCACAGCAGTGACTCAATCAAATGTGGCTAGGATTGCTCACAGGGTTTTCCTAAAGACGAAATGAGAGTTTTCACAAAAGCCATTGGACCATATCCCACAAAGAATGATCTTTTTGTAAATAACTGAGAGTTTAACTCTGAACATGTTACCAATGATTATTAACAGATAAGTTTGTCAGAGGACGTATGTTGGGGGAGTCCTATATGGATATTACTCTTTCTTGTAGATTTTTTTTTTAAGTACATCTGACCATCTTACTTTCCTGTGCAAAGCTCTCCCATGGTCTCCAACGATATTCAGAGTAAGATTCCAGGTCTTGAACTCAGGCCCCCAGGGTGACCTGACCCAGCTCGATGCCTCTCCACCTGTCATGCACTTGCTCTCTGTGATGTTCCTGCAGTGTCTCCTTTTGTTCTTAAAGACTAAGTAAGGTACATGACCTTAGAACCTTCGCATTTACTGTGTCCTCTTCCAGAGCACACCCCACCCCCAGATATCCAGATGGTTCTTTTCCTCCAATCTCTGCTCAGTGCATCCCTCAAAGATGCTATTTCCTGACCCCTATCTAAAGGTCACCCTTACCCATCCCTTTCTTTCTCCTTCTGGTTGTTTAGTCTCTCAGTTGTGTCTGACACTTTAGTGACCCCACGGACTGTAGCCCTCCAGGCTCCTCTATCCATGGAGTTCTCCAGGCAAGAATACTGCAGTGGGTTGTCATTTTTCCCTCCAGGGGATCTTCCCAGCCAAGGGACTGAACATACATCTCCTGCATTGGCAGGCGGATTCTTTACCACTGAGTCACCTTTAACTTTATTTCTCTTCGTAGCATTTCTCACTCTCTAATTTTAAAGTGTCTGTCAAGTAATTAACATATGAATGTGCATTCAAGAAAATTAGAGATACCAAGGGAACATTTCATGCAAAGATGGGCTCAATAAAGGACAGAAATGGTATGGACCTAACAGAAGCAGAAGATATTAAGAAGAGGTGGCAAGAACACACGGAAGAACTGTACAAAAAATTTCTTCATGACCAAGCTAATCACGATGGTGTGATCACTCACCTAGAGCCATACATCTTGGAATGTGAAGTCAAGTGGGCCTTTGAAAGCATCACTACAAAGAAAGCTAGTGGAGGTGATGGAATTCCAGTTGAGCTGTTTCAAATCCTGAAAAATGATGCTGTGAAAGTGCTGCACTCAATATGCCAGCAAATTTGGAAAACTCAGCCATGGCCACAGGACTGGAAAAGTTCAGTTTTCATCCCAATCCCAAAGAAAGGCAATGCCAAAGAATGCTCAAACTACCACACAATTGCACTCACACGCTAGTAAAGTAATACTGAAAATTCTCCAAGCCAGGCTTCAGCAATACATGAACCGTGAACTTCCGGATGTTCAAGCTGGTTTTAGAAAAGGCAGAGGAACCAGAGATCAAATTGCCTACATCCACTGGATCATCGAAAAAGCCGGAGTTCCAGAAAAACATCTGTTTGTGCTTTCTTGACTATGCCAAAGCCTTTGACTGTCTGGATCACAAAAAACTGTGGAAAATTCTCAAAGAGATGGGAATACCAGACCACCTGACCTGCCTCTTGAGAAACCTGTATGCAGGTCAGGAAGCAACAGTTAGAACTGGACATGGAACAACAGACTGGTTCCAAATAGGAAAAGGAGTACGTCGAGGCTGTATATTGTCACCCTGCTTATTTAACTTATATGCAGAGTACATCATGAGAAATGCTGAGCTGGTTGAAGCACAAGCTGAAATCAAGATTGCCGGGAGAAATATCAATAACCTCAGATACGCAGATGACACCACCCTTACGGCAGAAAGTGAATAGGAACTAAAAAGCCTCTTGATGAAAGTGAAGGAGGAGAGTGAAAAAGTTGGCTTAAAGCTCAACATTCAGAAAACGAAGATCATGGCATCTGGTCCCATCACTTCATGGGAAATCGATGGGGAAACAGTGGAAACATCATCAGACTTTTTTTTTTTTTTTTGGCTCCCAAATCACTGCAGATGGTGATTGCAGCCATGAAATTAAAAGACGCTTACTCCTTGGAAGGAAAGTTACGAGCAACCTAGACAGCATATTCAAAAGCAGAGACATTACTTTCCCAACAAAGGTCCATCTAGTCAAGGCTATGGTTTTTCCAGTGGTCATGTATGGATGTGAGAGTTGGACTGTGAAGAAGGCTGAGCACCAAAGAATTGATGCTTTTGAACTGTGGTGTTGGAGAAGACTCTTGAGAATCCCTTGGACTGCAAGGAGATCCAACCAGTCCATCCTACAGGAGATCAGCCCTGGGTGTTCATTGGAAGGACTGATGCCGAAGCTGAAACTCCAATATTTTGGCCATCTCATGGG
Organism: Budorcas taxicolor; assembly: GCF_023091745.1. Classification (NCBI taxonomy): domain Eukaryota; kingdom Metazoa; phylum Chordata; class Mammalia; order Artiodactyla; family Bovidae; genus Budorcas; species Budorcas taxicolor. Next base: position 29,245,596 of record NC_068916.1, on the reverse strand, counting down.
AAGAGTTGACTCATTGGAAAAGACCCTGATGCTGGGAGGGATTGGGGGCAGGAAGAGAAGGGGACGACAGATGGTGAGATGGCTGGATGGCATCACCGACTCGATGGACATGAGTTTGAATAAGCTCCGGGAGTTGGTGATGGACAGGGAGGCCCGGTGTGCTGCGATTCATGGGGTCGCAGAGTCAGACACAACTGAGCGACTGAACTGAACTGAACTATACCTTATGTGAGAGCAGCAAATTTCAGCATGAATCCCCAGAACAATCCCTAACATATAATGAACCTGTGTTACACTTGGTGTTTTATTCTGAAATATTTGAGTGTGAATAGCATGACGTGACATATGTGGGAATAAGTTAAAGCCTTAACAGCACCCAGATGAGACTGATTTGGTTCTTATCAGGAATATTAGAAATATATTGCAGTTGGTGGGAATGGTGATGTTTAGGGCATGTGATTGGTGGGAGGGACGTGAGAGGACCCAGGACTCCTAAGTGAAGTGGAATGAATCAGTCACCTTCACCACTGCTGGACCTAGAGGTTCAAGCCTGCTTCTTCCCACACTGCTGTACCGAGGATGCAGAGGCTGCTCAAAAGAAAGGACCACAGTCACTGGCAGAAGATCCTGTCCACTTCACAGGGAGCCTGTTTCATGCAAGATGCTGACCAGGGTATCAAAGAGCAGGGGATAGTCCTCTTCAGGACTACACACCAGGCCTGTGGGCCAATAAATGTCTATGTGGGAGACTCCATTGTGATGCTCCTTCAGTGCAGTGTACCATGCAGAGGCCAGTCAGCAGGATGGGAACATGCAGGTCCTGCTGGCCTTGAGCCTTGGAAGGTTGCAGACATTCCTCAGGAGGACTTGATATTCACTGGTGTTTATACACATCAACCAAACCAAAGTAGGTTCAGCTCCAGTAATGAGAGCACTCATTAGAGGCATGTGAAAAAAGAATAAATGAATGACTTTTCATTTTCAATCTTCCAGGATAAATTACAGTGTGAATTTGACACTAAAATCTCTGTTTTCTACTCAAAACAGGGCTTTTTTTTTTTTTTTTACGAGAGAGCACAGTGACCTCATTTTCCTTCTGCGTCTTCACTGTTGCTCTGTTCTGTGAAATAACAATCCATTCACATTTGTTTGGCAGTTCTCCTAATCAAACCTCAGCTGGAATGAGGCCTTCACTTTGGTTGTGCTGTGAATTTACTGTCAGTTTTTTCTTTAACAGTCTCCTCATGTCTTGGGCGGGGGTGGGGGGGAGGAGGGGGGGATGCATTTCAGATTTCCACGTCAAGAGGCAATAATTTTATGCTCTTCTGTAACCCATCACAAAAACCATAGAAAGTGACTTCCATGGGTTGTGTCAGATGTACCTGTGTCATCAATCCATCGACACTGGAGAATATTTCTTGAAATAAACTCTTTTACTAGAGGGGATTATGCAGAATGGTCTTTCTCCTTTTGGTTTTTTTCCATGTTTTCAAATAAGAAACTGTGCTTTATTCACAGTACCACCTGGTTTTAATAAAATTTATATTCTTCTTAAGCCTTCTTACCTTGTTATAAAGTTATTCATTGTCAAACAATTGCGTGCACCCCCAAAGAGGCGACATGAGCAGTTTCACAGTCAGGAACACCCCTGGCCATCACAGGTGACACCCACTTTTCAAGAGCCTCTGGGAAGAGCTAATTGGGTAGAGTAACCTGGTTCTTTCAGCAACAACAGACTAGGTACCAAATGTCCTAATCATTCCCAGTTTGGTAATATTTTAGACATCTACAGAACACAGGTTAATAACATGCTAGCCTTGCATAGTGGTGATATCACAACCCTTCAACCCATTACTTGAATGAACAAAACCCAGGAATTGTCTTTATATCTCATTGGGTTAATAAAACCATATCCCCAGATTTCCATGAGAAAGAAGGTCATTGCTAGGAAAAAAGAGCAGAGAGACAATAGCCAGGAGTTCCTTCCAGAATTTGTATGTAGGAGATTATATTCACTAAATTTGTCTTTTCAGCTGATCACCATTCAGATCCTATCCACACTTAGATAACAAGGGTTGGAGACCACTATCTACGTTTACACAATAAGGACTATAATGACAACAAAGCAAATCTGTTACAAGCAAACAATCTGTACCGTATATTGAATTGTTTCTTACAACAAGGTTTGACCATCTGCACAAACTTCATTAACAGAATTATTACCAACAGACGGAGCCAAAAGGTGTGCTTGTAGCCAAGCATCTCACTTGCACCTGAATATAAGTAACATGTAAAGAGGGACTAAGGGGACTTCCCTGGAAGTCCAGAGGTTAAGATTTCACCTTCTAGTGCAGGGTGGGGTTCGATCCCTGGTCAAGGAGATAAGATCCCATGTACTTTGGGGCCAAAACTATAAGACATAAAACAGAAGTGATACTGTAACAAACTCAATAAAGTCTTTTTAAAAAATGGTTCACGTGAAAAAAAAAAAATCTTTAAAAAAAAAGAGGGGTTAAGAATTAATATTTGCCTCAGAAAGTTGTTTTTAAAATAATCTTTAATGATCTCCTCATTCAACCAGGCAAATTGTTTATGTTTCTTTTAATATCATTTCTTTCCAAAACCTTCTTAAATTAGCTTCTAAAATAGTTTTAGTCATTTTCCCCCATGTGCTACTATTTCTCATGACTAAAAATGATTAGAATATTTGTTTATGATTATCTCTGTTCACCCTGGAGAAAGTTTCTTAGAAAACATAAAGTTTTAGTTTAATTTGAAATAGACATTAAAGAAAATAAACTTTTCTTCATTTTCTAAAAGTTTCTGAAGTTTGTTATTTTAAGATGAATATAAAAATAACTTGTCTACAGATCTATTGATAATCAAAGAGAGCCCCAGTTTGGAAAGGGGAGACACTTCATGAGAGACACTTTGCTGAATACTGAATTTTTCTTTGTAGTCTTAAAAACTAGCCAAACAATTCTTCCTTTCCCCACTTTCTCACCAGAAATTGCTTCTTACAGTAAACAACTTTGACCAGTAACTAAGCTCAATGAATTAGGTTGGGCACATAGCCCAACATATTTTAGCCCTTACCATACATTCAGTGCTATTATAAGCAAAATCTAACCTCTTAATCACTTACTGACTTTCTTCAACCAAGTTGGATACAAATATATACCAATGAAGTAAATATTCTAAGTGTGTTGCTAAAAACATGACATTGGATGGGGAGAGGGATTGGGAATGAGATAAAATAAGGAAAGAGAATTAAGAGGTCCAAACTACTAGGTATAAAATTAAAAAGATACAAGGGTGTGATGTACAGCCCAAGGAATATCAAATCACTATCTTGTACATCTGAAACTAGCATAATATTGTAAATAAACTATACTTCAGTTTTTAAAAATGACATTGGGATATCCATCAACAGCAGAAAAAGTAAACCCATACATCTCTAGAGTAGAACACTACACTGCAATAAATGAGAGCTAACTACTGATATTCTCAGAAATGTGGATGAGTCTCAAAGATATAATGTTGAGTAAAATGTCAGGCACAAGTATATACTTTATGATTTCTTTTTTTTTTTTTTTTTTCATATCAGGGCTTTTCAACCTGGGCACTATTGATATTCTGAGCCAGATTTAATTCTTTGATGTGAGGCCTTGTACTGTGCATCTTAAGGTGTTTAGAAGCATCCCTGGTCTCCACCTATCAGATGCTGACACCACCAGTCCATCCCTCCACCCCACCGCTCACTCATTGTGACAACCAACATTGGGTCCAGATATTACCAAATGTCTTCTGGGAGACAAAATTACCCTCAAGTGAAAGACACTGATTCACATTTTAAAAAAAAATGCAAAGCTCATCTATGGTGCTAGAGCTTAAAATAGTGCTTATGCTGTGGGGGCTGGAAGAGTACCGACTTGAGTGGGGGCATGTTGGAGCCTTCTCAAAATATTCTAGATCGTGATTTGAATGGTGGCTATATTTAAACTTCATCAAACTGCACACTTAAGATATGTGAATTTTAGGGTATCAAGTCATACAACAGTTTTTTTAAAACTGTTCGCTTGAATGTGGGTGCAAATAAGGTACTTGGGGAACTGAGAGGAAGAAACAATTCTGATGCAGGATTCTTGAGGGCTACCAGAAGGGCAGGGTCCTGAGAAGGAAGGACTGGAGGAGCAGAAGTAATAGAAAAGGGGAGAGTATTCCAGTCACAGGAAACAGCAAGAGCAAAAGGCAGAGAGGCAGGACAATTCGCTATTGCAAACATTTCATCAGGTGCTGTTTTCCTATGAATAGAGCCAAAGGCAATTTAAAGTGCCTGCTGGCAGAATCCGCTTCTAGGTGGTAGTATTTAGGTCAATGCTGTGTTCACAAGGGAAAGTAATAATCACCATTTGGTAATGGTGAAAATTAAACCTTTGAAATTAAATAGAATATAAAAAAAAAAAACAATTGGGTCTTTCAGCTCATTAGCTCACTATTGCAGAATTCCCCACTGTCATCTATTCTTGCTATTTGTCCAGCCTTGTTCTATCCCAGGTGGATGATGCTTCCGCTACATTTTTCATCTGGCTAGTCGAATTAGGGCTAAAATTCTCTGGGGGAAGTTCCCTACTGTTTTTTTCAGCCGTCATTTTCTTTCAGGCTACTAATTACTGTTAGTTGCATTATTCGTCATCATCCTTAATTGAGCATGAACAATGGCACAACACTGTAGAGAAAATGTTAGAAGAGAGTCATTTTAGTGAAGCCAGAGGATTTGGAGCTGAATTGCAGAGGAAGAATAATGAGAAAGAGAAATTCTTGCAAGGATAAGGTGGCCACCATTACAGCTCTATGGAAGGCAGACCTTCCCTGTGCAGAGAGGAAAGTTCGGTCAGCCCTGACTGTGGAAGGACTACGAGGTCAACCCCTGGCCAGGCACAGCCAACACCAGCACCAATGGAGCACACTCTCGTGTGAGGGGCAGCAGGCCGAGGCTGAATGTACCTAGAACGCAGAGGATGGTACAAAACCGAACATGTTGCTTCATAATATCCTATATTCTATGCAGAGATCTAAAACCAGTGAAGACCGTGCAGAGTGAGAGAATCAGTCTTCAGACTTAGAGATTTTAAGTGATCCCCAAGCTTTTTTCTCAAGCATAGCTGTCTGTTCATTCTCCCTGAAGAAAATAGTTACAACTGAGGTTTATTTGAGTCGTGGCTGTGTCTTCATTTTCTCATGTCCTCTGAATCAGTGACAATAATTTTCGCCAATGAAGAGTGGTTTAAGCAATACAAACCTTCATCATCTCACTCATTGGGAAGTCCACGGGCAGGCTGTTTGGAGGTTGGCAAGTGCCAGCATTGTCAGCAAGGACAGCAGCCATTCCTGTGTTTCTGCTCAGATATTCTTGGAAGTTGGGGGTGCTTCCTTCACGGCTATAAGGTGGTGCTTCAAGGTTGAAGCATCACATCACCTGTAAGAAATATCCAAAATGAGGAGCAAGGAGGAGGGCAAACGAGGAGCTTTTCTCTGTACCACCCACTGTTTTATGAGGGTAGGAAAATTTTTCCAGAAGTTTTCTTTTATCATTGATTAGAGCTGCCCTAGTTTAGTCACTGGGCAAAGAGGAATGAGATTTTTGTGGCTGCCCTAATTTAATCACAAACCATATGGGGGCTGGATGGGATTCATTAGAGTAGTCATAAAATCAGAAGTCTTTGACCAAGAAAGAAGGGGAAATAGCTGTTGGGTGAGCAATCAATTGCCCTTGGCCAGATCCTGACTTTTTGCTACTTATATTTCTTGAACAGCTTCTGTTCCATCTACATTATGGTATGTTCCATTACAAGAACCTTGATCCCAATTCTAGATTATAAATTCAGGTAGTCACAAAGAACAGACCTTACAATAGAATGTACATGCAGGTTAGATTTTTAAAATATTCAAAGTGGCCACAGTGCCATTTGTACACATTCTACCAAAACCAATTAACCCCCTCCTACATGCTAAGCACTTCTTGGGATGTTGAGGAG